>NC_140729.1:7437500-8687500 GCF_050655825.1 Lonchura striata
TAATAGAATTAAGATAATTCAACTGAAGTTTCTGAGCAATTACCTACAAGAAGGAAGGTGGAATGTAAAAGGTGAAAATTAATAAAGTTTGTCAGGATCAGTTTCCTACTAACCCTAGAGCACCCAAATATACTCTGATAGACCTGAATATACTCTGATAGACTTGAATATATTCTGATAGATCTGAATATATTCTGATAGACCTGAATATATTCTGATAGGCAGAATTGGACCCCTCAGTGTAACAGTGCCTTCTACATGTGCTTACTAAAGATCAGCCCATATATCTCTGCTGCTTGCTGTGTCATTTCTTAATATTTTCTGAACAGGGGTTGATAAACATTGTAAATATCCTTCCTTTTAACTTAAAATAAGTGTCTTTGTTCAAGGCTACTTTACTAGCTTCTCCAGTATGCTGCCCAGGAGAAGTCACAGATAATAAATGATGCTTAGGATTAAAGCAGGAGTGAGTTTGAGTCTCCTGGATCAAAATCCACTCTAAGGTTCGTGGAGAGAATAGCCACAGGAATAGATTTGAACCCCCTCCACCTTTTTATATTTCCTGTTTTGTTTTGGTCCTGTGTTCCCAGACATGGTTCACCGGGAAAAATCTGGCCTTTGTCTGGCTCTGTGTGTTGCAAAATTGGGATATTTAAATATTTTTTTAGAAAACTAGCCACAAGCTTTGATTCCACCACAATGGAAATCTACACTTTATCCTTTCTTCCTCTGGTCAGGCCTGGCTTTTTATAGGTGCCTCAGAGTGGAAGGGGCAGGATAACACTTGTAAGCAAAGCTGCTGGGGAGGTAGAGCTGCTACCTGTGCAAAAAAAGGTCATTCAATCAGTTTGAGAGTCTGCTGTGGTACTAAAATTTCAAATTTGTAAGAGGGGAAACAAAGGGTTCTGGAAACAAGGAGTAATAAACATGAAGTGTTAAATGTGAAAGATAATTTCTTAAGAAATATATATTGCTTTGTTAGATTTTGCCTTAATATGATGGTGTGCTTGACACTTATGAGGGGAGTGTTGCAAAATGAGCTGTGGATAAACACGAGATAATCACAAGTCTCTGCAAATGTGATGATCATCAATGTGATACCCAAATAAATGTAGTGACTGTTAAGACTGCAGTAGAAGGTCCTGTGAGAAATGCTGTGTAGAATGTTTTTGTTCTGTCCTGAATCTAAATTTAGGGTTGCATGAAACTTTGGCCCTTTTGACATCTCAGCTAAGACCTGATTCAAATCATAAAGAGGAAATGGGATTCCTTAGGGATGTCTTCAGTGAAAGAAGTCTCAGCTACCTGATGAAGGTAAAAGTTTGTATTTATTTATGTACATTCTCCTTACAGTTTACTTTTTCTCTGTTCCCTTGATTTATCAACCATTTACTTTGCCAAACCTTTTTTTTAAGAATTCTGTACTGACCAAAGCATATGTGTGCTTAAGAACAAACACTAATAATGTTTGACAATTAATATGTTGAACATATTAAAACCGAGATCAAGGAGTAGAATGTTGCTGGCAGAGGTTCCAAAAAGTGCAAGAGGCTCCAGGGAATGGGGAAAATATGCAGATGGGATAGAAAACCTAATATCCCATTGAGTATGGGATAGAAAACTTCATATATGGGATAGAAAACCTCACATGCCATTGAATATGGGACAGAAACCCTCACATATGGGATAGAAAACCTCACATTCCATTGCATATGGGATAGAAAACCTAACACCCAACCTATAATAAAATCCCCTAATATAACTTTAGTTGCCAAGTATTGGTTATGCAAAAGCCAGATGATGCCTCTTCACAGAGATAATCTAGTTTATGAATGTATGGGAAATTAATTCAATAGTCCAGTTTTAATTTTTTAATGTGGAGGTGGGTTTTTTTGGGGGTGTTATTTGGTGGGGGTGTTTTGTTTTAATTTTGGTTCTGAGTTTCTTTGGGGTGGGTGTGCTAGGGAAGAAGTAAAGGGTTTGGGTTTGGGTGTTTGCTTTCCAGCCTTAGCACAGGGATGTGGCTTCCTCAGAGAGGGTGGTAAGGATGCTCAGTAGGGGAACATGAGGCACTTTGCCAAAATATTCCTTATGTCTTTGACAGATGTGGAGTCAGTCTGAGTGCCAGCAGTGTCTGCAGGGGAGCTGTGGACAGTTCATCTATCACAACACTGGGGGTGGCACAAAGCTCTTCTGGTCTGCCCACTGCTCAGAAATCCTTGCTCCTGGCTGTGGAACTTCTGGCTGTGGAACTCCTCCTCAGCCTGTGTCCGGCCAATCTTCAGCCTTGAGACTTTCTAGAACGGTGTTCCCTGAGTCATGAGAGTTGAGTTTCAAGTCCCGCACCCAGGGATTCCACTGCTGGGCAGCATAAAACAGTGTTCCCAACTGCTGTCCTCAAGAGCTGTAGCCCCCTGTGACCTGTGTCCCTTCTCCCATCAGAGCTTTGTTTTGCTGGTGCCTGGCTTGGGAGTCCTTGCCTTGCACAGGAGACTGGACTGGACTACAAACACATGCTAACAGTGGTAACAGGCAACTTTATTTACACAACTAAATAAATTTCAGCATTTGTGCATGCAGAGGAGGAAGATTGGCAGGACAGAGGACGCCTTTGACCTGAGGCTGCCTTTGGACGAGCAGGCACTGCCCCAGTATGTAATGGTCATGGTCCACTGCAGCCTGCAGTGGATCCTGTTCATCCTGCTGCCCATGTCTTTTTTCTCATGAGGCCCAGCAGTATCTGGTGCACCCGAGTTAAGAATTTCACCACTATCTGGTATGGATGTGGAGCAGGCAAGAGAGGTTGCATTGACATTGGCTCCTCAGAGGGGTTTGAGGTCGACTCTGGCTCTGGTGTGGCTGTTGCAGTTGAGTGATCAGGAGTGGGAGTACAGCAGCCTGACTCTGTTGGTGTTGGCTCTGGCTGCTCAAAAGGGGTTGAGCTGAAGGTTGGCTCTGGTGCTGGAGTGGCTGTTTCAGCTGACTCTGGACATGGAGTGGGAGTAGAGCAGTTTGACTCTGTTGGTGTTGGCTCTGGCTGCTCAAAAGAGGTTGAGCTGAAGGTTGGCTCTGGTGCTGGAGTGGCTGTTTCAGCTGACTCTGGACATGGAGTGGGAGTAGAGCAGCCTGACTCTGTTGGTGCTGACTCTGGCTGCTCCAAGGGGGCTGAGCTGAAGGTTGGCTCTGGTCTTGGAGTAGCTGTTTCAGCTGACTCAGGATATGGAGTGGGAGTAGAGCAGTTTGACTCTGTCAGTGTTGGCTCTGGCTGCTCAAGAGGGGTTGAGATGTAGGTTGTCTCTGGTGCTAGAGTGTCTGTTCCAGGTGGACGCATGCCCATCTGAATCAGGATCCAGTTGTAGAAGTACTGAGTGGAGGTGTAGACTCCCGGGCGTTTTGTTCTGACACAGCCTTTTCCCCAGCTGGTCACTCCAACAAGCCAAAAGTAGCCAGCATGGTTATCTTTGCACACCAGAGGCCCTCCACTGTCACCCTGCAACAGAGGAAAGAGGATTAGGGTGCTGTTGGGTGGCTGCTGTCAGCACTAGAGGCCTGTTTCTCTCTTGCAGCCCCTGCCACAGCTGTATTCATGGTACAAAAAGGCTTTGCTCAGGTGCTGGAGTCTCAAGAACCTTAGCTGGGAACAGGGTGGGTGTCTGTGAAGGCCCCCTTTTGTATCTGCACAGTGATCCTGGATGGGCAGAGCATAGATCATCCAGAATCTGGATCTGTGGGCTGCTGAGAACACTGGATGGGCTTTCTGGGCAGAGGGGCAGGCCTGGGGAACACGGTCACTTGGCAAGGAAACTCCAGCAGTGGAGGAAAAGTGGTTTGCCAGACAAAGCCCATGGTGACGGGGTACCTTCGCTGCTGGCTCCCAGCACTCATACCTGGCAGGTGTCCATGCCACCCCGTGGGTAGCCAGCACACAGGTTGTGGGTGTGGATGGCCCCAGCGTACCGACGGCTGCTGTTAACCAGCCGGATATCCAGGAGACGGACCTTGGCTTCCTGCAGGACATCACTCGGACCCTGAGCTGCAAGCACAGGAAGGAATGGGCACCCAGCAGCTCTTTGCCAGTTCCACTCCCCTGTCTGGGGGTGAACTCATTCCCTAGGGCTTGGCTTTGCCTCTGGAGCAGTTGTTGAAGCGCTGTGTCCTTTCTGTCTGCCTTTGGGGAGCAGGCCAGGCCCAGCTCTCCAGAGGCATACATCCTACAGCCTGACTTTGGTTTGTGCTGTCAGGAAGCCAAACCCATCTTGCTGGTGTGCCCAGCTCACCCTCAGGGCCCTTTTTGGGAACTCACCTTTTGCAGTGGCAGAACCCCAGCCAGCAATGTAGCAGGTTTTCAGCTCTGACACTGTGAGCGAGGCGTTGGGCACGCAGGCAAGCTGGACGTAGTCACTGCACTCCACGGGCTTGTCCAGCTCCAGCAGGGCGATGTCGTTCTGCTGGGAATCAGCCGTGTACTCCTGGTGGGCCAGGAGCCGCTTGATGTGGCGCACCTGAGTTTCAGGGCCCAGATGGGTCAGCTTGGTGGCCCCGATCAGCACACGCCACATGGTGACATTCCTGCAAGGCAGAGAGGGGTCTGAGGAAGAGCAGAGCCGTGTGCTGTTGATGCCTTAGGATTTTAGCTTTTGTATTTTTCATCCATTTGTAATCCTGCAGTTTTTTACTGTATAACTAAATTCTGCACACAGTGTGAGCTGCTGCTGCTTTCCCATTCTGGTCACAAAAATTCCTCTCCAGGCCTGGCAATCAAGGATACCTCACTGCCTCAGGCCTCGAGAGATGGAAACAAAAGTGAGTTGAGGGGAGCAAACTGGGGGTAAATGACTTCATTACCTGAAGCTGTAATTAGAAGATTAACCCTAAATATGCAAATGGACCAAATTTATAGGTGTGAAAACCTTTGACCCGTGGTCAATTTTGGGTTGTAGCACTTGGGGGGGTCTTTTGTTTTGCCTAAAATGGACCTGGAGGCCCTTCAATAAATATAATCACTTTTTATTCCTTGTCTGGCCTGTTTTTAGGTAGTCCTGAAAAGGCATCACTGTGGCAGCTCAGCACTTCCCTTCCTTCTGCTTCTCAAGGCAGAGAGGAAAGCAGGGCAATGAGGAGTGTGACTGCCCTAGCATGCCTTAGGCTCCAGGAATGCCACACTGGAGGCTGCTGGGCAGCAGTGGCACGAGCCCAGCCTTCTGAGCAGTCCCTCAGTTGGGCCCCGTAGTATTGAGGTGCTGCAGGCTGGGCAACTGTTTGTGTGGTGAGGATACCCTCATTCCCTGCTCCTCCTTACCTGGCCTGGAGGAAGCAATGGGCTGCTGTGAGGACCCACTGTGGGCTGATGAGGGACCCTCCACATGTATGGCCGGTGCCTATTTTCCTGGGGTCCTGGATGCTGACAATCCAGGGCCAGGCCCCTGGCAGGGCACCTGTGCCAGTCACAATTCGGTAGTCAGCATCTATGGAGTTGTAGTCAGAAGCCATGGGCCGGAGCCCACAGGTCCCTCTGGAAGCACAAAATCATTACTGCCCTTCTGTTCCAGTACCTGGGTGCTGGCAAGGAGGCTCCCACATGGGGTTTGGGGTGTGGCAATGGGGGACAAGCACCCTCCTAGAGCCTGGGGCCATACCTGCAGTTGCCCCAGGTACCATGTGCAGGTCTGTACACAGCCAGCAGGATGAAGAGGTACAGGTACAGAAGATTCATCGCTGTCAGCAGCATCTGTCAGCTGAAAGAGACAAAAGCTTGTCTCTTCCAGTGCAGTCTCTGACGAGTGCTGCAGCAACTGCACTGTCCATGGCACCTGGGGCTGATGTCACAGAGTGGGTGGTTCCAGGTTCTGGGCACAGTGTCCTCAGAGGGCAGGGAAAGGCCACAGCCTCACAGAACCACAGAATGGTTTGGGCTGGAAGGGACCTTGAAGGTTGTGAAAGGCAAAAGGGGTCCCTTGCCTCGCACATGCAAAACGACACCATGGGCAGACAAATCTGGCACAGAGGGAAAGTCACTCCAAAGGCAGTGTTTGGTCAGAGAGGGTGCTCAGAGCCACCACACGATGGAGAAAACTAGCACATCAAAGCTAGAAAGAGGACAGGAAGGAACAATGCCATGTGCAAACTACTTGGGGGGATGCTTCAAGGCACATAAGCCTTAGCTGATGGAACAAACCTGGAAACTCCTGAGTGTTGCAAGAGGAATTGCTGACCATGGCAGAGTGCGAGAAGCTGACAGGAGTTTCAATGCCATGAGGAAGCCCTTCTGAGTCTGTTTATACATTCTCCATGTCTGGAGCAGGGTGAGTACTGCAAATGCCTCAGTGCTGCCTCTTGCTTTGGAGACTGGTGCTGGAGGTCATGGCTGCAGAAAACAAGGGACTGAGATGGAGAGTGCTCATGCACTCACTTTTGTGGTTTGGGAATGGCATTCCCCAGTCTGGTGTTTCCACTGGAACACTGCAAACCACTGCTCCTCACTCCCTTCTCCCTCTCCCCTCCCTTCTCTGGTGGGCTTGAGAATAGAACTGGAAGCACAGAAGTTAAAGACTGTGGGTTGAGACAAGAACAATATAATGGAAACAGCAATGAAACAAGAAAATGAGCAGTAACCGCAACAATATTAATAATGGACTGGGACAATTCACATGCAACCATCCACCCCATAGAGCCTGGCAGTACCCAACCAGGCTGTCATGCATGTTATCCAGCGGAGATTTCTTCCCCTGTCCCTGGAAAATGTTGTGGAGTGGTTCAGAACAACCTCCACGTCCTGGCCATGCCCTGTCCTGGTTATGGCAAAAATTTACCCCATCCTGGCCAGAACCAGGACATTCACCCTCATGATCTGCCCCACAGCTTTGGAATCTGTGCCAGAGGGTCTGGCAGGGCAGGGAGGGCAGTCACCAGGGATTGGCAGACGTTGGAAACTCCTTATCCCTCTCTCTGGCCCCTGGTTTTCCTTGTTTTATGGAATGGAAGAACACATGTCCAACTCCTCCCAGTATCTCCTTCACTGGAAATCCTCCGTGCTTTGATTCCTTCTCTGACATTCTGCTGCACCTGGGGAATGCAGTGGGAAAACCCAAGGCTTTGTGTGAAGGTCACTCCCTCAGCACTTCACCTGAGGTGCACAGGAAGGCTGCCCTGGCTCTACCACACCTCATCCAGAACACCTGGAAGCTCTTCCCTCCCCATTCACACACTCCCCTGCCTTGTCCTCCTCATCCCACAGGGATGCACAGAGGGGCTACCACACTTCACGGTTTGGTAGCCCTGATACCACACTCCTGACTGGAATGGGGTGACCCTGGGGCAGTTTTGGCCTGCATCAGTTCCATGTCCTGCCTCAGCACACCCAGGTTCTCTGTTGGCGTCTGTGCTCATCTCTGCAGCTTTGCTGTCCTGCACCAGGAGTTTGCTGAATAAAATCATCCTCTAGAAAGGACATGTGACACAAGCCCAGGAGTAAGCAGCACCATGGGAGAGTTCAGCAAGGTGCCCTGGGGACAGCCAGGCCAGGCAGGGGAAGGTGGGGGGACCACGGCCTCACTGAAGCAGCCACATTGTACAGCACAAAAAATAAAGCTAAATAAATGCTGGGATGAAATACAGCACTGCTGGGACTGCTCCATTTAGCAAATAACAGTTGTGGGGGAGATTTACAGATGTACTGGGTACATCTGGGAACTGGGGCTCCTGCTGGAAGTCTTCAATCTTGAAGCTCCCAGTTCCCAAAGCTGGTAAATCCTTCCCAGCAATGGCTCCTGAGGCAGGGAGAGGGGTGGAAAGCCAAGGATGGGGCAGAGATCAGAAGGAGCTGGGGAGCTCAGAGAGGTCTTCAAGGGGAAGAGGATTTGTCTGAAAGGCCCTCACTTTTCTGGTCATCTTGGCAACTCTGGCAGGTTTAACAGGAGGTTTGTCTGGAAACAAGACAGGGACATATTGGCATGATGGGTGCTGGCATATTCCAGTCTTAGGCTTTGCAGAGAGAGATTTGCTGTTTCCCCATAGGCCACAGAGGATTTTAATATGAGGTGAACTCCCCAAGCTTGCATCCACCCTGTTCCATGGCCTCTGGCTCTGAGAAATGCTCTCCTGTGCACCCTGCTTCATTCCCTCAGATCAATGGCTGATGTGCCAGCAGCTCCTGCTCCAGAAGGGCAGCACATGATGAAGGTGCCACCCCTGCAGCTGAAAAGAAGGTTCCTTTTGCCATGGCATTCCAGGAGGTCATAAGACACATCATCAATGGAGTCTGAAAAAAAGAAAAATTAGAAGTTGAGGCAGCTGCATTTACCAGTGTGGGCAGTCCAGAGAGAACTGCCTGGACCTGACCCAGTTTGTGGATCAGAGCCAGAAATAGGTTCCCTTAGCTAGAAATGAGACCTCTCTACCCAGAGAGCCAGCTGCTTGCCATTCCATTGCTCCCTGGCCACAAGCAGCACTTCA
Source organism: Lonchura striata (assembly GCF_050655825.1). Taxonomy (NCBI): domain Eukaryota; kingdom Metazoa; phylum Chordata; class Aves; order Passeriformes; family Estrildidae; genus Lonchura; species Lonchura striata. The sequence goes on from NC_140729.1 coordinate 7,445,952, forward strand.
TCCATGAGCTCTCACCCCACAGAGCCCCTAGGTAACCCTGAAAAGACTCCTTCAGTATCAGGGGCTGCAAGAGACCTCTAGATGAGCAGCTAGAGGATTAGGTGAGGAGAAGAACTGAAATAAAATGCGTGTTTTTCCCTGGATTTGTGGAAGACAACAAGAAAGAAATACAGGACCCCAAAAAACAAACCCACTCGATGGGAGAGGCAGGTGAGCACCTCTGGTTCAGGAATTACAGAATGCACTCAACTGCAGCTTGCAGACAAGGATCCTGGCACGTTCCAGCAGCCAGCACTGCCACCTGATCCCAGCATCCCTCTGCCCCATGGATTTACACAGGACCCCAAAGCCCCAGTGGTCAGTGAAAGGAAAACATCCAACTGTCCACACTTGGCAACCTACTCCTGGGTTCTGCAGCCTGTGGAGAAAGACAAATTCCCTCACTAGAAAACTAAGCAGGTTTGAGCTGGGCTTTCTCAAAGCACACTAAAGGCAGAGGTGGGCTTCTCCGTGCTGTTTGGGAAGTGGCACATGAACCACACGGGAATCAGAGAGAGATTATCAACTCCAGAGGCACTGCTGAGCGCAGCCTCTCCTGACTCCAGCTGGGCTCCAGCCCCGAGGTGACCTGTGCCTCCAAACAGAGGGGCCAGAGTGACCTGCACTGACCAGGCCGGCCACAGCTCCGTGTCACACTGACCACTGCAGCGTCCAGCCAGTCCCTCCAGAGGCTCTTCCAATCTCCACCTCCACCTTACAGGGGCATGGAACGCCGCTGATCACACCCGCTGCTCCCTGACCTGCAGCCAGAGGAAGATTTCCTCATTTGCTGCTGTGGCCAGTGGCACCTCTCTGTAGCAGGTTTTGCGTCCTGCTCGGTGCCCCAGTGCTCCAGACAGGCTGGCTCCGTGCTGCTGGGCCTCTCCCGGTCCCTCTGAGCAGGGCTGCAGCCGAGTCTTCAGAACAGCCCCAATTCCCCAAAACAGCCCCCAAAACAGCCCGGCGCTGTCTGTGTGGGGAACATCAAACCCACACCAAGGAATGGCTTTGCCCAGTGCCCCGGGATGGAGCAGCCCCGGCCTGCTCCACCAGAGCCCAGGGCGGCTCTGGGAGCCCTGAGGGCACGAGAGAAGGAAACTTCAGCGTGAGGGTCTGCAGCGGCCAGGGGAACACCAGCGCCTCCGAGCCGCCCTGCCAGACACGTACGGCCCTCCACCACCCTCGCAGTGGTGCGGGAATGTGCTCGCTGCTGAGGGCGGCCTCGCGGCTCGGCGAGCAGCTCGGGCAGGGCCGCCGCTGTCCGCTCCGTGCGGAGCGCAGCCTCCTCCGGACGCGGCCGTGAGGCGGTCTGGGCCCTCGGGTGTCGCCTCCGGCAGAATCAGCGGCTCGGTGGAGCTCACACGAAGCTCTCCCTGGGGCGGGACAGCCCTTGCCCGTGGGGTGTCGGGCGGGCCCCGGGCCGGCCGAGGGTTGCCCGGCTGAGCCCGGGGCCGCCCCTGACGTGGGGCTCTGGGGCAGAGTCCGGCCCGCGGTGCCCAGCAGGGATGCGCGGTTCTGTCTGTGCTCGGGCAGCACCAGAGTAGAGTTTTTCCCTGCTACAGTACCTACGCTACCCCGCGAAAGAGCATCGCTCAGGTTTGACAGGAGGAGAAATCTGTGTGGCCGTCAGCTATCACCTATGGCCCGGTCAGGATACTGATGGATTTTCTGACCTATTCGCTAGGGTCGTGTAAAATGTTAAACTGCAGATGCTTTCTGAAAGCAACTAGTGCTTTGAATGGTACAATCTGGATTACAGAAGCTTTATGTAGTGTTAGGCTGTGAACCACAATAGGTTTATTCTACAAGTTAATAGGGATATGCCAGATCATGTTACACTTCTGTTTTATCTTCTGTTTTGACCCTATGGCAAGCATCAGTTGGGTTTATTTAGCTCTTTATTAGCCCTTTATTTAGCTCTTAGCATTTTTCACATTTTGTGTGAAAAATGAATTAACTTTTAGGTAGATATTTTTAAAGAGGAAAAATGTATTTGTGCCTATTGATGCTGCAGTGATTTGTGGTTTTGAGACCCATCTTGCAAAATACCACATGCTGAGGCTGATTGTCATAGCTCTGAAGCCAGCCCTGGGTATGGAATGCTTTTCATTCTTTGGAGTGTTCATTCCAGGCAGTTCTGTGTAACGAGATCTTTACAGAGCATGGAAGATGCCTCTAGGGGAAGTCTCCATTTTGATTGCTGTGCCTAGACTAATTCTGATACTCCTGAGTTTGCTGTCAGGTTTTTACGATGCTGAAATGTGTGTTTTCCAGGTTCCTGTGTGGGCTATTTTTCACTAAGAATCTAGAAAATATCTTGGCTTTTCGTGGGGTTTAGTGCAAAATAGGTTTGACTGTAGGAACCACATTGTTGCAAAGATGAAGCATGCAATTAAAGTTCTTTCTAATAATTTGAGATGATTTAAATATATGTCAAATGAAATGCCATAGTCAAGGAACCAAAGCAGTCGAATGAATTGCCTATAAATTCCTTTGGCATGAAGCGTGTTGAGTGAAATGTTTATTTCTTCTAAGCAATAGGTCATAAGAGTGTTTAAATAAAGGTATAGTATATATAATGCACTGGAGCACAATCCATGGATTAGAGTGAAATTTCAACACTCAGTTCCTTTACTTAGAGAAGTCCACCTATGCCCAGATGGATTAATTAATTGTAGTGGTAGAAAATACAGGGTGTAAAACACAGCTGACTGTTGAGCTTAGTATATCACTATGTTGTAGAGAAACTCAAGAATCAAGAAAATTCTAAATAAGTAAATGCTAATTTGTCATGCAGTACTATGGTATTTTCAGGCAGCTAATCAAGAAAATTTGAATTGGAAGACCGTCAAACTTGTTTCATACAATAAAACTCTGAGAGACTTATCTACAAATAGAAACACAAGGAGCATCCTTTTTTGTACTCAGCAAAGAGCTGGAGTATGTTGTGCTGTTACGGAGGTTTATTTTTATAAACTACTCCAATGAATTTTATAAGCATGTAAAAGATTGTAAGTGCCCTGAAACATGTTTATTCTTGGACTGGCAATTACATACATGGATTCAGTTTTGATTTTCTTTAAAATAAAAATAAAAATATTTCTCTGGAGTAATTTGCTCTCGGTAACAAGAGTCATCTGCAAGAGAAATATCCAAACCAATTTCTGGGCAGTGGAAGTAGCTTTATTTTTTATAACATTCTTAGTACCTGTGACCAGGGTTGGTAGAGTGCCAGTCCTGCCAGCTTTAAGGAGCTGCATGTAAGTGTACCCTCGTTTCCTCAGAATCCCAGGGATGTGGACATTTCTTTGAGATGAGCTTTTAGGAAGCCCCAGAACATCTGGTGGTGTGACATCTTCCTGCATGCTCTGTTTCTGCACGTGATGTTTTCCAGTGCTTTCAAACATCCCTTCCCTTCTGTTTTTTCAGATGGTTATTTAGACCTATCTTGAGAGCTACTCTCTTCAGCCTCAGCTTTATCCAAGATACAATATGGTTATTATATAACCTAGTATTTTTTCATTTTACTTACATTTCATTACATAACCTAGTATTTTACATTGTTACTTGCACAGCAGAATAACTGCAGAACTCTGCTCGATCCAGGTTATACTGAAAACTAAAAAAAATGCTATTTTTACATGCCTGACATTTTTCTTGCATATTTGAGCTTAGGTATTATGTTTGCTCATTTCAGGAGTGCTTCTGAACCACAGTCCAGAAAGAAGAAAAATCTTCTTGGTTGAAGTTGAACATTTGTCTCTAAGAGTAAGAACAAAGCCATGCCAGTGCTTTCAGAAGACTCAGGTAATTCAGCTGCATGCTTTCAACAGAGCAGTGACTGAAATCTTGTCATACCTGTTTCACACATAAAAATAATTTAAATAGGAGTAAAATGTAATAGAATTAAGATAATTCAACTGAAGTTTCTGAGCAATTACCTACAAGAAGGAAGGTGGAATGTAAAAGGTGAAAATTAATAAAGTTTGTCAGGATCAGTTTCCTACTAACCCTAGAGCACCCAAATATACTCTGATAGACCTGAATATACTCTGATAGACTTGAATATATTCTGATAGATCTGAATATATTCTGATAGACCTGAATATATTCTGATAGGCAGAATTGGACCCCTCAGTGTAACAGTGCCTTCTACATGTGCTTACTAAAGATCAGCCCATATATCTCTGCTGCTTGCTGTGTCATTTCTTAATATTTTCTGAACAGGGGTTGATAAACATTGTAAATATCCTTCCTTTTAACTTAAAATAAGTGTCTTTGTTCAAGGCTACTTTACTAGCTTCTCCAGTATGCTGCCCAGGAGAAGTCACAGATAATAAATGATGCTTAGGATTAAAGCAGGAGTGAGTTTGAGTCTCCTGGATCAAAATCCACTCTAAGGTTCGTGGAGAGAATAGCCACAGGAATAGATTTGAACCCCCTCCACCTTTTTATATTTCCTGTTTTGTTTTGGTCCTGTGTTCCCAGACATGGTTCACCGGGAAAAATCTGGCCTTTGTCTGGCTCTGTGTGTTGCAAAATTGGGATATTTAAATATTTTTTTAGAAAACTAGCCACAAGCTTTGATTCCACCACAATGGAAATCTACACTTTATCCTTTCTTCCTCTGGTCAGGCCTGGCTTTTTATAGGTGCCTCAGAGTGGAAGGGGCAGGATAACACTTGTAAGCAAAGCTGCTGGGGAGGTAGAGCTGCTACCTGTGCAAAAAAAGGTCATTCAATCAGTTTGAGAGTCTGCTGTGGTACTAAAATTTCAAATTTGTAAGAGGGGAAACAAAGGGTTCTGGAAACAAGGAGTAATAAACATGAAGTGTTAAATGTGAAAGATAATTTCTTAAGAAATATATATTGCTTTGTTAGATTTTGCCTTAATATGATGGTGTGCTTGACACTTATGAGGGGAGTGTTGCAAAATGAGCTGTGGATAAACACGAGATAATCACAAGTCTCTGCAAATGTGATGATCATCAATGTGATACCCAAATAAATGTAGTGACTGTTAAGACTGCAGTAGAAGGTCCTGTGAGAAATGCTGTGTAGAATGTTTTTGTTCTGTCCTGAATCTAAATTTAGGGTTGCATGAAACTTTGGCCCTTTTGACATCTCAGCTAAGACCTGATTCAAATCATAAAGAGGAAATGGGATTCCTTAGGGATGTCTTCAGTGAAAGAAGTCTCAGCTACCTGATGAAGGTAAAAGTTTGTATTTATTTATGTACATTCTCCTTACAGTTTACTTTTTCTCTGTTCCCTTGATTTATCAACCATTTACTTTGCCAAACCTTTTTTTTAAGAATTCTGTACTGACCAAAGCATATGTGTGCTTAAGAACAAACACTAATAATGTTTGACAATTAATATGTTGAACATATTAAAACCGAGATCAAGGAGTAGAATGTTGCTGGCAGAGGTTCCAAAAAGTGCAAGAGGCTCCAGGGAATGGGGAAAATATGCAGATGGGATAGAAAACCTAATATCCCATTGAGTATGGGATAGAAAACTTCATATATGGGATAGAAAACCTCACATGCCATTGAATATGGGACAGAAACCCTCACATATGGGATAGAAAACCTCACATTCCATTGCATATGGGATAGAAAACCTAACACCCAACCTATAATAAAATCCCCTAATATAACTTTAGTTGCCAAGTATTGGTTATGCAAAAGCCAGATGATGCCTCTTCACAGAGATAATCTAGTTTATGAATGTATGGGAAATTAATTCAATAGTCCAGTTTTAATTTTTTAATGTGGAGGTGGGTTTTTTTGGGGGTGTTATTTGGTGGGGGTGTTTTGTTTTAATTTTGGTTCTGAGTTTCTTTGGGGTGGGTGTGCTAGGGAAGAAGTAAAGGGTTTGGGTTTGGGTGTTTGCTTTCCAGCCTTAGCACAGGGATGTGGCTTCCTCAGAGAGGGTGGTAAGGATGCTCAGTAGGGGAACATGAGGCACTTTGCCAAAATATTCCTTATGTCTTTGACAGATGTGGAGTCAGTCTGAGTGCCAGCAGTGTCTGCAGGGGAGCTGTGGACAGTTCATCTATCACAACACTGGGGGTGGCACAAAGCTCTTCTGGTCTGCCCACTGCTCAGAAATCCTTGCTCCTGGCTGTGGAACTTCTGGCTGTGGAACTCCTCCTCAGCCTGTGTCCGGCCAATCTTCAGCCTTGAGACTTTCTAGAACGGTGTTCCCTGAGTCATGAGAGTTGAGTTTCAAGTCCCGCACCCAGGGATTCCACTGCTGGGCAGCATAAAACAGTGTTCCCAACTGCTGTCCTCAAGAGCTGTAGCCCCCTGTGACCTGTGTCCCTTCTCCCATCAGAGCTTTGTTTTGCTGGTGCCTGGCTTGGGAGTCCTTGCCTTGCACAGGAGACTGGACTGGACTACAAACACATGCTAACAGTGGTAACAGGCAACTTTATTTACACAACTAAATAAATTTCAGCATTTGTGCATGCAGAGGAGGAAGATTGGCAGGACAGAGGACGCCTTTGACCTGAGGCTGCCTTTGGACGAGCAGGCACTGCCCCAGTATGTAATGGTCATGGTCCACTGCAGCCTGCAGTGGATCCTGTTCATCCTGCTGCCCATGTCTTTTTTCTCATGAGGCCCAGCAGTATCTGGTGCACCCGAGTTAAGAATTTCACCACTATCTCGTATGGATGTGGAGCAGGCAAGAGAGGTTGCATTGACATTGGCTCCTCAGAGGGGTTTGAGGTCGACTCTGGCTCTGGTGTGGCTGTTGCAGTTGAGTGATCAGGAGTGGGAGTACAGCAGCCTGACTCTGTTGGTGTTGGCTCTGGCTGCTCAAAAGGGGTTGAGCTGAAGGTTGGCTCTGGTGCTGGAGTGGCTGTTTCAGCTGACTCTGGACATGGAGTGGGAGTAGAGCAGTTTGACTCTGTTGGTGTTGGCTCTGGCTGCTCAAAAGAGGTTGAGCTGAAGGTTGGCTCTGGTGCTGGAGTGGCTGTTTCAGCTGACTCTGGACATGGAGTGGGAGTAGAGCAGCCTGACTCTGTTGGTGCTGACTCTGGCTGCTCCAAGGGGGCTGAGCTGAAGGTTGGCTCTGGTCTTGGAGTAGCTGTTTCAGCTGACTCAGGATATGGAGTGGGAGTAGAGCAGTTTGACTCTGTCAGTGTTGGCTCTGGCTGCTCAAGAGGGGTTGAGATGTAGGTTGTCTCTGGTGCTAGAGTGTCTGTTCCAGGTGGACGCATGCCCATCTGAATCAGGATCCAGTTGTAGAAGTACTGAGTGGAGGTGTAGACTCCCGGGCGTTTTGTTCTGACACAGCCTTTTCCCCAGCTGGTCACTCCAACAAGCCAAAAGTAGCCAGCATGGTTATCTTTGCACACCAGAGGCCCTCCACTGTCACCCTGCAACAGAGGAAAGAGGATTAGGGTGCTGTTGGGTGGCTGCTGTCAGCACTAGAGGCCTGTTTCTCTCTTGCAGCCCCTGCCACAGCTGTATTCATGGTACAAAAAGGCTTTGCTCAGGTGCTGGAGTCTCAAGAACCTTAGCTGGGAACAGGGTGGGTGTCTGTGAAGGCCCCCTTTTGTATCTGCACAGTGATCCTGGATGGGCAGAGCATAGATCATCCAGAATCTGGATCTGTGGGCTGCTGAGAACACTGGATGGGCTTTCTGGGCAGAGGGGCAGGCCTGGGGAACACGGTCACTTGGCAAGGAAACTCCAGCAGTGGAGGAAAAGTGGTTTGCCAGACAAAGCCCATGGTGACGGGGTACCTTCGCTGCTGGCTCCCAGCACTCATACCTGGCAGGTGTCCATGCCACCCCGTGGGTAGCCAGCACACAGGTTGTGGGTGTGGATGGCCCCAGCGTACCGACGGCTGCTGTTAACCAGCCGGATATCCAGGAGACGGACCTTGGCTTCCTGCAGGACATCACTCGGACCCTGAGCTGCAAGCACAGGAAGGAATGGGCACCCAGCAGCTCTTTGCCAGTTCCACTCCCCTGTCTGGGGGTGAACTCATTCCCTAGGGCTTGGCTTTGCCTCTGGAGCAGTTGTTGAAGCGCTGTGTCCTTTCTGTCTGCCTTTGGGGAGCAGGCCAGGCCCAGCTCTCCAGAGGCATACATCCTACAGCCTGACTTTGGTTTGTGCTGTCAGGAAGCCAAACCCATCTTGCTGGTGTGCCCAGCTCACCCTCAGGGCCCTTTTTGGGAACTCACCTTTTGCAGTGGCAGAACCCCAGCCAGCAATGTAGCAGGTTTTCAGCTCTGACACTGTGAGCGAGGCGTTGGGCACGCAGGCAAGCTGGACGTAGTCACTGCACTCCACGGGCTTGTCCAGCTCCAGCAGGGCGATGTCGTTCTGCTGGGAATCAGCCGTGTACTCCTGGTGGGCCAGGAGCCGCTTGATGTGGCGCACCTGAGTTTCAGGGCCCAGATGGGTCAGCTTGGTGGCCCCGATCAGCACACGCCACATGGTGACATTCCTGCAAGGCAGAGAGGGGTCTGAGGAAGAGCAGAGCCGTGTGCTGTTGATGCCTTAGGATTTTAGCTTTTGTATTTTTCATCCATTTGTAATCCTGCAGTTTTTTACTGTATAACTAAATTCTGCACACAGTGTGAGCTGCTGCTGCTTTCCCATTCTGGTCACAAAAATTCCTCTCCAGGCCTGGCAATCAAGGATACCTCACTGCCTCAGGCCTCGAGAGATGGAAACAAAAGTGAGTTGAGGGGAGCAAACTGGGGGTAAATGACTTCATTACCTGAAGCTGTAATTAGAAGATTAACCCTAAATATGCAAATGGACCAAATTTATAGGTGTGAAAACCTTTGACCCGTGGTCAATTTTGGGTTGTAGCACTTGGGGGGGTCTTTTGTTTTGCCTAAAATGGACCTGGAGGCCCTTCAATAAATATAATCACTTTTTATTCCTTGTCTGGCCTGTTTTTAGGTAGTCCTGAAAAGGCATCACTGTGGCAGCTCAGCACTTCCCTTCCTTCTGCTTCTCAAGGCAGAGAGGAAAGCAGGGCAATGAGGAGTGTGACTGCCCTAGCATGCCTTAGGCTCCAGGAATGCCACACTGGAGGCTGCTGGGCAGCAGTGGCACGAGCCCAGCCTTCTGAGCAGTCCCTCAGTTGGGCCCCGTAGTATTGAGGTGCTGCAGGCTGGGCAACTGTTTGTGTGGTGAGGATACCCTCATTCCCTGCTCCTCCTTACCTGGCCTGGAGGAAGCAATGGGCTGCTGTGAGGACCCACTGTGGGCTGATGAGGGACCCTCCACATGTATGGCCGGTGCCTATTTTCCTGGGGTCCTGGATGCTGACAATCCAGGGCCAGGCCCCTGGCAGGGCACCTGTGCCAGTCACAATTCGGTAGTCAGCATCTATGGAGTTGTAGTCAGAAGCCATGGGCCGGAGCCCACAGGTCCCTCTGGAAGCACAAAATCATTACTGCCCTTCTGTTCCAGTACCTGGGTGCTGGCAAGGAGGCTCCCACATGGGGTTTGGGGTGTGGCAATGGGGGACAAGCACCCTCCTAGAGCCTGGGGCCATACCTGCAGTTGCCCCAGGTACCATGTGCAGGTCTGTACACAGCCAGCAGGATGAAGAGGTACAGGTACAGAAGATTCATCGCTGTCAGCAGCATCTGTCAGCTGAAAGAGACAAAAGCTTGTCTCTTCCAGTGCAGTCTCTGACGAGTGCTGCAGCAACTGCACTGTCCATGGCACCTGGGGCTGATGTCACAGAGTGGGTGGTTCCAGGTTCTGGGCACAGTGTCCTCAGAGGGCAGGGAAAGGCCACAGCCTCACAGAACCACAGAATGGTTTGGGCTGGAAGGGACCTTGAAGGTTGTGAAAGGCAAAAGGGGTCCCTTGCCTCGCACATGCAAAACGACACCATGGGCAGACAAATCTGGCACAGAGGGAAAGTCACTCCAAAGGCAGTGTTTGGTCAGAGAGGGTGCTCAGAGCCACCACACGATGGAGAAAACTAGCACATCAAAGCTAGAAAGAGGACAGGAAGGAACAATGCCATGTGCAAACTACTTGGGGGGATGCTTCAAGGCACATAAGCCTTAGCTGATGGAACAAACCTGGAAACTCCTGAGTGTTGCAAGAGGAATTGCTGACCATGGCAGAGTGCGAGAAGCTGACAGGAGTTTCAATGCCATGAGGAAGCCCTTCTGAGTCTGTTTATACATTCTCCATGTCTGGAGCAGGGTGAGTACTGCAAATGCCTCAGTGCTGCCTCTTGCTTTGGAGACTGGTGCTGGAGGTCATGGCTGCAGAAAACAAGGGACTGAGATGGAGAGTGCTCATGCACTCACTTTTGTGGTTTGGGAATGGCATTCCCCAGTCTGGTGTTTCCACTGGAACACTGCAAACCACTGCTCCTCACTCCCTTCTCCCTCTCCCCTCCCTTCTCTGGTGGGCTTGAGAATAGAACTGGAAGCACAAAAGTTAAAGACTGTGGGTTGAGACAAGAACAATATAATGGAAACAGCAATGAAACAAGAAAATGAGCAGTAACCGCAACAATATTAATAATGGACTGGGACAATTCACATGCAACCATCCACCCCATAGAGCCTGGCAGTACCCAACCAGGCTGTCATGCATGTTATCCAGCGGAGATTTCTTCCCCTGTCCCTGGAAAATGTTGTGGAGTGGTTCAGAACAACCTCCACGTCCTGGCCATGCCCTGTCCTGGTTATGGCAAAAATTTACCCCATCCTGGCCAGAACCAGGACATTCACCCTCATGATCTGCCCCACAGCTTTGGAATCTGTGCCAGAAGGTCTGGCAGGGCAGGGAGGGCAGTCACCAGGGATTGGCAGACGTTGGAAACTCCTTATCCCTCTCTCTGGCCCCTGGTTTTCCTTGTTTTATGGAATGGAAGAACACATGTCCAACTCCTCCCAGTATCTCCTTCACTGGAAATCCTCCGTGCTTTGATTCCTTCTCTGACATTCTGCTGCACCTGGGGAATGCAGTGGGAAAACCCAAGGCTTTGTGTGAAGGTCACTCCCTCAGCACTTCACCTGAGGTGCACAGGAAGGCTGCCCTGGCTCTACCACACCTCATCCAGAACACCTGGAAGCTCTTCCCTCCCCAATCACACACTCCCCTGCCTTGTCCTCCTCATCCCACAGGGATGCACAGAGGGGCTACCACACTTCACGGTTTGGTAGCCCTGATACCACACTCCTGACTGGAATGGGGTGACCCTGGGGCAGTTTTGGCCTGCATCAGTTCCATGTCCTGCCTCAGCACACCCAGGTTCTCTGTTGGCGTCTGTGCTCATCTCTGCAGCTTTGCTGTCCTGCACCAGGAGTTTGCTGAATAAAATCATCCTCTAGAAAGGACATGTGACACAAGCCCAGGAGTAAGCAGCACCATGGGAGAGTTCAGCAAGGTGCCCTGGGGACAGCCAGGCCAGGCAGGGGAAGGTGGGGGGACCACGGCCTCACTGAAGCAGCCACATTGTACAGCACAAAAAATAAAGCTAAATAAATGCTGGGATGAAATACAGCACTGCTGGGACTGCTCCATTTAGCAAATAACAGTTGTGGGGGAGATTTACAGATGTACTGGGTACATCTGGGAACTGGGGCTCCTGCTGGAAGTCTTCAATCTTGAAGCTCCCAGTTCCCAAAGCTGGTAAATCCTTCCCAGCAATGGCTCCTGAGGCAGGGAGAGGGGTGGAAAGCCAAGGATGGGGCAGAGATCAGAAGGAGCTGGGGAGCTCAGAGAGGTCTTCAAGGGGAAGAGGATTTGTCTGAAAGGCCCTCACTTTTCTGGTCATCTTGGCAACTCTGGCAGGTTTAACAGGAGGTTTGTCTGGAAACAAGACAGGGACATATTGGCATGATGGGTGCTGGCATATTCCAGTCTTAGGCTTTGCAGAGAGAGATTTGCTGTTTCCCCATAGGCCACAGAGGATTTTAATATGAGGTGAACTCCCCAAGCTTGCATCCACCCTGTTCCATGGCCTCTGGCTCTGAGAAATGCTCTCCTGTGCACCCTGCTTCATTCCCTCAGATCAATGGCTGATGTGCCAGCAGCTCCTGCTCCAGAAGGGCAGCACATGATGAAGGTGCCACCCCTGCAGCTGAAAAGAAGGTTCCTTTTGCCATGGCATTCCAGGAGGTCATAAGACACATCATCAATGGAGTCTGAAAAAAAGAAAAATTAGAAGTTGAGGCAGCTGCATTTACCAGTGTGGGCAGTCCAGAGAGAACTGCCTGGACCTGACCCAGTTTGTGGATCAGAGCCAGAAATAGGTTCCCTTAGCTAGAAATGAGACCTCTCTACCCAGAGAGCCAGCTGCTTGCCATTCCATTGCTCCCTGGCCACAAGCAGCACTTCATCCATGAGCTCTCACCCCACAGAGCCCCTAGGTAACCCTGAAAAGACTCCTTCAGTATCAGGGGCTGCAAGAGACCTCTAGATGAGCAGCTAGAGGATTAGGTGAGGAGAAGAACTGAAATAAAATGCGTGTTTTTCCCTGGATTTGTGGAAGACAACAAGAAAGAAATACAGGACCCCAAAAAACAAACCCACTCGATGGGAGAGGCAGGTGAGCACCTCTGGTTCAGGAATTACAGAATGCACTCAACTGCAGCTTGCAGACAAGGATCCTGGCACGTTCCAGCAGCCAGCACTGCCACCTGATCCCAGCATCCCTCTGCCCCATGGATTTACACAGGACCCCAAAGCCCCAGTGGTCAGTGAAAGGAAAACATCCAACTGTCCACACTTGGCAACCTACTCCTGGGTTCTGCAGCCTGTGGAGAAAGACAAATTCCCTCACTAGAAAACTAAGCAGGTTTGAGCTGGGCTTTCTCAAAGCACACTAAAGGCAGAGGTGGGCTTCTCCGTGCTGTTTGGGAAGTGGCACATGAACCACACGGGAATCAGAGAGAGATTATCAACTCCAGAGGCACTGCTGAGCGCAGCCTCTCCTGACTCCAGCTGGGCTCCAGCCCCGAGGTGACCTGTGCCTCCAAACAGAGGGGCCAGAGTGACCTGCACTGACCAGGCCGGCCACAGCTCCGTGTCACACTGACCACTGCAGCGTCCAGCCAGTCCCTCCAGAGGCTCTTCCAATCTCCACCTCCACCTTACAGGGGCATGGAACGCCGCTGATCACACCCGCTGCTCCCTGACCTGCAGCCAGAGGAAGATTTCCTCATTTGCTGCTGTGGCCAGTGGCACCTCTCTGTAGCAGGTTTTGCGTCCTGCTCGGTGCCCCAGTGCTCCAGACAGGCTGGCTCCGTGCTGCTGGGCCTCTCCCGGTCCCTCTGAGCAGGGCTGCAGCCGAGTCTTCAGAACAGCCCCAATTCCCCAAAACAGCCCCCAAAACAGCCCGGCGCTGTCTGTGTGGGGAACATCAAACCCACACCAAGGAATGGCTTTGCCCAGTGCCCCGGGATGGAGCAGCCCCGGCCTGCTCCACCAGAGCCCAGGGCGGCTCTGGGAGCCCTGAGGGCACGAGAGAAGGAAACTTCAGCGTGAGGGTCTGCAGCGGCCAGGGGAACACCAGCACCTCCGAGCCGCCCTGCCAGACACGTACGGCCCTCCACCACCCTCGCAGTGGTGCGGGAATGTGCTCGCTGCTGAGGGCGGCCTCGCGGCTCGGCGAGCAGCTCGGGCAGGGCCGCCGCTGTCCGCTCCGTGCGGAGCGCAGCCTCCTCCGGACGCGGCCGTGAGGCGGTCTGGGCCCTCGGGTGTCGCCTCCGGCAGAATCAGCGGCTCGGTGGAGCTCACACGAAGCTCTCCCTGGGGCGGGACAGCCCTTGCCCGTGGGGTGTCGGGCGGGCCCCGGGCCGGCCGAGGGTTGCCCGGCTGAGCCCGGGGCCGCCCCTGACGTGGGGCTCTGGGGCAGAGTCCGGCCCGCGGTGCCCAGCAGGGATGCGCGGTTCTGTCTGTGCTCGGGCAGCACCAGAGTAGAGTTTTTCCCTGCTACAGTACCTACGCTACCCCGCGAAAGAGCATCGCTCAGGTTTGACAGGAGGAGAAATCTGTGTGGCCGTCAGCTATCACCTATGGCCCGGTCAGGATACTGATGGATTTTCTGACCTATTCGCTAGGGTCGTGTAAAATGTTAAACTGCAGATGCTTTCTGAAAGCAACTAGTGCTTTGAATGGTACAATCTGGATTACAGAAGCTTTATGTAGTGTTAGGCTGTGAACCACAATAGGTTTATTCTACAAGTTAATAGGGATATGCCAGATCATGTTACACTTCTGTTTTATCTTCTGTTTTGACCCTATGGCAAGCATCAGTTGGGTTTATTTAGCTCTTTATTAGCCCTTTATTTAGCTCTTAGCATTTTTCACATTTTGTGTGAAAAATGAATTAACTTTTAGGTAGATATTTTTAAAGAGGAAAAATGTATTTGTGCCTATTGATGCTGCAGTGATTTGTGGTTTTGAGACCCATCTTGCAAAATACCACATGCTGAGGCTGATTGTCATAGCTCTGAAGCCAGCCCTGGGTATGGAATGCTTTTCATTCTTTGGAGTGTTCATTCCAGGCAGTTCTGTGTAACGAGATCTTTACAGAGCATGGAAGATGCCTCTAGGGGAAGTCTCCATTTTGATTGCTGTGCCTAGACTAATTCTGATACTCCTGAGTTTGCTGTCAGGTTTTTACGATGCTGAAATGTGTGTTTTCCAGGTTCCTGTGTGGGCTATTTTTCACTAAGAATCTAGAAAATATCTTGGCTTTTCGTGGGGTTTAGTGCAAAATAGGTTTGACTGTAGGAACCACATTGTTGCAAAGATGAAGCATGCAATTAAAGTTCTTTCTAATAATTTGAGATGATTTAAATATATGTCAAATGAAATGCCATAGTCAAGGAACCAAAGCAGTCGAATGAATTGCCTATAAATTCCTTTGGCATGAAGCGTGTTGAGTGAAATGTTTATTTCTTCTAAGCAATAGGTCATAAGAGTGTTTAAATAAAGGTATAGTATATATAATGCACTGGAGCACAATCCATGGATTAGAGTGAAATTTCAACACTCAGTTCCTTTACTTAGAGAAGTCCACCTATGCCCAGATGGATTAATTAATTGTAGTGGTAGAAAATACAGGGTGTAAAACACAGCTGACTGTTGAGCTTAGTATATCACTATGTTGTAGAGAAACTCAAGAATCAAGAAAATTCTAAATAAGTAAATGCTAATTTGTCATGCAGTACTATGGTATTTTCAGGCAGCTAATCAAGAAAATTTGAATTGGAAGACCGTCAAACTTGTTTCATACAATAAAACTCTGAGAGACTTATCTACAAATAGAAACACAAGGAGCATCCTTTTTTGTACTCAGCAAAGAGCTGGAGTATGTTGTGCTGTTACGGAGGTTTATTTTTATAAACTACTCCAATGAATTTTATAAGCATGTAAAAGATTGTAAGTGCCCTGAAACATGTTTATTCTTGGACTGGCAATTACATACATGGATTCAGTTTTGATTTTCTTTAAAATAAAAATAAAAATATTTCTCTGGAGTAATTTGCTCTCGGTAACAAGAGTCATCTGCAAGAGAAATATCCAAACCAATTTCTGGGCAGTGGAAGTAGCTTTATTTTTTATAACATTCTTAGTACCTGTGACCAGGGTTGGTAGAGTGCCAGTCCTGCCAGCTTTAAGGAGCTGCATGTAAGTGTACCCTCGTTTCCTCAGAATCCCAGGGATGTGGACATTTCTTTGAGATGAGCTTTTAGGAAGCCCCAGAACATCTGGTGGTGTGACATCTTCCTGCATGCTCTGTTTCTGCACGTGATGTTTTCCAGTGCTTTCAAACATCCCTTCCCTTCTGTTTTTTCAGATGGTTATTTAGACCTATCTTGAGAGCTACTCTCTTCAGCCTCAGCTTTATCCAAGATACAATATGGTTATTATATAACCTAGTATTTTTTCATTTTACTTACATTTCATTACATAACCTAGTATTTTACATTGTTACTTGCACAGCAGAATAACTGCAGAACTCTGCTCGATCCAGGTTATACTGAAAACTAAAAAAAATGCTATTTTTACATGCCTGACATTTTTCTTGCATATTTGAGCTTAGGTATTATGTTTGCTCATTTCAGGAGTGCTTCTGAACCACAGTCCAGAAAGAAGAAAAATCTTCTTGGTTGAAGTTGAACATTTGTCTCTAAGAGTAAGAACAAAGCCATGCCAGTGCTTTCAGAAGACTCAGGTAATTCAGCTGCATGCTTTCAACAGAGCAGTGACTGAAATCTTGTCATACCTGTTTCACACATAAAAATAATTTAAATAGGAGTAAAATGTAATAGAATTAAGATAATTCAACTGAAGTTTCTGAGCAATTACCTACAAGAAGGAAGGTGGAATGTAAAAGGTGAAAATTAATAAAGTTTGTCAGGATCAGTTTCCTACTAACCCTAGAGCACCCAAATATACTCTGATAGACCTGAATATACTCTGATAGACTTGAATATATTCTGATAGATCTGAATATATTCTGATAGACCTGAATATATTCTGATAGGCAGAATTGGACCCCTCAGTGTAACAGTGCCTTCTACATGTGCTTACTAAAGATCAGCCCATATATCTCTGCTGCTTGCTGTGTCATTTCTTAATATTTTCTGAACAGGGGTTGATAAACATTGTAAATATCCTTCCTTTTAACTTAAAATAAGTGTCTTTGTTCAAGGCTACTTTACTAGCTTCTCCAGTATGCTGCCCAGGAGAAGTCACAGATAATAAATGATGCTTAGGATTAAAGCAGGAGTGAGTTTGAGTCTCCTGGATCAAAATCCACTCTAAGGTTCGTGGAGAGAATAGCCACAGGAATAGATTTGAACCCCCTCCACCTTTTTATATTTCCTGTTTTGTTTTGGTCCTGTGTTCCCAGACATGGTTCACCGGGAAAAATCTGGCCTTTGTCTGGCTCTGTGTGTTGCAAAATTGGGATATTTAAATATTTTTTTAGAAAACTAGCCACAAGCTTTGATTCCACCACAATGGAAATCTACACTTTATCCTTTCTTCCTCTGGTCAGGCCTGGCTTTTTATAGGTGCCTCAGAGTGGAAGGGGCAGGATAACACTTGTAAGCAAAGCTGCTGGGGAGGTAGAGCTGCTACCTGTGCAAAAAAAGGTCATTCAATCAGTTTGAGAGTCTGCTGTGGTACTAAAATTTCAAATTTGTAAGAGGGGAAACAAAGGGTTCTGGAAACAAGGAGTAATAAACATGAAGTGTTAAATGTGAAAGATAATTTCTTAAGAAATATATATTGCTTTGTTAGATTTTGCCTTAATATGATGGTGTGCTTGACACTTATGAGGGGAGTGTTGCAAAATGAGCTGTGGATAAACACGAGATAATCACAAGTCTCTGCAAATGTGATGATCATCAATGTGATACCCAAATAAATGTAGTGACTGTTAAGACTGCAGTAGAAGGTCCTGTGAGAAATGCTGTGTAGAATGTTTTTGTTCTGTCCTGAATCTAAATTTAGGGTTGCATGAAACTTTGGCCCTTTTGACATCTCAGCTAAGACCTGATTCAAATCATAAAGAGGAAATGGGATTCCTTAGGGATGTCTTCAGTGAAAGAAGTCTCAGCTACCTGATGAAGGTAAAAGTTTGTATTTATTTATGTACATTCTCCTTACAGTTTACTTTTTCTCTGTTCCCTTGATTTATCAACCATTTACTTTGCCAAACCTTTTTTTTAAGAATTCTGTACTGACCAAAGCATATGTGTGCTTAAGAACAAACACTAATAATGTTTGACAATTAATATGTTGAACCTATTAAAACCGAGATCAAGGAGTAGAATGTTGCTGGCAGAGGTTCCAAAAAGTGCAAGAGGCTCCAGGGAATGGGGAAAATATGCAGATGGGATAGAAAACCTAATATCCCATTGAGTATGGGATAGAAAACTTCATATATGGGATAGAAAACCTCACATGCCATTGAATATGGGACAGAAACCCTCACATATGGGATAGAAAACCTCACATTCCATTGCATATGGGATAGAAAACCTAACACCCAACCTATAATAAAATCCCCTAATATAACTTTAGTTGCCAAGTATTGGTTATGCAAAAGCCAGATGATGCCTCTTCACAGAGATAATCTAGTTTATGAATGTATGGGAAATTAATTCAATAGTCCAGTTTTAATTTTTTAATGTGGAGGTGGGTTTTTTTGGGGGTGTTATTTGGTGGGGGTGTTTTGTTTTAATTTTGGTTCTGAGTTTCTTTGGGGTGGGTGTGCTAGGGAAGAAGTAAAGGGTTTGGGTTTGGGTGTTTGCTTTCCAGCCTTAGCACAGGGATGTGGCTTCCTCAGAGAGGGTGGTAAGGATGCTCAGTAGGGGAACATGAGGCACTTTGCCAAAATATTCCTTATGTCTTTGACAGATGTGGAGTCAGTCTGAGTGCCAGCAGTGTCTGCAGGGGAGCTGTGGACAGTTCATCTATCACAACACTGGGGGTGGCACAAAGCTCTTCTGGTCTGCCCACTGCTCAGAAATCCTTGCTCCTGGCTGTGGAACTTCTGGCTGTGGAACTCCTCCTCAGCCTGTGTCCGGCCAATCTTCAGCCTTGAGACTTTCTAGAACGGTGTTCCCTGAGTCATGAGAGTTGAGTTTCAAGTCCCGCACCCAGGGATTCCACTGCTGGGCAGCATAAAACAGTGTTCCCAACTGCTGTCCTCAAGAGCTGTAGCCCCCTGTGACCTGTGTCCCTTCTCCCATCAGAGCTTTGTTTTGCTGGTGCCTGGCTTGGGAGTCCTTGCCTTGCACAGGAGACTGGACTGGACTACAAACACATGCTAACAGTGGTAACAGGCAACTTTATTTACACAACTAAATAAATTTCAGCATTTGTGCATGCAGAGGAGGAAGATTGGCAGGACAGAGGACGCCTTTGACCTGAGGCTGCCTTTGGACGAGCAGGCACTGCCCCAGTATGTAATGGTCATGGTCCACTGCAGCCTGCAGTGGATCCTGTTCATCCTGCTGCCCATGTCTTTTTTCTCATGAGGCCCAGCAGTATCTGGTGCACCCGAGTTAAGAATTTCACCACTATCTCGTATGGATGTGGAGCAGGCAAGAGAGGTTGCATTGACATTGGCTCCTCAGAGGGGTTTGAGGTCGACTCTGGCTCTGGTGTGGCTGTTGCAGTTGAGTGATCAGGAGTGGGAGTACAGCAGCCTGACTCTGTTGGTGCTGACTCTGGCTGCTCCAAGGGGGCTGAGCTGAAGGTTGGCTCTGGTCTTGGAGTAGCTGTTTCAGCTGACTCAGGATATGGAGTGGGAGTAGAGCAGCCTGACTCTGTTGGTGTTGGCTCTGGCTGCTCAAAAGAGGTTGAGCTGAAGGTTGGCTCTGGTGCTGGAGTGGCTGTTTCAGCTGACTCTGGACATGGAGTGGGAGTAGAGCAGCCTGACTCTGTTGGTGTTGGCTCTGGCTGCTCAAAAGGGGTTGAGCTGAAGGTTGGCTCTGGTGCTGGAGTGGCTGTTTCAGCTGACTCTGGACATGGAGTGGGAGTGGAGCAGCCTGACTCTGTTGGTGTTGGCTCTGGCTGCTCAAAAGAGGTTGAGCTGAAGGTTGGCTCTGGTGCTGGAGTGGCTGTTTCAGCTGACTCTGGACATGGAGTGGGAGTAGAGCAGCCTGACTCTGTTGGTGCTGACTCTGGCTGCTCCAAGGGGGCTGAGCTGAAGGTTGGCTCTGGTCTTGGAGTAGCTGTTTCAGCTGACTCAGGATATGGAGTGGGAGTAGAGCAGTTTGACTCTGTCAGTGTTGGCTCTGGCTGCTCAAGAGGGGTTGAGATGTAGGTTGTCTCTGGTGCTAGAGTGTCTGTTCCAGGTGGACGCATGCCCATCTGAATCAGGATCCAGTTGTAGAAGTACTGAGTGGAGGTGTAGACTCCCGGGCGTTTTGTTCTGACACAGCCTTTTCCCCAGCTGGTCACTCCAACAAGCCAAAAGTAGCCAGCATGGTTATCTTTGCACACCAGAGGCCCTCCACTGTCACCCTGCAACAGAGGAAAGAGGATTAGGGTGCTGTTGGGTGGCTGCTGTCAGCACTAGAGGCCTGTTTCTCTCTTGCAGCCCCTGCCACAGCTGTATTCATGGTACAAAAAGGCTTTGCTCAGGTGCTGGAGTCTCAAGAACCTTAGCTGGGAACAGGGTGGGTGTCTGTGAAGGCCCCCTTTTGTATCTGCACAGTGATCCTGGATGGGCAGAGCATAGATCATCCAGAATCTGGATCTGTGGGCTGCTGAGAACACTGGATGGGCTTTCTGGGCAGAGGGGCAGGCCTGGGGAACACGGTCACTTGGCAAGGAAACTCCAGCAGTGGAGGAAAAGTGGTTTGCCAGACAAAGCCCATGGTGACGGGGTACCTTCGCTGCTGGCTCCCAGCACTCATACCTGGCAGGTGTCCATGCCACCCCGTGGGTAGCCAGCACACAGGTTGTGGGTGTGGATGGCCCCAGCGTACCGACGGCTGCTGTTAACCAGCCGGATATCCAGGAGACGGACCTTGGCTTCCTGCAGGACATCACTCGGACCCTGAGCTGCAAGCACAGGAAGGAATGGGCACCCAGCAGCTCTTTGCCAGTTCCACTCCCCTGTCTGGGGGTGAACTCATTCCCTAGGGCTTGGCTTTGCCTCTGGAGCAGTTGTTGAAGCGCTGTGTCCTTTCTGTCTGCCTTTGGGGAGCAGGCCAGGCCCAGCTCTCCAGAGGCATACATCCTACAGCCTGACTTTGGTTTGTGCTGTCAGGAAGCCAAACCCATCTTGCTGGTGTGCCCAGCTCACCCTCAGGGCCCTTTTTGGGAACTCACCTTTTGCAGTGGCAGAACCCCAGCCAGCAATGTAGCAGGTTTTCAGCTCTGACACTGTGAGCGAGGCGTTGGGCACGCAGGCAAGCTGGACGTAGTCACTGCACTCCACGGGCTTGTCCAGCTCCAGCAGGGCGATGTCGTTCTGCTGGGAATCAGCCGTGTACTCCTGGTGGGCCAGGAGCCGCTTGATGTGGCGCACCTGAGTTTCAGGGCCCAGATGGGTCAGCTTGGTGGCCCCGATCAGCACACGCCACATGGTGACATTCCTGCAAGGCAGAGAGGGGTCTGAGGAAGAGCAGAGCCGTGTGCTGTTGATGCCTTAGGATTTTAGCTTTTGTATTTTTCATCCATTTGTAATCCTGCAGTTTTTTACTGTATAACTAAATTCTGCACACAGTGTGAGCTGCTGCTGCTTTCCCATTCTGGTCACAAAAATTCCTCTCCAGGCCTGGCAATCAAGGATACCTCACTGCCTCAGGCCTCGAGAGATGGAAACAAAAGTGAGTTGAGGGGAGCAAACTGGGGGTAAATGACTTCATTACCTGAAGCTGTAATTAGAAGATTAACCCTAAATATGCAAATGGACCAAATTTATAGGTGTGAAAACCTTTGACCCGTGGTCAATTTTGGGTTGTAGCACTTGGGGGGGTCTTTTGTTTTGCCTAAAATGGACCTGGAGGCCCTTCAATAAATATAATCACTTTTTATTCCTTGTCTGGCCTGTTTTTAGGTAGTCCTGAAAAGGCATCACTGTGGCAGCTCAGCACTTCCCTTCCTTCTGCTTCTCAAGGCAGAGAGGAAAGCAGGGCAATGAGGAGTGTGACTGCCCTAGCATGCCTTAGGCTCCAGGAATGCCACACTGGAGGCTGCTGGGCAGCAGTGGCACGAGCCCAGCCTTCTGAGCAGTCCCTCAGTTGGGCCCCGTAGTATTGAGGTGCTGCAGGCTGGGCAACTGTTTGTGTGGTGAGGATACCCTCATTCCCTGCTCCTCCTTACCTGGCCTGGAGGAAGCAATGGGCTGCTGTGAGGACCCACTGTGGGCTGATGAGGGACCCTCCACATGTATGGCCGGTGCCTATTTTCCTGGGGTCCTGGATGCTGACAATCCAGGGCCAGGCCCCTGGCAGGGCACCTGTGCCAGTCACAATTCGGTAGTCAGCATCTATGGAGTTGTAGTCAGAAGCCATGGGCCGGAGCCCACAGGTCCCTCTGGAAGCACAAAATCATTACTGCCCTTCTGTTCCAGTACCTGGGTGCTGGCAAGGAGGCTCCCACATGGGGTTTGGGGTGTGGCAATGGGGGACAAGCACCCTCCTAGAGCCTGGGGCCATACCTGCAGTTGCCCCAGGTACCATGTGCAGGTCTGTACACAGCCAGCAGGATGAAGAGGTACAGGTACAGAAGATTCATCGCTGTCAGCAGCATCTGTCAGCTGAAAGAGACAAAAGCTTGTCTCTTCCAGTGCAGTCTCTGACGAGTGCTGCAGCAACTGCACTGTCCATGGCACCTGGGGCTGATGTCACAGAGTGGGTGGTTCCAGGTTCTGGGCACAGTGTCCTCAGAGGGCAGGGAAAGGCCACAGCCTCACAGAACCACAGAATGGTTTGGGCTGGAAGGGACCTTGAAGGTTGTGAAAGGCAAAAGGGGTCCCTTGCCTCGCACATGCAAAACGACACCATGGGCAGACAAATCTGGCACAGAGGGAAAGTCACTCCAAAGGCAGTGTTTGGTCAGAGAGGGTGCTCAGAGCCACCACACGATGGAGAAAACTAGCACATCAAAGCTAGAAAGAGGACAGGAAGGAACAATGCCATGTGCAAACTACTTGGGGGGATGCTTCAAGGCACATAAGCCTTAGCTGATGGAACAAACCTGGAAACTCCTGAGTGTTGCAAGAGGAATTGCTGACCATGGCAGAGTGCGAGAAGCTGACAGGAGTTTCAATGCCATGAGGAAGCCCTTCTGAGTCTGTTTATACATTCTCCATGTCTGGAGCAGGGTGAGTACTGCAAATGCCTCAGTGCTGCCTCTTGCTTTGGAGACTGGTGCTGGAGGTCATGGCTGCAGAAAACAAGGGACTGAGATGGAGAGTGCTCATGCACTCACTTTTGTGGTTTGGGAATGGCATTCCCCAGTCTGGTGTTTCCACTGGAACACTGCAAACCACTGCTCCTCACTCCCTTCTCCCTCTCCCCTCCCTTCTCTGGTGGGCTTGAGAATAGAACTGGAAGCACAGAAGTTAAAGACTGTGGGTTGAGACAAGAACAATATAATGGAAACAGCAATGAAACAAGAAAATGAGCAGTAACCGCAACAATATTAATAATGGACTGGGACAATTCACATGCAACCATCCACCCCATAGAGCCTGGCAGTACCCAACCAGGCTGTCATGCATGTTATCCAGCGGAGATTTCTTCCCCTGTCCCTGGAAAATGTTGTGGAGTGGTTCAGAACAACCTCCACGTCCTGGCCATGCCCTGTCCTGGTTATGGCAAAAATTTACCCCATCCTGGCCAGAACCAGGACATTCACCCTCATGATCTGCCCCACAGCTTTGGAATCTGTGCCAGAAGGTCTGGCAGGGCAGGGAGGGCAGTCACCAGGGATTGGCAGACGTTGGAAACTCCTTATCCCTCTCTCTGGCCCCTGGTTTTCCTTGTTTTATGGAATGGAAGAACACATGTCCAACTCCTCCCAGTATCTCCTTCACTGGAAATCCTCCGTGCTTTGATTCCTTCTCTGACATTCTGCTGCACCTGGGGAATGCAGTGGGAAAACCCAAGGCTTTGTGTGAAGGTCACTCCCTCAGCACTTCACCTGAGGTGCACAGGAAGGCTGCCCTGGCTCTACCACACCTCATCCAGAACACCTGGAAGCTCTTCCCTCCCCATTCACACACTCCCCTGCCTTGTCCTCCTCATCCCACAGGGATGCACAGAGGGGCTACCACACTTCACGGTTTGGTAGCCCTGATACCACACTCCTGACTGGAATGGGGTGACCCTGGGGCAGTTTTGGCCTGCATCAGTTCCATGTCCTGCCTCAGCACACCCAGGTTCTCTGTTGGCGTCTGTGCTCATCTCTGCAGCTTTGCTGTCCTGCACCAGGAGTTTGCTGAATAAAATCATCCTCTAGAAAGGACATGTGACACAAGCCCAGGAGTAAGCAGCACCATGGGAGAGTTCAGCAAGGTGCCCTGGGGACAGCCAGGCCAGGCAGGGGAAGGTGGGGGGACCACGGCCTCACTGAAGCAGCCACATTGTACAGCACAAAAAATAAAGCTAAATAAATGCTGGGATGAAATACAGCACTGCTGGGACTGCTCCATTTAGCAAATAACAGTTGTGGGGGAGATTTACAGATGTACTGGGTACATCTGGGAACTGGGGCTCCTGCTGGAAGTCTTCAATCTTGAAGCTCCCAGTTCCCAAAGCTGGTAAATCCTTCCCAGCAATGGCTCCTGAGGCAGGGAGAGGGGTGGAAAGCCAAGGATGGGGCAGAGATCAGAAGGAGCTGGGGAGCTCAGAGAGGTCTTCAAGGGGAAGAGGATTTGTCTGAAAGGCCCTCACTTTTCTGGTCATCTTGGCAACTCTGGCAGGTTTAACAGGAGGTTTGTCTGGAAACAAGACAGGGACATATTGGCATGATGGGTGCTGGCATATTCCAGTCTTAGGCTTTGCAGAGAGAGATTTGCTGTTTCCCCATAGGCCACAGAGGATTTTAATATGAGGTGAACTCCCCAAGCTTGCATCCACCCTGTTCCATGGCCTCTGGCTCTGAGAAATGCTCTCCTGTGCACCCTGCTTCATTCCCTCAGATCAATGGCTGATGTGCCAGCAGCTCCTGCTCCAGAAGGGCAGCACATGATGAAGGTGCCACCCCTGCAGCTGAAAAGAAGGTTCCTTTTGCCATGGCATTCCAGGAGGTCATAAGACACATCATCAATGGAGTCTGAAAAAAAGAAAAATTAGAAGTTGAGGCAGCTGCATTTACCAGTGTGGGCAGTCCAGAGAGAACTGCCTGGACCTGACCCAGTTTGTGGATCAGAGCCAGAAATAGGTTCCCTTAGCTAGAAATGAGACCTCTCTACCCAGAGAGCCAGCTGCTTGCCATTCCATTGCTCCCTGGCCACAAGCAGCACTTCATCCATGAGCTCTCACCCCACAGAGCCCCTAGGTAACCCTGAAAAGACTCCTTCAGTATCAGGGGCTGCAAGAGACCTCTAGATGAGCAGCTAGAGGATTAGGTGAGGAGAAGAACTGAAATAAAATGCGTGTTTTTCCCTGGATTTGTGGAAGACAACAAGAAAGAAATACAGGACCCCAAAAAACAAACCCACTCGATGGGAGAGGCAGGTGAGCACCTCTGGTTCAGGAATTACAGAATGCACTCAACTGCAGCTTGCAGACAAGGATCCTGGCACGTTCCAGCAGCCAGCACTGCCACCTGATCCCAGCATCCCTCTGCCCCATGGATTTACACAGGACCCCAAAGCCCCAGTGGTCAGTGAAAGGAAAACATCCAACTGTCCACACTTGGCAACCTACTCCTGGGTTCTGCAGCCTGTGGAGAAAGACAAATTCCCTCACTAGAAAACTAAGCAGGTTTGAGCTGGGCTTTCTCAAAGCACACTAAAGGCAGAGGTGGGCTTCTCCGTGCTGTTTGGGAAGTGGCACATGAACCACACGGGAATCAGAGAGAGATTATCAACTCCAGAGGCACTGCTGAGCGCAGCCTCTCCTGACTCCAGCTGGGCTCCAGCCCCGAGGTGACCTGTGCCTCCAAACAGAGGGGCCAGAGTGACCTGCACTGACCAGGCCGGCCACAGCTCCGTGTCACACTGACCACTGCAGCGTCCAGCCAGTCCCTCCAGAGGCTCTTCCAATCTCCACCTCCACCTTACAGGGGCATGGAACGCCGCTGATCACACCCGCTGCTCCCTGACCTGCAGCCAGAGGAAGATTTCCTCATTTGCTGCTGTGGCCAGTGGCACCTCTCTGTAGCAGGTTTTGCGTCCTGCTCGGTGCCCCAGTGCTCCAGACAGGCTGGCTCCGTGCTGCTGGGCCTCTCCCGGTCCCTCTGAGCAGGGCTGCAGCCGAGTCTTCAGAACAGCCCCAATTCCCCAAAACAGCCCCCAAAACAGCCCGGCGCTGTCTGTGTGGGGAACATCAAACCCACACCAAGGAATGGCTTTGCCCAGTGCCCCGGGATGGAGCAGCCCCGGCCTGCTCCACCAGAGCCCAGGGCGGCTCTGGGAGCCCTGAGGGCACGAGAGAAGGAAACTTCAGCGTGAGGGTCTGCAGCGGCCAGGGGAACACCAGCGCCTCCGAGCCGCCCTGCCAGACACGTACGGCCCTCCACCACCCTCGCAGTGGTGCGGGAATGTGCTCGCTGCTGAGGGCGGCCTCGCGGCTCGGCGAGCAGCTCGGGCAGGGCCGCCGCTGTCCGCTCCGTGCGGAGCGCAGCCTCCTCCGGACGCGGCCGTGAGGCGGTCTGGGCCCTCGGGTGTCGCCTCCGGCAGAATCAGCGGCTCGGTGGAGCTCACACGAAGCTCTCCCTGGGGCGGGACAGCCCTTGCCCGTGGGGTGTCGGGCGGGCCCCGGGCCGGCCGAGGGTTGCCCGGCTGAGCCCGGGGCCGCCCCTGACGTGGGGCTCTGGGGCAGAGTCCGGCCCGCGGTGCCCAGCAGGGATGCGCGGTTCTGTCTGTGCTCGGGCAGCACCAGAGTAGAGTTTTTCCCTGCTACAGTACCTACGCTACCCCGCGAAAGAGCATCGCTCAGGTTTGACAGGAGGAGAAATCTGTGTGGCCGTCAGCTATCACCTATGGCCCGGTCAGGATACTGATGGATTTTCTGACCTATTCGCTAGGGTCGTGTAAAATGTTAAACTGCAGATGCTTTCTGAAAGCAACTAGTGCTTTGAATGGTACAATCTGGATTACAGAAGCTTTATGTAGTGTTAGGCTGTGAACCACAATAGGTTTATTCTACAAGTTAATAGGGATATGCCAGATCATGTTACACTTCTGTTTTATCTTCTGTTTTGACCCTATGGCAAGCATCAGTTGGGTTTATTTAGCTCTTTATTAGCCCTTTATTTAGCTCTTAGCATTTTTCACATTTTGTGTGAAAAATGAATTAACTTTTAGGTAGATATTTTTAAAGAGGAAAAATGTATTTGTGCCTATTGATGCTGCAGTGATTTGTGGTTTTGAGACCCATCTTGCAAAATACCACATGCTGAGGCTGATTGTCATAGCTCTGAAGCCAGCCCTGGGTATGGAATGCTTTTCATTCTTTGGAGTGTTCATTCCAGGCAGTTCTGTGTAACGAGATCTTTACAGAGCATGGAAGATGCCTCTAGGGGAAGTCTCCATTTTGATTGCTGTGCCTAGACTAATTCTGATACTCCTGAGTTTGCTGTCAGGTTTTTACGATGCTGAAATGTGTGTTTTCCAGGTTCCTGTGTGGGCTATTTTTCACTAAGAATCTAGAAAATATCTTGGCTTTTCGTGGGGTTTAGTGCAAAATAGGTTTGACTGTAGGAACCACATTGTTGCAAAGATGAAGCATGCAATTAAAGTTCTTTCTAATAATTTGAGATGATTTAAATATATGTCAAATGAAATGCCATAGTCAAGGAACCAAAGCAGTCGAATGAATTGCCTATAAATTCCTTTGGCATGAAGCGTGTTGAGTGAAATGTTTATTTCTTCTAAGCAATAGGTCATAAGAGTGTTTAAATAAAGGTATAGTATATATAATGCACTGGAGCACAATCCATGGATTAGAGTGAAATTTCAACACTCAGTTCCTTTACTTAGAGAAGTCCACCTATGCCCAGATGGATTAATTAATTGTAGTGGTAGAAAATACAGGGTGTAAAACACAGCTGACTGTTGAGCTTAGTATATCACTATGTTGTAGAGAAACTCAAGAATCAAGAAAATTCTAAATAAGTAAATGCTAATTTGTCATGCAGTACTATGGTATTTTCAGGCAGCTAATCAAGAAAATTTGAATTGGAAGACCGTCAAACTTGTTTCATACAATAAAACTCTGAGAGACTTATCTACAAATAGAAACACAAGGAGCATCCTTTTTTGTACTCAGCAAAGAGCTGGAGTATGTTGTGCTGTTACGGAGGTTTATTTTTATAAACTACTCCAATGAATTTTATAAGCATGTAAAAGATTGTAAGTGCCCTGAAACATGTTTATTCTTGGACTGGCAATTACATACATGGATTCAGTTTTGATTTTCTTTAAAATAAAAATAAAAATATTTCTCTGGAGTAATTTGCTCTCGGTAACAAGAGTCATCTGCAAGAGAAATATCCAAACCAATTTCTGGGCAGTGGAAGTAGCTTTATTTTTTATAACATTCTTAGTACCTGTGACCAGGGTTGGTAGAGTGCCAGTCCTGCCAGCTTTAAGGAGCTGCATGTAAGTGTACCCTCGTTTCCTCAGAATCCCAGGGATGTGGACATTTCTTTGAGATGAGCTTTTAGGAAGCCCCAGAACATCTGGTGGTGTGACATCTTCCTGCATGCTCTGTTTCTGCACGTGATGTTTTCCAGTGCTTTCAAACATCCCTTCCCTTCTGTTTTTTCAGATGGTTATTTAGACCTATCTTGAGAGCTACTCTCTTCAGCCTCAGCTTTATCCAAGATACAATATGGTTATTATATAACCTAGTATTTTTTCATTTTACTTACATTTCATTACATAACCTAGTATTTTACATTGTTACTTGCACAGCAGAATAACTGCAGAACTCTGCTCGATCCAGGTTATACTGAAAACTAAAAAAAATGCTATTTTTACATGCCTGACATTTTTCTTGCATATTTGAGCTTAGGTATTATGTTTGCTCATTTCAGGAGTGCTTCTGAACCACAGTCCAGAAAGAAGAAAAATCTTCTTGGTTGAAGTTGAACATTTGTCTCTAAGAGTAAGAACAAAGCCATGCCAGTGCTTTCAGAAGACTCAGGTAATTCAGCTGCATGCTTTCAACAGAGCAGTGACTGAAATCTTGTCATACCTGTTTCACACATAAAAATAATTTAAATAGGAGTAAAATGTAATAGAATTAAGATAATTCAACTGAAGTTTCTGAGCAATTACCTACAAGAAGGAAGGTGGAATGTAAAAGGTGAAAATTAATAAAGTTTGTCAGGATCAGTTTCCTACTAACCCTAGAGCACCCAAATATACTCTGATAGACCTGAATATACTCTGATAGACTTGAATATATTCTGATAGATCTGAATATATTCTGATAGACCTGAATATATTCTGATAGGCAGAATTGGACCCCTCAGTGTAACAGTGCCTTCTACATGTGCTTACTAAAGATCAGCCCATATATCTCTGCTGCTTGCTGTGTCATTTCTTAATATTTTCTGAACAGGGGTTGATAAACATTGTAAATATCCTTCCTTTTAACTTAAAATAAGTGTCTTTGTTCAAGGCTACTTTACTAGCTTCTCCAGTATGCTGCCCAGGAGAAGTCACAGATAATAAATGATGCTTAGGATTAAAGCAGGAGTGAGTTTGAGTCTCCTGGATCAAAATCCACTCTAAGGTTCGTGGAGAGAATAGCCACAGGAATAGATTTGAACCCCCTCCACCTTTTTATATTTCCTGTTTTGTTTTGGTCCTGTGTTCCCAGACATGGTTCACCGGGAAAAATCTGGCCTTTGTCTGGCTCTGTGTGTTGCAAAATTGGGATATTTAAATATTTTTTTAGAAAACTAGCCACAAGCTTTGATTCCACCACAATGGAAATCTACACTTTATCCTTTCTTCCTCTGGTCAGGCCTGGCTTTTTATAGGTGCCTCAGAGTGGAAGGGGCAGGATAACACTTGTAAGCAAAGCTGCTGGGGAGGTAGAGCTGCTACCTGTGCAAAAAAAGGTCATTCAATCAGTTTGAGAGTCTGCTGTGGTACTAAAATTTCAAATTTGTAAGAGGGGAAACAAAGGGTTCTGGAAACAAGGAGTAATAAACATGAAGTGTTAAATGTGAAAGATAATTTCTTAAGAAATATATATTGCTTTGTTAGATTTTGCCTTAATATGATGGTGTGCTTGACACTTATGAGGGGAGTGTTGCAAAATGAGCTGTGGATAAACACGAGATAATCACAAGTCTCTGCAAATGTGATGATCATCAATGTGATACCCAAATAAATGTAGTGACTGTTAAGACTGCAGTAGAAGGTCCTGTGAGAAATGCTGTGTAGAATGTTTTTGTTCTGTCCTGAATCTAAATTTAGGGTTGCATGAAACTTTGGCCCTTTTGACATCTCAGCTAAGACCTGATTCAAATCATAAAGAGGAAATGGGATTCCTTAGGGATGTCTTCAGTGAAAGAAGTCTCAGCTACCTGATGAAGGTAAAAGTTTGTATTTATTTATGTACATTCTCCTTACAGTTTACTTTTTCTCTGTTCCCTTGATTTATCAACCATTTACTTTGCCAAACCTTTTTTTTAAGAATTCTGTACTGACCAAAGCATATGTGTGCTTAAGAACAAACACTAATAATGTTTGACAATTAATATGTTGAACCTATTAAAACCGAGATCAAGGAGTAGAATGTTGCTGGCAGAGGTTCCAAAAAGTGCAAGAGGCTCCAGGGAATGGGGAAAATATGCAGATGGGATAGAAAACCTAATATCCCATTGAGTATGGGATAGAAAACTTCATATATGGGATAGAAAACCTCACATGCCATTGAATATGGGACAGAAACCCTCACATATGGGATAGAAAACCTCACATTCCATTGCATATGGGATAGAAAACCTAACACCCAACCTATAATAAAATCCCCTAATATAACTTTAGTTGCCAAGTATTGGTTATGCAAAAGCCAGATGATGCCTCTTCACAGAGATAATCTAGTTTATGAATGTATGGGAAATTAATTCAATAGTCCAGTTTTAATTTTTTAATGTGGAGGTGGGTTTTTTTGGGGGTGTTATTTGGTGGGGGTGTTTTGTTTTAATTTTGGTTCTGAGTTTCTTTGGGGTGGGTGTGCTAGGGAAGAAGTAAAGGGTTTGGGTTTGGGTGTTTGCTTTCCAGCCTTAGCACAGGGATGTGGCTTCCTCAGAGAGGGTGGTAAGGATGCTCAGTAGGGGAACATGAGGCACTTTGCCAAAATATTCCTTATGTCTTTGACAGATGTGGAGTCAGTCTGAGTGCCAGCAGTGTCTGCAGGGGAGCTGTGGACAGTTCATCTATCACAACACTGGGGGTGGCACAAAGCTCTTCTGGTCTGCCCACTGCTCAGAAATCCTTGCTCCTGGCTGTGGAACTTCTGGCTGTGGAACTCCTCCTCAGCCTGTGTCCGGCCAATCTTCAGCCTTGAGACTTTCTAGAACGGTGTTCCCTGAGTCATGAGAGTTGAGTTTCAAGTCCCGCACCCAGGGATTCCACTGCTGGGCAGCATAAAACAGTGTTCCCAACTGCTGTCCTCAAGAGCTGTAGCCCCCTGTGACCTGTGTCCCTTCTCCCATCAGAGCTTTGTTTTGCTGGTGCCTGGCTTGGGAGTCCTTGCCTTGCACAGGAGACTGGACTGGACTACAAACACATGCTAACAGTGGTAACAGGCAACTTTATTTACACAACTAAATAAATTTCAGCATTTGTGCATGCAGAGGAGGAAGATTGGCAGGACAGAGGACGCCTTTGACCTGAGGCTGCCTTTGGACGAGCAGGCACTGCCCCAGTATGTAATGGTCATGGTCCACTGCAGCCTGCAGTGGATCCTGTTCATCCTGCTGCCCATGTCTTTTTTCTCATGAGGCCCAGCAGTATCTGGTGCACCCGAGTTAAGAATTTCACCACTATCTGGTATGGATGTGGAGCAGGCAAGAGAGGTTGCCTTGACATTGGCTCCTCAGAGGGGTTTGAGGTCGACTCTGGCTCTGGTGTGGCTGTTGCAGTTGAGTGATCAGGAGTGGGAGTACAGCAGCCTGACTCTGTTGGTGTTGGCTCTGGCTGCTCAAAAGGGGTTGAGCTGAAGGTTGGCTCTGGTGCTGGAGTGGCTGTTTCAGCTGACTCTGGACATGGAGTGGGAGTAGAGCAGTTTGACTCTGTTGGTGTTGGCTCTGGCTGCTCAAAAGAGGTTGAGCTGAAGGTTGGCTCTGGTGCTGGAGTGGCTGTTTCAGCTGACTCTGGACATGGAGTGGGAGTAGAGCAGCCTGACTCTGTTGGTGCTGACTCTGGCTGCTCCAAGGGGGCTGAGCTGAAGGTTGGCTCTGGTCTTGGAGTAGCTGTTTCAGCTGACTCAGGATATGGAGTGGGAGTAGAGCAGTTTGACTCTGTCAGTGTTGGCTCTGGCTGCTCAAGAGGGGTTGAGATGTAGGTTGTCTCTGGTGCTAGAGTGTCTGTTCCAGGTGGACGCATGCCCATCTGAATCAGGATCCAGTTGTAGAAGTACTGAGTGGAGGTGTAGACTCCCGGGCGTTTTGTTCTGACACAGCCTTTTCCCCAGCTGGTCACTCCAACAAGCCAAAAGTAGCCAGCATGGTTATCTTTGCACACCAGAGGCCCTCCACTGTCACCCTGCAACAGAGGAAAGAGGATTAGGGTGCTGTTGGGTGGCTGCTGTCAGCACTAGAGGCCTGTTTCTCTCTTGCAGCCCCTGCCACAGCTGTATTCATGGTACAAAAAGGCTTTGCTCAGGTGCTGGAGTCTCAAGAACCTTAGCTGGGAACAGGGTGGGTGTCTGTGAAGGCCCCCTTTTGTATCTGCACAGTGATCCTGGATGGGCAGAGCATAGATCATCCAGAATCTGGATCTGTGGGCTGCTGAGAACACTGGATGGGCTTTCTGGGCAGAGGGGCAGGCCTGGGGAACACGGTCACTTGGCAAGGAAACTCCAGCAGTGGAGGAAAAGTGGTTTGCCAGACAAAGCCCATGGTGACGGGGTACCTTCGCTGCTGGCTCCCAGCACTCATACCTGGCAGGTGTCCATGCCACCCCGTGGGTAGCCAGCACACAGGTTGTGGGTGTGGATGGCCCCAGCGTACCGACGGCTGCTGTTAACCAGCCGGATATCCAGGAGACGGACCTTGGCTTCCTGCAGGACATCACTCGGACCCTGAGCTGCAAGCACAGGAAGGAATGGGCACCCAGCAGCTCTTTGCCAGTTCCACTCCCCTGTCTGGGGGTGAACTCATTCCCTAGGGCTTGGCTTTGCCTCTGGAGCAGTTGTTGAAGCGCTGTGTCCTTTCTGTCTGCCTTTGGGGAGCAGGCCAGGCCCAGCTCTCCAGAGGCATACATCCTACAGCCTGACTTTGGTTTGTGCTGTCAGGAAGCCAAACCCATCTTGCTGGTGTGCCCAGCTCACCCTCAGGGCCCTTTTTGGGAACTCACCTTTTGCAGTGGCAGAACCCCAGCCAGCAATGTAGCAGGTTTTCAGCTCTGACACTGTGAGCGAGGCGTTGGGCACGCAGGCAAGCTGGACGTAGTCACTGCACTCCACGGGCTTGTCCAGCTCCAGCAGGGCGATGTCGTTCTGCTGGGAATCAGCCGTGTACTCCTGGTGGGCCAGGAGCCGCTTGATGTGGCGCACCTGAGTTTCAGGGCCCAGATGGGTCAGCTTGGTGGCCCCGATCAGCACACGCCACATGGTGACATTCCTGCAAGGCAGAGAGGGGTCTGAGGAAGAGCAGAGCCGTGTGCTGTTGATGCCTTAGGATTTTAGCTTTTGTATTTTTCATCCATTTGTAATCCTGCAGTTTTTTACTGTATAACTAAATTCTGCACACAGTGTGAGCTGCTGCTGCTTTCCCATTCTGGTCACAAAAATTCCTCTCCAGGCCTGGCAATCAAGGATACCTCACTGCCTCAGGCCTCGAGAGATGGAAACAAAAGTGAGTTGAGGGGAGCAAACTGGGGGTAAATGACTTCATTACCTGAAGCTGTAATTAGAAGATTAACCCTAAATATGCAAATGGACCAAATTTATAGGTGTGAAAACCTTTGACCCGTGGTCAATTTTGGGTTGTAGCACTTGGGGGGGTCTTTTGTTTTGCCTAAAATGGACCTGGAGGCCCTTCAATAAATATAATCACTTTTTATTCCTTGTCTGGCCTGTTTTTAGGTAGTCCTGAAAAGGCATCACTGTGGCAGCTCAGCACTTCCCTTCCTTCTGCTTCTCAAGGCAGAGAGGAAAGCAGGGCAATGAGGAGTGTGACTGCCCTAGCATGCCTTAGGCTCCAGGAATGCCACACTGGAGGCTGCTGGGCAGCAGTGGCACGAGCCCAGCCTTCTGAGCAGTCCCTCAGTTGGGCCCCGTAGTATTGAGGTGCTGCAGGCTGGGCAACTGTTTGTGTGGTGAGGATACCCTCATTCCCTGCTCCTCCTTACCTGGCCTGGAGGAAGCAATGGGCTGCTGTGAGGACCCACTGTGGGCTGATGAGGGACCCTCCACATGTATGGCCGGTGCCTATTTTCCTGGGGTCCTGGATGCTGACAATCCAGGGCCAGGCCCCTGGCAGGGCACCTGTGCCAGTCACAATTCGGTAGTCAGCATCTATGGAGTTGTAGTCAGAAGCCATGGGCCGGAGCCCACAGGTCCCTCTGGAAGCACAAAATCATTACTGCCCTTCTGTTCCAGTACCTGGGTGCTGGCAAGGAGGCTCCCACATGGGGTTTGGGGTGTGGCAATGGGGGACAAGCACCCTCCTAGAGCCTGGGGCCATACCTGCAGTTGCCCCAGGTACCATGTGCAGGTCTGTACACAGCCAGCAGGATGAAGAGGTACAGGTACAGAAGATTCATCGCTGTCAGCAGCATCTGTCAGCTGAAAGAGACAAAAGCTTGTCTCTTCCAGTGCAGTCTCTGACGAGTGCTGCAGCAACTGCACTGTCCATGGCACCTGGGGCTGATGTCACAGAGTGGGTGGTTCCAGGTTCTGGGCACAGTGTCCTCAGAGGGCAGGGAAAGGCCACAGCCTCACAGAACCACAGAATGGTTTGGGCTGGAAGGGACCTTGAAGGTTGTGAAAGGCAAAAGGGGTCCCTTGCCTCGCACATGCAAAACGACACCATGGGCAGACAAATCTGGCACAGAGGGAAAGTCACTCCAAAGGCAGTGTTTGGTCAGAGAGGGTGCTCAGAGCCACCACACGATGGAGAAAACTAGCACATCAAAGCTAGAAAGAGGACAGGAAGGAACAATGCCATGTGCAAACTACTTGGGGGGATGCTTCAAGGCACATAAGCCTTAGCTGATGGAACAAACCTGGAAACTCCTGAGTGTTGCAAGAGGAATTGCTGACCATGGCAGAGTGCGAGAAGCTGACAGGAGTTTCAATGCCATGAGGAAGCCCTTCTGAGTCTGTTTATACATTCTCCATGTCTGGAGCAGGGTGAGTACTGCAAATGCCTCAGTGCTGCCTCTTGCTTTGGAGACTGGTGCTGGAGGTCATGGCTGCAGAAAACAAGGGACTGAGATGGAGAGTGCTCATGCACTCACTTTTGTGGTTTGGGAATGGCATTCCCCAGTCTGGTGTTTCCACTGGAACACTGCAAACCACTGCTCCTCACTCCCTTCTCCCTCTCCCCTCCCTTCTCTGGTGGGCTTGAGAATAGAACTGGAAGCACAAAAGTTAAAGACTGTGGGTTGAGACAAGAACAATATAATGGAAACAGCAATGAAACAAGAAAATGAGCAGTAACCGCAACAATATTAATAATGGACTGGGACAATTCACATGCAACCATCCACCCCATAGAGCCTGGCAGTACCCAACCAGGCTGTCATGCATGTTATCCAGCGGAGATTTCTTCCCCTGTCCCTGGAAAATGTTGTGGAGTGGTTCAGAACAACCTCCACGTCCTGGCCATGCCCTGTCCTGGTTATGGCAAAAATTTACCCCATCCTGGCCAGAACCAGGACATTCACCCTCATGATCTGCCCCACAGCTTTGGAATCTGTGCCAGAGGGTCTGGCAGGGCAGGGAGGGCAGTCACCAGGGATTGGCAGACGTTGGAAACTCCTTATCCCTCTCTCTGGCCCCTGGTTTTCCTTGTTTTATGGAATGGAAGAACACATGTCCAACTCCTCCCAGTATCTCCTTCACTGGAAATCCTCCGTGCTTTGATTCCTTCTCTGACATTCTGCTGCACCTGGGGAATGCAGTGGGAAAAC
This sequence comes from Lonchura striata, assembly GCF_050655825.1. Lineage (NCBI taxonomy): Eukaryota > Metazoa > Chordata > Aves > Passeriformes > Estrildidae > Lonchura > Lonchura striata. The sequence continues at coordinate 7,481,977 of NC_140729.1, forward strand.
CCAAGGCTTTGTGTGAAGGTCACTCCCTCAGCACTTCACCTGAGGTGCACAGGAAGGCTGCCCTGGCTCTACCACACCTCATCCAGAACACCTGGAAGCTCTTCCCTCCCCATTCACACACTCCCCTGCCTTGTCCTCCTCATCCCACAGGGATGCACAGAGGGGCTACCACACTTCACGGTTTGGTAGCCCTGATACCACACTCCTGACTGGAATGGGGTGACCCTGGGGCAGTTTTGGCCTGCATCAGTTCCATGTCCTGCCTCAGCACACCCAGGTTCTCTGTTGGCGTCTGTGCTCATCTCTGCAGCTTTGCTGTCCTGCACCAGGAGTTTGCTGAATAAAATCATCCTCTAGAAAGGACATGTGACACAAGCCCAGGAGTAAGCAGCACCATGGGAGAGTTCAGCAAGGTGCCCTGGGGACAGCCAGGCCAGGCAGGGGAAGGTGGGGGGACCACGGCCTCACTGAAGCAGCCACATTGTACAGCACAAAAAATAAAGCTAAATAAATGCTGGGATGAAATACAGCACTGCTGGGACTGCTCCATTTAGCAAATAACAGTTGTGGGGGAGATTTACAGATGTACTGGGTACATCTGGGAACTGGGGCTCCTGCTGGAAGTCTTCAATCTTGAAGCTCCCAGTTCCCAAAGCTGGTAAATCCTTCCCAGCAATGGCTCCTGAGGCAGGGAGAGGGGTGGAAAGCCAAGGATGGGGCAGAGATCAGAAGGAGCTGGGGAGCTCAGAGAGGTCTTCAAGGGGAAGAGGATTTGTCTGAAAGGCCCTCACTTTTCTGGTCATCTTGGCAACTCTGGCAGGTTTAACAGGAGGTTTGTCTGGAAACAAGACAGGGACATATTGGCATGATGGGTGCTGGCATATTCCAGTCTTAGGCTTTGCAGAGAGAGATTTGCTGTTTCCCCATAGGCCACAGAGGATTTTAATATGAGGTGAACTCCCCAAGCTTGCATCCACCCTGTTCCATGGCCTCTGGCTCTGAGAAATGCTCTCCTGTGCACCCTGCTTCATTCCCTCAGATCAATGGCTGATGTGCCAGCAGCTCCTGCTCCAGAAGGGCAGCACATGATGAAGGTGCCACCCCTGCAGCTGAAAAGAAGGTTCCTTTGGCCATGGCATTCCAGGAGGTCATAAGACACATCATCAATGGAGTCTGAAAAAAAGAAAAATTAGAAGTTGAGGCAGCTGCATTTACCAGTGTGGGCAGTCCAGAGAGAACTGCCTGGACCTGACCCAGTTTGTGGATCAGAGCCAGAAATAGGTTCCCTTAGCTAGAAATGAGACCTCTCTACCCAGAGAGCCAGCTGCTTGCCATTCCATTGCTCCCTGGCCACAAGCAGCACTTCATCCATGAGCTCTCACCCCACAGAGCCCCTAGGTAACCCTGAAAAGACTCCTTCAGTATCAGGGGCTGCAAGAGACCTCTAGATGAGCAGCTAGAGGATTAGGTGAGGAGAAGAACTGAAATAAAATGCGTGTTTTTCCCTGGATTTGTGGAAGACAACAAGAAAGAAATACAGGACCCCAAAAAACAAACCCACTCGATGGGAGAGGCAGGTGAGCACCTCTGGTTCAGGAATTACAGAATGCACTCAACTGCAGCTTGCAGACAAGGATCCTGGCACGTTCCAGCAGCCAGCACTGCCACCTGATCCCAGCATCCCTCTGCCCCATGGATTTACACAGGACCCCAAAGCCCCAGTGGTCAGTGAAAGGAAAACATCCAACTGTCCACACTTGGCAACCTACTCCTGGGTTCTGCAGCCTGTGGAGAAAGACAAATTCCCTCACTAGAAAACTAAGCAGGTTTGAGCTGGGCTTTCTCAAAGCACACTAAAGGCAGAGGTGGGCTTCTCCGTGCTGTTTGGGAAGTGGCACATGAACCACACGGGAATCAGAGAGAGATTATCAACTCCAGAGGCACTGCTGAGCGCAGCCTCTCCTGACTCCAGCTGGGCTCCAGCCCCGAGGTGACCTGTGCCTCCAAACAGAGGGGCCAGAGTGACCTGCACTGACCAGGCCGGCCACAGCTCCGTGTCACACTGACCACTGCAGCGTCCAGCCAGTCCCTCCAGAGGCTCTTCCAATCTCCACCTCCACCTTACAGGGGCGTGGAACGCCGCTGATCACACCCGCTGCTCCCTGACCTGCAGCCAGAGGAAGATTTCCTCATTTGCTGCTGTGGCCAGTGGCACCTCTCTGTAGCAGGTTTTGCGTCCTGCTCGGTGCCCCAGTGCTCCAGACAGGCTGGCTCCGTGCTGCTGGGCCTCTCCCGGTCCCTCTGAGCAGGGCTGCAGCCGAGTCTTCAGAACAGCCCCAATTCCCCAAAACAGCCCCCAAAACAGCCCGGCGCTGTCTGTGTGGGGAACATCAAACCCACACCAAGGAATGGCTTTGCCCAGTGCCCCGGGATGGAGCAGCCCCGGCCTGCTCCACCAGAGCCCAGGGCGGCTCTGGGAGCCCTGAGGGCACGAGAGAAGGAAACTTCAGCGTGAGGGTCTGCAGCGGCCAGGGGAACACCAGCGCCTCCGAGCCGCCCTGCCAGACACGTACGGCCCTCCACCACCCTCGCAGTGGTGCGGGAATGTGCTCGCTGCTGAGGGCGGCCTCGCGGCTCGGCGAGCAGCTCGGGCAGGGCCGCCGCTGTCCGCTCCGTGCGGAGCGCAGCCTCCTCTGGACGCGGCCGTGAGGCGGTCTGGGCCCTCGGGTGTCGCCTCTGGCAGAATCAGCGGCTCGGTGGAGCTCACACGAAGCTCTCCCTGGGGCGGGACAGCCCTTGCCCGTGGGGTGTCGGGCGGGCCCCGGGCCGGCCGAGGGTTGCCCGGCTGAGCCCGGGGCCGCCCCTGACGTGGGGCTCTGGGGCAGAGTCCGGCCCGCGGTGCCCAGCAGGGATGCGCGGTTCTGTCTGTGCTCGGGCAGCACCAGAGTAGAGTTTTTCCCTGCTACAGTACCTACGCTACCCCGCGAAAGAGCATCGCTCAGGTTTGACAGGAGGAGAAATCTGTGTGGCCGTCAGCTATCACCTATGGCCCGGTCAGGATACTGATGGATTTTCTGACCTATTCGCTAGGGTCGTGTAAAATGTTAAACTGCAGATGCTTTCTGAAAGCAACTAGTGCTTTGAATGGTACAATCTGGATTACAGAAGCTTTATGTAGTGTTAGGCTGTGAACCACAATAGGTTTATTCTACAAGTTAATAGGGATATGCCAGATCATGTTACACTTCTGTTTTATCTTCTGTTTTGACCCTATGGCAAGCATCAGTTGGGTTTATTTAGCTCTTTATTAGCCCTTTATTTAGCTCTTAGCATTTTTCACATTTTGTGTGAAAAATGAATTAACTTTTAGGTAGATATTTTTAAAGAGGAAAAATGTATTTGTGCCTATTGATGCTGCAGTGATTTGTGGTTTTGAGACCCATCTTGCAAAATACCACATGCTGAGGCTGATTGTCATAGCTCTGAAGCCAGCCCTGGGTATGGAATGCTTTTCATTCTTTGGAGTGTTCATTCCAGGCAGTTCTGTGTAACGAGATCTTTACAGAGCATGGAAGATGCCTCTAGGGGAAGTCTCCATTTTGATTGCTGTGCCTAGACTAATTCTGATACTCCTGAGTTTGCTGTCAGGTTTTTACGATGCTGAAATGTGTGTTTTCCAGGTTCCTGTGTGGGCTATTTTTCACTAAGAATCTAGAAAATATCTTGGCTTTTCGTGGGGTTTAGTGCAAAATAGGTTTGACTGTAGGAACCACATTGTTGCAAAGATGAAGCATGCAATTAAAGTTCTTTCTAATAATTTGAGATGATTTAAATATATGTCAAATGAAATGCCATAGTCAAGGAACCAAAGCAGTCGAATGAATTGCCTATAAATTCCTTTGGCATGAAGCGTGTTGAGTGAAATGTTTATTTCTTCTAAGCAATAGGTCATAAGAGTGTTTAAATAAAGGTATAGTATATATAATGCACTGGAGCACAATCCATGGATTAGAGTGAAATTTCAACACTCAGTTCCTTTACTTAGAGAAGTCCACCTATGCCCAGATGGATTAATTAATTGTAGTGGTAGAAAATACAGGGTGTAAAACACAGCTGACTGTTGAGCTTAGTATATCACTATGTTGTAGAGAAACTCAAGAATCAAGAAAATTCTAAATAAGTAAATGCTAATTTGTCATGCAGTACTATGGTATTTTCAGGCAGCTAATCAAGAAAATTTGAATTGGAAGACCGTCAAACTTGTTTCATACAATAAAACTCTGAGAGACTTATCTACAAATAGAAACACAAGGAGCATCCTTTTTTGTACTCAGCAAAGAGCTGGAGTATGTTGTGCTGTTACGGAGGTTTATTTTTATAAACTACTCCAATGAATTTTATAAGCATGTAAAAGATTGTAAGTGCCCTGAAACATGTTTATTCTTGGACTGGCAATTACATACATGGATTCAGTTTTGATTTTCTTTAAAATAAAAATAAAAATATTTCTCTGGAGTAATTTGCTCTCGGTAACAAGAGTCATCTGCAAGAGAAATATCCAAACCAATTTCTGGGCAGTGGAAGTAGCTTTATTTTTTATAACATTCTTAGTACCTGTGACCAGGGTTGGTAGAGTGCCAGTCCTGCCAGCTTTAAGGAGCTGCATGTAAGTGTACCCTCGTTTCCTCAGAATCCCAGGGATGTGGACATTTCTTTGAGATGAGCTTTTAGGAAGCCCCAGAACATCTGGTGGTGTGACATCTTCCTGCATGCTCTGTTTCTGCACGTGATGTTTTCCAGTGCTTTCAAACATCCCTTCCCTTCTGTTTTTTCAGATGGTTATTTAGACCTATCTTGAGAGCTACTCTCTTCAGCCTCAGCTTTATCCAAGATACAATATGGTTATTATATAACCTAGTATTTTTTCATTTTACTTACATTTCATTACATAACCTAGTATTTTACATTGTTACTTGCACAGCAGAATAACTGCAGAACTCTGCTCGATCCAGGTTATACTGAAAACTAAAAAAAATGCTATTTTTACATGCCTGACATTTTTCTTGCATATTTGAGCTTAGGTATTATGTTTGCTCATTTCAGGAGTGCTTCTGAACCACAGTCCAGAAAGAAGAAAAATCTTCTTGGTTGAAGTTGAACATTTGTCTCTAAGAGTAAGAACAAAGCCATGCCAGTGCTTTCAGAAGACTCAGGTAATTCAGCTGCATGCTTTCAACAGAGCAGTGACTGAAATCTTGTCATACCTGTTTCACACATAAAAATAATTTAAATAGGAGTAAAATGTAATAGAATTAAGATAATTCAACTGAAGTTTCTGAGCAATTACCTACAAGAAGGAAGGTGGAATGTAAAAGGTGAAAATTAATAAAGTTTGTCAGGATCAGTTTCCTACTAACCCTAGAGCACCCAAATATACTCTGATAGACCTGAATATACTCTGATAGACTTGAATATATTCTGATAGATCTGAATATATTCTGATAGACCTGAATATATTCTGATAGGCAGAATTGGACCCCTCAGTGTAACAGTGCCTTCTACATGTGCTTACTAAAGATCAGCCCATATATCTCTGCTGCTTGCTGTGTCATTTCTTAATATTTTCTGAACAGGGGTTGATAAACATTGTAAATATCCTTCCTTTTAACTTAAAATAAGTGTCTTTGTTCAAGGCTACTTTACTAGCTTCTCCAGTATGCTGCCCAGGAGAAGTCACAGATAATAAATGATGCTTAGGATTAAAGCAGGAGTGAGTTTGAGTCTCCTGGATCAAAATCCACTCTAAGGTTCGTGGAGAGAATAGCCACAGGAATAGATTTGAACCCCCTCCACCTTTTTATATTTCCTGTTTTGTTTTGGTCCTGTGTTCCCAGACATGGTTCACCGGGAAAAATCTGGCCTTTGTCTGGCTCTGTGTGTTGCAAAATTGGGATATTTAAATATTTTTTTAGAAAACTAGCCACAAGCTTTGATTCCACCACAATGGAAATCTACACTTTATCCTTTCTTCCTCTGGTCAGGCCTGGCTTTTTATAGGTGCCTCAGAGTGGAAGGGGCAGGATAACACTTGTAAGCAAAGCTGCTGGGGAGGTAGAGCTGCTACCTGTGCAAAAAAAGGTCATTCAATCAGTTTGAGAGTCTGCTGTGGTACTAAAATTTCAAATTTGTAAGAGGGGAAACAAAGGGTTCTGGAAACAAGGAGTAATAAACATGAAGTGTTAAATGTGAAAGATAATTTCTTAAGAAATATATATTGCTTTGTTAGATTTTGCCTTAATATGATGGTGTGCTTGACACTTATGAGGGGAGTGTTGCAAAATGAGCTGTGGATAAACACGAGATAATCACAAGTCTCTGCAAATGTGATGATCATCAATGTGATACCCAAATAAATGTAGTGACTGTTAAGACTGCAGTAGAAGGTCCTGTGAGAAATGCTGTGTAGAATGTTTTTGTTCTGTCCTGAATCTAAATTTAGGGTTGCATGAAACTTTGGCCCTTTTGACATCTCAGCTAAGACCTGATTCAAATCATAAAGAGGAAATGGGATTCCTTAGGGATGTCTTCAGTGAAAGAAGTCTCAGCTACCTGATGAAGGTAAAAGTTTGTATTTATTTATGTACATTCTCCTTACAGTTTACTTTTTCTCTGTTCCCTTGATTTATCAACCATTTACTTTGCCAAACCTTTTTTTTAAGAATTCTGTACTGACCAAAGCATATGTGTGCTTAAGAACAAACACTAATAATGTTTGACAATTAATATGTTGAACCTATTAAAACCGAGATCAAGGAGTAGAATGTTGCTGGCAGAGGTTCCAAAAAGTGCAAGAGGCTCCAGGGAATGGGGAAAATATGCAGATGGGATAGAAAACCTAATATCCCATTGAGTATGGGATAGAAAACTTCATATATGGGATAGAAAACCTCACATGCCATTGAATATGGGACAGAAACCCTCACATATGGGATAGAAAACCTCACATTCCATTGCATATGGGATAGAAAACCTAACACCCAACCTATAATAAAATCCCCTAATATAACTTTAGTTGCCAAGTATTGGTTATGCAAAAGCCAGATGATGCCTCTTCACAGAGATAATCTAGTTTATGAATGTATGGGAAATTAATTCAATAGTCCAGTTTTAATTTTTTAATGTGGAGGTGGGTTTTTTTGGGGGTGTTATTTGGTGGGGGTGTTTTGTTTTAATTTTGGTTCTGAGTTTCTTTGGGGTGGGTGTGCTAGGGAAGAAGTAAAGGGTTTGGGTTTGGGTGTTTGCTTTCCAGCCTTAGCACAGGGATGTGGCTTCCTCAGAGAGGGTGGTAAGGATGCTCAGTAGGGGAACATGAGGCACTTTGCCAAAATATTCCTTATGTCTTTGACAGATGTGGAGTCAGTCTGAGTGCCAGCAGTGTCTGCAGGGGAGCTGTGGACAGTTCATCTATCACAACACTGGGGGTGGCACAAAGCTCTTCTGGTCTGCCCACTGCTCAGAAATCCTTGCTCCTGGCTGTGGAACTTCTGGCTGTGGAACTCCTCCTCAGCCTGTGTCCGGCCAATCTTCAGCCTTGAGACTTTCTAGAACGGTGTTCCCTGAGTCATGAGAGTTGAGTTTCAAGTCCCGCACCCAGGGATTCCACTGCTGGGCAGCATAAAACAGTGTTCCCAACTGCTGTCCTCAAGAGCTGTAGCCCCCTGTGACCTGTGTCCCTTCTCCCATCAGAGCTTTGTTTTGCTGGTGCCTGGCTTGGGAGTCCTTGCCTTGCACAGGAGACTGGACTGGACTACAAACACATGCTAACAGTGGTAACAGGCAACTTTATTTACACAACTAAATAAATTTCAGCATTTGTGCATGCAGAGGAGGAAGATTGGCAGGACAGAGGACGCCTTTGACCTGAGGCTGCCTTTGGACGAGCAGGCACTGCCCCAGTATGTAATGGTCATGGTCCACTGCAGCCTGCAGTGGATCCTGTTCATCCTGCTGCCCATGTCTTTTTTCTCATGAGGCCCAGCAGTATCTGGTGCACCCGAGTTAAGAATTTCACCACTATCTGGTATGGATGTGGAGCAGGCAAGAGAGGTTGCATTGACATTGGCTCCTCAGAGGGGTTTGAGGTCGACTCTGGCTCTGGTGTGGCTGTTGCAGTTGAGTGATCAGGAGTGGGAGTACAGCAGCCTGACTCTGTTGGTGCTGACTCTGGCTGCTCCAAGGGGGCTGAGCTGAAGGTTGGCTCTGGTCTTGGAGTAGCTGTTTCAGCTGACTCAGGATATGGAGTGGGAGTAGAGCAGCCTGACTCTGTTGGTGTTGGCTCTGGCTGCTCAAAAGAGGTTGAGCTGAAGGTTGGCTCTGGTGCTGGAGTAGCTGTTTCAGCTGACTCTGGACATGGAGTGGGAGTAGAGCAGCCTGACTCTGTTGGTGTTGGCTCTGGCTGCTCAAAAGAGGTTGAGCTGAAGGTTGGCTCTGGTGCTGGAGTGGCTGTTTCAGCTGACTCTGGACATGGAGTGGGAGTAGAGCAGCCTGACTCTGTTGGTGTTGGCTCTGGCTGCTCAAAAGGGGTTGAGCTGAAGGTTGGCTCTGGTGCTGGAGTGGCTGTTTCAGCTGACTCTGGACATGGAGTGGGAGTGCCGCGCTCCCCAGCCCCAAGTGCCCTCTGATGTTGCGCTCAACCCCGGCTAGCTCGGCACCTGGGGTGAGGACGGGCAATGAGGCACCTCTCGCTGCGCCCTGATGGGGTTTGAGAGGTGTCCCCGTGGGTCCTGAATCAGCAGCGGCTACCCTAAGGCGGCAAGGAAAAGCCGGAACCAGCTGGGGTAAAAGTCTTCTTTAATCTGGAGCCAACGTGACCAACGCAAAGAAGATACACCAACAGGAAACCCCCCCAAGCTGGAACCCCGAGTGGGGTTCGGGGCAGGCAATTATAGGATTTGGGAAGGGAATGGGAGTGGAAACCAGGGAGGGAAAACCAATGGGAGACGGGGAAGGGAGTGGCTCCACGGTGGGGTGATTCCGCCTGGTCCAATGGGAAGGGGACAGGGGAGTGGCCCCAGGCCCTCGTCCAATCACTCGGTGCCCTGTGGAGAAGTTTCTGGACAGAGGGGAAGGAACACCGAGTGACAGACAAGGTACCTGGGAGGGGACAGGGGGATGACTTGGCAGTTTTGGGGATGACGGACAGGTGTTGGGAAGGCGGGAAAGGGGGACCAGGCGGGAAAACAGAACAAAAGGATGTACCAATACAGCAAATAGGGGAAGACAGGAACAAACCATTGGGGAAATACAAAATTGTAAAACCGTACATAAAATAAATAAAAACGCACCACCACATCTCCCCCTTTTGTGTTTAAAAGAAAAAGAAGGAGAGGGAGGTAAACACAAGTCCTTAAACTGGGGAGACAGAGTCCTTGGCATCCTCGTCAAACCAGACATCGTTTGGGTCTTCTTTTGGCTGCTCACTGATGTTAAGTGGCTGGAGCTCACCCGGGTCGGCTACTGTAGCGTGGTTGATGTTGATGTTGTTGCTGAGGGCCTTCAGCAACAGCCGCTTGACCACCCCGAAGCCCCCGGCGAAGGCGATGAGCCCCAGCAGCAGCACGATGCCCGTCTGAATCAGGGAACGGATCCACCCAGCGAGGCCCCATCCTTCGAAGAGGGAATCCAGCCATCCTGTGGACTCCTTTTGGATGTGATGGATCATCTCCTGCATCCTTGAGATGGACGTCCGGACGTCCTCAGCCCTTGAACTCGATTTTACACAGCACACGCCAGCGAACTCCAAAGGCTGAGGAACAATCCACGAATGCAGGAGATGTGGGGCGATGGAGAGGCCCAGAAGGATGAGGTAGATTGGTGGGAACATGCTGGGTGGACCGGTGGTGGTGGATACGGCTCTGTAAAATAAACTGACACGAAAATTAATACTTAAAATTAATAGGGAGGTCCATCCTCCAAAGGAAAAGGGACTCCGTGGAGCCTAGGAAGGGGAAAGGAAGGTCATAACAAAATGGTTCGGAGTTGGGGGAAAGGGACCTCCTCCGCCTGCGGAGGGCCGCGTGCCCCACCTGAGGACTTGACGGTCTTTTGTCCGAGTTCTTAGGGACGTAGGGCCGGACGAACTTGGAAGGGACCCATCTCAGGCCTGAGGGCGTGGATACGCAAGCGTATCCCCGTCCCCAGGTGACTAAGTCATAGGGTCCCTCCTGTCGCCAGGTCTCTGGATCTTTGATGAGAACTGGCGGCCTCTCCCTGACCTTGCTCTGCTCTGATGCCCCGAAGTGTCTCACGATGGGGGGATTGAGACACTCAAATGAACAATTTAGAAAGTTCAAAGTAAACAGGGCTCTCGCCAACTGGACTTGGGGGGACTCATGCTTGGATGCTGAGAGTTGTTGTTTCAGCATCCGTTTGATGTTTTGGTGAGTCCTTTCCACCACGGCTTGACCTGAGGGGGAATAGGCGATGCCGGTCTTGTGTTCTATTCCCCATTGCTGCAGGAAGCCGGCAAATTCCCTGGAGGTATACCCGGGGGCGTTGTCGGTTTTGATCAATTTGGGGACGCCCAGCATGGAGAAGGCTTGGACTAGATGTTTCTGAACGTCCTTTGCCCTCTCCCCGGTGTGGGCAGAGGCGAAAACTGCCCCAGAGAAGGTGTCCACAGAGACATGGACGTACTTCTGCTTCCCGAAGGAAGGGACGTGAGTAACGTCCATTTGCCACACCTCACAGGATTGGAGTCCCCTGGGATTAGCCCCTGCGCTCACCGATGGCAAGGGGAGCGACTTACAGGACGGGCAAGTCGCCACGATGGCCTTGGTCTGGTCCCGGGTCAGGTGGAATTCCCGGACCAGACCAGGCGCATTCTGATGATGGAACTGGTGGCTGATCTTAGCTTGCTGGAACTTCTCCGGGAGTGGCGCCAGCTGCACGGGGGCGGCTGCAAGGGCATCGGCACGCCGATTACCTTCGGCCAAGAACCCCGGCAAGTCGGTGTGGGACCTTATGTGCATTACATAAAACGGTTGCTCTCGGTGGGAGATTAGCCTAACCAGCTTTGAGAGCAACTCATTGAGGGCCTCGTTGGGAACACCCTGCAGGATTGCATCCTGTGCCCTAGATACTACACCCGCTACATAGGCCGAATCTGTGACCAAATTGAAGGGTTCAGAGAACTTCTCAAAAGCCCTGACGACTGCGGCCAACTCAGCTAGCTGTGGGGATCCCTCCACCACAGCGACATCAGACTCCCACCGCTGAGTCTGAGGATCCCTCCAAGTCACTACGGACTTGTGGGACCCTCCGGACGCGTCAGTAAAAACTGTCAGAGCCTTTAGGGGTTTTTTGCTCTGAATCCGTGTTACTTTTAGCTCGAATTGGACGTCCGAATCAAAAATTTTGTGGGCTGGTCTCAAAACAGAAATTTCGCCCGTGTAGCTATCCAGAGCAAACTGCAAGGATTCGTTTTCTCGCAGTAGGTGTTCCAACATGGCCTTGGTGAATTGGCCCGATTCCAATTTTAAAGGTATGTAAATGCACTTAAAGTCCTCACCTGCCAACTCCCGGATCCTCATCCGCGCTTTGCGGATGAGTTCCGCCACCAGTTCTTGTGGTTTGGTCAGCCTTTTGGACCGACTGTGGCTCAGGAACACCCACTCTATGATTAAGAGGGGGTCCTTTTTGCCTTGGTCCGTGCCCTTTCCCAGGGTCTCCATCCACTGAAAGATGATGCCATGGAGGTGTGGCAGTCTGCCCATGATGATGAATTTGAAGGGCAGGCCCGGATCGCACCTGTGGGCCTGCCTGGCAGACATGGCCTCCTGGACCCTCTCTAAAGCAGCTTTGGCCTCTGGGGTGAGCTCCCTGGGAGAACTAGGCTCATCCCCCCCTTTCAATAAATTGAAAAGAGGGGCTAGGTCCTCGTTGGAAATACCTAACCAGGGTCTCACCCAATTTAAAGACCCACACAGCTGCTGGACATCTGCTAGGTTCCGAATTGTATTTTTGATGGCCAATTTCTGCGGAGCAATGGTCCGCTTAGTAATTTCCAAACCCAGGTATTTCCAGGGCGGCATCTTCTGAATTTTGTCCTTGCGCAGCTCGAACCCTGCAGCAACCAACGCACTGGTTGTCAGTTCAAGCGCGTGGGTAAGCAGATCGTCATTGGGGGCACAAATTAAAATGTCATCCATGTAATGGTGGATGATCACGCCAGTTGTGGCTGCACGCACAGGGGACAACAATGAAGAAACGTACCACTGGCAAATACTTGGGCTGTTTTTCATGCCCTGAGGAAGTACTCTCCAATGGTACCTCTTCATTGGGGCTTCTCGGTTGATGGAGGGAACCGAGAAGGCAAACCGCGGCGCGTCATCAGGATGTAGGGGAATTTGGAAGAAGCAATTCTTAATATCAATTATGGCCAGATTCCAATTTTGAGGCAACATCGCCGGGGACGGCATCCCAGGTTGGGGAGAGCCCATATTTTCAATTACTGCATTGATTGCACGGAGGTCGTGAAGGAGCCGCCACTCGTCTTTGCCCGGTTTTTTGAGGACAAAGACGGGGGAATTCCAAGGAGATGTAGTTTCTTGGATATTCCCTTTGGCTAACTGCTCGTCCACGAGCTCCCGGAGCGCTTTTAATTTTTGTTTATTCAGCGGCCATTGCTCCACCCACACTGGAGTATCTGTCAGCCAATTCAGTTTCTGGGTGGGACGCTCCTCAATGGTCGCTGCCCGAAAAACCTGGGGGGTCGGTATGTCAATTGTGACCCCCCATTGGGCCATCAGGTCTCTCCCCCACAAGGGCTCCGTATAGTCTAAAACGAATGGGCGTAAATATGCCGATTGCCCATTCGGCCCCTCAATTTTGACGATGTTTTTCGATTGTTTTGCCAATTGGGTGCCTCCTACTCCTGAAATTTTTCCCGCTACGTTTTGCAACTCCCAACGCGACGGCCAATCCCGTTCGGGAATGACCGTGACGTCTGCCCCTGTGTCCAGGAGTCCATTGATGTGCTTGAACTCCTGGCCCTTCCACATGTAACAACCCAACTTCGGCCTTTCCTTCCCAATGACCTGGGCCCGGCACACCTGGTAATCCTGTTTGGCAGACTTGCGCCACAAATCTTCAGGGTGTACCGGTGGCCCAGATATCGGAATTGCTTGGGCGATGATTTGGCCCTTGGGAAGGAAAGCCGGAGGGTGGGAGCAGTGCAGCCACAAAACCACCTGGTCCGGATCCCTTGATGTTACACAGGGAGCGATGGTAATGTCTAAAGGCGTGTATTTTGTGTCCCCAAGGACGATGTACTTACTACGGATGTTCCTCCAGGTCCCTGGGTCGTCAGCGTTGACAGTGACGAAATGCCAATGATCGTCTCGCAGATGCAGAGCGTCGGTCAGGGCCAACCTATATGGGGAGAAATTAGAGGTGGTGTTAAGTATTGGCTTGGGCTGGGTTGGGTCTCGACCCAGCCAAGCAGTGGAAATGAATTCCACGTCCTCCCTCATATAGGCTGGTTCGTTCGTCCGGTGCTTGGTCATGTCCTGTAAAGAAAGGTCCTCAGGCGGGGTGCGAAAGCTGGTGTTGTCCCTCCCCTCCTCCGGTGTTAATCTCCCCACCTTATTTCTGTCTGAGCGCAGGGAGGGACTGCGCTCATAGATCAGTTTTTTGGTCTAGCCCCCAAGTTGGGGGTAGACCTCCCCTGGTGTTGCCTGTAATTTAAGAACTCCTCCCTGAGGGGACACTTGTTGACCCAGTGTCCCCCCTGCCCGCAGAGGTGGCACTTTTCCGTCTGCGGGGGTCCTCTTGGGGATGCTCCTGGCGGACGACGGTTGGCCGATGGTGTGGCCGGCGGCGTCCGGGCGGCGGCGAAGGACACCCTCCTTGATGGCGGTTGAGGGGTCCTCCGCGGATCCTCCGCAGGGACCGTGACCTTCCGAGCGCAAACCTGCAACATTGCCTGCAGGGTGGGCTCAGGTTCAAGAGGGAGGCTGAGGATCGCTTGCCGACAGGGCTCGTTTGCGTTCTGCTTTGCCACTGTGGCAAGCATCCCCTCCCTCAGGCGCTCGTCCGGAACCTGAGCCTCCATCGCCCTGTGCAGGCGGTCCACGAAGGTCACGAATGGCTCGATTGGTCCCTGCTTAATAGATAAGAAATCAATGGCCGCCCCGCGCGATCGCAAGGTGACCAGTGCCTTTTCCGCCGCTCTCGCACTGACCTGCAGTGCGCCCCGTGGGATTTTTTCCGCCTGCTTTGCCCCCTCCTTCCAATCCCCCTCCCCGCACAAGTGGTCGAGGGATATCACTGCCCCATCCCCATCCCGGGAGGTCTCTGCAGAGGCCCAGAGGTCAGGGAGAACATCCCTGATCTCCCGCTTCCATTCCGACTCCCATATCAGGAACTCACCATGTGAGATGAGACATGATATGAGCGTCCGAATGTCTGCGGGGACATATTCGGCCGCAGAAAAGGTTGCTTTCAGCAACCCCCGAAAATATTCGCTTTCGCGGCCAAACTCCCTCTGAGCCTTGCACAGCTCCTTGATGACATGCTGTGGGATGGGTGACCACTGTGCAAGGGGCCCGGCCCCCTGCCGCGGTGTGTAGACGACTGGCGCGGCAGAGAAGGCCGGAAGGGTTGGAGAGGGTTCCGGGTTCCCACGCCCCTCCCTTCCGGAACCGATAGCGTGGGAACCGGAAGTTAGAGCGTGGGAACCAGGGGGCGGGGCGGAAGGGGCGTGGCCAGGAGCGGGGGGAGTGGCAGGATGGGAACTCCCCTCCCCGGAGGCGGAGTCAGGGGGCGGGGAAAACCCCGCGTCAGCAGGGGCGTGGTCGGGATAGGGTGGAGGAGGGACATGGGCGGGGAGATCCGGGGAAGGGGCGGAACTTCAGGAGGCGGGAAGAAAGGGGTTGCGGGAGGGGGGAGCACAAGTGGCGGGAAAAGCCACGCGGGCTCCGCCATCTTGTGCCCGGGAGACTGAGGGAGATGGGCGGCCATTTTGTGGCAGCCCAGGGAGAGTGGCCGAGGGAGAGGTTTTGGGTTCGGGGGATAACTTAACACGAACAGACCCTCTACGGGGCAGGGCTGTACATTTGGGAGAAGCAGGGGAACGGGGAGAGGCAGAGACGGCGCCTGTCTCGCCTGGGGGAGAATTAGGAGCAGAGGGAGAGGAAAGAGGTTTAGGGTTGCTAAACCCACCCGCTGAACTGGGGATTTGTTTGTCAGTTGGCTGTGGCAGGTTTCCGTAGTTATTTTTAACAATATCGCGAATTTGGAGAGCCAATAAAGTGAATTTTGCGAGAGAAAGATCTGACTTACGCAGAATCTCCCTCCCGACTTGGTCCCAAAAGGGGACCTGGTACAATTTAGCTGCCGAAACGTCGGGAAAAGCCTGCGACAACCATCTGACAAATTTTTTAACTTCATTTTTCTTAATTTTCACCCCACCCACTAAAAGGATGCCCACAACTTGGGTATAGAGGCTTTTCTGGGGCACCGAGAGCTTAGCACCCATAGCTCGCTGTTAATTGGTGCCCCGCGAGGTAAGTTCTGAAAATCCCAAAAGAACGAAGAAGACTGCCGCTCCCCGCTCTGTCCCCACCCTCGACGCACTCCCGCCCGGGAAGGGAGGCAAACCCGGTGAGGGCTAGGGGAGAGCCGGACCGCCCCTACACCGTCTACACGGTGAGGGTCCACCAGGGGAGGGTAGAAACGAAAAAACAGAACTTACCAAACCGCCGCGGTGGAGACCGACGCCGCTGGTGCCTCCGGCGCTACCGGCTCCGTCCCCTGGGAGCGCAGCTCTCTAAAACGGAGCGCGCTCTAACCAGGGGCAGTTGACGGCCACGAGGGGTAATTCCCGAGGTCTGGGGGACCTCAAACTCCTCTGCCACGGGGTCCTAGCTGCGATTCCAGGGCCCCACGTTGGGCGCCAACTTGCCGCGCTCCCCAGCCCCAAGTGCCCTCTGATGTTGCGCTCAACCCCGGCTAGCTCGGCACCTGGGGTGAGGACGGGCAATGAGGCACCTCTCGCTGCGCCCTGATGGGGTTTGAGAGGTGTCCCCGTGGGTCCTGAATCAGCAGCGGCTACCCTAAGGCGGCAAGGAAAAGCCGGAACCAGCTGGGGTAAAAGTCTTCTTTAATCTGGAGCCAACGTGGCCAACGCAAAGAAGATACACCAACAGGAAACCCCCCCAAGCTGGAACCCCGAGTGGGGTTCGGGGCAGGCAATTATAGGATTTGGGAAGGGAATGGGAGTGGAAACCAGGGAGGGAAAACCAATGGGAGACGGGGAAGGGAGTGGCTCCACGGTGGGATGATTCCGCCTGGTCCAATGGGAAGGGGACAGGGGAGTGGCCCCAGGCCCTCGTCCAATCACTCGGTGCCCTGTGGAGAAGTTTCTGGACAGAGGGGAAGGAACACCGAGTGACAGACAAGGTACCTGGGAGGGGACAGGGGGATGACTTGGCAGTTTTGGGGATGACGGACAGGTGTTGGGAAGGCGGGAAAGGGGGACCAGGCGGGAAAACAGAACAAAAGGATGTACCAATACAGCAAATAGGGGAAGACAGGAACAAACCATTGGGGAAATACAAAATTGTAAAACCGTACATAAAATAAATAAAAACGCACCACCACAGTAGAGCAGCCTGACTCTGTTGGTGTTGGCTCTGGCTGCTCAAAAGAGGTTGAGCTGAAGGTTGGCTCTGGTGCTGGAGTGGCTGTTTCAGCTGACTCTGGACATGGAGTGGGAGTGGAGCAGCCTGACTCTGTTGGTGTTGGCTCTGGCTGCTCAAAAGGGGTTGAGCTGAAGGTTGGCTCTGGTGCTGGAGTGGCTGTTTCAGCTGACTCTGGACATGGAGTGGGAGTAGAGCAGTTTGACTCTGTTGGTGTTGGCTCTGGCTGCTCAAAAGAGGTTGAGCTGAAGGTTGGCTCTGGTGCTGGAGTGGCTGTTTCAGCTGACTCTGGACATGGAGTGGGAGTAGAGCAGCCTGACTCTGTTGGTGCTGACTCTGGCTGCTCCAAGGGGGCTGAGCTGAAGGTTGGCTCTGGTCTTGGAGTAGCTGTTTCAGCTGACTCAGGATATGGAGTGGGAGTAGAGCAGTTTGACTCTGTCAGTGTTGGCTCTGGCTGCTCAAGAGGGGTTGAGATGTAGGTTGTCTCTGGTGCTAGAGTGTCTGTTCCAGGTGGACGCATGCCCATCTGAATCAGGATCCAGTTGTAGAAGTACTGAGTGGAGGTGTAGACTCCCGGGCGTTTTGTTCTGACACAGCCTTTTCCCCAGCTGGTCACTCCAACAAGCCAAAAGTAGCCAGCATGGTTATCTTTGCACACCAGAGGCCCTCCACTGTCACCCTGCAACAGAGGAAAGAGGATTAGGGTGCTGTTGGGTGGCTGCTGTCAGCACTAGAGGCCTGTTTCTCTCTTGCAGCCCCTGCCACAGCTGTATTCATGGTACAAAAAGGCTTTGCTCAGGTGCTGGAGTCTCAAGAACCTTAGCTGGGAACAGGGTGGGTGTCTGTGAAGGCCCCCTTTTGTATCTGCACAGTGATCCTGGATGGGCAGAGCATAGATCATCCAGAATCTGGATCTGTGGGCTGCTGAGAACACTGGATGGGCTTTCTGGGCAGAGGGGCAGGCCTGGGGAACACGGTCACTTGGCAAGGAAACTCCAGCAGTGGAGGAAAAGTGGTTTGCCAGACAAAGCCCATGGTGACGGGGTACCTTCGCTGCTGGCTCCCAGCACTCATACCTGGCAGGTGTCCATGCCACCCCGTGGGTAGCCAGCACACAGGTTGTGGGTGTGGATGGCCCCAGCGTACCGACGGCTGCTGTTAACCAGCCGGATATCCAGGAGACGGACCTTGGCTTCCTGCAGGACATCACTCGGACCCTGAGCTGCAAGCACAGGAAGGAATGGGCACCCAGCAGCTCTTTGCCAGTTCCACTCCCCTGTCTGGGGGTGAACTCATTCCCTAGGGCTTGGCTTTGCCTCTGGAGCAGTTGTTGAAGCGCTGTGTCCTTTCTGTCTGCCTTTGGGGAGCAGGCCAGGCCCAGCTCTCCAGAGGCATACATCCTACAGCCTGACTTTGGTTTGTGCTGTCAGGAAGCCAAACCCATCTTGCTGGTGTGCCCAGCTCACCCTCAGGGCCCTTTTTGGGAACTCACCTTTTGCAGTGGCAGAACCCCAGCCAGCAATGTAGCAGGTTTTCAGCTCTGACACTGTGAGCGAGGCGTTGGGCACGCAGGCAAGCTGGACGTAGTCACTGCACTCCACGGGCTTGTCCAGCTCCAGCAGGGCGATGTCGTTCTGCTGGGAATCAGCCGTGTACTCCTGGTGGGCCAGGAGCCGCTTGATGTGGCGCACCTGAGTTTCAGGGCCCAGATGGGTCAGCTTGGTGGCCCCGATCAGCACACGCCACATGGTGACATTCCTGCAAGGCAGAGAGGGGTCTGAGGAAGAGCAGAGCCGTGTGCTGTTGATGCCTTAGGATTTTAGCTTTTGTATTTTTCATCCATTTGTAATCCTGCAGTTTTTTACTGTATAACTAAATTCTGCACACAGTGTGAGCTGCTGCTGCTTTCCCATTCTGGTCACAAAAATTCCTCTCCAGGCCTGGCAATCAAGGATACCTCACTGCCTCAGGCCTCGAGAGATGGAAACAAAAGTGAGTTGAGGGGAGCAAACTGGGGGTAAATGACTTCATTACCTGAAGCTGTAATTAGAAGATTAACCCTAAATATGCAAATGGACCAAATTTATAGGTGTGAAAACCTTTGACCCGTGGTCAATTTTGGGTTGTAGCACTTGGGGGGGTCTTTTGTTTTGCCTAAAATGGACCTGGAGGCCCTTCAATAAATATAATCACTTTTTATTCCTTGTCTGGCCTGTTTTTAGGTAGTCCTGAAAAGGCATCACTGTGGCAGCTCAGCACTTCCCTTCCTTCTGCTTCTCAAGGCAGAGAGGAAAGCAGGGCAATGAGGAGTGTGACTGCCCTAGCATGCCTTAGGCTCCAGGAATGCCACACTGGAGGCTGCTGGGCAGCAGTGGCACGAGCCCAGCCTTCTGAGCAGTCCCTCAGTTGGGCCCCGTAGTATTGAGGTGCTGCAGGCTGGGCAACTGTTTGTGTGGTGAGGATACCCTCATTCCCTGCTCCTCCTTACCTGGCCTGGAGGAAGCAATGGGCTGCTGTGAGGACCCACTGTGGGCTGATGAGGGACCCTCCACATGTATGGCCGGTGCCTATTTTCCTGGGGTCCTGGATGCTGACAATCCAGGGCCAGGCCCCTGGCAGGGCACCTGTGCCAGTCACAATTCGGTAGTCAGCATCTATGGAGTTGTAGTCAGAAGCCATGGGCCGGAGCCCACAGGTCCCTCTGGAAGCACAAAATCATTACTGCCCTTCTGTTCCAGTACCTGGGTGCTGGCAAGGAGGCTCCCACATGGGGTTTGGGGTGTGGCAATGGGGGACAAGCACCCTCCTAGAGCCTGGGGCCATACCTGCAGTTGCCCCAGGTACCATGTGCAGGTCTGTACACAGCCAGCAGGATGAAGAGGTACAGGTACAGAAGATTCATCGCTGTCAGCAGCATCTGTCAGCTGAAAGAGACAAAAGCTTGTCTCTTCCAGTGCAGTCTCTGACGAGTGCTGCAGCAACTGCACTGTCCATGGCACCTGGGGCTGATGTCACAGAGTGGGTGGTTCCAGGTTCTGGGCACAGTGTCCTCAGAGGGCAGGGAAAGGCCACAGCCTCACAGAACCACAGAATGGTTTGGGCTGGAAGGGACCTTGAAGGTTGTGAAAGGCAAAAGGGGTCCCTTGCCTCGCACATGCAAAACGACACCATGGGCAGACAAATCTGGCACAGAGGGAAAGTCACTCCAAAGGCAGTGTTTGGTCAGAGAGGGTGCTCAGAGCCACCACACGATGGAGAAAACTAGCACATCAAAGCTAGAAAGAGGACAGGAAGGAACAATGCCATGTGCAAACTACTTGGGGGGATGCTTCAAGGCACATAAGCCTTAGCTGATGGAACAAACCTGGAAACTCCTGAGTGTTGCAAGAGGAATTGCTGACCATGGCAGAGTGCGAGAAGCTGACAGGAGTTTCAATGCCATGAGGAAGCCCTTCTGAGTCTGTTTATACATTCTCCATGTCTGGAGCAGGGTGAGTACTGCAAATGCCTCAGTGCTGCCTCTTGCTTTGGAGACTGGTGCTGGAGGTCATGGCTGCAGAAAACAAGGGACTGAGATGGAGAGTGCTCATGCACTCACTTTTGTGGTTTGGGAATGGCATTCCCCAGTCTGGTGTTTCCACTGGAACACTGCAAACCACTGCTCCTCACTCCCTTCTCCCTCTCCCCTCCCTTCTCTGGTGGGCTTGAGAATAGAACTGGAAGCACAAAAGTTAAAGACTGTGGGTTGAGACAAGAACAATATAATGGAAACAGCAATGAAACAAGAAAATGAGCAGTAACCGCAACAATATTAATAATGGACTGGGACAATTCACATGCAACCATCCACCCCATAGAGCCTGGCAGTACCCAACCAGGCTGTCATGCATGTTATCCAGCGGAGATTTCTTCCCCTGTCCCTGGAAAATGTTGTGGAGTGGTTCAGAACAACCTCCACGTCCTGGCCATGCCCTGTCCTGGTTATGGCAAAAATTTACCCCATCCTGGCCAGAACCAGGACATTCACCCTCATGATCTGCCCCACAGCTTTGGAATCTGTGCCAGAGGGTCTGGCAGGGCAGGGAGGGCAGTCACCAGGGATTGGCAGACGTTGGAAACTCCTTATCCCTCTCTCTGGCCCCTGGTTTTCCTTGTTTTATGGAATGGAAGAACACATGTCCAACTCCTCCCAGTATCTCCTTCACTGGAAATCCTCCGTGCTTTGATTCCTTCTCTGACATTCTGCTGCACCTGGGGAATGCAGTGGGAAAACCCAAGGCTTTGTGTGAAGGTCACTCCCTCAGCACTTCACCTGAGGTGCACAGGAAGGCTGCCCTGGCTCTACCACACCTCATCCAGAACACCTGGAAGCTCTTCCCTCCCCATTCACACACTCCCCTGCCTTGTCCTCCTCATCCCACAGGGATGCACAGAGGGGCTACCACACTTCACGGTTTGGTAGCCCTGATACCACACTCCTGACTGGAATGGGGTGACCCTGGGGCAGTTTTGGCCTGCATCAGTTCCATGTCCTGCCTCAGCACACCCAGGTTCTCTGTTGGCGTCTGTGCTCATCTCTGCAGCTTTGCTGTCCTGCACCAGGAGTTTGCTGAATAAAATCATCCTCTAGAAAGGACATGTGACACAAGCCCAGGAGTAAGCAGCACCATGGGAGAGTTCAGCAAGGTGCCCTGGGGACAGCCAGGCCAGGCAGGGGAAGGTGGGGGGACCACGGCCTCACTGAAGCAGCCACATTGTACAGCACAAAAAATAAAGCTAAATAAATGCTGGGATGAAATACAGCACTGCTGGGACTGCTCCATTTAGCAAATAACAGTTGTGGGGGAGATTTACAGATGTACTGGGTACATCTGGGAACTGGGGCTCCTGCTGGAAGTCTTCAATCTTGAAGCTCCCAGTTCCCAAAGCTGGTAAATCCTTCCCAGCAATGGCTCCTGAGGCAGGGAGAGGGGTGGAAAGCCAAGGATGGGGCAGAGATCAGAAGGAGCTGGGGAGCTCAGAGAGGTCTTCAAGGGGAAGAGGATTTGTCTGAAAGGCCCTCACTTTTCTGGTCATCTTGGCAACTCTGGCAGGTTTAACAGGAGGTTTGTCTGGAAACAAGACAGGGACATATTGGCATGATGGGTGCTGGCATATTCCAGTCTTAGGCTTTGCAGAGAGAGATTTGCTGTTTCCCCATAGGCCACAGAGGATTTTAATATGAGGTGAACTCCCCAAGCTTGCATCCACCCTGTTCCATGGCCTCTGGCTCTGAGAAATGCTCTCCTGTGCACCCTGCTTCATTCCCTCAGATCAATGGCTGATGTGCCAGCAGCTCCTGCTCCAGAAGGGCAGCACATGATGAAGGTGCCACCCCTGCAGCTGAAAAGAAGGTTCCTTTTGCCATGGCATTCCAGGAGGTCATAAGACACATCATCAATGGAGTCTGAAAAAAAGAAAAATTAGAAGTTGAGGCAGCTGCATTTACCAGTGTGGGCAGTCCAGAGAGAACTGCCTGGACCTGACCCAGTTTGTGGATCAGAGCCAGAAATAGGTTCCCTTAGCTAGAAATGAGACCTCTCTACCCAGAGAGCCAGCTGCTTGCCATTCCATTGCTCCCTGGCCACAAGCAGCACTTCATCCATGAGCTCTCACCCCACAGAGCCCCTAGGTAACCCTGAAAAGACTCCTTCAGTATCAGGGGCTGCAAGAGACCTCTAGATGAGCAGCTAGAGGATTAGGTGAGGAGAAGAACTGAAATAAAATGCGTGTTTTTCCCTGGATTTGTGGAAGACAACAAGAAAGAAATACAGGACCCCAAAAAACAAACCCACTCGATGGGAGAGGCAGGTGAGCACCTCTGGTTCAGGAATTACAGAATGCACTCAACTGCAGCTTGCAGACAAGGATCCTGGCACGTTCCAGCAGCCAGCACTGCCACCTGATCCCAGCATCCCTCTGCCCCATGGATTTACACAGGACCCCAAAGCCCCAGTGGTCAGTGAAAGGAAAACATCCAACTGTCCACACTTGGCAACCTACTCCTGGGTTCTGCAGCCTGTGGAGAAAGACAAATTCCCTCACTAGAAAACTAAGCAGGTTTGAGCTGGGCTTTCTCAAAGCACACTAAAGGCAGAGGTGGGCTTCTCCGTGCTGTTTGGGAAGTGGCACATGAACCACACGGGAATCAGAGAGAGATTATCAACTCCAGAGGCACTGCTGAGCGCAGCCTCTCCTGACTCCAGCTGGGCTCCAGCCCCGAGGTGACCTGTGCCTCCAAACAGAGGGGCCAGAGTGACCTGCACTGACCAGGCCGGCCACAGCTCCGTGTCACACTGACCACTGCAGCGTCCAGCCAGTCCCTCCAGAGGCTCTTCCAATCTCCACCTCCACCTTACAGGGGCATGGAACGCCGCTGATCACACCCGCTGCTCCCTGACCTGCAGCCAGAGGAAGATTTCCTCATTTGCTGCTGTGGCCAGTGGCACCTCTCTGTAGCAGGTTTTGCGTCCTGCTCGGTGCCCCAGTGCTCCAGACAGGCTGGCTCCGTGCTGCTGGGCCTCTCCCGGTCCCTCTGAGCAGGGCTGCAGCCGAGTCTTCAGAACAGCCCCAATTCCCCAAAACAGCCCCCAAAACAGCCCGGCGCTGTCTGTGTGGGGAACATCAAACCCACACCAAGGAATGGCTTTGCCCAGTGCCCCGGGATGGAGCAGCCCCGGCCTGCTCCACCAGAGCCCAGGGCGGCTCTGGGAGCCCTGAGGGCACGAGAGAAGGAAACTTCAGCGTGAGGGTCTGCAGCGGCCAGGGGAACACCAGCGCCTCCGAGCCGCCCTGCCAGACACGTACGGCCCTCCACCACCCTCGCAGTGGTGCGGGAATGTGCTCGCTGCTGAGGGCGGCCTCGCGGCTCGGCGAGCAGCTCGGGCAGGGCCGCCGCTGTCCGCTCCGTGCGGAGCGCAGCCTCCTCCGGACGCGGCCGTGAGGCGGTCTGGGCCCTCGGGTGTCGCCTCCGGCAGAATCAGCGGCTCGGTGGAGCTCACACGAAGCTCTCCCTGGGGCGGGACAGCCCTTGCCCGTGGGGTGTCGGGCGGGCCCCGGGCCGGCCGAGGGTTGCCCGGCTGAGCCCGGGGCCGCCCCTGACGTGGGGCTCTGGGGCAGAGTCCGGCCCGCGGTGCCCAGCAGGGATGCGCGGTTCTGTCTGTGCTCGGGCAGCACCAGAGTAGAGTTTTTCCCTGCTACAGTACCTACGCTACCCCGCGAAAGAGCATCGCTCAGGTTTGACAGGAGGAGAAATCTGTGTGGCCGTCAGCTATCACCTATGGCCCGGTCAGGATACTGATGGATTTTCTGACCTATTCGCTAGGGTCGTGTAAAATGTTAAACTGCAGATGCTTTCTGAAAGCAACTAGTGCTTTGAATGGTACAATCTGGATTACAGAAGCTTTATGTAGTGTTAGGCTGTGAACCACAATAGGTTTATTCTACAAGTTAATAGGGATATGCCAGATCATGTTACACTTCTGTTTTATCTTCTGTTTTGACCCTATGGCAAGCATCAGTTGGGTTTATTTAGCTCTTTATTAGCCCTTTATTTAGCTCTTAGCATTTTTCACATTTTGTGTGAAAAATGAATTAACTTTTAGGTAGATATTTTTAAAGAGGAAAAATGTATTTGTGCCTATTGATGCTGCAGTGATTTGTGGTTTTGAGACCCATCTTGCAAAATACCACATGCTGAGGCTGATTGTCATAGCTCTGAAGCCAGCCCTGGGTATGGAATGCTTTTCATTCTTTGGAGTGTTCATTCCAGGCAGTTCTGTGTAACGAGATCTTTACAGAGCATGGAAGATGCCTCTAGGGGAAGTCTCCATTTTGATTGCTGTGCCTAGACTAATTCTGATACTCCTGAGTTTGCTGTCAGGTTTTTACGATGCTGAAATGTGTGTTTTCCAGGTTCCTGTGTGGGCTATTTTTCACTAAGAATCTAGAAAATATCTTGGCTTTTCGTGGGGTTTAGTGCAAAATAGGTTTGACTGTAGGAACCACATTGTTGCAAAGATGAAGCATGCAATTAAAGTTCTTTCTAATAATTTGAGATGATTTAAATATATGTCAAATGAAATGCCATAGTCAAGGAACCAAAGCAGTCGAATGAATTGCCTATAAATTCCTTTGGCATGAAGCGTGTTGAGTGAAATGTTTATTTCTTCTAAGCAATAGGTCATAAGAGTGTTTAAATAAAGGTATAGTATATATAATGCACTGGAGCACAATCCATGGATTAGAGTGAAATTTCAACACTCAGTTCCTTTACTTAGAGAAGTCCACCTATGCCCAGATGGATTAATTAATTGTAGTGGTAGAAAATACAGGGTGTAAAACACAGCTGACTGTTGAGCTTAGTATATCACTATGTTGTAGAGAAACTCAAGAATCAAGAAAATTCTAAATAAGTAAATGCTAATTTGTCATGCAGTACTATGGTATTTTCAGGCAGCTAATCAAGAAAATTTGAATTGGAAGACCGTCAAACTTGTTTCATACAATAAAACTCTGAGAGACTTATCTACAAATAGAAACACAAGGAGCATCCTTTTTTGTACTCAGCAAAGAGCTGGAGTATGTTGTGCTGTTACGGAGGTTTATTTTTATAAACTACTCCAATGAATTTTATAAGCATGCAAAAGATTGTAAGTGCCCTGAAACATGTTTATTCTTGGACTGGCAATTACATACATGGATTCAGTTTTGATTTTCTTTAAAATAAAAATAAAAATATTTCTCTGGAGTAATTTGCTCTCGGTAACAAGAGTCATCTGCAAGAGAAATATCCAAACCAATTTCTGGGCAGTGGAAGTAGCTTTATTTTTTATAACATTCTTAGTACCTGTGACCAGGGTTGGTAGAGTGCCAGTCCTGCCAGCTTTAAGGAGCTGCATGTAAGTGTACCCTCGTTTCCTCAGAATCCCAGGGATGTGGACATTTCTTTGAGATGAGCTTTTAGGAAGCCCCAGAACATCTGGTGGTGTGACATCTTCCTGCATGCTCTGTTTCTGCACGTGATGTTTTCCAGTGCTTTCAAACATCCCTTCCCTTCTGTTTTTTCAGATGGTTATTTAGACCTATCTTGAGAGCTACTCTCTTCAGCCTCAGCTTTATCCAAGATACAATATGGTTATTATATAACCTAGTATTTTTTCATTTTACTTACATTTCATTACATAACCTAGTATTTTACATTGTTACTTGCACAGCAGAATAACTGCAGAACTCTGCTCGATCCAGGTTATACTGAAAACTAAAAAAAATGCTATTTTTACATGCCTGACATTTTTCTTGCATATTTGAGCTTAGGTATTATGTTTGCTCATTTCAGGAGTGCTTCTGAACCACAGTCCAGAAAGAAGAAAAATCTTCTTGGTTGAAGTTGAACATTTGTCTCTAAGAGTAAGAACAAAGCCATGCCAGTGCTTTCAGAAGACTCAGGTAATTCAGCTGCATGCTTTCAACAGAGCAGTGACTGAAATCTTGTCATACCTGTTTCACACATAAAAATAATTTAAATAGGAGTAAAATGTAATAGAATTAAGATAATTCAACTGAAGTTTCTGAGCAATTACCTACAAGAAGGAAGGTGGAATGTAAAAGGTGAAAATTAATAAAGTTTGTCAGGATCAGTTTCCTACTAACCCTAGAGCACCCAAATATACTCTGATAGACCTGAATATACTCTGATAGACTTGAATATATTCTGATAGATCTGAATATATTCTGATAGACCTGAATATATTCTGATAGGCAGAATTGGACCCCTCAGTGTAACAGTGCCTTCTACATGTGCTTACTAAAGATCAGCCCATATATCTCTGCTGCTTGCTGTGTCATTTCTTAATATTTTCTGAACAGGGGTTGATAAACATTGTAAATATCCTTCCTTTTAACTTAAAATAAGTGTCTTTGTTCAAGGCTACTTTACTAGCTTCTCCAGTATGCTGCCCAGGAGAAGTCACAGATAATAAATGATGCTTAGGATTAAAGCAGGAGTGAGTTTGAGTCTCCTGGATCAAAATCCACTCTAAGGTTCGTGGAGAGAATAGCCACAGGAATAGATTTGAACCCCCTCCACCTTTTTATATTTCCTGTTTTGTTTTGGTCCTGTGTTCCCAGACATGGTTCACCGGGAAAAATCTGGCCTTTGTCTGGCTCTGTGTGTTGCAAAATTGGGATATTTAAATATTTTTTTAGAAAACTAGCCACAAGCTTTGATTCCACCACAATGGAAATCTACACTTTATCCTTTCTTCCTCTGGTCAGGCCTGGCTTTTTATAGGTGCCTCAGAGTGGAAGGGGCAGGATAACACTTGTAAGCAAAGCTGCTGGGGAGGTAGAGCTGCTACCTGTGCAAAAAAAGGTCATTCAATCAGTTTGAGAGTCTGCTGTGGTACTAAAATTTCAAATTTGTAAGAGGGGAAACAAAGGGTTCTGGAAACAAGGAGTAATAAACATGAAGTGTTAAATGTGAAAGATAATTTCTTAAGAAATATATATTGCTTTGTTAGATTTTGCCTTAATATGATGGTGTGCTTGACACTTATGAGGGGAGTGTTGCAAAATGAGCTGTGGATAAACACGAGATAATCACAAGTCTCTGCAAATGTGATGATCATCAATGTGATACCCAAATAAATGTAGTGACTGTTAAGACTGCAGTAGAAGGTCCTGTGAGAAATGCTGTGTAGAATGTTTTTGTTCTGTCCTGAATCTAAATTTAGGGTTGCATGAAACTTTGGCCCTTTTGACATCTCAGCTAAGACCTGATTCAAATCATAAAGAGGAAATGGGATTCCTTAGGGATGTCTTCAGTGAAAGAAGTCTCAGCTACCTGATGAAGGTAAAAGTTTGTATTTATTTATGTACATTCTCCTTACAGTTTACTTTTTCTCTGTTCCCTTGATTTATCAACCATTTACTTTGCCAAACCTTTTTTTTAAGAATTCTGTACTGACCAAAGCATATGTGTGCTTAAGAACAAACACTAATAATGTTTGACAATTAATATGTTGAACATATTAAAACCGAGATCAAGGAGTAGAATGTTGCTGGCAGAGGTTCCAAAAAGTGCAAGAGGCTCCAGGGAATGGGGAAAATATGCAGATGGGATAGAAAACCTAATATCCCATTGAGTATGGGATAGAAAACTTCATATATGGGATAGAAAACCTCACATGCCATTGAATATGGGACAGAAACCCTCACATATGGGATAGAAAACCTCACATTCCATTGCATATGGGATAGAAAACCTAACACCCAACCTATAATAAAATCCCCTAATATAACTTTAGTTGCCAAGTATTGGTTATGCAAAAGCCAGATGATGCCTCTTCACAGAGATAATCTAGTTTATGAATGTATGGGAAATTAATTCAATAGTCCAGTTTTAATTTTTTAATGTGGAGGTGGGTTTTTTTGGGGGTGTTATTTGGTGGGGGTGTTTTGTTTTAATTTTGGTTCTGAGTTTCTTTGGGGTGGGTGTGCTAGGGAAGAAGTAAAGGGTTTGGGTTTGGGTGTTTGCTTTCCAGCCTTAGCACAGGGATGTGGCTTCCTCAGAGAGGGTGGTAAGGATGCTCAGTAGGGGAACATGAGGCACTTTGCCAAAATATTCCTTATGTCTTTGACAGATGTGGAGTCAGTCTGAGTGCCAGCAGTGTCTGCAGGGGAGCTGTGGACAGTTCATCTATCACAACACTGGGGGTGGCACAAAGCTCTTCTGGTCTGCCCACTGCTCAGAAATCCTTGCTCCTGGCTGTGGAACTTCTGGCTGTGGAACTCCTCCTCAGCCTGTGTCCGGCCAATCTTCAGCCTTGAGACTTTCTAGAACGGTGTTCCCTGAGTCATGAGAGTTGAGTTTCAAGTCCCGCACCCAGGGATTCCACTGCTGGGCAGCATAAAACAGTGTTCCCAACTGCTGTCCTCAAGAGCTGTAGCCCCCTGTGACCTGTGTCCCTTCTCCCATCAGAGCTTTGTTTTGCTGGTGCCTGGCTTGGGAGTCCTTGCCTTGCACAGGAGACTGGACTGGACTACAAACACATGCTAACAGTGGTAACAGGCAACTTTATTTACACAACTAAATAAATTTCAGCATTTGTGCATGCAGAGGAGGAAGATTGGCAGGACAGAGGACGCCTTTGACCTGAGGCTGCCTTTGGACGAGCAGGCACTGCCCCAGTATGTAATGGTCATGGTCCACTGCAGCCTGCAGTGGATCCTGTTCATCCTGCTGCCCATGTCTTTTTTCTCATGAGGCCCAGCAGTATCTGGTGCACCCGAGTTAAGAATTTCACCACTATCTGGTATGGATGTGGAGCAGGCAAGAGAGGTTGCCTTGACATTGGCTCCTCAGAGGGGTTTGAGGTCGACTCTGGCTCTGGTGTGGCTGTTGCAGTTGAGTGATCAGGAGTGGGAGTACAGCAGCCTGACTCTGTTGGTGTTGGCTCTGGCTGCTCAAAAGGGGTTGAGCTGAAGGTTGGCTCTGGTGCTGGAGTGGCTGTTTCAGCTGACTCTGGACATGGAGTGGGAGTAGAGCAGTTTGACTCTGTTGGTGTTGGCTCTGGCTGCTCAAAAGAGGTTGAGCTGAAGGTTGGCTCTGGTGCTGGAGTGGCTGTTTCAGCTGACTCTGGACATGGAGTGGGAGTAGAGCAGCCTGACTCTGTTGGTGCTGACTCTGGCTGCTCCAAGGGGGCTGAGCTGAAGGTTGGCTCTGGTCTTGGAGTAGCTGTTTCAGCTGACTCAGGATATGGAGTGGGAGTAGAGCAGTTTGACTCTGTCAGTGTTGGCTCTGGCTGCTCAAGAGGGGTTGAGATGTAGGTTGTCTCTGGTGCTAGAGTGTCTGTTCCAGGTGGACGCATGCCCATCTGAATCAGGATCCAGTTGTAGAAGTACTGAGTGGAGGTGTAGACTCCCGGGCGTTTTGTTCTGACACAGCCTTTTCCCCAGCTGGTCACTCCAACAAGCCAAAAGTAGCCAGCATGGTTATCTTTGCACACCAGAGGCCCTCCACTGTCACCCTGCAACAGAGGAAAGAGGATTAGGGTGCTGTTGGGTGGCTGCTGTCAGCACTAGAGGCCTGTTTCTCTCTTGCAGCCCCTGCCACAGCTGTATTCATGGTACAAAAAGGCTTTGCTCAGGTGCTGGAGTCTCAAGAACCTTAGCTGGGAACAGGGTGGGTGTCTGTGAAGGCCCCCTTTTGTATCTGCACAGTGATCCTGGATGGGCAGAGCATAGATCATCCAGAATCTGGATCTGTGGGCTGCTGAGAACACTGGATGGGCTTTCTGGGCAGAGGGGCAGGCCTGGGGAACACGGTCACTTGGCAAGGAAACTCCAGCAGTGGAGGAAAAGTGGTTTGCCAGACAAAGCCCATGGTGACGGGGTACCTTCGCTGCTGGCTCCCAGCACTCATACCTGGCAGGTGTCCATGCCACCCCGTGGGTAGCCAGCACACAGGTTGTGGGTGTGGATGGCCCCAGCGTACCGACGGCTGCTGTTAACCAGCCGGATATCCAGGAGACGGACCTTGGCTTCCTGCAGGACATCACTCGGACCCTGAGCTGCAAGCACAGGAAGGAATGGGCACCCAGCAGCTCTTTGCCAGTTCCACTCCTCTGTCTGGGGGTGAACTCATTCCCTAGGGCTTGGCTTTGCCTCTGGAGCAGTTGTTGAAGCGCTGTGTCCTTTCTGTCTGCCTTTGGGGAGCAGGCCAGGCCCAGCTCTCCAGAGGCATACATCCTACAGCCTGACTTTGGTTTGTGCTGTCAGGAAGCCAAACCCATCTTGCTGGTGTGCCCAGCTCACCCTCAGGGCCCTTTTTGGGAACTCACCTTTTGCAGTGGCAGAACCCCAGCCAGCAATGTAGCAGGTTTTCAGCTCTGACACTGTGAGCGAGGCGTTGGGCACGCAGGCAAGCTGGACGTAGTCACTGCACTCCACGGGCTTGTCCAGCTCCAGCAGGGCGATGTCGTTCTGCTGGGAATCAGCCGTGTACTCCTGGTGGGCCAGGAGCCGCTTGATGTGGCGCACCTGAGTTTCAGGGCCCAGATGGGTCAGCTTGGTGGCCCCGATCAGCACACGCCACATGGTGACATTCCTGCAAGGCAGAGAGGGGTCTGAGGAAGAGCAGAGCCGTGTGCTGTTGATGCCTTAGGATTTTAGCTTTTGTATTTTTCATCCATTTGTAATCCTGCAGTTTTTTACTGTATAACTAAATTCTGCACACAGTGTGAGCTGCTGCTGCTTTCCCATTCTGGTCACAAAAATTCCTCTCCAGGCCTGGCAATCAAGGATACCTCACTGCCTCAGGCCTCGAGAGATGGAAACAAAAGTGAGTTGAGGGGAGCAAACTGGGGGTAAATGACTTCATTACCTGAAGCTGTAATTAGAAGATTAACCCTAAATATGCAAATGGACCAAATTTATAGGTGTGAAAACCTTTGACCCGTGGTCAATTTTGGGTTGTAGCACTTGGGGGGGTCTTTTGTTTTGCCTAAAATGGACCTGGAGGCCCTTCAATAAATATAATCACTTTTTATTCCTTGTCTGGCCTGTTTTTAGGTAGTCCTGAAAAGGCATCACTGTGGCAGCTCAGCACTTCCCTTCCTTCTGCTTCTCAAGGCAGAGAGGAAAGCAGGGCAATGAGGAGTGTGACTGCCCTAGCATGCCTTAGGCTCCAGGAATGCCACACTGGAGGCTGCTGGGCAGCAGTGGCACGAGCCCAGCCTTCTGAGCAGTCCCTCAGTTGGGCCCCGTAGTATTGAGGTGCTGCAGGCTGGGCAACTGTTTGTGTGGTGAGGATACCCTCATTCCCTGCTCCTCCTTACCTGGCCTGGAGGAAGCAATGGGCTGCTGTGAGGACCCACTGTGGGCTGATGAGGGACCCTCCACATGTATGGCCGGTGCCTATTTTCCTGGGGTCCTGGATGCTGACAATCCAGGGCCAGGCCCCTGGCAGGGCACCTGTGCCAGTCACAATTCGGTAGTCAGCATCTATGGAGTTGTAGTCAGAAGCCATGGGCCGGAGCCCACAGGTCCCTCTGGAAGCACAAAATCATTACTGCCCTTCTGTTCCAGTACCTGGGTGCTGGCAAGGAGGCTCCCACATGGGGTTTGGGGTGTGGCAATGGGGGACAAGCACCCTCCTAGAGCCTGGGGCCATACCTGCAGTTGCCCCAGGTACCATGTGCAGGTCTGTACACAGCCAGCAGGATGAAGAGGTACAGGTACAGAAGATTCATCGCTGTCAGCAGCATCTGTCAGCTGAAAGAGACAAAAGCTTGTCTCTTCCAGTGCAGTCTCTGACGAGTGCTGCAGCAACTGCACTGTCCATGGCACCTGGGGCTGATGTCACAGAGTGGGTGGTTCCAGGTTCTGGGCACAGTGTCCTCAGAGGGCAGGGAAAGGCCACAGCCTCACAGAACCACAGAATGGTTTGGGCTGGAAGGGACCTTGAAGGTTGTGAAAGGCAAAAGGGGTCCCTTGCCTCGCACATGCAAAACGACACCATGGGCAGACAAATCTGGCACAGAGGGAAAGTCACTCCAAAGGCAGTGTTTGGTCAGAGAGGGTGCTCAGAGCCACCACACGATGGAGAAAACTAGCACATCAAAGCTAGAAAGAGGACAGGAAGGAACAATGCCATGTGCAAACTACTTGGGGGGATGCTTCAAGGCACATAAGCCTTAGCTGATGGAACAAACCTGGAAACTCCTGAGTGTTGCAAGAGGAATTGCTGACCATGGCAGAGTGCGAGAAGCTGACAGGAGTTTCAATGCCATGAGGAAGCCCTTCTGAGTCTGTTTATACATTCTCCATGTCTGGAGCAGGGTGAGTACTGCAAATGCCTCAGTGCTGCCTCTTGCTTTGGAGACTGGTGCTGGAGGTCATGGCTGCAGAAAACAAGGGACTGAGATGGAGAGTGCTCATGCACTCACTTTTGTGGTTTGGGAATGGCATTCCCCAGTCTGGTGTTTCCACTGGAACACTGCAAACCACTGCTCCTCACTCCCTTCTCCCTCTCCCCTCCCTTCTCTGGTGGGCTTGAGAATAGAACTGGAAGCACAAAAGTTAAAGACTGTGGGTTGAGACAAGAACAATATAATGGAAACAGCAATGAAACAAGAAAATGAGCAGTAACCGCAACAATATTAATAATGGACTGGGACAATTCACATGCAACCATCCACCCCATAGAGCCTGGCAGTACCCAACCAGGCTGTCATGCATGTTATCCAGCGGAGATTTCTTCCCCTGTCCCTGGAAAATGTTGTGGAGTGGTTCAGAACAACCTCCACGTCCTGGCCATGCCCTGTCCTGGTTATGGCAAAAATTTACCCCATCCTGGCCAGAACCAGGACATTCACCCTCATGATCTGCCCCACAGCTTTGGAATCTGTGCCAGAGGGTCTGGCAGGGCAGGGAGGGCAGTCACCAGGGATTGGCAGACGTTGGAAACTCTTTATCCCTCTCTCTGGCCCCTGGTTTTCCTTGTTTTATGGAATGGAAGAACACATGTCCAACTCCTCCCAGTATCTCCTTCACTGGAAATCCTCCGTGCTTTGATTCCTTCTCTGACATTCTGCTGCACCTGGGGAATGCAGTGGGAAAACCCAAGGCTTTGTGTGAAGGTCACTCCCTCAGCACTTCACCTGAGGTGCACAGGAAGGCTGCCCTGGCTCTACCACACCTCATCCAGAACACCTGGAAGCTCTTCCCTCCCCATTCACACACTCCCCTGCCTTGTCCTCCTCATCCCACAGGGATGCACAGAGGGGCTACCACACTTCACGGTTTGGTAGCCCTGATACCACACTCCTGACTGGAATGGGGTGACCCTGGGGCAGTTTTGGCCTGCATCAGTTCCATGTCCTGCCTCAGCACACCCAGGTTCTCTGTTGGCGTCTGTGCTCATCTCTGCAGCTTTGCTGTCCTGCACCAGGAGTTTGCTGAATAAAATCATCCTCTAGAAAGGACATGTGACACAAGCCCAGGAGTAAGCAGCACCATGGGAGAGTTCAGCAAGGTGCCCTGGGGACAGCCAGGCCAGGCAGGGGAAGGTGGGGGGACCACGGCCTCACTGAAGCAGCCACATTGTACAGCACAAAAAATAAAGCTAAATAAATGCTGGGATGAAATACAGCACTGCTGGGACTGCTCCATTTAGCAAATAACAGTTGTGGGGGAGATTTACAGATGTACTGGGTACATCTGGGAACTGGGGCTCCTGCTGGAAGTCTTCAATCTTGAAGCTCCCAGTTCCCAAAGCTGGTAAATCCTTCCCAGCAATGGCTCCTGAGGCAGGGAGAGGGGTGGAAAGCCAAGGATGGGGCAGAGATCAGAAGGAGCTGGGGAGCTCAGAGAGGTCTTCAAGGGGAAGAGGATTTGTCTGAAAGGCCCTCACTTTTCTGGTCATCTTGGCAACTCTGGCAGGTTTAACAGGAGGTTTGTCTGGAAACAAGACAGGGACATATTGGCATGATGGGTGCTGGCATATTCCAGTCTTAGGCTTTGCAGAGAGAGATTTGCTGTTTCCCCATAGGCCACAGAGGATTTTAATATGAGGTGAACTCCCCAAGCTTGCATCCACCCTGTTCCATGGCCTCTGGCTCTGAGAAATGCTCTCCTGTGCACCCTGCTTCATTCCCTCAGATCAATGGCTGATGTGCCAGCAGCTCCTGCTCCAGAAGGGCAGCACATGATGAAGGTGCCACCCCTGCAGCTGAAAAGAAGGTTCCTTTTGCCATGGCATTCCAGGAGGTCATAAGACACATCATCAATGGAGTCTGAAAAAAAGAAAAATTAGAAGTTGAGGCAGCTGCATTTACCAGTGTGGGCAGTCCAGAGAGAACTGCCTGGACCTGACCCAGTTTGTGGATCAGAGCCAGAAATAGGTTCCCTTAGCTAGAAATGAGACCTCTCTACCCAGAGAGCCAGCTGCTTGCCATTCCATTGCTCCCTGGCCACAAGCAGCACTTCATCCATGAGCTCTCACCCCACAGAGCCCCTAGGTAACCCTGAAAAGACTCCTTCAGTATCAGGGGCTGCAAGAGACCTCTAGATGAGCAGCTAGAGGATTAGGTGAGGAGAAGAACTGAAATAAAATGCGTGTTTTTCCCTGGATTTGTGGAAGACAACAAGAAAGAAATACAGGACCCCAAAAAACAAACCCACTCGATGGGAGAGGCAGGTGAGCACCTCTGGTTCAGGAATTACAGAATGCACTCAACTGCAGCTTGCAGACAAGGATCCTGGCACGTTCCAGCAGCCAGCACTGCCACCTGATCCCAGCATCCCTCTGCCCCATGGATTTACACAGGACCCCAAAGCCCCAGTGGTCAGTGAAAGGAAAACATCCAACTGTCCACACTTGGCAACCTACTCCTGGGTTCTGCAGCCTGTGGAGAAAGACAAATTCCCTCACTAGAAAACTAAGCAGGTTTGAGCTGGGCTTTCTCAAAGCACACTAAAGGCAGAGGTGGGCTTCTCCGTGCTGTTTGGGAAGTGGCACATGAACCACACGGGAATCAGAGAGAGATTATCAACTCCAGAGGCACTGCTGAGCGCAGCCTCTCCTGACTCCAGCTGGGCTCCAGCCCCGAGGTGACCTGTGCCTCCAAACAGAGGGGCCAGAGTGACCTGCACTGACCAGGCCGGCCACAGCTCCGTGTCACACTGACCACTGCAGCGTCCAGCCAGTCCCTCCAGAGGCTCTTCCAATCTCCACCTCCACCTTACAGGGGCATGGAACGCCGCTGATCACACCCGCTGCTCCCTGACCTGCAGCCAGAGGAAGATTTCCTCATTTGCTGCTGTGGCCAGTGGCACCTCTCTGTAGCAGGTTTTGCGTCCTGCTCGGTGCCCCAGTGCTCCAGACAGGCTGGCTCCGTGCTGCTGGGCCTCTCCCGGTCCCTCTGAGCAGGGCTGCAGCCGAGTCTTCAGAACAGCCCCAATTCCCCAAAACAGCCCCCAAAACAGCCCGGCGCTGTCTGTGTGGGGAACATCAAACCCACACCAAGGAATGGCTTTGCCCAGTGCCCCGGGATGGAGCAGCCCCGGCCTGCTCCACCAGAGCCCAGGGCGGCTCTGGGAGCCCTGAGGGCACGAGAGAAGGAAACTTCAGCGTGAGGGTCTGCAGCGGCCAGGGGAACACCAGCGCCTCCGAGCCGCCCTGCCAGACACGTACGGCCCTCCACCACCCTCGCAGTGGTGCGGGAATGTGCTCGCTGCTGAGGGCGGCCTCGCGGCTCGGCGAGCAGCTCGGGCAGGGCCGCCGCTGTCCGCTCCGTGCGGAGCGCAGCCTCCTCCGGACGCGGCCGTGAGGCGGTCTGGGCCCTCGGGTGTCGCCTCCGGCAGAATCAGCGGCTCGGTGGAGCTCACACGAAGCTCTCCCTGGGGCGGGACAGCCCTTGCCCGTGGGGTGTCGGGCGGGCCCCGGGCCGGCCGAGGGTTGCCCGGCTGAGCCCGGGGCCGCCCCTGACGTGGGGCTCTGGGGCAGAGTCCGGCCCGCGGTGCCCAGCAGGGATGCGCGGTTCTGTCTGTGCTCGGGCAGCACCAGAGTAGAGTTTTTCCCTGCTACAGTACCTACGCTACCCCGCGAAAGAGCATCGCTCAGGTTTGACAGGAGGAGAAATCTGTGTGGCCGTCAGCTATCACCTATGGCCCGGTCAGGATACTGATGGATTTTCTGACCTATTCGCTAGGGTCGTGTAAAATGTTAAACTGCAGATGCTTTCTGAAAGCAACTAGTGCTTTGAATGGTACAATCTGGATTACAGAAGCTTTATGTAGTGTTAGGCTGTGAACCACAATAGGTTTATTCTACAAGTTAATAGGGATATGCCAGATCATGTTACACTTCTGTTTTATCTTCTGTTTTGACCCTATGGCAAGCATCAGTTGGGTTTATTTAGCTCTTTATTAGCCCTTTATTTAGCTCTTAGCATTTTTCACATTTTGTGTGAAAAATGAATTAACTTTTAGGTAGATATTTTTAAAGAGGAAAAATGTATTTGTGCCTATTGATGCTGCAGTGATTTGTGGTTTTGAGACCCATCTTGCAAAATACCACATGCTGAGGCTGATTGTCATAGCTCTGAAGCCAGCCCTGGGTATGGAATGCTTTTCATTCTTTGGAGTGTTCATTCCAGGCAGTTCTGTGTAACGAGATCTTTACAGAGCATGGAAGATGCCTCTAGGGGAAGTCTCCATTTTGATTGCTGTGCCTAGACTAATTCTGATACTCCTGAGTTTGCTGTCAGGTTTTTACGATGCTGAAATGTGTGTTTTCCAGGTTCCTGTGTGGGCTATTTTTCACTAAGAATCTAGAAAATATCTTGGCTTTTCGTGGGGTTTAGTGCAAAATAGGTTTGACTGTAGGAACCACATTGTTGCAAAGATGAAGCATGCAATTAAAGTTCTTTCTAATAATTTGAGATGATTTAAATATATGTCAAATGAAATGCCATAGTCAAGGAACCAAAGCAGTCGAATGAATTGCCTATAAATTCCTTTGGCATGAAGCGTGTTGAGTGAAATGTTTATTTCTTCTAAGCAATAGGTCATAAGAGTGTTTAAATAAAGGTATAGTATATATAATGCACTGGAGCACAATCCATGGATTAGAGTGAAATTTCAACACTCAGTTCCTTTACTTAGAGAAGTCCACCTATGCCCAGATGGATTAATTAATTGTAGTGGTAGAAAATACAGGGTGTAAAACACAGCTGACTGTTGAGCTTAGTATATCACTATGTTGTAGAGAAACTCAAGAATCAAGAAAATTCTAAATAAGTAAATGCTAATTTGTCATGCAGTACTATGGTATTTTCAGGCAGCTAATCAAGAAAATTTGAATTGGAAGACCGTCAAACTTGTTTCATACAATAAAACTCTGAGAGACTTATCTACAAATAGAAACACAAGGAGCATCCTTTTTTGTACTCAGCAAAGAGCTGGAGTATGTTGTGCTGTTACGGAGGTTTATTTTTATAAACTACTCCAATGAATTTTATAAGCATGTAAAAGATTGTAAGTGCCCTGAAACATGTTTATTCTTGGACTGGCAATTACATACATGGATTCAGTTTTGATTTTCTTTAAAATAAAAATAAAAATATTTCTCTGGAGTAATTTGCTCTCGGTAACAAGAGTCATCTGCAAGAGAAATATCCAAACCAATTTCTGGGCAGTGGAAGTAGCTTTATTTTTTATAACATTCTTAGTACCTGTGACCAGGGTTGGTAGAGTGCCAGTCCTGCCAGCTTTAAGGAGCTGCATGTAAGTGTACCCTCGTTTCCTCAGAATCCCAGGGATGTGGACATTTCTTTGAGATGAGCTTTTAGGAAGCCCCAGAACATCTGGTGGTGTGACATCTTCCTGCATGCTCTGTTTCTGCACGTGATGTTTTCCAGTGCTTTCAAACATCCCTTCCCTTCTGTTTTTTCAGATGGTTATTTAGACCTATCTTGAGAGCTACTCTCTTCAGCCTCAGCTTTATCCAAGATACAATATGGTTATTATATAACCTAGTATTTTTTCATTTTACTTACATTTCATTACATAACCTAGTATTTTACATTGTTACTTGCACAGCAGAATAACTGCAGAACTCTGCTCGATCCAGGTTATACTGAAAACTAAAAAAAATGCTATTTTTACATGCCTGACATTTTTCTTGCATATTTGAGCTTAGGTATTATGTTTGCTCATTTCAGGAGTGCTTCTGAACCACAGTCCAGAAAGAAGAAAAATCTTCTTGGTTGAAGTTGAACATTTGTCTCTAAGAGTAAGAACAAAGCCATGCCAGTGCTTTCAGAAGACTCAGGTAATTCAGCTGCATGCTTTCAACAGAGCAGTGACTGAAATCTTGTCATACCTGTTTCACACATAAAAATAATTTAAATAGGAGTAAAATGTAATAGAATTAAGATAATTCAACTGAAGTTTCTGAGCAATTACCTACAAGAAGGAAGGTGGAATGTAAAAGGTGAAAATTAATAAAGTTTGTCAGGATCAGTTTCCTACTAACCCTAGAGCACCCAAATATACTCTGATAGACCTGAATATACTCTGATAGACTTGAATATATTCTGATAGATCTGAATATATTCTGATAGACCTGAATATATTCTGATAGGCAGAATTGGACCCCTCAGTGTAAC
Organism: Lonchura striata; assembly: GCF_050655825.1. Taxonomy (NCBI): domain Eukaryota; kingdom Metazoa; phylum Chordata; class Aves; order Passeriformes; family Estrildidae; genus Lonchura; species Lonchura striata. Next base: position 7,520,888 of record NC_140729.1, read on the forward strand.
AGTGCCTTCTACATGTGCTTACTAAAGATCAGCCCATATATCTCTGCTGCTTGCTGTGTCATTTCTTAATATTTTCTGAACAGGGGTTGATAAACATTGTAAATATCCTTCCTTTTAACTTAAAATAAGTGTCTTTGTTCAAGGCTACTTTACTAGCTTCTCCAGTATGCTGCCCAGGAGAAGTCACAGATAATAAATGATGCTTAGGATTAAAGCAGGAGTGAGTTTGAGTCTCCTGGATCAAAATCCACTCTAAGGTTCGTGGAGAGAATAGCCACAGGAATAGATTTGAACCCCCTCCACCTTTTTATATTTCCTGTTTTGTTTTGGTCCTGTGTTCCCAGACATGGTTCACCGGGAAAAATCTGGCCTTTGTCTGGCTCTGTGTGTTGCAAAATTGGGATATTTAAATATTTTTTTAGAAAACTAGCCACAAGCTTTGATTCCACCACAATGGAAATCTACACTTTATCCTTTCTTCCTCTGGTCAGGCCTGGCTTTTTATAGGTGCCTCAGAGTGGAAGGGGCAGGATAACACTTGTAAGCAAAGCTGCTGGGGAGGTAGAGCTGCTACCTGTGCAAAAAAAGGTCATTCAATCAGTTTGAGAGTCTGCTGTGGTACTAAAATTTCAAATTTGTAAGAGGGGAAACAAAGGGTTCTGGAAACAAGGAGTAATAAACATGAAGTGTTAAATGTGAAAGATAATTTCTTAAGAAATATATATTGCTTTGTTAGATTTTGCCTTAATATGATGGTGTGCTTGACACTTATGAGGGGAGTGTTGCAAAATGAGCTGTGGATAAACACGAGATAATCACAAGTCTCTGCAAATGTGATGATCATCAATGTGATACCCAAATAAATGTAGTGACTGTTAAGACTGCAGTAGAAGGTCCTGTGAGAAATGCTGTGTAGAATGTTTTTGTTCTGTCCTGAATCTAAATTTAGGGTTGCATGAAACTTTGGCCCTTTTGACATCTCAGCTAAGACCTGATTCAAATCATAAAGAGGAAATGGGATTCCTTAGGGATGTCTTCAGTGAAAGAAGTCTCAGCTACCTGATGAAGGTAAAAGTTTGTATTTATTTATGTACATTCTCCTTACAGTTTACTTTTTCTCTGTTCCCTTGATTTATCAACCATTTACTTTGCCAAACCTTTTTTTTAAGAATTCTGTACTGACCAAAGCATATGTGTGCTTAAGAACAAACACTAATAATGTTTGACAATTAATATGTTGAACCTATTAAAACCGAGATCAAGGAGTAGAATGTTGCTGGCAGAGGTTCCAAAAAGTGCAAGAGGCTCCAGGGAATGGGGAAAATATGCAGATGGGATAGAAAACCTAATATCCCATTGAGTATGGGATAGAAAACTTCATATATGGGATAGAAAACCTCACATGCCATTGAATATGGGACAGAAACCCTCACATATGGGATAGAAAACCTCACATTCCATTGCATATGGGATAGAAAACCTAACACCCAACCTATAATAAAATCCCCTAATATAACTTTAGTTGCCAAGTATTGGTTATGCAAAAGCCAGATGATGCCTCTTCACGAGATAATCTAGTTTATGAATGTATGGGAAATTAATTCAATAGTCCAGTTTTAATTTTTTAATGTGGAGGTGGGTTTTTTTGGGGGTGTTATTTGGTGGGGGTGTTTTGTTTTAATTTTGGTTCTGAGTTTCTTTGGGGTGGGTGTGCTAGGGAAGAAGTAAAGGGTTTGGGTTTGGGTGTTTGCTTTCCAGCCTTAGCACAGGGATGTGGCTTCCTCAGAGAGGGTGGTAAGGATGCTCAGTAGGGGAACATGAGGCACTTTGCCAAAATATTCCTTATGTCTTTGACAGATGTGGAGTCAGTCTGAGTGCCAGCAGTGTCTGCAGGGGAGCTGTGGACAGTTCATCTATCACAACACTGGGGGTGGCACAAAGCTCTTCTGGTCTGCCCACTGCTCAGAAATCCTTGCTCCTGGCTGTGGAACTTCTGGCTGTGGAACTCCTCCTCAGCCTGTGTCCGGCCAATCTTCAGCCTTGAGACTTTCTAGAACGGTGTTCCCTGAGTCATGAGAGTTGAGTTTCAAGTCCCGCACCCAGGGATTCCACTGCTGGGCAGCATAAAACAGTGTTCCCAACTGCTGTCCTCAAGAGCTGTAGCCCCCTGTGACCTGTGTCCCTTCTCCCATCAGAGCTTTGTTTTGCTGGTGCCTGGCTTGGGAGTCCTTGCCTTGCACAGGAGACTGGACTGGACTACAAACACATGCTAACAGTGGTAACAGGCAACTTTATTTACACAACTAAATAAATTTCAGCATTTGTGCATGCAGAGGAGGAAGATTGGCAGGACAGAGGACGCCTTTGACCTGAGGCTGCCTTTGGACGAGCAGGCACTGCCCCAGTATGTAATGGTCATGGTCCACTGCAGCCTGCAGTGGATCCTGTTCATCCTGCTGCCCATGTCTTTTTTCTCATGAGGCCCAGCAGTATCTGGTGCACCCGAGTTAAGAATTTCACCACTATCTGGTATGGATGTGGAGCAGGCAAGAGAGGTTGCCTTGACATTGGCTCCTCAGAGGGGTTTGAGGTCGACTCTGGCTCTGGTGTGGCTGTTGCAGTTGAGTGATCAGGAGTGGGAGTACAGCAGCCTGACTCTGTTGGTGCTGACTCTGGCTGCTCCAAGGGGGCTGAGCTGAAGGTTGGCTCTGGTCTTGGAGTAGCTGTTTCAGCTGACTCAGGATATGGAGTGGGAGTAGAGCAGCCTGACTCTGTTGGTGTTGGCTCTGGCTGCTCAAAAGAGGTTGAGCTGAAGGTTGGCTCTGGTGCTGGAGTAGCTGTTTCAGCTGACTCTGGACATGGAGTGGGAGTAGAGCAGCCTGACTCTGTTGGTGTTGGCTCTGGCTGCTCAAAAGAGGTTGAGCTGAAGGTTGGCTCTGGTGCTGGAGTGGCTGTTTCAGCTGACTCTGGACATGGAGTGGGAGTAGAGCAGCCTGACTCTGTTGGTGTTGGCTCTGGCTGCTCAAAAGGGGTTGAGCTGAAGGTTGGCTCTGGTGCTGGAGTGGCTGTTTCAGCTGACTCTGGACATGGAGTGGGAGTAGAGTGCCGCGCTCCCCAGCCCCAAGTGCCCTCTGATGTTGCGCTCAACCCCGGCTAGCTCGGCACCTGGGGTGAGGACGGGCAATGAGGCACCTCTCGCTGCGCCCTGATGGGGTTTGAGAGGTGTCCCCGTGGGTCCTGAATCAGCAGCGGCTACCCTAAGGCGGCAAGGAAAAGCCGGAATCTGCTGGGGTAAAAGTCTTCTTTAATCTGGAGCCAACGTGGCCAACGCAAAGAAGATACACCAACAGGAAACCCCCCCAAGCTGGAACCCCGAGTGGGGTTCGGGGCAGGCAATTATAGGATTTGGGAAGGGAATGGGAGTGGAAACCAGGGAGGGAAAACCAATGGGAGACGGGGAAGGGAGTGGCTCCACGGTGGGGTGATTCCGCCTGGTCCAATGGGAAGGGGACAGGGGAGTGGCCCCAGGCCCTCGTCCAATCACTCGGTGCCCTGTGGAGAAGTTTCTGGACAGAGGGGAAGGAACACCGAGTGACAGACAAGGTACCTGGGAGGGGACAGGGGGATGACTTGGCAGTTTTGGGGATGACGGACAGGTGTTGGGAAGGCGGGAAAGGGGGACCAGGCGGGAAAACAGAACAAAAGGATGTACCAATACAGCAAATAGGGGAAGACAGGAACAAACCATTGGGGAAATACAAAATTGTAAAACCGTACATAAAATAAATAAAAACGCACCACCACATCTCCCCCTTTTGTGTTTAAAAGAAAAAGAAGGAGAGGGAGGTAAACACAAGTCCTTAAACTGGGGAGACAGAGTCCTTGGCATCCTCGTCAAACCAGACATCGTTTGGGTCTTCTTTTGGCTGCTCACTGATGTTAAGTGGCTGGAGCTCACCCGGGTCGGCTACTGTAGCGTGGTTGATGTTGATGTTGTTGCTGAGGGCCTTCAGCAACAGCCGCTTGACCACCCCGAAGCCCCCGGCGAAGGCGATGAGCCCCAGCAGCAGCACGATGCCCGTCTGAATCAGGGAACGGATCCACCCAGCGAGGCCCCATCCTTCGAAGAGGGAATCCAGCCATCCTGTGGACTCCTTTTGGATGTGATGGATCATCTCCTGCATCCTTGAGATGGACGTCCGGACGTCCTCAGCCCTTGAACTCGATTTTACACAGCACACGCCAGCGAACTCCAAAGGCTGAGGAACAATCCACGAATGCAGGAGATGTGGGGCGATGGAGAGGCCCAGAAGGATGAGGTAGATTGGTGGGAACATGCTGGGTGGACCGGTGGTGGTGGATACGGCTCTGTAAAATAAACTGACACGAAAATTAATACTTAAAATTAATAGGGAGGTCCATCCTCCAAAGGAAAAGGGACTCCGTGGAGCCTAGGAAGGGGAAAGGAAGGTCATAACAAAATGGTTCGGAGTTGGGGGAAAGGGACCTCCTCCGCCTGCGGAGGGCCGCGTGCCCCACCTGAGGACTTGACGGTCTTTTGTCCGAGTTCTTAGGGACGTAGGGCCGGACGAACTTGGAAGGGACCCATCTCAGGCCTGAGGGCGTGGATACGCAAGGGTATCCCCGTCCCCAGGTGACTAAGTCATAGGGTCCCTCCTGCCGCCAGGTCTCTGGATCTTTGATGAGAACTGGCGGCCTCTCCCTGACCTTGCTCTGCTCTGATGCCCCGAAGTGTCTCACGATGGGGGGATTGAGACACTCAAATGAACAATTTAGAAAGTTCAAAGTAAACAGGGCTCTCGCCAACTGGACTTGGGGGGACTCATGCTTGGATGCTGAGAGTTGTTGTTTCAGCATCCGTTTGATGTTTTGGTGAGTCCTTTCCACCACGGCTTGACCTGAGGGGGAATAGGCGATGCCGGTCTTGTGTTCTATTCCCCATTGCTGCAGGAAGCCGGCAAATTCCCTGGAGGTATACCCGGGGGCGTTGTCGGTTTTGATCAATTTGGGGACGCCCAGCATGGAGAAGGCTTGGACTAGATGTTTCTGAACGTCCTTTGCCCTCTCCCCGGTGTGGGCAGAGGCGAAAACTGCCCCAGAGAAGGTGTCCACAGAGACATGGACGTACTTCTGCTTCCCGAAGGAAGGGACGTGAGTAACGTCCATTTGCCACACCTCACAGGATTGGAGTCCCCTGGGATTAGCCCCTGCGCTCACCGATGGCAAGGGGAGCGACTTACAGGACGGGCAAGTCGCCACGATGGCCTTGGCCTGGTCCCGGGTCAGGTGGAATTCCCGGACCAGACCAGGCGCATTCTGATGATGGAACTGGTGGCTGATCTTAGCTTGCTGGAACTTCTCCGGGAGTGGCGCCAGCTGCACGGGGGCGGCCGCAAGGGCATCGGCACGCCGATTACCTTCGGCCAAGAACCCCGGCAAGTCGGTGTGGGACCTTATGTGCATTACATAAAACGGTTGCTCTCGGTGGGAGATTAGCCTAACCAGCTTTGAGAGCAACTCATTGAGGGCCTCGTTGGGAACACCCTGCAGGATTGCATCCTGTGCCCTAGATACTACACCCGCTACATAGGCCGAATCTGTGACCAAATTGAAGGGTTCAGAGAACTTCTCAAAAGCCCTGACGACTGCGGCCAACTCAGCTAGCTGTGGGGATCCCTCCACCACAGCGACATCAGACTCCCACCGCTGAGTCTGAGGATCCCTCCAAGTCACTACGGACTTGTGGGACCCTCCGGACGCGTCAGTAAAAACTGTCAGAGCCTTTAGGGGTTTTTTGCTCTGAATCCGTGTTACTTTTAGCTCGAATTGGACGTCCGAATCAAAAATTTTGTGGGCTGGTCTCAAAACAGAAATTTCGCCCGTGTAGCTATCCAGAGCAAACTGCAAGGATTCGTTTTCTCGCAGTAGGTGTTCCAACATGGCCTTGGTGAATTGGCCCGATTCCAATTTTAAAGGTATGTAAATGCACTTAAAGTCCTCACCTGCCAACTCCCGGATCCTCATCCGCGCTTTGCGGATGAGTTCCGCCACCAGTTCTTGTGGTTTGGTCAGCCTTTTGGACCGACTGTGGCTCAGGAACACCCACTCTATGATTAAGAGGGGGTCCTTTTTGCCTTGGTCCGTGCCCTTTCCCAGGGTCTCCATCCACTGAAAGATGATGCCATGGAGGTGTGGCAGTCTGCCCATGATGATGAATTTGAAGGGCAGGCCCGGATCGCACCTGTGGGCCTGCCTGGCAGACATGGCCTCCTGGACCCTCTCTAAAGCAGCTTTGGCCTCTGGGGTGAGCTCCCTGGGAGAACTAGGCTCATCCCCCCCTTTCAATAAATTGAAAAGAGGGGCTAGGTCCTCGTTGGAAATACCTAACCAGGGTCTCACCCAATTTAAAGACCCACACAGCTGCTGGACATCTGCTAGGTTCCGAATTGTATTTTTGATGGCCAATTTCTGCGGAGCAATGGTCCGCTTAGTAATTTCCAAACCCAGGTATTTCCAGGGCGGCATCTTCTGAATTTTGTCCTTGCGCAGCTCGAACCCTGCAGCAACCAACGCACTGGTTGTCAGTTCAAGCGCGTGGGTAAGCAGATCGTCATTGGGGGCACAAATTAAAATGTCATCCATGTAATGGTGGATGATCACGCCAGTTGTGGCTGCACGCACAGGGGACAACAATGAAGAAACGTACCACTGGCAAATACTTGGGCTGTTTTTCATGCCCTGAGGAAGTACTCTCCAATGGTACCTCTTCATTGGGGCTTCTCGGTTGATGGAGGGAACCGAGAAGGCAAACCGCGGCGCGTCATCAGGATGTAGGGGAATTTGGAAGAAGCAATTCTTAATATCAATTATGGCCAGATTCCAATTTTGAGGCAACATCGCCGGGGACGGCATCCCAGGTTGGGGAGAGCCCATATTTTCAATTACTGCATTGATTGCACGGAGGTCGTGAAGGAGCCGCCACTCGTCTTTGCCCGGTTTTTTGAGGACAAAGACGGGGGAATTCCAAGGAGATGTAGTTTCTTGGATATTCCCTTTGGCTAACTGCTCGTCCACGAGCTCCCGGAGCGCTTTTAATTTTTGTTTATTCAGCGGCCATTGCTCCACCCACACTGGAGTATCTGTCAGCCAATTCAGTTTCTGGGTGGGACGCTCCTCAATGGTCGCTGCCCGAAAAACCTGGGGGGTCGGTATGTCAATTGTGACCCCCCATTGGGCCATCAGGTCTCTCCCCCACAAGGGCTCCGTATAGTCTAAAACGAATGGGCGTAAATACGCCGATTGCCCATTCGGCCCCTCAATTTTGACGATGTTTTTCGATTGTTTTGCCAATTGGGTGCCTCCTACTCCTGAAATTTTTCCCGCTACGTTTTGCAACTCCCAACGCGACGGCCAATCCCGTTCGGGAATGACCGTGACGTCTGCCCCTGTGTCCAGGAGTCCATTGATGTGCTTGAACTCCTGGCCCTTCCACATGTAACAACCCAACTTCGGCCTTTCCTTCCCAATGACCTGGGCCCGGCACACCTGGTAATCCTGTTTGGCAGACTTGCGCCACAAATCTTCAGGGTGTACCGGTGGCCCAGATATCGGAATTGCTTGGGCGATGATTTGGCCCTTGGGAAGGAAAGCCGGAGGGTGGGAGCAGTGCAGCCACAAAACCACCTGGTCCGGATCCCTTGATGTTACACAGGGAGCGATGGTAATGTCTAAAGGCGTGTATTTTGTGTCCCCAAGGACGATGTACTTACTACGGATGTTCCTCCAGGTCCCTGGGTCGTCAGCGTTGACAGTGACGAAATGCCAATGATCGTCTCGCAGATGCAGAGCGTCGGTCAGGGCCAACCTATATGGGGAGAAATTAGAGGTGGTGTTAAGTATTGGCTTGGGCTGGGTTGGGTCTCGACCCAGCCAAGCAGTGGAAATGAATTCCACGTCCTCCCTCATATAGGCTGGTTCGTTCGTCCGGTGCTTGGTCATGTCCTGTAAAGAAAGGTCCTCAGGCGGGGTGCGAAAGCTGGTGTTGTCCCTCCCCTCCTCCGGTGTTAATCTCCCCACCTTATTTCTGTCTGAGCGCAGGGAGGGACTGCGCTCATAGATCAGTTTTTTGGTCTAGCCCCCAAGTTGGGGGTAGACCTCCCCTGGTGTTGCCTGTAATTTAAGAACTCCTCCCTGAGGGGACACTTGTTGACCCAGTGTCCCCCCTGCCCGCAGAGGTGGCACTTTTCCGTCTGCGGGGGTCCTCTTGGGGATGCTCCTGGCGGACGACGGTTGGCCGATGGTGTGGCCGGCGGCGTCCGGGCGGCGGCGAAGGACACCCTCCTTGATGGCGGTTGAGGGGTCCTCTGCGGATCCTCCGCAGGGACCGTGACCTTCCGAGCGCAAACCTGCAACATTGCCTGCAGGGTGGGCTCAGGTTCAAGAGGGAGGCTGAGGATCGCTTGCCGACAGGGCTCGTTTGCGTTCTGCTTTGCCACTGTGGCAAGCATCCCCTCCCTCAGGCGCTCGTCCGGAACCTGAGCCTCCATCGCCCTGTGCAGGCGGTCCACGAAGGTCACGAATGGCTCGATTGGTCCCTGCTTAATAGATAAGAAATCAATGGCCGCCCCGCGCGATCGCAAGGTGACCAGTGCCTTTTCCGCCGCTCTCGCACTGACCTGCAGTGCGCCCCGTGGGATTTTTTCCGCCTGCTTTGCCCCCTCCTTCCAATCCCCCTCCCCGCACAAGTGGTCGAGGGATATCACTGCCCCATCCCCATCCCGGGAGGTCTCTGCAGAGGCCCAGAGGTCAGGGAGAACATCCCTGATCTCCCGCTTCCATTCCGACTCCCATATCAGGAACTCACCATGTGAGATGAGACATGATATGAGCGTCCGAATGTCTGCGGGGACATATTCGGCCGCAGAAAAGGTTGCTTTCAGCAACCCCCGAAAATATTCGCTTTCGCGGCCAAACTCCCTCTGAGCCTTGCACAGCTCCTTGATGACATGCTGTGGGATGGGTGACCACTGTGCAAGGGGCCCGGCCCCCTGCCGCGGTGTGTAGACGACTGGCGCGGCAGAGAAGGCCGGAAGGGTTGGAGAGGGTTCCGGGTTCCCACGCCCCTCCCTTCCGGAACCGATAGCGTGGGAACCGGAAGTTAGAGCGTGGGAACCAGGGGGCGGGGCGGAAGGGGCGTGGCCAGGAGCGGGGGGAGTGGCAGGATGGGAACTCCCCTCCCCGGAGGCGGAGTCAGGGGGCGGGGAAAACCCCGCGTCAGCAGGGGCGTGGTCGGGATAGGGTGGAGGAGGGACATGGGCGGGGAGATCCGGGGAAGGGGCGGAACTTCAGGAGGCGGGAAGAAAGGGGTTGCGGGAGGGGGGAGCACAAGTGGCGGGAAAAGCCGCGCGGGCTCCGCCATCTTGTGCCCGGGAGACTGAGGGAGATGGGCGGCCATTTTGTGGCAGCCCAGGGAGAGTGGCCGAGGGAGAGGTTTTGGGTTCGGGGGATAACTTAACACGAACAGACCCTCTACGGGACAGGGCTGTACATTTGGGAGAAGCAGGGGAACGGGGAGAGGCAGAGACGGCGCCTGTCTCGCCTGGGGGAGAATTAGGAGCAGAGGGAGAGGAAAGAGGTTTAGGGTTGCTAAACCCACCCGCTGAACTGGGGATTTGTTTGTCAGTTGGCTGTGGCAGGTTTCCGTAGTTATTTTTAACAATATCGCGAATTTGGAGAGCCAATAAAGTGAATTTTGCGAGAGAAAGATCTGACTTACGCAGAATCTCCCTCCCGACTTGGTCCCAAAAGGGGACCTGGTACAATTTAGCTGCCGAAACGTCGGGAAAAGCCTGCGACAACCATCTGACAAATTTTTTAACTTCATTTTTCTTAATTTTCACCCCACCCACTAAAAGGATGCCCACAACTTGGGTATAGAGGCTTTTCTGGGGCACCGAGAGCTTAGCACCCATAGCTCGCTGTTAATTGGTGCCCCGCGAGGTAAGTTCTGAAAATCCCAAAAGAACGAAGAAGACTGCCGCTCCCCGCTCTGTCCCCACCCTCGACGCACTCCCGCCCGGGAAGGGAGGCAAACCCGGTGAGGGCTAGGGGAGAGCCGGACCGCCCCTACACCGTCTACACGGTGAGGGTCCACCAGGGGAGGGTAGAAACGAAAAAACAGAACTTACCAAACCGCCGCGGTGGAGACCGACGCCGCTGGTGCCTCCGGCGCTACCGGCTCCGTCCCCTGGGAGCGCAGCTCTCTAAAACGGAGCGCGCTCTAACCAGGGGCAGTTGACGGCCACGAGGGGTAATTCCCGAGGTCTGGGGGACCTCAAACTCCTCTGCCACGGGGTCCTAGCTGCGATTCCAGGGCCCCACGTTGGGCGCCAACTTGCCGCGCTCCCCAGCCCCAAGTGCCCTCTGATGTTGCGCTCAACCCCGGCTAGCTCGGCACCTGGGGTGAGGACGGGCAATGAGGCACCTCTCGCTGCGCCCTGATGGGGTTTGAGAGGTGTCCCCGTGGGTCCTGAATCAGCAGCGGCTACCCTAAGGCGGCAAGGAAAAGCCGGAACCAGCTGGGGTAAAAGTCTTCTTTAATCTGGAGCCAACGTGGCCAACGCAAAGAAGATACACCAACAGGAAACCCCCCCAAGCTGGAACCCCGAGTGGGGTTCGGGGCAGGCAATTATAGGATTTGGGAAGGGAATGGGAGTGGAAACCAGGGAGGGAAAACCAATGGGAGACGGGGAAGGGAGTGGCTCCACGGTGGGGTGATTCCGCCTGGTCCAATGGGAAGGGGACAGGGGAGTGGCCCCAGGCCCTCGTCCAATCACTCGGTGCCCTGTGGAGAAGTTTCTGGACAGAGGGGAAGGAACACCGAGTGACAGACAAGGTACCTGGGAGGGGACAGGGGGATGACTTGGCAGTTTTGGGGATGACGGACAGGTGTTGGGAAGGCGGGAAAGGGGGACCAGGCGGGAAAACAGAACAAAAGGATGTACCAATACAGCAAATAGGGGAAGACAGGAACAAACCATTGGGGAAATACAAAATTGTAAAACCGTACATAAAATAAATAAAAACGCACCACCACAGTAGAGCAGCCTGACTCTGTTGGTGTTGGCTCTGGCTGCTCAAAAGGGGTTGAGCTGAAGGTTGGCTCTGGTGCTGGAGTGGCTGTTTCAGCTGACTCTGGACATGGAGTGGGAGTGGAGCAGCCTGACTCTGTTGGTGTTGGCTCTGGCTGCTCAAAAGGGGTTGAGCTGAAGGTTGGCTCTGGTGCTGGAGTGGCTGTTTCAGCTGACTCTGGACATGGAGTGGGAGTAGAGCAGTTTGACTCTGTTGGTGTTGGCTCTGGCTGCTCAAAAGAGGTTGAGCTGAAGGTTGGCTCTGGTGCTGGAGTGGCTGTTTCAGCTGACTCTGGACATGGAGTGGGAGTAGAGCAGCCTGACTCTGTTGGTGCTGACTCTGGCTGCTCCAAGGGGGCTGAGCTGAAGGTTGGCTCTGGTCTTGGAGTAGCTGTTTCAGCTGACTCAGGATATGGAGTGGGAGTAGAGCAGTTTGACTCTGTCAGTGTTGGCTCTGGCTGCTCAAGAGGGGTTGAGATGTAGGTTGTCTCTGGTGCTAGAGTGTCTGTTCCAGGTGGACGCATGCCCATCTGAATCAGGATCCAGTTGTAGAAGTACTGAGTGGAGGTGTAGACTCCCGGGCGTTTTGTTCTGACACAGCCTTTTCCCCAGCTGGTCACTCCAACAAGCCAAAAGTAGCCAGCATGGTTATCTTTGCACACCAGAGGCCCTCCACTGTCACCCTGCAACAGAGGAAAGAGGATTAGGGTGCTGTTGGGTGGCTGCTGTCAGCACTAGAGGCCTGTTTCTCTCTTGCAGCCCCTGCCACAGCTGTATTCATGGTACAAAAAGGCTTTGCTCAGGTGCTGGAGTCTCAAGAACCTTAGCTGGGAACAGGGTGGGTGTCTGTGAAGGCCCCCTTTTGTATCTGCACAGTGATCCTGGATGGGCAGAGCATAGATCATCCAGAATCTGGATCTGTGGGCTGCTGAGAACACTGGATGGGCTTTCTGGGCAGAGGGGCAGGCCTGGGGAACACGGTCACTTGGCAAGGAAACTCCAGCAGTGGAGGAAAAGTGGTTTGCCAGACAAAGCCCATGGTGACGGGGTACCTTCGCTGCTGGCTCCCAGCACTCATACCTGGCAGGTGTCCATGCCACCCCGTGGGTAGCCAGCACACAGGTTGTGGGTGTGGATGGCCCCAGCGTACCGACGGCTGCTGTTAACCAGCCGGATATCCAGGAGACGGACCTTGGCTTCCTGCAGGACATCACTCGGACCCTGAGCTGCAAGCACAGGAAGGAATGGGCACCCAGCAGCTCTTTGCCAGTTCCACTCCCCTGTCTGGGGGTGAACTCATTCCCTAGGGCTTGGCTTTGCCTCTGGAGCAGTTGTTGAAGCGCTGTGTCCTTTCTGTCTGCCTTTGGGGAGCAGGCCAGGCCCAGCTCTCCAGAGGCATACATCCTACAGCCTGACTTTGGTTTGTGCTGTCAGGAAGCCAAACCCATCTTGCTGGTGTGCCCAGCTCACCCTCAGGGCCCTTTTTGGGAACTCACCTTTTGCAGTGGCAGAACCCCAGCCAGCAATGTAGCAGGTTTTCAGCTCTGACACTGTGAGCGAGGCGTTGGGCACGCAGGCAAGCTGGACGTAGTCACTGCACTCCACGGGCTTGTCCAGCTCCAGCAGGGCGATGTCGTTCTGCTGGGAATCAGCCGTGTACTCCTGGTGGGCCAGGAGCCGCTTGATGTGGCGCACCTGAGTTTCAGGGCCCAGATGGGTCAGCTTGGTGGCCCCGATCAGCACACGCCACATGGTGACATTCCTGCAAGGCAGAGAGGGGTCTGAGGAAGAGCAGAGCCGTGTGCTGTTGATGCCTTAGGATTTTAGCTTTTGTATTTTTCATCCATTTGTAATCCTGCAGTTTTTTACTGTATAACTAAATTCTGCACACAGTGTGAGCTGCTGCTGCTTTCCCATTCTGGTCACAAAAATTCCTCTCCAGGCCTGGCAATCAAGGATACCTCACTGCCTCAGGCCTCGAGAGATGGAAACAAAAGTGAGTTGAGGGGAGCAAACTGGGGGTAAATGACTTCATTACCTGAAGCTGTAATTAGAAGATTAACCCTAAATATGCAAATGGACCAAATTTATAGGTGTGAAAACCTTTGACCCGTGGTCAATTTTGGGTTGTAGCACTTGGGGGGGTCTTTTGTTTTGCCTAAAATGGACCTGGAGGCCCTTCAATAAATATAATCACTTTTTATTCCTTGTCTGGCCTGTTTTTAGGTAGTCCTGAAAAGGCATCACTGTGGCAGCTCAGCACTTCCCTTCCTTCTGCTTCTCAAGGCAGAGAGGAAAGCAGGGCAATGAGGAGTGTGACTGCCCTAGCATGCCTTAGGCTCCAGGAATGCCACACTGGAGGCTGCTGGGCAGCAGTGGCACGAGCCCAGCCTTCTGAGCAGTCCCTCAGTTGGGCCCCGTAGTATTGAGGTGCTGCAGGCTGGGCAACTGTTTGTGTGGTGAGGATACCCTCATTCCCTGCTCCTCCTTACCTGGCCTGGAGGAAGCAATGGGCTGCTGTGAGGACCCACTGTGGGCTGATGAGGGACCCTCCACATGTATGGCCGGTGCCTATTTTCCTGGGGTCCTGGATGCTGACAATCCAGGGCCAGGCCCCTGGCAGGGCACCTGTGCCAGTCACAATTCGGTAGTCAGCATCTATGGAGTTGTAGTCAGAAGCCATGGGCCGGAGCCCACAGGTCCCTCTGGAAGCACAAAATCATTACTGCCCTTCTGTTCCAGTACCTGGGTGCTGGCAAGGAGGCTCCCACATGGGGTTTGGGGTGTGGCAATGGGGGACAAGCACCCTCCTAGAGCCTGGGGCCATACCTGCAGTTGCCCCAGGTACCATGTGCAGGTCTGTACACAGCCAGCAGGATGAAGAGGTACAGGTACAGAAGATTCATCGCTGTCAGCAGCATCTGTCAGCTGAAAGAGACAAAAGCTTGTCTCTTCCAGTGCAGTCTCTGACGAGTGCTGCAGCAACTGCACTGTCCATGGCACCTGGGGCTGATGTCACAGAGTGGGTGGTTCCAGGTTCTGGGCACAGTGTCCTCAGAGGGCAGGGAAAGGCCACAGCCTCACAGAACCACAGAATGGTTTGGGCTGGAAGGGACCTTGAAGGTTGTGAAAGGCAAAAGGGGTCCCTTGCCTCGCACATGCAAAACGACACCATGGGCAGACAAATCTGGCACAGAGGGAAAGTCACTCCAAAGGCAGTGTTTGGTCAGAGAGGGTGCTCAGAGCCACCACACGATGGAGAAAACTAGCACATCAAAGCTAGAAAGAGGACAGGAAGGAACAATGCCATGTGCAAACTACTTGGGGGGATGCTTCAAGGCACATAAGCCTTAGCTGATGGAACAAACCTGGAAACTCCTGAGTGTTGCAAGAGGAATTGCTGACCATGGCAGAGTGCGAGAAGCTGACAGGAGTTTCAATGCCATGAGGAAGCCCTTCTGAGTCTGTTTATACATTCTCCATGTCTGGAGCAGGGTGAGTACTGCAAATGCCTCAGTGCTGCCTCTTGCTTTGGAGACTGGTGCTGGAGGTCATGGCTGCAGAAAACAAGGGACTGAGATGGAGAGTGCTCATGCACTCACTTTTGTGGTTTGGGAATGGCATTCCCCAGTCTGGTGTTTCCACTGGAACACTGCAAACCACTGCTCCTCACTCCCTTCTCCCTCTCCCCTCCCTTCTCTGGTGGGCTTGAGAATAGAACTGGAAGCACAAAAGTTAAAGACTGTGGGTTGAGACAAGAACAATATAATGGAAACAGCAATGAAACAAGAAAATGAGCAGTAACCGCAACAATATTAATAATGGACTGGGACAATTCACATGCAACCATCCACCCCATAGAGCCTGGCAGTACCCAACCAGGCTGTCATGCATGTTATCCAGCGGAGATTTCTTCCCCTGTCCCTGGAAAATGTTGTGGAGTGGTTCAGAACAACCTCCACGTCCTGGCCATGCCCTGTCCTGGTTATGGCAAAAATTTACCCCATCCTGGCCAGAACCAGGACATTCACCCTCATGATCTGCCCCACAGCTTTGGAATCTGTGCCAGAGGGTCTGGCAGGGCAGGGAGGGCAGTCACCAGGGATTGGCAGACGTTGGAAACTCCTTATCCCTCTCTCTGGCCCCTGGTTTTCCTTGTTTTATGGAATGGAAGAACACATGTCCAACTCCTCCCAGTATCTCCTTCACTGGAAATCCTCCGTGCTTTGATTCCTTCTCTGACATTCTGCTGCACCTGGGGAATGCAGTGGGAAAACCCAAGGCTTTGTGTGAAGGTCACTCCCTCAGCACTTCACCTGAGGTGCACAGGAAGGCTGCCCTGGCTCTACCACACCTCATCCAGAACACCTGGAAGCTCTTCCCTCCCCATTCACACACTCCCCTGCCTTGTCCTCCTCATCCCACAGGGATGCACAGAGGGGCTACCACACTTCACGGTTTGGTAGCCCTGATACCACACTCCTGACTGGAATGGGGTGACCCTGGGGCAGTTTTGGCCTGCATCAGTTCCATGTCCTGCCTCAGCACACCCAGGTTCTCTGTTGGCGTCTGTGCTCATCTCTGCAGCTTTGCTGTCCTGCACCAGGAGTTTGCTGAATAAAATCATCCTCTAGAAAGGACATGTGACACAAGCCCAGGAGTAAGCAGCACCATGGGAGAGTTCAGCAAGGTGCCCTGGGGACAGCCAGGCCAGGCAGGGGAAGGTGGGGGGACCACGGCCTCACTGAAGCAGCCACATTGTACAGCACAAAAAATAAAGCTAAATAAATGCTGGGATGAAATACAGCACTGCTGGGACTGCTCCATTTAGCAAATAACAGTTGTGGGGGAGATTTACAGATGTACTGGGTACATCTGGGAACTGGGGCTCCTGCTGGAAGTCTTCAATCTTGAAGCTCCCAGTTCCCAAAGCTGGTAAATCCTTCCCAGCAATGGCTCCTGAGGCAGGGAGAGGGGTGGAAAGCCAAGGATGGGGCAGAGATCAGAAGGAGCTGGGGAGCTCAGAGAGGTCTTCAAGGGGAAGAGGATTTGTCTGAAAGGCCCTCACTTTTCTGGTCATCTTGGCAACTCTGGCAGGTTTAACAGGAGGTTTGTCTGGAAACAAGACAGGGACATATTGGCATGATGGGTGCTGGCATATTCCAGTCTTAGGCTTTGCAGAGAGAGATTTGCTGTTTCCCCATAGGCCACAGAGGATTTTAATATGAGGTGAACTCCCCAAGCTTGCATCCACCCTGTTCCATGGCCTCTGGCTCTGAGAAATGCTCTCCTGTGCACCCTGCTTCATTCCCTCAGATCAATGGCTGATGTGCCAGCAGCTCCTGCTCCAGAAGGGCAGCACATGATGAAGGTGCCACCCCTGCAGCTGAAAAGAAGGTTCCTTTTGCCATGGCATTCCAGGAGGTCATAAGACACATCATCAATGGAGTCTGAAAAAAAGAAAAATTAGAAGTTGAGGCAGCTGCATTTACCAGTGTGGGCAGTCCAGAGAGAACTGCCTGGACCTGACCCAGTTTGTGGATCAGAGCCAGAAATAGGTTCCCTTAGCTAGAAATGAGACCTCTCTACCCAGAGAGCCAGCTGCTTGCCATTCCATTGCTCCCTGGCCACAAGCAGCACTTCATCCATGAGCTCTCACCCCACAGAGCCCCTAGGTAACCCTGAAAAGACTCCTTCAGTATCAGGGGCTGCAAGAGACCTCTAGATGAGCAGCTAGAGGATTAGGTGAGGAGAAGAACTGAAATAAAATGCGTGTTTTTCCCTGGATTTGTGGAAGACAACAAGAAAGAAATACAGGACCCCAAAAAACAAACCCACTCGATGGGAGAGGCAGGTGAGCACCTCTGGTTCAGGAATTACAGAATGCACTCAACTGCAGCTTGCAGACAAGGATCCTGGCACGTTCCAGCAGCCAGCACTGCCACCTGATCCCAGCATCCCTCTGCCCCATGGATTTACACAGGACCCCAAAGCCCCAGTGGTCAGTGAAAGGAAAACATCCAACTGTCCACACTTGGCAACCTACTCCTGGGTTCTGCAGCCTGTGGAGAAAGACAAATTCCCTCACTAGAAAACTAAGCAGGTTTGAGCTGGGCTTTCTCAAAGCACACTAAAGGCAGAGGTGGGCTTCTCCGTGCTGTTTGGGAAGTGGCACATGAACCACACGGGAATCAGAGAGAGATTATCAACTCCAGAGGCACTGCTGAGCGCAGCCTCTCCTGACTCCAGCTGGGCTCCAGCCCCGAGGTGACCTGTGCCTCCAAACAGAGGGGCCAGAGTGACCTGCACTGACCAGGCCGGCCACAGCTCCGTGTCACACTGACCACTGCAGCGTCCAGCCAGTCCCTCCAGAGGCTCTTCCAATCTCCACCTCCACCTTACAGGGGCATGGAACGCCGCTGATCACACCCGCTGCTCCCTGACCTGCAGCCAGAGGAAGATTTCCTCATTTGCTGCTGTGGCCAGTGGCACCTCTCTGTAGCAGGTTTTGCGTCCTGCTCGGTGCCCCAGTGCTCCAGACAGGCTGGCTCCGTGCTGCTGGGCCTCTCCCGGTCCCTCTGAGCAGGGCTGCAGCCGAGTCTTCAGAACAGCCCCAATTCCCCAAAACAGCCCCCAAAACAGCCCGGCGCTGTCTGTGTGGGGAACATCAAACCCACACCAAGGAATGGCTTTGCCCAGTGCCCCGGGATGGAGCAGCCCCGGCCTGCTCCACCAGAGCCCAGGGCGGCTCTGGGAGCCCTGAGGGCACGAGAGAAGGAAACTTCAGCGTGAGGGTCTGCAGCGGCCAGGGGAACACCAGCGCCTCCGAGCCGCCCTGCCAGACACGTACGGCCCTCCACCACCCTCGCAGTGGTGCGGGAATGTGCTCGCTGCTGAGGGCGGCCTCGCGGCTCGGCGAGCAGCTCGGGCAGGGCCGCCGCTGTCCGCTCCGTGCGGAGCGCAGCCTCCTCCGGACGCGGCCGTGAGGCGGTCTGGGCCCTCGGGTGTCGCCTCCGGCAGAATCAGCGGCTCGGTGGAGCTCACACGAAGCTCTCCCTGGGGCGGGACAGCCCTTGCCCGTGGGGTGTCGGGCGGGCCCCGGGCCGGCCGAGGGTTGCCCAGCTGAGCCCGGGGCCGCCCCTGACGTGGGGCTCTGGGGCAGAGTCCGGCCCGCGGTGCCCAGCAGGGATGCGCGGTTCTGTCTGTGCTCGGGCAGCACCAGAGTAGAGTTTTTCCCTGCTACAGTACCTACACTACCCCGCGAAAGAGCATCGCTCAGGTTTGACAGGAGGAGAAATCTGTGTGGCCGTCAGCTATCACCTATGGCCCGGTCAGGATACTGATGGATTTTCTGACCTATTCGCTAGGGTCGTGTAAAATGTTAAACTGCAGATGCTTTCTGAAAGCAACTAGTGCTTTGAATGGTACAATCTGGATTACAGAAGCTTTATGTAGTGTTAGGCTGTGAACCACAATAGGTTTATTCTACAAGTTAATAGGGATATGCCAGATCATGTTACACTTCTGTTTTATCTTCTGTTTTGACCCTATGGCAAGCATCAGTTGGGTTTATTTAGCTCTTTATTAGCCCTTTATTTAGCTCTTAGCATTTTTCACATTTTGTGTGAAAAATGAATTAACTTTTAGGTAGATATTTTTAAAGAGGAAAAATGTATTTGTGCCTATTGATGCTGCAGTGATTTGTGGTTTTGAGACCCATCTTGCAAAATACCACATGCTGAGGCTGATTGTCATAGCTCTGAAGCCAGCCCTGGGTATGGAATGCTTTTCATTCTTTGGAGTGTTCATTCCAGGCAGTTCTGTGTAACGAGATCTTTACAGAGCATGGAAGATGCCTCTAGGGGAAGTCTCCATTTTGATTGCTGTGCCTAGACTAATTCTGATACTCCTGAGTTTGCTGTCAGGTTTTTACGATGCTGAAATGTGTGTTTTCCAGGTTCCTGTGTGGGCTATTTTTCACTAAGAATCTAGAAAATATCTTGGCTTTTCGTGGGGTTTAGTGCAAAATAGGTTTGACTGTAGGAACCATGAAGAGAGCCTGACAGAGGAATGGTTGAACGACAAGGGACATGATACTGTAAAATTAATCCAAATAGGGAGGGCTACGTGACTGCTGCAAAGTTTGCATGGCCCTGAAGAGTAGATAGTGTGCAGAAAACAGGATATTGAAACTGCTTGGTATGTAGAAGTAGATAGAGAAGAACAAAAGAGTACTAAGCTGTTCTAACTGCAAGGCCAGCTGGACAGGCATGTATCGATCATAAAGATACTTTTAAGATAATAGTACAAGTCACATAGCAACCAATCATGAGCTTGGCTTTTGCAATATGTATGAGCTAATTAACGAACATATATAAACTGTGTAATCTGTCACAATAAACTGAGACTTGATGATCATGATATCATGAGTCTTGTCTCCCGCGGCATTTTCCCTCTAACAACTGGCGCCCGAAAGCAGGGACCTGATCCGAGCCTAAGGCGAGAGGGGTGCTGCGTTGGAGTGCGGGTCCTGCGGCTGGAAGGACGGCGAAAATAAAGAGAAGAGGCGAAACGCTCTGCTCCGCGCCCTGAGTGACCGTAGAAGCGGGCTCAGCCGATACGTGCTGCCGAAGCCTGAAGGAGCCAGCAACGGTACGGACGTAATCATGGAAAGGCAAGCAGCATATGATTTATTTAGTGCTTCTCTTAGAAAAAGGCAGATTAGGGGGATTGACTTAGATAAGGATCTCCCTTCGCTATTGCATCATGCTGAGTCTTACGGCTTTTTCGTTAACCCCCATAGTGTTCATAAACTTTCAAAATGGAGAAGATATAGGGATAAGTTGTGGGAATTAGTGTTAGATGAGGATAAACCGGGCAAGAAAATGAGTAAACTTTGGAGAGTGGTTGATAACGAATTGTTAATGTGTCAGGCAGAAAAGAGGGCGGTGGAAGTGATACGGACAGCTCTGGAGAAAAATAAGGAATGTAAACCCTCGCTTCTCTCCAGTGAGCCAAACCCTCCGGTTCTCACAAATTTTCCCATTCCCATCTCTGCTTCTGAAATGCCTGTACCTCCCATAGACACTAGTAGCATTGAGGTGCTGGAAATTGAGATCCAAATTGCTTTATGGCAACGGGACTGGGATCCCAAATTCACTTTTTGTGAACGGGAATCAGGTAGAACGGAGCGGGCGCGGGGCCAGACAGAGCGGGGCCGGCCAGCACCGAGCCGGAGGCGAGCCCGGGGCGGAGCGGACATCAGCCGAGAGACGGAAGGCTCCTTGCTGCCGAGCAGCAGCGCAAGGGGGGAGAGGGGCGTTCCTGGGGCTCAGCCGCGCTGGAGCCGGAGCAGGCGGGGCGCGGCCGTGGCGGGGGTGTCTCTTCTCCCATCCACAAGGTGACACAACAAGGACGGGAGCGAGGCGGCGCCGCCCCTCATCTCCCCGCAGCGCCCAGCAATGGCGGCGGAGATGGCGGCACAGTCCTGGTTGCCATGGCAGCGACAACGCCGAGAGCAGCAGCGCCACCGGTGGCGGGATCGCAACACTACAGCAAAAATTTCAACAGCATCTTCCCAATTTCTTACAAGAGTCAGAGACGTAATGAAAAAGTACAGCAATACCGAGTGTTTTCCAAGATACCAAGAAGGATGAACATTATGTGAATCAATGTTATTTCAAATATGATATAGATAAAAATCACTGTATAAAGATAGAAATTTTAGTAATTATTTAATTACCAAAAATGTCTCTGAAAACAAAGAGTTAAGAAAATGTCATCTGATGGAATTTTAGTATTGAGTTTGTAATCTCCGTCTTTGGGTTTTTATAGATAATAATATAAGTAATAGTAATTTTTAAGTTTTATAGATAATACGATAAATAGTGATTGTTAAGTTTTTGTAAGTAATGATAAGTAGTGATTGTTACTAATGTTATATGAGTGCTTTAAAAGGATTGTCTTAAACTATTTTAAACATTTCTTGTTAATAGGTTGATCATAAAATGCGAGTTGTCTGATTTTTGTGATAAGAATTATTATTAAGGTATTAAGGTATTAAGGTGTTGTTATAGTATTTACAGTCAGTTTTCATATGTTTTATTGTCTCTTTAGGTGATTGATTACAAGATATTTTTTCAGGATCCTGTGTTTTTGATTTTTTAACTACTCATGTGTTTTCTTTATCCAATATTTTATGCAGCTGCAATTCATCTTCCTTTAAAAATTCATTGTCCAAATTTTAGTTCAAGATTTCAGACTTCAAATTTTCAGATTTCTGAAGAAAGGGTTTGTTGTATTTAGAGAATTTTTGTCTTGAAAGAGATTTTAGACAGGTTCAATTATTTGATAGTTTGATAAAGTTTTAATAATAAGGTTTTTTACTTATAACTGTTATTTCTAGGACTTTTGTTTTATAATGTGTTAAAACATATCCTCCAATTAGAGTTTGAGCTCTGGCCAAGCTCTGGCTCTACGTGGATGGTGTGATTGACCCAGGTGTTTTCTGCATCAAAAAGTATTCAAGTCCTTTTGGCTTGACAATTTGACCATGTAGGGCAGCTGAGCCTCAAAGGGAGTTTTGGAGAGACATGATCCGGACATGTTTTATCCAAATCTCTGTTGTTTTAAGGTTTATCAGCTGCTGCAGACTCTGGGATGACAATTTGATAGTGTAGCACTTGGTAACTGTGATTTTATATGTAATATTAATTGTGTATTATCTGATTGATTTTTATTTGTTGTTAGTTTCTTTACTATATGCATTGTTTTGTTCTTGATGTTTTTTCATGTTTATTATAAAGATGTTGATATTTCCATTTCTTCATGCAAATTTTAGGAAACAGAATTGAGAGAGGACCCTCCAGTCCCTGTGGGGAGTGTTGAGTTTGTTTGTGTTTTAGCAGGTGCAGAATCTGGATAGATTTCATTGAAGAATGTTAAACTTATCAATTTCAAGAGAACACTAATCTCTCCACAAGTAAATCAGAGGATGCACAGCAAAAGTGGATTGTGCAAAGATTTGTGTTTCACCCACAGAAAATTGTAGACTTTAGGTTTTTTCATAAGTGTGTTTTTAATTATGTTATAGACTTTTTTTACTAAGTTTTAATGAGTTTTAGTAATGCCTGTGATTTTTCTGTTCATTTTACCATTGCTTTTCAATGGCAAAAGAAAAAGAGGGACAATCAATTAAATAATCAAAAGCATAACATTAAGTTTATCATAAATATAGTTTGTATTTAGAATTAAGTTTGTTCCTTTCATGTTAAACAGAACAATCAAAACCATGAGAAATATGAAGTGGGGTGCACTTCTGTAATACTAACCTCATTTTTCACCCCACGAGTTGCTTCAGTGCAAGCTCTCACACAATTAAAAATCCTAGCCTACTGGACAGAAAAATAAATTAATATTTCATCTAAAATGTTAAGTGAGCTTGCCACAAATATAGGTAGTATCTGTCATGCAGTTCTGCAAAACAGAGCAGCTGCCACTAATTTACTTCTTCTAGCCCAAGGTCATAGTTGTGAAGAATTTGAAAGAATGTGCTGTATGAACTTATCTGATCACGCTACATCTATCCATAAGCAAATACGAAAATTGACCGAGCTAACTCAACAGTTAAAGGTAGAGGATAGATTAGGTTTAAAAAGATAGCTAAAAGGATTGGGGATCGGACCATAGTTAAGAGACATTATCAAATACGGCATAATAGTTCTAAGCATAATTGTGATACTTTTGCTTGTTTTGCCCTGTGTGTTTACTTGCTTGCAAGGCTTGATGCAGCAGCTTTTGCAGAAAATGCTGAATGCACACCTTCTTGTACAAAAGGAAAACGGGAGAGATGAAGAGAGCCTGACAGAGGAATGGTTGAACGACAAGGGACATGATACTGTAAAATTAATCCAAATAGGGAGGGCTACGTGACTGCTGCAAAGTTTGCATGGCCCTGAAGAGTAGATAGTGTGCAGAAAACAGGATATTGAAACTGCTTGGTATGTAGAAGTAGATAGAGAAGAACAAAAGAGTACTAAGCTGTTCTAACTGCAAGGCCAGCTGGACAGGCATGTATCGATCATAAAGATACTTTTAAGATAATAGTACAAGTCACATAGCAACCAATCATGAGCTTGGCTTTTGCAATATGTATGAGCTAATTAACGAACATATATAAACTGTGTAATCTGTCACAATAAACTGAGACTTGATGATCATGATATCATGAGTCTTGTCTCCCGCGGCATTTTCCCTCTAACAGAACCACATTGTTGCAAAGATGAAGCATGCAATTAAAGTTCTTTCTAATAATTTGAGATGATTTAAATATATGTCAAATGAAATGCTATAGTCAAGGAACCAAAGCAGTCGAATGAATTGCCTATAAATTCCTTTGGCATGAAGCGTGTTGAGTGAAATGTTTATTTCTTCTAAGCAATAGGTCATAAGAGTGTTTAAATAAAGGTATAGTATATATAATGCACTGGAGCACAATCCATGGATTAGAGTGAAATTTCAACACTCAGTTCCTTTACTTAGAGAAGTCCACCTATGCCCAGATGGATTAATTAATTGTAGTGGTAGAAAATACAGGGTGTAAAACACAGCTGACTGTTGAGCTTAGTATATCACTATGTTGTAGAGAAACTCAAGAATCAAGAAAATTCTAAATAAGTAAATGCTAATTTGTCATGCAGTACTATGGTATTTTCAGGCAGCTAATCAAGAAAATTTGAATTGGAAGACCGTCAAACTTGTTTCATACAATAAAACTCTGAGAGACTTATCTACAAATAGAAACACAAGGAGCATCCTTTTTTGTACTCAGCAAAGAGCTGGAGTATGTTGTGCTGTTACGGAGGTTTATTTTTATAAACTACTCCAATGAATTTTATAAGCATGTAAAAGATTGTAAGTGCCCTGAAACATGTTTATTCTTGGACTGGCAATTACATACATGGATTCAGTTTTGATTTTCTTTAAAATAAAAATAAAAATATTTCTCTGGAGTAATTTGCTCTCGGTAACAAGAGTCATCTGCAAGAGAAATATCCAAACCAATTTCTGGGCAGTGGAAGTAGCTTTATTTTTTATAACATTCTTAGTACCTGTGACCAGGGTTGGTAGAGTGCCAGTCCTGCCAGCTTTAAGGAGCTG
This sequence comes from Lonchura striata, assembly GCF_050655825.1. Taxonomy (NCBI): domain Eukaryota; kingdom Metazoa; phylum Chordata; class Aves; order Passeriformes; family Estrildidae; genus Lonchura; species Lonchura striata. The sequence continues at coordinate 7,545,196 of NC_140729.1, forward strand.
CATGTAAGTGTACCCTCGTTTCCTCAGAATCCCAGGGATGTGGACATTTCTTTGAGATGAGCTTTTAGGAAGCCCCAGAACATCTGGTGGTGTGACATCTTCCTGCATGCTCTGTTTCTGCACGTGATGTTTTCCAGTGCTTTCAAACATCCCTTCCCTTCTGTTTTTTCAGATGGTTATTTAGACCTATCTTGAGAGCTACTCTCTTCAGCCTCAGCTTTATCCAAGATACAATATGGTTATTATATAACCTAGTATTTTTTCATTTTACTTACATTTCATTACATAACCTAGTATTTTACATTGTTACTTGCACAGCAGAATAACTGCAGAACTCTGCTCGATCCAGGTTATACTGAAAACTAAAAAAAATGCTATTTTTACATGCCTGACATTTTTCTTGCATATTTGAGCTTAGGTATTATGTTTGCTCATTTCAGGAGTGCTTCTGAACCACAGTCCAGAAAGAAGAAAAATCTTCTTGGTTGAAGTTGAACATTTGTCTCTAAGAGTAAGAACAAAGCCATGCCAGTGCTTTCAGAAGACTCAGGTAATTCAGCTGCATGCTTTCAACAGAGCAGTGACTGAAATCTTGTCATACCTGTTTCACACATAAAAATAATTTAAATAGGAGTAAAATGTAATAGAATTAAGATAATTCAACTGAAGTTTCTGAGCAATTACCTACAAGAAGGAAGGTGGAATGTAAAAGGTGAAAATTAATAAAGTTTGTCAGGATCAGTTTCCTACTAACCCTAGAGCACCCAAATATACTCTGATAGACCTGAATATACTCTGATAGACTTGAATATATTCTGATAGATCTGAATATATTCTGATAGACCTGAATATATTCTGATAGGCAGAATTGGACCCCTCAGTGTAACAGTGCCTTCTACATGTGCTTACTAAAGATCAGCCCATATATCTCTGCTGCTTGCTGTGTCATTTCTTAATATTTTCTGAACAGGGGTTGATAAACATTGTAAATATCCTTCCTTTTAACTTAAAATAAGTGTCTTTGTTCAAGGCTACTTTACTAGCTTCTCCAGTATGCTGCCCAGGAGAAGTCACAGATAATAAATGATGCTTAGGATTAAAGCAGGAGTGAGTTTGAGTCTCCTGGATCAAAATCCACTCTAAGGTTCGTGGAGAGAATAGCCACAGGAATAGATTTGAACCCCCTCCACCTTTTTATATTTCCTGTTTTGTTTTGGTCCTGTGTTCCCAGACATGGTTCACCGGGAAAAATCTGGCCTTTGTCTGGCTCTGTGTGTTGCAAAATTGGGATATTTAAATATTTTTTTAGAAAACTAGCCACAAGCTTTGATTCCACCACAATGGAAATCTACACTTTATCCTTTCTTCCTCTGGTCAGGCCTGGCTTTTTATAGGTGCCTCAGAGTGGAAGGGGCAGGATAACACTTGTAAGCAAAGCTGCTGGGGAGGTAGAGCTGCTACCTGTGCAAAAAAAGGTCATTCAATCAGTTTGAGAGTCTGCTGTGGTACTAAAATTTCAAATTTGTAAGAGGGGAAACAAAGGGTTCTGGAAACAAGGAGTAATAAACATGAAGTGTTAAATGTGAAAGATAATTTCTTAAGAAATATATATTGCTTTGTTAGATTTTGCCTTAATATGATGGTGTGCTTGACACTTATGAGGGGAGTGTTGCAAAATGAGCTGTGGATAAACACGAGATAATCACAAGTCTCTGCAAATGTGATGATCATCAATGTGATACCCAAATAAATGTAGTGACTGTTAAGACTGCAGTAGAAGGTCCTGTGAGAAATGCTGTGTAGAATGTTTTTGTTCTGTCCTGAATCTAAATTTAGGGTTGCATGAAACTTTGGCCCTTTTGACATCTCAGCTAAGACCTGATTCAAATCATAAAGAGGAAATGGGATTCCTTAGGGATGTCTTCAGTGAAAGAAGTCTCAGCTACCTGATGAAGGTAAAAGTTTGTATTTATTTATGTACATTCTCCTTACAGTTTACTTTTTCTCTGTTCCCTTGATTTATCAACCATTTACTTTGCCAAACCTTTTTTTTAAGAATTCTGTACTGACCAAAGCATATGTGTGCTTAAGAACAAACACTAATAATGTTTGACAATTAATATGTTGAACATATTAAAACCGAGATCAAGGAGTAGAATGTTGCTGGCAGAGGTTCCAAAAAGTGCAAGAGGCTCCAGGGAATGGGGAAAATATGCAGATGGGATAGAAAACCTAATATCCCATTGAGTATGGGATAGAAAACTTCATATATGGGATAGAAAACCTCACATGCCATTGAATATGGGACAGAAACCCTCACATATGGGATAGAAAACCTCACATTCCATTGCATATGGGATAGAAAACCTAACACCCAACCTATAATAAAATCCCCTAATATAACTTTAGTTGCCAAGTATTGGTTATGCAAAAGCCAGATGATGCCTCTTCACAGAGATAATCTAGTTTATGAATGTATGGGAAATTAATTCAATAGTCCAGTTTTAATTTTTTAATGTGGAGGTGGGTTTTTTTGGGGGTGTTATTTGGTGGGGGTGTTTTGTTTTAATTTTGGTTCTGAGTTTCTTTGGGGTGGGTGTGCTAGGGAAGAAGTAAAGGGTTTGGGTTTGGGTGTTTGCTTTCCAGCCTTAGCACAGGGATGTGGCTTCCTCAGAGAGGGTGGTAAGGATGCTCAGTAGGGGAACATGAGGCACTTTGCCAAAATATTCCTTATGTCTTTGACAGATGTGGAGTCAGTCTGAGTGCCAGCAGTGTCTGCAGGGGAGCTGTGGACAGTTCATCTATCACAACACTGGGGGTGGCACAAAGCTCTTCTGGTCTGCCCACTGCTCAGAAATCCTTGCTCCTGGCTGTGGAACTTCTGGCTGTGGAACTCCTCCTCAGCCTGTGTCCGGCCAATCTTCAGCCTTGAGACTTTCTAGAACGGTGTTCCCTGAGTCATGAGAGTTGAGTTTCAAGTCCCGCACCCAGGGATTCCACTGCTGGGCAGCATAAAACAGTGTTCCCAACTGCTGTCCTCAAGAGCTGTAGCCCCCTGTGACCTGTGTCCCTTCTCCCATCAGAGCTTTGTTTTGCTGGTGCCTGGCTTGGGAGTCCTTGCCTTGCACAGGAGACTGGACTGGACTACAAACACATGCTAACAGTGGTAACAGGCAACTTTATTTACACAACTAAATAAATTTCAGCATTTGTGCATGCAGAGGAGGAAGATTGGCAGGACAGAGGACGCCTTTGACCTGAGGCTGCCTTTGGACGAGCAGGCACTGCCCCAGTATGTAATGGTCATGGTCCACTGCAGCCTGCAGTGGATCCTGTTCATCCTGCTGCCCATGTCTTTTTTCTCATGAGGCCCAGCAGTATCTGGTGCACCCGAGTTAAGAATTTCACCACTATCTGGTATGGATGTGGAGCAGGCAAGAGAGGTTGCCTTGACATTGGCTCCTCAGAGGGGTTTGAGGTCGACTCTGGCTCTGGTGTGGCTGTTGCAGTTGAGTGATCAGGAGTGGGAGTACAGCAGCCTGACTCTGTTGGTGCTGACTCTGGCTGCTCCAAGGGGGCTGAGCTGAAGGTTGGCTCTGGTCTTGGAGTAGCTGTTTCAGCTGACTCAGGATATGGAGTGGGAGTAGAGCAGCCTGACTCTGTTGGTGTTGGCTCTGGCTGCTCAAAAGAGGTTGAGCTGAAGGTTGGCTCTGGTGCTGGAGTGGCTGTTTCAGCTGACTCTGGACATGGAGTGGGAGTAGAGCAGCCTGACTCTGTTGGTGTTGGCTCTGGCTGCTCAAAAGGGGTTGAGCTGAAGGTTGGCTCTGGTGCTGGAGTGGCTGTTTCAGCTGACTCTGGACATGGAGTGGGAGTGGAGCAGCCTGACTCTGTTGGTGTTGGCTCTGGCTGCTCAAAAGGGGTTGAGCTGAAGGTTGGCTCTGGTGCTGGAGTGGCTGTTTCAGCTGACTCTGGACATGGAGTGGGAGTAGAGCAGTTTGACTCTGTTGGTGTTGGCTCTGGCTGCTCAAAAGAGGTTGAGCTGAAGGTTGGCTCTGGTGCTGGAGTGGCTGTTTCAGCTGACTCTGGACATGGAGTGGGAGTGGAGCAGCCTGACTCTGTTGGTGTTGGCTCTGGCTGCTCAAAAGGGGTTGAGCTGAAGGTTGGCTCTGGTGCTGGAGTGGCTGTTTCAGCTGACTCTGGACATGGAGTGGGAGTAGAGCAGTTTGACTCTGTTGGTGCTGACTCTGGCTGCTCCAAGGGGGCTGAGCTGAAGGTTGGCTCTGGTCTTGGAGTAGCTGTTTCAGCTGACTCTGGACATGGAGTGGGAGTAGAGCAGCCTGACTCTGTTGGTGCTGACTCTGGCTGCTCCAAGGGGGCTGAGCTGAAGGTTGGCTCTGGTCTTGGAGTAGCTGTTTCAGCTGACTCAGGATATGGAGTGGGAGTAGAGCAGTTTGACTCTGTCAGTGTTGGCTCTGGCTGCTCAAGAGGGGTTGAGATGTAGGTTGTCTCTGGTGCTAGAGTGTCTGTTCCAGGTGGACGCATGCCCATCTGAATCAGGATCCAGTTGTAGAAGTACTGAGTGGAGGTGTAGACTCCCGGGCGTTTTGTTCTGACACAACCTTTTCCCCAGCTGGTCACTCCAACAAGCCAAAAGTAGCCAGCATGGTTATCTTTGCACACCAGAGGCCCTCCACTGTCACCCTGCAACAGAGGAAAGAGGATTAGGGTGCTGTTGGGTGGCTGCTGTGCCGCGCTCCCGCCCCGGTTCCCTTTGTCTCAGCCCCGGCTAGCTCTCATCCTGGGGCGAGGGCGGGCGATGGAGGCACCCTCCGCCGCTCCCAGCTGGGGTTTGGAGAGTGCCTTTGTGGGTTCTGGGCAGCGCTAGCAAGCCTCGCGGTGGTAAATGAAGAGCGGATCCTGCTGGGGGCTAAGTCCGAGTTTATTGTAGCCCAACGGGGCCAAATGTCCTAGAACGGTGCCAGCCAACAGGAACAAGCACAAGCTGCTTGCACTGGCTTATAAACTGTAAGGGAGGGGTATCCAACGACCAATGGGGATAGGGATAGGGGGTGGCTCCGGGATGGGGGGATATGGTGGGGTCCAATGGGGGAAGGATATGGGGGGAGCCCCAGGTCCTCGCCCAATCACCCGGTGCCCTGAGTGGAAGCTTCTGGATGGATGGGAAGGGACACCGAGTGATAGACAAGGCACCCGGGGGGGGGTAAAATGCCTCTTTCAGGGTGATGGATAGATACTGGGAAGGCGGGAAGGGCGGACAAGGCGGGAAAACTGGGGATAAACCAAGTTGCACACGGGGGTACAAAGGAATAAACCAATACATAATACAGGGATAATAAAACATATACATAACGCAACTCCACATCTCCTCCTTTTTTTGTTTAAAAAGAAAGAAAGGTGAAGAGGATAAAGTAAGTCTTTAAACGGGGGCTTCACAGTCACTGGGCTCATTTTGAAACTAGATGTTTCCTTTTTCTGGAAATTCTTCTTCTTGAAACCCTTCTTTGTTCAAGGGTTTCAGTTCATCACTATGTTAAAGCTTGTAATAAACACAATGAGTCCCAGCAGCAGCAAAAGTCCTGTTTCTTTAGAAAGTAACTGAAATTAATAGTTGAGGTAGGGGAGGTCTAACTCAAAGGGGAACAGAGAATCCCAGGAGCCAGGGAGGGAAGAGGGGGGACCAGGTGAGGGGGACCTTTTCCGCCGTCGGAGGGCGGCGTACCCAACTTGAGGACTGTCCGGTTTTTTCTTCTGGGTCTTAGGGACATATGGTCTGACGAATTTGGAAGGGACCCATCTCAGGCCTGAGGGCGTGGATACGCAAGCGTACCCCCGTCCCCAGGTGACCAAGTCATAGGGTCCTTCCTGCCGCCAGGTCTCAGGGTTTTTAATGAGAACTGGCGGCTTTTCCTTGACCTTGCTCTGCTCGTAGGAATTAAAGTGCCTCGCGATGGGGGGGTTGAGGCACTCGAAGGAACAGTTTAAGAAATTGATGGTAAAAAGGGCTCGCGCTAACTGAACCTGGGGGGACTCATTTTTAGCTGACGACTGTTGTTGTTTAAGCATCCTTTTGATGCTTTGATGAGTCCTCTCTACCACGGCTTGACCTGTCGGGGAATAGGCGATGCCAGTTTTATGTTCTATTCCCCATTGCTGCAGGAAGCCTGCGAATTCCTTGGATGTGTACCCGGGGGCATTGTCTGTTTTTATCTGTTTTGGGACGCCTAGCATGGAGAAGGCTTGTATCAGGTGTTTCTCTACTTCCTTGGCCTTCTCCCCTGTGTGGGCAGAGGCGAAAACTGCTCCAGAGAAGGTGTCCACGGAGACATGGACGTACTTCATCCTCCCGAAGGAGGGGATATGAGTAACGTCCATCTGCCACACCTCACAGGACTTTAGACCCCTAGGGTTAGCCCCTGCGCTCACCGATGGTAGTGGGAGCGACTTACAGGACGGGCATGTGGCCACAATGGCCTTGGCCTGGTCCCGGGTTAGATGGAACTGCCGGACCAGACCAGGCGCATTTTGATGGTAAAGCTGGTGGCTTATTTTGGCTTGCTGGAACTTGTCCGGGAGCGGCGCCAGCTGTGCGGGGGCGGCAGCGAGGGAATCGGCACGCCGATTGCCCTCGGCCAAGAACCCCGGCAGGTCGGTGTGTGACCTGATATGCATCACATAAAACGGTTGCTCTCGGTGGGAGACTAGCCTTATCAGCTTAGAGAGCAACTTGTTAAGGGCATCGTTGGAGACACCTTGCAGGATTGCATCCTGTGCTCTAGACACTACACCCGCTACATAGGCCGAATCAGTTACTAAATTAAAAGGTTCAGAGAACCGCTCAAAAGCTCGAACGACTGCGGCCAACTCAGCTACTTGAGGGGATCCTTCTACTTCAACAACATCTGCCTCCCACTGCTGAGTTTGAGGATCTTTCCAAGTCACTACTGACTTGTGGGACCCTCCGGACGCGTCTGTAAAAACTGTTAGAGCCTTTAAGGGTTTTTTGCTCTGAATTTGTTTTGTTGACAGAGTGAATTGGATTTCGGAATTGAAAATTTTGTGGGCCGGTCTCAAAACAGAAATTTTTCCGGTGTAGCTGTCCAGTGCAAACTGCAATGATTCATTCTCTTGCAGCAGGTGTTCTAACATTGCCTTTGTGAATTGGCCCGATTCTAATTTCAAAGGAATGTGGATGTGATCAAAGTCACACCCCGCCAGCTCCCGAATCCGCGTTCTCGCTTTGCGGATTAGCTCTGCCACCAGCTCTTGTGGCCGTGTCAACCTTTTGGATCGTGAATGACTCAGGAATACCCACTCTATGATGGAGAGTGGGTCCCTTTTGTCCTGATCCTTGCCCTTTCCTAGGGTGTCTGCCCATTGGAAGATGACACCGTGGAGGTGTGGCAGTCTGCCCAATATGATGAATCTGAAGGGCAGGCCCGGATCGTACCTGTGGGCCTGCCTGGCAGACATTGCCTCCTGAACCTTCTGCAAAGCAGCTTTGGCCTCTGGAGTGAGTTCCCTGGGAGAACTAGGCTCTTCCCCCCCTTTCAATAAATTGAAAAGAGGGGCTAGGTCTTCGTTGTTAATACCTAACCAGGGTCTCACCCAGTTTAAAGACCCACACAGCTGCTGTACGTCGGCTAGAGTCCGAATTGAATTTTTTATGGTCAATTTCTGCGGAACAATGGTCCGCTTGTTTATTTCTAAACCCAGGTACTTCCAAGGTGGCATTTTTTGAATCTTATCCTCTCGCAGCTCGAACCCTACAGCAACCAACGCACTGGTTGTCAGTTCAAGCGCGTGTGTAAGTAGATCGCTGTTGGGGGCACAAATAAGAATATCATCCATATAGTGCTGGATGATCACGCCCTCGGTGGCTGCACGCACAGGGGACAGCAATGAAGAGACGTACCACTGGCAAATGCTTGGGCTGACTTTCATGCCTTGGGGAAGAACTTTCCAGTGGTATCTCTCCATTGGGGCTTCTCGGTTGATGGAAGGAACCGAGAAGGCGAACCGTGGTGCGTCATCAGGGTGTAGGGGAATTTGGAAAAAACAATTTTTGATGTCAATGACAGCTAATTCCCAATTTTCTGGTAACATCGTGGGGGACGGCATCCCTGGCTGGAGAGGACCCATGTCTTCTATTACATTGTTGATGGCGCGAAGGTCATGAAGGAGGCGCCACTCGTCTTTGCCAGGTTTTTTCAGGACAAAGACAGGGGAATTCCAGGGGGATGTTGTTTCCTGGATATTCCCTTTGGCAAGTTGCTCCTTCACGAGCTCCCGAAGCGCTTTTAATTTCTGTTTATTGAGCGGCCACTGCTCTACCCACACTGGTGTATCTGTGAGCCAATTAAGTTTTCGGGTAGGACGCTTTTCAGTGACTGTTGCCCGAAAAACCTGGGGGGTCGGGATGTTAATTGTGACCCCCCACTGGGCCATCAGGTCTCTCCCCCATAAGGGTTCTGTGTAATCTAATACGAACGGGCGTAAATAGGCCGATTGTCCGTTCGGCCCCTCAAATTTTACGATGTTTTTTGATTGCTTTGCCAATTGAGAACCCCCTACACCTTGAATTTTCCCCGCCACGTTTTGCAATTCCCAGCGTGACGGCCAATCCCGTGCGGGAATGACTGTCACGTCTGCTCCTGTATCTAGGAGACCGCTTAGGTGTTTGTACTCCCCATCCTTCCGCATATAGCAGGAGAGCTTTGGTCTTTCCTTCCCTATGACCTGGGCCTGGCACACCTGGTAGCTTTTCTTCGCTGACTTCTTCCATAGATCCTCAGGGTGTGCCGGAGGCCCAGATGCTGGAATGGCTTGGGCGATGATTTGGCCCTTGGGAAGGAAGACTGGAGGATGGGGGCAGTACAGCCACACTACTAATCGCTCGGTGTTCCTGGATGTCAGGGATGGTGCAATAGTGACTTCGAGAGGCGTGAATTTTGTGTCCCCAAGAACGATGTACTTACTGTGGAGGTTCCTCCAGGTTCCTGGGTCCTCTGTGTCGACAGCGATGGAGTGCCAGTCGCTGTCCCTTAGGTGCAGAGCCTCAGTCAGGGCCAACCTATATGGGGAGAAACCAGATACGATGTTAAGTATCGGCTTGGGCTGGTTCGGGCCTCGACCCAGCCAAGCAGTGGGAATGAAATCCACATCTTCTCTCATATAGGCTGGTTTGTCAGCCATAATCTGGTGTGTCAAGTCCAGTGAAATGTCCTTAGGTGGGCATTGCAGGTAGTCGTCCCTCCCCTCCTCTGATGTTATAGAACCCACCATATTTATGTCCTCGCGCAGGCAGGGACTGCGCTGATGACTCAGTTTTTTTGTTTTCCCCCCGAGTTGGGGGCACTCTTTTCTTGTCGCTGCTGTTTAAACCTAAAAAACTCGTCCCTCAGCGGGCATTGGGAAGCCCAATGTCCCTTCTGCCTACATAGATTGCAGGCCTGATGGTGCTGTTGTCCCCTCGGGGGTGCTCCTGTAGGGCGGCGATCTGGAGAAGGGGTGGCTGGCGGTGTCACGGCTTCAACGAAGGCTACTCTCTTTGTTGGTGGTTTAGGAGTTTCTGGAATGTCTTTAGCAGGAACTGTCACCTTCTTCGCACAGACTTGTAGCATGCTTTGAAGGGTAGGCTCAGGGTCCAGGGGCAGACTGAGGATTGCTTGCTGGCACGTGTCGTTAGCGTTCTGCCTCGCAACTGTGGCAAGCATCCCCTCTCGCAGCCTCTCGTCTGGGACCTGAGCCTCCATCGTGTAATGCAAGCGATCCACGAACGTGACAAAAGGTTCTAGGGATTCCTGCTTTAGGGACAAGAAGTTAATAACCGTACCGCTGGGTCTTAACTTAAAAAACGCCTTTTCTGCTGCCCTAGTGCTGACTTGCAGCGCCTCTCTGGGGATTTTTTCCGCCTGCTTGGTCCCCATTTTCCAATCCCCCTCCCCGCACAAGTGGTCTAGCGATATTACAGCCCCATCCTCATCCCTAGAGCTATCTGCATTGGCCCAGAGGTCAGGTAACACCTCTCTGATCTCCCGCTTCCACTCGGACTCCCAGATGAGGAATTCTCCGTGGGTAATTAAACAGGAGAAGAGAGTTCGCATGTCTGCTGGGACATATTCTTTGGAGGAGAGGGTTGCTTTTAATAAGTTTCGGAAGTATTCGCTTTCCATCCCGAACCCCTTCTTGGCCTTGCAGAGCTCTTTGATGGTCTGCTGGGGGATGGGGGACCACTGTGCAAGGGGCCTACCCCCCTGCCGCGGGGTACAGGTGACAGGTGCGGCCGAGAAGGCAGGTAGGGACTGGGGTGGATCGGGGTTCCCACGCTCCCCCCCCCCGGAACCGAAAGCGTGGGAACTGGAAGTGGGGTCGTGGGAACCAGGGGATGAGGCGTGGTCTGGAGCAGGGGGAGTGGTATGGTGGGGACTCCCCTCCCCGGGGGTGGAGCTGAGGGGTGGGGTGTTGAATAATTCAAGGAAGGGGGAGTTGACGGGGGGTGGAGGAGGGAGGTGGGCGGAGAAATCCGGGGAGCAGAAGGGGTTGGTCTGCCGGAAGGGATTATAGGAGGGGGGAGGACAGGGATCATGGGAAGAAGGAGCACGAGTGGCGGGAAAACCCACGCGGTCACCTCCATCTTGTGTCCTGGGGAAGGGGGAAGAAGGGGAGCCATTTCGTGGGGTTTGGGGATGGAGGATGGGGGATGAGGGATCTTCGGGGGTCTGGGATAACTGAAAACGAACGGAGTCTCTACGGGACGGGGCTGTACAGTGCGGGGAAGAAGGGGAACGGGTAGAAGCAGAGACAGTGCCTGCACCGCTCTGCGGGGTGTCTAGGGTATTCTCAGAGGGGCCAGAATCTGCCTGCGGGCAATGCCGGGATGCCTGTCTGATAATACCCGACTTCGGGAGAGAGGGAGAGTTTTGCCGCAGTTTTCCCGCAGCGCCCACCGCAGCCGCAGCCTCGGGAGCAGCGACAGCAGCTGCCCTGCACCCCGCCGCAGCGGCGGCCGCATCGTACTGCAGCGACCGGGCTGAGGGACAGGGAAGCGGAGTAGGGTTATATGAACTACCCGCCGAACTGGGGATCGGTTTGTTTGCGGCTGGCTGTGGCAGACTTTCGTAGCGATATTTAATTATATCGCGAATTTGGAGAGCCAAATGGGTGAATATGGAGAGAGAGAGATCTGACTGTCGCAGGATCTTCCCCGCTACCTGTTCCCAAAAAGGGGCTTGGTATAATTTAGCTGGCGAAATGTCAGGGAAAGTTTGCGACAACCACTGAACGAACCGTTTTACTTCAGATTTTTTAACCTTAATTCCCCCCACTAAAAGGATACCCACAACTTGGGAATAAATGCTCTTCTGTGGCACGGACAGCCTTGCACCCATGGCTGTTAGATGTTAAATCGTGCCGCAGCGCCTACGATTGGGAAAACACGAACGAAAAACAAAAGACCACACTTCCGGCTTTGTCGCGGTCCTTAAGCTTCCCGCCCGGAAAGGGAAGCACCAAAAACAGGAATTTTTTCCCCGAACCCCGGGGAAAAAGAAACCCACCAAAAAGGGATCCTTCCCCTAAAACCTAGGGGAAAGGAACCAACCAAAAAAAAAGGACCGGGAAAGCCCCAGGGGCCCCTATACTCACAAACCACAGGGGTCCGAGAGGGAAGGGTGGAAAAGAAAAACCAATCGCAGGGCTTCTCCGCGAGAGAATCGACTCCGGAGGTGCTTTCCAGAGCTGCCGATCCTGTCCCCAAGAGTGCCACCCACTAAAACGTGGGTCTGCTCTCGCCGGGGTAGCTGACGGCCAGGAGGACGATTCTTCAGGTCTGCGCGACCCTAAAATCCTCAAACGAGGGTCCAACGCCGCGAAAACGGGGCCCCACGTTGGGCGCCAGCTGCCGCGCTCCCGCCCCGGTTCCCTTTGTCTCAGCCCCGGCTAGCTCTCATCCTGGGGCGAGGGCGGGCGATGGAGGCACCCTCCGCCGCTCCCAGCTGGGGTTTGGAGAGTGCCTTTGTGGGTTCTGGGCAGCGCTAGCAAGCCTCGCGGTGGTAAATGAAGAGCGGATCCTGCTGGGGGCTAAGTCCGAGTTTATTGTAGCCCAACGGGGCCAAATGTCCTAGAACGGTGCCAGCCAACAGGAACAAGCACAAGCTGCTTGCACTGGCTTATAAACTGTAAGGGAGGGGTATCCAACGACCAATGGGGATAGGGATAGGGGGTGGCTCCGGGATGGGGGGATATGGTGGGGTCCAATGGGGGAAGGATATGGGGGGAGCCCCAGGTCCTCGCCCAATCACCCGGTGCCCTGAGTGGAAGCTTCTGGATGGATGGGAAGGGACACCGAGTGATAGACAAGGCACCCGGGGGGGGGTAAAATGCCTCTTTCAGGGTGATGGATAGATACTGGGAAGGCGGGAAGGGCGGACAAGGCGGGAAAACTGGGGATAAACCAAGTTGCACACGGGGGTACAAAGGAATAAACCAATACATAATACAGGGATAATAAAACATATACATAACGCAACTCCACACTGCTGTCAGCACTAGAGGCCTGTTTCTCTCTTGCAGCCCCTGCCACAGCTGTATTCATGGTACAAAAAGGCTTTGCTCAGGTGCTGGAGTCTCAAGAACCTTAGCTGGGAACAGGGTGGGTGTCTGTGAAGGCCCCCTTTTGTATCTGCACAGTGATCCTGGATGGGCAGAGCATAGATCATCCAGAATCTGGATCTGTGGGCTGCTGAGAACACTGGATGGGCTTTCTGGGCAGAGGGGCAGGCCTGGGGAACACGGTCACTTGGCAAGGAAACTCCAGCAGTGGAGGAAAAGTGGTTTGCCAGACAAAGCCCATGGTGACGGGGTACCTTCGCTGCTGGCTCCCAGCACTCATACCTGGCAGGTGTCCATGCCACCCCGTGGGTAGCCAGCACACAGGTTGTGGGTGTGGATGGCCCCAGCGTACCGACGGCTGCTGTTAACCAGCCGGATATCCAGGAGACGGACCTTGGCTTCCTGCAGGACATCACTCGGACCCTGAGCTGCAAGCACAGGAAGGAATGGGCACCCAGCAGCTCTTTGCCAGTTCCACTCCCCTGTCTGGGGGTGAACTCATTCCCTAGGGCTTGGCTTTGCCTCTGGAGCAGTTGTTGAAGCGCTGTGTCCTTTCTGTCTGCCTTTGGGGAGCAGGCCAGGCCCAGCTCTCCAGAGGCATACATCCTACAGCCTGACTTTGGTTTGTGCTGTCAGGAAGCCAAACCCATCTTGCTGGTGTGCCCAGCTCACCCTCAGGGCCCTTTTTGGGAACTCACCTTTTGCAGTGGCAGAACCCCAGCCAGCAATGTAGCAGGTTTTCAGCTCTGACACTGTGAGCGAGGCGTTGGGCACGCAGGCAAGCTGGACGTAGTCACTGCACTCCACGGGCTTGTCCAGCTCCAGCAGGGCGATGTCGTTCTGCTGGGAATCAGCCGTGTACTCCTGGTGGGCCAGGAGCCGCTTGATGTGGCGCACCTGAGTTTCAGGGCCCAGATGGGTCAGCTTGGTGGCCCCGATCAGCACACGCCACATGGTGACATTCCTGCAAGGCAGAGAGGGGTCTGAGGAAGAGCAGAGCCGTGTGCTGTTGATGCCTTAGGATTTTAGCTTTTGTATTTTTCATCCATTTGTAATCCTGCAGTTTTTTACTGTATAACTAAATTCTGCACACAGTGTGAGCTGCTGCTGCTTTCCCATTCTGGTCACAAAAATTCCTCTCCAGGCCTGGCAATCAAGGATACCTCACTGCCTCAGGCCTCGAGAGATGGAAACAAAAGTGAGTTGAGGGGAGCAAACTGGGGGTAAATGACTTCATTACCTGAAGCTGTAATTAGAAGATTAACCCTAAATATGCAAATGGACCAAATTTATAGGTGTGAAAACCTTTGACCCGTGGTCAATTTTGGGTTGTAGCACTTGGGGGGGTCTTTTGTTTTGCCTAAAATGGACCTGGAGGCCCTTCAATAAATATAATCACTTTTTATTCCTTGTCTGGCCTGTTTTTAGGTAGTCCTGAAAAGGCATCACTGTGGCAGCTCAGCACTTCCCTTCCTTCTGCTTCTCAAGGCAGAGAGGAAAGCAGGGCAATGAGGAGTGTGACTGCCCTAGCATGCCTTAGGCTCCAGGAATGCCACACTGGAGGCTGCTGGGCAGCAGTGGCACGAGCCCAGCCTTCTGAGCAGTCCCTCAGTTGGGCCCCGTAGTATTGAGGTGCTGCAGGCTGGGCAACTGTTTGTGTGGTGAGGATACCCTCATTCCCTGCTCCTCCTTACCTGGCCTGGAGGAAGCAATGGGCTGCTGTGAGGACCCACTGTGGGCTGATGAGGGACCCTCCACATGTATGGCCGGTGCCTATTTTCCTGGGGTCCTGGATGCTGACAATCCAGGGCCAGGCCCCTGGCAGGGCACCTGTGCCAGTCACAATTCGGTAGTCAGCATCTATGGAGTTGTAGTCAGAAGCCATGGGCCGGAGCCCACAGGTCCCTCTGGAAGCACAAAATCATTACTGCCCTTCTGTTCCAGTACCTGGGTGCTGGCAAGGAGGCTCCCACATGGGGTTTGGGGTGTGGCAATGGGGGACAAGCACCCTCCTAGAGCCTGGGGCCATACCTGCAGTTGCCCCAGGTACCATGTGCAGGTCTGTACACAGCCAGCAGGATGAAGAGGTACAGGTACAGAAGATTCATCGCTGTCAGCAGCATCTGTCAGCTGAAAGAGACAAAAGCTTGTCTCTTCCAGTGCAGTCTCTGACGAGTGCTGCAGCAACTGCACTGTCCATGGCACCTGGGGCTGATGTCACAGAGTGGGTGGTTCCAGGTTCTGGGCACAGTGTCCTCAGAGGGCAGGGAAAGGCCACAGCCTCACAGAACCACAGAATGGTTTGGGCTGGAAGGGACCTTGAAGGTTGTGAAAGGCAAAAGGGGTCCCTTGCCTCGCACATGCAAAACGACACCATGGGCAGACAAATCTGGCACAGAGGGAAAGTCACTCCAAAGGCAGTGTTTGGTCAGAGAGGGTGCTCAGAGCCACCACACGATGGAGAAAACTAGCACATCAAAGCTAGAAAGAGGACAGGAAGGAACAATGCCATGTGCAAACTACTTGGGGGGATGCTTCAAGGCACATAAGCCTTAGCTGATGGAACAAACCTGGAAACTCCTGAGTGTTGCAAGAGGAATTGCTGACCATGGCAGAGTGCGAGAAGCTGACAGGAGTTTCAATGCCATGAGGAAGCCCTTCTGAGTCTGTTTATACATTCTCCATGTCTGGAGCAGGGTGAGTACTGCAAATGCCTCAGTGCTGCCTCTTGCTTTGGAGACTGGTGCTGGAGGTCATGGCTGCAGAAAACAAGGGACTGAGATGGAGAGTGCTCATGCACTCACTTTTGTGGTTTGGGAATGGCATTCCCCAGTCTGGTGTTTCCACTGGAACACTGCAAACCACTGCTCCTCACTCCCTTCTCCCTCTCCCCTCCCTTCTCTGGTGGGCTTGAGAATAGAACTGGAAGCACAAAAGTTAAAGACTGTGGGTTGAGACAAGAACAATATAATGGAAACAGCAATGAAACAAGAAAATGAGCAGTAACCGCAACAATATTAATAATGGACTGGGACAATTCACATGCAACCATCCACCCCATAGAGCCTGGCAGTACCCAACCAGGCTGTCATGCATGTTATCCAGCGGAGATTTCTTCCCCTGTCCCTGGAAAATGTTGTGGAGTGGTTCAGAACAACCTCCACGTCCTGGCCATGCCCTGTCCTGGTTATGGCAAAAATTTACCCCATCCTGGCCAGAACCAGGACATTCACCCTCATGATCTGCCCCACAGCTTTGGAATCTGTGCCAGAAGGTCTGGCAGGGCAGGGAGGGCAGTCACCAGGGATTGGCAGACGTTGGAAACTCCTTATCCCTCTCTCTGGCCCCTGGTTTTCCTTGTTTTATGGAATGGAAGAACACATGTCCAACTCCTCCCAGTATCTCCTTCACTGGAAATCCTCCGTGCTTTGATTCCTTCTCTGACATTCTGCTGCACCTGGGGAATGCAGTGGGAAAACCCAAGGCTTTGTGTGAAGGTCACTCCCTCAGCACTTCACCTGAGGTGCACAGGAAGGCTGCCCTGGCTCTACCACACCTCATCCAGAACACCTGGAAGCTCTTCCCTCCCCATTCACACACTCCCCTGCCTTGTCCTCCTCATCCCACAGGGATGCACAGAGGGGCTACCACACTTCACGGTTTGGTAGCCCTGATACCACACTCCTGACTGGAATGGGGTGACCCTGGGGCAGTTTTGGCCTGCATCAGTTCCATGTCCTGCCTCAGCACACCCAGGTTCTCTGTTGGCGTCTGTGCTCATCTCTGCAGCTTTGCTGTCCTGCACCAGGAGTTTGCTGAATAAAATCATCCTCTAGAAAGGACATGTGACACAAGCCCAGGAGTAAGCAGCACCATGGGAGAGTTCAGCAAGGTGCCCTGGGGACAGCCAGGCCAGGCAGGGGAAGGTGGGGGGACCACGGCCTCACTGAAGCAGCCACATTGTACAGCACAAAAAATAAAGCTAAATAAATGCTGGGATGAAATACAGCACTGCTGGGACTGCTCCATTTAGCAAATAACAGTTGTGGGGGAGATTTACAGATGTACTGGGTACATCTGGGAACTGGGGCTCCTGCTGGAAGTCTTCAATCTTGAAGCTCCCAGTTCCCAAAGCTGGTAAATCCTTCCCAGCAATGGCTCCTGAGGCAGGGAGAGGGGTGGAAAGCCAAGGATGGGGCAGAGATCAGAAGGAGCTGGGGAGCTCAGAGAGGTCTTCAAGGGGAAGAGGATTTGTCTGAAAGGCCCTCACTTTTCTGGTCATCTTGGCAACTCTGGCAGGTTTAACAGGAGGTTTGTCTGGAAACAAGACAGGGACATATTGGCATGATGGGTGCTGGCATATTCCAGTCTTAGGCTTTGCAGAGAGAGATTTGCTGTTTCCCCATAGGCCACAGAGGATTTTAATATGAGGTGAACTCCCCAAGCTTGCATCCACCCTGTTCCATGGCCTCTGGCTCTGAGAAATGCTCTCCTGTGCACCCTGCTTCATTCCCTCAGATCAATGGCTGATGTGCCAGCAGCTCCTGCTCCAGAAGGGCAGCACATGATGAAGGTGCCACCCCTGCAGCTGAAAAGAAGGTTCCTTTTGCCATGGCATTCCAGGAGGTCATAAGACACATCATCAATGGAGTCTGAAAAAAAGAAAAATTAGAAGTTGAGGCAGCTGCATTTACCAGTGTGGGCAGTCCAGAGAGAACTGCCTGGACCTGACCCAGTTTGTGGATCAGAGCCAGAAATAGGTTCCCTTAGCTAGAAATGAGACCTCTCTACCCAGAGAGCCAGCTGCTTGCCATTCCATTGCTCCCTGGCCACAAGCAGCACTTCATCCATGAGCTCTCACCCCACAGAGCCCCTAGGTAACCCTGAAAAGACTCCTTCAGTATCAGGGGCTGCAAGAGACCTCTAGATGAGCAGCTAGAGGATTAGGTGAGGAGAAGAACTGAAATAAAATGCGTGTTTTTCCCTGGATTTGTGGAAGACAACAAGAAAGAAATACAGGACCCCAAAAAACAAACCCACTCGATGGGAGAGGCAGGTGAGCACCTCTGGTTCAGGAATTACAGAATGCACTCAACTGCAGCTTGCAGACAAGGATCCTGGCACGTTCCAGCAGCCAGCACTGCCACCTGATCCCAGCATCCCTCTGCCCCATGGATTTACACAGGACCCCAAAGCCCCAGTGGTCAGTGAAAGGAAAACATCCAACTGTCCACACTTGGCAACCTACTCCTGGGTTCTGCAGCCTGTGGAGAAAGACAAATTCCCTCACTAGAAAACTAAGCAGGTTTGAGCTGGGCTTTCTCAAAGCACACTAAAGGCAGAGGTGGGCTTCTCCGTGCTGTTTGGGAAGTGGCACATGAACCACACGGGAATCAGAGAGAGATTATCAACTCCAGAGGCACTGCTGAGCGCAGCCTCTCCTGACTCCAGCTGGGCTCCAGCCCCGAGGTGACCTGTGCCTCCAAACAGAGGGGCCAGAGTGACCTGCACTGACCAGGCCGGCCACAGCTCCGTGTCACACTGACCACTGCAGCGTCCAGCCAGTCCCTCCAGAGGCTCTTCCAATCTCCACCTCCACCTTACAGGGGCATGGAACGCCGCTGATCACACCCGCTGCTCCCTGACCTGCAGCCAGAGGAAGATTTCCTCATTTGCTGCTGTGGCCAGTGGCACCTCTCTGTAGCAGGTTTTGCGTCCTGCTCGGTGCCCCAGTGCTCCAGACAGGCTGGCTCCGTGCTGCTGGGCCTCTCCCGGTCCCTCTGAGCAGGGCTGCAGCCGAGTCTTCAGAACAGCCCCAATTCCCCAAAACAGCCCCCAAAACAGCCCGGCGCTGTCTGTGTGGGGAACATCAAACCCACACCAAGGAATGGCTTTGCCCAGTGCCCCGGGATGGAGCAGCCCCGGCCTGCTCCACCAGAGCCCAGGGCGGCTCTGGGAGCCCTGAGGGCACGAGAGAAGGAAACTTCAGCGTGAGGGTCTGCAGCGGCCAGGGGAACACCAGCGCCTCCGAGCCGCCCTGCCAGACACGTACGGCCCTCCACCACCCTCGCAGTGGTGCGGGAATGTGCTCGCTGCTGAGGGCGGCCTCGCGGCTCGGCGAGCAGCTCGGGCAGGGCCGCCGCTGTCCGCTCCGTGCGGAGCGCAGCCTCCTCCGGACGCGGCCGTGAGGCGGTCTGGGCCCTCGGGTGTCGCCTCCGGCAGAATCAGCGGCTCGGTGGAGCTCACACGAAGCTCTCCCTGGGGCGGGACAGCCCTTGCCCGTGGGGTGTCGGGCGGGCCCCGGGCCGGCCGAGGGTTGCCCGGCTGAGCCCGGGGCCGCCCCTGACGTGGGGCTCTGGGGCAGAGTCCGGCCCGCGGTGCCCAGCAGGGATGCGCGGTTCTGTCTGTGCTCGGGCAGCACCAGAGTAGAGTTTTTCCCTGCTACAGTACCTACGCTACCCCGCGAAAGAGCATCGCTCAGGTTTGACAGGAGGAGAAATCTGTGTGGCCGTCAGCTATCACCTATGGCCCGGTCAGGATACTGATGGATTTTCTGACCTATTCGCTAGGGTCGTGTAAAATGTTAAACTGCAGATGCTTTCTGAAAGCAACTAGTGCTTTGAATGGTACAATCTGGATTACAGAAGCTTTATGTAGTGTTAGGCTGTGAACCACAATAGGTTTATTCTACAAGTTAATAGGGATATGCCAGATCATGTTACACTTCTGTTTTATCTTCTGTTTTGACCCTATGGCAAGCATCAGTTGGGTTTATTTAGCTCTTTATTAGCCCTTTATTTAGCTCTTAGCATTTTTCACATTTTGTGTGAAAAATGAATTAACTTTTAGGTAGATATTTTTAAAGAGGAAAAATGTATTTGTGCCTATTGATGCTGCAGTGATTTGTGGTTTTGAGACCCATCTTGCAAAATACCACATGCTGAGGCTGATTGTCATAGCTCTGAAGCCAGCCCTGGGTATGGAATGCTTTTCATTCTTTGGAGTGTTCATTCCAGGCAGTTCTGTGTAACGAGATCTTTACAGAGCATGGAAGATGCCTCTAGGGGAAGTCTCCATTTTGATTGCTGTGCCTAGACTAATTCTGATACTCCTGAGTTTGCTGTCAGGTTTTTACGATGCTGAAATGTGTGTTTTCCAGGTTCCTGTGTGGGCTATTTTTCACTAAGAATCTAGAAAATATCTTGGCTTTTCGTGGGGTTTAGTGCAAAATAGGTTTGACTGTAGGAACCACATTGTTGCAAAGATGAAGCATGCAATTAAAGTTCTTTCTAATAATTTGAGATGATTTAAATATATGTCAAATGAAATGCCATAGTCAAGGAACCAAAGCAGTCGAATGAATTGCCTATAAATTCCTTTGGCATGAAGCGTGTTGAGTGAAATGTTTATTTCTTCTAAGCAATAGGTCATAAGAGTGTTTAAATAAAGGTATAGTATATATAATGCACTGGAGCACAATCCATGGATTAGAGTGAAATTTCAACACTCAGTTCCTTTACTTAGAGAAGTCCACCTATGCCCAGATGGATTAATTAATTGTAGTGGTAGAAAATACAGGGTGTAAAACACAGCTGACTGTTGAGCTTAGTATATCACTATGTTGTAGAGAAACTCAAGAATCAAGAAAATTCTAAATAAGTAAATGCTAATTTGTCATGCAGTACTATGGTATTTTCAGGCAGCTAATCAAGAAAATTTGAATTGGAAGACCGTCAAACTTGTTTCATACAATAAAACTCTGAGAGACTTATCTACAAATAGAAACGCAAGGAGCATCCTTTTTTGTACTCAGCAAAGAGCTGGAGTATGTTGTGCTGTTACGGAGGTTTATTTTTATAAACTACTCCAATGAATTTTATAAGCATGTAAAAGATTGTAAGTGCCCTGAAACATGTTTATTCTTGGACTGGCAATTACATACATGGATTCAGTTTTGATTTTCTTTAAAATAAAAATAAAAATATTTCTCTGGAGTAATTTGCTCTCGGTAACAAGAGTCATCTGCAAGAGAAATATCCAAACCAATTTCTGGGCAGTGGAAGTAGCTTTATTTTTTATAACATTCTTAGTACCTGTGACCAGGGTTGGTAGAGTGCCAGTCCTGCCAGCTTTAAGGAGCTGCATGTAAGTGTACCCTCGTTTCCTCAGAATCCCAGGGATGTGGACATTTCTTTGAGATGAGCTTTTAGGAAGCCCCAGAACATCTGGTGGTGTGACATCTTCCTGCATGCTCTGTTTCTGCACGTGATGTTTTCCAGTGCTTTCAAACATCCCTTCCCTTCTGTTTTTTCAGATGGTTATTTAGACCTATCTTGAGAGCTACTCTCTTCAGCCTCAGCTTTATCCAAGATACAATATGGTTATTATATAACCTAGTATTTTTTCATTTTACTTACATTTCATTACATAACCTAGTATTTTACATTGTTACTTGCACAGCAGAATAACTGCAGAACTCTGCTCGATCCAGGTTATACTGAAAACTAAAAAAAATGCTATTTTTACATGCCTGACATTTTTCTTGCATATTTGAGCTTAGGTATTATGTTTGCTCATTTCAGGAGTGCTTCTGAACCACAGTCCAGAAAGAAGAAAAATCTTCTTGGTTGAAGTTGAACATTTGTCTCTAAGAGTAAGAACAAAGCCATGCCAGTGCTTTCAGAAGACTCAGGTAATTCAGCTGCATGCTTTCAACAGAGCAGTGACTGAAATCTTGTCATACCTGTTTCACACATAAAAATAATTTAAATAGGAGTAAAATGTAATAGAATTAAGATAATTCAACTGAAGTTTCTGAGCAATTACCTACAAGAAGGAAGGTGGAATGTAAAAGGTGAAAATTAATAAAGTTTGTCAGGATCAGTTTCCTACTAACCCTAGAGCACCCAAATATACTCTGATAGACCTGAATATACTCTGATAGACTTGAATATATTCTGATAGATCTGAATATATTCTGATAGACCTGAATATATTCTGATAGGCAGAATTGGACCCCTCAGTGTAACAGTGCCTTCTACATGTGCTTACTAAAGATCAGCCCATATATCTCTGCTGCTTGCTGTGTCATTTCTTAATATTTTCTGAACAGGGGTTGATAAACATTGTAAATATCCTTCCTTTTAACTTAAAATAAGTGTCTTTGTTCAAGGCTACTTTACTAGCTTCTCCAGTATGCTGCCCAGGAGAAGTCACAGATAATAAATGATGCTTAGGATTAAAGCAGGAGTGAGTTTGAGTCTCCTGGATCAAAATCCACTCTAAGGTTCGTGGAGAGAATAGCCACAGGAATAGATTTGAACCCCCTCCACCTTTTTATATTTCCTGTTTTGTTTTGGTCCTGTGTTCCCAGACATGGTTCACCGGGAAAAATCTGGCCTTTGTCTGGCTCTGTGTGTTGCAAAATTGGGATATTTAAATATTTTTTTAGAAAACTAGCCACAAGCTTTGATTCCACCACAATGGAAATCTACACTTTATCCTTTCTTCCTCTGGTCAGGCCTGGCTTTTTATAGGTGCCTCAGAGTGGAAGGGGCAGGATAACACTTGTAAGCAAAGCTGCTGGGGAGGTAGAGCTGCTACCTGTGCAAAAAAAGGTCATTCAATCAGTTTGAGAGTCTGCTGTGGTACTAAAATTTCAAATTTGTAAGAGGGGAAACAAAGGGTTCTGGAAACAAGGAGTAATAAACATGAAGTGTTAAATGTGAAAGATAATTTCTTAAGAAATATATATTGCTTTGTTAGATTTTGCCTTAATATGATGGTGTGCTTGACACTTATGAGGGGAGTGTTGCAAAATGAGCTGTGGATAAACACGAGATAATCACAAGTCTCTGCAAATGTGATGATCATCAATGTGATACCCAAATAAATGTAGTGACTGTTAAGACTGCAGTAGAAGGTCCTGTGAGAAATGCTGTGTAGAATGTTTTTGTTCTGTCCTGAATCTAAATTTAGGGTTGCATGAAACTTTGGCCCTTTTGACATCTCAGCTAAGACCTGATTCAAATCATAAAGAGGAAATGGGATTCCTTAGGGATGTCTTCAGTGAAAGAAGTCTCAGCTACCTGATGAAGGTAAAAGTTTGTATTTATTTATGTACATTCTCCTTACAGTTTACTTTTTCTCTGTTCCCTTGATTTATCAACCATTTACTTTGCCAAACCTTTTTTTTAAGAATTCTGTACTGACCAAAGCATATGTGTGCTTAAGAACAAACACTAATAATGTTTGACAATTAATATGTTGAACATATTAAAACCGAGATCAAGGAGTAGAATGTTGCTGGCAGAGGTTCCAAAAAGTGCAAGAGGCTCCAGGGAATGGGGAAAATATGCAGATGGGATAGAAAACCTAATATCCCATTGAGTATGGGATAGAAAACTTCATATATGGGATAGAAAACCTCACATGCCATTGAATATGGGACAGAAACCCTCACATATGGGATAGAAAACCTCACATTCCATTGCATATGGGATAGAAAACCTAACACCCAACCTATAATAAAATCCCCTAATATAACTTTAGTTGCCAAGTATTGGTTATGCAAAAGCCAGATGATGCCTCTTCACAGAGATAATCTAGTTTATGAATGTATGGGAAATTAATTCAATAGTCCAGTTTTAATTTTTTAATGTGGAGGTGGGTTTTTTTGGGGGTGTTATTTGGTGGGGGTGTTTTGTTTTAATTTTGGTTCTGAGTTTCTTTGGGGTGGGTGTGCTAGGGAAGAAGTAAAGGGTTTGGGTTTGGGTGTTTGCTTTCCAGCCTTAGCACAGGGATGTGGCTTCCTCAGAGAGGGTGGTAAGGATGCTCAGTAGGGGAACATGAGGCACTTTGCCAAAATATTCCTTATGTCTTTGACAGATGTGGAGTCAGTCTGAGTGCCAGCAGTGTCTGCAGGGGAGCTGTGGACAGTTCATCTATCACAACACTGGGGGTGGCACAAAGCTCTTCTGGTCTGCCCACTGCTCAGAAATCCTTGCTCCTGGCTGTGGAACTTCTGGCTGTGGAACTCCTCCTCAGCCTGTGTCCGGCCAATCTTCAGCCTTGAGACTTTCTAGAACGGTGTTCCCTGAGTCATGAGAGTTGAGTTTCAAGTCCCGCACCCAGGGATTCCACTGCTGGGCAGCATAAAACAGTGTTCCCAACTGCTGTCCTCAAGAGCTGTAGCCCCCTGTGACCTGTGTCCCTTCTCCCATCAGAGCTTTGTTTTGCTGGTGCCTGGCTTGGGAGTCCTTGCCTTGCACAGGAGACTGGACTGGACTACAAACACATGCTAACAGTGGTAACAGGCAACTTTATTTACACAACTAAATAAATTTCAGCATTTGTGCATGCAGAGGAGGAAGATTGGCAGGACAGAGGACGCCTTTGACCTGAGGCTGCCTTTGGACGAGCAGGCACTGCCCCAGTATGTAATGGTCATGGTCCACTGCAGCCTGCAGTGGATCCTGTTCATCCTGCTGCCCATGTCTTTTTTCTCATGAGGCCCAGCAGTATCTGGTGCACGCGAGTTAAGAATTTCACCACTATCTGGTATGGATGTGGAGCAGGCAAGAGAGGTTGCATTGACATTGGCTCCTCAGAGGGGTTTGAGGTCGACTCTGGCTCTGGTGTGGCTGTTGCAGTTGAGTGATTAGGAGTGGGAGTACAGCAGCCTGACTCTGTTGGTGCTGACTCTGGCTGCTCCAAGGGGGCTGAGCTGAAGGTTGGCTCTGGTCTTGGAGTAGCTGTTTCAGCTGACTCTGGACATGGAGTGGGAGTAGAGCAGCCTGACTCTGTTGGTGTTGGCTCTGGCTGCTCAAAAGGGGTTGAGCTGAAGGTTGGCTCTGGTGCTGGAGTGGCTGTTTCAGCTGACTCTGGACATGGAGTGGGAGTAGAGCAGCCTGACTCTGTTGGTGTTGGCTCTGGCTGCTCAAAAGAGGTTGAGCTGAAGGTTGGCTCTGGTGCTGGAGTAGCTGTTTCAGCTGACTCTGGACATGGAGTGGGAGTAGAGCAGCCTGACTCTGTTGGTGTTGGCTCTGGCTGCTCAAAAGGGGTTGAGCTGAAGGTTGGCTCTGGTGCTGGAGTGGCTGTTTCAGCTGACTCTGGACATGGAGTGGGAGTAGAGCAGCCTGACTCTGTTGGTGTTGGCTCTGGCTGCTCAAAAGAGGTTGAGCTGAAGGTTGGCTCTGGTGCTGGAGTGGCTGTTTCAGCTGACTCTGGACATGGAGTGGGAGTAGAGCAGCCTGACTCTGTTGGTGCTGACTCTGGCTGCTCCAAGGGGGCTGAGCTGAAGGTTGGCTCTGGTCTTGGAGTAGCTGTTTCAGCTGACTCAGGATATGGAGTGGGAGTAGAGCAGTTTGACTCTGTCAGTGTTGGCTCTGGCTGCTCAAGAGGGGTTGAGATGTAGGTTGTCTCTGGTGCTAGAGTGTCTGTTCCAGGTGGACGCATGCCCATCTGAATCAGGATCCAGTTGTAGAAGTACTGAGTGGAGGTGTAGACTCCCGGGCGTTTTGTTCTGACACAGCCTTTTCCCCAGCTGGTCACTCCAACAAGCCAAAAGTAGCCAGCATGGTTATCTTTGCACACCAGAGGCCCTCCACTGTCACCCTGCAACAGAGGAAAGAGGATTAGGGTGCTGTTGGGTGGCTGCTGTCAGCACTAGAGGCCTGTTTCTCTCTTGCAGCCCCTGCCACAGCTGTATTCATGGTACAAAAAGGCTTTGCTCAGGTGCTGGAGTCTCAAGAACCTTAGCTGGGAACAGGGTGGGTGTCTGTGAAGGCCCCCTTTTGTATCTGCACAGTGATCCTGGATGGGCAGAGCATAGATCATCCAGAATCTGGATCTGTGGGCTGCTGAGAACACTGGATGGGCTTTCTGGGCAGAGGGGCAGGCCTGGGGAACACGGTCACTTGGCAAGGAAACTCCAGCAGTGGAGGAAAAGTGGTTTGCCAGACAAAGCCCATGGTGACGGGGTACCTTCGCTGCTGGCTCCCAGCACTCATACCTGGCAGGTGTCCATGCCACCCCGTGGGTAGCCAGCACACAGGTTGTGGGTGTGGATGGCCCCAGCGTACCGACGGCTGCTGTTAACCAGCCGGATATCCAGGAGACGGACCTTGGCTTCCTGCAGGACATCACTCGGACCCTGAGCTGCAAGCACAGGAAGGAATGGGCACCCAGCAGCTCTTTGCCAGTTCCACTCCCCTGTCTGGGGGTGAACTCATTCCCTAGGGCTTGGCTTTGCCTCTGGAGCAGTTGTTGAAGCGCTGTGTCCTTTCTGTCTGCCTTTGGGGAGCAGGCCAGGCCCAGCTCTCCAGAGGCATACATCCTACAGCCTGACTTTGGTTTGTGCTGTCAGGAAGCCAAACCCATCTTGCTGGTGTGCCCAGCTCACCCTCAGGGCCCTTTTTGGGAACTCACCTTTTGCAGTGGCAGAACCCCAGCCAGCAATGTAGCAGGTTTTCAGCTCTGACACTGTGAGCGAGGCGTTGGGCACGCAGGCAAGCTGGACGTAGTCACTGCACTCCACGGGCTTGTCCAGCTCCAGCAGGGCGATGTCGTTCTGCTGGGAATCAGCCATGTACTCCTGGTGGGCCAGGAGCCGCTTGATGTGGCGCACCTGAGTTTCAGGGCCCAGATGGGTCAGCTTGGTGGCCCCGATCAGCACACGCCACATGGTGACATTCCTGCAAGGCAGAGAGGGGTCTGAGGAAGAGCAGAGCCGTGTGCTGTTGATGCCTTAGGATTTTAGCTTTTGTATTTTTCATCCATTTGTAATCCTGCAGTTTTTTACTGTATAACTAAATTCTGCACACAGTGTGAGCTGCTGCTGCTTTCCCATTCTGGTCACAAAAATTCCTCTCCAGGCCTGGCAATCAAGGATACCTCACTGCCTCAGGCCTCGAGAGATGGAAACAAAAGTGAGTTGAGGGGAGCAAACTGGGGGTAAATGACTTCATTACCTGAAGCTGTAATTAGAAGATTAACCCTAAATATGCAAATGGACCAAATTTATAGGTGTGAAAACCTTTGACCCGTGGTCAATTTTGGGTTGTAGCACTTGGGGGGGTCTTTTGTTTTGCCTAAAATGGACCTGGAGGCCCTTCAATAAATATAATCACTTTTTATTCCTTGTCTGGCCTGTTTTTAGGTAGTCCTGAAAAGGCATCACTGTGGCAGCTCAGCACTTCCCTTCCTTCTGCTTCTCAAGGCAGAGAGGAAAGCAGGGCAATGAGGAGTGTGACTGCCCTAGCATGCCTTAGGCTCCAGGAATGCCACACTGGAGGCTGCTGGGCAGCAGTGGCACGAGCCCAGCCTTCTGAGCAGTCCCTCAGTTGGGCCCCGTAGTATTGAGGTGCTGCAGGCTGGGCAACTGTTTGTGTGGTGAGGATACCCTCATTCCCTGCTCCTCCTTACCTGGCCTGGAGGAAGCAATGGGCTGCTGTGAGGACCCACTGTGGGCTGATGAGGGACCCTCCACATGTATGGCCGGTGCCTATTTTCCTGGGGTCCTGGATGCTGACAATCCAGGGCCAGGCCCCTGGCAGGGCACCTGTGCCAGTCACAATTCGGTAGTCAGCATCTATGGAGTTGTAGTCAGAAGCCATGGGCCGGAGCCCACAGGTCCCTCTGGAAGCACAAAATCATTACTGCCCTTCTGTTCCAGTACCTGGGTGCTGGCAAGGAGGCTCCCACATGGGGTTTGGGGTGTGGCAATGGGGGACAAGCACCCTCCTAGAGCCTGGGGCCATACCTGCAGTTGCCCCAGGTACCATGTGCAGGTCTGTACACAGCCAGCAGGATGAAGAGGTACAGGTACAGAAGATTCATCGCTGTCAGCAGCATCTGTCAGCTGAAAGAGACAAAAGCTTGTCTCTTCCAGTGCAGTCTCTGACGAGTGCTGCAGCAACTGCACTGTCCATGGCACCTGGGGCTGATGTCACAGAGTGGGTGGTTCCAGGTTCTGGGCACAGTGTCCTCAGAGGGCAGGGAAAGGCCACAGCCTCACAGAACCACAGAATGGTTTGGGCTGGAAGGGACCTTGAAGGTTGTGAAAGGCAAAAGGGGTCCCTTGCCTCGCACATGCAAAACGACACCATGGGCAGACAAATCTGGCACAGAGGGAAAGTCACTCCAAAGGCAGTGTTTGGTCAGAGAGGGTGCTCAGAGCCACCACACGATGGAGAAAACTAGCACATCAAAGCTAGAAAGAGGACAGGAAGGAACAATGCCATGTGCAAACTACTTGGGGGGATGCTTCAAGGCACATAAGCCTTAGCTGATGGAACAAACCTGGAAACTCCTGAGTGTTGCAAGAGGAATTGCTGACCATGGCAGAGTGCGAGAAGCTGACAGGAGTTTCAATGCCATGAGGAAGCCCTTCTGAGTCTGTTTATACATTCTCCATGTCTGGAGCAGGGTGAGTACTGCAAATGCCTCAGTGCTGCCTCTTGCTTTGGAGACTGGTGCTGGAGGTCATGGCTGCAGAAAACAAGGGACTGAGATGGAGAGTGCTCATGCACTCACTTTTGTGGTTTGGGAATGGCATTCCCCAGTCTGGTGTTTCCACTGGAACACTGCAAACCACTGCTCCTCACTCCCTTCTCCCTCTCCCCTCCCTTCTCTGGTGGGCTTGAGAATAGAACTGGAAGCACAAAAGTTAAAGACTGTGGGTTGAGACAAGAACAATATAATGGAAACAGCAATGAAACAAGAAAATGAGCAGTAACCGCAACAATATTAATAATGGACTGGGACAATTCACATGCAACCATCCACCCCATAGAGCCTGGCAGTACCCAACCAGGCTGTCATGCATGTTATCCAGCGGAGATTTCTTCCCCTGTCCCTGGAAAATGTTGTGGAGTGGTTCAGAACAACCTCCACGTCCTGGCCATGCCCTGTCCTGGTTATGGCAAAAATTTACCCCATCCTGGCCAGAACCAGGACATTCACCCTCATGATCTGCCCCACAGCTTTGGAATCTGTGCCAGAGGGTCTGGCAGGGCAGGGAGGGCAGTCACCAGGGATTGGCAGACGTTGGAAACTCCTTATCCCTC
The DNA here is from genome assembly GCF_050655825.1 of Lonchura striata. Classification (NCBI taxonomy): domain Eukaryota; kingdom Metazoa; phylum Chordata; class Aves; order Passeriformes; family Estrildidae; genus Lonchura; species Lonchura striata. Next base: position 7,573,893 of record NC_140729.1, read on the forward strand.
TCTCTGGCCCCTGGTTTTCCTTGTTTTATGGAATGGAAGAACACATGTCCAACTCCTCCCAGTATCTCCTTCACTGGAAATCCTCCGTGCTTTGATTCCTTCTCTGACATTCTGCTGCACCTGGGGAATGCAGTGGGAAAACCCAAGGCTTTGTGTGAAGGTCACTCCCTCAGCACTTCACCTGAGGTGCACAGGAAGGCTGCCCTGGCTCTACCACACCTCATCCAGAACACCTGGAAGCTCTTCCCTCCCCATTCACACACTCCCCTGCCTTGTCCTCCTCATCCCACAGGGATGCACAGAGGGGCTACCACACTTCACGGTTTGGTAGCCCTGATACCACACTCCTGACTGGAATGGGGTGACCCTGGGGCAGTTTTGGCCTGCATCAGTTCCATGTCCTGCCTCAGCACACCCAGGTTCTCTGTTGGCGTCTGTGCTCATCTCTGCAGCTTTGCTGTCCTGCACCAGGAGTTTGCTGAATAAAATCATCCTCTAGAAAGGACATGTGACACAAGCCCAGGAGTAAGCAGCACCATGGGAGAGTTCAGCAAGGTGCCCTGGGGACAGCCAGGCCAGGCAGGGGAAGGTGGGGGGACCACGGCCTCACTGAAGCAGCCACATTGTACAGCACAAAAAATAAAGCTAAATAAATGCTGGGATGAAATACAGCACTGCTGGGACTGCTCCATTTAGCAAATAACAGTTGTGGGGGAGATTTACAGATGTACTGGGTACATCTGGGAACTGGGGCTCCTGCTGGAAGTCTTCAATCTTGAAGCTCCCAGTTCCCAAAGCTGGTAAATCCTTCCCAGCAATGGCTCCTGAGGCAGGGAGAGGGGTGGAAAGCCAAGGATGGGGCAGAGATCAGAAGGAGCTGGGGAGCTCAGAGAGGTCTTCAAGGGGAAGAGGATTTGTCTGAAAGGCCCTCACTTTTCTGGTCATCTTGGCAACTCTGGCAGGTTTAACAGGAGGTTTGTCTGGAAACAAGACAGGGACATATTGGCATGATGGGTGCTGGCATATTCCAGTCTTAGGCTTTGCAGAGAGAGATTTGCTGTTTCCCCATAGGCCACAGAGGATTTTAATATGAGGTGAACTCCCCAAGCTTGCATCCACCCTGTTCCATGGCCTCTGGCTCTGAGAAATGCTCTCCTGTGCACCCTGCTTCATTCCCTCAGATCAATGGCTGATGTGCCAGCAGCTCCTGCTCCAGAAGGGCAGCACATGATGAAGGTGCCACCCCTGCAGCTGAAAAGAAGGTTCCTTTTGCCATGGCATTCCAGGAGGTCATAAGACACATCATCAATGGAGTCTGAAAAAAAGAAAAATTAGAAGTTGAGGCAGCTGCATTTACCAGTGTGGGCAGTCCAGAGAGAACTGCCTGGACCTGACCCAGTTTGTGGATCAGAGCCAGAAATAGGTTCCCTTAGCTAGAAATGAGACCTCTCTACCCAGAGAGCCAGCTGCTTGCCATTCCATTGCTCCCTGGCCACAAGCAGCACTTCATCCATGAGCTCTCACCCCACAGAGCCCCTAGGTAACCCTGAAAAGACTCCTTCAGTATCAGGGGCTGCAAGAGACCTCTAGATGAGCAGCTAGAGGATTAGGTGAGGAGAAGAACTGAAATAAAATGCGTGTTTTTCCCTGGATTTGTGGAAGACAACAAGAAAGAAATACAGGACCCCAAAAAACAAACCCACTCGATGGGAGAGGCAGGTGAGCACCTCTGGTTCAGGAATTACAGAATGCACTCAACTGCAGCTTGCAGACAAGGATCCTGGCACGTTCCAGCAGCCAGCACTGCCACCTGATCCCAGCATCCCTCTGCCCCATGGATTTACACAGGACCCCAAAGCCCCAGTGGTCAGTGAAAGGAAAACATCCAACTGTCCACACTTGGCAACCTACTCCTGGGTTCTGCAGCCTGTGGAGAAAGACAAATTCCCTCACTAGAAAACTAAGCAGGTTTGAGCTGGGCTTTCTCAAAGCACACTAAAGGCAGAGGTGGGCTTCTCCGTGCTGTTTGGGAAGTGGCACATGAACCACACGGGAATCAGAGAGAGATTATCAACTCCAGAGGCACTGCTGAGCGCAGCCTCTCCTGACTCCAGCTGGGCTCCAGCCCCGAGGTGACCTGTGCCTCCAAACAGAGGGGCCAGAGTGACCTGCACTGACCAGGCCGGCCACAGCTCCGTGTCACACTGACCACTGCAGCGTCCAGCCAGTCCCTCCAGAGGCTCTTCCAATCTCCACCTCCACCTTACAGGGGCATGGAACGCCGCTGATCACACCCGCTGCTCCCTGACCTGCAGCCAGAGGAAGATTTCCTCATTTGCTGCTGTGGCCAGTGGCACCTCTCTGTAGCAGGTTTTGCGTCCTGCTCGGTGCCCCAGTGCTCCAGACAGGCTGGCTCCGTGCTGCTGGGCCTCTCCCGGTCCCTCTGAGCAGGGCTGCAGCCGAGTCTTCAGAACAGCCCCAATTCCCCAAAACAGCCCCCAAAACAGCCCGGCGCTGTCTGTGTGGGGAACATCAAACCCACACCAAGGAATGGCTTTGCCCAGTGCCCCGGGATGGAGCAGCCCCGGCCTGCTCCACCAGAGCCCAGGGCGGCTCTGGGAGCCCTGAGGGCACGAGAGAAGGAAACTTCAGCGTGAGGGTCTGCAGCGGCCAGGGGAACACCAGCGCCTCCGAGCCGCCCTGCCAGACACGTACGGCCCTCCACCACCCTCGCAGTGGTGCGGGAATGTGCTCGCTGCTGAGGGCGGCCTCGCGGCTCGGCGAGCAGCTCGGGCAGGGCCGCCGCTGTCCGCTCCGTGCGGAGCGCAGCCTCCTCCGGACGCGGCCGTGAGGCGGTCTGGGCCCTCGGGTGTCGCCTCCGGCAGAATCAGCGGCTCGGTGGAGCTCACACGAAGCTCTCCCTGGGGCGGGACAGCCCTTGCCCGTGGGGTGTCGGGCGGGCCCCGGGCCGGCCGAGGGTTGCCCGGCTGAGCCCGGGGCCGCCCCTGACGTGGGGCTCTGGGGCAGAGTCCGGCCCGCGGTGCCCAGCAGGGATGCGCGGTTCTGTCTGTGCTCGGGCAGCACCAGAGTAGAGTTTTTCCCTGCTACAGTACCTACGCTACCCCGCGAAAGAGCATCGCTCAGGTTTGACAGGAGGAGAAATCTGTGTGGCCGTCAGCTATCACCTATGGCCCGGTCAGGATACTGATGGATTTTCTGACCTATTCGCTAGGGTCGTGTAAAATGTTAAACTGCAGATGCTTTCTGAAAGCAACTAGTGCTTTGAATGGTACAATCTGGATTACAGAAGCTTTATGTAGTGTTAGGCTGTGAACCACAATAGGTTTATTCTACAAGTTAATAGGGATATGCCAGATCATGTTACACTTCTGTTTTATCTTCTGTTTTGACCCTATGGCAAGCATCAGTTGGGTTTATTTAGCTCTTTATTAGCCCTTTATTTAGCTCTTAGCATTTTTCACATTTTGTGTGAAAAATGAATTAACTTTTAGGTAGATATTTTTAAAGAGGAAAAATGTATTTGTGCCTATTGATGCTGCAGTGATTTGTGGTTTTGAGACCCATCTTGCAAAATACCACATGCTGAGGCTGATTGTCATAGCTCTGAAGCCAGCCCTGGGTATGGAATGCTTTTCATTCTTTGGAGTGTTCATTCCAGGCAGTTCTGTGTAACGAGATCTTTACAGAGCATGGAAGATGCCTCTAGGGGAAGTCTCCATTTTGATTGCTGTGCCTAGACTAATTCTGATACTCCTGAGTTTGCTGTCAGGTTTTTACGATGCTGAAATGTGTGTTTTCCAGGTTCCTGTGTGGGCTATTTTTCACTAAGAATCTAGAAAATATCTTGGCTTTTCGTGGGGTTTAGTGCAAAATAGGTTTGACTGTAGGAACCACATTGTTGCAAAGATGAAGCATGCAATTAAAGTTCTTTCTAATAATTTGAGATGATTTAAATATATGTCAAATGAAATGCCATAGTCAAGGAACCAAAGCAGTCGAATGAATTGCCTATAAATTCCTTTGGCATGAAGCGTGTTGAGTGAAATGTTTATTTCTTCTAAGCAATAGGTCATAAGAGTGTTTAAATAAAGGTATAGTATATATAATGCACTGGAGCACAATCCATGGATTAGAGTGAAATTTCAACACTCAGTTCCTTTACTTAGAGAAGTCCACCTATGCCCAGATGGATTAATTAATTGTAGTGGTAGAAAATACAGGGTGTAAAACACAGCTGACTGTTGAGCTTAGTATATCACTATGTTGTAGAGAAACTCAAGAATCAAGAAAATTCTAAATAAGTAAATGCTAATTTGTCATGCAGTACTATGGTATTTTCAGGCAGCTAATCAAGAAAATTTGAATTGGAAGACCGTCAAACTTGTTTCATACAATAAAACTCTGAGAGACTTATCTACAAATAGAAACACAAGGAGCATCCTTTTTTGTACTCAGCAAAGAGCTGGAGTATGTTGTGCTGTTACGGAGGTTTATTTTTATAAACTACTCCAATGAATTTTATAAGCATGTAAAAGATTGTAAGTGCCCTGAAACATGTTTATTCTTGGACTGGCAATTACATACATGGATTCAGTTTTGATTTTCTTTAAAATAAAAATAAAAATATTTCTCTGGAGTAATTTGCTCTCGGTAACAAGAGTCATCTGCAAGAGAAATATCCAAACCAATTTCTGGGCAGTGGAAGTAGCTTTATTTTTTATAACATTCTTAGTACCTGTGACCAGGGTTGGTAGAGTGCCAGTCCTGCCAGCTTTAAGGAGCTGCATGTAAGTGTACCCTCGTTTCCTCAGAATCCCAGGGATGTGGACATTTCTTTGAGATGAGCTTTTAGGAAGCCCCAGAACATCTGGTGGTGTGACATCTTCCTGCATGCTCTGTTTCTGCACGTGATGTTTTCCAGTGCTTTCAAACATCCCTTCCCTTCTGTTTTTTCAGATGGTTATTTAGACCTATCTTGAGAGCTACTCTCTTCAGCCTCAGCTTTATCCAAGATACAATATGGTTATTATATAACCTAGTATTTTTTCATTTTACTTACATTTCATTACATAACCTAGTATTTTACATTGTTACTTGCACAGCAGAATAACTGCAGAACTCTGCTCGATCCAGGTTATACTGAAAACTAAAAAAAATGCTATTTTTACATGCCTGACATTTTTCTTGCATATTTGAGCTTAGGTATTATGTTTGCTCATTTCAGGAGTGCTTCTGAACCACAGTCCAGAAAGAAGAAAAATCTTCTTGGTTGAAGTTGAACATTTGTCTCTAAGAGTAAGAACAAAGCCATGCCAGTGCTTTCAGAAGACTCAGGTAATTCAGCTGCATGCTTTCAACAGAGCAGTGACTGAAATCTTGTCATACCTGTTTCACACATAAAAATAATTTAAATAGGAGTAAAATGTAATAGAATTAAGATAATTCAACTGAAGTTTCTGAGCAATTACCTACAAGAAGGAAGGTGGAATGTAAAAGGTGAAAATTAATAAAGTTTGTCAGGATCAGTTTCCTACTAACCCTAGAGCACCCAAATATACTCTGATAGACCTGAATATACTCTGATAGACTTGAATATATTCTGATAGATCTGAATATATTCTGATAGACCTGAATATATTCTGATAGGCAGAATTGGACCCCTCAGTGTAACAGTGCCTTCTACATGTGCTTACTAAAGATCAGCCCATATATCTCTGCTGCTTGCTGTGTCATTTCTTAATATTTTCTGAACAGGGGTTGATAAACATTGTAAATATCCTTCCTTTTAACTTAAAATAAGTGTCTTTGTTCAAGGCTACTTTACTAGCTTCTCCAGTATGCTGCCCAGGAGAAGTCACAGATAATAAATGATGCTTAGGATTAAAGCAGGAGTGAGTTTGAGTCTCCTGGATCAAAATCCACTCTAAGGTTCGTGGAGAGAATAGCCACAGGAATAGATTTGAACCCCCTCCACCTTTTTATATTTCCTGTTTTGTTTTGGTCCTGTGTTCCCAGACATGGTTCACCGGGAAAAATCTGGCCTTTGTCTGGCTCTGTGTGTTGCAAAATTGGGATATTTAAATATTTTTTTAGAAAACTAGCCACAAGCTTTGATTCCACCACAATGGAAATCTACACTTTATCCTTTCTTCCTCTGGTCAGGCCTGGCTTTTTATAGGTGCCTCAGAGTGGAAGGGGCAGGATAACACTTGTAAGCAAAGCTGCTGGGGAGGTAGAGCTGCTACCTGTGCAAAAAAAGGTCATTCAATCAGTTTGAGAGTCTGCTGTGGTACTAAAATTTCAAATTTGTAAGAGGGGAAACAAAGGGTTCTGGAAACAAGGAGTAATAAACATGAAGTGTTAAATGTGAAAGATAATTTCTTAAGAAATATATATTGCTTTGTTAGATTTTGCCTTAATATGATGGTGTGCTTGACACTTATGAGGGGAGTGTTGCAAAATGAGCTGTGGATAAACACGAGATAATCACAAGTCTCTGCAAATGTGATGATCATCAATGTGATACCCAAATAAATGTAGTGACTGTTAAGACTGCAGTAGAAGGTCCTGTGAGAAATGCTGTGTAGAATGTTTTTGTTCTGTCCTGAATCTAAATTTAGGGTTGCATGAAACTTTGGCCCTTTTGACATCTCAGCTAAGACCTGATTCAAATCATAAAGAGGAAATGGGATTCCTTAGGGATGTCTTCAGTGAAAGAAGTCTCAGCTACCTGATGAAGGTAAAAGTTTGTATTTATTTATGTACATTCTCCTTACAGTTTACTTTTTCTCTGTTCCCTTGATTTATCAACCATTTACTTTGCCAAACCTTTTTTTTAAGAATTCTGTACTGACCAAAGCATATGTGTGCTTAAGAACAAACACTAATAATGTTTGACAATTAATATGTTGAACATATTAAAACCGAGATCAAGGAGTAGAATGTTGCTGGCAGAGGTTCCAAAAAGTGCAAGAGGCTCCAGGGAATGGGGAAAATATGCAGATGGGATAGAAAACCTAATATCCCATTGAGTATGGGATAGAAAACTTCATATATGGGATAGAAAACCTCACATGCCATTGAATATGGGACAGAAACCCTCACATATGGGATAGAAAACCTCACATTCCATTGCATATGGGATAGAAAACCTAACACCCAACCTATAATAAAATCCCCTAATATAACTTTAGTTGCCAAGTATTGGTTATGCAAAAGCCAGATGATGCCTCTTCACAGAGATAATCTAGTTTATGAATGTATGGGAAATTAATTCAATAGTCCAGTTTTAATTTTTTAATGTGGAGGTGGGTTTTTTTGGGGGTGTTATTTGGTGGGGGTGTTTTGTTTTAATTTTGGTTCTGAGTTTCTTTGGGGTGGGTGTGCTAGGGAAGAAGTAAAGGGTTTGGGTTTGGGTGTTTGCTTTCCAGCCTTAGCACAGGGATGTGGCTTCCTCAGAGAGGGTGGTAAGGATGCTCAGTAGGGGAACATGAGGCACTTTGCCAAAATATTCCTTATGTCTTTGACAGATGTGGAGTCAGTCTGAGTGCCAGCAGTGTCTGCAGGGGAGCTGTGGACAGTTCATCTATCACAACACTGGGGGTGGCACAAAGCTCTTCTGGTCTGCCCACTGCTCAGAAATCCTTGCTCCTGGCTGTGGAACTTCTGGCTGTGGAACTCCTCCTCAGCCTGTGTCCGGCCAATCTTCAGCCTTGAGACTTTCTAGAACGGTGTTCCCTGAGTCATGAGAGTTGAGTTTCAAGTCCCGCACCCAGGGATTCCACTGCTGGGCAGCATAAAACAGTGTTCCCAACTGCTGTCCTCAAGAGCTGTAGCCCCCTGTGACCTGTGTCCCTTCTCCCATCAGAGCTTTGTTTTGCTGGTGCCTGGCTTGGGAGTCCTTGCCTTGCACAGGAGACTGGACTGGACTACAAACACATGCTAACAGTGGTAACAGGCAACTTTATTTACACAACTAAATAAATTTCAGCATTTGTGCATGCAGAGGAGGAAGATTGGCAGGACAGAGGACGCCTTTGACCTGAGGCTGCCTTTGGACGAGCAGGCACTGCCCCAGTATGTAATGGTCATGGTCCACTGCAGCCTGCAGTGGATCCTGTTCATCCTGCTGCCCATGTCTTTTTTCTCATGAGGCCCAGCAGTATCTGGTGCACCCGAGTTAAGAATTTCACCACTATCTGGTATGGATGTGGAGCAGGCAAGAGAGGTTGCCTTGACATTGGCTCCTCAGAGGGGTTTGAGGTCGACTCTGGCTCTGGTGTGGCTGTTGCAGTTGAGTGATCAGGAGTGGGAGTACAGCAGCCTGACTCTGTTGGTGTTGGCTCTGGCTGCTCAAAAGGGGTTGAGCTGAAGGTTGGCTCTGGTGCTGGAGTGGCTGTTTCAGCTGACTCTGGACATGGAGTGGGAGTAGAGCAGTTTGACTCTGTTGGTGTTGGCTCTGGCTGCTCAAAAGAGGTTGAGCTGAAGGTTGGCTCTGGTGCTGGAGTGGCTGTTTCAGCTGACTCTGGACATGGAGTGGGAGTAGAGCAGTTTGACTCTGTTGGTGTTGGCTCTGGCTGCTCAAAAGAGGTTGAGCTGAAGGTTGGCTCTGGTGCTGGAGTGGCTGTTTCAGCTGACTCAGGATATGGAGTGGGAGTAGAGCAGTTTGACTCTGTCAGTGTTGGCTCTGGCTGCTCAAGAGGGGTTGAGATGTAGGTTGTCTCTGGTGCTAGAGTGTCTGTTCCAGGTGGACGCATGCCCATCTGAATCAGGATCCAGTTGTAGAAGTACTGAGTGGAGGTGTAGACTCCCGGGCGTTTTGTTCTGACACAGCCTTTTCCCCAGCTGGTCACTCCAACAAGCCAAAAGTAGCCAGCATGGTTATCTTTGCACACCAGAGGCCCTCCACTGTCACCCTGCAACAGAGGAAAGAGGATTAGGGTGCTGTTGGGTGGCTGCTGTCAGCACTAGAGGCCTGTTTCTCTCTTGCAGCCCCTGCCACAGCTGTATTCATGGTACAAAAAGGCTTTGCTCAGGTGCTGGAGTCTCAAGAACCTTAGCTGGGAACAGGGTGGGTGTCTGTGAAGGCCCCCTTTTGTATCTGCACAGTGATCCTGGATGGGCAGAGCATAGATCATCCAGAATCTGGATCTGTGGGCTGCTGAGAACACTGGATGGGCTTTCTGGGCAGAGGGGCAGGCCTGGGGAACATGGTCACTTGGCAAGGAAACTCCAGCAGTGGAGGAAAAGTGGTTTGCCAGACAAAGCCCATGGTGACGGGGTACCTTCGCTGCTGGCTCCCAGCACTCATACCTGGCAGGTGTCCATGCCACCCCGTGGGTAGCCAGCACACAGGTTGTGGGTGTGGATGGCCCCAGCGTACCGACGGCTGCTGTTAACCAGCCGGATATCCAGGAGACGGACCTTGGCTTCCTGCAGGACATCACTCGGACCCTGAGCTGCAAGCACAGGAAGGAATGGGCACCCAGCAGCTCTTTGCCAGTTCCACTCCCCTGTCTGGGGGTGAACTCATTCCCTAGGGCTTGGCTTTGCCTCTGGAGCAGTTGTTGAAGCGCTGTGTCCTTTCTGTCTGCCTTTGGGGAGCAGGCCAGGCCCAGCTCTCCAGAGGCATACATCCTACAGCCTGACTTTGGTTTGTGCTGTCAGGAAGCCAAACCCATCTTGCTGGTGTGCCCAGCTCACCCTCAGGGCCCTTTTTGGGAACTCACCTTTTGCAGTGGCAGAACCCCAGCCAGCAATGTAGCAGGTTTTCAGCTCTGACACTGTGAGCGAGGCGTTGGGCACGCAGGCAAGCTGGACGTAGTCACTGCACTCCACGGGCTTGTCCAGCTCCAGCAGGGCGATGTCGTTCTGCTGGGAATCAGCCGTGTACTCCTGGTGGGCCAGGAGCCGCTTGATGTGGCGCACCTGAGTTTCAGGGCCCAGATGGGTCAGCTTGGTGGCCCCGATCAGCACACGCCACATGGTGACATTCCTGCAAGGCAGAGAGGGGTCTGAGGAAGAGCAGAGCCGTGTGCTGTTGATGCCTTAGGATTTTAGCTTTTGTATTTTTCATCCATTTGTAATCCTGCAGTTTTTTACTGTATAACTAAATTCTGCACACAGTGTGAGCTGCTGCTGCTTTCCCATTCTGGTCACAAAAATTCCTCTCCAGGCCTGGCAATCAAGGATACCTCACTGCCTCAGGCCTCGAGAGATGGAAACAAAAGTTAGTTGAGGGGAGCAAACTGGGGGTAAATGACTTCATTACCTGAAGCTGTAATTAGAAGATTAACCCTAAATATGCAAATGGACCAAATTTATAGGTGTGAAAACCTTTGACCCGTGGTCAATTTTGGGTTGTAGCACTTGGGGGGGTCTTTTGTTTTGCCTAAAATGGACCTGGAGGCCCTTCAATAAATATAATCACTTTTTATTCCTTGTCTGGCCTGTTTTTAGGTAGTCCTGAAAAGGCATCACTGTGGCAGCTCAGCACTTCCCTTCCTTCTGCTTCTCAAGGCAGAGAGGAAAGCAGGGCAATGAGGAGTGTGACTGCCCTAGCATGCCTTAGGCTCCAGGAATGCCACACTGGAGGCTGCTGGGCAGCAGTGGCACGAGCCCAGCCTTCTGAGCAGTCCCTCAGTTGGGCCCCGTAGTATTGAGGTGCTGCAGGCTGGGCAACTGTTTGTGTGGTGAGGATACCCTCATTCCCTGCTCCTCCTTACCTGGCCTGGAGGAAGCAATGGGCTGCTGTGAGGACCCACTGTGGGCTGATGAGGGACCCTCCACATGTATGGCCGGTGCCTATTTTCCTGGGGTCCTGGATGCTGACAATCCAGGGCCAGGCCCCTGGCAGGGCACCTGTGCCAGTCACAATTCGGTAGTCAGCATCTATGGAGTTGTAGTCAGAAGCCATGGGCCGGAGCCCACAGGTCCCTCTGGAAGCACAAAATCATTACTGCCCTTCTGTTCCAGTACCTGGGTGCTGGCAAGGAGGCTCCCACATGGGGTTTGGGGTGTGGCAATGGGGGACAAGCACCCTCCTAGAGCCTGGGGCCATACCTGCAGTTGCCCCAGGTACCATGTGCAGGTCTGTACACAGCCAGCAGGATGAAGAGGTACAGGTACAGAAGATTCATCGCTGTCAGCAGCATCTGTCAGCTGAAAGAGACAAAAGCTTGTCTCTTCCAGTGCAGTCTCTGACGAGTGCTGCAGCAACTGCACTGTCCATGGCACCTGGGGCTGATGTCACAGAGTGGGTGGTTCCAGGTTCTGGGCACAGTGTCCTCAGAGGGCAGGGAAAGGCCACAGCCTCACAGAACCACAGAATGGTTTGGGCTGGAAGGGACCTTGAAGGTTGTGAAAGGCAAAAGGGGTCCCTTGCCTCGCACATGCAAAACGACACCATGGGCAGACAAATCTGGCACAGAGGGAAAGTCACTCCAAAGGCAGTGTTTGGTCAGAGAGGGTGCTCAGAGCCACCACACGATGGAGAAAACTAGCACATCAAAGCTAGAAAGAGGACAGGAAGGAACAATGCCATGTGCAAACTACTTGGGGGGATGCTTCAAGGCACATAAGCCTTAGCTGATGGAACAAACCTGGAAACTCCTGAGTGTTGCAAGAGGAATTGCTGACCATGGCAGAGTGCGAGAAGCTGACAGGAGTTTCAATGCCATGAGGAAGCCCTTCTGAGTCTGTTTATACATTCTCCATGTCTGGAGCAGGGTGAGTACTGCAAATGCCTCAGTGCTGCCTCTTGCTTTGGAGACTGGTGCTGGAGGTCATGGCTGCAGAAAACAAGGGACTGAGATGGAGAGTGCTCATGCACTCACTTTTGTGGTTTGGGAATGGCATTCCCCAGTCTGGTGTTTCCACTGGAACACTGCAAACCACTGCTCCTCACTCCCTTCTCCCTCTCCCCTCCCTTCTCTGGTGGGCTTGAGAATAGAACTGGAAGCACAAAAGTTAAAGACTGTGGGTTGAGACAAGAACAATATAATGGAAACAGCAATGAAACAAGAAAATGAGCAGTAACCGCAACAATATTAATAATGGACTGGGACAATTCACATGCAACCATCCACCCCATAGAGCCTGGCAGTACCCAACCAGGCTGTCATGCATGTTATCCAGCGGAGATTTCTTCCCCTGTCCCTGGAAAATGTTGTGGAGTGGTTCAGAACAACCTCCACGTCCTGGCCATGCCCTGTCCTGGTTATGGCAAAAATTTACCCCATCCTGGCCAGAACCAGGACATTCACCCTCATGATCTGCCCCACAGCTTTGGAATCTGTGCCAGAGGGTCTGGCAGGGCAGGGAGGGCAGTCACCAGGGATTGGCAGACGTTGGAAACTCCTTATCCCTCTCTCTGGCCCCTGGTTTTCCTTGTTTTATGGAATGGAAGAACACATGTCCAACTCCTCCCAGTATCTCCTTCACTGGAAATCCTCCGTGCTTTGATTCCTTCTCTGACATTCTGCTGCACCTGGGGAATGCAGTGGGAAAACCCAAGGCTTTGTGTGAAGGTCACTCCCTCAGCACTTCACCTGAGGTGCACAGGAAGGCTGCCCTGGCTCTACCACACCTCATCCAGAACACCTGGAAGCTCTTCCCTCCCCATTCACACACTCCCCTGCCTTGTCCTCCTCATCCCACAGGGATGCACAGAGGGGCTACCACACTTCACGGTTTGGTAGCCCTGATACCACACTCCTGACTGGAATGGGGTGACCCTGGGGCAGTTTTGGCCTGCATCAGTTCCATGTCCTGCCTCAGCACACCCAGGTTCTCTGTTGGCGTCTGTGCTCATCTCTGCAGCTTTGCTGTCCTGCACCAGGAGTTTGCTGAATAAAATCATCCTCTAGAAAGGACATGTGACACAAGCCCAGGAGTAAGCAGCACCATGGGAGAGTTCAGCAAGGTGCCCTGGGGACAGCCAGGCCAGGCAGGGGAAGGTGGGGGGACCACGGCCTCACTGAAGCAGCCACATTGTACAGCACAAAAAATAAAGCTAAATAAATGCTGGGATGAAATACAGCACTGCTGGGACTGCTCCATTTAGCAAATAACAGTTGTGGGGGAGATTTACAGATGTACTGGGTACATCTGGGAACTGGGGCTCCTGCTGGAAGTCTTCAATCTTGAAGCTCCCAGTTCCCAAAGCTGGTAAATCCTTCCCAGCAATGGCTCCTGAGGCAGGGAGAGGGGTGGAAAGCCAAGGATGGGGCAGAGATCAGAAGGAGCTGGGGAGCTCAGAGAGGTCTTCAAGGGGAAGAGGATTTGTCTGAAAGGCCCTCACTTTTCTGGTCATCTTGGCAACTCTGGCAGGTTTAACAGGAGGTTTGTCTGGAAACAAGACAGGGACATATTGGCATGATGGGTGCTGGCATATTCCAGTCTTAGGCTTTGCAGAGAGAGATTTGCTGTTTCCCCATAGGCCACAGAGGATTTTAATATGAGGTGAACTCCCCAAGCTTGCATCCACCCTGTTCCATGGCCTCTGGCTCTGAGAAATGCTCTCCTGTGCACCCTGCTTCATTCCCTCAGATCAATGGCTGATGTGCCAGCAGCTCCTGCTCCAGAAGGGCAGCACATGATGAAGGTGCCACCCCTGCAGCTGAAAAGAAGGTTCCTTTTGCCATGGCATTCCAGGAGGTCATAAGACACATCATCAATGGAGTCTGAAAAAAAGAAAAATTAGAAGTTGAGGCAGCTGCATTTACCAGTGTGGGCAGTCCAGAGAGAACTGCCTGGACCTGACCCAGTTTGTGGATCAGAGCCAGAAATAGGTTCCCTTAGCTAGAAATGAGACCTCTCTACCCAGAGAGCCAGCTGCTTGCCATTCCATTGCTCCCTGGCCACAAGCAGCACTTCATCCATGAGCTCTCACCCCACAGAGCCCCTAGGTAACCCTGAAAAGACTCCTTCAGTATCAGGGGCTGCAAGAGACCTCTAGATGAGCAGCTAGAGGATTAGGTGAGGAGAAGAACTGAAATAAAATGCGTGTTTTTCCCTGGATTTGTGGAAGACAACAAGAAAGAAATACAGGACCCCAAAAAACAAACCCACTCGATGGGAGAGGCAGGTGAGCACCTCTGGTTCAGGAATTACAGAATGCACTCAACTGCAGCTTGCAGACAAGGATCCTGGCACGTTCCAGCAGCCAGCACTGCCACCTGATCCCAGCATCCCTCTGCCCCATGGATTTACACAGGACCCCAAAGCCCCAGTGGTCAGTGAAAGGAAAACATCCAACTGTCCACACTTGGCAACCTACTCCTGGGTTCTGCAGCCTGTGGAGAAAGACAAATTCCCTCACTAGAAAACTAAGCAGGTTTGAGCTGGGCTTTCTCAAAGCACACTAAAGGCAGAGGTGGGCTTCTCCGTGCTGTTTGGGAAGTGGCACATGAACCACACGGGAATCAGAGAGAGATTATCAACTCCAGAGGCACTGCTGAGCGCAGCCTCTCCTGACTCCAGCTGGGCTCCAGCCCCGAGGTGACCTGTGCCTCCAAACAGAGGGGCCAGAGTGACCTGCACTGACCAGGCCGGCCACAGCTCCGTGTCACACTGACCACTGCAGCGTCCAGCCAGTCCCTCCAGAGGCTCTTCCAATCTCCACCTCCACCTTACAGGGGCATGGAACGCCGCTGATCACACCCGCTGCTCCCTGACCTGCAGCCAGAGGAAGATTTCCTCATTTGCTGCTGTGGCCAGTGGCACCTCTCTGTAGCAGGTTTTGCGTCCTGCTCGGTGCCCCAGTGCTCCAGACAGGCTGGCTCCGTGCTGCTGGGCCTCTCCCGGTCCCTCTGAGCAGGGCTGCAGCCGAGTCTTCAGAACAGCCCCAATTCCCCAAAACAGCCCCCAAAACAGCCCGGCGCTGTCTGTGTGGGGAACATCAAACCCACACCAAGGAATGGCTTTGCCCAGTGCCCCGGGATGGAGCAGCCCCGGCCTGCTCCACCAGAGCCCAGGGCGGCTCTGGGAGCCCTGAGGGCACGAGAGAAGGAAACTTCAGCGTGAGGGTCTGCAGCGGCCAGGGGAACACCAGCGCCTCCGAGCCGCCCTGCCAGACACGTACGGCCCTCCACCACCCTCGCAGTGGTGCGGGAATGTGCTCGCTGCTGAGGGCGGCCTCGCGGCTCGGCGAGCAGCTCGGGCAGGGCCGCCGCTGTCCGCTCCGTGCGGAGCGCAGCCTCCTCCGGACGCGGCCGTGAGGCGGTCTGGGCCCTCGGGTGTCGCCTCCGGCAGAATCAGCGGCTCGGTGGAGCTCACACGAAGCTCTCCCTGGGGCGGGACAGCCCTTGCCCGTGGGGTGTCGGGCGGGCCCCGGGCCGGCCGAGGGTTGCCCGGCTGAGCCCGGGGCCGCCCCTGACGTGGGGCTCTGGGGCAGAGTCCGGCCCGCGGTGCCCAGCAGGGATGCGCGGTTCTGTCTGTGCTCGGGCAGCACCAGAGTAGAGTTTTTCCCTGCTACAGTACCTACGCTACCCCGCGAAAGAGCATCGCTCAGGTTTGACAGGAGGAGAAATCTGTGTGGCCGTCAGCTATCACCTATGGCCCGGTCAGGATACTGATGGATTTTCTGACCTATTCGCTAGGGTCGTGTAAAATGTTAAACTGCAGATGCTTTCTGAAAGCAACTAGTGCTTTGAATGGTACAATCTGGATTACAGAAGCTTTATGTAGTGTTAGGCTGTGAACCACAATAGGTTTATTCTACAAGTTAATAGGGATATGCCAGATCATGTTACACTTCTGTTTTATCTTCTGTTTTGACCCTATGGCAAGCATCAGTTGGGTTTATTTAGCTCTTTATTAGCCCTTTATTTAGCTCTTAGCATTTTTCACATTTTGTGTGAAAAATGAATTAACTTTTAGGTAGATATTTTTAAAGAGGAGAAATGTATTTGTGCCTATTGATGCTGCAGTGATTTGTGGTTTTGAGACCCATCTTGCAAAATACCACATGCTGAGGCTGATTGTCATAGCTCTGAAGCCAGCCCTGGGTATGGAATGCTTTTCATTCTTTGGAGTGTTCATTCCAGGCAGTTCTGTGTAACGAGATCTTTACAGAGCATGGAAGATGCCTCTAGGGGAAGTCTCCATTTTGATTGCTGTGCCTAGACTAATTCTGATACTCCTGAGTTTGCTGTCAGGTTTTTACGATGCTGAAATGTGTGTTTTCCAGGTTCCTGTGTGGGCTATTTTTCACTAAGAATCTAGAAAATATCTTGGCTTTTCGTGGGGTTTAGTGCAAAATAGGTTTGACTGTAGGAACCACATTGTTGCAAAGATGAAGCATGCAATTAAAGTTCTTTCTAATAATTTGAGATGATTTAAATATATGTCAAATGAAATGCCATAGTCAAGGAACCAAAGCAGTCGAATGAATTGCCTATAAATTCCTTTGGCATGAAGCGTGTTGAGTGAAATGTTTATTTCTTCTAAGCAATAGGTCATAAGAGTGTTTAAATAAAGGTATAGTATATATAATGCACTGGAGCACAATCCATGGATTAGAGTGAAATTTCAACACTCAGTTCCTTTACTTAGAGAAGTCCACCTATGCCCAGATGGATTAATTAATTGTAGTGGTAGAAAATACAGGGTGTAAAACACAGCTGACTGTTGAGCTTAGTATATCACTATGTTGTAGAGAAACTCAAGAATCAAGAAAATTCTAAATAAGTAAATGCTAATTTGTCATGCAGTACTATGGTATTTTCAGGCAGCTAATCAAGAAAATTTGAATTGGAAGACCGTCAAACTTGTTTCATACAATAAAACTCTGAGAGACTTATCTACAAATAGAAACACAAGGAGCATCCTTTTTTGTACTCAGCAAAGAGCTGGAGTATGTTGTGCTGTTACGGAGGTTTATTTTTATAAACTACTCCAATGAATTTTATAAGCATGTAAAAGATTGTAAGTGCCCTGAAACATGTTTATTCTTGGACTGGCAATTACATACATGGATTCAGTTTTGATTTTCTTTAAAATAAAAATAAAAATATTTCTCTGGAGTAATTTGCTCTCGGTAACAAGAGTCATCTGCAAGAGAAATATCCAAACCAATTTCTGGGCAGTGGAAGTAGCTTTATTTTTTATAACATTCTTAGTACCTGTGACCAGGGTTGGTAGAGTGCCAGTCCTGCCAGCTTTAAGGAGCTGCATGTAAGTGTACCCTCGTTTCCTCAGAATCCCAGGGATGTGGACATTTCTTTGAGATGAGCTTTTAGGAAGCCCCAGAACATCTGGTGGTGTGACATCTTCCTGCATGCTCTGTTTCTGCACGTGATGTTTTCCAGTGCTTTCAAACATCCCTTCCCTTCTGTTTTTTCAGATGGTTATTTAGACCTATCTTGAGAGCTACTCTCTTCAGCCTCAGCTTTATCCAAGATACAATATGGTTATTATATAACCTAGTATTTTTTCATTTTACTTACATTTCATTACATAACCTAGTATTTTACATTGTTACTTGCACAGCAGAATAACTGCAGAACTCTGCTCGATCCAGGTTATACTGAAAACTAAAAAAAATGCTATTTTTACATGCCTGACATTTTTCTTGCATATTTGAGCTTAGGTATTATGTTTGCTCATTTCAGGAGTGCTTCTGAACCACAGTCCAGAAAGAAGAAAAATCTTCTTGGTTGAAGTTGAACATTTGTCTCTAAGAGTAAGAACAAAGCCATGCCAGTGCTTTCAGAAGACTCAGGTAATTCAGCTGCATGCTTTCAACAGAGCAGTGACTGAAATCTTGTCATACCTGTTTCACACATAAAAATAATTTAAATAGGAGTAAAATGTAATAGAATTAAGATAATTCAACTGAAGTTTCTGAGCAATTACCTACAAGAAGGAAGGTGGAATGTAAAAGGTGAAAATTAATAAAGTTTGTCAGGATCAGTTTCCTACTAACCCTAGAGCACCCAAATATACTCTGATAGACCTGAATATACTCTGATAGACTTGAATATATTCTGATAGATCTGAATATATTCTGATAGACCTGAATATATTCTGATAGGCAGAATTGGACCCCTCAGTGTAACAGTGCCTTCTACATGTGCTTACTAAAGATCAGCCCATATATCTCTGCTGCTTGCTGTGTCATTTCTTAATATTTTCTGAACAGGGGTTGATAAACATTGTAAATATCCTTCCTTTTAACTTAAAATAAGTGTCTTTGTTCAAGGCTACTTTACTAGCTTCTCCAGTATGCTGCCCAGGAGAAGTCACAGATAATAAATGATGCTTAGGATTAAAGCAGGAGTGAGTTTGAGTCTCCTGGATCAAAATCCACTCTAAGGTTCGTGGAGAGAATAGCCACAGGAATAGATTTGAACCCCCTCCACCTTTTTATATTTCCTGTTTTGTTTTGGTCCTGTGTTCCCAGACATGGTTCACCGGGAAAAATCTGGCCTTTGTCTGGCTCTGTGTGTTGCAAAATTGGGATATTTAAATATTTTTTTAGAAAACTAGCCACAAGCTTTGATTCCACCACAATGGAAATCTACACTTTATCCTTTCTTCCTCTGGTCAGGCCTGGCTTTTTATAGGTGCCTCAGAGTGGAAGGGGCAGGATAACACTTGTAAGCAAAGCTGCTGGGGAGGTAGAGCTGCTACCTGTGCAAAAAAAGGTCATTCAATCAGTTTGAGAGTCTGCTGTGGTACTAAAATTTCAAATTTGTAAGAGGGGAAACAAAGGGTTCTGGAAACAAGGAGTAATAAACATGAAGTGTTAAATGTGAAAGATAATTTCTTAAGAAATATATATTGCTTTGTTAGATTTTGCCTTAATATGATGGTGTGCTTGACACTTATGAGGGGAGTGTTGCAAAATGAGCTGTGGATAAACACGAGATAATCACAAGTCTCTGCAAATGTGATGATCATCAATGTGATACCCAAATAAATGTAGTGACTGTTAAGACTGCAGTAGAAGGTCCTGTGAGAAATGCTGTGTAGAATGTTTTTGTTCTGTCCTGAATCTAAATTTAGGGTTGCATGAAACTTTGGCCCTTTTGACATCTCAGCTAAGACCTGATTCAAATCATAAAGAGGAAATGGGATTCCTTAGGGATGTCTTCAGTGAAAGAAGTCTCAGCTACCTGATGAAGGTAAAAGTTTGTATTTATTTATGTACATTCTCCTTACAGTTTACTTTTTCTCTGTTCCCTTGATTTATCAACCATTTACTTTGCCAAACCTTTTTTTTAAGAATTCTGTACTGACCAAAGCATATGTGTGCTTAAGAACAAACACTAATAATGTTTGACAATTAATATGTTGAACCTATTAAAACCGAGATCAAGGAGTAGAATGTTGCTGGCAGAGGTTCCAAAAAGTGCAAGAGGCTCCAGGGAATGGGGAAAATATGCAGATGGGATAGAAAACCTAATATCCCATTGAGTATGGGATAGAAAACTTCATATATGGGATAGAAAACCTCACATGCCATTGAATATGGGACAGAAACCCTCACATATGGGATAGAAAACCTCACATTCCATTGCATATGGGATAGAAAACCTAACACCCAACCTATAATAAAATCCCCTAATATAACTTTAGTTGCCAAGTATTGGTTATGCAAAAGCCAGATGATGCCTCTTCACAGAGATAATCTAGTTTATGAATGTATGGGAAATTAATTCAATAGTCCAGTTTTAATTTTTTAATGTGGAGGTGGGTTTTTTTGGGGGTGTTATTTGGTGGGGGTGTTTTGTTTTAATTTTGGTTCTGAGTTTCTTTGGGGTGGGTGTGCTAGGGAAGAAGTAAAGGGTTTGGGTTTGGGTGTTTGCTTTCCAGCCTTAGCACAGGGATGTGGCTTCCTCAGAGAGGGTGGTAAGGATGCTCAGTAGGGGAACATGAGGCACTTTGCCAAAATATTCCTTATGTCTTTGACAGATGTGGAGTCAGTCTGAGTGCCAGCAGTGTCTGCAGGGGAGCTGTGGACAGTTCATCTATCACAACACTGGGGGTGGCACAAAGCTCTTCTGGTCTGCCCACTGCTCAGAAATCCTTGCTCCTGGCTGTGGAACTTCTGGCTGTGGAACTCCTCCTCAGCCTGTGTCCGGCCAATCTTCAGCCTTGAGACTTTCTAGAACGGTGTTCCCTGAGTCATGAGAGTTGAGTTTCAAGTCCCGCACCCAGGGATTCCACTGCTGGGCAGCATAAAACAGTGTTCCCAACTGCTGTCCTCAAGAGCTGTAGCCCCCTGTGACCTGTGTCCCTTCTCCCATCAGAGCTTTGTTTTGCTGGTGCCTGGCTTGGGAGTCCTTGCCTTGCACAGGAGACTGGACTGGACTACAAACACATGCTAACAGTGGTAACAGGCAACTTTATTTACACAACTAAATAAATTTCAGCATTTGTGCATGCAGAGGAGGAAGATTGGCAGGACAGAGGACGCCTTTGACCTGAGGCTGCCTTTGGACGAGCAGGCACTGCCCCAGTATGTAATGGTCATGGTCCACTGCAGCCTGCAGTGGATCCTGTTCATCCTGCTGCCCATGTCTTTTTTCTCATGAGGCCCAGCAGTATCTGGTGCACCCGAGTTAAGAATTTCACCACTATCTCGTATGGATGTGGAGCAGGCAAGAGAGGTTGCATTGACATTGGCTCCTCAGAGGGGTTTGAGGTCGACTCTGGCTCTGGTGTGGCTGTTGCAGTTGAGTGATCAGGAGTGGGAGTACAGCAGCCTGACTCTGTTGGTGTTGGCTCTGGCTGCTCAAAAGGGGTTGAGCTGAAGGTTGGCTCTGGTGCTGGAGTGGCTGTTTCAGCTGACTCTGGACATGGAGTGGGAGTAGAGCAGTTTGACTCTGTTGGTGTTGGCTCTGGCTGCTCAAAAGAGGTTGAGCTGAAGGTTGGCTCTGGTGCTGGAGTGGCTGTTTCAGCTGACTCTGGACATGGAGTGGGAGTAGAGCAGCCTGACTCTGTTGGTGCTGACTCTGGCTGCTCCAAGGGGGCTGAGCTGAAGGTTGGCTCTGGTCTTGGAGTAGCTGTTTCAGCTGACTCAGGATATGGAGTGGGAGTAGAGCAGTTTGACTCTGTCAGTGTTGGCTCTGGCTGCTCAAGAGGGGTTGAGATGTAGGTTGTCTCTGGTGCTAGAGTGTCTGTTCCAGGTGGACGCATGCCCATCTGAATCAGGATCCAGTTGTAGAAGTACTGAGTGGAGGTGTAGACTCCCGGGCGTTTTGTTCTGACACAGCCTTTTCCCCAGCTGGTCACTCCAACAAGCCAAAAGTAGCCAGCATGGTTATCTTTGCACACCAGAGGCCCTCCACTGTCACCCTGCAACAGAGGAAAGAGGATTAGGGTGCTGTTGGGTGGCTGCTGTCAGCACTAGAGGCCTGTTTCTCTCTTGCAGCCCCTGCCACAGCTGTATTCATGGTACAAAAAGGCTTTGCTCAGGTGCTGGAGTCTCAAGAACCTTAGCTGGGAACAGGGTGGGTGTCTGTGAAGGCCCCCTTTTGTATCTGCACAGTGATCCTGGATGGGCAGAGCATAGATCATCCAGAATCTGGATCTGTGGGCTGCTGAGAACACTGGATGGGCTTTCTGGGCAGAGGGGCAGGCCTGGGGAACACGGTCACTTGGCAAGGAAACTCCAGCAGTGGAGGAAAAGTGGTTTGCCAGACAAAGCCCATGGTGACGGGGTACCTTCGCTGCTGGCTCCCAGCACTCATACCTGGCAGGTGTCCATGCCACCCCGTGGGTAGCCAGCACACAGGTTGTGGGTGTGGATGGCCCCAGCGTACCGACGGCTGCTGTTAACCAGCCGGATATCCAGGAGACGGACCTTGGCTTCCTGCAGGACATCACTCGGACCCTGAGCTGCAAGCACAGGAAGGAATGGGCACCCAGCAGCTCTTTGCCAGTTCCACTCCCCTGTCTGGGGGTGAACTCATTCCCTAGGGCTTGGCTTTGCCTCTGGAGCAGTTGTTGAAGCGCTGTGTCCTTTCTGTCTGCCTTTGGGGAGCAGGCCAGGCCCAGCTCTCCAGAGGCATACATCCTACAGCCTGACTTTGGTTTGTGCTGTCAGGAAGCCAAACCCATCTTGCTGGTGTGCCCAGCTCACCCTCAGGGCCCTTTTTGGGAACTCACCTTTTGCAGTGGCAGAACCCCAGCCAGCAATGTAGCAGGTTTTCAGCTCTGACACTGTGAGCGAGGCGTTGGGCACGCAGGCAAGCTGGACGTAGTCACTGCACTCCACGGGCTTGTCCAGCTCCAGCAGGGCGATGTCGTTCTGCTGGGAATCAGCCGTGTACTCCTGGTGGGCCAGGAGCCGCTTGATGTGGCGCACCTGAGTTTCAGGGCCCAGATGGGTCAGCTTGGTGGCCCCGATCAGCACACGCCACATGGTGACATTCCTGCAAGGCAGAGAGGGGTCTGAGGAAGAGCAGAGCCGTGTGCTGTTGATGCCTTAGGATTTTAGCTTTTGTATTTTTCATCCATTTGTAATCCTGCAGTTTTTTACTGTATAACTAAATTCTGCACACAGTGTGAGCTGCTGCTGCTTTCCCATTCTGGTCACAAAAATTCCTCTCCAGGCCTGGCAATCAAGGATACCTCACTGCCTCAGGCCTCGAGAGATGGAAACAAAAGTGAGTTGAGGGGAGCAAACTGGGGGTAAATGACTTCATTACCTGAAGCTGTAATTAGAAGATTAACCCTAAATATGCAAATGGACCAAATTTATAGGTGTGAAAACCTTTGACCCGTGGTCAATTTTGGGTTGTAGCACTTGGGGGGGTCTTTTGTTTTGCCTAAAATGGACCTGGAGGCCCTTCAATAAATATAATCACTTTTTATTCCTTGTCTGGCCTGTTTTTAGGTAGTCCTGAAAAGGCATCACTGTGGCAGCTCAGCACTTCCCTTCCTTCTGCTTCTCAAGGCAGAGAGGAAAGCAGGGCAATGAGGAGTGTGACTGCCCTAGCATGCCTTAGGCTCCAGGAATGCCACACTGGAGGCTGCTGGGCAGCAGTGGCACGAGCCCAGCCTTCTGAGCAGTCCCTCAGTTGGGCCCCGTAGTATTGAGGTGCTGCAGGCTGGGCAACTGTTTGTGTGGTGAGGATACCCTCATTCCCTGCTCCTCCTTACCTGGCCTGGAGGAAGCAATGGGCTGCTGTGAGGACCCACTGTGGGCTGATGAGGGACCCTCCACATGTATGGCCGGTGCCTATTTTCCTGGGGTCCTGGATGCTGACAATCCAGGGCCAGGCCCCTGGCAGGGCACCTGTGCCAGTCACAATTCGGTAGTCAGCATCTATGGAGTTGTAGTCAGAAGCCATGGGCCGGAGCCCACAGGTCCCTCTGGAAGCACAAAATCATTACTGCCCTTCTGTTCCAGTACCTGGGTGCTGGCAAGGAGGCTCCCACATGGGGTTTGGGGTGTGGCAATGGGGGACAAGCACCCTCCTAGAGCCTGGGGCCATACCTGCAGTTGCCCCAGGTACCATGTGCAGGTCTGTACACAGCCAGCAGGATGAAGAGGTACAGGTACAGAAGATTCATCGCTGTCAGCAGCATCTGTCAGCTGAAAGAGACAAAAGCTTGTCTCTTCCAGTGCAGTCTCTGACGAGTGCTGCAGCAACTGCACTGTCCATGGCACCTGGGGCTGATGTCACAGAGTGGGTGGTTCCAGGTTCTGGGCACAGTGTCCTCAGAGGGCAGGGAAAGGCCACAGCCTCACAGAACCACAGAATGGTTTGGGCTGGAAGGGACCTTGAAGGTTGTGAAAGGCAAAAGGGGTCCCTTGCCTCGCACATGCAAAACGACACCATGGGCAGACAAATCTGGCACAGAGGGAAAGTCACTCCAAAGGCAGTGTTTGGTCAGAGAGGGTGCTCAGAGCCACCACACGATGGAGAAAACTAGCACATCAAAGCTAGAAAGAGGACAGGAAGGAACAATGCCATGTGCAAACTACTTGGGGGGATGCTTCAAGGCACATAAGCCTTAGCTGATGGAACAAACCTGGAAACTCCTGAGTGTTGCAAGAGGAATTGCTGACCATGGCAGAGTGCGAGAAGCTGACAGGAGTTTCAATGCCATGAGGAAGCCCTTCTGAGTCTGTTTATACATTCTCCATGTCTGGAGCAGGGTGAGTACTGCAAATGCCTCAGTGCTGCCTCTTGCTTTGGAGACTGGTGCTGGAGGTCATGGCTGCAGAAAACAAGGGACTGAGATGGAGAGTGCTCATGCACTCACTTTTGTGGTTTGGGAATGGCATTCCCCAGTCTGGTGTTTCCACTGGAACACTGCAAACCACTGCTCCTCACTCCCTTCTCCCTCTCCCCTCCCTTCTCTGGTGGGCTTGAGAATAGAACTGGAAGCACAAAAGTTAAAGACTGTGGGTTGAGACAAGAACAATATAATGGAAACAGCAATGAAACAAGAAAATGAGCAGTAACCGCAACAATATTAATAATGGACTGGGACAATTCACATGCAACCATCCACCCCATAGAGCCTGGCAGTACCCAACCAGGCTGTCATGCATGTTATCCAGCGGAGATTTCTTCCCCTGTCCCTGGAAAATGTTGTGGAGTGGTTCAGAACAACCTCCACGTCCTGGCCATGCCCTGTCCTGGTTATGGCAAAAATTTACCCCATCCTGGCCAGAACCAGGACATTCACCCTCATGATCTGCCCCACAGCTTTGGAATCTGTGCCAGAGGGTCTGGCAGGGCAGGGAGGGCAGTCACCAGGGATTGGCAGACGTTGGAAACTCCTTATCCCTCTCTCTGGCCCCTGGTTTTCCTTGTTTTATGGAATGGAAGAACACATGTCCAACTCCTCCCAGTATCTCCTTCACTGGAAATCCTCCGTGCTTTGATTCCTTCTCTGACATTCTGCTGCACCTGGGGAATGCAGTGGGAAAACCCAAGGCTTTGTGTGAAGGTCACTCCCTCAGCACTTCACCTGAGGTGCACAGGAAGGCTGCCCTGGCTCTACCACACCTCATCCAGAACACCTGGAAGCTCTTCCCTCCCCATTCACACACTCCCCTGCCTTGTCCTCCTCATCCCACAGGGATGCACAGAGGGGCTACCACACTTCACGGTTTGGTAGCCCTGATACCACACTCCTGACTGGAATGGGGTGACCCTGGGGCAGTTTTGGCCTGCATCAGTTCCATGTCCTGCCTCAGCACACCCAGGTTCTCTGTTGGCGTCTGTGCTCATCTCTGCAGCTTTGCTGTCCTGCACCAGGAGTTTGCTGAATAAAATCATCCTCTAGAAAGGACATGTGACACAAGCCCAGGAGTAAGCAGCACCATGGGAGAGTTCAGCAAGGTGCCCTGGGGACAGCCAGGCCAGGCAGGGGAAGGTGGGGGGACCACGGCCTCACTGAAGCAGCCACATTGTACAGCACAAAAAATAAAGCTAAATAAATGCTGGGATGAAATACAGCACTGCTGGGACTGCTCCATTTAGCAAATAACAGTTGTGGGGGAGATTTACAGATGTACTGGGTACATCTGGGAACTGGGGCTCCTGCTGGAAGTCTTCAATCTTGAAGCTCCCAGTTCCCAAAGCTGGTAAATCCTTCCCAGCAATGGCTCCTGAGGCAGGGAGAGGGGTGGAAAGCCAAGGATGGGGCAGAGATCAGAAGGAGCTGGGGAGCTCAGAGAGGTCTTCAAGGGGAAGAGGATTTGTCTGAAAGGCCCTCACTTTTCTGGTCATCTTGGCAACTCTGGCAGGTTTAACAGGAGGTTTGTCTGGAAACAAGACAGGGACATATTGGCATGATGGGTGCTGGCATATTCCAGTCTTAGGCTTTGCAGAGAGAGATTTGCTGTTTCCCCATAGGCCACAGAGGATTTTAATATGAGGTGAACTCCCCAAGCTTGCATCCACCCTGTTCCATGGCCTCTGGCTCTGAGAAATGCTCTCCTGTGCACCCTGCTTCATTCCCTCAGATCAATGGCTGATGTGCCAGCAGCTCCTGCTCCAGAAGGGCAGCACATGATGAAGGTGCCACCCCTGCAGCTGAAAAGAAGGTTCCTTTTGCCATGGCATTCCAGGAGGTCATAAGACACATCATCAATGGAGTCTGAAAAAAAGAAAAATTAGAAGTTGAGGCAGCTGCATTTACCAGTGTGGGCAGTCCAGAGAGAACTGCCTGGACCTGACCCAGTTTGTGGATCAGAGCCAGAAATAGGTTCCCTTAGCTAGAAATGAGACCTCTCTACCCAGAGAGCCAGCTGCTTGCCATTCCATTGCTCCCTGGCCACAAGCAGCACTTCATCCATGAGCTCTCACCCCACAGAGCCCCTAGGTAACCCTGAAAAGACTCCTTCAGTATCAGGGGCTGCAAGAGACCTCTAGATGAGCAGCTAGAGGATTAGGTGAGGAGAAGAACTGAAATAAAATGCGTGTTTTTCCCTGGATTTGTGGAAGACAACAAGAAAGAAATACAGGACCCCAAAAAACAAACCCACTCGATGGGAGAGGCAGGTGAGCACCTCTGGTTCAGGAATTACAGAATGCACTCAACTGCAGCTTGCAGACAAGGATCCTGGCACGTTCCAGCAGCCAGCACTGCCACCTGATCCCAGCATCCCTCTGCCCCATGGATTTACACAGGACCCCAAAGCCCCAGTGGTCAGTGAAAGGAAAACATCCAACTGTCCACACTTGGCAACCTACTCCTGGGTTCTGCAGCCTGTGGAGAAAGACAAATTCCCTCACTAGAAAACTAAGCAGGTTTGAGCTGGGCTTTCTCAAAGCACACTAAAGGCAGAGGTGGGCTTCTCCGTGCTGTTTGGGAAGTGGCACATGAACCACACGGGAATCAGAGAGAGATTATCAACTCCAGAGGCACTGCTGAGCGCAGCCTCTCCTGACTCCAGCTGGGCTCCAGCCCCGAGGTGACCTGTGCCTCCAAACAGAGGGGCCAGAGTGACCTGCACTGACCAGGCCGGCCACAGCTCCGTGTCACACTGACCACTGCAGCGTCCAGCCAGTCCCTCCAGAGGCTCTTCCAATCTCCACCTCCACCTTACAGGGGCATGGAACGCCGCTGATCACACCCGCTGCTCCCTGACCTGCAGCCAGAGGAAGATTTCCTCATTTGCTGCTGTGGCCAGTGGCACCTCTCTGTAGCAGGTTTTGCGTCCTGCTCGGTGCCCCAGTGCTCCAGACAGGCTGGCTCCGTGCTGCTGGGCCTCTCCCGGTCCCTCTGAGCAGGGCTGCAGCCGAGTCTTCAGAACAGCCCCAATTCCCCAAAACAGCCCCCAAAACAGCCCGGCGCTGTCTGTGTGGGGAACATCAAACCCACACCAAGGAATGGCTTTGCCCAGTGCCCCGGGATGGAGCAGCCCCGGCCTGCTCCACCAGAGCCCAGGGCGGCTCTGGGAGCCCTGAGGGCACGAGAGAAGGAAACTTCAGCGTGAGGGTCTGCAGCGGCCAGGGGAACACCAGCGCCTCCGAGCCGCCCTGCCAGACACGTACGGCCCTCCACCACCCTCGCAGTGGTGCGGGAATGTGCTCGCTGCTGAGGGCGGCCTCGCGGCTCGGCGAGCAGCTCGGGCAGGGCCGCCGCTGTCCGCTCCGTGCGGAGCGCAGCCTCCTCCGGACGCGGCCGTGAGGCGGTCTGGGCCCTCGGGTGTCGCCTCCGGCAGAATCAGCGGCTCGGTGGAGCTCACACGAAGCTCTCCCTGGGGCGGGACAGCCCTTGCCCGTGGGGTGTCGGGCGGGCCCCGGGCCGGCCGAGGGTTGCCCGGCTGAGCCCGGGGCCGCCCCTGACGTGGGGCTCTGGGGCAGAGTCCGGCCCGCGGTGCCCAGCAGGGATGCGCGGTTCTGTCTGTGCTCGGGCAGCACCAGAGTAGAGTTTTTCCCTGCTACAGTACCTACGCTACCCCGCGAAAGAGCATCGCTCAGGTTTGACAGGAGGAGAAATCTGTGTGGCCGTCAGCTATCACCTATGGCCCGGTCAGGATACTGATGGATTTTCTGACCTATTCGCTAGGGTCGTGTAAAATGTTAAACTGCAGATGCTTTCTGAAAGCAACTAGTGCTTTGAATGGTACAATCTGGATTACAGAAGCTTTATGTAGTGTTAGGCTGTGAACCACAATAGGTTTATTCTACAAGTTAATAGGGATATGCCAGATCATGTTACACTTCTGTTTTATCTTCTGTTTTGACCCTATGGCAAGCATCAGTTGGGTTTATTTAGCTCTTTATTAGCCCTTTATTTAGCTCTTAGCATTTTTCACATTTTGTGTGAAAAATGAATTAACTTTTAGGTAGATATTTTTAAAGAGGAAAAATGTATTTGTGCCTATTGATGCTGCAGTGATTTGTGGTTTTGAGACCCATCTTGCAAAATACCACATGCTGAGGCTGATTGTCATAGCTCTGAAGCCAGCCCTGGGTATGGAATGCTTTTCATTCTTTGGAGTGTTCATTCCAGGCAGTTCTGTGTAACGAGATCTTTACAGAGCATGGAAGATGCCTCTAGGGGAACTCTCCATTTTGATTGCTGTGCCTAGACTAATTCTGATACTCCTGAGTTTGCTGTCAGGTTTTTACGATGCTGAAATGTGTGTTTTCCAGGTTCCTGTGTGGGCTATTTTTCACTAAGAATCTAGAAAATATCTTGGCTTTTCATGGGGTTTAGTGCAAAATAGGTTTGACTGTAGGAACCACATTGTTGCAAAGATGAAGCATGCAATTAAAGTTCTTTCTAATAATTTGAGATGATTTAAATATATGTCAAATGAAATGCCATAGTCAAGGAACCAAAGCAGTCGAATGAATTGCCTATAAATTCCTTTGGCATGAAGCGTGTTGAGTGAAATGTTTATTTCTTCTAAGCAATAGGTCATAAGAGTGTTTAAATAAAGGTATAGTATATATAATGCACTGGAGCACAATCCATGGATTAGAGTGAAATTTCAACACTCAGTTCCTTTACTTAGAGAAGTCCACCTATGCCCAGATGGATTAATTAATTGTAGTGGTAGAAAATACAGGGTGTAAAACACAGCTGACTGTTGAGCTTAGTATATCACTATGTTGTAGAGAAACTCAAGAATCAAGAAAATTCTAAATAAGTAAATGCTAATTTGTCATGCAGTACTATGGTATTTTCAGGCAGCTAATCAAGAAAATTTGAATTGGAAGACCGTCAAACTTGTTTCATACAATAAAACTCTGAGAGACTTATCTACAAATAGAAACACAAGGAGCATCCTTTTTTGTACTCAGCAAAGAGCTGGAGTATGTTGTGCTGTTACGGAGGTTTATTTTTATAAACTACTCCAATGAATTTTATAAGCATGTAAAAGATTGTAAGTGCCCTGAAACATGTTTATTCTTGGACTGGCAATTACATACATGGATTCAGTTTTGATTTTCTTTAAAATAAAAATAAAAATATTTCTCTGGAGTAATTTGCTCTCGGTAACAAGAGTCATCTGCAAGAGAAATATCCAAACCAATTTCTGGGCAGTGGAAGTAGCTTTATTTTTTATAACATTCTTAGTACCTGTGACCAGGGTTGGTAGAGTGCCAGTCCTGCCAGCTTTAAGGAGCTGCATGTAAGTGTACCCTCGTTTCCTCAGAATCCCAGGGATGTGGACATTTCTTTGAGATGAGCTTTTAGGAAGCCCCAGAACATCTGGTGGTGTGACATCTTCCTGCATGCTCTGTTTCTGCACGTGATGTTTTCCAGTGCTTTCAAACATCCCTTCCCTTCTGTTTTTTCAGATGGTTATTTAGACCTATCTTGAGAGCTACTCTCTTCAGCCTCAGCTTTATCCAAGATACAATATGGTTATTATATAACCTAGTATTTTTTCATTTTACTTACATTTCATTACATAACCTAGTATTTTACATTGTTACTTGCACAGCAGAATAACTGCAGAACTCTGCTCGATCCAGGTTATACTGAAAACTAAAAAAAATGCTATTTTTACATGCCTGACATTTTTCTTGCATATTTGAGCTTAGGTATTATGTTTGCTCATTTCAGGAGTGCTTCTGAACCACAGTCCAGAAAGAAGAAAAATCTTCTTGGTTGAAGTTGAACATTTGTCTCTAAGAGTAAGAACAAAGCCATGCCAGTGCTTTCAGAAGACTCAGGTAATTCAGCTGCATGCTTTCAACAGAGCAGTGACTGAAATCTTGTCATACCTGTTTCACACATAAAAATAATTTAAATAGGAGTAAAATGTAATAGAATTAAGATAATTCAACTGAAGTTTCTGAGCAATTACCTACAAGAAGGAAGGTGGAATGTAAAAGGTGAAAATTAATAAAGTTTGTCAGGATCAGTTTCCTACTAACCCTAGAGCACCCAAATATACTCTGATAGACCTGAATATACTCTGATAGACTTGAATATATTCTGATAGATCTGAATATATTCTGATAGACCTGAATATATTCTGATAGGCAGAATTGGACCCCTCAGTGTAACAGTGCCTTCTACATGTGCTTACTAAAGATCAGCCCATATATCTCTGCTGCTTGCTGTGTCATTTCTTAATATTTTCTGAACAGGGGTTGATAAACATTGTAAATATCCTTCCTTTTAACTTAAAATAAGTGTCTTTGTTCAAGGCTACTTTACTAGCTTCTCCAGTATGCTGCCCAGGAGAAGTCACAGATAATAAATGATGCTTAGGATTAAAGCAGGAGTGAGTTTGAGTCTCCTGGATCAAAATCCACTCTAAGGTTCGTGGAGAGAATAGCCACAGGAATAGATTTGAACCCCCTCCACCTTTTTATATTTCCTGTTTTGTTTTGGTCCTGTGTTCCCAGACATGGTTCACCGGGAAAAATCTGGCCTTTGTCTGGCTCTGTGTGTTGCAAAATTGGGATATTTAAATATTTTTTTAGAAAACTAGCCACAAGCTTTGATTCCACCACAATGGAAATCTACACTTTATCCTTTCTTCCTCTGGTCAGGCCTGGCTTTTTATAGGTGCCTCAGAGTGGAAGGGGCAGGATAACACTTGTAAGCAAAGCTGCTGGGGAGGTAGAGCTGCTACCTGTGCAAAAAAAGGTCATTCAATCAGTTTGAGAGTCTGCTGTGGTACTAAAATTTCAAATTTGTAAGAGGGGAAACAAAGGGTTCTGGAAACAAGGAGTAATAAACATGAAGTGTTAAATGTGAAAGATAATTTCTTAAGAAATATATATTGCTTTGTTAGATTTTGCCTTAATATGATGGTGTGCTTGACACTTATGAGGGGAGTGTTGCAAAATGAGCTGTGGATAAACACGAGATAATCACAAGTCTCTGCAAATGTGATGATCATCAATGTGATACCCAAATAAATGTAGTGACTGTTAAGACTGCAGTAGAAGGTCCTGTGAGAAATGCTGTGTAGAATGTTTTTGTTCTGTCCTGAATCTAAATTTAGGGTTGCATGAAACTTTGGCCCTTTTGACATCTCAGCTAAGACCTGATTCAAATCATAAAGAGGAAATGGGATTCCTTAGGGATGTCTTCAGTGAAAGAAGTCTCAGCTACCTGATGAAGGTAAAAGTTTGTATTTATTTATGTACATTCTCCTTACAGTTTACTTTTTCTCTGTTCCCTTGATTTATCAACCATTTACTTTGCCAAACCTTTTTTTTAAGAATTCTGTACTGACCAAAGCATATGTGTGCTTAAGAACAAACACTAATAATGTTTGACAATTAATATGTTGAACATATTAAAACCGAGATCAAGGAGTAGAATGTTGCTGGCAGAGGTTCCAAAAAGTGCAAGAGGCTCCAGGGAATGGGGAAAATATGCAGATGGGATAGAAAACCTAATATCCCATTGAGTATGGGATAGAAAACTTCATATATGGGATAGAAAACCTCACATGCCATTGAATATGGGACAGAAACCCTCACATATGGGATAGAAAACCTCACATTCCATTGCATATGGGATAGAAAACCTAACACCCAACCTATAATAAAATCCCCTAATATAACTTTAGTTGCCAAGTATTGGTTATGCAAAAGCCAGATGATGCCTCTTCACAGAGATAATCTAGTTTATGAATGTATGGGAAATTAATTCAATAGTCCAGTTTTAATTTTTTAATGTGGAGGTGGGTTTTTTTGGGGGTGTTATTTGGTGGGGGTGTTTTGTTTTAATTTTGGTTCTGAGTTTCTTTGGGGTGGGTGTGCTAGGGAAGAAGTAAAGGGTTTGGGTTTGGGTGTTTGCTTTCCAGCCTTAGCACAGGGATGTGGCTTCCTCAGAGAGGGTGGTAAGGATGCTCAGTAGGGGAACATGAGGCACTTTGCCAAAATATTCCTTATGTCTTTGACAGATGTGGAGTCAGTCTGAGTGCCAGCAGTGTCTGCAGGGGAGCTGTGGACAGTTCATCTATCACAACACTGGGGGTGGCACAAAGCTCTTCTGGTCTGCCCACTGCTCAGAAATCCTTGCTCCTGGCTGTGGAACTTCTGGCTGTGGAACTCCTCCTCAGCCTGTGTCCGGCCAATCTTCAGCCTTGAGACTTTCTAGAACGGTGTTCCCTGAGTCATGAGAGTTGAGTTTCAAGTCCCGCACCCAGGGATTCCACTGCTGGGCAGCATAAAACAGTGTTCCCAACTGCTGTCCTCAAGAGCTGTAGCCCCCTGTGACCTGTGTCCCTTCTCCCATCAGAGCTTTGTTTTGCTGGTGCCTGGCTTGGGAGTCCTTGCCTTGCACAGGAGACTGGACTGGACTACAAACACATGCTAACAGTGGTAACAGGCAACTTTATTTACACAACTAAATAAATTTCAGCATTTGTGCATGCAGAGGAGGAAGATTGGCAGGACAGAGGACGCCTTTGACCTGAGGCTGCCTTTGGACGAGCAGGCACTGCCCCAGTATGTAATGGTCATGGTCCACTGCAGCCTGCAGTGGATCCTGTTCATCCTGCTGCCCATGTCTTTTTTCTCATGAGGCCCAGCAGTATCTGGTGCACCCGAGTTAAGAATTTCACCACTATCTCGTATGGATGTGGAGCAGGCAAGAGAGGTTGCATTGACATTGGCTCCTCAGAGGGGTTTGAGGTCGACTCTGGCTCTGGTGTGGCTGTTGCAGTTGAGTGATCAGGAGTGGGAGTACAGCAGCCTGACTCTGTTGGTGTTGGCTCTGGCTGCTCAAAAGGGGTTGAGCTGAAGGTTGGCTCTGGTGCTGGAGTGGCTGTTTCAGCTGACTCTGGACATGGAGTGGGAGTAGAGCAGTTTGACTCTGTTGGTGTTGGCTCTGGCTGCTCAAAAGAGGTTGAGCTGAAGGTTGGCTCTGGTGCTGGAGTGGCTGTTTCAGCTGACTCTGGACATGGAGTGGGAGTAGAGCAGCCTGACTCTGTTGGTGCTGACTCTGGCTGCTCCAAGGGGGCTGAGCTGAAGGTTGGCTCTGGTCTTGGAGTAGCTGTTTCAGCTGACTCAGGATATGGAGTGGGAGTAGAGCAGTTTGACTCTGTCAGTGTTGGCTCTGGCTGCTCAAGAGGGGTTGAGATGTAGGTTGTCTCTGGTGCTAGAGTGTCTGTTCCAGGTGGACGCATGCCCATCTGAATCAGGATCCAGTTGTAGAAGTACTGAGTGGAGGTGTAGACTCCCGGGCGTTTTGTTCTGACACAGCCTTTTCCCCAGCTGGTCACTCCAACAAGCCAAAAGTAGCCAGCATGGTTATCTTTGCACACCAGAGGCCCTCCACTGTCACCCTGCAACAGAGGAAAGAGGATTAGGGTGCTGTTGGGTGGCTGCTGTCAGCACTAGAGGCCTGTTTCTCTCTTGCAGCCCCTGCCACAGCTGTATTCATGGTACAAAAAGGCTTTGCTCAGGTGCTGGAGTCTCAAGAACCTTAGCTGGGAACAGGGTGGGTGTCTGTGAAGGCCCCCTTTTGTATCTGCACAGTGATCCTGGATGGGCAGAGCATAGATCATCCAGAATCTGGATCTGTGGGCTGCTGAGAACACTGGATGGGCTTTCTGGGCAGAGGGGCAGGCCTGGGGAACACGGTCACTTGGCAAGGAAACTCCAGCAGTGGAGGAAAAGTGGTTTGCCAGACAAAGCCCATGGTGACGGGGTACCTTCGCTGCTGGCTCCCAGCACTCATACCTGGCAGGTGTCCATGCCACCCCGTGGGTAGCCAGCACACAGGTTGTGGGTGTGGATGGCCCCAGCGTACCGACGGCTGCTGTTAACCAGCCGGATATCCAGGAGACGGACCTTGGCTTCCTGCAGGACATCACTCGGACCCTGAGCTGCAAGCACAGGAAGGAATGGGCACCCAGCAGCTCTTTGCCAGTTCCACTCCCCTGTCTGGGGGTGAACTCATTCCCTAGGGCTTGGCTTTGCCTCTGGAGCAGTTGTTGAAGCGCTGTGTCCTTTCTGTCTGCCTTTGGGGAGCAGGCCAGGCCCAGCTCTCCAGAGGCATACATCCTACAGCCTGACTTTGGTTTGTGCTGTCAGGAAGCCAAACCCATCTTGCTGGTGTGCCCAGCTCACCCTCAGGGCCCTTTTTGGGAACTCACCTTTTGCAGTGGCAGAACCCCAGCCAGCAATGTAGCAGGTTTTCAGCTCTGACACTGTGAGCGAGGCGTTGGGCACGCAGGCAAGCTGGACGTAGTCACTGCACTCCACGGGCTTGTCCAGCTCCAGCAGGGCGATGTCGTTCTGCTGGGAATCAGCCGTGTACTCCTGGTGGGCCAGGAGCCGCTTGATGTGGCGCACCTGAGTTTCAGGGCCCAGATGGGTCAGCTTGGTGGCCCCGATCAGCACACGCCACATGGTGACATTCCTGCAAGGCAGAGAGGGGTCTGAGGAAGAGCAGAGCCGTGTGCTGTTGATGCCTTAGGATTTTAGCTTTTGTATTTTTCATCCATTTGTAATCCTGCAGTTTTTTACTGTATAACTAAATTCTGCACACAGTGTGAGCTGCTGCTGCTTTCCCATTCTGGTCACAAAAATTCCTCTCCAGGCCTGGCAATCAAGGATACCTCACTGCCTCAGGCCTCGAGAGATGGAAACAAAAGTGAGTTGAGGGGAGCAAACTGGGGGTAAATGACTTCATTACCTGAAGCTGTAATTAGAAGATTAACCCTAAATATGCAAATGGACCAAATTTATAGGTGTGAAAACCTTTGACCCGTGGTCAATTTTGGGTTGTAGCACTTGGGGGGGTCTTTTGTTTTGCCTAAAATGGACCTGGAGGCCCTTCAATAAATATAATCACTTTTTATTCCTTGTCTGGCCTGTTTTTAGGTAGTCCTGAAAAGGCATCACTGTGGCAGCTCAGCACTTCCCTTCCTTCTGCTTCTCAAGGCAGAGAGGAAAGCAGGGCAATGAGGAGTGTGACTGCCCTAGCATGCCTTAGGCTCCAGGAATGCCACACTGGAGGCTGCTGGGCAGCAGTGGCACGAGCCCAGCCTTCTGAGCAGTCCCTCAGTTGGGCCCCGTAGTATTGAGGTGCTGCAGGCTGGGCAACTGTTTGTGTGGTGAGGATACCCTCATTCCCTGCTCCTCCTTACCTGGCCTGGAGGAAGCAATGGGCTGCTGTGAGGACCCACTGTGGGCTGATGAGGGACCCTCCACATGTATGGCCGGTGCCTATTTTCCTGGGGTCCTGGATGCTGACAATCCAGGGCCAGGCCCCTGGCAGGGCACCTGTGCCAGTCACAATTCGGTAGTCAGCATCTATGGAGTTGTAGTCAGAAGCCATGGGCCGGAGCCCACAGGTCCCTCTGGAAGCACAAAATCATTACTGCCCTTCTGTTCCAGTACCTGGGTGCTGGCAAGGAGGCTCCCACATGGGGTTTGGGGTGTGGCAATGGGGGACAAGCACCCTCCTAGAGCCTGGGGCCATACCTGCAGTTGCCCCAGGTACCATGTGCAGGTCTGTACACAGCCAGCAGGATGAAGAGGTACAGGTACAGAAGATTCATCGCTGTCAGCAGCATCTGTCAGCTGAAAGAGACAAAAGCTTGTCTCTTCCAGTGCAGTCTCTGACGAGTGCTGCAGCAACTGCACTGTCCATGGCACCTGGGGCTGATGTCACAGAGTGGGTGGTTCCAGGTTCTGGGCACAGTGTCCTCAGAGGGCAGGGAAAGGCCACAGCCTCACAGAACCACAGAATGGTTTGGGCTGGAAGGGACCTTGAAGGTTGTGAAAGGCAAAAGGGGTCCCTTGCCTCGCACATGCAAAACGACACCATGGGCAGACAAATCTGGCACAGAGGGAAAGTCACTCCAAAGGCAGTGTTTGGTCAGAGAGGGTGCTCAGAGCCACCACACGATGGAGAAAACTAGCACATCAAAGCTAGAAAGAGGACAGGAAGGAACAATGCCATGTGCAAACTACTTGGGGGGATGCTTCAAGGCACATAAGCCTTAGCTGATGGAACAAACCTGGAAACTCCTGAGTGTTGCAAGAGGAATTGCTGACCATGGCAGAGTGCGAGAAGCTGACAGGAGTTTCAATGCCATGAGGAAGCCCTTCTGAGTCTGTTTATACATTCTCCATGTCTGGAGCAGGGTGAGTACTGCAAATGCCTCAGTGCTGCCTCTTGCTTTGGAGACTGGTGCTGGAGGTCATGGCTGCAGAAAACAAGGGACTGAGATGGAGAGTGCTCATGCACTCACTTTTGTGGTTTGGGAATGGCATTCCCCAGTCTGGTGTTTCCACTGGAACACTGCAAACCACTGCTCCTCACTCCCTTCTCCCTCTCCCCTCCCTTCTCTGGTGGGCTTGAGAATAGAACTGGAAGCACAAAAGTTAAAGACTGTGGGTTGAGACAAGAACAATATAATGGAAACAGCAATGAAACAAGAAAATGAGCAGTAACCGCAACAATATTAATAATGGACTGGGACAATTCACATGCAACCATCCACCCCATAGAGCCTGGCAGTACCCAACCAGGCTGTCATGCATGTTATCCAGCGGAGATTTCTTCCCCTGTCCCTGGAAAATGTTGTGGAGTGGTTCAGAACAACCTCCACGTCCTGGCCATGCCCTGTCCTGGTTATGGCAAAAATTTACCCCATCCTGGCCAGAACCAGGACATTCACCCTCATGATCTGCCCCACAGCTTTGGAATCTGTGCCAGAGGGTCTGGCAGGGCAGGGAGGGCAGTCACCAGGGATTGGCAGACGTTGGAAACTCCTTATCCCTCTCTCTGGCCCCTGGTTTTCCTTGTTTTATGGAATGGAAGAACACATGTCCAACTCCTCCCAGTATCTCCTTCACTGGAAATCCTCCGTGCTTTGATTCCTTCTCTGACATTCTGCTGCACCTGGGGAATGCAGTGGGAAAACCCAAGGCTTTGTGTGAAGGTCACTCCCTCAGCACTTCACCTGAGGTGCACAGGAAGGCTGCCCTGGCTCTACCACACCTCATCCAGAACACCTGGAAGCTCTTCCCTCCCCATTCACACACTCCCCTGCCTTGTCCTCCTCATCCCACAGGGATGCACAGAGGGGCTACCACACTTCACGGTTTGGTAGCCCTGATACCACACTCCTGACTGGAATGGGGTGACCCTGGGGCAGTTTTGGCCTGCATCAGTTCCATGTCCTGCCTCAGCACACCCAGGTTCTCTGTTGGCGTCTGTGCTCATCTCTGCAGCTTTGCTGTCCTGCACCAGGAGTTTGCTGAATAAAATCATCCTCTAGAAAGGACATGTGACACAAGCCCAGGAGTAAGCAGCACCATGGGAGAGTTCAGCAAGGTGCCCTGGGGACAGCCAGGCCAGGCAGGGGAAGGTGGGGGGACCACGGCCTCACTGAAGCAGCCACATTGTACAGCACAAAAAATAAAGCTAAATAAATGCTGGGATGAAATACAGCACTGCTGGGACTGCTCCATTTAGCAAATAACAGTTGTGGGGGAGATTTACAGATGTACTGGGTACATCTGGGAACTGGGGCTCCTGCTGGAAGTCTTCAATCTTGAAGCTCCCAGTTCCCAAAGCTGGTAAATCCTTCCCAGCAATGGCTCCTGAGGCAGGGAGAGGGGTGGAAAGCCAAGGATGGGGCAGAGATCAGAAGGAGCTGGGGAGCTCAGAGAGGTCTTCAAGGGGAAGAGGATTTGTCTGAAAGGCCCTCACTTTTCTGGTCATCTTGGCAACTCTGGCAGGTTTAACAGGAGGTTTGTCTGGAAACAAGACAGGGACATATTGGCATGATGGGTGCTGGCATATTCCAGTCTTAGGCTTTGCAGAGAGAGATTTGCTGTTTCCCCATAGGCCACAGAGGATTTTAATATGAGGTGAACTCCCCAAGCTTGCATCCACCCTGTTCCATGGCCTCTGGCTCTGAGAAATGCTCTCCTGTGCACCCTGCTTCATTCCCTCAGATCAATGGCTGATGTGCCAGCAGCTCCTGCTCCAGAAGGGCAGCACATGATGAAGGTGCCACCCCTGCAGCTGAAAAGAAGGTTCCTTTTGCCATGGCATTCCAGGAGGTCATAAGACACATCATCAATGGAGTCTGAAAAAAAGAAAAATTAGAAGTTGAGGCAGCTGCATTTACCAGTGTGGGCAGTCCAGAGAGAACTGCCTGGACCTGACCCAGTTTGTGGATCAGAGCCAGAAATAGGTTCCCTTAGCTAGAAATGAGACCTCTCTACCCAGAGAGCCAGCTGCTTGCCATTCCATTGCTCCCTGGCCACAAGCAGCACTTCATCCATGAGCTCTCACCCCACAGAGCCCCTAGGTAACCCTGAAAAGACTCCTTCAGTATCAGGGGCTGCAAGAGACCTCTAGATGAGCAGCTAGAGGATTAGGTGAGGAGAAGAACTGAAATAAAATGCGTGTTTTTCCCTGGATTTGTGGAAGACAACAAGAAAGAAATACAGGACCCCAAAAAACAAACCCACTCGATGGGAGAGGCAGGTGAGCACCTCTGGTTCAGGAATTACAGAATGCACTCAACTGCAGCTTGCAGACAAGGATCCTGGCACGTTCCAGCAGCCAGCACTGCCACCTGATCCCAGCATCCCTCTGCCCCATGGATTTACACAGGACCCCAAAGCCCCAGTGGTCAGTGAAAGGAAAACATCCAACTGTCCACACTTGGCAACCTACTCCTGGGTTCTGCAGCCTGTGGAGAAAGACAAATTCCCTCACTAGAAAACTAAGCAGGTTTGAGCTGGGCTTTCTCAAAGCACACTAAAGGCAGAGGTGGGCTTCTCCGTGCTGTTTGGGAAGTGGCACATGAACCACACGGGAATCAGAGAGAGATTATCAACTCCAGAGGCACTGCTGAGCGCAGCCTCTCCTGACTCCAGCTGGGCTCCAGCCCCGAGGTGACCTGTGCCTCCAAACAGAGGGGCCAGAGTGACCTGCACTGACCAGGCCGGCCACAGCTCCGTGTCACACTGACCACTGCAGCGTCCAGCCAGTCCCTCCAGAGGCTCTTCCAATCTCCACCTCCACCTTACAGGGGCATGGAACGCCGCTGATCACACCCGCTGCTCCCTGACCTGCAGCCAGAGGAAGATTTCCTCATTTGCTGCTGTGGCCAGTGGCACCTCTCTGTAGCAGGTTTTGCGTCCTGCTCGGTGCCCCAGTGCTCCAGACAGGCTGGCTCCGTGCTGCTGGGCCTCTCCCGGTCCCTCTGAGCAGGGCTGCAGCCGAGTCTTCAGAACAGCCCCAATTCCCCAAAACAGCCCCCAAAACAGCCCGGCGCTGTCTGTGTGGGGAACATCAAACCCACACCAAGGAATGGCTTTGCCCAGTGCCCCGGGATGGAGCAGCCCCGGCCTGCTCCACCAGAGCCCAGGGCGGCTCTGGGAGCCCTGAGGGCACGAGAGAAGGAAACTTCAGCGTGAGGGTCTGCAGCGGCCAGGGGAACACCAGCGCCTCCGAGCCGCCCTGCCAGACACGTACGGCCCTCCACCACCCTCGCAGTGGTGCGGGAATGTGCTCGCTGCTGAGGGCGGCCTCGCGGCTCGGCGAGCAGCTCGGGCAGGGCCGCCGCTGTCCGCTCCGTGCGGAGCGCAGCCTCCTCCGGACGCGGCCGTGAGGCGGTCTGGGCCCTCGGGTGTCGCCTCCGGCAGAATCAGCGGCTCGGTGGAGCTCACACGAAGCTCTCCCTGGGGCGGGACAGCCCTTGCCCGTGGGGTGTCGGGCGGGCCCCGGGCCGGCCGAGGGTTGCCCGGCTGAGCCCGGGGCCGCCCCTGACGTGGGGCTCTGGGGCAGAGTCCGGCCCGCGGTGCCCAGCAGGGATGCGCGGTTCTGTCTGTGCTCGGGCAGCACCAGAGTAGAGTTTTTCCCTGCTACAGTACCTACGCTACCCCGCGAAAGAGCATCGCTCAGGTTTGACAGGAGGAGAAATCTGTGTGGCCGTCAGCTATCACCTATGGCCCGGTCAGGATACTGATGGATTTTCTGACCTATTCGCTAGGGTCGTGTAAAATGTTAAACTGCAGATGCTTTCTGAAAGCAACTAGTGCTTTGAATGGTACAATCTGGATTACAGAAGCTTTATGTAGTGTTAGGCTGTGAACCACAATAGGTTTATTCTACAAGTTAATAGGGATATGCCAGATCATGTTACACTTCTGTTTTATCTTCTGTTTTGACCCTATGGCAAGCATCAGTTGGGTTTATTTAGCTCTTTATTAGCCCTTTATTTAGCTCTTAGCATTTTTCACATTTTGTGTGAAAAATGAATTAACTTTTAGGTAGATATTTTTAAAGAGGAAAAATGTATTTGTGCCTATTGATGCTGCAGTGATTTGTGGTTTTGAGACCCATCTTGCAAAATACCACATGCTGAGGCTGATTGTCATAGCTCTGAAGCCAGCCCTGGGTATGGAATGCTTTTCATTCTTTGGAGTGTTCATTCCAGGCAGTTCTGTGTAACGAGATCTTTACAGAGCATGGAAGATGCCTCTAGGGGAAGTCTCCATTTTGATTGCTGTGCCTAGACTAATTCTGATACTCCTGAGTTTGCTGTCAGGTTTTTACGATGCTGAAATGTGTGTTTTCCAGGTTCCTGTGTGGGCTATTTTTCACTAAGAATCTAGAAAATATCTTGGCTTTTCGTGGGGTTTAGTGCAAAATAGGTTTGACTGTAGGAACCACATTGTTGCAAAGATGAAGCATGCAATTAAAGTTCTTTCTAATAATTTGAGATGATTTAAATATATGTCAAATGAAATGCCATAGTCAAGGAACCAAAGCAGTCGAATGAATTGCCTATAAATTCCTTTGGCATGAAGCGTGTTGAGTGAAATGTTTATTTCTTCTAAGCAATAGGTCATAAGAGTGTTTAAATAAAGGTATAGTATATATAATGCACTGGAGCACAATCCATGGATTAGAGTGAAATTTCAACACTCAGTTCCTTTACTTAGAGAAGTCCACCTATGCCCAGATGGATTAATTAATTGTAGTGGTAGAAAATACAGGGTGTAAAACACAGCTGACTGTTGAGCTTAGTATATCACTATGTTGTAGAGAAACTCAAGAATCAAGAAAATTCTAAATAAGTAAATGCTAATTTGTCATGCAGTACTATGGTATTTTCAGGCAGCTAATCAAGAAAATTTGAATTGGAAGACCGTCAAACTTGTTTCATACAATAAAACTCTGAGAGACTTATCTACAAATAGAAACACAAGGAGCATCCTTTTTTGTACTCAGCAAAGAGCTGGAGTATGTTGTGCTGTTACGGAGGTTTATTTTTATAAACTACTCCAATGAATTTTATAAGCATGTAAAAGATTGTAAGTGCCCTGAAACATGTTTATTCTTGGACTGGCAATTACATACATGGATTCAGTTTTGATTTTCTTTAAAATAAAAATAAAAATATTTCTCTGGAGTAATTTGCTCTCGGTAACAAGAGTCATCTGCAAGAGAAATATCCAAACCAATTTCTGGGCAGTGGAAGTAGCTTTATTTTTTATAACATTCTTAGTACCTGTGACCAGGGTTGGTAGAGTGCCAGTCCTGCCAGCTTTAAGGAGCTGCATGTAAGTGTACCCTCGTTTCCTCAGAATCCCAGGGATGTGGACATTTCTTTGAGATGAGCTTTTAGGAAGCCCCAGAACATCTGGTGGTGTGACATCTTCCTGCATGCTCTGTTTCTGCACGTGATGTTTTCCAGTGCTTTCAAACATCCCTTCCCTTCTGTTTTTTCAGATGGTTATTTAGACCTATCTTGAGAGCTACTCTCTTCAGCCTCAGCTTTATCCAAGATACAATATGGTTATTATATAACCTAGTATTTTTTCATTTTACTTACATTTCATTACATAACCTAGTATTTTACATTGTTACTTGCACAGCAGAATAACTGCAGAACTCTGCTCGATCCAGGTTATACTGAAAACTAAAAAAAATGCTATTTTTACATGCCTGACATTTTTCTTGCATATTTGAGCTTAGGTATTATGTTTGCTCATTTCAGGAGTGCTTCTGAACCACAGTCCAGAAAGAAGAAAAATCTTCTTGGTTGAAGTTGAACATTTGTCTCTAAGAGTAAGAACAAAGCCATGCCAGTGCTTTCAGAAGACTCAGGTAATTCAGCTGCATGCTTTCAACAGAGCAGTGACTGAAATCTTGTCATACCTGTTTCACACATAAAAATAATTTAAATAGGAGTAAAATGTAATAGAATTAAGATAATTCAACTGAAGTTTCTGAGCAATTACCTACAAGAAGGAAGGTGGAATGTAAAAGGTGAAAATTAATAAAGTTTGTCAGGATCAGTTTCCTACTAACCCTAGAGCACCCAAATATACTCTGATAGACCTGAATATACTCTGATAGACTTGAATATATTCTGATAGATCTGAATATATTCTGATAGACCTGAATATATTCTGATAGGCAGAATTGGACCCCTCAGTGTAACAGTGCCTTCTACATGTGCTTACTAAAGAT
Source organism: Lonchura striata (assembly GCF_050655825.1). Taxonomy (NCBI): domain Eukaryota; kingdom Metazoa; phylum Chordata; class Aves; order Passeriformes; family Estrildidae; genus Lonchura; species Lonchura striata. The sequence goes on from NC_140729.1 coordinate 7,616,778, forward strand.
CAGCCCATATATCTCTGCTGCTTGCTGTGTCATTTCTTAATATTTTCTGAACAGGGGTTGATAAACATTGTAAATATCCTTCCTTTTAACTTAAAATAAGTGTCTTTGTTCAAGGCTACTTTACTAGCTTCTCCAGTATGCTGCCCAGGAGAAGTCACAGATAATAAATGATGCTTAGGATTAAAGCAGGAGTGAGTTTGAGTCTCCTGGATCAAAATCCACTCTAAGGTTCGTGGAGAGAATAGCCACAGGAATAGATTTGAACCCCCTCCGCCTTTTTATATTTCCTGTTTTGTTTTGGTCCTGTGTTCCCAGACATGGTTCACCGGGAAAAATCTGGCCTTTGTCTGGCTCTGTGTGTTGCAAAATTGGGATATTTAAATATTTTTTTAGAAAACTAGCCACAAGCTTTGATTCCACCACAATGGAAATCTACACTTTATCCTTTCTTCCTCTGGTCAGGCCTGGCTTTTTATAGGTGCCTCAGAGTGGAAGGGGCAGGATAACACTTGTAAGCAAAGCTGCTGGGGAGGTAGAGCTGCTACCTGTGCAAAAAAAGGTCATTCAATCAGTTTGAGAGTCTGCTGTGGTACTAAAATTTCAAATTTGTAAGAGGGGAAACAAAGGGTTCTGGAAACAAGGAGTAATAAACATGAAGTGTTAAATGTGAAAGATAATTTCTTAAGAAATATATATTGCTTTGTTAGATTTTGCCTTAATATGATGGTGTGCTTGACACTTATGAGGGGAGTGTTGCAAAATGAGCTGTGGATAAACACGAGATAATCACAAGTCTCTGCAAATGTGATGATCATCAATGTGATACCCAAATAAATGTAGTGACTGTTAAGACTGCAGTAGAAGGTCCTGTGAGAAATGCTGTGTAGAATGTTTTTGTTCTGTCCTGAATCTAAATTTAGGGTTGCATGAAACTTTGGCCCTTTTGACATCTCAGCTAAGACCTGATTCAAATCATAAAGAGGAAATGGGATTCCTTAGGGATGTCTTCAGTGAAAGAAGTCTCAGCTACCTGATGAAGGTAAAAGTTTGTATTTATTTATGTACATTCTCCTTACAGTTTACTTTTTCTCTGTTCCCTTGATTTATCAACCATTTACTTTGCCAAACCTTTTTTTTAAGAATTCTGTACTGACCAAAGCATATGTGTGCTTAAGAACAAACACTAATAATGTTTGACAATTAATATGTTGAACCTATTAAAACCGAGATCAAGGAGTAGAATGTTGCTGGCAGAGGTTCCAAAAAGTGCAAGAGGCTCCAGGGAATGGGGAAAATATGCAGATGGGATAGAAAACCTAATATCCCATTGAGTATGGGATAGAAAACTTCATATATGGGATAGAAAACCTCACATGCCATTGAATATGGGACAGAAACCCTCACATATGGGATAGAAAACCTCACATTCCATTGCATATGGGATAGAAAACCTAACACCCAACCTATAATAAAATCCCCTAATATAACTTTAGTTGCCAAGTATTGGTTATGCAAAAGCCAGATGATGCCTCTTCACAGAGATAATCTAGTTTATGAATGTATGGGAAATTAATTCAATAGTCCAGTTTTAATTTTTTAATGTGGAGGTGGGTTTTTTTGGGGGTGTTATTTGGTGGGGGTGTTTTGTTTTAATTTTGGTTCTGAGTTTCTTTGGGGTGGGTGTGCTAGGGAAGAAGTAAAGGGTTTGGGTTTGGGTGTTTGCTTTCCAGCCTTAGCACAGGGATGTGGCTTCCTCAGAGAGGGTGGTAAGGATGCTCAGTAGGGGAACATGAGGCACTTTGCCAAAATATTCCTTATGTCTTTGACAGATGTGGAGTCAGTCTGAGTGCCAGCAGTGTCTGCAGGGGAGCTGTGGACAGTTCATCTATCACAACACTGGGGGTGGCACAAAGCTCTTCTGGTCTGCCCACTGCTCAGAAATCCTTGCTCCTGGCTGTGGAACTTCTGGCTGTGGAACTCCTCCTCAGCCTGTGTCCGGCCAATCTTCAGCCTTGAGACTTTCTAGAACGGTGTTCCCTGAGTCATGAGAGTTGAGTTTCAAGTCCCGCACCCAGGGATTCCACTGCTGGGCAGCATAAAACAGTGTTCCCAACTGCTGTCCTCAAGAGCTGTAGCCCCCTGTGACCTGTGTCCCTTCTCCCATCAGAGCTTTGTTTTGCTGGTGCCTGGCTTGGGAGTCCTTGCCTTGCACAGGAGACTGGACTGGACTACAAACACATGCTAACAGTGGTAACAGGCAACTTTATTTACACAACTAAATAAATTTCAGCATTTGTGCATGCAGAGGAGGAAGATTGGCAGGACAGAGGACGCCTTTGACCTGAGGCTGCCTTTGGACGAGCAGGCACTGCCCCAGTATGTAATGGTCATGGTCCACTGCAGCCTGCAGTGGATCCTGTTCATCCTGCTGCCCATGTCTTTTTTCTCATGAGGCCCAGCAGTATCTGGTGCACCCGAGTTAAGAATTTCACCACTATCTCGTATGGATGTGGAGCAGGCAAGAGAGGTTGCATTGACATTGGCTCCTCAGAGGGGTTTGAGGTCGACTCTGGCTCTGGTGTGGCTGTTGCAGTTGAGTGATCAGGAGTGGGAGTACAGCAGCCTGACTCTGTTGGTGTTGGCTCTGGCTGCTCAAAAGGGGTTGAGCTGAAGGTTGGCTCTGGTGCTGGAGTGGCTGTTTCAGCTGACTCTGGACATGGAGTGGGAGTAGAGCAGTTTGACTCTGTTGGTGTTGGCTCTGGCTGCTCAAAAGAGGTTGAGCTGAAGGTTGGCTCTGGTGCTGGAGTGGCTGTTTCAGCTGACTCTGGACATGGAGTGGGAGTAGAGCAGCCTGACTCTGTTGGTGCTGACTCTGGCTGCTCCAAGGGGGCTGAGCTGAAGGTTGGCTCTGGTCTTGGAGTAGCTGTTTCAGCTGACTCAGGATATGGAGTGGGAGTAGAGCAGTTTGACTCTGTCAGTGTTGGCTCTGGCTGCTCAAGAGGGGTTGAGATGTAGGTTGTCTCTGGTGCTAGAGTGTCTGTTCCAGGTGGACGCATGCCCATCTGAATCAGGATCCAGTTGTAGAAGTACTGAGTGGAGGTGTAGACTCCCGGGCGTTTTGTTCTGACACAGCCTTTTCCCCAGCTGGTCACTCCAACAAGCCAAAAGTAGCCAGCATGGTTATCTTTGCACACCAGAGGCCCTCCACTGTCACCCTGCAACAGAGGAAAGAGGATTAGGGTGCTGTTGGGTGGCTGCTGTCAGCACTAGAGGCCTGTTTCTCTCTTGCAGCCCCTGCCACAGCTGTATTCATGGTACAAAAAGGCTTTGCTCAGGTGCTGGAGTCTCAAGAACCTTAGCTGGGAACAGGGTGGGTGTCTGTGAAGGCCCCCTTTTGTATCTGCACAGTGATCCTGGATGGGCAGAGCATAGATCATCCAGAATCTGGATCTGTGGGCTGCTGAGAACACTGGATGGGCTTTCTGGGCAGAGGGGCAGGCCTGGGGAACACGGTCACTTGGCAAGGAAACTCCAGCAGTGGAGGAAAAGTGGTTTGCCAGACAAAGCCCATGGTGACGGGGTACCTTCGCTGCTGGCTCCCAGCACTCATACCTGGCAGGTGTCCATGCCACCCCGTGGGTAGCCAGCACACAGGTTGTGGGTGTGGATGGCCCCAGCGTACCGACGGCTGCTGTTAACCAGCCGGATATCCAGGAGACGGACCTTGGCTTCCTGCAGGACATCACTCGGACCCTGAGCTGCAAGCACAGGAAGGAATGGGCACCCAGCAGCTCTTTGCCAGTTCCACTCCCCTGTCTGGGGGTGAACTCATTCCCTAGGGCTTGGCTTTGCCTCTGGAGCAGTTGTTGAAGCGCTGTGTCCTTTCTGTCTGCCTTTGGGGAGCAGGCCAGGCCCAGCTCTCCAGAGGCATACATCCTACAGCCTGACTTTGGTTTGTGCTGTCAGGAAGCCAAACCCATCTTGCTGGTGTGCCCAGCTCACCCTCAGGGCCCTTTTTGGGAACTCACCTTTTGCAGTGGCAGAACCCCAGCCAGCAATGTAGCAGGTTTTCAGCTCTGACACTGTGAGCGAGGCGTTGGGCACGCAGGCAAGCTGGACGTAGTCACTGCACTCCACGGGCTTGTCCAGCTCCAGCAGGGCGATGTCGTTCTGCTGGGAATCAGCCGTGTACTCCTGGTGGGCCAGGAGCCGCTTGATGTGGCGCACCTGAGTTTCAGGGCCCAGATGGGTCAGCTTGGTGGCCCCGATCAGCACACGCCACATGGTGACATTCCTGCAAGGCAGAGAGGGGTCTGAGGAAGAGCAGAGCCGTGTGCTGTTGATGCCTTAGGATTTTAGCTTTTGTATTTTTCATCCATTTGTAATCCTGCAGTTTTTTACTGTATAACTAAATTCTGCACACAGTGTGAGCTGCTGCTGCTTTCCCATTCTGGTCACAAAAATTCCTCTCCAGGCCTGGCAATCAAGGATACCTCACTGCCTCAGGCCTCGAGAGATGGAAACAAAAGTGAGTTGAGGGGAGCAAACTGGGGGTAAATGACTTCATTACCTGAAGCTGTAATTAGAAGATTAACCCTAAATATGCAAATGGACCAAATTTATAGGTGTGAAAACCTTTGACCCGTGGTCAATTTTGGGTTGTAGCACTTGGGGGGGTCTTTTGTTTTGCCTAAAATGGACCTGGAGGCCCTTCAATAAATATAATCACTTTTTATTCCTTGTCTGGCCTGTTTTTAGGTAGTCCTGAAAAGGCATCACTGTGGCAGCTCAGCACTTCCCTTCCTTCTGCTTCTCAAGGCAGAGAGGAAAGCAGGGCAATGAGGAGTGTGACTGCCCTAGCATGCCTTAGGCTCCAGGAATGCCACACTGGAGGCTGCTGGGCAGCAGTGGCACGAGCCCAGCCTTCTGAGCAGTCCCTCAGTTGGGCCCCGTAGTATTGAGGTGCTGCAGGCTGGGCAACTGTTTGTGTGGTGAGGATACCCTCATTCCCTGCTCCTCCTTACCTGGCCTGGAGGAAGCAATGGGCTGCTGTGAGGACCCACTGTGGGCTGATGAGGGACCCTCCACATGTATGGCCGGTGCCTATTTTCCTGGGGTCCTGGATGCTGACAATCCAGGGCCAGGCCCCTGGCAGGGCACCTGTGCCAGTCACAATTCGGTAGTCAGCATCTATGGAGTTGTAGTCAGAAGCCATGGGCCGGAGCCCACAGGTCCCTCTGGAAGCACAAAATCATTACTGCCCTTCTGTTCCAGTACCTGGGTGCTGGCAAGGAGGCTCCCACATGGGGTTTGGGGTGTGGCAATGGGGGACAAGCACCCTCCTAGAGCCTGGGGCCATACCTGCAGTTGCCCCAGGTACCATGTGCAGGTCTGTACACAGCCAGCAGGATGAAGAGGTACAGGTACAGAAGATTCATCGCTGTCAGCAGCATCTGTCAGCTGAAAGAGACAAAAGCTTGTCTCTTCCAGTGCAGTCTCTGACGAGTGCTGCAGCAACTGCACTGTCCATGGCACCTGGGGCTGATGTCACAGAGTGGGTGGTTCCAGGTTCTGGGCACAGTGTCCTCAGAGGGCAGGGAAAGGCCACAGCCTCACAGAACCACAGAATGGTTTGGGCTGGAAGGGACCTTGAAGGTTGTGAAAGGCAAAAGGGGTCCCTTGCCTCGCACATGCAAAACGACACCATGGGCAGACAAATCTGGCACAGAGGGAAAGTCACTCCAAAGGCAGTGTTTGGTCAGAGAGGGTGCTCAGAGCCACCACACGATGGAGAAAACTAGCACATCAAAGCTAGAAAGAGGACAGGAAGGAACAATGCCATGTGCAAACTACTTGGGGGGATGCTTCAAGGCACATAAGCCTTAGCTGATGGAACAAACCTGGAAACTCCTGAGTGTTGCAAGAGGAATTGCTGACCATGGCAGAGTGCGAGAAGCTGACAGGAGTTTCAATGCCATGAGGAAGCCCTTCTGAGTCTGTTTATACATTCTCCATGTCTGGAGCAGGGTGAGTACTGCAAATGCCTCAGTGCTGCCTCTTGCTTTGGAGACTGGTGCTGGAGGTCATGGCTGCAGAAAACAAGGGACTGAGATGGAGAGTGCTCATGCACTCACTTTTGTGGTTTGGGAATGGCATTCCCCAGTCTGGTGTTTCCACTGGAACACTGCAAACCACTGCTCCTCACTCCCTTCTCCCTCTCCCCTCCCTTCTCTGGTGGGCTTGAGAATAGAACTGGAAGCACAAAAGTTAAAGACTGTGGGTTGAGACAAGAACAATATAATGGAAACAGCAATGAAACAAGAAAATGAGCAGTAACCGCAACAATATTAATAATGGACTGGGACAATTCACATGCAACCATCCACCCCATAGAGCCTGGCAGTACCCAACCAGGCTGTCATGCATGTTATCCAGCGGAGATTTCTTCCCCTGTCCCTGGAAAATGTTGTGGAGTGGTTCAGAACAACCTCCACGTCCTGGCCATGCCCTGTCCTGGTTATGGCAAAAATTTACCCCATCCTGGCCAGAACCAGGACATTCACCCTCATGATCTGCCCCACAGCTTTGGAATCTGTGCCAGAAGGTCTGGCAGGGCAGGGAGGGCAGTCACCAGGGATTGGCAGACGTTGGAAACTCCTTATCCCTCTCTCTGGCCCCTGGTTTTCCTTGTTTTATGGAATGGAAGAACACATGTCCAACTCCTCCCAGTATCTCCTTCACTGGAAATCCTCCGTGCTTTGATTCCTTCTCTGACATTCTGCTGCACCTGGGGAATGCAGTGGGAAAACCCAAGGCTTTGTGTGAAGGTCACTCCCTCAGCACTTCACCTGAGGTGCACAGGAAGGCTGCCCTGGCTCTACCACACCTCATCCAGAACACCTGGAAGCTCTTCCCTCCCCATTCACACACTCCCCTGCCTTGTCCTCCTCATCCCACAGGGATGCACAGAGGGGCTACCACACTTCACGGTTTGGTAGCCCTGATACCACACTCCTGACTGGAATGGGGTGACCCTGGGGCAGTTTTGGCCTGCATCAGTTCCATGTCCTGCCTCAGCACACCCAGGTTCTCTGTTGGCGTCTGTGCTCATCTCTGCAGCTTTGCTGTCCTGCACCAGGAGTTTGCTGAATAAAATCATCCTCTAGAAAGGACATGTGACACAAGCCCAGGAGTAAGCAGCACCATGGGAGAGTTCAGCAAGGTGCCCTGGGGACAGCCAGGCCAGGCAGGGGAAGGTGGGGGGACCACGGCCTCACTGAAGCAGCCACATTGTACAGCACAAAAAATAAAGCTAAATAAATGCTGGGATGAAATACAGCACTGCTGGGACTGCTCCATTTAGCAAATAACAGTTGTGGGGGAGATTTACAGATGTACTGGGTACATCTGGGAACTGGGGCTCCTGCTGGAAGTCTTCAATCTTGAAGCTCCCAGTTCCCAAAGCTGGTAAATCCTTCCCAGCAATGGCTCCTGAGGCAGGGAGAGGGGTGGAAAGCCAAGGATGGGGCAGAGATCAGAAGGAGCTGGGGAGCTCAGAGAGGTCTTCAAGGGGAAGAGGATTTGTCTGAAAGGCCCTCACTTTTCTGGTCATCTTGGCAACTCTGGCAGGTTTAACAGGAGGTTTGTCTGGAAACAAGACAGGGACATATTGGCATGATGGGTGCTGGCATATTCCAGTCTTAGGCTTTGCAGAGAGAGATTTGCTGTTTCCCCATAGGCCACAGAGGATTTTAATATGAGGTGAACTCCCCAAGCTTGCATCCACCCTGTTCCATGGCCTCTGGCTCTGAGAAATGCTCTCCTGTGCACCCTGCTTCATTCCCTCAGATCAATGGCTGATGTGCCAGCAGCTCCTGCTCCAGAAGGGCAGCACATGATGAAGGTGCCACCCCTGCAGCTGAAAAGAAGGTTCCTTTTGCCATGGCATTCCAGGAGGTCATAAGACACATCATCAATGGAGTCTGAAAAAAAGAAAAATTAGAAGTTGAGGCAGCTGCATTTACCAGTGTGGGCAGTCCAGAGAGAACTGCCTGGACCTGACCCAGTTTGTGGATCAGAGCCAGAAATAGGTTCCCTTAGCTAGAAATGAGACCTCTCTACCCAGAGAGCCAGCTGCTTGCCATTCCATTGCTCCCTGGCCACAAGCAGCACTTCATCCATGAGCTCTCACCCCACAGAGCCCCTAGGTAACCCTGAAAAGACTCCTTCAGTATCAGGGGCTGCAAGAGACCTCTAGATGAGCAGCTAGAGGATTAGGTGAGGAGAAGAACTGAAATAAAATGCGTGTTTTTCCCTGGATTTGTGGAAGACAACAAGAAAGAAATACAGGACCCCAAAAAACAAACCCACTCGATGGGAGAGGCAGGTGAGCACCTCTGGTTCAGGAATTACAGAATGCACTCAACTGCAGCTTGCAGACAAGGATCCTGGCACGTTCCAGCAGCCAGCACTGCCACCTGATCCCAGCATCCCTCTGCCCCATGGATTTACACAGGACCCCAAAGCCCCAGTGGTCAGTGAAAGGAAAACATCCAACTGTCCACACTTGGCAACCTACTCCTGGGTTCTGCAGCCTGTGGAGAAAGACAAATTCCCTCACTAGAAAACTAAGCAGGTTTGAGCTGGGCTTTCTCAAAGCACACTAAAGGCAGAGGTGGGCTTCTCCGTGCTGTTTGGGAAGTGGCACATGAACCACACGGGAATCAGAGAGAGATTATCAACTCCAGAGGCACTGCTGAGCGCAGCCTCTCCTGACTCCAGCTGGGCTCCAGCCCCGAGGTGACCTGTGCCTCCAAACAGAGGGGCCAGAGTGACCTGCACTGACCAGGCCGGCCACAGCTCCGTGTCACACTGACCACTGCAGCGTCCAGCCAGTCCCTCCAGAGGCTCTTCCAATCTCCACCTCCACCTTACAGGGGCATGGAACGCCGCTGATCACACCCGCTGCTCCCTGACCTGCAGCCAGAGGAAGATTTCCTCATTTGCTGCTGTGGCCAGTGGCACCTCTCTGTAGCAGGTTTTGCGTCCTGCTCGGTGCCCCAGTGCTCCAGACAGGCTGGCTCCGTGCTGCTGGGCCTCTCCCGGTCCCTCTGAGCAGGGCTGCAGCCGAGTCTTCAGAACAGCCCCAATTCCCCAAAACAGCCCCCAAAACAGCCCGGCGCTGTCTGTGTGGGGAACATCAAACCCACACCAAGGAATGGCTTTGCCCAGTGCCCCGGGATGGAGCAGCCCCGGCCTGCTCCACCAGAGCCCAGGGCGGCTCTGGGAGCCCTGAGGGCACGAGAGAAGGAAACTTCAGCGTGAGGGTCTGCAGCGGCCAGGGGAACACCAGCGCCTCCGAGCCGCCCTGCCAGACACGTACGGCCCTCCACCACCCTCGCAGTGGTGCGGGAATGTGCTCGCTGCTGAGGGCGGCCTCGCGGCTCGGCGAGCAGCTCGGGCAGGGCCGCCGCTGTCCGCTCCGTGCGGAGCGCAGCCTCCTCCGGACGCGGCCGTGAGGCGGTCTGGGCCCTCGGGTGTCGCCTCCGGCAGAATCAGCGGCTCGGTGGAGCTCACACGAAGCTCTCCCTGGGGCGGGACAGCCCTTGCCCGTGGGGTGTCGGGCGGGCCCCGGGCCGGCCGAGGGTTGCCCGGCTGAGCCCGGGGCCGCCCCTGACGTGGGGCTCTGGGGCAGAGTCCGGCCCGCGGTGCCCAGCAGGGATGCGCGGTTCTGTCTGTGCTCGGGCAGCACCAGAGTAGAGTTTTTCCCTGCTACAGTACCTACGCTACCCCGCGAAAGAGCATCGCTCAGGTTTGACAGGAGGAGAAATCTGTGTGGCCGTCAGCTATCACCTATGGCCCGGTCAGGATACTGATGGATTTTCTGACCTATTCGCTAGGGTCGTGTAAAATGTTAAACTGCAGATGCTTTCTGAAAGCAACTAGTGCTTTGAATGGTACAATCTGGATTACAGAAGCTTTATGTAGTGTTAGGCTGTGAACCACAATAGGTTTATTCTACAAGTTAATAGGGATATGCCAGATCATGTTACACTTCTGTTTTATCTTCTGTTTTGACCCTATGGCAAGCATCAGTTGGGTTTATTTAGCTCTTTATTAGCCCTTTATTTAGCTCTTAGCATTTTTCACATTTTGTGTGAAAAATGAATTAACTTTTAGGTAGATATTTTTAAAGAGGAAAAATGTATTTGTGCCTATTGATGCTGCAGTGATTTGTGGTTTTGAGACCCATCTTGCAAAATACCACATGCTGAGGCTGATTGTCATAGCTCTGAAGCCAGCCCTGGGTATGGAATGCTTTTCATTCTTTGGAGTGTTCATTCCAGGCAGTTCTGTGTAACGAGATCTTTACAGAGCATGGAAGATGCCTCTAGGGGAAGTCTCCATTTTGATTGCTGTGCCTAGACTAATTCTGATACTCCTGAGTTTGCTGTCAGGTTTTTACGATGCTGAAATGTGTGTTTTCCAGGTTCCTGTGTGGGCTATTTTTCACTAAGAATCTAGAAAATATCTTGGCTTTTCGTGGGGTTTAGTGCAAAATAGGTTTGACTGTAGGAACCACATTGTTGCAAAGATGAAGCATGCAATTAAAGTTCTTTCTAATAATTTGAGATGATTTAAATATATGTCAAATGAAATGCCATAGTCAAGGAACCAAAGCAGTCGAATGAATTGCCTATAAATTCCTTTGGCATGAAGCGTGTTGAGTGAAATGTTTATTTCTTCTAAGCAATAGGTCATAAGAGTGTTTAAATAAAGGTATAGTATATATAATGCACTGGAGCACAATCCATGGATTAGAGTGAAATTTCAACACTCAGTTCCTTTACTTAGAGAAGTCCACCTATGCCCAGATGGATTAATTAATTGTAGTGGTAGAAAATACAGGGTGTAAAACACAGCTGACTGTTGAGCTTAGTATATCACTATGTTGTAGAGAAACTCAAGAATCAAGAAAATTCTAAATAAGTAAATGCTAATTTGTCATGCAGTACTATGGTATTTTCAGGCAGCTAATCAAGAAAATTTGAATTGGAAGACCGTCAAACTTGTTTCATACAATAAAACTCTGAGAGACTTATCTACAAATAGAAACACAAGGAGCATCCTTTTTTGTACTCAGCAAAGAGCTGGAGTATGTTGTGCTGTTACGGAGGTTTATTTTTATAAACTACTCCAATGAATTTTATAAGCATGTAAAAGATTGTAAGTGCCCTGAAACATGTTTATTCTTGGACTGGCAATTACATACATGGATTCAGTTTTGATTTTCTTTAAAATAAAAATAAAAATATTTCTCTGGAGTAATTTGCTCTCGGTAACAAGAGTCATCTGCAAGAGAAATATCCAAACCAATTTCTGGGCAGTGGAAGTAGCTTTATTTTTTATAACATTCTTAGTACCTGTGACCAGGGTTGGTAGAGTGCCAGTCCTGCCAGCTTTAAGGAGCTGCATGTAAGTGTACCCTCGTTTCCTCAGAATCCCAGGGATGTGGACATTTCTTTGAGATGAGCTTTTAGGAAGCCCCAGAACATCTGGTGGTGTGACATCTTCCTGCATGCTCTGTTTCTGCACGTGATGTTTTCCAGTGCTTTCAAACATCCCTTCCCTTCTGTTTTTTCAGATGGTTATTTAGACCTATCTTGAGAGCTACTCTCTTCAGCCTCAGCTTTATCCAAGATACAATATGGTTATTATATAACCTAGTATTTTTTCATTTTACTTACATTTCATTACATAACCTAGTATTTTACATTGTTACTTCTGCACAGCAGAATAACTGCAGAACTCTGCTCGATCCAGGTTATACTGAAAACTAAAAAAAATGCTATTTTTACATGCCTGACATTTTTCTTGCATATTTGAGCTTAGGTATTATGTTTGCTCATTTCAGGAGTGCTTCTGAACCACAGTCCAGAAAGAAGAAAAATCTTCTTGGTTGAAGTTGAACATTTGTCTCTAAGAGTAAGAACAAAGCCATGCCAGTGCTTTCAGAAGACTCAGGTAATTCAGCTGCATGCTTTCAACAGAGCAGTGACTGAAATCTTGTCATACCTGTTTCACACATAAAAATAATTTAAATAGGAGTAAAATGTAATAGAATTAAGATAATTCAACTGAAGTTTCTGAGCAATTACCTACAAGAAGGAAGGTGGAATGTAAAAGGTGAAAATTAATAAAGTTTGTCAGGATCAGTTTCCTACTAACCCTAGAGCACCCAAATATACTCTGATAGACCTGAATATACTCTGATAGACTTGAATATATTCTGATAGATCTGAATATATTCTGATAGACCTGAATATATTCTGATAGGCAGAATTGGACCCCTCAGTGTAACAGTGCCTTCTACATGTGCTTACTAAAGATCAGCCCATATATCTCTGCTGCTTGCTGTGTCATTTCTTAATATTTTCTGAACAGGGGTTGATAAACATTGTAAATATCCTTCCTTTTAACTTAAAATAAGTGTCTTTGTTCAAGGCTACTTTACTAGCTTCTCCAGTATGCTGCCCAGGAGAAGTCACAGATAATAAATGATGCTTAGGATTAAAGCAGGAGTGAGTTTGAGTCTCCTGGATCAAAATCCACTCTAAGGTTCGTGGAGAGAATAGCCACAGGAATAGATTTGAACCCCCTCCACCTTTTTATATTTCCTGTTTTGTTTTGGTCCTGTGTTCCCAGACATGGTTCACCGGGAAAAATCTGGCCTTTGTCTGGCTCTGTGTGTTGCAAAATTGGGATATTTAAATATTTTTTTAGAAAACTAGCCACAAGCTTTGATTCCACCACAATGGAAATCTACACTTTATCCTTTCTTCCTCTGGTCAGGCCTGGCTTTTTATAGGTGCCTCAGAGTGGAAGGGGCAGGATAACACTTGTAAGCAAAGCTGCTGGGGAGGTAGAGCTGCTACCTGTGCAAAAAAGGTCATTCAATCAGTTTGAGAGTCTGCTGTGGTACTAAAATTTCAAATTTGTAAGAGGGGAAACAAAGGGTTCTGGAAACAAGGAGTAATAAACATGAAGTGTTAAATGTGAAAGATAATTTCTTAAGAAATATATATTGCTTTGTTAGATTTTGCCTTAATATGATGGTGTGCTTGACACTTATGAGGGGAGTGTTGCAAAATGAGCTGTGGATAAACACGAGATAATCACAAGTCTCTGCAAATGTGATGATCATCAATGTGATACCCAAATAAATGTAGTGACTGTTAAGACTGCAGTAGAAGGTCCTGTGAGAAATGCTGTGTAGAATGTTTTTGTTCTGTCCTGAATCTAAATTTAGGGTTGCATGAAACTTTGGCCCTTTTGACATCTCAGCTAAGACCTGATTCAAATCATAAAGAGGAAATGGGATTCCTTAGGGATGTCTTCAGTGAAAGAAGTCTCAGCTACCTGATGAAGGTAAAAGTTTGTATTTATTTATGTACATTCTCCTTACAGTTTACTTTTTCTCTGTTCCCTTGATTTATCAACCATTTACTTTGCCAAACCTTTTTTTTAAGAATTCTGTACTGACCAAAGCATATGTGTGCTTAAGAACAAACACTAATAATGTTTGACAATTAATATGTTGAACATATTAAAACCGAGATCAAGGAGTAGAATGTTGCTGGCAGAGGTTCCAAAAAGTGCAAGAGGCTCCAGGGAATGGGGAAAATATGCAGATGGGATAGAAAACCTAATATCCCATTGAGTATGGGATAGAAAACTTCATATATGGGATAGAAAACCTCACATGCCATTGAATATGGGACAGAAACCCTCACATATGGGATAGAAAACCTCACATTCCATTGCATATGGGATAGAAAACCTAACACCCAACCTATAATAAAATCCCCTAATATAACTTTAGTTGCCAAGTATTGGTTATGCAAAAGCCAGATGATGCCTCTTCACAGAGATAATCTAGTTTATGAATGTATGGGAAATTAATTCAATAGTCCAGTTTTAATTTTTTAATGTGGAGGTGGGTTTTTTTGGGGGTGTTATTTGGTGGGGGTGTTTTGTTTTAATTTTGGTTCTGAGTTTCTTTGGGGTGGGTGTGCTAGGGAAGAAGTAAAGGGTTTGGGTTTGGGTGTTTGCTTTCCAGCCTTAGCACAGGGATGTGGCTTCCTCAGAGAGGGTGGTAAGGATGCTCAGTAGGGGAACATGAGGCACTTTGCCAAAATATTCCTTATGTCTTTGACAGATGTGGAGTCAGTCTGAGTGCCAGCAGTGTCTGCAGGGGAGCTGTGGACAGTTCATCTATCACAACACTGGGGGTGGCACAAAGCTCTTCTGGTCTGCCCACTGCTCAGAAATCCTTGCTCCTGGCTGTGGAACTTCTGGCTGTGGAACTCCTCCTCAGCCTGTGTCCGGCCAATCTTCAGCCTTGAGACTTTCTAGAACGGTGTTCCCTGAGTCATGAGAGTTGAGTTTCAAGTCCCGCACCCAGGGATTCCACTGCTGGGCAGCATAAAACAGTGTTCCCAACTGCTGTCCTCAAGAGCTGTAGCCCCCTGTGACCTGTGTCCCTTCTCCCATCAGAGCTTTGTTTTGCTGGTGCCTGGCTTGGGAGTCCTTGCCTTGCACAGGAGACTGGACTGGACTACAAACACATGCTAACAGTGGTAACAGGCAACTTTATTTACACAACTAAATAAATTTCAGCATTTGTGCATGCAGAGGAGGAAGATTGGCAGGACAGAGGACGCCTTTGACCTGAGGCTGCCTTTGGACGAGCAGGCACTGCCCCAGTATGTAATGGTCATGGTCCACTGCAGCCTGCAGTGGATCCTGTTCATCCTGCTGCCCATGTCTTTTTTCTCATGAGGCCCAGCAGTATCTGGTGCACCCGAGTTAAGAATTTCACCACTATCTGGTATGGATGTGGAGCAGGCAAGAGAGGTTGCCTTGACATTGGCTCCTCAGAGGGGTTTGAGGTCGACTCTGGCTCTGGTGTGGCTGTTGCAGTTGAGTGATCAGGAGTGGGAGTACAGCAGCCTGACTCTGTTGGTGTTGGCTCTGGCTGCTCAAAAGGGGTTGAGCTGAAGGTTGGCTCTGGTGCTGGAGTGGCTGTTTCAGCTGACTCTGGACATGGAGTGGGAGTAGAGCAGTTTGACTCTGTTGGTGTTGGCTCTGGCTGCTCAAAAGAGGTTGAGCTGAAGGTTGGCTCTGGTGCTGGAGTGGCTGTTTCAGCTGACTCTGGACATGGAGTGGGAGTAGAGCAGCCTGACTCTGTTGGTGCTGACTCTGGCTGCTCCAAGGGGGCTGAGCTGAAGGTTGGCTCTGGTCTTGGAGTAGCTGTTTCAGCTGACTCAGGATATGGAGTGGGAGTAGAGCAGTTTGACTCTGTCAGTGTTGGCTCTGGCTGCTCAAGAGGGGTTGAGATGTAGGTTGTCTCTGGTGCTAGAGTGTCTGTTCCAGGTGGACGCATGCCCATCTGAATCAGGATCCAGTTGTAGAAGTACTGAGTGGAGGTGTAGACTCCCGGGCGTTTTGTTCTGACACAGCCTTTTCCCCAGCTGGTCACTCCAACAAGCCAAAAGTAGCCAGCATGGTTATCTTTGCACACCAGAGGCCCTCCACTGTCACCCTGCAACAGAGGAAAGAGGATTAGGGTGCTGTTGGGTGGCTGCTGTCAGCACTAGAGGCCTGTTTCTCTCTTGCAGCCCCTGCCACAGCTGTATTCATGGTACAAAAAGGCTTTGCTCAGGTGCTGGAGTCTCAAGAACCTTAGCTGGGAACAGGGTGGGTGTCTGTGAAGGCCCCCTTTTGTATCTGCACAGTGATCCTGGATGGGCAGAGCATAGATCATCCAGAATCTGGATCTGTGGGCTGCTGAGAACACTGGATGGGCTTTCTGGGCAGAGGGGCAGGCCTGGGGAACACGGTCACTTGGCAAGGAAACTCCAGCAGTGGAGGAAAAGTGGTTTGCCAGACAAAGCCCATGGTGACGGGGTACCTTCGCTGCTGGCTCCCAGCACTCATACCTGGCAGGTGTCCATGCCACCCCGTGGGTAGCCAGCACACAGGTTGTGGGTGTGGATGGCCCCAGCGTACCGACGGCTGCTGTTAACCAGCCGGATATCCAGGAGACGGACCTTGGCTTCCTGCAGGACATCACTCGGACCCTGAGCTGCAAGCACAGGAAGGAATGGGCACCCAGCAGCTCTTTGCCAGTTCCACTCCTCTGTCTGGGGGTGAACTCATTCCCTAGGGCTTGGCTTTGCCTCTGGAGCAGTTGTTGAAGCGCTGTGTCCTTTCTGTCTGCCTTTGGGGAGCAGGCCAGGCCCAGCTCTCCAGAGGCATACATCCTACAGCCTGACTTTGGTTTGTGCTGTCAGGAAGCCAAACCCATCTTGCTGGTGTGCCCAGCTCACCCTCAGGGCCCTTTTTGGGAACTCACCTTTTGCAGTGGCAGAACCCCAGCCAGCAATGTAGCAGGTTTTCAGCTCTGACACTGTGAGCGAGGCGTTGGGCACGCAGGCAAGCTGGACGTAGTCACTGCACTCCACGGGCTTGTCCAGCTCCAGCAGGGCGATGTCGTTCTGCTGGGAATCAGCCGTGTACTCCTGGTGGGCCAGGAGCCGCTTGATGTGGCGCACCTGAGTTTCAGGGCCCAGATGGGTCAGCTTGGTGGCCCCGATCAGCACACGCCACATGGTGACATTCCTGCAAGGCAGAGAGGGGTCTGAGGAAGAGCAGAGCCGTGTGCTGTTGATGCCTTAGGATTTTAGCTTTTGTATTTTTCATCCATTTGTAATCCTGCAGTTTTTTACTGTATAACTAAATTCTGCACACAGTGTGAGCTGCTGCTGCTTTCCCATTCTGGTCACAAAAATTCCTCTCCAGGCCTGGCAATCAAGGATACCTCACTGCCTCAGGCCTCGAGAGATGGAAACAAAAGTGAGTTGAGGGGAGCAAACTGGGGGTAAATGACTTCATTACCTGAAGCTGTAATTAGAAGATTAACCCTAAATATGCAAATGGACCAAATTTATAGGTGTGAAAACCTTTGACCCGTGGTCAATTTTGGGTTGTAGCACTTGGGGGGGTCTTTTGTTTTGCCTAAAATGGACCTGGAGGCCCTTCAATAAATATAATCACTTTTTATTCCTTGTCTGGCCTGTTTTTAGGTAGTCCTGAAAAGGCATCACTGTGGCAGCTCAGCACTTCCCTTCCTTCTGCTTCTCAAGGCAGAGAGGAAAGCAGGGCAATGAGGAGTGTGACTGCCCTAGCATGCCTTAGGCTCCAGGAATGCCACACTGGAGGCTGCTGGGCAGCAGTGGCACGAGCCCAGCCTTCTGAGCAGTCCCTCAGTTGGGCCCCGTAGTATTGAGGTGCTGCAGGCTGGGCAACTGTTTGTGTGGTGAGGATACCCTCATTCCCTGCTCCTCCTTACCTGGCCTGGAGGAAGCAATGGGCTGCTGTGAGGACCCACTGTGGGCTGATGAGGGACCCTCCACATGTATGGCCGGTGCCTATTTTCCTGGGGTCCTGGATGCTGACAATCCAGGGCCAGGCCCCTGGCAGGGCACCTGTGCCAGTCACAATTCGGTAGTCAGCATCTATGGAGTTGTAGTCAGAAGCCATGGGCCGGAGCCCACAGGTCCCTCTGGAAGCACAAAATCATTACTGCCCTTCTGTTCCAGTACCTGGGTGCTGGCAAGGAGGCTCCCACATGGGGTTTGGGGTGTGGCAATGGGGGACAAGCACCCTCCTAGAGCCTGGGGCCATACCTGCAGTTGCCCCAGGTACCATGTGCAGGTCTGTACACAGCCAGCAGGATGAAGAGGTACAGGTACAGAAGATTCATCGCTGTCAGCAGCATCTGTCAGCTGAAAGAGACAAAAGCTTGTCTCTTCCAGTGCAGTCTCTGACGAGTGCTGCAGCAACTGCACTGTCCATGGCACCTGGGGCTGATGTCACAGAGTGGGTGGTTCCAGGTTCTGGGCACAGTGTCCTCAGAGGGCAGGGAAAGGCCACAGCCTCACAGAACCACAGAATGGTTTGGGCTGGAAGGGACCTTGAAGGTTGTGAAAGGCAAAAGGGGTCCCTTGCCTCGCACATGCAAAACGACACCATGGGCAGACAAATCTGGCACAGAGGGAAAGTCACTCCAAAGGCAGTGTTTGGTCAGAGAGGGTGCTCAGAGCCACCACACGATGGAGAAAACTAGCACATCAAAGCTAGAAAGAGGACAGGAAGGAACAATGCCATGTGCAAACTACTTGGGGGGATGCTTCAAGGCACATAAGCCTTAGCTGATGGAACAAACCTGGAAACTCCTGAGTGTTGCAAGAGGAATTGCTGACCATGGCAGAGTGCGAGAAGCTGACAGGAGTTTCAATGCCATGAGGAAGCCCTTCTGAGTCTGTTTATACATTCTCCATGTCTGGAGCAGGGTGAGTACTGCAAATGCCTCAGTGCTGCCTCTTGCTTTGGAGACTGGTGCTGGAGGTCATGGCTGCAGAAAACAAGGGACTGAGATGGAGAGTGCTCATGCACTCACTTTTGTGGTTTGGGAATGGCATTCCCCAGTCTGGTGTTTCCACTGGAACACTGCAAACCACTGCTCCTCACTCCCTTCTCCCTCTCCCCTCCCTTCTCTGGTGGGCTTGAGAATAGAACTGGAAGCACAAAAGTTAAAGACTGTGGGTTGAGACAAGAACAATATAATGGAAACAGCAATGAAACAAGAAAATGAGCAGTAACCGCAACAATATTAATAATGGACTGGGACAATTCACATGCAACCATCCACCCCATAGAGCCTGGCAGTACCCAACCAGGCTGTCATGCATGTTATCCAGCGGAGATTTCTTCCCCTGTCCCTGGAAAATGTTGTGGAGTGGTTCAGAACAACCTCCACGTCCTGGCCATGCCCTGTCCTGGTTATGGCAAAAATTTACCCCATCCTGGCCAGAACCAGGACATTCACCCTCATGATCTGCCCCACAGCTTTGGAATCTGTGCCAGAGGGTCTGGCAGGGCAGGGAGGGCAGTCACCAGGGATTGGCAGACGTTGGAAACTCCTTATCCCTCTCTCTGGCCCCTGGTTTTCCTTGTTTTATGGAATGGAAGAACACATGTCCAACTCCTCCCAGTATCTCCTTCACTGGAAATCCTCCGTGCTTTGATTCCTTCTCTGACATTCTGCTGCACCTGGGGAATGCAGTGGGAAAACCCAAGGCTTTGTGTGAAGGTCACTCCCTCAGCACTTCACCTGAGGTGCACAGGAAGGCTGCCCTGGCTCTACCACACCTCATCCAGAACACCTGGAAGCTCTTCCCTCCCCATTCACACACTCCCCTGCCTTGTCCTCCTCATCCCACAGGGATGCACAGAGGGGCTACCACACTTCACGGTTTGGTAGCCCTGATACCACACTCCTGACTGGAATGGGGTGACCCTGGGGCAGTTTTGGCCTGCATCAGTTCCATGTCCTGCCTCAGCACACCCAGGTTCTCTGTTGGCGTCTGTGCTCATCTCTGCAGCTTTGCTGTCCTGCACCAGGAGTTTGCTGAATAAAATCATCCTCTAGAAAGGACATGTGACACAAGCCCAGGAGTAAGCAGCACCATGGGAGAGTTCAGCAAGGTGCCCTGGGGACAGCCAGGCCAGGCAGGGGAAGGTGGGGGGACCACGGCCTCACTGAAGCAGCCACATTGTACAGCACAAAAAATAAAGCTAAATAAATGCTGGGATGAAATACAGCACTGCTGGGACTGCTCCATTTAGCAAATAACAGTTGTGGGGGAGATTTACAGATGTACTGGGTACATCTGGGAACTGGGGCTCCTGCTGGAAGTCTTCAATCTTGAAGCTCCCAGTTCCCAAAGCTGGTAAATCCTTCCCAGCAATGGCTCCTGAGGCAGGGAGAGGGGTGGAAAGCCAAGGATGGGGCAGAGATCAGAAGGAGCTGGGGAGCTCAGAGAGGTCTTCAAGGGGAAGAGGATTTGTCTGAAAGGCCCTCACTTTTCTGGTCATCTTGGCAACTCTGGCAGGTTTAACAGGAGGTTTGTCTGGAAACAAGACAGGGACATATTGGCATGATGGGTGCTGGCATATTCCAGTCTTAGGCTTTGCAGAGAGAGATTTGCTGTTTCCCCATAGGCCACAGAGGATTTTAATATGAGGTGAACTCCCCAAGCTTGCATCCACCCTGTTCCATGGCCTCTGGCTCTGAGAAATGCTCTCCTGTGCACCCTGCTTCATTCCCTCAGATCAATGGCTGATGTGCCAGCAGCTCCTGCTCCAGAAGGGCAGCACATGATGAA
This sequence comes from Lonchura striata, assembly GCF_050655825.1. Taxonomy (NCBI): domain Eukaryota; kingdom Metazoa; phylum Chordata; class Aves; order Passeriformes; family Estrildidae; genus Lonchura; species Lonchura striata. Next base: position 7,637,069 of record NC_140729.1, read on the forward strand.
GGTGCCACCCCTGCAGCTGAAAAGAAGGTTCCTTTTGCCATGGCATTCCAGGAGGTCATAAGACACATCATCAATGGAGTCTGAAAAAAAGAAAAATTAGAAGTTGAGGCAGCTGCATTTACCAGTGTGGGCAGTCCAGAGAGAACTGCCTGGACCTGACCCAGTTTGTGGATCAGAGCCAGAAATAGGTTCCCTTAGCTAGAAATGAGACCTCTCTACCCAGAGAGCCAGCTGCTTGCCATTCCATTGCTCCCTGGCCACAAGCAGCACTTCATCCATGAGCTCTCACCCCACAGAGCCCCTAGGTAACCCTGAAAAGACTCCTTCAGTATCAGGGGCTGCAAGAGACCTCTAGATGAGCAGCTAGAGGATTAGGTGAGGAGAAGAACTGAAATAAAATGCGTGTTTTTCCCTGGATTTGTGGAAGACAACAAGAAAGAAATACAGGACCCCAAAAAACAAACCCACTCGATGGGAGAGGCAGGTGAGCACCTCTGGTTCAGGAATTACAGAATGCACTCAACTGCAGCTTGCAGACAAGGATCCTGGCACGTTCCAGCAGCCAGCACTGCCACCTGATCCCAGCATCCCTCTGCCCCATGGATTTACACAGGACCCCAAAGCCCCAGTGGTCAGTGAAAGGAAAACATCCAACTGTCCACACTTGGCAACCTACTCCTGGGTTCTGCAGCCTGTGGAGAAAGACAAATTCCCTCACTAGAAAACTAAGCAGGTTTGAGCTGGGCTTTCTCAAAGCACACTAAAGGCAGAGGTGGGCTTCTCCGTGCTGTTTGGGAAGTGGCACATGAACCACACGGGAATCAGAGAGAGATTATCAACTCCAGAGGCACTGCTGAGCGCAGCCTCTCCTGACTCCAGCTGGGCTCCAGCCCCGAGGTGACCTGTGCCTCCAAACAGAGGGGCCAGAGTGACCTGCACTGACCAGGCCGGCCACAGCTCCGTGTCACACTGACCACTGCAGCGTCCAGCCAGTCCCTCCAGAGGCTCTTCCAATCTCCACCTCCACCTTACAGGGGCATGGAACGCCGCTGATCACACCCGCTGCTCCCTGACCTGCAGCCAGAGGAAGATTTCCTCATTTGCTGCTGTGGCCAGTGGCACCTCTCTGTAGCAGGTTTTGCGTCCTGCTCGGTGCCCCAGTGCTCCAGACAGGCTGGCTCCGTGCTGCTGGGCCTCTCCCGGTCCCTCTGAGCAGGGCTGCAGCCGAGTCTTCAGAACAGCCCCAATTCCCCAAAACAGCCCCCAAAACAGCCCGGCGCTGTCTGTGTGGGGAACATCAAACCCACACCAAGGAATGGCTTTGCCCAGTGCCCCGGGATGGAGCAGCCCCGGCCTGCTCCACCAGAGCCCAGGGCGGCTCTGGGAGCCCTGAGGGCACGAGAGAAGGAAACTTCAGCGTGAGGGTCTGCAGCGGCCAGGGGAACACCAGCGCCTCCGAGCCGCCCTGCCAGACACGTACGGCCCTCCACCACCCTCGCAGTGGTGCGGGAATGTGCTCGCTGCTGAGGGCGGCCTCGCGGCTCGGCGAGCAGCTCGGGCAGGGCCGCCGCTGTCCGCTCCGTGCGGAGCGCAGCCTCCTCCGGACGCGGCCGTGAGGCGGTCTGGGCCCTCGGGTGTCGCCTCCGGCAGAATCAGCGGCTCGGTGGAGCTCACACGAAGCTCTCCCTGGGGCGGGACAGCCCTTGCCCGTGGGGTGTCGGGCGGGCCCCGGGCCGGCCGAGGGTTGCCCGGCTGAGCCCGGGGCCGCCCCTGACGTGGGGCTCTGGGGCAGAGTCCGGCCCGCGGTGCCCAGCAGGGATGCGCGGTTCTGTCTGTGCTCGGGCAGCACCAGAGTAGAGTTTTTCCCTGCTACAGTACCTACGCTACCCCGCGAAAGAGCATCGCTCAGGTTTGACAGGAGGAGAAATCTGTGTGGCCGTCAGCTATCACCTATGGCCCGGTCAGGATACTGATGGATTTTCTGACCTATTCGCTAGGGTCGTGTAAAATGTTAAACTGCAGATGCTTTCTGAAAGCAACTAGTGCTTTGAATGGTACAATCTGGATTACAGAAGCTTTATGTAGTGTTAGGCTGTGAACCACAATAGGTTTATTCTACAAGTTAATAGGGATATGCCAGATCATGTTACACTTCTGTTTTATCTTCTGTTTTGACCCTATGGCAAGCATCAGTTGGGTTTATTTAGCTCTTTATTAGCCCTTTATTTAGCTCTTAGCATTTTTCACATTTTGTGTGAAAAATGAATTAACTTTTAGGTAGATATTTTTAAAGAGGAAAAATGTATTTGTGCCTATTGATGCTGCAGTGATTTGTGGTTTTGAGACCCATCTTGCAAAATACCACATGCTGAGGCTGATTGTCATAGCTCTGAAGCCAGCCCTGGGTATGGAATGCTTTTCATTCTTTGGAGTGTTCATTCCAGGCAGTTCTGTGTAACGAGATCTTTACAGAGCATGGAAGATGCCTCTAGGGGAAGTCTCCATTTTGATTGCTGTGCCTAGACTAATTCTGATACTCCTGAGTTTGCTGTCAGGTTTTTACGATGCTGAAATGTGTGTTTTCCAGGTTCCTGTGTGGGCTATTTTTCACTAAGAATCTAGAAAATATCTTGGCTTTTCATGGGGTTTAGTGCAAAATAGGTTTGACTGTAGGAACCACATTGTTGCAAAGATGAAGCATGCAATTAAAGTTCTTTCTAATAATTTGAGATGATTTAAATATATGTCAAATGAAATGCCATAGTCAAGGAACCAAAGCAGTCGAATGAATTGCCTATAAATTCCTTTGGCATGAAGCGTGTTGAGTGAAATGTTTATTTCTTCTAAGCAATAGGTCATAAGAGTGTTTAAATAAAGGTATAGTATATATAATGCACTGGAGCACAATCCATGGATTAGAGTGAAATTTCAACACTCAGTTCCTTTACTTAGAGAAGTCCACCTATGCCCAGATGGATTAATTAATTGTAGTGGTAGAAAATACAGGGTGTAAAACACAGCTGACTGTTGAGCTTAGTATATCACTATGTTGTAGAGAAACTCAAGAATCAAGAAAATTCTAAATAAGTAAATGCTAATTTGTCATGCAGTACTATGGTATTTTCAGGCAGCTAATCAAGAAAATTTGAATTGGAAGACCGTCAAACTTGTTTCATACAATAAAACTCTGAGAGACTTATCTACAAATAGAAACACAAGGAGCATCCTTTTTTGTACTCAGCAAAGAGCTGGAGTATGTTGTGCTGTTACGGAGGTTTATTTTTATAAACTACTCCAATGAATTTTATAAGCATGTAAAAGATTGTAAGTGCCCTGAAACATGTTTATTCTTGGACTGGCAATTACATACATGGATTCAGTTTTGATTTTCTTTAAAATAAAAATAAAAATATTTCTCTGGAGTAATTTGCTCTCGGTAACAAGAGTCATCTGCAAGAGAAATATCCAAACCAATTTCTGGGCAGTGGAAGTAGCTTTATTTTTTATAACATTCTTAGTACCTGTGACCAGGGTTGGTAGAGTGCCAGTCCTGCCAGCTTTAAGGAGCTGCATGTAAGTGTACCCTCGTTTCCTCAGAATCCCAGGGATGTGGACATTTCTTTGAGATGAGCTTTTAGGAAGCCCCAGAACATCTGGTGGTGTGACATCTTCCTGCATGCTCTGTTTCTGCACGTGATGTTTTCCAGTGCTTTCAAACATCCCTTCCCTTCTGTTTTTTCAGATGGTTATTTAGACCTATCTTGAGAGCTACTCTCTTCAGCCTCAGCTTTATCCAAGATACAATATGGTTATTATATAACCTAGTATTTTTTCATTTTACTTACATTTCATTACATAACCTAGTATTTTACATTGTTACTTGCACAGCAGAATAACTGCAGAACTCTGCTCGATCCAGGTTATACTGAAAACTAAAAAAAATGCTATTTTTACATGCCTGACATTTTTCTTGCATATTTGAGCTTAGGTATTATGTTTGCTCATTTCAGGAGTGCTTCTGAACCACAGTCCAGAAAGAAGAAAAATCTTCTTGGTTGAAGTTGAACATTTGTCTCTAAGAGTAAGAACAAAGCCATGCCAGTGCTTTCAGAAGACTCAGGTAATTCAGCTGCATGCTTTCAACAGAGCAGTGACTGAAATCTTGTCATACCTGTTTCACACATAAAAATAATTTAAATAGGAGTAAAATGTAATAGAATTAAGATAATTCAACTGAAGTTTCTGAGCAATTACCTACAAGAAGGAAGGTGGAATGTAAAAGGTGAAAATTAATAAAGTTTGTCAGGATCAGTTTCCTACTAACCCTAGAGCACCCAAATATACTCTGATAGACCTGAATATACTCTGATAGACTTGAATATATTCTGATAGATCTGAATATATTCTGATAGACCTGAATATATTCTGATAGGCAGAATTGGACCCCTCAGTGTAACAGTGCCTTCTACATGTGCTTACTAAAGATCAGCCCATATATCTCTGCTGCTTGCTGTGTCATTTCTTAATATTTTCTGAACAGGGGTTGATAAACATTGTAAATATCCTTCCTTTTAACTTAAAATAAGTGTCTTTGTTCAAGGCTACTTTACTAGCTTCTCCAGTATGCTGCCCAGGAGAAGTCACAGATAATAAATGATGCTTAGGATTAAAGCAGGAGTGAGTTTGAGTCTCCTGGATCAAAATCCACTCTAAGGTTCGTGGAGAGAATAGCCACAGGAATAGATTTGAACCCCCTCCACCTTTTTATATTTCCTGTTTTGTTTTGGTCCTGTGTTCCCAGACATGGTTCACCGGGAAAAATCTGGCCTTTGTCTGGCTCTGTGTGTTGCAAAATTGGGATATTTAAATATTTTTTTAGAAAACTAGCCACAAGCTTTGATTCCACCACAATGGAAATCTACACTTTATCCTTTCTTCCTCTGGTCAGGCCTGGCTTTTTATAGGTGCCTCAGAGTGGAAGGGGCAGGATAACACTTGTAAGCAAAGCTGCTGGGGAGGTAGAGCTGCTACCTGTGCAAAAAAAGGTCATTCAATCAGTTTGAGAGTCTGCTGTGGTACTAAAATTTCAAATTTGTAAGAGGGGAAACAAAGGGTTCTGGAAACAAGGAGTAATAAACATGAAGTGTTAAATGTGAAAGATAATTTCTTAAGAAATATATATTGCTTTGTTAGATTTTGCCTTAATATGATGGTGTGCTTGACACTTATGAGGGGAGTGTTGCAAAATGAGCTGTGGATAAACACGAGATAATCACAAGTCTCTGCAAATGTGATGATCATCAATGTGATACCCAAATAAATGTAGTGACTGTTAAGACTGCAGTAGAAGGTCCTGTGAGAAATGCTGTGTAGAATGTTTTTGTTCTGTCCTGAATCTAAATTTAGGGTTGCATGAAACTTTGGCCCTTTTGACATCTCAGCTAAGACCTGATTCAAATCATAAAGAGGAAATGGGATTCCTTAGGGATGTCTTCAGTGAAAGAAGTCTCAGCTACCTGATGAAGGTAAAAGTTTGTATTTATTTATGTACATTCTCCTTACAGTTTACTTTTTCTCTGTTCCCTTGATTTATCAACCATTTACTTTGCCAAACCTTTTTTTTAAGAATTCTGTACTGACCAAAGCATATGTGTGCTTAAGAACAAACACTAATAATGTTTGACAATTAATATGTTGAACATATTAAAACCGAGATCAAGGAGTAGAATGTTGCTGGCAGAGGTTCCAAAAAGTGCAAGAGGCTCCAGGGAATGGGGAAAATATGCAGATGGGATAGAAAACCTAATATCCCATTGAGTATGGGATAGAAAACTTCATATATGGGATAGAAAACCTCACATGCCATTGAATATGGGACAGAAACCCTCACATATGGGATAGAAAACCTCACATTCCATTGCATATGGGATAGAAAACCTAACACCCAACCTATAATAAAATCCCCTAATATAACTTTAGTTGCCAAGTATTGGTTATGCAAAAGCCAGATGATGCCTCTTCACAGAGATAATCTAGTTTATGAATGTATGGGAAATTAATTCAATAGTCCAGTTTTAATTTTTTAATGTGGAGGTGGGTTTTTTTGGGGGTGTTATTTGGTGGGGGTGTTTTGTTTTAATTTTGGTTCTGAGTTTCTTTGGGGTGGGTGTGCTAGGGAAGAAGTAAAGGGTTTGGGTTTGGGTGTTTGCTTTCCAGCCTTAGCACAGGGATGTGGCTTCCTCAGAGAGGGTGGTAAGGATGCTCAGTAGGGGAACATGAGGCACTTTGCCAAAATATTCCTTATGTCTTTGACAGATGTGGAGTCAGTCTGAGTGCCAGCAGTGTCTGCAGGGGAGCTGTGGACAGTTCATCTATCACAACACTGGGGGTGGCACAAAGCTCTTCTGGTCTGCCCACTGCTCAGAAATCCTTGCTCCTGGCTGTGGAACTTCTGGCTGTGGAACTCCTCCTCAGCCTGTGTCCGGCCAATCTTCAGCCTTGAGACTTTCTAGAACGGTGTTCCCTGAGTCATGAGAGTTGAGTTTCAAGTCCCGCACCCAGGGATTCCACTGCTGGGCAGCATAAAACAGTGTTCCCAACTGCTGTCCTCAAGAGCTGTAGCCCCCTGTGACCTGTGTCCCTTCTCCCATCAGAGCTTTGTTTTGCTGGTGCCTGGCTTGGGAGTCCTTGCCTTGCACAGGAGACTGGACTGGACTACAAACACATGCTAACAGTGGTAACAGGCAACTTTATTTACACAACTAAATAAATTTCAGCATTTGTGCATGCAGAGGAGGAAGATTGGCAGGACAGAGGACGCCTTTGACCTGAGGCTGCCTTTGGACGAGCAGGCACTGCCCCAGTATGTAATGGTCATGGTCCACTGCAGCCTGCAGTGGATCCTGTTCATCCTGCTGCCCATGTCTTTTTTCTCATGAGGCCCAGCAGTATCTGGTGCACCCGAGTTAAGAATTTCACCACTATCTGGTATGGATGTGGAGCAGGCAAGAGAGGTTGCCTTGACATTGGCTCCTCAGAGGGGTTTGAGGTCGACTCTGGCTCTGGTGTGGCTGTTGCAGTTGAGTGATCAGGAGTGGGAGTACAGCAGCCTGACTCTGTTGGTGCTGACTCTGGCTGCTCCAAGGGGGCTGAGCTGAAGGTTGGCTCTGGTCTTGGAGTAGCTGTTTCAGCTGACTCAGGATATGGAGTGGGAGTAGAGCAGCCTGACTCTGTTGGTGTTGGCTCTGGCTGCTCAAAAGAGGTTGAGCTGAAGGTTGGCTCTGGTGCTGGAGTGGCTGTTTCAGCTGACTCTGGACATGGAGTGGGAGTAGAGCAGCCTGACTCTGTTGGTGTTGGCTCTGGCTGCTCAAAAGAGGTTGAGCTGAAGGTTGGCTCTGGTGCTGGAGTAGCTGTTTCAGCTGACTCTGGACATGGAGTGGGAGTAGAGCAGCCTGACTCTGTTGGTGTTGGCTCTGGCTGCTCAAAAGGGGTTGAGCTGAAGGTTGGCTCTGGTGCTGGAGTGGCTGTTTCAGCTGACTCTGGACATGGAGTGGGAGTAGAGTGCCGCGCTCCCCAGCCCCAAGTGCCCTCTGATGTTGCGCTCAACCCCGGCTAGCTCGGCACCTGGGGTGAGGACGGGCAATGAGGCACCTCTCGCTGCGCCCTGATGGGGTTTGAGAGGTGTCCCCGTGGGTCCTGAATCAGCAGCGGCTACCCTAAGGCGGCAAGGAAAAGCCGGAACCAGCTGGGGTAAAAGTCTTCTTTAATCTGGAGCCAACGTGGCCAATGCAAAGAAGATACACCAACAGGAAACCCCCCCAAGCTGGAACCCCGAGTGGGGTTCGGGGCAGGCAATTATAGGATTTGGGAAGGGAATGGGAGTGGAAACCAGGGAGGGAAAACCAATGGGAGACGGGGAAGGGAGTGGCTCCACGGTGGGGTGATTCCGCCTGGTCCAATGGGAAGGGGACAGGGGAGTGGCCCCAGGCCCTCGTCCAATCACTCGGTGCCCTGTGGAGAAGTTTCTGGACAGAGGGGAAGGAACACCGAGTGACAGACAAGGTACCTGGGAGGGGACAGGGGGATGACTTGGCAGTTTTGGGGATGACGGACAGGTGTTGGGAAGGCGGGAAAGGGGGACCAGGCGGGAAAACAGAACAAAAGGATGTACCAATACAGCAAATAGGGGAAGACAGGAACAAACCATTGGGGAAATACAAAATTGTAAAACCGTACATAAAATAAATAAAAACGCACCACCACATCTCCCCCTTTTGTGTTTAAAAGAAAAAGAAGGAGAGGGAGGTAAACACAAGTCCTTAAACTGGGGAGACAGAGTCCTTGGCATCCTCGTCAAACCAGACATCGTTTGGGTCTTCTTTTGGCTGCTCACTGATGTTAAGTGGCTGGAGCTCACCCGGGTCGGCTACTGTAGCGTGGTTGATGTTGATGTTGTTGCTGAGGGCCTTCAGCAACAGCCGCTTGACCACCCCGAAGCCCCCGGCGAAGGCGATGAGCCCCAGCAGCAGCACGATGCCCGTCTGAATCAGGGAACGGATCCACCCAGCGAGGCCCCATCCTTCGAAGAGGGAATCCAGCCATCCTGTGGACTCCTTTTGGATGTGATGGATCATCTCCTGCATCCTTGAGATGGACGTCCGGACGTCCTCAGCCCTTGAACTCGATTTTACACAGCACACGCCAGCGAACTCCAAAGGCTGAGGAACAATCCACGAATGCAGGAGATGTGGGGCGATGGAGAGGCCCAGAAGGATGAGGTAGATTGGTGGGAACATGCTGGGTGGACCGGTGGTGGTGGATACGGCTCTGTAAAATAAACTGACACGAAAATTAATACTTAAAATTAATAGGGAGGTCCATCCTCCAAAGGAAAAGGGACTCCGTGGAGCCTAGGAAGGGGAAAGGAAGGTCATAACAAAATGGTTCGGAGTTGGGGGAAAGGGACCTCCTCCGCCTGCGGAGGGCCGCGTGCCCCACCTGAGGACTTGACGGTCTTTTGTCCGAGTTCTTAGGGACGTAGGGCCGGACGAACTTGGAAGGGACCCATCTCAGGCCTGAGGGCGTGGATACGCAAGCGTATCCCCGTCCCCAGGTGACTAAGTCATAGGGTCCCTCCTGCCGCCAGGTCTCTGGATCTTTGATGAGAACTGGCGGCCTCTCCCTGACCTTGCTCTGCTCTGATGCCCCGAAGTGTCTCACGATGGGGGGATTGAGACACTCAAATGAACAATTTAGAAAGTTCAAAGTAAACAGGGCTCTCGCCAACTGGACTTGGGGGGACTCATGCTTGGATGCTGAGAGTTGTTGTTTCAGCATCCGTTTGATGTTTTGGTGAGTCCTTTCCACCACGGCTTGACCTGAGGGGGAATAGGCGATGCCGGTCTTGTGTTCTATTCCCCATTGCTGCAGGAAGCCGGCAAATTCCCTGGAGGTATACCCGGGGGCGTTGTCGGTTTTGATCAATTTGGGGACGCCCAGCATGGAGAAGGCTTGGACTAGATGTTTCTGAACGTCCTTTGCCCTCTCCCCGGTGTGGGCAGAGGCGAAAACTGCCCCAGAGAAGGTGTCCACAGAGACATGGACGTACTTCTGCTTCCCGAAGGAAGGGACGTGAGTAACGTCCATTTGCCACACCTCACAGGATTGGAGTCCCCTGGGATTAGCCCCTGCGCTCACCGATGGCAAGGGGAGCGACTTACAGGACGGGCAAGTCGCCACGATGGCCTTGGTCTGGTCCCGGGTCAGGTGGAATTCCCGGACCAGACCAGGCGCATTCTGATGATGGAACTGGTGGCTGATCTTAGCTTGCTGGAACTTCTCCGGGAGTGGCGCCAGCTGCACGGGGGCGGCTGCAAGGGCATCGGCACGCCGATTACCTTCGGCCAAGAACCCCGGCAAGTCGGTGTGGGACCTTATGTGCATTACATAAAACGGTTGCTCTCGGTGGGAGATTAGCCTAACCAGCTTTGAGAGCAACTCATTGAGGGCCTCGTTGGGAACACCCTGCAGGATTGCATCCTGTGCCCTAGATACTACACCCGCTACATAGGCCGAATCTGTGACCAAATTGAAGGGTTCAGAGAACTTCTCAAAAGCCCTGACGACTGCGGCCAACTCAGCTAGCTGTGGGGATCCCTCCACCACAGCGACATCAGACTCCCACCGCTGAGTCTGAGGATCCCTCCAAGTCACTACGGACTTGTGGGACCCTCCGGACGCGTCAGTAAAAACTGTCAGAGCCTTTAGGGGTTTTTTGCTCTGAATCCGTGTTACTTTTAGCTCGAATTGGACGTCCGAATCAAAAATTTTGTGGGCTGGTCTCAAAACAGAAATTTCGCCCGTGTAGCTATCCAGAGCAAACTGCAAGGATTCGTTTTCTCGCAGTAGGTGTTCCAACATGGCCTTGGTGAATTGGCCCGATTCCAATTTTAAAGGTATGTAAATGCACTTAAAGTCCTCACCTGCCAACTCCCGGATCCTCATCCGCGCTTTGCGGATGAGTTCCGCCACCAGTTCTTGTGGTTTGGTCAGCCTTTTGGACCGACTGTGGCTCAGGAACACCCACTCTATGATTAAGAGGGGGTCCTTTTTGCCTTGGTCCGTGCCCTTTCCCAGGGTCTCCATCCACTGAAAGATGATGCCATGGAGGTGTGGCAGTCTGCCCATGATGATGAATTTGAAGGGCAGGCCCGGATCGCACCTGTGGGCCTGCCTGGCAGACATGGCCTCCTGGACCCTCTCTAAAGCAGCTTTGGCCTCTGGGGTGAGCTCCCTGGGAGAACTAGGCTCATCCCCCCCTTTCAATAAATTGAAAAGAGGGGCTAGGTCCTCGTTGGAAATACCTAACCAGGGTCTCACCCAATTTAAAGACCCACACAGCTGCTGGACATCTGCTAGGTTCCGAATTGTATTTTTGATGGCCAATTTCTGCGGAGCAATGGTCCGCTTAGTAATTTCCAAACCCAGGTATTTCCAGGGCGGCATCTTCTGAATTTTGTCCTTGCGCAGCTCGAACCCTGCAGCAACCAACGCACTGGTTGTCAGTTCAAGCGCGTGGGTAAGCAGATCGTCATTGGGGGCACAAATTAAAATGTCATCCATGTAATGGTGGATGATCACGCCAGTTGTGGCTGCACGCACAGGGGACAACAATGAAGAAACGTACCACTGGCAAATACTTGGGCTGTTTTTCATGCCCTGAGGAAGTACTCTCCAATGGTACCTCTTCATTGGGGCTTCTCGGTTGATGGAGGGAACCGAGAAGGCAAACCGCGGCGCGTCATCAGGATGTAGGGGAATTTGGAAGAAGCAATTCTTAATATCAATTATGGCCAGATTCCAATTTTGAGGCAACATCGCCGGGGACGGCATCCCAGGTTGGGGAGAGCCCATATTTTCAATTACTGCATTGATTGCACGGAGGTCGTGAAGGAGCCGCCACTCGTCTTTGCCCGGTTTTTTGAGGACAAAGACGGGGGAATTCCAAGGAGATGTAGTTTCTTGGATATTCCCTTTGGCTAACTGCTCGTCCACGAGCTCCCGGAGCGCTTTTAATTTTTGTTTATTCAGCGGCCATTGCTCCACCCACACTGGAGTATCTGTCAGCCAATTCAGTTTCTGGGTGGGACGCTCCTCAATGGTCGCTGCCCGAAAAACCTGGGGGGTCGGTATGTCAATTGTGACCCCCCATTGGGCCATCAGGTCTCTCCCCCACAAGGGCTCCGTATAGTCTAAAACGAATGGGCGTAAATATGCCGATTGCCCATTCGGCCCCTCAATTTTGACGATGTTTTTCGATTGTTTTGCCAATTGGGTGCCTCCTACTCCTGAAATTTTTCCCGCTACGTTTTGCAACTCCCAACGCGACGGCCAATCCCGTTCGGGAATGACCGTGACGTCTGCCCCTGTGTCCAGGAGTCCATTGATGTGCTTGAACTCCTGGCCCTTCCACATGTAACAACCCAACTTCGGCCTTTCCTTCCCAATGACCTGGGCCCGGCACACCTGGTAATCCTGTTTGGCAGACTTGCGCCACAAATCTTCAGGGTGTACCGGTGGCCCAGATATCGGAATTGCTTGGGCGATGATTTGGCCCTTGGGAAGGAAAGCCGGAGGGTGGGAGCAGTGCAGCCACAAAACCACCTGGTCCGGATCCCTTGATGTTACACAGGGAGCGATGGTAATGTCTAAAGGCGTGTATTTTGTGTCCCCAAGGACGATGTACTTACTACGGATGTTCCTCCAGGTCCCTGGGTCGTCAGCGTTGACAGTGACGAAATGCCAATGATCGTCTCGCAGATGCAGAGCGTCGGTCAGGGCCAACCTATATGGGGAGAAATTAGAGGTGGTGTTAAGTATTGGCTTGGGCTGGGTTGGGTCTCGACCCAGCCAAGCAGTGGAAATGAATTCCACGTCCTCCCTCATATAGGCTGGTTCGTTCGTCCGGTGCTTGGTCATGTCCTGTAAAGAAAGGTCCTCAGGCGGGGTGCGAAAGCTGGTGTTGTCCCTCCCCTCCTCCGGTGTTAATCTCCCCACCTTATTTCTGTCTGAGCGCAGGGAGGGACTGCGCTCATAGATCAGTTTTTTGGTCTAGCCCCCAAGTTGGGGGTAGACCTCCCCTGGTGTTGCCTGTAATTTAAGAACTCCTCCCTGAGGGGACACTTGTTGACCCAGTGTCCCCCCTGCCCGCAGAGGTGGCACTTTTCCGTCTGCGGGGGTCCTCTTGGGGATGCTCCTGGCGGACGACGGTTGGCCGATGGTGTGGCCGGCGGCGTCCGGGCGGCGGCGAAGGACACCCTCCTTGATGGCGGTTGAGGGGTCCTCCGCGGATCCTCCGCAGGGACCGTGACCTTCCGAGCGCAAACCTGCAACATTGCCTGCAGGGTGGGCTCAGGTTCAAGAGGGAGGCTGAGGATCGCTTGCCGACAGGGCTCGTTTGCGTTCTGCTTTGCCACTGTGGCAAGCATCCCCTCCCTCAGGCGCTCGTCCGGAACCTGAGCCTCCATCGCCCTGTGCAGGCGGTCCACGAAGGTCACGAATGGCTCGATTGGTCCCTGCTTAATAGATAAGAAATCAATGGCCGCCCCGCGCGATCGCAAGGTGACCAGTGCCTTTTCCGCCACTCTCGCACTGACCTGCAGTGCGCCCCGTGGGATTTTTTCCGCCTGCTTTGCCCCCTCCTTCCAATCCCCCTCCCCGCACAAGTGGTCGAGGGATATCACTGCCCCATCCCCATCCCGGGAGGTCTCTGCAGAGGCCCAGAGGTCAGGGAGAACATCCCTGATCTCCCGCTTCCATTCCGACTCCCATATCAGGAACTCACCATGTGAGATGAGACATGATATGAGCGTCCGAATGTCTGCGGGGACATATTCGGCCGCAGAAAAGGTTGCTTTCAGCAACCCCCGAAAATATTCGCTTTCGCGGCCAAACTCCCTCTGAGCCTTGCACAGCTCCTTGATGACATGCTATGGGATGGGTGACCACTGTGCAAGGGGCCCGGCCCCCTGCCGCGGTGTGTAGACGACTGGCGCGGCAGAGAAGGCCGGAAGGGTTGGAGAGGGTTCCGGGTTCCCACGCCCCTCCCTTCCGGAACCGATAGCGTGGGAACCGGAAGTTAGAGCGTGGGAACCAGGGGGCGGGGCGGAAGGGGCGTGGCCAGGAGCGGGGGGAGTGGCAGGATGGGAACTCCCCTCCCCGGAGGCGGAGTCAGGGGGCGGGGAAAACCCCGCGTCAGCAGGGGCGTGGTCGGGATAGGGTGGAGGAGGGACATGGGCGGGGAGATCCGGGGAAGGGGCGGAACTTCAGGAGGCGGGAAGAAAGGGGTTGCGGGAGGGGGGAGCACAAGTGGCGGGAAAAGCCGCGCGGGCTCCGCCATCTTGTGCCCGGGAGACTGAGGGAGATGGGCGGCCATTTTGTGGCAGCCCAGGGAGAGTGGCCGAGGGAGAGGTTTTGGGTTCGGGGGATAACTTAACACGAACAGACCCTCTACGGGACAGGGCTGTACATTTGGGAGAAGCAGGGGAACGGGGAGAGGCAGAGACGGCGCCTGTCTCGCCTGGGGGAGAATTAGGAGCAGAGGGAGAGGAAAGAGGTTTAGGGTTGCTAAACCCACCCGCTGAACTGGGGATTTGTTTGTCAGTTGGCTGTGGCAGGTTTCCGTAGTTATTTTTAACAATATCGCGAATTTGGAGAGCCAATAAAGTGAATTTTGCGAGAGAAAGATCTGACTTACGCAGAATCTCCCTCCCGACTTGGTCCCAAAAGGGGACCTGGTACAATTTAGCTGCCGAAACGTCGGGAAAAGCCTGCGACAACCATCTGACAAATTTTTTAACTTCATTTTTCTTAATTTTCACCCCACCCACTAAAAGGATGCCCACAACTTGGGTATAGAGGCTTTTCTGGGGCACCGAGAGCTTAGCACCCATAGCTCGCTGTTAATTGGTGCCCCGCGAGGTAAGTTCTGAAAATCCCAAAAGAACGAAGAAGACTGCCGCTCCCCGCTCTGTCCCCACCCTCGACGCACTCCCGCCCGGGAAGGGAGGCAAACCCGGTGAGGGCTAGGGGAGAGCCGGACCGCCCCTACACCGTCTACACGGTGAGGGTCCACCAGGGGAGGGTAGAAACGAAAAAACAGAACTTACCAAACCGCCGCGGTGGAGACCGACGCCGCTGGTGCCTCCGGCACTACCGGCTCCGTCCCCTGGGAGCGCAGCTCTCTAAAACGGAGCGCGCTCTAACCAGGGGCAGTTGACGGCCACGAGGGGTAATTCCCGAGGTCTGGGGGACCTCAAACTCCTCTGCCACGGGGTCCTAGCTGCGATTCCAGGGCCCCACGTTGGGCGCCAACTTGCCGCGCTCCCCAGCCCCAAGTGCCCTCTGATGTTGCGCTCAACCCCGGCTAGCTCGGCACCTGGGGTGAGGACGGGCAATGAGGCACCTCTCGCTGCGCCCTGATGGGGTTTGAGAGGTGTCCCCGTGGGTCCTGAATCAGCAGCGGCTACCCTAAGGCGGCAAGGAAAAGCCGGAACCAGCTGGGGTAAAAGTCTTCTTTAATCTGGAGCCAACGTGGCCAACGCAAAGAAGATACACCAACAGGAAACCCCCCCAAGCTGGAACCCCGAGTGGGGTTCGGGGCAGGCAATTATAGGATTTGGGAAGGGAATGGGAGTGGAAACCAGGGAGGGAAAACCAATGGGAGACGGGGAAGGGAGTGGCTCCACGGTGGGGTGATTCCGCCTGGTCCAATGGGAAGGGGACAGGGGAGTGGCCCCAGGCCCTCGTCCAATCACTCGGTGCCCTGTGGAGAAGTTTCTGGACAGAGGGGAAGGAACACCGAGTGACAGACAAGGTACCTGGGAGGGGACAGGGGGATGACTTGGCAGTTTTGGGGATGACGGACAGGTGTTGGGAAGGCGGGAAAGGGGGACCAGGCGGGAAAACAGAACAAAAGGATGTACCAATACAGCAAATAGGGGAAGACAGGAACAAACCATTGGGGAAATACAAAATTGTAAAACCGTACATAAAATAAATAAAAACGCACCACCACAGTAGAGCAGCCTGACTCTGTTGGTGTTGGCTCTGGCTGCTCAAAAGGGGTTGAGCTGAAGGTTGGCTCTGGTGCTGGAGTGGCTGTTTCAGCTGACTCTGGACATGGAGTGGGAGTAGAGCAGTTTGACTCTGTTGGTGTTGGCTCTGGCTGCTCAAAAGGGGTTGAGCTGAAGGTTGGCTCTGGTGCTGGAGTGGCTGTTTCAGCTGACTCTGGACATGGAGTGGGAGTAGAGCAGCCTGACTCTGTTGGTGCTGACTCTGGCTGCTCCAAGGGGGCTGAGCTGAAGGTTGGCTCTGGTCTTGGAGTAGCTGTTTCAGCTGACTCAGGATATGGAGTGGGAGTAGAGCAGTTTGACTCTGTCAGTGTTGGCTCTGGCTGCTCAAGAGGGGTTGAGATGTAGGTTGTCTCTGGTGCTAGAGTGTCTGTTCCAGGTGGACGCATGCCCATCTGAATCAGGATCCAGTTGTAGAAGTACTGAGTGGAGGTGTAGACTCCCGGGCGTTTTGTTCTGACACAGCCTTTTCCCCAGCTGGTCACTCCAACAAGCCAAAAGTAGCCAGCATGGTTATCTTTGCACACCAGAGGCCCTCCACTGTCACCCTGCAACAGAGGAAAGAGGATTAGGGTGCTGTTGGGTGGCTGCTGTCAGCACTAGAGGCCTGTTTCTCTCTTGCAGCCCCTGCCACAGCTGTATTCATGGTACAAAAAGGCTTTGCTCAGGTGCTGGAGTCTCAAGAACCTTAGCTGGGAACAGGGTGGGTGTCTGTGAAGGCCCCCTTTTGTATCTGCACAGTGATCCTGGATGGGCAGAGCATAGATCATCCAGAATCTGGATCTGTGGGCTGCTGAGAACACTGGATGGGCTTTCTGGGCAGAGGGGCAGGCCTGGGGAACACGGTCACTTGGCAAGGAAACTCCAGCAGTGGAGGAAAAGTGGTTTGCCAGACAAAGCCCATGGTGACGGGGTACCTTCGCTGCTGGCTCCCAGCACTCATACCTGGCAGGTGTCCATGCCACCCCGTGGGTAGCCAGCACACAGGTTGTGGGTGTGGATGGCCCCAGCGTACCGACGGCTGCTGTTAACCAGCCGGATATCCAGGAGACGGACCTTGGCTTCCTGCAGGACATCACTCGGACCCTGAGCTGCAAGCACAGGAAGGAATGGGCACCCAGCAGCTCTTTGCCAGTTCCACTCCCCTGTCTGGGGGTGAACTCATTCCCTAGGGCTTGGCTTTGCCTCTGGAGCAGTTGTTGAAGCGCTGTGTCCTTTCTGTCTGCCTTTGGGGAGCAGGCCAGGCCCAGCTCTCCAGAGGCATACATCCTACAGCCTGACTTTGGTTTGTGCTGTCAGGAAGCCAAACCCATCTTGCTGGTGTGCCCAGCTCACCCTCAGGGCCCTTTTTGGGAACTCACCTTTTGCAGTGGCAGAACCCCAGCCAGCAATGTAGCAGGTTTTCAGCTCTGACACTGTGAGCGAGGCGTTGGGCACGCAGGCAAGCTGGACGTAGTCACTGCACTCCACGGGCTTGTCCAGCTCCAGCAGGGCGATGTCGTTCTGCTGGGAATCAGCCATGTACTCCTGGTGGGCCAGGAGCCGCTTGATGTGGCGCACCTGAGTTTCAGGGCCCAGATGGGTCAGCTTGGTGGCCCCGATCAGCACACGCCACATGGTGACATTCCTGCAAGGCAGAGAGGGGTCTGAGGAAGAGCAGAGCCGTGTGCTGTTGATGCCTTAGGATTTTAGCTTTTGTATTTTTCATCCATTTGTAATCCTGCAGTTTTTTACTGTATAACTAAATTCTGCACACAGTGTGAGCTGCTGCTGCTTTCCCATTCTGGTCACAAAAATTCCTCTCCAGGCCTGGCAATCAAGGATACCTCACTGCCTCAGGCCTCGAGAGATGGAAACAAAAGTGAGTTGAGGGGAGCAAACTGGGGGTAAATGACTTCATTACCTGAAGCTGTAATTAGAAGATTAACCCTAAATATGCAAATGGACCAAATTTATAGGTGTGAAAACCTTTGACCCGTGGTCAATTTTGGGTTGTAGCACTTGGGGGGGTCTTTTGTTTTGCCTAAAATGGACCTGGAGGCCCTTCAATAAATATAATCACTTTTTATTCCTTGTCTGGCCTGTTTTTAGGTAGTCCTGAAAAGGCATCACTGTGGCAGCTCAGCACTTCCCTTCCTTCTGCTTCTCAAGGCAGAGAGGAAAGCAGGGCAATGAGGAGTGTGACTGCCCTAGCATGCCTTAGGCTCCAGGAATGCCACACTGGAGGCTGCTGGGCAGCAGTGGCACGAGCCCAGCCTTCTGAGCAGTCCCTCAGTTGGGCCCCGTAGTATTGAGGTGCTGCAGGCTGGGCAACTGTTTGTGTGGTGAGGATACCCTCATTCCCTGCTCCTCCTTACCTGGCCTGGAGGAAGCAATGGGCTGCTGTGAGGACCCACTGTGGGCTGATGAGGGACCCTCCACATGTATGGCCGGTGCCTATTTTCCTGGGGTCCTGGATGCTGACAATCCAGGGCCAGGCCCCTGGCAGGGCACCTGTGCCAGTCACAATTCGGTAGTCAGCATCTATGGAGTTGTAGTCAGAAGCCATGGGCCGGAGCCCACAGGTCCCTCTGGAAGCACAAAATCATTACTGCCCTTCTGTTCCAGTACCTGGGTGCTGGCAAGGAGGCTCCCACATGGGGTTTGGGGTGTGGCAATGGGGGACAAGCACCCTCCTAGAGCCTGGGGCCATACCTGCAGTTGCCCCAGGTACCATGTGCAGGTCTGTACACAGCCAGCAGGATGAAGAGGTACAGGTACAGAAGATTCATCGCTGTCAGCAGCATCTGTCAGCTGAAAGAGACAAAAGCTTGTCTCTTCCAGTGCAGTCTCTGACGAGTGCTGCAGCAACTGCACTGTCCATGGCACCTGGGGCTGATGTCACAGAGTGGGTGGTTCCAGGTTCTGGGCACAGTGTCCTCAGAGGGCAGGGAAAGGCCACAGCCTCACAGAACCACAGAATGGTTTGGGCTGGAAGGGACCTTGAAGGTTGTGAAAGGCAAAAGGGGTCCCTTGCCTCGCACATGCAAAACGACACCATGGGCAGACAAATCTGGCACAGAGGGAAAGTCACTCCAAAGGCAGTGTTTGGTCAGAGAGGGTGCTCAGAGCCACCACACGATGGAGAAAACTAGCACATCAAAGCTAGAAAGAGGACAGGAAGGAACAATGCCATGTGCAAACTACTTGGGGGGATGCTTCAAGGCACATAAGCCTTAGCTGATGGAACAAACCTGGAAACTCCTGAGTGTTGCAAGAGGAATTGCTGACCATGGCAGAGTGCGAGAAGCTGACAGGAGTTTCAATGCCATGAGGAAGCCCTTCTGAGTCTGTTTATACATTCTCCATGTCTGGAGCAGGGTGAGTACTGCAAATGCCTCAGTGCTGCCTCTTGCTTTGGAGACTGGTGCTGGAGGTCATGGCTGCAGAAAACAAGGGACTGAGATGGAGAGTGCTCATGCACTCACTTTTGTGGTTTGGGAATGGCATTCCCCAGTCTGGTGTTTCCACTGGAACACTGCAAACCACTGCTCCTCACTCCCTTCTCCCTCTCCCCTCCCTTCTCTGGTGGGCTTGAGAATAGAACTGGAAGCACAAAAGTTAAAGACTGTGGGTTGAGACAAGAACAATATAATGGAAACAGCAATGAAACAAGAAAATGAGCAGTAACCGCAACAATATTAATAATGGACTGGGACAATTCACATGCAACCATCCACCCCATAGAGCCTGGCAGTACCCAACCAGGCTGTCATGCATGTTATCCAGCGGAGATTTCTTCCCCTGTCCCTGGAAAATGTTGTGGAGTGGTTCAGAACAACCTCCACGTCCTGGCCATGCCCTGTCCTGGTTATGGCAAAAATTTACCCCATCCTGGCCAGAACCAGGACATTCACCCTCATGATCTGCCCCACAGCTTTGGAATCTGTGCCAGAGGGTCTGGCAGGGCAGGGAGGGCAGTCACCAGGGATTGGCAGACGTTGGAAACTCCTTATCCCTCTCTCTGGCCCCTGGTTTTCCTTGTTTTATGGAATGGAAGAACACATGTCCAACTCCTCCCAGTATCTCCTTCACTGGAAATCCTCCGTGCTTTGATTCCTTCTCTGACATTCTGCTGCACCTGGGGAATGCAGTGGGAAAACCCAAGGCTTTGTGTGAAGGTCACTCCCTCAGCACTTCACCTGAGGTGCACAGGAAGGCTGCCCTGGCTCTACCACACCTCATCCAGAAGACCTGGAAGCTCTTCCCTCCCCATTCACACACTCCCCTGCCTTGTCCTCCTCATCCCACAGGGATGCACAGAGGGGCTACCACACTTCACGGTTTGGTAGCCCTGATACCACACTCCTGACTGGAATGGGGTGACCCTGGGGCAGTTTTGGCCTGCATCAGTTCCATGTCCTGCCTCAGCACACCCAGGTTCTCTGTTGGCGTTTGTGCTCATCTCTGCAGCTTTGCTGTCCTGCACCAGGAGTTTGCTGAATAAAATCATCCTCTAGAAAGGACATGTGACACAAGCCCAGGAGTAAGCAGCACCATGGGAGAGTTCAGCAAGGTGCCCTGGGGACAGCCAGGCCAGGCAGGGGAAGGTGGGGGGACCACGGCCTCACTGAAGCAGCCACATTGTACAGCACAAAAAATAAAGCTAAATAAATGCTGGGATGAAATACAGCACTGCTGGGACTGCTCCATTTAGCAAATAACAGTTGTGGGGGAGATTTACAGATGTACTGGGTACATCTGGGAACTGGGGCTCCTGCTGGAAGTCTTCAATCTTGAAGCTCCCAGTTCCCAAAGCTGGTAAATCCTTCCCAGCAATGGCTCCTGAGGCAGGGAGAGGGGTGGAAAGCCAAGGATGGGGCAGAGATCAGAAGGAGCTGGGGAGCTCAGAGAGGTCTTCAAGGGGAAGAGGATTTGTCTGAAAGGCCCTCACTTTTCTGGTCATCTTGGCAACTCTGGCAGGTTTAACAGGAGGTTTGTCTGGAAACAAGACAGGGACATATTGGCATGATGGGTGCTGGCATATTCCAGTCTTAGGCTTTGCAGAGAGAGATTTGCTGTTTCCCCATAGGCCACAGAGGATTTTAATATGAGGTGAACTCCCCAAGCTTGCATCCACCCTGTTCCATGGCCTCTGGCTCTGAGAAATGCTCTCCTGTGCACCCTGCTTCATTCCCTCAGATCAATGGCTGATGTGCCAGCAGCTCCTGCTCCAGAAGGGCAGCACATGATGAAGGTGCCACCCCTGCAGCTGAAAAGAAGGTTCCTTTTGCCATGGCATTCCAGGAGGTCATAAGACACATCATCAATGGAGTCTGAAAAAAAGAAAAATTAGAAGTTGAGGCAGCTGCATTTACCAGTGTGGGCAGTCCAGAGAGAACTGCCTGGACCTGACCCAGTTTGTGGATCAGAGCCAGAAATAGGTTCCCTTAGCTAGAAATGAGACCTCTCTACCCAGAGAGCCAGCTGCTTGCCATTCCATTGCTCCCTGGCCACAAGCAGCACTTCATCCATGAGCTCTCACCCCACAGAGCCCCTAGGTAACCCTGAAAAGACTCCTTCAGTATCAGGGGCTGCAAGAGACCTCTAGATGAGCAGCTAGAGGATTAGGTGAGGAGAAGAACTGAAATAAAATGCGTGTTTTTCCCTGGATTTGTGGAAGACAACAAGAAAGAAATACAGGACCCCAAAAAACAAACCCACTCGATGGGAGAGGCAGGTGAGCACCTCTGGTTCAGGAATTACAGAATGCACTCAACTGCAGCTTGCAGGCAAGGATCCTGGCACGTTCCAGCAGCCAGCACTGCCACCTGATCCCAGCATCCCTCTGCCCCATGGATTTACACAGGACCCCAAAGCCCCAGTGGTCAGTGAAAGGAAAACATCCAACTGTCCACACTTGGCAACCTACTCCTGGGTTCTGCAGCCTGTGGAGAAAGACAAATTCCCTCACTAGAAAACTAAGCAGGTTTGAGCTGGGCTTTCTCAAAGCACACTAAAGGCAGAGGTGGGCTTCTCCGTGCTGTTTGGGAAGTGGCACATGAACCACACGGGAATCAGAGAGAGATTATCAACTCCAGAGGCACTGCTGAGCGCAGCCTCTCCTGACTCCAGCTGGGCTCCAGCCCCGAGGTGACCTGTGCCTCCAAACAGAGGGGCCAGAGTGACCTGCACTGACCAGGCCGGCCACAGCTCCGTGTCACACTGACCACTGCAGCGTCCAGCCAGTCCCTCCAGAGGCTCTTCCAATCTCCACCTCCACCTTACAGGGGCATGGAACGCCGCTGATCACACCCGCTGCTCCCTGACCTGCAGCCAGAGGAAGATTTCCTCATTTGCTGCTGTGGCCAGTGGCACCTCTCTGTAGCAGGTTTTGCGTCCTGCTCGGTGCCCCAGTGCTCCAGACAGGCTGGCTCCGTGCTGCTGGGCCTCTCCCGGTCCCTCTGAGCAGGGCTGCAGCCGAGTCTTCAGAACAGCCCCAATTCCCCAAAACAGCCCCCAAAACAGCCCGGCGCTGTCTGTGTGGGGAACATCAAACCCACACCAAGGAATGGCTTTGCCCAGTGCCCCGGGATGGAGCAGCCCCGGCCTGCTCCACCAGAGCCCAGGGCGGCTCTGGGAGCCCTGAGGGCACGAGAGAAGGAAACTTCAGCGTGAGGGTCTGCAGCGGCCAGGGGAACACCAGCGCCTCCGAGCCGCCCTGCCAGACACGTACGGCCCTCCACCACCCTCGCAGTGGTGCGGGAATGTGCTCGCTGCTGAGGGCGGCCTCGCGGCTCGGCGAGCAGCTCGGGCAGGGCCGCCGCTGTCCGCTCCGTGCGGAGCGCAGCCTCCTCCGGACGCGGCCGTGAGGCGGTCTGGGCCCTCGGGTGTCGCCTCCGGCAGAATCAGCGGCTCGGTGGAGCTCACACGAAGCTCTCCCTGGGGCGGGACAGCCCTTGCCCGTGGGGTGTCGGGCGGGCCCCGGGCCGGCCGAGGGTTGCCCGGCTGAGCCCGGGGCCGCCCCTGACGTGGGGCTCTGGGGCAGAGTCCGGCCCGCGGTGCCCAGCAGGGATGCGCGGTTCTGTCTGTGCTCGGGCAGCACCAGAGTAGAGTTTTTCCCTGCTACAGTACCTACGCTACCCCGCGAAAGAGCATCGCTCAGGTTTGACAGGAGGAGAAATCTGTGTGGCCGTCAGCTATCACCTATGGCCCGGTCAGGATACTGATGGATTTTCTGACCTATTCGCTAGGGTCGTGTAAAATGTTAAACTGCAGATGCTTTCTGAAAGCAACTAGTGCTTTGAATGGTACAATCTGGATTACAGAAGCTTTATGTAGTGTTAGGCTGTGAACCACAATAGGTTTATTCTACAAGTTAATAGGGATATGCCAGATCATGTTACACTTCTGTTTTATCTTCTGTTTTGACCCTATGGCAAGCATCAGTTGGGTTTATTTAGCTCTTTATTAGCCCTTTATTTAGCTCTTAGCATTTTTCACATTTTGTGTGAAAAATGAATTAACTTTTAGGTAGATATTTTTAAAGAGGAAAAATGTATTTGTGCCTATTGATGCTGCAGTGATTTGTGGTTTTGAGACCCATCTTGCAAAATACCACATGCTGAGGCTGATTGTCATAGCTCTGAAGCCAGCCCTGGGTATGGAATGCTTTTCATTCTTTGGAGTGTTCATTCCAGGCAGTTCTGTGTAACGAGATCTTTACAGAGCATGGAAGATGCCTCTAGGGGAAGTCTCCATTTTGATTGCTGTGCCTAGACTAATTCTGATACTCCTGAGTTTGCTGTCAGGTTTTTACGATGCTGAAATGTGTGTTTTCCAGGTTCCTGTGTGGGCTATTTTTCACTAAGAATCTAGAAAATATCTTGGCTTTTCGTGGGGTTTAGTGCAAAATAGGTTTGACTGTAGGAACCACATTGTTGCAAAGATGAAGCATGCAATTAAAGTTCTTTCTAATAATTTGAGATGATTTAAATATATGTCAAATGAAATGCCATAGTCAAGGAACCAAAGCAGTCGAATGAATTGCCTATAAATTCCTTTGGCATGAAGCGTGTTGAGTGAAATGTTTATTTCTTCTAAGCAATAGGTCATAAGAGTGTTTAAATAAAGGTATAGTATATATAATGCACTGGAGCACAATCCATGGATTAGAGTGAAATTTCAACACTCAGTTCCTTTACTTAGAGAAGTCCACCTATGCCCAGATGGATTAATTAATTGTAGTGGTAGAAAATACAGGGTGTAAAACACAGCTGACTGTTGAGCTTAGTATATCACTATGTTGTAGAGAAACTCAAGAATCAAGAAAATTCTAAATAAGTAAATGCTAATTTGTCATGCAGTACTATGGTATTTTCAGGCAGCTAATCAAGAAAATTTGAATTGGAAGACCGTCAAACTTGTTTCATACAATAAAACTCTGAGAGACTTATCTACAAATAGAAACACAAGGAGCATCCTTTTTTGTACTCAGCAAAGAGCTGGAGTATGTTGTGCTGTTACGGAGGTTTATTTTTATAAACTACTCCAATGAATTTTATAAGCATGTAAAAGATTGTAAGTGCCCTGAAACATGTTTATTCTTGGACTGGCAATTACATACATGGATTCAGTTTTGATTTTCTTTAAAATAAAAATAAAAATATTTCTCTGGAGTAATTTGCTCTCGGTAACAAGAGTCATCTGCAAGAGAAATATCCAAACCAATTTCTGGGCAGTGGAAGTAGCTTTATTTTTTATAACATTCTTAGTACCTGTGACCAGGGTTGGTAGAGTGCCAGTCCTGCCAGCTTTAAGGAGCTGCATGTAAGTGTACCCTCGTTTCCTCAGAATCCCAGGGATGTGGACATTTCTTTGAGATGAGCTTTTAGGAAGCCCCAGAACATCTGGTGGTGTGACATCTTCCTGCATGCTCTGTTTCTGCACGTGATGTTTTCCAGTGCTTTCAAACATCCCTTCCCTTCTGTTTTTTCAGATGGTTATTTAGACCTATCTTGAGAGCTACTCTCTTCAGCCTCAGCTTTATCCAAGATACAATATGGTTATTATATAACCTAGTATTTTTTCATTTTACTTACATTTCATTACATAACCTAGTATTTTACATTGTTACTTGCACAGCAGAATAACTGCAGAACTCTGCTCGATCCAGGTTATACTGAAAACTAAAAAAAATGCTATTTTTACATGCCTGACATTTTTCTTGCATATTTGAGCTTAGGTATTATGTTTGCTCATTTCAGGAGTGCTTCTGAACCACAGTCCAGAAAGAAGAAAAATCTTCTTGGTTGAAGTTGAACATTTGTCTCTAAGAGTAAGAACAAAGCCATGCCAGTGCTTTCAGAAGACTCAGGTAATTCAGCTGCATGCTTTCAACAGAGCAGTGACTGAAATCTTGTCATACCTGTTTCACACATAAAAATAATTTAAATAGGAGTAAAATGTAATAGAATTAAGATAATTCAACTGAAGTTTCTGAGCAATTACCTACAAGAAGGAAGGTGGAATGTAAAAGGTGAAAATTAATAAAGTTTGTCAGGATCAGTTTCCTACTAACCCTAGAGCACCCAAATATACTCTGATAGACCTGAATATACTCTGATAGACTTGAATATATTCTGATAGATCTGAATATATTCTGATAGACCTGAATATATTCTGATAGGCAGAATTGGACCCCTCAGTGTAACAGTGCCTTCTACATGTGCTTACTAAAGATCAGCCCATATATCTCTGCTGCTTGCTGTGTCATTTCTTAATATTTTCTGAACAGGGGTTGATAAACATTGTAAATATCCTTCCTTTTAACTTAAAATAAGTGTCTTTGTTCAAGGCTACTTTACTAGCTTCTCCAGTATGCTGCCCAGGAGAAGTCACAGATAATAAATGATGCTTAGGATTAAAGCAGGAGTGAGTTTGAGTCTCCTGGATCAAAATCCACTCTAAGGTTCGTGGAGAGAATAGCCACAGGAATAGATTTGAACCCCCTCCACCTTTTTATATTTCCTGTTTTGTTTTGGTCCTGTGTTCCCAGACATGGTTCACCGGGAAAAATCTGGCCTTTGTCTGGCTCTGTGTGTTGCAAAATTGGGATATTTAAATATTTTTTTAGAAAACTAGCCACAAGCTTTGATTCCACCACAATGGAAATCTACACTTTATCCTTTCTTCCTCTGGTCAGGCCTGGCTTTTTATAGGTGCCTCAGAGTGGAAGGGGCAGGATAACACTTGTAAGCAAAGCTGCTGGGGAGGTAGAGCTGCTACCTGTGCAAAAAAAGGTCATTCAATCAGTTTGAGAGTCTGCTGTGGTACTAAAATTTCAAATTTGTAAGAGGGGAAACAAAGGGTTCTGGAAACAAGGAGTAATAAACATGAAGTGTTAAATGTGAAAGATAATTTCTTAAGAAATATATATTGCTTTGTTAGATTTTGCCTTAATATGATGGTGTGCTTGACACTTATGAGGGGAGTGTTGCAAAATGAGCTGTGGATAAACACGAGATAATCACAAGTCTCTGCAAATGTGATGATCATCAATGTGATACCCAAATAAATGTAGTGACTGTTAAGACTGCAGTAGAAGGTCCTGTGAGAAATGCTGTGTAGAATGTTTTTGTTCTGTCCTGAATCTAAATTTAGGGTTGCATGAAACTTTGGCCCTTTTGACATCTCAGCTAAGACCTGATTCAAATCATAAAGAGGAAATGGGATTCCTTAGGGATGTCTTCAGTGAAAGAAGTCTCAGCTACCTGATGAAGGTAAAAGTTTGTATTTATTTATGTACATTCTCCTTACAGTTTACTTTTTCTCTGTTCCCTTGATTTATCAACCATTTACTTTGCCAAACCTTTTTTTTAAGAATTCTGTACTGACCAAAGCATATGTGTGCTTAAGAACAAACACTAATAATGTTTGACAATTAATATGTTGAACATATTAAAACCGAGATCAAGGAGTAGAATGTTGCTGGCAGAGGTTCCAAAAAGTGCAAGAGGCTCCAGGGAATGGGGAAAATATGCAGATGGGATAGAAAACCTAATATCCCATTGAGTATGGGATAGAAAACTTCATATATGGGATAGAAAACCTCACATGCCATTGAATATGGGACAGAAACCCTCACATATGGGATAGAAAACCTCACATTCCATTGCATATGGGATAGAAAACCTAACACCCAACCTATAATAAAATCCCCTAATATAACTTTAGTTGCCAAGTATTGGTTATGCAAAAGCCAGATGATGCCTCTTCACAGAGATAATCTAGTTTATGAATGTATGGGAAATTAATTCAATAGTCCAGTTTTAATTTTTTAATGTGGAGGTGGGTTTTTTTGGGGGTGTTATTTGGTGGGGGTGTTTTGTTTTAATTTTGGTTCTGAGTTTCTTTGGGGTGGGTGTGCTAGGGAAGAAGTAAAGGGTTTGGGTTTGGGTGTTTGCTTTCCAGCCTTAGCACAGGGATGTGGCTTCCTCAGAGAGGGTGGTAAGGATGCTCAGTAGGGGAACATGAGGCACTTTGCCAAAATATTCCTTATGTCTTTGACAGATGTGGAGTCAGTCTGAGTGCCAGCAGTGTCTGCAGGGGAGCTGTGGACAGTTCATCTATCACAACACTGGGGGTGGCACAAAGCTCTTCTGGTCTGCCCACTGCTCAGAAATCCTTGCTCCTGGCTGTGGAACTTCTGGCTGTGGAACTCCTCCTCAGCCTGTGTCCGGCCAATCTTCAGCCTTGAGACTTTCTAGAACGGTGTTCCCTGAGTCATGAGAGTTGAGTTTCAAGTCCCGCACCCAGGGATTCCACTGCTGGGCAGCATAAAACAGTGTTCCCAACTGCTGTCCTCAAGAGCTGTAGCCCCCTGTGACCTGTGTCCCTTCTCCCATCAGAGCTTTGTTTTGCTGGTGCCTGGCTTGGGAGTCCTTGCCTTGCACAGGAGACTGGACTGGACTACAAACACATGCTAACAGTGGTAACAGGCAACTTTATTTACACAACTAAATAAATTTCAGCATTTGTGCATGCAGAGGAGGAAGATTGGCAGGACAGAGGACGCCTTTGACCTGAGGCTGCCTTTGGACGAGCAGGCACTGCCCCAGTATGTAATGGTCATGGTCCACTGCAGCCTGCAGTGGATCCTGTTCATCCTGCTGCCCATGTCTTTTTTCTCATGAGGCCCAGCAGTATCTGGTGCACCCGAGTTAAGAATTTCACCACTATCTGGTATGGATGTGGAGCAGGCAAGAGAGGTTGCATTGACATTGGCTCCTCAGAGGGGTTTGAGGTCGACTCTGGCTCTGGTGTGGCTGTTGCAGTTGAGTGATCAGGAGTGGGAGTACAGCAGCCTGACTCTGTTGGTGTTGGCTCTGGCTGCTCAAAAGGGGTTGAGCTGAAGGTTGGCTCTGGTGCTGGAGTGGCTGTTTCAGCTGACTCTGGACATGGAGTGGGAGTAGAGCAGCCTGACTCTGTTGGTGCTGACTCTGGCTGCTCCAAGGGGGCTGAGCTGAAGGTTGGCTCTGGTCTTGGAGTAGCTGTTTCAGCTGACTCAGGATATGGAGTGGGAGTAGAGCAGTTTGACTCTGTCAGTGTTGGCTCTGGCTGCTCAAGAGGGGTTGAGATGTAGGTTGTCTCTGGTGCTAGAGTGTCTGTTCCAGGTGGACGCATGCCCATCTGAATCAGGATCCAGTTGTAGAAGTACTGAGTGGAGGTGTAGACTCCCGGGCGTTTTGTTCTGACACAGCCTTTTCCCCAGCTGGTCACTCCAACAAGCCAAAAGTAGCCAGCATGGTTATCTTTGCACACCAGAGGCCCTCCACTGTCACCCTGCAACAGAGGAAAGAGGATTAGGGTGCTGTTGGGTGGCTGCTGTCAGCACTAGAGGCCTGTTTCTCTCTTGCAGCCCCTGCCACAGCTGTATTCATGGTACAAAAAGGCTTTGCTCAGGTGCTGGAGTCTCAAGAACCTTAGCTGGGAACAGGGTGGGTGTCTGTGAAGGCCCCCTTTTGTATCTGCACAGTGATCCTGGATGGGCAGAGCATAGATCATCCAGAATCTGGATCTGTGGGCTGCTGAGAACACTGGATGGGCTTTCTGGGCAGAGGGGCAGGCCTGGGGAACATGGTCACTTGGCAAGGAAACTCCAGCAGTGGAGGAAAAGTGGTTTGCCAGACAAAGCCCATGGTGACGGGGTACCTTCGCTGCTGGCTCCCAGCACTCATACCTGGCAGGTGTCCATGCCACCCCGTGGGTAGCCAGCACACAGGTTGTGGGTGTGGATGGCCCCAGCGTACCGACGGCTGCTGTTAACCAGCCGGATATCCAGGAGATGGACCTTGGCTTCCTGCAGGACATCACTCGGACCCTGAGCTGCAAGCACAGGAAGGAATGGGCACCCAGCAGCTCTTTGCCAGTTCCACTCCCCTGTCTGGGGGTGAACTCATTCCCTAGGGCTTGGCTTTGCCTCTGGAGCAGTTGTTGAAGCGCTGTGTCCTTTCTGTCTGCCTTTGGGGAGCAGGCCAGGCCCAGCTCTCCAGAGGCATACATCCTACAGCCTGACTTTGGTTTGTGCTGTCAGGAAGCCAAACCCATCTTGCTGGTGTGCCCAGCTCACCCTCAGGGCCCTTTTTGGGAACTCACCTTTTGCAGTGGCAGAACCCCAGCCAGCAATGTAGCAGGTTTTCAGCTCTGACACTGTGAGCGAGGCGTTGGGCACGCAGGCAAGCTGGACGTAGTCACTGCACTCCACGGGCTTGTCCAGCTCCAGCAGGGCGATGTCGTTCTGCTGGGAATCAGCCGTGTACTCCTGGTGGGCCAGGAGCCGCTTGATGTGGCGCACCTGAGTTTCAGGGCCCAGATGGGTCAGCTTGGTGGCCCCGATCAGCACACGCCACATGGTGACATTCCTGCAAGGCAGAGAGGGGTCTGAGGAAGAGCAGAGCCGTGTGCTGTTGATGCCTTAGGATTTTAGCTTTTGTATTTTTCATCCATTTGTAATCCTGCAGTTTTTTACTGTATAACTAAATTCTGCACACAGTGTGAGCTGCTGCTGCTTTCCCATTCTGGTCACAAAAATTCCTCTCCAGGCCTGGCAATCAAGGATACCTCACTGCCTCAGGCCTCGAGAGATGGAAACAAAAGTTAGTTGAGGGGAGCAAACTGGGGGTAAATGACTTCATTACCTGAAGCTGTAATTAGAAGATTAACCCTAAATATGCAAATGGACCAAATTTATAGGTGTGAAAACCTTTGACCCGTGGTCAATTTTGGGTTGTAGCACTTGGGGGGGTCTTTTGTTTTGCCTAAAATGGACCTGGAGGCCCTTCAATAAATATAATCACTTTTTATTCCTTGTCTGGCCTGTTTTTAGGTAGTCCTGAAAAGGCATCACTGTGGCAGCTCAGCACTTCCCTTCCTTCTGCTTCTCAAGGCAGAGAGGAAAGCAGGGCAATGAGGAGTGTGACTGCCCTAGCATGCCTTAGGCTCCAGGAATGCCACACTGGAGGCTGCTGGGCAGCAGTGGCACGAGCCCAGCCTTCTGAGCAGTCCCTCAGTTGGGCCCCGTAGTATTGAGGTGCTGCAGGCTGGGCAACTGTTTGTGTGGTGAGGATACCCTCATTCCCTGCTCCTCCTTACCTGGCCTGGAGGAAGCAATGGGCTGCTGTGAGGACCCACTGTGGGCTGATGAGGGACCCTCCACATGTATGGCCGGTGCCTATTTTCCTGGGGTCCTGGATGCTGACAATCCAGGGCCAGGCCCCTGGCAGGGCACCTGTGCCAGTCACAATTCGGTAGTCAGCATCTATGGAGTTGTAGTCAGAAGCCATGGGCCGGAGCCCACAGGTCCCTCTGGAAGCACAAAATCATTACTGCCCTTCTGTTCCAGTACCTGGGTGCTGGCAAGGAGGCTCCCACATGGGGTTTGGGGTGTGGCAATGGGGGACAAGCACCCTCCTAGAGCCTGGGGCCATACCTGCAGTTGCCCCAGGTACCATGTGCAGGTCTGTACACAGCCAGCAGGATGAAGAGGTACAGGTACAGAAGATTCATCGCTGTCAGCAGCATCTGTCAGCTGAAAGAGACAAAAGCTTGTCTCTTCCAGTGCAGTCTCTGACGAGTGCTGCAGCAACTGCACTGTCCATGGCACCTGGGGCTGATGTCACAGAGTGGGTGGTTCCAGGTTCTGGGCACAGTGTCCTCAGAGGGCAGGGAAAGGCCACAGCCTCACAGAACCACAGAATGGTTTGGGCTGGAAGGGACCTTGAAGGTTGTGAAAGGCAAAAGGGGTCCCTTGCCTCGCACATGCAAAACGACACCATGGGCAGACAAATCTGGCACAGAGGGAAAGTCACTCCAAAGGCAGTGTTTGGTCAGAGAGGGTGCTCAGAGCCACCACACGATGGAGAAAACTAGCACATCAAAGCTAGAAAGAGGACAGGAAGGAACAATGCCATGTGCAAACTACTTGGGGGGATGCTTCAAGGCACATAAGCCTTAGCTGATGGAACAAACCTGGAAACTCCTGAGTGTTGCAAGAGGAATTGCTGACCATGGCAGAGTGCGAGAAGCTGACAGGAGTTTCAATGCCATGAGGAAGCCCTTCTGAGTCTGTTTATACATTCTCCATGTCTGGAGCAGGGTGAGTACTGCAAATGCCTCAGTGCTGCCTCTTGCTTTGGAGACTGGTGCTGGAGGTCATGGCTGCAGAAAACAAGGGACTGAGATGGAGAGTGCTCATGCACTCACTTTTGTGGTTTGGGAATGGCATTCCCCAGTCTGGTGTTTCCACTGGAACACTGCAAACCACTGCTCCTCACTCCCTTCTCCCTCTCCCCTCCCTTCTCTGGTGGGCTTGAGAATAGAACTGGAAGCACAAAAGTTAAAGACTGTGGGTTGAGACAAGAACAATATAATGGAAACAGCAATGAAACAAGAAAATGAGCAGTAACCGCAACAATATTAATAATGGACTGGGACAATTCACATGCAACCATCCACCCCATAGAGCCTGGCAGTACCCAACCAGGCTGTCATGCATGTTATCCAGCGGAGATTTCTTCCCCTGTCCCTGGAAAATGTTGTGGAGTGGTTCAGAACAACCTCCACGTCCTGGCCATGCCCTGTCCTGGTTATGGCAAAAATTTACCCCATCCTGGCCAGAACCAGGACATTCACCCTCATGATCTGCCCCACAGCTTTGGAATCTGTGCCAGAGGGTCTGGCAGGGCAGGAAGGGCAGTCACCAGGGATTGGCAGACGTTGGAAACTCCTTATCCCTCTCTCTGGCCCCTGGTTTTCCTTGTTTTATGGAATGGAAGAACACATGTCCAACTCCTCCCAGTATCTCCTTCACTGGAAATCCTCCGTGCTTTGATTCCTTCTCTGACATTCTGCTGCACCTGGGGAATGCAGTGGGAAAACCCAAGGCTTTGTGTGAAGGTCACTCCCTCAGCACTTCACCTGAGGTGCACAGGAAGGCTGCCCTGGCTCTACCACACCTCATCCAGAACACCTGGAAGCTCTTCCCTCCCCATTCACACACTCCCCTGCCTTGTCCTCCTCATCCCACAGGGATGCACAGAGGGGCTACCACACTTCACGGTTTGGTAGCCCTGATACCACACTCCTGACTGGAATGGGGTGACCCTGGGGCAGTTTTGGCCTGCATCAGTTCCATGTCCTGCCTCAGCACACCCAGGTTCTCTGTTGGCGTCTGTGCTCATCTCTGCAGCTTTGCTGTCCTGCACCAGGAGTTTGCTGAATAAAATCATCCTCTAGAAAGGACATGTGACACAAGCCCAGGAGTAAGCAGCACCATGGGAGAGTTCAGCAAGGTGCCCTGGGGACAGCCAGGCCAGGCAGGGGAAGGTGGGGGGACCACGGCCTCACTGAAGCAGCCACATTGTACAGCACAAAAAATAAAGCTAAATAAATGCTGGGATGAAATACAGCACTGCTGGGACTGCTCCATTTAGCAAATAACAGTTGTGGGGGAGATTTACAGATGTACTGGGTACATCTGGGAACTGGGGCTCCTGCTGGAAGTCTTCAATCTTGAAGCTCCCAGTTCCCAAAGCTGGTAAATCCTTCCCAGCAATGGCTCCTGAGGCAGGGAGAGGGGTGGAAAGCCAAGGATGGGGCAGAGATCAGAAGGAGCTGGGGAGCTCAGAGAGGTCTTCAAGGGGAAGAGGATTTGTCTGAAAGGCCCTCACTTTTCTGGTCATCTTGGCAACTCTGGCAGGTTTAACAGGAGGTTTGTCTGGAAACAAGACAGGGACATATTGGCATGATGGGTGCTGGCATATTCCAGTCTTAGGCTTTGCAGAGAGAGATTTGCTGTTTCCCCATAGGCCACAGAGGATTTTAATATGAGGTGAACTCCCCAAGCTTGCATCCACCCTGTTCCATGGCCTCTGGCTCTGAGAAATGCTCTCCTGTGCACCCTGCTTCATTCCCTCAGATCAATGGCTGATGTGCCAGCAGCTCCTGCTCCAGAAGGGCAGCACATGATGAAGGTGCCACCCCTGCAGCTGAAAAGAAGGTTCCTTTTGCCATGGCATTCCAGGAGGTCATAAGACACATCATCAATGGAGTCTGAAAAAAAGAAAAATTAGAAGTTGAGGCAGCTGCATTTACCAGTGTGGGCAGTCCAGAGAGAACTGCCTGGACCTGACCCAGTTTGTGGATCAGAGCCAGAAATAGGTTCCCTTAGCTAGAAATGAGACCTCTCTACCCAGAGAGCCAGCTGCTTGCCATTCCATTGCTCCCTGGCCACAAGCAGCACTTCATCCATGAGCTCTCACCCCACAGAGCCCCTAGGTAACCCTGAAAAGACTCCTTCAGTATCAGGGGCTGCAAGAGACCTCTAGATGAGCAGCTAGAGGATTAGGTGAGGAGAAGAACTGAAATAAAATGCGTGTTTTTCCCTGGATTTGTGGAAGACAACAAGAAAGAAATACAGGACCCCAAAAAACAAACCCACTCGATGGGAGAGGCAGGTGAGCACCTCTGGTTCAGGAATTACAGAATGCACTCAACTGCAGCTTGCAGACAAGGATCCTGGCACGTTCCAGCAGCCAGCACTGCCACCTGATCCCAGCATCCCTCTGCCCCATGGATTTACACAGGACCCCAAAGCCCCAGTGGTCAGTGAAAGGAAAACATCCAACTGTCCACACTTGGCAACCTACTCCTGGGTTCTGCAGCCTGTGGAGAAAGACAAATTCCCTCACTAGAAAACTAAGCAGGTTTGAGCTGGGCTTTCTCAAAGCACACTAAAGGCAGAGGTGGGCTTCTCCGTGCTGTTTGGGAAGTGGCACATGAACCACACGGGAATCAGAGAGAGATTATCAACTCCAGAGGCACTGCTGAGCGCAGCCTCTCCTGACTCCAGCTGGGCTCCAGCCCCGAGGTGACCTGTGCCTCCAAACAGAGGGGCCAGAGTGACCTGCACTGACCAGGCCGGCCACAGCTCCGTGTCACACTGACCACTGCAGCGTCCAGCCAGTCCCTCCAGAGGCTCTTCCAATCTCCACCTCCACCTTACAGGGGCATGGAACGCCGCTGATCACACCCGCTGCTCCCTGACCTGCAGCCAGAGGAAGATTTCCTCATTTGCTGCTGTGGCCAGTGGCACCTCTCTGTAGCAGGTTTTGCGTCCTGCTCGGTGCCCCAGTGCTCCAGACAGGCTGGCTCCGTGCTGCTGGGCCTCTCCCGGTCCCTCTGAGCAGGGCTGCAGCCGAGTCTTCAGAACAGCCCCAATTCCCCAAAACAGCCCCCAAAACAGCCCGGCGCTGTCTGTGTGGGGAACATCAAACCCACACCAAGGAATGGCTTTGCCCAGTGCCCCGGGATGGAGCAGCCCCGGCCTGCTCCACCAGAGCCCAGGGCGGCTCTGGGAGCCCTGAGGGCACGAGAGAAGGAAACTTCAGCGTGAGGGTCTGCAGCGGCCAGGGGAACACCAGCGCCTCCGAGCCGCCCTGCCAGACACGTACGGCCCTCCACCACCCTCGCAGTGGTGCGGGAATGTGCTCGCTGCTGAGGGCGGCCTCGCGGCTCGGCGAGCAGCTCGGGCAGGGCCGCCGCTGTCCGCTCCGTGCGGAGCGCAGCCTCCTCCGGACGCGGCCGTGAGGCGGTCTGGGCCCTCGGGTGTCGCCTCCGGCAGAATCAGCGGCTCGGTGGAGCTCACACGAAGCTCTCCCTGGGGCGGGACAGCCCTTGCCCGTGGGGTGTCGGGCGGGCCCCGGGCCGGCCGAGGGTTGCCCGGCTGAGCCCGGGGCCGCCCCTGACGTGGGGCTCTGGGGCAGAGTCCGGCCCGCGGTGCCCAGCAGGGATGCGCGGTTCTGTCTGTGCTCGGGCAGCACCAGAGTAGAGTTTTTCCCTGCTACAGTACCTACGCTACCCCGCGAAAGAGCATCGCTCAGGTTTGACAGGAGGAGAAATCTGTGTGGCCGTCAGCTATCACCTATGGCCCGGTCAGGATACTGATGGATTTTCTGACCTATTCGCTAGGGTCGTGTAAAATGTTAAACTGCAGATGCTTTCTGAAAGCAACTAGTGCTTTGAATGGTACAATCTGGATTACAGAAGCTTTATGTAGTGTTAGGCTGTGAACCACAATAGGTTTATTCTACAAGTTAATAGGGATATGCCAGATCATGTTACACTTCTGTTTTATCTTCTGTTTTGACCCTATGGCAAGCATCAGTTGGGTTTATTTAGCTCTTTATTAGCCCTTTATTTAGCTCTTAGCATTTTTCACATTTTGTGTGAAAAATGAATTAACTTTTAGGTAGATATTTTTAAAGAGGAAAAATGTATTTGTGCCTATTGATGCTGCAGTGATTTGTGGTTTTGAGACCCATCTTGCAAAATACCACATGCTGAGGCTGATTGTCATAGCTCTGAAGCCAGCCCTGGGTATGGAATGCTTTTCATTCTTTGGAGTGTTCATTCCAGGCAGTTCTGTGTAACGAGATCTTTACAGAGCATGGAAGATGCCTCTAGGGGAAGTCTCCATTTTGATTGCTGTGCCTAGACTAATTCTGATACTCCTGAGTTTGCTGTCAGGTTTTTACGATGCTGAAATGTGTGTTTTCCAGGTTCCTGTGTGGGCTATTTTTCACTAAGAATCTAGAAAATATCTTGGCTTTTCGTGGGGTTTAGTGCAAAATAGGTTTGACTGTAGGAACCA
Source organism: Lonchura striata (assembly GCF_050655825.1). Taxonomy (NCBI): domain Eukaryota; kingdom Metazoa; phylum Chordata; class Aves; order Passeriformes; family Estrildidae; genus Lonchura; species Lonchura striata. Next base: position 7,672,886 of record NC_140729.1, read on the forward strand.
CATTGTTGCAAAGATGAAGCATGCAATTAAAGTTCTTTCTAATAATTTGAGATGATTTAAATATATGTCAAATGAAATGCCATAGTCAAGGAACCAAAGCAGTCGAATGAATTGCCTATAAATTCCTTTGGCATGAAGCGTGTTGAGTGAAATGTTTATTTCTTCTAAGCAATAGGTCATAAGAGTGTTTAAATAAAGGTATAGTATATATAATGCACTGGAGCACAATCCATGGATTAGAGTGAAATTTCAACACTCAGTTCCTTTACTTAGAGAAGTCCACCTATGCCCAGATGGATTAATTAATTGTAGTGGTAGAAAATACAGGGTGTAAAACACAGCTGACTGTTGAGCTTAGTATATCACTATGTTGTAGAGAAACTCAAGAATCAAGAAAATTCTAAATAAGTAAATGCTAATTTGTCATGCAGTACTATGGTATTTTCAGGCAGCTAATCAAGAAAATTTGAATTGGAAGACCGTCAAACTTGTTTCATACAATAAAACTCTGAGAGACTTATCTACAAATAGAAACACAAGGAGCATCCTTTTTTGTACTCAGCAAAGAGCTGGAGTATGTTGTGCTGTTACGGAGGTTTATTTTTATAAACTACTCCAATGAATTTTATAAGCATGTAAAAGATTGTAAGTGCCCTGAAACATGTTTATTCTTGGACTGGCAATTACATACATGGATTCAGTTTTGATTTTCTTTAAAATAAAAATAAAAATATTTCTCTGGAGTAATTTGCTCTCGGTAACAAGAGTCATCTGCAAGAGAAATATCCAAACCAATTTCTGGGCAGTGGAAGTAGCTTTATTTTTTATAACATTCTTAGTACCTGTGACCAGGGTTGGTAGAGTGCCAGTCCTGCCAGCTTTAAGGAGCTGCATGTAAGTGTACCCTCGTTTCCTCAGAATCCCAGGGATGTGGACATTTCTTTGAGATGAGCTTTTAGGAAGCCCCAGAACATCTGGTGGTGTGACATCTTCCTGCATGCTCTGTTTCTGCACGTGATGTTTTCCAGTGCTTTCAAACATCCCTTCCCTTCTGTTTTTTCAGATGGTTATTTAGACCTATCTTGAGAGCTACTCTCTTCAGCCTCAGCTTTATCCAAGATACAATATGGTTATTATATAACCTAGTATTTTTTCATTTTACTTACATTTCATTACATAACCTAGTATTTTACATTGTTACTTGCACAGCAGAATAACTGCAGAACTCTGCTCGATCCAGGTTATACTGAAAACTAAAAAAAATGCTATTTTTACATGCCTGACATTTTTCTTGCATATTTGAGCTTAGGTATTATGTTTGCTCATTTCAGGAGTGCTTCTGAACCACAGTCCAGAAAGAAGAAAAATCTTCTTGGTTGAAGTTGAACATTTGTCTCTAAGAGTAAGAACAAAGCCATGCCAGTGCTTTCAGAAGACTCAGGTAATTCAGCTGCATGCTTTCAACAGAGCAGTGACTGAAATCTTGTCATACCTGTTTCACACATAAAAATAATTTAAATAGGAGTAAAATGTAATAGAATTAAGATAATTCAACTGAAGTTTCTGAGCAATTACCTACAAGAAGGAAGGTGGAATGTAAAAGGTGAAAATTAATAAAGTTTGTCAGGATCAGTTTCCTACTAACCCTAGAGCACCCAAATATACTCTGATAGACCTGAATATACTCTGATAGACTTGAATATATTCTGATAGATCTGAATATATTCTGATAGACCTGAATATATTCTGATAGGCAGAATTGGACCCCTCAGTGTAACAGTGCCTTCTACATGTGCTTACTAAAGATCAGCCCATATATCTCTGCTGCTTGCTGTGTCATTTCTTAATATTTTCTGAACAGGGGTTGATAAACATTGTAAATATCCTTCCTTTTAACTTAAAATAAGTGTCTTTGTTCGAGGCTACTTTACTAGCTTCTCCAGTATGCTGCCCAGGAGAAGTCACAGATAATAAATGATGCTTAGGATTAAAGCAGGAGTGAGTTTGAGTCTCCTGGATCAAAATCCACTCTAAGGTTCGTGGAGAGAATAGCCACAGGAATAGATTTGAACCCCCTCCACCTTTTTATATTTCCTGTTTTGTTTTGGTCCTGTGTTCCCAGACATGGTTCACCGGGAAAAATCTGGCCTTTGTCTGGCTCTGTGTGTTGCAAAATTGGGATATTTAAATATTTTTTTAGAAAACTAGCCACAAGCTTTGATTCCACCACAATGGAAATCTACACTTTATCCTTTCTTCCTCTGGTCAGGCCTGGCTTTTTATAGGTGCCTCAGAGTGGAAGGGGCAGGATAACACTTGTAAGCAAAGCTGCTGGGGAGGTAGAGCTGCTACCTGTGCAAAAAAAGGTCATTCAATCAGTTTGAGAGTCTGCTGTGGTACTAAAATTTCAAATTTGTAAGAGGGGAAACAAAGGGTTCTGGAAACAAGGAGTAATAAACATGAAGTGTTAAATGTGAAAGATAATTTCTTAAGAAATATATATTGCTTTGTTAGATTTTGCCTTAATATGATGGTGTGCTTGACACTTATGAGGGGAGTGTTGCAAAATGAGCTGTGGATAAACACGAGATAATCACAAGTCTCTGCAAATGTGATGATCATCAATGTGATACCCAAATAAATGTAGTGACTGTTAAGACTGCAGTAGAAGGTCCTGTGAGAAATGCTGTGTAGAATGTTTTTGTTCTGTCCTGAATCTAAATTTAGGGTTGCATGAAACTTTGGCCCTTTTGACATCTCAGCTAAGACCTGATTCAAATCATAAAGAGGAAATGGGATTCCTTAGGGATGTCTTCAGTGAAAGAAGTCTCAGCTACCTGATGAAGGTAAAAGTTTGTATTTATTTATGTACATTCTCCTTACAGTTTACTTTTTCTCTGTTCCCTTGATTTATCAACCATTTACTTTGCCAAACCTTTTTTTTAAGAATTCTGTACTGACCAAAGCATATGTGTGCTTAAGAACAAACACTAATAATGTTTGACAATTAATATGTTGAACCTATTAAAACCGAGATCAAGGAGTAGAATGTTGCTGGCAGAGGTTCCAAAAAGTGCAAGAGGCTCCAGGGAATGGGGAAAATATGCAGATGGGATAGAAAACCTAATATCCCATTGAGTATGGGATAGAAAACTTCATATATGGGATAGAAAACCTCACATGCCATTGAATATGGGACAGAAACCCTCACATATGGGATAGAAAACCTCACATTCCATTGCATATGGGATAGAAAACCTAACACCCAACCTATAATAAAATCCCCTAATATAACTTTAGTTGCCAAGTATTGGTTATGCAAAAGCCAGATGATGCCTCTTCACAGAGATAATCTAGTTTATGAATGTATGGGAAATTAATTCAATAGTCCAGTTTTAATTTTTTAATGTGGAGGTGGGTTTTTTGGGGGGTGTTATTTGGTGGGGGTGTTTTGTTTTAATTTTGGTTCTGAGTTTCTTTGGGGTGGGTGTGCTAGGGAAGAAGTAAAGGGTTTGGGTTTGGGTGTTTGCTTTCCAGCCTTAGCACAGGGATGTGGCTTCCTCAGAGAGGGTGGTAAGGATGCTCAGTAGGGGAACATGAGGCACTTTGCCAAAATATTCCTTATGTCTTTGACAGATGTGGAGTCAGTCTGAGTGCCAGCAGTGTCTGCAGGGGAGCTGTGGACAGTTCATCTATCACAACACTGGGGGTGGCACAAAGCTCTTCTGGTCTGCCCACTGCTCAGAAATCCTTGCTCCTGGCTGTGGAACTTCTGGCTGTGGAACTCCTCCTCAGCCTGTGTCCGGCCAATCTTCAGCCTTGAGACTTTCTAGAACGGTGTTCCCTGAGTCATGAGAGTTGAGTTTCAAGTCCCGCACCCAGGGATTCCACTGCTGGGCAGCATAAAACAGTGTTCCCAACTGCTGTCCTCAAGAGCTGTAGCCCCCTGTGACCTGTGTCCCTTCTCCCATCAGAGCTTTGTTTTGCTGGTGCCTGGCTTGGGAGTCCTTGCCTTGCACAGGAGACTGGACTGGACTACAAACACATGCTAACAGTGGTAACAGGCAACTTTATTTACACAACTAAATAAATTTCAGCATTTGTGCATGCAGAGGAGGAAGATTGGCAGGACAGAGGACGCCTTTGACCTGAGGCTGCCTTTGGACGAGCAGGCACTGCCCCAGTATGTAATGGTCATGGTCCACTGCAGCCTGCAGTGGATCCTGTTCATCCTGCTGCCCATGTCTTTTTTCTCATGAGGCCCAGCAGTATCTGGTGCACCCGAGTTAAGAATTTCACCACTATCTGGTATGGATGTGGAGCAGGCAAGAGAGGTTGCATTGACATTGGCTCCTCAGAGGGGTTTGAGGTCGACTCTGGCTCTGGTGTGGCTGTTGCAGTTGAGTGATCAGGAGTGGGAGTACAGCAGCCTGACTCTGTTGGTGCTGACTCTGGCTGCTCCAAGGGGGCTGAGCTGAAGGTTGGCTCTGGTCTTGGAGTAGCTGTTTCAGCTGACTCAGGATATGGAGTGGGAGTAGAGCAGCCTGACTCTGTTGGTGTTGGCTCTGGCTGCTCAAAAGAGGTTGAGCTGAAGGTTGGCTCTGGTGCTGGAGTGGCTGTTTCAGCTGACTCTGGACATGGAGTGGGAGTAGAGCAGCCTGACTCTGTTGGTGTTGGCTCTGGCTGCTCAAAAGGGGTTGAGCTGAAGGTTGGCTCTGGTGCTGGAGTGGCTGTTTCAGCTGACTCTGGACATGGAGTGGGAGTGGAGCAGCCTGACTCTGTTGGTGTTGGCTCTGGCTGCTCAAAAGAGGTTGAGCTGAAGGTTGGCTCTGGTGCTGGAGTGGCTGTTTCAGCTGACTCTGGACATGGAGTGGGAGTAGAGCAGCCTGACTCTGTTGGTGCTGACTCTGGCTGCTCCAAGGGGGCTGAGCTGAAGGTTGGCTCTGGTCTTGGAGTAGCTGTTTCAGCTGACTCAGGATATGGAGTGGGAGTAGAGCAGTTTGACTCTGTCAGTGTTGGCTCTGGCTGCTCAAGAGGGGTTGAGATGTAGGTTGTCTCTGGTGCTAGAGTGTCTGTTCCAGGTGGACGCATGCCCATCTGAATCAGGATCCAGTTGTAGAAGTACTGAGTGGAGGTGTAGACTCCCGGGCGTTTTGTTCTGACACAGCCTTTTCCCCAGCTGGTCACTCCAACAAGCCAAAAGTAGCCAGCATGGTTATCTTTGCACACCAGAGGCCCTCCACTGTCACCCTGCAACAGAGGAAAGAGGATTAGGGTGCTGTTGGGTGGCTGCTGTCAGCACTAGAGGCCTGTTTCTCTCTTGCAGCCCCTGCCACAGCTGTATTCATGGTACAAAAAGGCTTTGCTCAGGTGCTGGAGTCTCAAGAACCTTAGCTGGGAACAGGGTGGGTGTCTGTGAAGGCCCCCTTTTGTATCTGCACAGTGATCCTGGATGGGCAGAGCATAGATCATCCAGAATCTGGATCTGTGGGCTGCTGAGAACACTGGATGGGCTTTCTGGGCAGAGGGGCAGGCCTGGGGAACACGGTCACTTGGCAAGGAAACTCCAGCAGTGGAGGAAAAGTGGTTTGCCAGACAAAGCCCATGGTGACGGGGTACCTTCGCTGCTGGCTCCCAGCACTCATACCTGGCAGGTGTCCATGCCACCCCGTGGGTAGCCAGCACACAGGTTGTGGGTGTGGATGGCCCCAGCGTACCGACGGCTGCTGTTAACCAGCCGGATATCCAGGAGACGGACCTTGGCTTCCTGCAGGACATCACTCGGACCCTGAGCTGCAAGCACAGGAAGGAATGGGCACCCAGCAGCTCTTTGCCAGTTCCACTCCCCTGTCTGGGGGTGAACTCATTCCCTAGGGCTTGGCTTTGCCTCTGGAGCAGTTGTTGAAGCGCTGTGTCCTTTCTGTCTGCCTTTGGGGAGCAGGCCAGGCCCAGCTCTCCAGAGGCATACATCCTACAGCCTGACTTTGGTTTGTGCTGTCAGGAAGCCAAACCCATCTTGCTGGTGTGCCCAGCTCACCCTCAGGGCCCTTTTTGGGAACTCACCTTTTGCAGTGGCAGAACCCCAGCCAGCAATGTAGCAGGTTTTCAGCTCTGACACTGTGAGCGAGGCGTTGGGCACGCAGGCAAGCTGGACGTAGTCACTGCACTCCACGGGCTTGTCCAGCTCCAGCAGGGCGATGTCGTTCTGCTGGGAATCAGCCGTGTACTCCTGGTGGGCCAGGAGCCGCTTGATGTGGCGCACCTGAGTTTCAGGGCCCAGATGGGTCAGCTTGGTGGCCCCGATCAGCACACGCCACATGGTGACATTCCTGCAAGGCAGAGAGGGGTCTGAGGAAGAGCAGAGCCGTGTGCTGTTGATGCCTTAGGATTTTAGCTTTTGTATTTTTCATCCATTTGTAATCCTGCAGTTTTTTACTGTATAACTAAATTCTGCACACAGTGTGAGCTGCTGCTGCTTTCCCATTCTGGTCACAAAAATTCCTCTCCAGGCCTGGCAATCAAGGATACCTCACTGCCTCAGGCCTCGAGAGATGGAAACAAAAGTGAGTTGAGGGGAGCAAACTGGGGGTAAATGACTTCATTACCTGAAGCTGTAATTAGAAGATTAACCCTAAATATGCAAATGGACCAAATTTATAGGTGTGAAAACCTTTGACCCGTGGTCAATTTTGGGTTGTAGCACTTGGGGGGGGTCTTTTGTTTTGCCTAAAATGGACCTGGAGGCCCTTCAATAAATATAATCACTTTTTATTCCTTGTCTGGCCTGTTTTTAGGTAGTCCTGAAAAGGCATCACTGTGGCAGCTCAGCACTTCCCTTCCTTCTGCTTCTCAAGGCAGAGAGGAAAGCAGGGCAATGAGGAGTGTGACTGCCCTAGCATGCCTTAGGCTCCAGGAATGCCACACTGGAGGCTGCTGGGCAGCAGTGGCACGAGCCCAGCCTTCTGAGCAGTCCCTCAGTTGGGCCCCGTAGTATTGAGGTGCTGCAGGCTGGGCAACTGTTTGTGTGGTGAGGATACCCTCATTCCTTGCTCCTCCTTACCTGGCCTGGAGGAAGCAATGGGCTGCTGTGAGGACCCACTGTGGGCTGATGAGGGACCCTCCACATGTATGGCCGGTGCCTATTTTCCTGGGGTCCTGGATGCTGACAATCCAGGGCCAGGCCCCTGGCAGGGCACCTGTGCCAGTCACAATTCGGTAGTCAGCATCTATGGAGTTGTAGTCAGAAGCCATGGGCCGGAGCCCACAGGTCCCTCTGGAAGCACAAAATCATTACTGCCCTTCTGTTCCAGTACCTGGGTGCTGGCAAGGAGGCTCCCACATGGGGTTTGGGGTGTGGCAATGGGGGACAAGCACCCTCCTAGAGCCTGGGGCCATACCTGCAGTTGCCCCAGGTACCATGTGCAGGTCTGTACACAGCCAGCAGGATGAAGAGGTACAGGTACAGAAGATTCATCGCTGTCAGCAGCATCTGTCAGCTGAAAGAGACAAAAGCTTGTCTCTTCCAGTGCAGTCTCTGACGAGTGCTGCAGCAACTGCACTGTCCATGGCACCTGGGGCTGATGTCACAGAGTGGGTGGTTCCAGGTTCTGGGCACAGTGTCCTCAGAGGGCAGGGAAAGGCCACAGCCTCACAGAACCACAGAATGGTTTGGGCTGGAAGGGACCTTGAAGGTTGTGAAAGGCAAAAGGGGTCCCTTGCCTCGCACATGCAAAACGACACCATGGGCAGACAAATCTGGCACAGAGGGAAAGTCACTCCAAAGGCAGTGTTTGGTCAGAGAGGGTGCTCAGAGCCACCACACGATGGAGAAAACTAGCACATCAAAGCTAGAAAGAGGACAGGAAGGAACAATGCCATGTGCAAACTACTTGGGGGGATGCTTCAAGGCACATAAGCCTTAGCTGATGGAACAAACCTGGAAACTCCTGAGTGTTGCAAGAGGAATTGCTGACCATGGCAGAGTGCGAGAAGCTGACAGGAGTTTCAATGCCATGAGGAAGCCCTTCTGAGTCTGTTTATACATTCTCCATGTCTGGAGCAGGGTGAGTACTGCAAATGCCTCAGTGCTGCCTCTTGCTTTGGAGACTGGTGCTGGAGGTCATGGCTGCAGAAAACAAGGGACTGAGATGGAGAGTGCTCATGCACTCACTTTTGTGGTTTGGGAATGGCATTCCCCAGTCTGGTGTTTCCACTGGAACACTGCAAACCACTGCTCCTCACTCCCTTCTCCCTCTCCCCTCCCTTCTCTGGTGGGCTTGAGAATAGAACTGGAAGCACAAAAGTTAAAGACTGTGGGTTGAGACAAGAACAATATAATGGAAACAGCAATGAAACAAGAAAATGAGCAGTAACCGCAACAATATTAATAATGGACTGGGACAATTCACATGCAACCATCCACCCCATAGAGCCTGGCAGTACCCAACCAGGCTGTCATGCATGTTATCCAGCGGAGATTTCTTCCCCTGTCCCTGGAAAATGTTGTGGAGTGGTTCAGAACAACCTCCACGTCCTGGCCATGCCCTGTCCTGGTTATGGCAAAAATTTACCCCATCCTGGCCAGAACCAGGACATTCACCCTCATGATCTGCCCCACAGCTTTGGAATCTGTGCCAGAGGGTCTGGCAGGGCAGGGAGGGCAGTCACCAGGGATTGGCAGACGTTGGAAACTCCTTATCCCTCTCTCTGGCCCCTGGTTTTCCTTGTTTTATGGAATGGAAGAACACATGTCCAACTCCTCCCAGTATCTCCTTCACTGGAAATCCTCCGTGCTTTGATTCCTTCTCTGACATTCTGCTGCACCTGGGGAATGCAGTGGGAAAACCCAAGGCTTTGTGTGAAGGTCACTCCCTCAGCACTTCACCTGAGGTGCACAGGAAGGCTGCCCTGGCTCTACCACACCTCATCCAGAACACCTGGAAGCTCTTCCCTCCCCATTCACACACTCCCCTGCCTTGTCCTCCTCATCCCACAGGGATGCACAGAGGGGCTACCACACTTCACGGTTTGGTAGCCCTGATACCACACTCCTGACTGGAATGGGGTGACCCTGGGGCAGTTTTGGCCTGCATCAGTTCCATGTCCTGCCTCAGCACACCCAGGTTCTCTGTTGGCGTTTGTGCTCATCTCTGCAGCTTTGCTGTCCTGCACCAGGAGTTTGCTGAATAAAATCATCCTCTAGAAAGGACATGTGACACAAGCCCAGGAGTAAGCAGCACCATGGGAGAGTTCAGCAAGGTGCCCTGGGGACAGCCAGGCCAGGCAGGGGAAGGTGGGGGGACCACGGCCTCACTGAAGCAGCCACATTGTACAGCACAAAAAATAAAGCTAAATAAATGCTGGGATGAAATACAGCACTGCTGGGACTGCTCCATTTAGCAAATAACAGTTGTGGGGGAGATTTACAGATGTACTGGGTACATCTGGGAACTGGGGCTCCTGCTGGAAGTCTTCAATCTTGAAGCTCCCAGTTCCCAAAGCTGGTAAATCCTTCCCAGCAATGGCTCCTGAGGCAGGGAGAGGGGTGGAAAGCCAAGGATGGGGCAGAGATCAGAAGGAGCTGGGGAGCTCAGAGAGGTCTTCAAGGGGAAGAGGATTTGTCTGAAAGGCCCTCACTTTTCTGGTCATCTTGGCAACTCTGGCAGGTTTAACAGGAGGTTTGTCTGGAAACAAGACAGGGACATATTGGCATGATGGGTGCTGGCATATTCCAGTCTTAGGCTTTGCAGAGAGAGATTTGCTGTTTCCCCATAGGCCACAGAGGATTTTAATATGAGGTGAACTCCCCAAGCTTGCATCCACCCTGTTCCATGGCCTCTGGCTCTGAGAAATGCTCTCCTGTGCACCCTGCTTCATTCCCTCAGATCAATGGCTGATGTGCCAGCAGCTCCTGCTCCAGAAGGGCAGCACATGATGAAGGTGCCACCCCTGCAGCTGAAAAGAAGGTTCCTTTTGCCATGGCATTCCAGGAGGTCATAAGACACATCATCAATGGAGTCTGAAAAAAAGAAAAATTAGAAGTTGAGGCAGCTGCATTTACCAGTGTGGGCAGTCCAGAGAGAACTGCCTGGACCTGACCCAGTTTGTGGATCAGAGCCAGAAATAGGTTCCCTTAGCTAGAAATGAGACCTCTCTACCCAGAGAGCCAGCTGCTTGCCATTCCATTGCTCCCTGGCCACAAGCAGCACTTCATCCATGAGCTCTCACCCCACAGAGCCCCTAGGTAACCCTGAAAAGACTCCTTCAGTATCAGGGGCTGCAAGAGACCTCTAGATGAGCAGCTAGAGGATTAGGTGAGGAGAAGAACTGAAATAAAATGCGTGTTTTTCCCTGGATTTGTGGAAGACAACAAGAAAGAAATACAGGACCCCAAAAAACAAACCCACTCGATGGGAGAGGCAGGTGAGCACCTCTGGTTCAGGAATTACAGAATGCACTCAACTGCAGCTTGCAGGCAAGGATCCTGGCACGTTCCAGCAGCCAGCACTGCCACCTGATCCCAGCATCCCTCTGCCCCATGGATTTACACAGGACCCCAAAGCCCCAGTGGTCAGTGAAAGGAAAACATCCAACTGTCCACACTTGGCAACCTACTCCTGGGTTCTGCAGCCTGTGGAGAAAGACAAATTCCCTCACTAGAAAACTAAGCAGGTTTGAGCTGGGCTTTCTCAAAGCACACTAAAGGCAGAGGTGGGCTTCTCCGTGCTGTTTGGGAAGTGGCACATGAACCACACGGGAATCAGAGAGAGATTATCAACTCCAGAGGCACTGCTGAGCGCAGCCTCTCCTGACTCCAGCTGGGCTCCAGCCCCGAGGTGACCTGTGCCTCCAAACAGAGGGGCCAGAGTGACCTGCACTGACCAGGCCGGCCACAGCTCCGTGTCACACTGACCACTGCAGCGTCCAGCCAGTCCCTCCAGAGGCTCTTCCAATCTCCACCTCCACCTTACAGGGGCATGGAACGCCGCTGATCACACCCGCTGCTCCCTGACCTGCAGCCAGAGGAAGATTTCCTCATTTGCTGCTGTGGCCAGTGGCACCTCTCTGTAGCAGGTTTTGCGTCCTGCTCGGTGCCCCAGTGCTCCAGACAGGCTGGCTCCGTGCTGCTGGGCCTCTCCCGGTCCCTCTGAGCAGGGCTGCAGCCGAGTCTTCAGAACAGCCCCAATTCCCCAAAACAGCCCCCAAAACAGCCCGGCGCTGTCTGTGTGGGGAACATCAAACCCACACCAAGGAATGGCTTTGCCCAGTGCCCCGGGATGGAGCAGCCCCGGCCTGCTCCACCAGAGCCCAGGGCGGCTCTGGGAGCCCTGAGGGCACGAGAGAAGGAAACTTCAGCGTGAGGGTCTGCAGCGGCCAGGGGAACACCAGCGCCTCCGAGCCGCCCTGCCAGACACGTACGGCCCTCCACCACCCTCGCAGTGGTGCGGGAATGTGCTCGCTGCTGAGGGCGGCCTCGCGGCTCGGCGAGCAGCTCGGGCAGGGCCGCCGCTGTCCGCTCCGTGCGGAGCGCAGCCTCCTCCGGACGCGGCCGTGAGGCGGTCTGGGCCCTCGGGTGTCGCCTCCGGCAGAATCAGCGGCTCGGTGGAGCTCACACGAAGCTCTCCCTGGGGCGGGACAGCCCTTGCCCGTGGGGTGTCGGGCGGGCCCCGGGCCGGCCGAGGGTTGCCCGGCTGAGCCCGGGGCCGCCCCTGACGTGGGGCTCTGGGGCAGAGTCCGGCCCGCGGTGCCCAGCAGGGATGCGCGGTTCTGTCTGTGCTCGGGCAGCACCAGAGTAGAGTTTTTCCCTGCTACAGTACCTACGCTACCCCGCGAAAGAGCATCGCTCAGGTTTGACAGGAGGAGAAATCTGTGTGGCCGTCAGCTATCACCTATGGCCCGGTCAGGATACTGATGGATTTTCTGACCTATTCGCTAGGGTCGTGTAAAATGTTAAACTGCAGATGCTTTCTGAAAGCAACTAGTGCTTTGAATGGTACAATCTGGATTACAGAAGCTTTATGTAGTGTTAGGCTGTGAACCACAATAGGTTTATTCTACAAGTTAATAGGGATATGCCAGATCATGTTACACTTCTGTTTTATCTTCTGTTTTGACCCTATGGCAAGCATCAGTTGGGTTTATTTAGCTCTTTATTAGCCCTTTATTTAGCTCTTAGCATTTTTCACATTTTGTGTGAAAAATGAATTAACTTTTAGGTAGATATTTTTAAAGAGGAAAAATGTATTTGTGCCTATTGATGCTGCAGTGATTTGTGGTTTTGAGACCCATCTTGCAAAATACCACATGCTGAGGCTGATTGTCATAGCTCTGAAGCCAGCCCTGGGTATGGAATGCTTTTCATTCTTTGGAGTGTTCATTCCAGGCAGTTCTGTGTAACGAGATCTTTACAGAGCATGGAAGATGCCTCTAGGGGAAGTCTCCATTTTGATTGCTGTGCCTAGACTAATTCTGATACTCCTGAGTTTGCTGTCAGGTTTTTACGATGCTGAAATGTGTGTTTTCCAGGTTCCTGTGTGGGCTATTTTTCACTAAGAATCTAGAAAATATCTTGGCTTTTCGTGGGGTTTAGTGCAAAATAGGTTTGACTGTAGGAACCACATTGTTGCAAAGATGAAGCATGCAATTAAAGTTCTTTCTAATAATTTGAGATGATTTAAATATATGTCAAATGAAATGCCATAGTCAAGGAACCAAAGCAGTCGAATGAATTGCCTATAAATTCCTTTGGCATGAAGCGTGTTGAGTGAAATGTTTATTTCTTCTAAGCAATAGGTCATAAGAGTGTTTAAATAAAGGTATAGTATATATAATGCACTGGAGCACAATCCATGGATTAGAGTGAAATTTCAACACTCAGTTCCTTTACTTAGAGAAGTCCACCTATGCCCAGATGGATTAATTAATTGTAGTGGTAGAAAATACAGGGTGTAAAACACAGCTGACTGTTGAGCTTAGTATATCACTATGTTGTAGAGAAACTCAAGAATCAAGAAAATTCTAAATAAGTAAATGCTAATTTGTCATGCAGTACTATGGTATTTTCAGGCAGCTAATCAAGAAAATTTGAATTGGAAGACCGTCAAACTTGTTTCATACAATAAAACTCTGAGAGACTTATCTACAAATAGAAACACAAGGAGCATCCTTTTTTGTACTCAGCAAAGAGCTGGAGTATGTTGTGCTGTTACGGAGGTTTATTTTTATAAACTACTCCAATGAATTTTATAAGCATGTAAAAGATTGTAAGTGCCCTGAAACATGTTTATTCTTGGACTGGCAATTACATACATGGATTCAGTTTTGATTTTCTTTAAAATAAAAATAAAAATATTTCTCTGGAGTAATTTGCTCTCGGTAACAAGAGTCATCTGCAAGAGAAATATCCAAACCAATTTCTGGGCAGTGGAAGTAGCTTTATTTTTTATAACATTCTTAGTACCTGTGACCAGGGTTGGTAGAGTGCCAGTCCTGCCAGCTTTAAGGAGCTGCATGTAAGTGTACCCTCGTTTCCTCAGAATCCCAGGGATGTGGACATTTCTTTGAGATGAGCTTTTAGGAAGCCCCAGAACATCTGGTGGTGTGACATCTTCCTGCATGCTCTGTTTCTGCACGTGATGTTTTCCAGTGCTTTCAAACATCCCTTCCCTTCTGTTTTTTCAGATGGTTATTTAGACCTATCTTGAGAGCTACTCTCTTCAGCCTCAGCTTTATCCAAGATACAATATGGTTATTATATAACCTAGTATTTTTTCATTTTACTTACATTTCATTACATAACCTAGTATTTTACATTGTTACTTGCACAGCAGAATAACTGCAGAACTCTGCTCGATCCAGGTTATACTGAAAACTAAAAAAAATGCTATTTTTACATGCCTGACATTTTTCTTGCATATTTGAGCTTAGGTATTATGTTTGCTCATTTCAGGAGTGCTTCTGAACCACAGTCCAGAAAGAAGAAAAATCTTCTTGGTTGAAGTTGAACATTTGTCTCTAAGAGTAAGAACAAAGCCATGCCAGTGCTTTCAGAAGACTCAGGTAATTCAGCTGCATGCTTTCAACAGAGCAGTGACTGAAATCTTGTCATACCTGTTTCACACATAAAAATAATTTAAATAGGAGTAAAATGTAATAGAATTAAGATAATTCAACTGAAGTTTCTGAGCAATTACCTACAAGAAGGAAGGTGGAATGTAAAAGGTGAAAATTAATAAAGTTTGTCAGGATCAGTTTCCTACTAACCCTAGAGCACCCAAATATACTCTGATAGACCTGAATATACTCTGATAGACTTGAATATATTCTGATAGATCTGAATATATTCTGATAGACCTGAATATATTCTGATAGGCAGAATTGGACCCCTCAGTGTAACAGTGCCTTCTACATGTGCTTACTAAAGATCAGCCCATATATCTCTGCTGCTTGCTGTGTCATTTCTTAATATTTTCTGAACAGGGGTTGATAAACATTGTAAATATCCTTCCTTTTAACTTAAAATAAGTGTCTTTGTTCAAGGCTACTTTACTAGCTTCTCCAGTATGCTGCCCAGGAGAAGTCACAGATAATAAATGATGCTTAGGATTAAAGCAGGAGTGAGTTTGAGTCTCCTGGATCAAAATCCACTCTAAGGTTCGTGGAGAGAATAGCCACAGGAATAGATTTGAACCCCCTCCACCTTTTTATATTTCCTGTTTTGTTTTGGTCCTGTGTTCCCAGACATGGTTCACCGGGAAAAATCTGGCCTTTGTCTGGCTCTGTGTGTTGCAAAATTGGGATATTTAAATATTTTTTTAGAAAACTAGCCACAAGCTTTGATTCCACCACAATGGAAATCTACACTTTATCCTTTCTTCCTCTGGTCAGGCCTGGCTTTTTATAGGTGCCTCAGAGTGGAAGGGGCAGGATAACACTTGTAAGCAAAGCTGCTGGGGAGGTAGAGCTGCTACCTGTGCAAAAAAAGGTCATTCAATCAGTTTGAGAGTCTGCTGTGGTACTAAAATTTCAAATTTGTAAGAGGGGAAACAAAGGGTTCTGGAAACAAGGAGTAATAAACATGAAGTGTTAAATGTGAAAGATAATTTCTTAAGAAATATATATTGCTTTGTTAGATTTTGCCTTAATATGATGGTGTGCTTGACACTTATGAGGGGAGTGTTGCAAAATGAGCTGTGGATAAACACGAGATAATCACAAGTCTCTGCAAATGTGATGATCATCAATGTGATACCCAAATAAATGTAGTGACTGTTAAGACTGCAGTAGAAGGTCCTGTGAGAAATGCTGTGTAGAATGTTTTTGTTCTGTCCTGAATCTAAATTTAGGGTTGCATGAAACTTTGGCCCTTTTGACATCTCAGCTAAGACCTGATTCAAATCATAAAGAGGAAATGGGATTCCTTAGGGATGTCTTCAGTGAAAGAAGTCTCAGCTACCTGATGAAGGTAAAAGTTTGTATTTATTTATGTACATTCTCCTTACAGTTTACTTTTTCTCTGTTCCCTTGATTTATCAACCATTTACTTTGCCAAACCTTTTTTTTAAGAATTCTGTACTGACCAAAGCATATGTGTGCTTAAGAACAAACACTAATAATGTTTGACAATTAATATGTTGAACATATTAAAACCGAGATCAAGGAGTAGAATGTTGCTGGCAGAGGTTCCAAAAAGTGCAAGAGGCTCCAGGGAATGGGGAAAATATGCAGATGGGATAGAAAACCTAATATCCCATTGAGTATGGGATAGAAAACTTCATATATGGGATAGAAAACCTCACATGCCATTGAATATGGGACAGAAACCCTCACATATGGGATAGAAAACCTCACATTCCATTGCATATGGGATAGAAAACCTAACACCCAACCTATAATAAAATCCCCTAATATAACTTTAGTTGCCAAGTATTGGTTATGCAAAAGCCAGATGATGCCTCTTCACAGAGATAATCTAGTTTATGAATGTATGGGAAATTAATTCAATAGTCCAGTTTTAATTTTTTAATGTGGAGGTGGGTTTTTTTGGGGGTGTTATTTGGTGGGGGTGTTTTGTTTTAATTTTGGTTCTGAGTTTCTTTGGGGTGGGTGTGCTAGGGAAGAAGTAAAGGGTTTGGGTTTGGGTGTTTGCTTTCCAGCCTTAGCACAGGGATGTGGCTTCCTCAGAGAGGGTGGTAAGGATGCTCAGTAGGGGAACATGAGGCACTTTGCCAAAATATTCCTTATGTCTTTGACAGATGTGGAGTCAGTCTGAGTGCCAGCAGTGTCTGCAGGGGAGCTGTGGACAGTTCATCTATCACAACACTGGGGGTGGCACAAAGCTCTTCTGGTCTGCCCACTGCTCAGAAATCCTTGCTCCTGGCTGTGGAACTTCTGGCTGTGGAACTCCTCCTCAGCCTGTGTCCAGCCAATCTTCAGCCTTGAGACTTTCTAGAACGGTGTTCCCTGAGTCATGAGAGTTGAGTTTCAAGTCCCGCACCCAGGGATTCCACTGCTGGGCAGCATAAAACAGTGTTCCCAACTGCTGTCCTCAAGAGCTGTAGCCCCCTGTGACCTGTGTCCCTTCTCCCATCAGAGCTTTGTTTTGCTGGTGCCTGGCTTGGGAGTCCTTGCCTTGCACAGGAGACTGGACTGGACTACAAACACATGCTAACAGTGGTAACAGGCAACTTTATTTACACAACTAAATAAATTTCAGCATTTGTGCATGCAGAGGAGGAAGATTGGCAGGACAGAGGACGCCTTTGACCTGAGGCTGCCTTTGGACGAGCAGGCACTGCCCCAGTATGTAATGGTCATGGTCCACTGCAGCCTGCAGTGGATCCTGTTCATCCTGCTGCCCATGTCTTTTTTCTCATGAGGCCCAGCAGTATCTGGTGCACCCGAGTTAAGAATTTCACCACTATCTGGTATGGATGTGGAGCAGGCAAGAGAGGTTGCCTTGACATTGGCTCCTCAGAGGGGTTTGAGGTCGACTCTGGCTCTGGTGTGGCTGTTGCAGTTGAGTGATCAGGAGTGGGAGTACAGCAGCCTGACTCTGTTGGTGCTGACTCTGGCTGCTCCAAGGGGGCTGAGCTGAAGGTTGGCTCTGGTCTTGGAGTAGCTGTTTCAGCTGACTCAGGATATGGAGTGGGAGTAGAGCAGCCTGACTCTGTTGGTGTTGGCTCTGGCTGCTCAAAAGAGGTTGAGCTGAAGGTTGGCTCTGGTGCTGGAGTAGCTGTTTCAGCTGACTCTGGACATGGAGTGGGAGTAGAGCAGCCTGACTCTGTTGGTGTTGGCTCTGGCTGCTCAAAAGGGGTTGAGCTGAAGGTTGGCTCTGGTGCTGGAGTGGCTGTTTCAGCTGACTCTGGACATGGAGTGGGAGTAGAGTGCCGCGCTCCCCAGCCCCAAGTGCCCTCTGATGTTGCGCTCAACCCCGGCTAGCTCGGCACCTGGGGTGAGGACGGGCAATGAGGCACCTCTCGCTGCGCCCTGATGGGGTTTGAGAGGTGTCCCCGTGGGTCCTGAATCAGCAGCGGCTACCCTAAGGCGGCAAGGAAAAGCCGGAACCAGCTGGGGTAAAAGTCTTCTTTAATCTGGAGCCAACGTGGCCAATGCAAAGAAGATACACCAACAGGAAACCCCCCCAAGCTGGAACCCCGAGTGGGGTTCGGGGCAGGCAATTATAGGATTTGGGAAGGGAATGGGAGTGGAAACCAGGGAGGGAAAACCAATGGGAGACGGGGAAGGGAGTGGCTCCACGGTGGGGTGATTCCGCCTGGTCCAATGGGAAGGGGACAGGGGAGTGGCCCCAGGCCCTCGTCCAATCACTCGGTGCCCTGTGGAGAAGTTTCTGGACAGAGGGGAAGGAACACCGAGTGACAGACAAGGTACCTGGGAGGGGACAGGGGGATGACTTGGCAGTTTTGGGGATGACGGACAGGTGTTGGGAAGGCGGGAAAGGGGGACCAGGCGGGAAAACAGAACAAAAGGATGTACCAATACAGCAAATAGGGGAAGACAGGAACAAACCATTGGGGAAATACAAAATTGTAAAACCGTACATAAAATAAATAAAAACGCACCACCACATCTCCCCCTTTTGTGTTTAAAAGAAAAAGAAGGAGAGGGAGGTAAACACAAGTCCTTAAACTGGGGAGACAGAGTCCTTGGCATCCTCGTCAAACCAGACATCGTTTGGGTCTTCTTTTGGCTGCTCACTGATGTTAAGTGGCTGGAGCTCACCCGGGTCGGCTACTGTAGCGTGGTTGATGTTGATGTTGTTGCTGAGGGCCTTCAGCAACAGCCGCTTGACCACCCCGAAGCCCCCGGCGAAGGCGATGAGCCCCAGCAGCAGCACGATGCCCGTCTGAATCAGGGAACGGATCCACCCAGCGAGGCCCCATCCTTCGAAGAGGGAATCCAGCCATCCTGTGGACTCCTTTTGGATGTGATGGATCATCTCCTGCATCCTTGAGATGGACGTCCGGACGTCCTCAGCCCTTGAACTCGATTTTACACAGCACACGCCAGCGAACTCCAAAGGCTGAGGAACAATCCACGAATGCAGGAGATGTGGGGCAATGGAGAGGCCCAGAAGGATGAGGTAGATTGGTGGGAACATGCTGGGTGGACCGGTGGTGGTGGATACGGCTCTGTAAAATAAACTGACACGAAAATTAATACTTAAAATTAATAGGGAGGTCCATCCTCCAAAGGAAAAGGGACTCCGTGGAGCCTAGGAAGGGGAAAGGAAGGTCATAACAAAATGGTTCGGAGTTGGGGGAAAGGGACCTCCTCCGCCTGCGGAGGGCCGCGTGCCCCACCTGAGGACTTGACGGTCTTTTGTCCGAGTTCTTAGGGACGTAGGGCCGGACGAACTTGGAAGGGACCCATCTCAGGCCTGAGGGCGTGGATACGCAAGCGTATCCCCGTCCCCAGGTGACTAAGTCATAGGGTCCCTCCTGCCGCCAGGTCTCTGGATCTTTGATGAGAACTGGCGGCCTCTCCCTGACCTTGCTCTGCTCTGATGCCCCGAAGTGTCTCACGATGGGGGGATTGAGACACTCAAATGAACAATTTAGAAAGTTCAAAGTAAACAGGGCTCTCGCCAACTGGACTTGGGGGGACTCATGCTTGGATGCTGAGAGTTGTTGTTTCAGCATCCGTTTGATGTTTTGGTGAGTCCTTTCCACCACGGCTTGACCTGAGGGGGAATAGGCGATGCCGGTCTTGTGTTCTATTCCCCATTGCTGCAGGAAGCCGGCAAATTCCCTGGAGGTATACCCGGGGGCGTTGTCGGTTTTGATCAATTTGGGGACGCCCAGCATGGAGAAGGCTTGGACTAGATGTTTCTGAACGTCCTTTGCCCTCTCCCCGGTGTGGGCAGAGGCGAAAACTGCCCCAGAGAAGGTGTCCACAGAGACATGGACGTACTTCTGCTTCCCGAAGGAAGGGACGTGAGTAACGTCCATTTGCCACACCTCACAGGATTGGAGTCCCCTGGGATTAGCCCCTGCGCTCACCGATGGCAAGGGGAGCGACTTACAGGACGGGCAAGTCGCCACGATGGCCTTGGCCTGGTCCCGGGTCAGGTGGAATTCCCGGACCAGACCAGGCGCATTCTGATGATGGAACTGGTGGCTGATCTTAGCTTGCTGGAACTTCTCCGGGAGTGGCGCCAGCTGCACGGGGGCGGCCGCAAGGGCATCGGCACGCCGATTACCTTCGGCCAAGAACCCCGGCAAGTCGGTGTGGGACCTTATGTGCATTACATAAAACGGTTGCTCTCGGTGGGAGATTAGCCTAACCAGCTTTGAGAGCAACTCATTGAGGGCCTCATTGGGAACACCCTGCAGGATTGCATCCTGTGCCCTAGATACTACACCCGCTACATAGGCCGAATCTGTGACCAAATTGAAGGGTTCAGAGAACTTCTCAAAAGCCCTGACGACTGCGGCCAACTCAGCTAGCTGTGGGGATCCCTCCACCACAGCGACATCAGACTCCCACCGCTGAGTCTGAGGATCCCTCCAAGTCACTACGGACTTGTGGGACCCTCCGGACGCGTCAGTAAAAACTGTCAGAGCCTTTAGGGGTTTTTTGCTCTGAATCCGTGTTACTTTTAGCTCGAATTGGACGTCCGAATCAAAAATTTTGTGGGCTGGTCTCAAAACAGAAATTTCGCCCGTGTAGCTATCCAGAGCAAACTGCAAGGATTCGTTTTCTCGCAGTAGGTGTTCCAACATGGCCTTGGTGAATTGGCCCGATTCCAATTTTAAAGGTATGTAAATGCACTTAAAGTCCTCACCTGCCAACTCCCGGATCCTCATCCGCGCTTTGCGGATGAGTTCTGCCACCAGTTCTTGTGGTTTGGTCAGCCTTTTGGACCGACTGTGGCTCAGGAACACCCACTCTATGATTAAGAGGGGGTCCTTTTTGCCTTGGTCCGTGCCCTTTCCCAGGGTCTCCATCCACTGAAAGATGATGCCATGGAGGTGTGGCAGTCTGCCCATGATGATGAATTTGAAGGGCAGGCCCGGATCGCACCTGTGGGCCTGCCTGGCAGACATGGCCTCCTGGACCCTCTCTAAAGCAGCTTTGGCCTCTGGGGTGAGCTCCCTGGGAGAACTAGGCTCATCCCCCCCTTTCAATAAATTGAAAAGAGGGGCTAGGTCCTCGTTGGAAATACCTAACCAGGGTCTCACCCAATTTAAAGACCCACACAGCTGCTGGACATCTGCTAGGTTCCGAATTGTATTTTTGATGGCCAATTTCTGCGGAGCAATGGTCCGCTTAGTAATTTCCAAACCCAGGTATTTCCAGGGCGGCATCTTCTGAATTTTGTCCTTGCGCAGCTCGAACCCTGCAGCAACCAACGCACTGGTTGTCAGTTCAAGCGCATGGGTAAGCAGATCGTCATTGGGGGCACAAATTAAAATGTCATCCATGTAATGGTGGATGATCACGCCAGTTGTGGCTGCACGCACAGGGGACAACAATGAAGAAACGTACCACTGGCAAATACTTGGGCTGTTTTTCATGCCCTGAGGAAGTACTCTCCAATGGTACCTCTTCATTGGGGCTTCTCGGTTGATGGAGGGAACCGAGAAGGCAAACCGCGGCGCGTCATCAGGATGTAGGGGAATTTGGAAGAAGCAATTCTTAATATCAATTATGGCCAGATTCCAATTTTGAGGCAACATCGCCGGGGACGGCATCCCAGGTTGGGGAGAGCCCATATTTTCAATTACTGCATTGATTGCACGGAGGTCGTGAAGGAGCCGCCACTCGTCTTTGCCCGGTTTTTTGAGGACAAAGACGGGGGAATTCCAAGGAGATGTAGTTTCTTGGATATTCCCTTTGGCTAACTGCTCGTCCACGAGCTCCCGGAGCGCTTTTAATTTTTGTTTATTCAGCGGCCATTGCTCTACCCACACTGGAGTATCTGTCAGCCAATTCAGTTTCTGGGTGGGACGCTCCTCAATGGTCGCTGCCCGAAAAACCTGGGGGGTCGGTATGTCAATTGTGACCCCCCATTGGGCCATCAGGTCTCTCCCCCACAAGGGCTCCGTATAGTCTAAAACGAATGGGCGTAAATACGCCGATTGCCCATTCGGCCCCTCAATTTTGACGATGTTTTTCGATTGTTTTGCCAATTGGGTGCCTCCTACTCCTGAAATTTTTCCCGCTACGTTTTGCAACTCCCAACGCGACGGCCAATCCCGTTCGGGAATGACCGTGACGTCTGCCCCTGTGTCCAGGAGTCCATTGATGTGCTTGAACTCCTGGCCCTTCCACATGTAACAACCCAACTTCGGCCTTTCCTTCCCAATGACCTGGGCCCGGCACACCTGGTAATCCTGTTTGGCAGACTTGCGCCACAAATCTTCAGGGTGTACCGGTGGCCCAGATATCGGAATTGCTTGGGCGATGATTTGGCCCTTGGGAAGGAAAGCCGGAGGGTGGGAGCAGTGCAGCCACAAAACCACCTGGTCCGGATCCCTTGATGTTACACAGGGAGCGATGGTAATGTCTAAAGGCGTGTATTTTGTGTCCCCAAGGACGATGTACTTACTACGGATGTTCCTCCAGGTCCCTGGGTCGTCAGCATTGACAGTGACGAAATGCCAATGATCGTCTCGCAGATGCAGAGCGTCGGTCAGGGCCAACCTATATGGGGAGAAATTAGAGGTGGTGTTAAGTATTGGCTTGGGCTGGGTTGGGTCTCGACCCAGCCAAGCAGTGGAAATGAATTCCACGTCCTCCCTCATATAGGATGGTTCGTTCGTCCGGTGCTTGGTCATGTCCTGTAAAGAAAGGTCCTCAGGCGGGGTGCGAAAGCTGGTGTTGTCCCTCCCCTCCTCCGGTGTTAATCTCCCCACCTTATTTCTGTCTGAGCGCAGGGAGGGACTGCGCTCATAGATCAGTTTTTTGGTCTAGCCCCCAAGTTGGGGGTAGACCTCCCCTGGTGTTGCCTGTAATTTAAGAACTCCTCCCTGAGGGGACACTTGTTGACCCAGTGTCCCCCCTGCCCGCAGAGGTGGCACTTTTCCGTCTGCGGGGGTCCTCTTGGGGATGCTCCTGGCGGACGACGGTTGGCCAATGGTGTGGCCGGCGGCGTCCGGGCGGCGGCGAAGGACACCCTCCTTGATGGCGGTTGAGGGGTCCTCCGCGGATCCTCCGCAGGGACCGTGACCTTCCGAGCGCAAACCTGCAACATTGCCTGCAGGGTGGGCTCAGGTTCAAGAGGGAGGCTGAGGATCGCTTGCCGACAGGGCTCGTTTGCGTTCTGCTTTGCCACTGTGGCAAGCATCCCCTCCCTCAGGCGCTCGTCCGGAACCTGAGCCTCCATCGCCCTGTGCAGGCGGTCCACGAAGGTCACGAATGGCTCGATTGGTCCCTGCTTAATAGATAAGAAATCAATGGCCGCCCCGCGCGATCGCAAGGTGACCAGTGCCTTTTCCGCCGCTCTCGCACTGACCTGCAGTGCGCCCCGTGGGATTTTTTCCGCCTGCTTTGCCCCCTCCTTCCAATCCCCCTCCCCGCACAAGTGGTCGAGGGATATCACTGCCCCATCCCCATCCCGGGAGGTCTCTGCAGAGGCCCAGAGGTCAGGGAGAACATCCCTGATCTCCCGCTTCCATTCCGACTCCCATATCAGGAACTCACCATGTGAGATGAGACATGATATGAGCGTCCGAATGTCTGCGGGGACATATTCGGCCGCAGAAAAGGTTGCTTTCAGCAACCCCCGAAAATATTCGCTTTCGCGGCCAAACTCCCTCTGAGCCTTGCACAGCTCCTTGATGACATGCTATGGGATGGGTGACCACTGTGCAAGGGGCCCGGCCCCCTGCCGCGGTGTGTAGACGACTGGCGCGGCAGAGAAGGCCGGAAGGGTTGGAGAGGGTTCCGGGTTCCCACGCCCCTCCCTTCCGGAACCGATAGCGTGGGAACCGGAAGTTAGAGCGTGGGAACCAGGGGGCGGGGCGGAAGGGGCGTGGCCAGGAGCGGGGGGAGTGGCAGGATGGGAACTCCCCTCCCCGGAGGCGGAGTCAGGGGGCGGGGAAAACCCCGCGTCAGCAGGGGCGTGGTCGGGATAGGGTGGAGGAGGGACATGGGCGGGGAGATCCGGGGAAGGGGCGGAACTTCAGGAGGCGGGAAGAAAGGGGTTGCGGGAGGGGGGAGCACAAGTGGCGGGAAAAGCCACGCGGGCTCCGCCATCTTGTGCCCGGGAGACTGAGGGAGATGGGCGGCCATTTTGTGGCAGCCCAGGGAGAGTGGCCGAGGGAGAGGTTTTGGGTTCGGGGGATAACTTAACACGAACAGACCCTCTACGGGACAGGGCTGTACATTTGGGAGAAGCAGGGGAACGGGGAGAGGCAGAGACGGCGCCTGTCTCGCCTGGGGGAGAATTAGGAGCAGAGGGAGAGGAAAGAGGTTTAGGGTTGCTAAACCCACCCGCTGAACTGGGGATTTGTTTGTCAGTTGGCTGTGGCAGGTTTCCGTAGTTATTTTTAACAATATCGCGAATTTGGAGAGCCAATAAAGTGAATTTTGCGAGAGAAAGATCTGACTTACGCAGAATCTCCCTCCCGACTTGGTCCCAAAAGGGGACCTGGTACAATTTAGCTGCCGAAACGTCGGGAAAAGCCTGCGACAACCATCTGACAAATTTTTTAACTTCATTTTTCTTAATTTTCACCCCACCCACTAAAAGGATGCCCACAACTTGGGTATAGAGGCTTTTCTGGGGCACCGAGAGCTTAGCACCCATAGCTCGCTGTTAATTGGTGCCCCGCGAGGTAAGTTCTGAAAATCCCAAAAGAACGAAGAAGACTGCCGCTCCCCGCTCTGTCCCCACCCTCGACGCACTCCCGCCCGGGAAGGGAGGCAAACCCGGTGAGGGCTAGGGGAGAGCCGGACCGCCCCTACACCGTCTACACGGTGAGGGTCCACCAGGGGAGGGTAGAAACGAAAAAACAGAACTTACCAAACCGCCGCGGTGGAGACCGACGCCGCTGGTGCCTCCGGCACTACCGGCTCCGTCCCCTGGGAGCGCAGCTCTCTAAAACGGAGCGCGCTCTAACCAGGGGCAGTTGACGGCCACGAGGGGTAATTCCCGAGGTCTGGGGGACCTCAAACTCCTCTGCCACGGGGTCCTAGCTGCGATTCCAGGGCCCCACGTTGGGCGCCAACTTGCCGCGCTCCCCAGCCCCAAGTGCCCTCTGATGTTGCGCTCAACCCCGGCTAGCTCGGCACCTGGGGTGAGGACGGGCAATGAGGCACCTCTCGCTGCGCCCTGATGGGGTTTGAGAGGTGTCCCCGTGGGTCCTGAATCAGCAGCGGCTACCCTAAGGCGGCAAGGAAAAGCCGGAACCAGCTGGGGTAAAAGTCTTCTTTAATCTGGAGCCAACGTGGCCAACGCAAAGAAGATACACCAACAGGAAACCCCCCCAAGCTGGAACCCCGAGTGGGGTTCGGGGCAGGCAATTATAGGATTTGGGAAGGGAATGGGAGTGGAAACCAGGGAGGGAAAACCAATGGGAGACGGGGAAGGGAGTGGCTCCACGGTGGGGTGATTCCGCCTGGTCCAATGGGAAGGGGACAGGGGAGTGGCCCCAGGCCCTCGTCCAATCACTCGGTGCCCTGTGGAGAAGTTTCTGGACAGAGGGGAAGGAACACCGAGTGACAGACAAGGTACCTGGGAGGGGACAGGGGGATGACTTGGCAGTTTTGGGGATGACGGACAGGTGTTGGGAAGGCGGGAAAGGGGGACCAGGCGGGAAAACAGAACAAAAGGATGTACCAATACAGCAAATACGGGAAGACAGGAACAAACCATTGGGGAAATACAAAATTGTAAAACCGTACATAAAATAAATAAAAACGCACCACCACAGTAGAGCAGCCTGACTCTGTTGGTGTTGGCTCTGGCTGCTCAAAAGAGGTTGAGCTGAAGGTTGGCTCTGGTGCTGGAGTAGCTGTTTCAGCTGACTCTGGACATGGAGTGGGAGTAGAGCAGCCTGACTCTGTTGGTGTTGGCTCTGGCTGCTCAAAAGGGGTTGAGCTGAAGGTTGGCTCTGGTGCTGGAGTGGCTGTTTCAGCTGACTCTGGACATGGAGTGGGAGTGGAGCAGCCTGACTCTGTTGGTGTTGGCTCTGGCTGCTCAAAAGGGGTTGAGCTGAAGGTTGGCTCTGGTGCTGGAGTGGCTGTTTCAGCTGACTCTGGACATGGAGTGGGAGTAGAGCAGTTTGACTCTGTTGGTGTTGGCTCTGGCTGCTCAAAAGAGGTTGAGCTGAAGGTTGGCTCTGGTGCTGGAGTGGCTGTTTCAGCTGACTCTGGACATGGAGTGGGAGTAGAGCAGCCTGACTCTGTTGGTGCTGACTCTGGCTGCTCCAAGGGGGCTGAGCTGAAGGTTGGCTCTGGTCTTGGAGTAGCTGTTTCAGCTGACTCAGGATATGGAGTGGGAGTAGAGCAGTTTGACTCTGTCAGTGTTGGCTCTGGCTGCTCAAGAGGGGTTGAGATGTAGGTTGTCTCTGGTGCTAGAGTGTCTGTTCCAGGTGGACGCATGCCCATCTGAATCAGGATCCAGTTGTAGAAGTACTGAGTGGAGGTGTAGACTCCCGGGCGTTTTGTTCTGACACAGCCTTTTCCCCAGCTGGTCACTCCAACAAGCCAAAAGTAGCCAGCATGGTTATCTTTGCACACCAGAGGCCCTCCACTGTCACCCTGCAACAGAGGAAAGAGGATTAGGGTGCTGTTGGGTGGCTGCTGTCAGCACTAGAGGCCTGTTTCTCTCTTGCAGCCCCTGCCACAGCTGTATTCATGGTACAAAAAGGCTTTGCTCAGGTGCTGGAGTCTCAAGAACCTTAGCTGGGAACAGGGTGGGTGTCTGTGAAGGCCCCCTTTTGTATCTGCACAGTGATCCTGGATGGGCAGAGCATAGATCATCCAGAATCTGGATCTGTGGGCTGCTGAGAACACTGGATGGGCTTTCTGGGCAGAGGGGCAGGCCTGGGGAACACGGTCACTTGGCAAGGAAACTCCAGCAGTGGAGGAAAAGTGGTTTGCCAGACAAAGCCCATGGTGACGGGGTACCTTCGCTGCTGGCTCCCAGCACTCATACCTGGCAGGTGTCCATGCCACCCCGTGGGTAGCCAGCACACAGGTTGTGGGTGTGGATGGCCCCAGCGTACCGACGGCTGCTGTTAACCAGCCGGATATCCAGGAGACGGACCTTGGCTTCCTGCAGGACATCACTCGGACCCTGAGCTGCAAGCACAGGAAGGAATGGGCACCCAGCAGCTCTTTGCCAGTTCCACTCCCCTGTCTGGGGGTGAACTCATTCCCTAGGGCTTGGCTTTGCCTCTGGAGCAGTTGTTGAAGCGCTGTGTCCTTTCTGTCTGCCTTTGGGGAGCAGGCCAGGCCCAGCTCTCCAGAGGCATACATCCTACAGCCTGACTTTGGTTTGTGCTGTCAGGAAGCCAAACCCATCTTGCTGGTGTGCCCAGCTCACCCTCAGGGCCCTTTTTGGGAACTCACCTTTTGCAGTGGCAGAACCCCAGCCAGCAATGTAGCAGGTTTTCAGCTCTGACACTGTGAGCGAGGCGTTGGGCACGCAGGCAAGCTGGACGTAGTCACTGCACTCCACGGGCTTGTCCAGCTCCAGCAGGGCGATGTCGTTCTGCTGGGAATCAGCCGTGTACTCCTGGTGGGCCAGGAGCCGCTTGATGTGGCGCACCTGAGTTTCAGGGCCCAGATGGGTCAGCTTGGTGGCCCCGATCAGCACACGCCACATGGTGACATTCCTGCAAGGCAGAGAGGGGTCTGAGGAAGAGCAGAGCCGTGTGCTGTTGATGCCTTAGGATTTTAGCTTTTGTATTTTTCATCCATTTGTAATCCTGCAGTTTTTTACTGTATAACTAAATTCTGCACACAGTGTGAGCTGCTGCTGCTTTCCCATTCTGGTCACAAAAATTCCTCTCCAGGCCTGGCAATCAAGGATACCTCACTGCCTCAGGCCTCGAGAGATGGAAACAAAAGTGAGTTGAGGGGAGCAAACTGGGGGTAAATGACTTCATTACCTGAAGCTGTAATTAGAAGATTAACCCTAAATATGCAAATGGACCAAATTTATAGGTGTGAAAACCTTTGACCCGTGGTCAATTTTGGGTTGTAGCACTTGGGGGGGTCTTTTGTTTTGCCTAAAATGGACCTGGAGGCCCTTCAATAAATATAATCACTTTTTATTCCTTGTCTGGCCTGTTTTTAGGTAGTCCTGAAAAGGCATCACTGTGGCAGCTCAGCACTTCCCTTCCTTCTGCTTCTCAAGGCAGAGAGGAAAGCAGGGCAATGAGGAGTGTGACTGCCCTAGCATGCCTTAGGCTCCAGGAATGCCACACTGGAGGCTGCTGGGCAGCAGTGGCACGAGCCCAGCCTTCTGAGCAGTCCCTCAGTTGGGCCCCGTAGTATTGAGGTGCTGCAGGCTGGGCAACTGTTTGTGTGGTGAGGATACCCTCATTCCCTGCTCCTCCTTACCTGGCCTGGAGGAAGCAATGGGCTGCTGTGAGGACCCACTGTGGGCTGATGAGGGACCCTCCACATGTATGGCCGGTGCCTATTTTCCTGGGGTCCTGGATGCTGACAATCCAGGGCCAGGCCCCTGGCAGGGCACCTGTGCCAGTCACAATTCGGTAGTCAGCATCTATGGAGTTGTAGTCAGAAGCCATGGGCCGGAGCCCACAGGTCCCTCTGGAAGCACAAAATCATTACTGCCCTTCTGTTCCAGTACCTGGGTGCTGGCAAGGAGGCTCCCACATGGGGTTTGGGGTGTGGCAATGGGGGACAAGCACCCTCCTAGAGCCTGGGGCCATACCTGCAGTTGCCCCAGGTACCATGTGCAGGTCTGTACACAGCCAGCAGGATGAAGAGGTACAGGTACAGAAGATTCATCGCTGTCAGCAGCATCTGTCAGCTGAAAGAGACAAAAGCTTGTCTCTTCCAGTGCAGTCTCTGACGAGTGCTGCAGCAACTGCACTGTCCATGGCACCTGGGGCTGATGTCACAGAGTGGGTGGTTCCAGGTTCTGGGCACAGTGTCCTCAGAGGGCAGGGAAAGGCCACAGCCTCACAGAACCACAGAATGGTTTGGGCTGGAAGGGACCTTGAAGGTTGTGAAAGGCAAAAGGGGTCCCTTGCCTCGCACATGCAAAACGACACCATGGGCAGACAAATCTGGCACAGAGGGAAAGTCACTCCAAAGGCAGTGTTTGGTCAGAGAGGGTGCTCAGAGCCACCACACGATGGAGAAAACTAGCACATCAAAGCTAGAAAGAGGACAGGAAGGAACAATGCCATGTGCAAACTACTTGGGGGGATGCTTCAAGGCACATAAGCCTTAGCTGATGGAACAAACCTGGAAACTCCTGAGTGTTGCAAGAGGAATTGCTGACCATGGCAGAGTGCGAGAAGCTGACAGGAGTTTCAATGCCATGAGGAAGCCCTTCTGAGTCTGTTTATACATTCTCCATGTCTGGAGCAGGGTGAGTACTGCAAATGCCTCAGTGCTGCCTCTTGCTTTGGAGACTGGTGCTGGAGGTCATGGCTGCAGAAAACAAGGGACTGAGATGGAGAGTGCTCATGCACTCACTTTTGTGGTTTGGGAATGGCATTCCCCAGTCTGGTGTTTCCACTGGAACACTGCAAACCACTGCTCCTCACTCCCTTCTCCCTCTCCCCTCCCTTCTCTGGTGGGCTTGAGAATAGAACTGGAAGCACAAAAGTTAAAGACTGTGGGTTGAGACAAGAACAATATAATGGAAACAGCAATGAAACAAGAAAATGAGCAGTAACCGCAACAATATTAATAATGGACTGGGACAATTCACATGCAACCATCCACCCCATAGAGCCTGGCAGTACCCAACCAGGCTGTCATGCATGTTATCCAGCGGAGATTTCTTCCCCTGTCCCTGGAAAATGTTGTGGAGTGGTTCAGAACAACCTCCACGTCCTGGCCATGCCCTGTCCTGGTTATGGCAAAAATTTACCCCATCCTGGCCAGAACCAGGACATTCACCCTCATGATCTGCCCCACAGCTTTGGAATCTGTGCCAGAGGGTCTGGCAGGGCAGGGAGGGCAGTCACCAGGGATTGGCAGACGTTGGAAACTCCTTATCCCTCTCTCTGGCCCCTGGTTTTCCTTGTTTTATGGAATGGAAGAACACATGTCCAACTCCTCCCAGTATCTCCTTCACTGGAAATCCTCCGTGCTTTGATTCCTTCTCTGACATTCTGCTGCACCTGGGGAATGCAGTGGGAAAACCCAAGGCTTTGTGTGAAGGTCACTCCCTCAGCACTTCACCTGAGGTGCACAGGAAGGCTGCCCTGGCTCTACCACACCTCATCCAGAACACCTGGAAGCTCTTCCCTCCCCATTCACACACTCCCCTGCCTTGTCCTCCTCATCCCACAGGGATGCACAGAGGGGCTACCACACTTCACGGTTTGGTAGCCCTGATACCACACTCCTGACTGGAATGGGGTGACCCTGGGGCAGTTTTGGCCTGCATCAGTTCCATGTCCTGCCTCAGCACACCCAGGTTCTCTGTTGGCGTTTGTGCTCATCTCTGCAGCTTTGCTGTCCTGCACCAGGAGTTTGCTGAATAAAATCATCCTCTAGAAAGGACATGTGACACAAGCCCAGGAGTAAGCAGCACCATGGGAGAGTTCAGCAAGGTGCCCTGGGGACAGCCAGGCCAGGCAGGGGAAGGTGGGGGGACCACGGCCTCACTGAAGCAGCCACATTGTACAGCACAAAAAATAAAGCTAAATAAATGCTGGGATGAAATACAGCACTGCTGGGACTGCTCCATTTAGCAAATAACAGTTGTGGGGGAGATTTACAGATGTACTGGGTACATCTGGGAACTGGGGCTCCTGCTGGAAGTCTTCAATCTTGAAGCTCCCAGTTCCCAAAGCTGGTAAATCCTTCCCAGCAATGGCTCCTGAGGCAGGGAGAGGGGTGGAAAGCCAAGGATGGGGCAGAGATCAGAAGGAGCTGGGGAGCTCAGAGAGGTCTTCAAGGGGAAGAGGATTTGTCTGAAAGGCCCTCACTTTTCTGGTCATCTTGGCAACTCTGGCAGGTTTAACAGGAGGTTTGTCTGGAAACAAGACAGGGACATATTGGCATGATGGGTGCTGGCATATTCCAGTCTTAGGCTTTGCAGAGAGAGATTTGCTGTTTCCCCATAGGCCACAGAGGATTTTAATATGAGGTGAACTCCCCAAGCTTGCATCCACCCTGTTCCATGGCCTCTGGCTCTGAGAAATGCTCTCCTGTGCACCCTGCTTCATTCCCTCAGATCAATGGCTGATGTGCCAGCAGCTCCTGCTCCAGAAGGGCAGCACATGATGAAGGTGCCACCCCTGCAGCTGAAAAGAAGGTTCCTTTTGCCATGGCATTCCAGGAGGTCATAAGACACATCATCAATGGAGTCTGAAAAAAAGAAAAATTAGAAGTTGAGGCAGCTGCATTTACCAGTGTGGGCAGTCCAGAGAGAACTGCCTGGACCTGACCCAGTTTGTGGATCAGAGCCAGAAATAGGTTCCCTTAGCTAGAAATGAGACCTCTCTACCCAGAGAGCCAGCTGCTTGCCATTCCATTGCTCCCTGGCCACAAGCAGCACTTCATCCATGAGCTCTCACCCCACAGAGCCCCTAGGTAACCCTGAAAAGACTCCTTCAGTATCAGGGGCTGCAAGAGACCTCTAGATGAGCAGCTAGAGGATTAGGTGAGGAGAAGAACTGAAATAAAATGCGTGTTTTTCCCTGGATTTGTGGAAGACAACAAGAAAGAAATACAGGACCCCAAAAAACAAACCCACTCGATGGGAGAGGCAGGTGAGCACCTCTGGTTCAGGAATTACAGAATGCACTCAACTGCAGCTTGCAGACAAGGATCCTGGCACGTTCCAGCAGCCAGCACTGCCACCTGATCCCAGCATCCCTCTGCCCCATGGATTTACACAGGACCCCAAAGCCCCAGTGGTCAGTGAAAGGAAAACATCCAACTGTCCACACTTGGCAACCTACTCCTGGGTTCTGCAGCCTGTGGAGAAAGACAAATTCCCTCACTAGAAAACTAAGCAGGTTTGAGCTGGGCTTTCTCAAAGCACACTAAAGGCAGAGGTGGGCTTCTCCGTGCTGTTTGGGAAGTGGCACATGAACCACACGGGAATCAGAGAGAGATTATCAACTCCAGAGGCACTGCTGAGCGCAGCCTCTCCTGACTCCAGCTGGGCTCCAGCCCCGAGGTGACCTGTGCCTCCAAACAGAGGGGCCAGAGTGACCTGCACTGACCAGGCCGGCCACAGCTCCGTGTCACACTGACCACTGCAGCGTCCAGCCAGTCCCTCCAGAGGCTCTTCCAATCTCCACCTCCACCTTACAGGGGCATGGAACGCCGCTGATCACACCCGCTGCTCCCTGACCTGCAGCCAGAGGAAGATTTCCTCATTTGCTGCTGTGGCCAGTGGCACCTCTCTGTAGCAGGTTTTGCGTCCTGCTCGGTGCCCCAGTGCTCCAGACAGGCTGGCTCCGTGCTGCTGGGCCTCTCCCGGTCCCTCTGAGCAGGGCTGCAGCCGAGTCTTCAGAACAGCCCCAATTCCCCAAAACAGCCCCCAAAACAGCCCGGCGCTGTCTGTGTGGGGAACATCAAACCCACACCAAGGAATGGCTTTGCCCAGTGCCCCGGGATGGAGCAGCCCCGGCCTGCTCCACCAGAGCCCAGGGCGGCTCTGGGAGCCCTGAGGGCACGAGAGAAGGAAACTTCAGCGTGAGGGTCTGCAGCGGCCAGGGGAACACCAGCGCCTCCGAGCCGCCCTGCCAGACACGTACGGCCCTCCACCACCCTCGCAGTGGTGCGGGAATGTGCTCGCTGCTGAGGGCGGCCTCGCGGCTCGGCGAGCAGCTCGGGCAGGGCCGCCGCTGTCCGCTCCGTGCGGAGCGCAGCCTCCTCCGGACGCGGCCGTGAGGCGGTCTGGGCCCTCGGGTGTCGCCTCCGGCAGAATCAGCGGCTCGGTGGAGCTCACACGAAGCTCTCCCTGGGGCGGGACAGCCCTTGCCCGTGGGGTGTCGGGCGGGCCCCGGGCCGGCCGAGGGTTGCCCGGCTGAGCCCGGGGCCGCCCCTGACGTGGGGCTCTGGGGCAGAGTCCGGCCCGCGGTGCCCAGCAGGGATGCGCGGTTCTGTCTGTGCTCGGGCAGCACCAGAGTAGAGTTTTTCCCTGCTACAGTACCTACGCTACCCCGCGAAAGAGCATCGCTCAGGTTTGACAGGAGGAGAAATCTGTGTGGCCGTCAGCTATCACCTATGGCCCGGTCAGGATACTGATGGATTTTCTGACCTATTCGCTAGGTCGTGTAAAATGTTAAACTGCAGATGCTTTCTGAAAGCAACTAGTGCTTTGAATGGTACAATCTGGATTACAGAAGCTTTATGTAGTGTTAGGCTGTGAACCACAATAGGTTTATTCTACAAGTTAATAGGGATATGCCAGATCATGTTACACTTCTGTTTTATCTTCTGTTTTGACCCTATGGCAAGCATCAGTTGGGTTTATTTAGCTCTTTATTAGCCCTTTATTTAGCTCTTAGCATTTTTCACATTTTGTGTGAAAAATGAATTAACTTTTAGGTAGATATTTTTAAAGAGGAAAAATGTATTTGTGCCTATTGATGCTGCAGTGATTTGTGGTTTTGAGACCCATCTTGCAAAATACCACATGCTGAGGCTGATTGTCATAGCTCTGAAGCCAGCCCTGGGTATGGAATGCTTTTCATTCTTTGGAGTGTTCATTCCAGGCAGTTCTGTGTAACGAGATCTTTACAGAGCATGGAAGATGCCTCTAGGGGAAGTCTCCATTTTGATTGCTGTGCCTAGACTAATTCTGATACTCCTGAGTTTGCTGTCAGGTTTTTACGATGCTGAAATGTGTGTTTTCCAGGTTCCTGTGTGGGCTATTTTTCACTAAGAATCTAGAAAATATCTTGGCTTTTCGTGGGGTTTAGTGCAAAATAGGTTTGACTGTAGGAACCACATTGTTGCAAAGATGAAGCATGCAATTAAAGTTCTTTCTAATAATTTGAGATGATTTAAATATATGTCAAATGAAATGCCATAGTCAAGGAACCAAAGCAGTCGAATGAATTGCCTATAAATTCCTTTGGCATGAAGCGTGTTGAGTGAAATGTTTATTTCTTCTAAGCAATAGGTCATAAGAGTGTTTAAATAAAGGTATAGTATATATAATGCACTGGAGCACAATCCATGGATTAGAGTGAAATTTCAACACTCAGTTCCTTTACTTAGAGAAGTCCACCTATGCCCAGATGGATTAATTAATTGTAGTGGTAGAAAATACAGGGTGTAAAACACAGCTGACTGTTGAGCTTAGTATATCACTATGTTGTAGAGAAACTCAAGAATCAAGAAAATTCTAAATAAGTAAATGCTAATTTGTCATGCAGTACTATGGTATTTTCAGGCAGCTAATCAAGAAAATTTGAATTGGAAGACCGTCAAACTTGTTTCATACAATAAAACTCTGAGAGACTTATCTACAAATAGAAACACAAGGAGCATCCTTTTTTGTACTCAGCAAAGAGCTGGAGTATGTTGTGCTGTTACGGAGGTTTATTTTTATAAACTACTCCAATGAATTTTATAAGCATGTAAAAGATTGTAAGTGCCCTGAAACATGTTTATTCTTGGACTGGCAATTACATACATGGATTCAGTTTTGATTTTCTTTAAAATAAAAATAAAAATATTTCTCTGGAGTAATTTGCTCTCGGTAACAAGAGTCATCTGCAAGAGAAATATCCAAACCAATTTCTGGGCAGTGGAAGTAGCTTTATTTTTTATAACATTCTTAGTACCTGTGACCAGGGTTGGTAGAGTGCCAGTCCTGCCAGCTTTAAGGAGCTGCATGTAAGTGTACCCTCGTTTCCTCAGAATCCCAGGGATGTGGACATTTCTTTGAGATGAGCTTTTAGGAAGCCCCAGAACATCTGGTGGTGTGACATCTTCCTGCATGCTCTGTTTCTGCACGTGGTGTTTTCCAGTGCTTTCAAACATCCCTTCCCTTCTGTTTTTTCAGATGGTTATTTAGACCTATCTTGAGAGCTACTCTCTTCAGCCTCAGCTTTATCCAAGATACAATATGGTTATTATATAACCTAGTATTTTTTCATTTTACTTACATTTCATTACATAACCTAGTATTTTACATTGTTACTTGCACAGCAGAATAACTGCAGAACTCTGCTCGATCCAGGTTATACTGAAAACTAAAAAAAATGCTATTTTTACATGCCTGACATTTTTCTTGCATATTTGAGCTTAGGTATTATGTTTGCTCATTTCAGGAGTGCTTCTGAACCACAGTCCAGAAAGAAGAAAAATCTTCTTGGTTGAAGTTGAACATTTGTCTCTAAGAGTAAGAACAAAGCCATGCCAGTGCTTTCAGAAGACTCAGGTAATTCAGCTGCATGCTTTCAACAGAGCAGTGACTGAAATCTTGTCATACCTGTTTCACACATAAAAATAATTTAAATAGGAGTAAAATGTAATAGAATTAAGATAATTCAACTGAAGTTTCTGAGCAATTACCTACAAGAAGGAAGGTGGAATGTAAAAGGTGAAAATTAATAAAGTTTGTCAGGATCAGTTTCCTACTAACCCTAGAGCACCCAAATATACTCTGATAGACCTGAATATACTCTGATAGACTTGAATATATTCTGATAGATCTGAATATATTCTGATAGACCTGAATATATTCTGATAGGCAGAATTGGAC
Organism: Lonchura striata; assembly: GCF_050655825.1. Classification (NCBI taxonomy): domain Eukaryota; kingdom Metazoa; phylum Chordata; class Aves; order Passeriformes; family Estrildidae; genus Lonchura; species Lonchura striata. The sequence goes on from NC_140729.1 coordinate 7,708,245, forward strand.
CCCTCAGTGTAACAGTGCCTTCTACATGTGCTTACTAAAGATCAGCCCATATATCTCTGCTGCTTGCTGTGTCATTTCTTAATATTTTCTGAACAGGGGTTGATAAACATTGTAAATATCCTTCCTTTTAACTTAAAATAAGTGTCTTTGTTCAAGGCTACTTTACTAGCTTCTCCAGTATGCTGCCCAGGAGAAGTCACAGATAATAAATGATGCTTAGGATTAAAGCAGGAGTGAGTTTGAGTCTCCTGGATCAAAATCCACTCTAAGGTTCGTGGAGAGAATAGCCACAGGAATAGATTTGAACCCCCTCCACCTTTTTATATTTCCTGTTTTGTTTTGGTCCTGTGTTCCCAGACATGGTTCACCGGGAAAAATCTGGCCTTTGTCTGGCTCTGTGTGTTGCAAAATTGGGATATTTAAATATTTTTTTAGAAAACTAGCCACAAGCTTTGATTCCACCACAATGGAAATCTACACTTTATCCTTTCTTCCTCTGGTCAGGCCTGGCTTTTTATAGGTGCCTCAGAGTGGAAGGGGCAGGATAACACTTGTAAGCAAAGCTGCTGGGGAGGTAGAGCTGCTACCTGTGCAAAAAAAGGTCATTCAATCAGTTTGAGAGTCTGCTGTGGTACTAAAATTTCAAATTTGTAAGAGGGGAAACAAAGGGTTCTGGAAACAAGGAGTAATAAACATGAAGTGTTAAATGTGAAAGATAATTTCTTAAGAAATATATATTGCTTTGTTAGATTTTGCCTTAATATGATGGTGTGCTTGACACTTATGAGGGGAGTGTTGCAAAATGAGCTGTGGATAAACACGAGATAATCACAAGTCTCTGCAAATGTGATGATCATCAATGTGATACCCAAATAAATGTAGTGACTGTTAAGACTGCAGTAGAAGGTCCTGTGAGAAATGCTGTGTAGAATGTTTTTGTTCTGTCCTGAATCTAAATTTGGGGTTGCATGAAACTTTGGCCCTTTTGACATCTCAGCTAAGACCTGATTCAAATCATAAAGAGGAAATGGGATTCCTTAGGGATGTCTTCAGTGAAAGAAGTCTCAGCTACCTGATGAAGGTAAAAGTTTGTATTTATTTATGTACATTCTCCTTACAGTTTACTTTTTCTCTGTTCCCTTGATTTATCAACCATTTACTTTGCCAAACCTTTTTTTTAAGAATTCTGTACTGACCAAAGCATATGTGTGCTTAAGAACAAACACTAATAATGTTTGACAATTAATATGTTGAACATATTAAAACCGAGATCAAGGAGTAGAATGTTGCTGGCAGAGGTTCCAAAAAGTGCAAGAGGCTCCAGGGAATGGGGAAAATATGCAGATGGGATAGAAAACCTAATATCCCATTGAGTATGGGATAGAAAACTTCATATATGGGATAGAAAACCTCACATGCCATTGAATATGGGACAGAAACCCTCACATATGGGATAGAAAACCTCACATTCCATTGCATATGGGATAGAAAACCTAACACCCAACCTATAATAAAATCCCCTAATATAACTTTAGTTGCCAAGTATTGGTTATGCAAAAGCCAGATGATGCCTCTTCACAGAGATAATCTAGTTTATGAATGTATGGGAAATTAATTCAATAGTCCAGTTTTAATTTTTTAATGTGGAGGTGGGTTTTTTTGGGGGTGTTATTTGGTGGGGGTGTTTTGTTTTAATTTTGGTTCTGAGTTTCTTTGGGGTGGGTGTGCTAGGGAAGAAGTAAAGGGTTTGGGTTTGGGTGTTTGCTTTCCAGCCTTAGCACAGGGATGTGGCTTCCTCAGAGAGGGTGGTAAGGATGCTCAGTAGGGGAACATGAGGCACTTTGCCAAAATATTCCTTATGTCTTTGACAGATGTGGAGTCAGTCTGAGTGCCAGCAGTGTCTGCAGGGGAGCTGTGGACAGTTCATCTATCACAACACTGGGGGTGGCACAAAGCTCTTCTGGTCTGCCCACTGCTCAGAAATCCTTGCTCCTGGCTGTGGAACTTCTGGCTGTGGAACTCCTCCTCAGCCTGTGTCCGGCCAATCTTCAGCCTTGAGACTTTCTAGAACGGTGTTCCCTGAGTCATGAGAGTTGAGTTTCAAGTCCCGCACCCAGGGATTCCACTGCTGGGCAGCATAAAACAGTGTTCCCAACTGCTGTCCTCAAGAGCTGTAGCCCCCTGTGACCTGTGTCCCTTCTCCCATCAGAGCTTTGTTTTGCTGGTGCCTGGCTTGGGAGTCCTTGCCTTGCACAGGAGACTGGACTGGACTACAAACACATGCTAACAGTGGTAACAGGCAACTTTATTTACACAACTAAATAAATTTCAGCATTTGTGCATGCAGAGGAGGAAGATTGGCAGGACAGAGGACGCCTTTGACCTGAGGCTGCCTTTGGACGAGCAGGCACTGCCCCAGTATGTAATGGTCATGGTCCACTGCAGCCTGCAGTGGATCCTGTTCATCCTGCTGCCCATGTCTTTTTTCTCATGAGGCCCAGCAGTATCTGGTGCACCCGAGTTAAGAATTTCACCACTATCTGGTATGGATGTGGAGCAGGCAAGAGAGGTTGCCTTGACATTGGCTCCTCAGAGGGGTTTGAGGTCGACTCTGGCTCTGGTGTGGCTGTTGCAGTTGAGTGATCAGGAGTGGGAGTACAGCAGCCTGACTCTGTTGGTGCTGACTCTGGCTGCTCCAAGGGGGCTGAGCTGAAGGTTGGCTCTGGTCTTGGAGTAGCTGTTTCAGCTGACTCAGGATATGGAGTGGGAGTAGAGCAGCCTGACTCTGTTGGTGTTGGCTCTGGCTGCTCAAAAGAGGTTGAGCTGAAGGTTGCCTCTGGTGCTGGAGTGGCTGTTTCAGCTGACTCTGGACATGGAGTGGGAGTAGAGCAGCCTGACTCTGTTGGTGTTGGCTCTGGCTGCTCAAAAGAGGTTGAGCTGAAGGTTGGCTCTGGTGCTGGAGTAGCTGTTTCAGCTGACTCTGGACATGGAGTGGGAGTAGAGCAGCCTGACTCTGTTGGTGTTGGCTCTGGCTGCTCAAAAGGGGTTGAGCTGAAGGTTGGCTCTGGTGCTGGAGTGGCTGTTTCAGCTGACTCTGGACATGGAGTGGGAGTGGAGCAGCCTGACTCTGTTGGTGTTGGCTCTGGCTGCTCAAAAGGGGTTGAGCTGAAGGTTGGCTCTGGTGCTGGAGTGGCTGTTTCAGCTGACTCTGGACATGGAGTGGGAGTAGAGCAGTTTGACTCTGTTGGTGTTGGCTCTGGCTGCTCAAAAGAGGTTGAGCTGAAGGTTGGCTCTGGTGCTGGAGTGGCTGTTTCAGCTGACTCTGGACATGGAGTGGGAGTAGAGCAGCCTGACTCTGTTGGTGCTGACTCTGGCTGCTCCAAGGGGGCTGAGCTGAAGGTTGGCTCTGGTCTTGGAGTAGCTGTTTCAGCTGACTCAGGATATGGAGTGGGAGTAGAGCAGTTTGACTCTGTCAGTGTTGGCTCTGGCTGCTCAAGAGGGGTTGAGATGTAGGTTGTCTCTGGTGCTAGAGTGTCTGTTCCAGGTGGACGCATGCCCATCTGAATCAGGATCCAGTTGTAGAAGTACTGAGTGGAGGTGTAGACTCCCGGGCGTTTTGTTCTGACACAGCCTTTTCCCCAGCTGGTCACTCCAACAAGCCAAAAGTAGCCAGCATGGTTATCTTTGCACACCAGAGGCCCTCCACTGTCACCCTGCAACAGAGGAAAGAGGATTAGGGTGCTGTTGGGTGGCTGCTGTCAGCACTAGAGGCCTGTTTCTCTCTTGCAGCCCCTGCCACAGCTGTATTCATGGTACAAAAAGGCTTTGCTCAGGTGCTGGAGTCTCAAGAACCTTAGCTGGGAACAGGGTGGGTGTCTGTGAAGGCCCCCTTTTGTATCTGCACAGTGATCCTGGATGGGCAGAGCATAGATCATCCAGAATCTGGATCTGTGGGCTGCTGAGAACACTGGATGGGCTTTCTGGGCAGAGGGGCAGGCCTGGGGAACACGGTCACTTGGCAAGGAAACTCCAGCAGTGGAGGAAAAGTGGTTTGCCAGACAAAGCCCATGGTGACGGGGTACCTTCGCTGCTGGCTCCCAGCACTCATACCTGGCAGGTGTCCATGCCACCCCGTGGGTAGCCAGCACACAGGTTGTGGGTGTGGATGGCCCCAGCGTACCGACGGCTGCTGTTAACCAGCCGGATATCCAGGAGACGGACCTTGGCTTCCTGCAGGACATCACTCGGACCCTGAGCTGCAAGCACAGGAAGGAATGGGCACCCAGCAGCTCTTTGCCAGTTCCACTCCCCTGTCTGGGGGTGAACTCATTCCCTAGGGCTTGGCTTTGCCTCTGGAGCAGTTGTTGAAGCGCTGTGTCCTTTCTGTCTGCCTTTGGGGAGCAGGCCAGGCCCAGCTCTCCAGAGGCATACATCCTACAGCCTGACTTTGGTTTGTGCTGTCAGGAAGCCAAACCCATCTTGCTGGTGTGCCCAGCTCACCCTCAGGGCCCTTTTTGGGAACTCACCTTTTGCAGTGGCAGAACCCCAGCCAGCAATGTAGCAGGTTTTCAGCTCTGACACTGTGAGCGAGGCATTGGGCACGCAGGCAAGCTGGACGTAGTCACTGCACTCCACGGGCTTGTCCAGCTCCAGCAGGGCGATGTCGTTCTGCTGGGAATCAGCCGTGTACTCCTGGTGGGCCAGGAGCCGCTTGATGTGGCGCACCTGAGTTTCAGGGCCCAGATGGGTCAGCTTGGTGGCCCCGATCAGCACACGCCACATGGTGACATTCCTGCAAGGCAGAGAGGGGTCTGAGGAAGAGCAGAGCCGTGTGCTGTTGATGCCTTAGGATTTTAGCTTTTGTATTTTTCATCCATTTGTAATCCTGCAGTTTTTTACTGTATAACTAAATTCTGCACACAGTGTGAGCTGCTGCTGCTTTCCCATTCTGGTCACAAAAATTCCTCTCCAGGCCTGGCAATCAAGGATACCTCACTGCCTCAGGCCTCGAGAGATGGAAACAAAAGTTAGTTGAGGGGAGCAAACTGGGGGTAAATGACTTCATTACCTGAAGCTGTAATTAGAAGATTAACCCTAAATATGCAAATGGACCAAATTTATAGGTGTGAAAACCTTTGACCCGTGGTCAATTTTGGGTTGTAGCACTTGGGGGGGGTCTTTTGTTTTGCCTAAAATGGACCTGGAGGCCCTTCAATAAATATAATCACTTTTTATTCCTTGTCTGGCCTGTTTTTAGGTAGTCCTGAAAAGGCATCACTGTGGCAGCTCAGCACTTCCCTTCCTTCTGCTTCTCAAGGCAGAGAGGAAAGCAGGGCAATGAGGAGTGTGACTGCCCTAGCATGCCTTAGGCTCCAGGAATGCCACACTGGAGGCTGCTGGGCAGCAGTGGCACGAGCCCAGCCTTCTGAGCAGTCCCTCAGTTGGGCCCCGTAGTATTGAGGTGCTGCAGGCTGGGCAACTGTTTGTGTGGTGAGGATACCCTCATTCCCTGCTCCTCCTTACCTGGCCTGGAGGAAGCAATGGGCTGCTGTGAGGACCCACTGTGGGCTGATGAGGGACCCTCCACATGTATGGCCGGTGCCTATTTTCCTGGGGTCCTGGATGCTGACAATCCAGGGCCAGGCCCCTGGCAGGGCACCTGTGCCAGTCACAATTCGGTAGTCAGCATCTATGGAGTTGTAGTCAGAAGCCATGGGCCGGAGCCCACAGGTCCCTCTGGAAGCACAAAATCATTACTGCCCTTCTGTTCCAGTACCTGGGTGCTGACAAGGAGGCTCCCACATGGGGTTTGGGGTGTGGCAATGGGGGACAAGCACCCTCCTAGAGCCTGGGGCCATACCTGCAGTTGCCCCAGGTACCATGTGCAGGTCTGTACACAGCCAGCAGGATGAAGAGGTACAGGTACAGAAGATTCATCGCTGTCAGCAGCATCTGTCAGCTGAAAGAGACAAAAGCTTGTCTCTTCCAGTGCAGTCTCTGACGAGTGCTGCAGCAACTGCACTGTCCATGGCACCTGGGGCTGATGTCACAGAGTGGGTGGTTCCAGGTTCTGGGCACAGTGTCCTCAGAGGGCAGGGAAAGGCCACAGCCTCACAGAACCACAGAATGGTTTGGGCTGGAAGGGACCTTGAAGGTTGTGAAAGGCAAAAGGGGTCCCTTGCCTCGCACATGCAAAACGACACCATGGGCAGACAAATCTGGCACAGAGGGAAAGTCACTCCAAAGGCAGTGTTTGGTCAGAGAGGGTGCTCAGAGCCACCACACGATGGAGAAAACTAGCACATCAAAGCTAGAAAGAGGACAGGAAGGAACAATGCCATGTGCAAACTACTTGGGGGGATGCTTCAAGGCACATAAGCCTTAGCTGATGGAACAAACCTGGAAACTCCTGAGTGTTGCAAGAGGAATTGCTGACCATGGCAGAGTGCGAGAAGCTGACAGGAGTTTCAATGCCATGAGGAAGCCCTTCTGAGTCTGTTTATACATTCTCCATGTCTGGAGCAGGGTGAGTACTGCAAATGCCTCAGTGCTGCCTCTTGCTTTGGAGACTGGTGCTGGAGGTCATGGCTGCAGAAAACAAGGGACTGAGATGGAGAGTGCTCATGCACTCACTTTTGTGGTTTGGGAATGGCATTCCCCAGTCTGGTGTTTCCACTGGAACACTGCAAACCACTGCTCCTCACTCCCTTCTCCCTCTCCCCTCCCTTCTCTGGTGGGCTTGAGAATAGAACTGGAAGCACAAAAGTTAAAGACTGTGGGTTGAGACAAGAACAATATAATGGAAACAGCAATGAAACAAGAAAATGAGCAGTAACCGCAACAATATTAATAATGGACTGGGACAATTCACATGCAACCATCCACCCCATAGAGCCTGGCAGTACCCAACCAGGCTGTCATGCATGTTATCCAGCGGAGATTTCTTCCCCTGTCCCTGGAAAATGTTGTGGAGTGGTTCAGAACAACCTCCACGTCCTGGCCATGCCCTGTCCTGGTTATGGCAAAAATTTACCCCATCCTGGCCAGAACCAGGACATTCACCCTCATGATCTGCCCCACAGCTTTGGAATCTGTGCCAGAGGGTCTGGCAGGGCAGGGAGGGCAGTCACCAGGGATTGGCAGACGTTGGAAACTCCTTATCCCTCTCTCTGGCCCCTGGTTTTCCTTGTTTTATGGAATGGAAGAACACATGTCCAACTCCTCCCAGTATCTCCTTCACTGGAAATCCTCCGTGCTTTGATTCCTTCTCTGACATTCTGCTGCACCTGGGGAATGCAGTGGGAAAACCCAAGGCTTTGTGTGAAGGTCACTCCCTCAGCACTTCACCTGAGGTGCACAGGAAGGCTGCCCTGGCTCTACCACACCTCATCCAGAACACCTGGAAGCTCTTCCCTCCCCATTCACACACTCCCCTGCCTTGTCCTCCTCATCCCACAGGGATGCACAGAGGGGCTACCACACTTCACGGTTTGGTAGCCCTGATACCACACTCCTGACTGGAATGGGGTGACCCTGGGGCAGTTTTGGCCTGCATCAGTTCCATGTCCTGCCTCAGCACACCCAGGTTCTCTGTTGGCGTCTGTGCTCATCTCTGCAGCTTTGCTGTCCTGCACCAGGAGTTTGCTGAATAAAATCATCCTCTAGAAAGGACATGTGACACAAGCCCAGGAGTAAGCAGCACCATGGGAGAGTTCAGCAAGGTGCCCTGGGGACAGCCAGGCCAGGCAGGGGAAGGTGGGGGGACCACGGCCTCACTGAAGCAGCCACATTGTACAGCACAAAAAATAAAGCTAAATAAATGCTGGGATGAAATACAGCACTGCTGGGACTGCTCCATTTAGCAAATAACAGTTGTGGGGGAGATTTACAGATGTACTGGGTACATCTGGGAACTGGGGCTCCTGCTGGAAGTCTTCAATCTTGAAGCTCCCAGTTCCCAAAGCTGGTAAATCCTTCCCAGCAATGGCTCCTGAGGCAGGGAGAGGGGTGGAAAGCCAAGGATGGGGCAGAGATCAGAAGGAGCTGGGGAGCTCAGAGAGGTCTTCAAGGGGAAGAGGATTTGTCTGAAAGGCCCTCACTTTTCTGGTCATCTTGGCAACTCTGGCAGGTTTAACAGGAGGTTTGTCTGGAAACAAGACAGGGACATATTGGCATGATGGGTGCTGGCATATTCCAGTCTTAGGCTTTGCAGAGAGAGATTTGCTGTTTCCCCATAGGCCACAGAGGATTTTAATATGAGGTGAACTCCCCAAGCTTGCATCCACCCTGTTCCATGGCCTCTGGCTCTGAGAAATGCTCTCCTGTGCACCCTGCTTCATTCCCTCAGATCAATGGCTGATGTGCCAGCAGCTCCTGCTCCAGAAGGGCAGCACATGATGAAGGTGCCACCCCTGCAGCTGAAAAGAAGGTTCCTTTTGCCATGGCATTCCAGGAGGTCATAAGACACATCATCAATGGAGTCTGAAAAAAAGAAAAATTAGAAGTTGAGGCAGCTGCATTTACCAGTGTGGGCAGTCCAGAGAGAACTGCCTGGACCTGACCCAGTTTGTGGATCAGAGCCAGAAATAGGTTCCCTTAGCTAGAAATGAGACCTCTCTACCCAGAGAGCCAGCTGCTTGCCATTCCATTGCTCCCTGGCCACAAGCAGCACTTCATCCATGAGCTCTCACCCCACAGAGCCCCTAGGTAACCCTGAAAAGACTCCTTCAGTATCAGGGGCTGCAAGAGACCTCTAGATGAGCAGCTAGAGGATTAGGTGAGGAGAAGAACTGAAATAAAATGCGTGTTTTTCCCTGGATTTGTGGAAGACAACAAGAAAGAAATACAGGACCCCAAAAAACAAACCCACTCGATGGGAGAGGCAGGTGAGCACCTCTGGTTCAGGAATTACAGAATGCACTCAACTGCAGCTTGCAGACAAGGATCCTGGCACGTTCCAGCAGCCAGCACTGCCACCTGATCCCAGCATCCCTCTGCCCCATGGATTTACACAGGACCCCAAAGCCCCAGTGGTCAGTGAAAGGAAAACATCCAACTGTCCACACTTGGCAACCTACTCCTGGGTTCTGCAGCCTGTGGAGAAAGACAAATTCCCTCACTAGAAAACTAAGCAGGTTTGAGCTGGGCTTTCTCAAAGCACACTAAAGGCAGAGGTGGGCTTCTCCGTGCTGTTTGGGAAGTGGCACATGAACCACACGGGAATCAGAGAGAGATTATCAACTCCAGAGGCACTGCTGAGCGCAGCCTCTCCTGACTCCAGCTGGGCTCCAGCCCCGAGGTGACCTGTGCCTCCAAACAGAGGGGCCAGAGTGACCTGCACTGACCAGGCCGGCCACAGCTCCGTGTCACACTGACCACTGCAGCGTCCAGCCAGTCCCTCCAGAGGCTCTTCCAATCTCCACCTCCACCTTACAGGGGCATGGAACGCCGCTGATCACACCCGCTGCTCCCTGACCTGCAGCCAGAGGAAGATTTCCTCATTTGCTGCTGTGGCCAGTGGCACCTCTCTGTAGCAGGTTTTGCGTCCTGCTCGGTGCCCCAGTGCTCCAGACAGGCTGGCTCCGTGCTGCTGGGCCTCTCCCGGTCCCTCTGAGCAGGGCTGCAGCCGAGTCTTCAGAACAGCCCCAATTCCCCAAAACAGCCCCCAAAACAGCCCGGCGCTGTCTGTGTGGGGAACATCAAACCCACACCAAGGAATGGCTTTGCCCAGTGCCCCGGGATGGAGCAGCCCCGGCCTGCTCCACCAGAGCCCAGGGCGGCTCTGGGAGCCCTGAGGGCACGAGAGAAGGAAACTTCAGCGTGAGGGTCTGCAGCGGCCAGGGGAACACCAGCGCCTCCGAGCCGCCCTGCCAGACACGTACGGCCCTCCACCACCCTCGCAGTGGTGCGGGAATGTGCTCGCTGCTGAGGGCGGCCTCGCGGCTCGGCGAGCAGCTCGGGCAGGGCCGCCGCTGTCCGCTCCGTGCGGAGCGCAGCCTCCTCCGGACGCGGCCGTGAGGCGGTCTGGGCCCTCGGGTGTCGCCTCCGGCAGAATCAGCGGCTCGGTGGAGCTCACACGAAGCTCTCCCTGGGGCGGGACAGCCCTTGCCCGTGGGGTGTCGGGCGGGCCCCGGGCCGGCCGAGGGTTGCCCGGCTGAGCCCGGGGCCGCCCCTGACGTGGGGCTCTGGGGCAGAGTCCGGCCCGCGGTGCCCAGCAGGGATGCGCGGTTCTGTCTGTGCTCGGGCAGCACCAGAGTAGAGTTTTTCCCTGCTACAGTACCTACGCTACCCCGCGAAAGAGCATCGCTCAGGTTTGACAGGAGGAGAAATCTGTGTGGCCGTCAGCTATCACCTATGGCCCGGTCAGGATACTGATGGATTTTCTGACCTATTCGCTAGGGTCGTGTAAAATGTTAAACTGCAGATGCTTTCTGAAAGCAACTAGTGCTTTGAATGGTACAATCTGGATTACAGAAGCTTTATGTAGTGTTAGGCTGTGAACCACAATAGGTTTATTCTACAAGTTAATAGGGATATGCCAGATCATGTTACACTTCTGTTTTATCTTCTGTTTTGACCCTATGGCAAGCATCAGTTGGGTTTATTTAGCTCTTTATTAGCCCTTTATTTAGCTCTTAGCATTTTTCACATTTTGTGTGAAAAATGAATTAACTTTTAGGTAGATATTTTTAAAGAGGAAAAATGTATTTGTGCCTATTGATGCTGCAGTGATTTGTGGTTTTGAGACCCATCTTGCAAAATACCACATGCTGAGGCTGATTGTCATAGCTCTGAAGCCAGCCCTGGGTATGGAATGCTTTTCATTCTTTGGAGTGTTCATTCCAGGCAGTTCTGTGTAACGAGATCTTTACAGGGCATGGAAGATGCCTCTAGGGGAAGTCTCCATTTTGATTGCTGTGCCTAGACTAATTCTGATACTCCTGAGTTTGCTGTCAGGTTTTTACGATGCTGAAATGTGTGTTTTCCAGGTTCCTGTGTGGGCTATTTTTCACTAAGAATCTAGAAAATATCTTGGCTTTTCGTGGGGTTTAGTGCAAAATAGGTTTGACTGTAGGAACCACATTGTTGCAAAGATGAAGCATGCAATTAAAGTTCTTTCTAATAATTTGAGATGATTTAAATATATGTCAAATGAAATGCCATAGTCAAGGAACCAAAGCAGTCGAATGAATTGCCTATAAATTCCTTTGGCATGAAGCGTGTTGAGTGAAATGTTTATTTCTTCTAAGCAATAGGTCATAAGAGTGTTTAAATAAAGGTATAGTATATATAATGCACTGGAGCACAATCCATGGATTAGAGTGAAATTTCAACACTCAGTTCCTTTACTTAGAGAAGTCCACCTATGCCCAGATGGATTAATTAATTGTAGTGGTAGAAAATACAGGGTGTAAAACACAGCTGACTGTTGAGCTTAGTATATCACTATGTTGTAGAGAAACTCAAGAATCAAGAAAATTCTAAATAAGTAAATGCTAATTTGTCATGCAGTACTATGGTATTTTCAGGCAGCTAATCAAGAAAATTTGAATTGGAAGACCGTCAAACTTGTTTCATACAATAAAACTCTGAGAGACTTATCTACAAATAGAAACACAAGGAGCATCCTTTTTTGTACTCAGCAAAGAGCTGGAGTATGTTGTGCTGTTACGGAGGTTTATTTTTATAAACTACTCCAATGAATTTTATAAGCATGTAAAAGATTGTAAGTGCCCTGAAACATGTTTATTCTTGGACTGGCAATTACATACATGGATTCAGTTTTGATTTTCTTTAAAATAAAAATAAAAATATTTCTCTGGAGTAATTTGCTCTCGGTAACAAGAGTCATCTGCAAGAGAAATATCCAAACCAATTTCTGGGCAGTGGAAGTAGCTTTATTTTTTATAACATTCTTAGTACCTGTGACCAGGGTTGGTAGAGTGCCAGTCCTGCCAGCTTTAAGGAGCTGCATGTAAGTGTACCCTCGTTTCCTCAGAATCCCAGGGATGTGGACATTTCTTTGAGATGAGCTTTTAGGAAGCCCCAGAACATCTGGTGGTGTGACATCTTCCTGCATGCTCTGTTTCTGCACGTGATGTTTTCCAGTGCTTTCAAACATCCCTTCCCTTCTGTTTTTTCAGATGGTTATTTAGACCTATCTTGAGAGCTACTCTCTTCAGCCTCAGCTTTATCCAAGATACAATATGGTTATTATATAACCTAGTATTTTTTCATTTTACTTACATTTCATTACATAACCTAGTATTTTACATTGTTACTTGCACAGCAGAATAACTGCAGAACTCTGCTCGATCCAGGTTATACTGAAAACTAAAAAAAATGCTATTTTTACATGCCTGACATTTTTCTTGCATATTTGAGCTTAGGTATTATGTTTGCTCATTTCAGGAGTGCTTCTGAACCACAGTCCAGAAAGAAGAAAAATCTTCTTGGTTGAAGTTGAACATTTGTCTCTAAGAGTAAGAACAAAGCCATGCCAGTGCTTTCAGAAGACTCAGGTAATTCAGCTGCATGCTTTCAACAGAGCAGTGACTGAAATCTTGTCATACCTGTTTCACACATAAAAATAATTTAAATAGGAGTAAAATGTAATAGAATTAAGATAATTCAACTGAAGTTTCTGAGCAATTACCTACAAGAAGGAAGGTGGAATGTAAAAGGTGAAAATTAATAAAGTTTGTCAGGATCAGTTTCCTACTAACCCTAGAGCACCCAAATATACTCTGATAGACCTGAATATACTCTGATAGACTTGAATATATTCTGATAGATCTGAATATATTCTGATAGACCTGAATATATTCTGATAGGCAGAATTGGACCCCTCAGTGTAACAGTGCCTTCTACATGTGCTTACTAAAGATCAGCCCATATATCTCTGCTGCTTGCTGTGTCATTTCTTAATATTTTCTGAACAGGGGTTGATAAACATTGTAAATATCCTTCCTTTTAACTTAAAATAAGTGTCTTTGTTCAAGGCTACTTTACTAGCTTCTCCAGTATGCTGCCCAGGAGAAGTCACAGATAATAAATGATGCTTAGGATTAAAGCAGGAGTGAGTTTGAGTCTCCTGGATCAAAATCCACTCTAAGGTTCGTGGAGAGAATAGCCACAGGAATAGATTTGAACCCCCTCCACCTTTTTATATTTCCTGTTTTGTTTTGGTCCTGTGTTCCCAGACATGGTTCACCGGGAAAAATCTGGCCTTTGTCTGGCTCTGTGTGTTGCAAAATTGGGATATTTAAATATTTTTTTAGAAAACTAGCCACAAGCTTTGATTCCACCACAATGGAAATCTACACTTTATCCTTTCTTCCTCTGGTCAGGCCTGGCTTTTTATAGGTGCCTCAGAGTGGAAGGGGCAGGATAACACTTGTAAGCAAAGCTGCTGGGGAGGTAGAGCTGCTACCTGTGCAAAAAAAGGTCATTCAATCAGTTTGAGAGTCTGCTGTGGTACTAAAATTTCAAATTTGTAAGAGGGGAAACAAAGGGTTCTGGAAACAAGGAGTAATAAACATGAAGTGTTAAATGTGAAAGATAATTTCTTAAGAAATATATATTGCTTTGTTAGATTTTGCCTTAATATGATGGTGTGCTTGACACTTATGAGGGGAGTGTTGCAAAATGAGCTGTGGATAAACACGAGATAATCACAAGTCTCTGCAAATGTGATGATCATCAATGTGATACCCAAATAAATGTAGTGACTGTTAAGACTGCAGTAGAAGGTCCTGTGAGAAATGCTGTGTAGAATGTTTTTGTTCTGTCCTGAATCTAAATTTAGGGTTGCATGAAACTTTGGCCCTTTTGACATCTCAGCTAAGACCTGATTCAAATCATAAAGAGGAAATGGGATTCCTTAGGGATGTCTTCAGTGAAAGAAGTCTCAGCTACCTGATGAAGGTAAAAGTTTGTATTTATTTATGTACATTCTCCTTACAGTTTACTTTTTCTCTGTTCCCTTGATTTATCAACCATTTACTTTGCCAAACCTTTTTTTTAAGAATTCTGTACTGACCAAAGCATATGTGTGCTTAAGAACAAACACTAATAATGTTTGACAATTAATATGTTGAACATATTAAAACCGAGATCAAGGAGTAGAATGTTGCTGGCAGAGGTTCCAAAAAGTGCAAGAGGCTCCAGGGAATGGGGAAAATATGCAGATGGGATAGAAAACCTAATATCCCATTGAGTATGGGATAGAAAACTTCATATATGGGATAGAAAACCTCACATGCCATTGAATATGGGACAGAAACCCTCACATATGGGATAGAAAACCTCACATTCCATTGCATATGGGATAGAAAACCTAACACCCAACCTATAATAAAATCCCCTAATATAACTTTAGTTGCCAAGTATTGGTTATGCAAAAGCCAGATGATGCCTCTTCACAGAGATAATCTAGTTTATGAATGTATGGGAAATTAATTCAATAGTCCAGTTTTAATTTTTTAATGTGGAGGTGGGTTTTTTTGGGGGTGTTATTTGGTGGGGGTGTTTTGTTTTAATTTTGGTTCTGAGTTTCTTTGGGGTGGGTGTGCTAGGGAAGAAGTAAAGGGTTTGGGTTTGGGTGTTTGCTTTCCAGCCTTAGCACAGGGATGTGGCTTCCTCAGAGAGGGTGGTAAGGATGCTCAGTAGGGGAACATGAGGCACTTTGCCAAAATATTCCTTATGTCTTTGACAGATGTGGAGTCAGTCTGAGTGCCAGCAGTGTCTGCAGGGGAGCTGTGGACAGTTCATCTATCACAACACTGGGGGTGGCACAAAGCTCTTCTGGTCTGCCCACTGCTCAGAAATCCTTGCTCCTGGCTGTGGAACTTCTGGCTGTGGAACTCCTCCTCAGCCTGTGTCCGGCCAATCTTCAGCCTTGAGACTTTCTAGAACGGTGTTCCCTGAGTCATGAGAGTTGAGTTTCAAGTCCCGCACCCAGGGATTCCACTGCTGGGCAGCATAAAACAGTGTTCCCAACTGCTGTCCTCAAGAGCTGTAGCCCCCTGTGACCTGTGTCCCTTCTCCCATCAGAGCTTTGTTTTGCTGGTGCCTGGCTTGGGAGTCCTTGCCTTGCACAGGAGACTGGACTGGACTACAAACACATGCTAACAGTGGTAACAGGCAACTTTATTTACACAACTAAATAAATTTCAGCATTTGTGCATGCAGAGGAGGAAGATTGGCAGGACAGAGGACGCCTTTGACCTGAGGCTGCCTTTGGACGAGCAGGCACTGCCCCAGTATGTAATGGTCATGGTCCACTGCAGCCTGCAGTGGATCCTGTTCATCCTGCTGCCCATGTCTTTTTTCTCATGAGGCCCAGCAGTATCTGGTGCACCCGAGTTAAGAATTTCACCACTATCTGGTATGGATGTGGAGCAGGCAAGAGAGGTTGCCTTGACATTGGCTCCTCAGAGGGGTTTGAGGTCGACTCTGGCTCTGGTGTGGCTGTTGCAGTTGAGTGATCAGGAGTGGGAGTACAGCAGCCTGACTCTGTTGGTGCTGACTCTGGCTGCTCCAAGGGGGCTGAGCTGAAGGTTGGCTCTGGTCTTGGAGTAGCTGTTTCAGCTGACTCAGGATATGGAGTGGGAGTAGAGCAGCCTGACTCTGTTGGTGTTGGCTCTGGCTGCTCAAAAGGGGTTGAGCTGAAGGTTGGCTCTGGTGCTGGAGTGGCTGTTTCAGCTGACTCTGGACATGGAGTGGGAGTGGAGCAGCCTGACTCTGTTGGTGTTGGCTCTGGCTGCTCAAAAGGGGTTGAGCTGAAGGTTGGCTCTGGTGCTGGAGTGGCTGTTTCAGCTGACTCTGGACATGGAGTGGGAGTAGAGCAGTTTGACTCTGTTGGTGTTGGCTCTGGCTGCTCAAAAGAGGTTGAGCTGAAGGTTGGCTCTGGTGCTGGAGTGGCTGTTTCAGCTGACTCTGGACATGGAGTGGGAGTAGAGCAGCCTGACTCTGTTGGTGCTGACTCTGGCTGCTCCAAGGGGGCTGAGCTGAAGGTTGGCTCTGGTCTTGGAGTAGCTGTTTCAGCTGACTCAGGATATGGAGTGGGAGTAGAGCAGTTTGACTCTGTCAGTGTTGGCTCTGGCTGCTCAAGAGGGGTTGAGATGTAGGTTGTCTCTGGTGCTAGAGTGTCTGTTCCAGGTGGACGCATGCCCATCTGAATCAGGATCCAGTTGTAGAAGTACTGAGTGGAGGTGTAGACTCCCGGGCGTTTTGTTCTGACACAGCCTTTTCCCCAGCTGGTCACTCCAACAAGCCAAAAGTAGCCAGCATGGTTATCTTTGCACACCAGAGGCCCTCCACTGTCACCCTGCAACAGAGGAAAGAGGATTAGGGTGCTGTTGGGTGGCTGCTGTCAGCACTAGAGGCCTGTTTCTCTCTTGCAGCCCCTGCCACAGCTGTATTCATGGTACAAAAAGGCTTTGCTCAGGTGCTGGAGTCTCAAGAACCTTAGCTGGGAACAGGGTGGGTGTCTGTGAAGGCCCCCTTTTGTATCTGCACAGTGATCCTGGATGGGCAGAGCATAGATCATCCAGAATCTGGATCTGTGGGCTGCTGAGAACACTGGATGGGCTTTCTGGGCAGAGGGGCAGGCCTGGGGAACACGGTCACTTGGCAAGGAAACTCCAGCAGTGGAGGAAAAGTGGTTTGCCAGACAAAGCCCATGGTGACGGGGTACCTTCGCTGCTGGCTCCCAGCACTCATACCTGGCAGGTGTCCATGCCACCCCGTGGGTAGCCAGCACACAGGTTGTGGGTGTGGATGGCCCCAGCGTACCGACGGCTGCTGTTAACCAGCCGGATATCCAGGAGACGGACCTTGGCTTCCTGCAGGACATCACTCGGACCCTGAGCTGCAAGCACAGGAAGGAATGGGCACCCAGCAGCTCTTTGCCAGTTCCACTCCCCTGTCTGGGGGTGAACTCATTCCCTAGGGCTTGGCTTTGCCTCTGGAGCAGTTGTTGAAGCGCTGTGTCCTTTCTGTCTGCCTTTGGGGAGCAGGCCAGGCCCAGCTCTCCAGAGGCATACATCCTACAGCCTGACTTTGGTTTGTGCTGTCAGGAAGCCAAACCCATCTTGCTGGTGTGCCCAGCTCACCCTCAGGGCCCTTTTTGGGAACTCACCTTTTGCAGTGGCAGAACCCCAGCCAGCAATGTAGCAGGTTTTCAGCTCTGACACTGTGAGCGAGGCGTTGGGCACGCAGGCAAGCTGGACGTAGTCACTGCACTCCACGGGCTTGTCCAGCTCCAGCAGGGCGATGTCGTTCTGCTGGGAATCAGCCGTGTACTCCTGGTGGGCCAGGAGCCGCTTGATGTGGCGCACCTGAGTTTCAGGGCCCAGATGGGTCAGCTTGGTGGCCCCGATCAGCACACGCCACATGGTGACATTCCTGCAAGGCAGAGAGGGGTCTGAGGAAGAGCAGAGCCGTGTGCTGTTGATGCCTTAGGATTTTAGCTTTTGTATTTTTCATCCATTTGTAATCCTGCAGTTTTTTACTGTATAACTAAATTCTGCACACAGTGTGAGCTGCTGCTGCTTTCCCATTCTGGTCACAAAAATTCCTCTCCAGGCCTGGCAATCAAGGATACCTCACTGCCTCAGGCCTCGAGAGATGGAAACAAAAGTGAGTTGAGGGGAGCAAACTGGGGGTAAATGACTTCATTACCTGAAGCTGTAATTAGAAGATTAACCCTAAATATGCAAATGGACCAAATTTATAGGTGTGAAAACCTTTGACCCGTGGTCAATTTTGGGTTGTAGCACTTGGGGGGGTCTTTTGTTTTGCCTAAAATGGACCTGGAGGCCCTTCAATAAATATAATCACTTTTTATTCCTTGTCTGGCCTGTTTTTAGGTAGTCCTGAAAAGGCATCACTGTGGCAGCTCAGCACTTCCCTTCCTTCTGCTTCTCAAGGCAGAGAGGAAAGCAGGGCAATGAGGAGTGTGACTGCCCTAGCATGCCTTAGGCTCCAGGAATGCCACACTGGAGGCTGCTGGGCAGCAGTGGCACGAGCCCAGCCTTCTGAGCAGTCCCTCAGTTGGGCCCCGTAGTATTGAGGTGCTGCAGGCTGGGCAACTGTTTGTGTGGTGAGGATACCCTCATTCCCTGCTCCTCCTTACCTGGCCTGGAGGAAGCAATGGGCTGCTGTGAGGACCCACTGTGGGCTGATGAGGGACCCTCCACATGTATGGCCGGTGCCTATTTTCCTGGGGTCCTGGATGCTGACAATCCAGGGCCAGGCCCCTGGCAGGGCACCTGTGCCAGTCACAATTCGGTAGTCAGCATCTATGGAGTTGTAGTCAGAAGCCATGGGCCGGAGCCCACAGGTCCCTCTGGAAGCACAAAATCATTACTGCCCTTCTGTTCCAGTACCTGGGTGCTGGCAAGGAGGCTCCCACATGGGGTTTGGGGTGTGGCAATGGGGGACAAGCACCCTCCTAGAGCCTGGGGCCATACCTGCAGTTGCCCCAGGTACCATGTGCAGGTCTGTACACAGCCAGCAGGATGAAGAGGTACAGGTACAGAAGATTCATCGCTGTCAGCAGCATCTGTCAGCTGAAAGAGACAAAAGCTTGTCTCTTCCAGTGCAGTCTCTGACGAGTGCTGCAGCAACTGCACTGTCCATGGCACCTGGGGCTGATGTCACAGAGTGGGTGGTTCCAGGTTCTGGGCACAGTGTCCTCAGAGGGCAGGGAAAGGCCACAGCCTCACAGAACCACAGAATGGTTTGGGCTGGAAGGGACCTTGAAGGTTGTGAAAGGCAGAAGGGGTCCCTTGCCTCGCACATGCAAAACGACACCATGGGCAGACAAATCTGGCACAGAGGGAAAGTCACTCCAAAGGCAGTGTTTGGTCAGAGAGGGTGCTCAGAGCCACCACACGATGGAGAAAACTAGCACATCAAAGCTAGAAAGAGGACAGGAAGGAACAATGCCATGTGCAAACTACTTGGGGGGATGCTTCAAGGCACATAAGCCTTAGCTGATGGAACAAACCTGGAAACTCCTGAGTGTTGCAAGAGGAATTGCTGACCATGGCAGAGTGCGAGAAGCTGACAGGAGTTTCAATGCCATGAGGAAGCCCTTCTGAGTCTGTTTATACATTCTCCATGTCTGGAGCAGGGTGAGTACTGCAAATGCCTCAGTGCTGCCTCTTGCTTTGGAGACTGGTGCTGGAGGTCATGGCTGCAGAAAACAAGGGACTGAGATGGAGAGTGCTCATGCACTCACTTTTGTGGTTTGGGAATGGCATTCCCCAGTCTGGTGTTTCCACTGGAACACTGCAAACCACTGCTCCTCACTCCCTTCTCCCTCTCCCCTCCCTTCTCTGGTGGGCTTGAGAATAGAACTGGAAGCACAAAAGTTAAAGACTGTGGGTTGAGACAAGAACAATATAATGGAAACAGCAATGAAACAAGAAAATGAGCAGTAACCGCAACAATATTAATAATGGACTGGGACAATTCACATGCAACCATCCACCCCATAGAGCCTGGCAGTACCCAACCAGGCTGTCATGCATGTTATCCAGCGGAGATTTCTTCCCCTGTCCCTGGAAAATGTTGTGGAGTGGTTCAGAACAACCTCCACGTCCTGGCCATGCCCTGTCCTGGTTATGGCAAAAATTTACCCCATCCTGGCCAGAACCAGGACATTCACCCTCATGATCTGCCCCACAGCTTTGGAATCTGTGCCAGAGGGTCTGGCAGGGCAGGGAGGGCAGTCACCAGGGATTGGCAGACGTTGGAAACTCCTTATCCCTCTCTCTGGCCCCTGGTTTTCCTTGTTTTATGGAATGGAAGAACACATGTCCAACTCCTCCCAGTATCTCCTTCACTGGAAATCCTCCGTGCTTTGATTCCTTCTCTGACATTCTGCTGCACCTGGGGAATGCAGTGGGAAAACCCAAGGCTTTGTGTGAAGGTCACTCCCTCAGCACTTCACCTGAGGTGCACAGGAAGGCTGCCCTGGCTCTACCACACCTCATCCAGAACACCTGGAAGCTCTTCCCTCCCCATTCACACACTCCCCTGCCTTGTCCTCCTCATCCCACAGGGATGCACAGAGGGGCTACCACACTTCACGGTTTGGTAGCCCTGATACCACACTCCTGACTGGAATGGGGTGACCCTGGGGCAGTTTTGGCCTGCATCAGTTCCATGTCCTGCCTCAGCACACCCAGGTTCTCTGTTGGCGTCTGTGCTCATCTCTGCAGCTTTGCTGTCCTGCACCAGGAGTTTGCTGAATAAAATCATCCTCTAGAAAGGACATGTGACACAAGCCCAGGAGTAAGCAGCACCATGGGAGAGTTCAGCAAGGTGCCCTGGGGACAGCCAGGCCAGGCAGGGGAAGGTGGGGGGACCACGGCCTCACTGAAGCAGCCACATTGTACAGCACAAAAAATAAAGCTAAATAAATGCTGGGATGAAATACAGCACTGCTGGGACTGCTCCATTTAGCAAATAACAGTTGTGGGGGAGATTTACAGATGTACTGGGTACATCTGGGAACTGGGGCTCCTGCTGGAAGTCTTCAATCTTGAAGCTCCCAGTTCCCAAAGCTGGTAAATCCTTCCCAGCAATGGCTCCTGAGGCAGGGAGAGGGGTGGAAAGCCAAGGATGGGGCAGAGATCAGAAGGAGCTGGGGAGCTCAGAGAGGTCTTCAAGGGGAAGAGGATTTGTCTGAAAGGCCCTCACTTTTCTGGTCATCTTGGCAACTCTGGCAGGTTTAACAGGAGGTTTGTCTGGAAACAAGACAGGGACATATTGGCATGATGGGTGCTGGCATATTCCAGTCTTAGGCTTTGCAGAGAGAGATTTGCTGTTTCCCCATAGGCCACAGAGGATTTTAATATGAGGTGAACTCCCCAAGCTTGCATCCACCCTGTTCCATGGCCTCTGGCTCTGAGAAATGCTCTCCTGTGCACCCTGCTTCATTCCCTCAGATCAATGGCTGATGTGCCAGCAGCTCCTGCTCCAGAAGGGCAGCACATGATGAAGGTGCCACCCCTGCAGCTGAAAAGAAGGTTCCTTTTGCCATGGCATTCCAGGAGGTCATAAGACACATCATCAATGGAGTCTGAAAAAAAGAAAAATTAGAAGTTGAGGCAGCTGCATTTACCAGTGTGGGCAGTCCAGAGAGAACTGCCTGGACCTGACCCAGTTTGTGGATCAGAGCCAGAAATAGGTTCCCTTAGCTAGAAATGAGACCTCTCTACCCAGAGAGCCAGCTGCTTGCCATTCCATTGCTCCCTGGCCACAAGCAGCACTTCATCCATGAGCTCTCACCCCACAGAGCCCCTAGGTAACCCTGAAAAGACTCCTTCAGTATCAGGGGCTGCAAGAGACCTCTAGATGAGCAGCTAGAGGATTAGGTGAGGAGAAGAACTGAAATAAAATGCGTGTTTTTCCCTGGATTTGTGGAAGACAACAAGAAAGAAATACAGGACCCCAAAAAACAAACCCACTCGATGGGAGAGGCAGGTGAGCACCTCTGGTTCAGGAATTACAGAATGCACTCAACTGCAGCTTGCAGACAAGGATCCTGGCACGTTCCAGCAGCCAGCACTGCCACCTGATCCCAGCATCCCTCTGCCCCATGGATTTACACAGGACCCCAAAGCCCCAGTGGTCAGTGAAAGGAAAACATCCAACTGTCCACACTTGGCAACCTACTCCTGGGTTCTGCAGCCTGTGGAGAAAGACAAATTCCCTCACTAGAAAACTAAGCAGGTTTGAGCTGGGCTTTCTCAAAGCACACTAAAGGCAGAGGTGGGCTTCTCCGTGCTGTTTGGGAAGTGGCACATGAACCACACGGGAATCAGAGAGAGATTATCAACTCCAGAGGCACTGCTGAGCGCAGCCTCTCCTGACTCCAGCTGGGCTCCAGCCCCGAGGTGACCTGTGCCTCCAAACAGAGGGGCCAGAGTGACCTGCACTGACCAGGCCGGCCACAGCTCCGTGTCACACTGACCACTGCAGCGTCCAGCCAGTCCCTCCAGAGGCTCTTCCAATCTCCACCTCCACCTTACAGGGGCATGGAACGCCGCTGATCACACCCGCTGCTCCCTGACCTGCAGCCAGAGGAAGATTTCCTCATTTGCTGCTGTGGCCAGTGGCACCTCTCTGTAGCAGGTTTTGCGTCCTGCTCGGTGCCCCAGTGCTCCAGACAGGCTGGCTCCGTGCTGCTGGGCCTCTCCCGGTCCCTCTGAGCAGGGCTGCAGCCGAGTCTTCAGAACAGCCCCAATTCCCCAAAACAGCCCCCAAAACAGCCCGGCGCTGTCTGTGTGGGGAACATCAAACCCACACCAAGGAATGGCTTTGCCCAGTGCCCCGGGATGGAGCAGCCCCGGCCTGCTCCACCAGAGCCCAGGGCGGCTCTGGGAGCCCTGAGGGCACGAGAGAAGGAAACTTCAGCGTGAGGGTCTGCAGCGGCCAGGGGAACACCAGCGCCTCCGAGCCGCCCTGCCAGACACGTACGGCCCTCCACCACCCTCGCAGTGGTGCGGGAATGTGCTCGCTGCTGAGGGCGGCCTCGCGGCTCGGCGAGCAGCTCGGGCAGGGCCGCCGCTGTCCGCTCCGTGCGGAGCGCAGCCTCCTCCGGACGCGGCCGTGAGGCGGTCTGGGCCCTCGGGTGTCGCCTCCGGCAGAATCAGCGGCTCGGTGGAGCTCACACGAAGCTCTCCCTGGGGCGGGACAGCCCTTGCCCGTGGGGTGTCGGGCGGGCCCCGGGCCGGCCGAGGGTTGCCCGGCTGAGCCCGGGGCCGCCCCTGACGTGGGGCTCTGGGGCAGAGTCCGGCCCGCGGTGCCCAGCAGGGATGCGCGGTTCTGTCTGTGCTCGGGCAGCACCAGAGTAGAGTTTTTCCCTGCTACAGTACCTACGCTACCCCGCGAAAGAGCATCGCTCAGGTTTGACAGGAGGA
The DNA here is from genome assembly GCF_050655825.1 of Lonchura striata. NCBI lineage: Eukaryota > Metazoa > Chordata > Aves > Passeriformes > Estrildidae > Lonchura > Lonchura striata. Next base: position 7,731,185 of record NC_140729.1, read on the forward strand.
GAAATCTGTGTGGCCGTCAGCTATCACCTATGGCCCGGTCAGGATACTGATGGATTTTCTGACCTATTCGCTAGGGTCGTGTAAAATGTTAAACTGCAGATGCTTTCTGAAAGCAACTAGTGCTTTGAATGGTACAATCTGGATTACAGAAGCTTTATGTAGTGTTAGGCTGTGAACCACAATAGGTTTATTCTACAAGTTAATAGGGATATGCCAGATTGATACAGGGACCTGACCTGTTCAGAACTACTTAAGGGTTAAATGACTAGAAAAGAATTAAATGAAGAAAACGTTATGTGCTATGTATATGCACCAGTATCCTGTTATTCTAGACATTAGCAAACAGATGTAGAAACTTTGTCCTTGGCTATGTATTTTACTCTGATAAGCTTCCTTTACTCTGATAAGCTTCCTGATGATATGTAAAGAATGCATACTCAGCAGATGGACTGTAGTCAGTTGAATAGGCCATATATCATGAAAGGAGGAAAAGATGGGGCCCAGAGCACAGAAAAACTACCACGCATGCTTGAAATAAAAGTTCAACTAGCGGACAGAGTGATGAAGACTATGGACGACCACCAGAGGACCCCTGACGACCACCGAAGACCACCCAAAAATGCAACTACGCTTGCGCATCCTTATCTCGGAATAATCATGAATATGTAAATAATTTTCAGGACTTGTAATGAATATGCATGTTTTAGTAAGATAAATCACAGCTTTCTTAGCTGCACGGTGCACATGTTAGGAGGAGAGATCCCCCATGTGCCCAGCGCTGCAATAAAGAATATCTGCTGCCCGGATTGCTTCCGTCTTTGATTCAATTTGGCGAGCCAGGCAGGAGGACTCTCTGCTCGGCCGCGGGACCCGCTGGGAACAGGACTCCCTAGGGTACCCCCGGGATCTTCCCGGAGGGGCTCCTCGCCTCATTCGGATCACCGCGGGAGCAGACAAGAACTCCGTTCGCCCCGGCGGCACAGGTATCCTTTATTTTTATTTGTTTGGGACCGGTCATTTGGTTAAGCTCCCCGCAGGGGGTAGCGTTTGTTATACGATCGTATTTGGTTTTGGTTAAGCTCCCCGCAGGGGGTAGCGTTTGTTATACGATCGTATTTGGTTTTGGATAAGCTCCCCGCAGGGGGTAGCGTTTGTTATATGATCGTATTTGGTTTTGAATAAGCTCCCCGCGGAGTTTGTGTTTGTTATACGATCGTATTTGGTTTTGGTCTACTACTTTGGTATATTAAGACATACGCTTCTGAGTTAATGGTTTGGGAACTGTTTAACACGTACTGGGTTTGGTTGCTCATTTTTGGAATTATTCTGATTGTTGTTGGAATTTTGTGTTGCTGTAAAAAGTGTCCTGTTTGGTGCATAGTATAATGGGTGGACGACAGAGCGGGGGAATCGTGAAGAAGAGCCCTTTGGGTTGTATTTTAATGCATTGGAAAGAAGTAGGTGGGACTCCTGGAGGGACAGTGAATAAGAAAACATTAATTAAATATTGTAACCAGTGGTGGCCTTTATATAAGTTAGAAGAGGGTGAGAAGTGGCCGTTCAATGGAACTTTGCAATATAATACTTTGTTGCAGTTAATGTTGTTTTTAAGGCGGGAAGGAAAGTGGGATGAAGTGGGATATGCGGATATGTTTTTCACTTTGCGGAATCACCCTGAATGGCAGAAGGAATGTGGGATAAACGTAGCACCCCAGGATCCTTTGGTGTTAGCTATGGAAAAGGAACAGAGAAAGAATGGGACTAGGTTAAAACGGTGTTGTTCGGCTTGCAGTATAGGGCAAAGGTGTGTAAAACTTAAAGAAACAGAGGAAAGAATAGAAGATTATAGTTCTCCACCCCAACCCCCTTCTCCCCCGGAAACCCCTCCCCCCCCTAGATCCCGACCTTCTACCTCATCAGATGAATCAGATAAAAGTAATCGCATAAAAAAATCTGGTGAGGCTGTCCCTGGAAAAATGAACTTTTCTCCCATCACAGCTCGAACTCGGAGTAAAATGGGGCCGATAATTCAAGCCCCGTTAAGGCAAGCGATGGGAGCAACAGGACCCACCAGAATTAAAATTCCCTTTTCTATGAATGACTTGGATGTTTGGCGAGAAGTAGTAAAGGGATACCGGGATGATCCGGAAGGGGTGGCAAAACGATTTGAATTAATAGTTAAAAATCAGGATCCAGATTGGAAAAATATAGATTTGATGTTGGATGCCTTAACTGAAACAGAAAAACAATTAATAATTAAAAGTGCTCGTACACAAGTACAAATTCAAATCATGGCAGGAACCCTTCAGGGTACGGTCGAAACCCACGTCCCTAGAGATGACCCTAATTGGGACCCAAATGACGACCAAGATTACAGGCTACTTAAAAGATACCAAGAATGGATTAAGATTGGTATCGGGACGGCCGTACCGAAGGCAGTAAATTGGTCAAATTTATATGAAATCAAGCAAAACTCGGCAGAAACTCCTACGGAGTTTCTTGACAAATTACGGACTGCTATGAGAAAATATACCACCCTAGATCCCGCTTCTGATACAGGCAGACAACAGCTAGTTTCCTTATTTTTGGGACAGTCATCAGAAGACATAAGGAGAAAACTCCAAAAGCTAAAAGAACCTGATATTAGGGATTTAAAAAAGCTGCTAGAAGAAGCCTGGAGGATATATAGAAACCGAAAAGAGCAGGGCAAGTATAAAATGGGACAGGTAATTGCGGAAGCCACGGTGGCTGCATTGGAAAAGCAGAAAAGTGGAACTCAAAATAATAAAGAAAAGAGGCAGCGCCCAACCTTACAGTCAAATCAGTGTGCATACTGTAAAGAGATAGGGCACTGGAAAGGGGAATGTCCTAAGTTGACAAGAAAGCCCCCTTTGTTAGCCCAGATGGGCTCAGACCAGTGAAGGGGACCGGGGGACACCACCCTAGCGGATCCCCTGGTTAAAATTGAGCTAGGGAAAGAAAAGAAAGAAATAGATTTCCTTGTTGATACCGGGGCTTCCTATTCGGTACTGAACCAACAATTAATGCCGAAAGACAAAGATTTTATCACTGTAATTGGAGCTACAGGACAAAAGGAAAAAGCTTATTTCCTTAAACCACTTAATTATCGGCTTAGAAAACAAATTGGAATTCACAGGTTTCTATATTTACCAAATTCCCCAAAGCCCTTGCTAGGGCGAGATTTGCTAGAACAACTTGAGGCAAAAATTGTTTTTCAAAAAGGGAAAATTGAATTTCAAATTCAAGAAGAACAATTAGTGGAAGTTTTGAGTCTAGCCTTAATACAAACTCAAAGCCATTCTGAAATACCTAGAGAGGTTTTGGACCCGGTATATCCAGGGGTTTGGGCTAGTGAAATTCCGGGGAAAGCCAAAAATGCAAGCCCTGTCGTAATCAAGTTGAAACCAGGAGTAAAGCCGGTAAGAATTAAACAATATCCCTTAAGGCTAGAAGACAGGGAAGGAATCAAAAATATTATTAATCGATTTCTGCAATACAAATTGCTAACGGAATGCGAATCAGAATACAACACTCCGATTTTACCCGTTAAAAAGGCAGATGGAAAAAGTTATAGATTAGTACAAGACCTAAGGGCAATTAATAAAATAGTTGAAGACATCCACCCGGTTGTAGCCAACCCATACACACTATTAACTAAATTGAGAGATACCTTACATTGGTTTACTGTACTGGATCTCAAAGATGCCTTCTTCTGTTTGCCGCTGGCCTCAGAAAGTCAGAAGCTATTTGCTTTTGAATGGGAAAATCCGGATTCAGGAAGAAAAACACAATTAACTTGGGCAGTACTACCACAAGGATTTAAAAACAGCCCTACGATTTTTGGAAATCAGTTAGCTAAAGATTTGGAAAATTGGACTCCCCCAGATGGTAAAGGAATCCTCGTGCAATATGTTGATGATCTTTTAATAGCCACTGAGAACAGGGAAGAGTGTCTCTCATGGACTATAGAACTTCTCAATTTCCTAGGAATGAATGGATACAGAATATCCCAACAAAAGGCTCAAATAGTGCAACAGCGAGTAACTTATTTAGGATTAGAAATTTCCAGAGGACAAAGAGAATTGGGAACTGAGCGAAAAGAGGCAATTTGTCGCACCCCGGAGCCTCAAACAGCCAAGGAATTGCGGACATTCTTGGGAATGGCAGGTTGGTGCCGCTTATGGATATACAACTATGGTGTAATAGTTAAACCTCTATATGAACTGCTAAAGAAAACCCGACTTAAAATAGAATGGACAGCAGAGGCTCGAGCCGCCTTCAAGAAACTTAAAAAGGAACTGATGAAGGCTCCGGCCCTCGGCTTACCAGATGTCTCTAAACCCTTTTTATTATTCTCACATGAAAGACAGGGGATGGCACTTGGAATATTAGCCCAAGAACTTGGCCCTTACAAGCGGGCAGTGGCGTACTTCTCCAAGCAGCTGGACGAGGTAAGCAAAGGATGGCCAGGATGCCTACGTGCAGTGGCGGCGGTTGTAATAAACATTCAAGAAGCACGCAAATTCACATTAGGGCAGAAGATAACGGTGATGGTTTCCCATACTGTCTCAGCTGTGTTAGAACAAAAAGGGAACCATTGGCTCTCCCCACAGAGATTTCTGAAATACCAAGCCATCATAGTCGAACAAGATGATATAGAAATAATTGTTACTAACATTATAAATCCAGCTTCTTTTCTCAGCGGTGCCCAAAGAGAACCACTGTCCCACGACTGCATAGAGACCATCGAAGCCACCTATTCGAGCCGTCCAGATCTCCAGGACACCCCTCTAGAAGACGCTGAAGACTCCTGGTACACAGATGGAAGCAGCTTCGTGAAACTGGGACAGCGGAGAGCGGGATATGCGATAACCACTACTCAAAAGGTAATCGAAGCCAACCCTCTTCCTGCAGGAACCTCGGCCCAGAAAGCAGAAATAGTGGCCCTTATAAGGGCACTAGAACTTGCAAAAGAAAAGAAGATAAATATTTGGACTGATTCAAAATATGCTTTCGGGGTGGTGCATGCGCATGGAGCAATTTGGAAAGAACGAGGACTGTTGAACACCCAGAAGAAACAGATCAAACATGCAGAAGAAATATTGAAATTATTAGAAGTGATTCAACTACCGGAAAAAGTAGCTATAATGCATTGCCGAGGACACCAAAAAGGTAACTCTGACCAAGAAATAGGAAATCGATTGGCTGATAGTGAGGCCAAGCGAGTGGCAGAGGAAGTAAAGGTATGTGCTTTGATACCAGACAGTAAACCAATTGATTTAGAACAGTCACCTAAATACTCAAAAGAAGACTTGAAATTGGCTAATGATCTAGGAGGTGAGCCCGGAACAAAGGGCTGGATACAGTTGAAAGAAGGTCACATATTAGTTCCTTCTAATATTTTGTGGCCCCTAATACAAGCAGAACATACAAAAACCCACTGGGGAGCAGATGCATTATACAAAGAAGTGACCAAAAGAATAGTAGGGCGAAATTTATATACCACAGTAAAACAGGTAACGCAGCAATGTAAAATATGTCAACGAAATAATCCAGACACAACTAGCAAAATAAAATTGGGGATGATAGGTAAAGGAAACTGCCCTGGGCAACAATGGCAAATTAATTTTTCTGAGCTCCCCAGAAAAGGAGGGTATAGATATCTTTTAGTCCTGACAGACACTTTCACAGGATGGCCAGAAGCATATCCCTGCAGGACTAACAAAGCGCGAGAAGTGACTAAAGCGCTACTGAATGAAATAATTCCTCGTTTCGGAGTTCCATCGACAATATCCTCCGATCGAGGACCACATTTTAATGCTAAAATTGTTCAACAAGTGGGAAAAGCATTAGGAATAAACTGGCAGTTACATACCCCGTACAGACCTCAAGCAAGTGGCCAAGTTGAAAAAATGAATCATATGCTCAAACAACAGATAGCAAAGATTAGTCAGGAGGCAAATTTAACTTGGCCCCAAGCTTTACCATTGGCATTATTGAGAATAAGAGTTAAACCTCGGACAAAGGAAAATTTAAGCCCTTTTGAGATATTATATGGGCGACCCTATCAACTTCAATTTAAGGGTGAAGAATTGGCACAAATTGGGGAAGGATATTTACTGGAATACATGAAAGCATTGCAGAAACAATTATCAGAAATACATAAAAATGTTTTGGGTACTAGAGTAAGGGGATTAGATCACCCCCTCCATGCCTTTGAACCTGGTGATTATGTATATGTTAAGAATTTTTCAGGACAACCCTTGGAAGAAAAGTGGAAAGGTCCATATCAAGTGCTGCTGACAACATTCACTGCGGTGAAGATTAAAGAACACCCAGCTTGGATTCACTACTCGAAAATAAAGAAGGCCCCTACGAAACCATGGACTGCTACTCCCGTAGGACCTACCAGATTGCGATTTTCCAGATTATCTTGACCTATGGGGGAGCCTGGGCACGGTGGGATTTGAATCTTCATCTTTCGCTGACGGAAGGTATATCTCGAACTCTGAATAGAACTAATTGTTGGATATGTACACATATGCCTGAATACAGTGGAAAACAGATCTTGTTAATAGGCATCCCCATACCTGGTAATAATCCGTGGACGAGATATTGGGAGAATACCACCTGGGTAAATTATACATATAAAGCTCAGCCATTAAAAATTCATAACCCTCCAATTAAAAAATCTTACTATAAATGTGTGCAGAGGTGTAACCCACCTAAAGGATTAGATAAAGTTGGGAGTTGTAATAACGTCCAATATGTAGGAAATCAAACGGGTTGTAATAAAATAAAATATATCGGGTCCCCCACCTCTATTAATAGTACCCTCTGGCCAGTTCCAGAAGGAAAAGGATGGTATTGGCTGTGCAATGATACTGCATGGAAAGTGTTACCTGAAAATTGGGTGGGAACATGCACCCTGGGAGCCGTAGTCCCAAACATAACTATACATAATCATTTATCCGAAGGTTGGCTTCAAACACATATTCGAAGAATTAGACGGGAAGTAGAAAATCCCCTAATAAAAAGGCAGAATGCATTTCATTCCTTTGCTAGATGGTTTCTCCCTTGGCTAGGGGTAAGTGAATTAGAAAAAGCTATAATAAATATTTCAGCAGTAGTAGAAGACATTGAAAATAAAACAATAGATGCAATTCAAGCACAGCAGATTGAGATAAGTAGCCTTGCACAAGTAGTGCAGCAAAATAGAATGGCTTTAGATTTATTATTGGCTTCACGAGGGGGGGTTTGTACCATTATAAATACAAGTTGCTGTGTATATGTAGATCAGAATAATCGAATTGCTACAGATTTAAGTGAAATCTAGAAACAGACTAAGATACTCCATGAGGTAACCAAGGATGACACCTCGTGGGGATTTGAAGAATTGTGGAAAGTCCTAACATCCTGGTTACCTAATTTGAATTGGTTAAAACAACTTTTTATTTCCGTAATACTTGTAATATTGTTAATTATCATAGTCTGGATTTTAATTAAGTGTGTCTTACTTTGTAACAAAGAAGCAACTAATGTTGAAAGATATAGATATGGAAGCGTAATATGATTGCAAAAGAATTTGCAATGGTTATAGAAAAGGGGGGACTTGATACAGGGACCTGACCTGTTCAGAACTACTTAAGGGTTAAATGACTAGAAAAGAATTAAATGAAGAAAACGTTATGTGCTATGTATATGCACCAGTATCCTGTTATTCTAGACATTAGCAAACAGATGTAGAAACTTTGTCCTTGGCTATGTATTTTACTCTGATAAGCTTCCTTTACTCTGATAAGCTTCCTGATGATATGTAAAGAATGCATACTCAGCAGATGGACTGTAGTCAGTTGAATAGGCCATATATCATGAAAGGAGGAAAAGATGGGGCCCAGAGCACAGAAAAACTACCACGCATGCTTGAAATAAAAGTTCAACTAGCGGACAGAGTGATGAAGACTATGGACGACCACCAGAGGACCCCTGACGACCACCGAAGACCACCCAAAAATGCAACTACGCTTGCGCATCCTTATCTCGGAATAATCATGAATATGTAAATAATTTTCAGGACTTGTAATGAATATGCATGTTTTAGTAAGATAAATCACAGCTTTCTTAGCTGCACGGTGCACATGTTAGGAGGAGAGATCCCCCATGTGCCCAGCGCTGCAATAAAGAATATCTGCTGCCCGGATTGCTTCCGTCTTTGATTCAAGATCATGTTACACTTCTGTTTTATCTTCTGTTTTGACCCTATGGCAAGCATCAGTTGGGTTTATTTAGCTCTTTATTAGCCCTTTATTTAGCTCTTAGCATTTTTCACATTTTGTGTGAAAAATGAATTAACTTTTAGGTAGATATTTTTAAAGAGGAAAAATGTATTTGTGCCTATTGATGCTGCAGTGATTTGTGGTTTTGAGACCCATCTTGCAAAATACCACATGCTGAGGCTGATTGTCATAGCTCTGAAGCCAGCCCTGGGTATGGAATGCTTTTCATTCTTTGGAGTGTTCATTCCAGGCAGTTCTGTGTAACGAGATCTTTACAGAGCATGGAAGATGCCTCTAGGGGAAGTCTCCATTTTGATTGCTGTGCCTAGACTAATTCTGATACTCCTGAGTTTGCTGTCAGGTTTTTACGATGCTGAAATGTGTGTTTTCCAGGTTCCTGTGTGGGCTATTTTTCACTAAGAATCTAGAAAATATCTTGGCTTTTCGTGGGGTTTAGTGCAAAATAGGTTTGACTGTAGGAACCATGAAGAGAGCCTGACAGAGGAATGGTTGAACGACAAGGGACATGATACTGTAAAATTAATCCAAATAGGGAGGGCTACGTGACTGCTGCAAAGTTTGCATGGCCCTGAAGAGTAGATAGTGTGCAGAAAACAGGATATTGAAACTGCTTGGTATGTAGAAGTAGATAGAGAAGAACAAAAGAGTACTAAGCTGTTCTAACTGCAAGGCCAGCTGGACAGGCATGTATCGATCATAAAGATACTTTTAAGATAATAGTACAAGTCACATAGCAACCAATCATGAGCTTGGCTTTTGCAATATGTATGAGCTAATTAACGAACATATATAAACTGTGTAATCTGTCACAATAAACTGAGACTTGATGATCATGATATCATGAGTCTTGTCTCCCGCGGCATTTTCCCTCTAACAACTGGCGCCCGAAAGCAGGGACCTGATCCGAGCCTAAGGCGAGAGGGGTGCTGCGTTGGAGTGCGGGTCCTGCGGCTGGAAGGACGGCGAAAATAAAGAGAAGAGGCGAAACGCTCTGCTCCGCGCCCTGAGTGACCGTAGAAGCGGGCTCAGCCGATACGTGCTGCCGAAGCCTGAAGGAGCCAGCAACGGTACGGACGTAATCATGGAAAGGCAAGCAGCATATGATTTATTTAGTGCTTCTCTTAGAAAAAGGCAGATTAGGGGGATTGACTTAGATAAGGATCTCCCTTCGCTATTGCATCATGCTGAGTCTTACGGCTTTTTCGTTAACCCCCATAGTGTTCATAAACTTTCAAAATGGAGAAGATATAGGGATAAGTTGTGGGAATTAGTGTTAGATGAGGATAAACCGGGCAAGAAAATGAGTAAACTTTGGAGAGTGGTTGATAACGAATTGTTAATGTGTCAGGCAGAAAAGAGGGCGGTGGAAGTGATACGGACAGCTCTGGAGAAAAATAAGGAATGTAAACCCTCGCTTCTCTCCAGTGAGCCAAACCCTCCGGTTCTCACAAATTTTCCCATTCCCATCTCTGCTTCTGAAATGCCTGTACCTCCCATAGACACTAGTAGCATTGAGGTGCTGGAAATTGAGATCCAAATTGCTTTATGGCAACGGGACTGGGATCCCAAATTCACTTTTTGTGAACGGGAATCAGGTAGAACGGAGCGGGCGCGGGGCCAGACAGAGCGGGGCCGGCCAGCACCGAGCCGGAGGCGAGCCCGGGGCGGAGCGGACATCAGCCGAGAGACGGAAGGCTCCTTGCTGCCGAGCAGCAGCGCAAGGGGGGAGAGGGGCGTTCCTGGGGCTCAGCCGCGCTGGAGCCGGAGCAGGCGGGGCGCGGCCGTGGCGGGGGTGTCTCTTCTCCCATCCACAAGGTGGCGCAACAAGGACGGGAGCGAGGCGGCGCCGCCCCTCATCTCCCCGCAGCGCCCAGCAATGGCGGCGGAGATGGCGGCACAGTCCTGGTTGCCATGGCAGCGACAACGCCGAGAGCAGCAGCGCCACCGGTGGCGGGATCGCAACACTACAGCAAAAATTTCAACAGCATCTTCCCAATTTCTTACAAGAGTCAGAGACGTAATGAAAAAGTACAGCAATACCGAGTGTTTTCCAAGATACCAAGAAGGATGAACATTATGTGAATCAATGTTATTTCAAATATGATATAGATAAAAATCACTGTATAAAGATAGAAATTTTAGTAATTATTTAATTACCAAAAATGTCTCTGAAAACAAAGAGTTAAGAAAATGTCATCTGATGGAATTTTAGTATTGAGTTTGTAATCTCCGTCTTTGGGTTTTTATAGATAATAATATAAGTAATAGTAATTTTTAAGTTTTATAGATAATACGATAAATAGTGATTGTTAAGTTTTTGTAAGTAATGATAAGTAGTGATTGTTACTAATGTTATATGAGTGCTTTAAAAGGATTGTCTTAAACTATTTTAAACATTTCTTGTTAATAGGTTGATCATAAAATGCGAGTTGTCTGATTTTTGTGATAAGAATTATTATTAAGGTATTAAGGTATTAAGGTGTTGTTATAGTATTTACAGTCAGTTTTCATATGTTTTATTGTCTCTTTAGGTGATTGATTACAAGATATTTTTTCAGGATCCTGTGTTTTTGATTTTTTAACTACTCATGTGTTTTCTTTATCCAATATTTTATGCAGCTGCAATTCATCTTCCTTTAAAAATTCATTGTCCAAATTTTAGTTCAAGATTTCAGACTTCAAATTTTCAGATTTCTGAAGAAAGGGTTTGTTGTATTTAGAGAATTTTTGTCTTGAAAGAGATTTTAGACAGGTTCAATTATTTGATAGTTTGATAAAGTTTTAATAATAAGGTTTTTTACTTATAACTGTTATTTCTAGGACTTTTGTTTTATAATGTGTTAAAACATATCCTCCAATTAGAGTTTGAGCTCTGGCCAAGCTCTGGCTCTACGTGGATGGTGTGATTGACCCAGGTGTTTTCTGCATCAAAAAGTATTCAAGTCCTTTTGGCTTGACAATTTGACCATGTAGGGCAGCTGAGCCTCAAAGGGAGTTTTGGAGAGACATGATCCGGACATGTTTTATCCAAATCTCTGTTGTTTTAAGGTTTATCAGCTGCTGCAGACTCTGGGATGACAATTTGATAGTGTAGCACTTGGTAACTGTGATTTTATATGTAATATTAATTGTGTATTATCTGATTGATTTTTATTTGTTGTTAGTTTCTTTACTATATGCATTGTTTTGTTCTTGATGTTTTTTCATGTTTATTATAAAGATGTTGATATTTCCATTTCTTCATGCAAATTTTAGGAAACAGAATTGAGAGAGGACCCTCCAGTCCCTGTGGGGAGTGTTGAGTTTGTTTGTGTTTTAGCAGGTGCAGAATCTGGATAGATTTCATTGAAGAATGTTAAACTTATCAATTTCAAGAGAACACTAATCTCTCCACAAGTAAATCAGAGGATGCACAGCAAAAGTGGATTGTGCAAAGATTTGTGTTTCACCCACAGAAAATTGTAGACTTTAGGTTTTTTCATAAGTGTGTTTTTAATTATGTTATAGACTTTTTTTACTAAGTTTTAATGAGTTTTAGTAATGCCTGTGATTTTTCTGTTCATTTTACCATTGCTTTTCAATGGCAAAAGAAAAAGAGGGACAATCAATTAAATAATCAAAAGCATAACATTAAGTTTATCATAAATATAGTTTGTATTTAGAATTAAGTTTGTTCCTTTCATGTTAAACAGAACAATCAAAACCATGAGAAATATGAAGTGGGGTGCACTTCTGTAATACTAACCTCATTTTTCACCCCACGAGTTGCTTCAGTGCAAGCTCTCACACAATTAAAAATCCTAGCCTACTGGACAGAAAAATAAATTAATATTTCATCTAAAATGTTAAGTGAGCTTGCCACAAATATAGGTAGTATCTGTCATGCAGTTCTGCAAAACAGAGCAGCTGCCACTAATTTACTTCTTCTAGCCCAAGGTCATAGTTGTGAAGAATTTGAAAGAATGTGCTGTATGAACTTATCTGATCACGCTACATCTATCCATAAGCAAATACGAAAATTGACCGAGCTAACTCAACAGTTAAAGGTAGAGGATAGATTAGGTTTAAAAAGATAGCTAAAAGGATTGGGGATCGGACCATAGTTAAGAGACATTATCAAATACGGCATAATAGTTCTAAGCATAATTGTGATACTTTTGCTTGTTTTGCCCTGTGTGTTTACTTGCTTGCAAGGCTTGATGCAGCAGCTTTTGCAGAAAATGCTGAATGCACACCTTCTTGTACAAAAGGAAAACGGGAGAGATGAAGAGAGCCTGACAGAGGAATGGTTGAACGACAAGGGACATGATACTGTAAAATTAATCCAAATAGGGAGGGCTACGTGACTGCTGCAAAGTTTGCATGGCCCTGAAGAGTAGATAGTGTGCAGAAAACAGGATATTGAAACTGCTTGGTATGTAGAAGTAGATAGAGAAGAACAAAAGAGTACTAAGCTGTTCTAACTGCAAGGCCAGCTGGACAGGCATGTATCGATCATAAAGATACTTTTAAGATAATAGTACAAGTCACATAGCAACCAATCATGAGCTTGGCTTTTGCAATATGTATGAGCTAATTAACGAACATATATAAACTGTGTAATCTGTCACAATAAACTGAGACTTGATGATCATGATATCATGAGTCTTGTCTCCCGCGGCATTTTCCCTCTAACAGAACCACATTGTTGCAAAGATGAAGCATGCAATTAAAGTTCTTTCTAATAATTTGAGATGATTTAAATATATGTCAAATGAAATGCTATAGTCAAGGAACCAAAGCAGTCGAATGAATTGCCTATAAATTCCTTTGGCATGAAGCGTGTTGAGTGAAATGTTTATTTCTTCTAAGCAATAGGTCATAAGAGTGTTTAAATAAAGGTATAGTATATATAATGCACTGGAGCACAATCCATGGATTAGAGTGAAATTTCAACACTCAGTTCCTTTACTTAGAGAAGTCCACCTATGCCCAGATGGATTAATTAATTGTAGTGGTAGAAAATACAGGGTGTAAAACACAGCTGACTGTTGAGCTTAGTATATCACTATGTTGTAGAGAAACTCAAGAATCAAGAAAATTCTAAATAAGTAAATGCTAATTTGTCATGCAGTACTATGGTATTTTCAGGCAGCTAATCAAGAAAATTTGAATTGGAAGACCGTCAAACTTGTTTCATACAATAAAACTCTGAGAGACTTATCTACAAATAGAAACACAAGGAGCATCCTTTTTTGTACTCAGCAAAGAGCTGGAGTATGTTGTGCTGTTACGGAGGTTTATTTTTATAAACTACTCCAATGAATTTTATAAGCATGTAAAAGATTGTAAGTGCCCTGAAACATGTTTATTCTTGGACTGGCAATTACATACATGGATTCAGTTTTGATTTTCTTTAAAATAAAAATAAAAATATTTCTCTGGAGTAATTTGCTCTCGGTAACAAGAGTCATCTGCAAGAGAAATATCCAAACCAATTTCTGGGCAGTGGAAGTAGCTTTATTTTTTATAACATTCTTAGTACCTGTGACCAGGGTTGGTAGAGTGCCAGTCCTGCCAGCTTTAAGGAGCTGCATGTAAGTGTACCCTCGTTTCCTCAGAATCCCAGGGATGTGGACATTTCTTTGAGATGAGCTTTTAGGAAGCCCCAGAACATCTGGTGGTGTGACATCTTCCTGCATGCTCTGTTTCTGCACGTGATGTTTTCCAGTGCTTTCAAACATCCCTTCCCTTCTGTTTTTTCAGATGGTTATTTAGACCTATCTTGAGAGCTACTCTCTTCAGCCTCAGCTTTATCCAAGATACAATATGGTTATTATATAACCTAGTATTTTTTCATTTTACTTACATTTCATTACATAACCTAGTATTTTACATTGTTACTTGCACAGCAGAATAACTGCAGAACTCTGCTCGATCCAGGTTATACTGAAAACTAAAAAAAATGCTATTTTTACATGCCTGACATTTTTCTTGCATATTTGAGCTTAGGTATTATGTTTGCTCATTTCAGGAGTGCTTCTGAACCACAGTCCAGAAAGAAGAAAAATCTTCTTGGTTGAAGTTGAACATTTGTCTCTAAGAGTAAGAACAAAGCCATGCCAGTGCTTTCAGAAGACTCAGGTAATTCAGCTGCATGCTTTCAACAGAGCAGTGACTGAAATCTTGTCATACCTGTTTCACACATAAAAATAATTTAAATAGGAGTAAAATGTAATAGAATTAAGATAATTCAACTGAAGTTTCTGAGCAATTACCTACAAGAAGGAAGGTGGAATGTAAAAGGTGAAAATTAATAAAGTTTGTCAGGATCAGTTTCCTACTAACCCTAGAGCACCCAAATATACTCTGATAGACCTGAATATACTCTGATAGACTTGAATATATTCTGATAGATCTGAATATATTCTGATAGACCTGAATATATTCTGATAGGCAGAATTGGACCCCTCAGTGTAACAGTGCCTTCTACATGTGCTTACTAAAGATCAGCCCATATATCTCTGCTGCTTGCTGTGTCATTTCTTAATATTTTCTGAACAGGGGTTGATAAACATTGTAAATATCCTTCCTTTTAACTTAAAATAAGTGTCTTTGTTCAAGGCTACTTTACTAGCTTCTCCAGTATGCTGCCCAGGAGAAGTCACAGATAATAAATGATGCTTAGGATTAAAGCAGGAGTGAGTTTGAGTCTCCTGGATCAAAATCCACTCTAAGGTTCGTGGAGAGAATAGCCACAGGAATAGATTTGAACCCCCTCCACCTTTTTATATTTCCTGTTTTGTTTTGGTCCTGTGTTCCCAGACATGGTTCACCGGGAAAAATCTGGCCTTTGTCTGGCTCTGTGTGTTGCAAAATTGGGATATTTAAATATTTTTTTAGAAAACTAGCCACAAGCTTTGATTCCACCACAATGGAAATCTACACTTTATCCTTTCTTCCTCTGGTCAGGCCTGGCTTTTTATAGGTGCCTCAGAGTGGAAGGGGCAGGATAACACTTGTAAGCAAAGCTGCTGGGGAGGTAGAGCTGCTACCTGTGCAAAAAAAGGTCATTCAATCAGTTTGAGAGTCTGCTGTGGTACTAAAATTTCAAATTTGTAAGAGGGGAAACAAAGGGTTCTGGAAACAAGGAGTAATAAACATGAAGTGTTAAATGTGAAAGATAATTTCTTAAGAAATATATATTGCTTTGTTAGATTTTGCCTTAATATGATGGTGTGCTTGACACTTATGAGGGGAGTGTTGCAAAATGAGCTGTGGATAAACACGAGATAATCACAAGTCTCTGCAAATGTGATGATCATCAATGTGATACCCAAATAAATGTAGTGACTGTTAAGACTGCAGTAGAAGGTCCTGTGAGAAATGCTGTGTAGAATGTTTTTGTTCTGTCCTGAATCTAAATTTAGGGTTGCATGAAACTTTGGCCCTTTTGACATCTCAGCTAAGACCTGATTCAAATCATAAAGAGGAAATGGGATTCCTTAGGGATGTCTTCAGTGAAAGAAGTCTCAGCTACCTGATGAAGGTAAAAGTTTGTATTTATTTATGTACATTCTCCTTACAGTTTACTTTTTCTCTGTTCCCTTGATTTATCAACCATTTACTTTGCCAAACCTTTTTTTTAAGAATTCTGTACTGACCAAAGCATATGTGTGCTTAAGAACAAACACTAATAATGTTTGACAATTAATATGTTGAACATATTAAAACCGAGATCAAGGAGTAGAATGTTGCTGGCAGAGGTTCCAAAAAGTGCAAGAGGCTCCAGGGAATGGGGAAAATATGCAGATGGGATAGAAAACCTAATATCCCATTGAGTATGGGATAGAAAACTTCATATATGGGATAGAAAACCTCACATGCCATTGAATATGGGACAGAAACCCTCACATATGGGATAGAAAACCTCACATTCCATTGCATATGGGATAGAAAACCTAACACCCAACCTATAATAAAATCCCCTAATATAACTTTAGTTGCCAAGTATTGGTTATGCAAAAGCCAGATGATGCCTCTTCACAGAGATAATCTAGTTTATGAATGTATGGGAAATTAATTCAATAGTCCAGTTTTAATTTTTTAATGTGGAGGTGGGTTTTTTTGGGGGTGTTATTTGGTGGGGGTGTTTTGTTTTAATTTTGGTTCTGAGTTTCTTTGGGGTGGGTGTGCTAGGGAAGAAGTAAAGGGTTTGGGTTTGGGTGTTTGCTTTCCAGCCTTAGCACAGGGATGTGGCTTCCTCAGAGAGGGTGGTAAGGATGCTCAGTAGGGGAACATGAGGCACTTTGCCAAAATATTCCTTATGTCTTTGACAGATGTGGAGTCAGTCTGAGTGCCAGCAGTGTCTGCAGGGGAGCTGTGGACAGTTCATCTATCACAACACTGGGGGTGGCACAAAGCTCTTCTGGTCTGCCCACTGCTCAGAAATCCTTGCTCCTGGCTGTGGAACTTCTGGCTGTGGAACTCCTCCTCAGCCTGTGTCCGGCCAATCTTCAGCCTTGAGACTTTCTAGAACGGTGTTCCCTGAGTCATGAGAGTTGAGTTTCAAGTCCCGCACCCAGGGATTCCACTGCTGGGCAGCATAAAACAGTGTTCCCAACTGCTGTCCTCAAGAGCTGTAGCCCCCTGTGACCTGTGTCCCTTCTCCCATCAGAGCTTTGTTTTGCTGGTGCCTGGCTTGGGAGTCCTTGCCTTGCACAGGAGACTGGACTGGACTACAAACACATGCTAACAGTGGTAACAGGCAACTTTATTTACACAACTAAATAAATTTCAGCATTTGTGCATGCAGAGGAGGAAGATTGGCAGGACAGAGGACGCCTTTGACCTGAGGCTGCCTTTGGACGAGCAGGCACTGCCCCAGTATGTAATGGTCATGGTCCACTGCAGCCTGCAGTGGATCCTGTTCATCCTGCTGCCCATGTCTTTTTTCTCATGAGGCCCAGCAGTATCTGGTGCACCCGAGTTAAGAATTTCACCACTATCTGGTATGGATGTGGAGCAGGCAAGAGAGGTTGCCTTGACATTGGCTCCTCAGAGGGGTTTGAGGTCGACTCTGGCTCTGGTGTGGCTGTTGCAGTTGAGTGATCAGGAGTGGGAGTACAGCAGCCTGACTCTGTTGGTGCTGACTCTGGCTGCTCCAAGGGGGCTGAGCTGAAGGTTGGCTCTGGTCTTGGAGTAGCTGTTTCAGCTGACTCAGGATATGGAGTGGGAGTAGAGCAGCCTGACTCTGTTGGTGTTGGCTCTGGCTGCTCAAAAGAGGTTGAGCTGAAGGTTGGCTCTGGTGCTGGAGTGGCTGTTTCAGCTGACTCTGGACATGGAGTGGGAGTAGAGCAGCCTGACTCTGTTGGTGTTGGCTCTGGCTGCTCAAAAGGGGTTGAGCTGAAGGTTGGCTCTGGTGCTGGAGTGGCTGTTTCAGCTGACTCTGGACATGGAGTGGGAGTGGAGCAGCCTGACTCTGTTGGTGTTGGCTCTGGCTGCTCAAAAGGGGTTGAGCTGAAGGTTGGCTCTGGTGCTGGAGTGGCTGTTTCAGCTGACTCTGGACATGGAGTGGGAGTAGAGCAGTTTGACTCTGTTGGTGTTGGCTCTGGCTGCTCAAAAGAGGTTGAGCTGAAGGTTGGCTCTGGTGCTGGAGTGGCTGTTTCAGCTGACTCTGGACATGGAGTGGGAGTGGAGCAGCCTGACTCTGTTGGTGTTGGCTCTGGCTGCTCAAAAGGGGTTGAGCTGAAGGTTGGCTCTGGTGCTGGAGTGGCTGTTTCAGCTGACTCTGGACATGGAGTGGGAGTAGAGCAGTTTGACTCTGTTGGTGCTGACTCTGGCTGCTCCAAGGGGGCTGAGCTGAAGGTTGGCTCTGGTCTTGGAGTAGCTGTTTCAGCTGACTCTGGACATGGAGTGGGAGTAGAGCAGCCTGACTCTGTTGGTGCTGACTCTGGCTGCTCCAAGGGGGCTGAGCTGAAGGTTGGCTCTGGTCTTGGAGTAGCTGTTTCAGCTGACTCAGGATATGGAGTGGGAGTAGAGCAGTTTGACTCTGTCAGTGTTGGCTCTGGCTGCTCAAGAGGGGTTGAGATGTAGGTTGTCTCTGGTGCTAGAGTGTCTGTTCCAGGTGGACGCATGCCCATCTGAATCAGGATCCAGTTGTAGAAGTACTGAGTGGAGGTGTAGACTCCCGGGCGTTTTGTTCTGACACAGCCTTTTCCCCAGCTGGTCACTCCAACAAGCCAAAAGTAGCCAGCATGGTTATCTTTGCACACCAGAGGCCCTCCACTGTCACCCTGCAACAGAGGAAAGAGGATTAGGGTGCTGTTGGGTGGCTGCTGTGCCGCGCTCCCGCCCCGGTTCCCTTTGTCTCAGCCCCGGCTAGCTCTCATCCTGGGGCGAGGGCGGGCGATGGAGGCACCCTCCGCCGCTCCCAGCTGGGGTTTGGAGAGTGCCTTTGTGGGTTCTGGGCAGCGCTAGCAAGCCTCGCGGTGGTAAATGAAGAGCGGATCCTGCTGGGGGCTAAGTCCGAGTTTATTGTAGCCCAACGGGGCCAAATGTCCTAGAACGGTGCCAGCCAACAGGAACAAGCACAAGCTGCTTGCACTGGCTTATAAACTGTAAGGGAGGGGTATCCAACGACCAATGGGGATAGGGATAGGGGGTGGCTCCGGGATGGGGGGATATGGTGGGGTCCAATGGGGGAAGGATATGGGGGGAGCCCCAGGTCCTCGCCCAATCACCCGGTGCCCTGAGTGGAAGCTTCTGGATGGATGGGAAGGGACACCGAGTGATAGACAAGGCACCCGGGGGGGGGTAAAATGCCTCTTTCAGGGTGATGGATAGATACTGGGAAGGCGGGAAGGGCGGACAAGGCGGGAAAACTGGGGATAAACCAAGTTGCACACGGGGGTACAAAGGAATAAACCAATACATAATACAGGGATAATAAAACATATACATAACGCAACTCCACATCTCCTCCTTTTTTTGTTTAAAAAGAAAGAAAGGTGAAGAGGATAAAGTAAGTCTTTAAACGGGGGCTTCACAGTCACTGGGCTCATTTTGAAACTAGATGTTTCCTTTTTCTGGAAATTCTTCTTCTTGAAACCCTTCTTTGTTCAAGGGTTTCAGTTCATCACTATGTTAAAGCTTGTAATAAACACAATGAGTCCCAGCAGCAGCAAAAGTCCTGTTTCTTTAGAAAGTAACTGAAATTAATAGTTGAGGTAGGGGAGGTCTAACTCAAAGGGGAACAGAGAATCCCAGGAGCCAGGGAGGGAAGAGGGGGGACCAGGTGAGGGGGACCTTTTCCGCCGTCGGAGGGCGGCGTACCCAACTTGAGGACTGTCCGGTTTTTTCTTCTGGGTCTTAGGGACATATGGTCTGACGAATTTGGAAGGGACCCATCTCAGGCCTGAGGGCGTGGATACGCAAGCGTACCCCCGTCCCCAGGTGACCAAGTCATAGGGTCCTTCCTGCCGCCAGGTCTCAGGGTTTTTAATGAGAACTGGCGGCTTTTCCTTGACCTTGCTCTGCTCGTAGGAATTAAAGTGCCTCGCGATGGGGGGGTTGAGGCACTCGAAGGAACAGTTTAAGAAATTGATGGTAAAAAGGGCTCGCGCTAACTGAACCTGGGGGGACTCATTTTTAGCTGACGACTGTTGTTGTTTAAGCATCCTTTTGATGCTTTGATGAGTCCTCTCTACCACGGCTTGACCTGTCGGGGAATAGGCGATGCCAGTTTTATGTTCTATTCCCCATTGCTGCAGGAAGCCTGCGAATTCCTTGGATGTGTACCCGGGGGCATTGTCTGTTTTTATCTGTTTTGGGACGCCTAGCATGGAGAAGGCTTGTATCAGGTGTTTCTCTACTTCCTTGGCCTTCTCCCCTGTGTGGGCAGAGGCGAAAACTGCTCCAGAGAAGGTGTCCACGGAGACATGGACGTACTTCATCCTCCCGAAGGAGGGGATATGAGTAACGTCCATCTGCCACACCTCACAGGACTTTAGACCCCTAGGGTTAGCCCCTGCGCTCACCGATGGTAGTGGGAGCGACTTACAGGACGGGCATGTGGCCACAATGGCCTTGGCCTGGTCCCGGGTTAGATGGAACTGCCGGACCAGACCAGGCGCATTTTGATGGTAAAGCTGGTGGCTTATTTTGGCTTGCTGGAACTTGTCCGGGAGCGGCGCCAGCTGTGCGGGGGCGGCAGCGAGGGAATCGGCACGCCGATTGCCCTCGGCCAAGAACCCCGGCAGGTCGGTGTGTGACCTGATATGCATCACATAAAACGGTTGCTCTCGGTGGGAGACTAGCCTTATCAGCTTAGAGAGCAACTTGTTAAGGGCATCGTTGGAGACACCTTGCAGGATTGCATCCTGTGCTCTAGACACTACACCCGCTACATAGGCCGAATCAGTTACTAAATTAAAAGGTTCAGAGAACCGCTCAAAAGCTCGAACGACTGCGGCCAACTCAGCTACTTGAGGGGATCCTTCTACTTCAACAACATCTGCCTCCCACTGCTGAGTTTGAGGATCTTTCCAAGTCACTACTGACTTGTGGGACCCTCCGGACGCGTCTGTAAAAACTGTTAGAGCCTTTAAGGGTTTTTTGCTCTGAATTTGTTTTGTTGACAGAGTGAATTGGATTTCGGAATTGAAAATTTTGTGGGCCGGTCTCAAAACAGAAATTTTTCCGGTGTAGCTGTCCAGTGCAAACTGCAATGATTCATTCTCTTGCAGCAGGTGTTCTAACATTGCCTTTGTGAATTGGCCCGATTCTAATTTCAAAGGAATGTGGATGTGATCAAAGTCACACCCCGCCAGCTCCCGAATCCGCGTTCTCGCTTTGCGGATTAGCTCTGCCACCAGCTCTTGTGGCCGTGTCAACCTTTTGGATCGTGAATGACTCAGGAATACCCACTCTATGATGGAGAGTGGGTCCCTTTTGTCCTGATCCTTGCCCTTTCCTAGGGTGTCTGCCCATTGGAAGATGACACCGTGGAGGTGTGGCAGTCTGCCCAATATGATGAATCTGAAGGGCAGGCCCGGATCGTACCTGTGGGCCTGCCTGGCAGACATTGCCTCCTGAACCTTCTGCAAAGCAGCTTTGGCCTCTGGAGTGAGTTCCCTGAGAGAACTAGGCTCTTCCCCCCCTTTCAATAAATTGAAAAGAGGGGCTAGGTCTTCGTTGTTAATACCTAACCAGGGTCTCACCCAGTTTAAAGACCCACACAGCTGCTGTACGTCGGCTAGAGTCCGAATTGAATTTTTTATGGTCAATTTCTGCGGAACAATGGTCCGCTTGTTTATTTCTAAACCCAGGTACTTCCAAGGTGGCATTTTTTGAATCTTATCCTCTCGCAGCTCGAACCCTACAGCAACCAACGCACTGGTTGTCAGTTCAAGCGCGTGTGTAAGTAGATCGCTGTTGGGGGCACAAATAAGAATATCATCCATATAGTGCTGGATGATCACGCCCTCGGTGGCTGCACGCACAGGGGACAGCAATGAAGAGACGTACCACTGGCAAATGCTTGGGCTGACTTTCATGCCTTGGGGAAGAACTTTCCAGTGGTATCTCTCCATTGGGGCTTCTCGGTTGATGGAAGGAACCGAGAAGGCGAACCGTGGTGCGTCATCAGGGTGTAGGGGAATTTGGAAAAAACAATTTTTGATGTCAATGACAGCTAATTCCCAATTTTCTGGTAACATCGTGGGGGACGGCATCCCTGGCTGGAGAGGACCCATGTCTTCTATTACATTGTTGATGGCGCGAAGGTCATGAAGGAGGCGCCACTCGTCTTTGCCAGGTTTTTTCAGGACAAAGACAGGGGAATTCCAGGGGGATGTTGTTTCCTGGATATTCCCTTTGGCAAGTTGCTCCTTCACGAGCTCCCGAAGCGCTTTTAATTTCTGTTTATTGAGCGGCCACTGCTCTACCCACACTGGTGTATCTGTGAGCCAATTAAGTTTTCGGGTAGGACGCTTTTCAGTGACTGTTGCCCGAAAAACCTGGGGGGTCGGGATGTTAATTGTGACCCCCCACTGGGCCATCAGGTCTCTCCCCCATAAGGGTTCTGTGTAATCTAATACGAACGGGCGTAAATAGGCCGATTGTCCGTTCGGCCCCTCAAATTTTACGATGTTTTTTGATTGCTTTGCCAATTGAGAACCCCCTACACCTTGAATTTTCCCCGCCACGTTTTGCAATTCCCAGCGTGACGGCCAATCCCGTGCGGGAATGACTGTCACGTCTGCTCCTGTATCTAGGAGACCGCTTAGGTGTTTGTACTCCCCATCCTTCCGCATATAGCAGGAGAGCTTTGGTCTTTCCTTCCCTATGACCTGGGCCTGGCACACCTGGTAGCTTTTCTTCGCTGACTTCTTCCATAGATCCTCAGGGTGTGCCGGAGGCCCAGATGCTGGAATGGCTTGGGCGATGATTTGGCCCTTGGGAAGGAAGACTGGAGGATGGGGGCAGTACAGCCACACTACTAATCGCTCGGTGTTCCTGGATGTCAGGGATGGTGCAATAGTGACTTCGAGAGGCGTGAATTTTGTGTCCCCAAGAACGATGTACTTACTGTGGAGGTTCCTCCAGGTTCCTGGGTCCTCTGTGTCGACAGCGATGGAGTGCCAGTCGCTGTCCCTTAGGTGCAGAGCCTCAGTCAGGGCCAACCTATATGGGGAGAAACCAGATACGATGTTAAGTATCGGCTTGGGCTGGTTCGGGCCTCGACCCAGCCAAGCAGTGGGAATGAAATCCACATCTTCTCTCATATAGGCTGGTTTGTCAGCCATAATCTGGTGTGTCAAGTCCAGTGAAATGTCCTTAGGTGGGCATTGCAGGTAGTCGTCCCTCCCCTCCTCTGATGTTATAGAACCCACCATATTTATGTCCTCGCGCAGGCAGGGACTGCGCTGATGACTCAGTTTTTTTGTTTTCCCCCCGAGTTGGGGGCACTCTTTTCTTGTCGCTGCTGTTTAAACCTAAAAAACTCGTCCCTCAGCGGGCATTGGGAAGCCCAATGTCCCTTCTGCCTACATAGATTGCAGGCCTGATGGTGCTGTTGTCCCCTCGGGGGTGCTCCTGTAGGGCGGCGATCTGGAGAAGGGGTGGCTGGCGGTGTCACGGCTTCAACGAAGGCTACTCTCTTTGTTGGTGGTTTAGGAGTTTCTGGAATGTCTTTAGCAGGAACTGTCACCTTCTTCGCACAGACTTGTAGCATGCTTTGAAGGGTAGGCTCAGGGTCCAGGGGCAGACTGAGGATTGCTTGCTGGCACGTGTCGTTAGCGTTCTGCCTCGCAACTGTGGCAAGCATCCCCTCTCGCAGCCTCTCGTCTGGGACCTGAGCCTCCATCGTGTAATGCAAGCGATCCACGAACGTGACAAAAGGTTCTAGGGATTCCTGCTTTAGGGACAAGAAGTTAATAACCGTACCGCTGGGTCTTAACTTAAAAAACGCCTTTTCTGCTGCCCTAGTGCTGACTTGCAGCGCCTCTCTGGGGATTTTTTCCGCCTGCTTGGTCCCCATTTTCCAATCCCCCTCCCCGCACAAGTGGTCTAGCGATATTACAGCCCCATCCTCATCCCTAGAGCTATCTGCATTGGCCCAGAGGTCAGGTAACACCTCTCTGATCTCCCGCTTCCACTCGGACTCCCAGATGAGGAATTCTCCGTGGGTAATTAAACAGGAGAAGAGAGTTCGCATGTCTGCTGGGACATATTCTTTGGAGGAGAGGGTTGCTTTTAATAAGTTTCGGAAGTATTCGCTTTCCATCCCGAACCCCTTCTTGGCCTTGCAGAGCTCTTTGATGGTCTGCTGGGGGATGGGGGACCACTGTGCAAGGGGCCTACCCCCCTGCCGCGGGGTACAGGTGACAGGTGCGGCCGAGAAGGCAGGTAGGGACTGGGGTGGATCGGGGTTCCCACGCTCCCCCCCCCCGGAACCGAAAGCGTGGGAACTGGAAGTGGGGTCGTGGGAACCAGGGGATGAGGCGTGGTCTGGAGCAGGGGGAGTGGTATGGTGGGGACTCCCCTCCCCGGGGGTGGAGCTGAGGGGTGGGGTGTTGAATAATTCAAGGAAGGGGGAGTTGACGGGGGGTGGAGGAGGGAGGTGGGCGGAGAAATCCGGGGAGCAGAAGGGGTTGGTCTGCCGGAAGGGATTATAGGAGGGGGGAGGACAGGGATCATGGGAAGAAGGAGCACGAGTGGCGGGAAAACCCACGCGGTCACCTCCATCTTGTGTCCTGGGGAAGGGGGAAGAAGGGGAGCCATTTCGTGGGGTTTGGGGATGGAGGATGGGGGATGAGGGATCTTCGGGGGTCTGGGATAACTGAAAACGAACGGAGTCTCTACGGGACGGGGCTGTACAGTGCGGGGAAGAAGGGGAACGGGTAGAAGCAGAGACAGTGCCTGCACCGCTCTGCGGGGTGTCTAGGGTATTCTCAGAGGGGCCAGAATCTGCCTGCGGGCAATGCCGGGATGCCTGTCTGATAATACCCGACTTCGGGAGAGAGGGAGAGTTTTGCCGCAGTTTTCCCGCAGCGCCCACCGCAGCCGCAGCCTCGGGAGCAGCGACAGCAGCTGCCCTGCACCCCGCCGCAGCGGCGGCCGCATCGTACTGCAGCGACCGGGCTGAGGGACAGGGAAGCGGAGTAGGGTTATATGAACTACCCGCCGAACTGGGGATCGGTTTGTTTGCGGCTGGCTGTGGCAGACTTTCGTAGCGATATTTAATTATATCGCGAATTTGGAGAGCCAAATGGGTGAATATGGAGAGAGAGAGATCTGACTGTCGCAGGATCTTCCCCGCTACCTGTTCCCAAAAAGGGGCTTGGTATAATTTAGCTGGCGAAATGTCAGGGAAAGTTTGCGACAACCACTGAACGAACCGTTTTACTTCAGATTTTTTAACCTTAATTCCCCCCACTAAAAGGATACCCACAACTTGGGAATAAATGCTCTTCTGTGGCACGGACAGCCTTGCACCCATGGCTGTTAGATGTTAAATCGTGCCGCAGCGCCTACGATTGGGAAAACACGAACGAAAAACAAAAGACCACACTTCCGGCTTTGTCGCGGTCCTTAAGCTTCCCGCCCGGAAAGGGAAGCACCAAAAACAGGAATTTTTTCCCCGAACCCCAGGGAAAAAGAAACCCACCAAAAAGGGATCCTTCCCCTAAAACCTAGGGGAAAGGAACCAACCAAAAAAAAAGGACCGGGAAAGCCCCAGGGGCCCCTATACTCACAAACCACAGGGGTCCGAGAGGGAAGGGTGGAAAAGAAAAACCAATCGCAGGGCTTCTCCGCGAGAGAATCGACTCCGGAGGTGCTTTCCAGAGCTGCCGATCCTGTCCCCAAGAGTGCCACCCACTAAAACGTGGGTCTGCTCTCGCCGGGGTAGCTGACGGCCAGGAGGACGATTCTTCAGGTCTGCGCGACCCTAAAATCCTCAAACGAGGGTCCAACGCCGCGAAAACGGGGCCCCACGTTGGGCGCCAGCTGCCGCGCTCCCGCCCCGGTTCCCTTTGTCTCAGCCCCGGCTAGCTCTCATCCTGGGGCGAGGGCGGGCGATGGAGGCACCCTCCGCCGCTCCCAGCTGGGGTTTGGAGAGTGCCTTTGTGGGTTCTGGGCAGCGCTAGCAAGCCTCGCGGTGGTAAATGAAGAGCGGATCCTGCTGGGGGCTAAGTCCGAGTTTATTGTAGCCCAACGGGGCCAAATGTCCTAGAACGGTGCCAGCCAACAGGAACAAGCACAAGCTGCTTGCACTGGCTTATAAACTGTAAGGGAGGGGTATCCAACGACCAATGGGGATAGGGATAGGGGGTGGCTCCGGGATGGGGGGATATGGTGGGGTCCAATGGGGGAAGGATATGGGGGGAGCCCCAGGTCCTCGCCCAATCACCCGGTGCCCTGAGTGGAAGCTTCTGGATGGATGGGAAGGGACACCGAGTGATAGACAAGGCACCCGGGGGGGGGTAAAATGCCTCTTTCAGGGTGATGGATAGATACTGGGAAGGCGGGAAGGGCGGACAAGGCGGGAAAACTGGGGATAAACCAAGTTGCACACGGGGGTACAAAGGAATAAACCAATACATAATACAGGGATAATAAAACATATACATAACGCAACTCCACACTGCTGTCAGCACTAGAGGCCTGTTTCTCTCTTGCAGCCCCTGCCACAGCTGTATTCATGGTACAAAAAGGCTTTGCTCAGGTGCTGGAGTCTCAAGAACCTTAGCTGGGAACAGGGTGGGTGTCTGTGAAGGCCCCCTTTTGTATCTGCACAGTGATCCTGGATGGGCAGAGCATAGATCATCCAGAATCTGGATCTGTGGGCTGCTGAGAACACTGGATGGGCTTTCTGGGCAGAGGGGCAGGCCTGGGGAACACGGTCACTTGGCAAGGAAACTCCAGCAGTGGAGGAAAAGTGGTTTGCCAGACAAAGCCCATGGTGACGGGGTACCTTCGCTGCTGGCTCCCAGCACTCATACCTGGCAGGTGTCCATGCCACCCCGTGGGTAGCCAGCACACAGGTTGTGGGTGTGGATGGCCCCAGCGTACCGACGGCTGCTGTTAACCAGCCGGATATCCAGGAGACGGACCTTGGCTTCCTGCAGGACATCACTCGGACCCTGAGCTGCAAGCACAGGAAGGAATGGGCACCCAGCAGCTCTTTGCCAGTTCCACTCCCCTGTCTGGGGGTGAACTCATTCCCTAGGGCTTGGCTTTGCCTCTGGAGCAGTTGTTGAAGCGCTGTGTCCTTTCTGTCTGCCTTTGGGGAGCAGGCCAGGCCCAGCTCTCCAGAGGCATACATCCTACAGCCTGACTTTGGTTTGTGCTGTCAGGAAGCCAAACCCATCTTGCTGGTGTGCCCAGCTCACCCTCAGGGCCCTTTTTGGGAACTCACCTTTTGCAGTGGCAGAACCCCAGCCAGCAATGTAGCAGGTTTTCAGCTCTGACACTGTGAGCGAGGCGTTGGGCACGCAGGCAAGCTGGACGTAGTCACTGCACTCCACGGGCTTGTCCAGCTCCAGCAGGGCGATGTCGTTCTGCTGGGAATCAGCCGTGTACTCCTGGTGGGCCAGGAGCCGCTTGATGTGGCGCACCTGAGTTTCAGGGCCCAGATGGGTCAGCTTGGTGGCCCCGATCAGCACACGCCACATGGTGACATTCCTGCAAGGCAGAGAGGGGTCTGAGGAAGAGCAGAGCCGTGTGCTGTTGATGCCTTAGGATTTTAGCTTTTGTATTTTTCATCCATTTGTAATCCTGCAGTTTTTTACTGTATAACTAAATTCTGCACACAGTGTGAGCTGCTGCTGCTTTCCCATTCTGGTCACAAAAATTCCTCTCCAGGCCTGGCAATCAAGGATACCTCACTGCCTCAGGCCTCGAGAGATGGAAACAAAAGTGAGTTGAGGGGAGCAAACTGGGGGTAAATGACTTCATTACCTGAAGCTGTAATTAGAAGATTAACCCTAAATATGCAAATGGACCAAATTTATAGGTGTGAAAACCTTTGACCCGTGGTCAATTTTGGGTTGTAGCACTTGGGGGGGTCTTTTGTTTTGCCTAAAATGGACCTGGAGGCCCTTCAATAAATATAATCACTTTTTATTCCTTGTCTGGCCTGTTTTTAGGTAGTCCTGAAAAGGCATCACTGTGGCAGCTCAGCACTTCCCTTCCTTCTGCTTCTCAAGGCAGAGAGGAAAGCAGGGCAATGAGGAGTGTGACTGCCCTAGCATGCCTTAGGCTCCAGGAATGCCACACTGGAGGCTGCTGGGCAGCAGTGGCACGAGCCCAGCCTTCTGAGCAGTCCCTCAGTTGGGCCCCGTAGTATTGAGGTGCTGCAGGCTGGGCAACTGTTTGTGTGGTGAGGATACCCTCATTCCCTGCTCCTCCTTACCTGGCCTGGAGGAAGCAATGGGCTGCTGTGAGGACCCACTGTGGGCTGATGAGGGACCCTCCACATGTATGGCCGGTGCCTATTTTCCTGGGGTCCTGGATGCTGACAATCCAGGGCCAGGCCCCTGGCAGGGCACCTGTGCCAGTCACAATTCGGTAGTCAGCATCTATGGAGTTGTAGTCAGAAGCCATGGGCCGGAGCCCACAGGTCCCTCTGGAAGCACAAAATCATTACTGCCCTTCTGTTCCAGTACCTGGGTGCTGGCAAGGAGGCTCCCACATGGGGTTTGGGGTGTGGCAATGGGGGACAAGCACCCTCCTAGAGCCTGGGGCCATACCTGCAGTTGCCCCAGGTACCATGTGCAGGTCTGTACACAGCCAGCAGGATGAAGAGGTACAGGTACAGAAGATTCATCGCTGTCAGCAGCATCTGTCAGCTGAAAGAGACAAAAGCTTGTCTCTTCCAGTGCAGTCTCTGACGAGTGCTGCAGCAACTGCACTGTCCATGGCACCTGGGGCTGATGTCACAGAGTGGGTGGTTCCAGGTTCTGGGCACAGTGTCCTCAGAGGGCAGGGAAAGGCCACAGCCTCACAGAACCACAGAATGGTTTGGGCTGGAAGGGACCTTGAAGGTTGTGAAAGGCAAAAGGGGTCCCTTGCCTCGCACATGCAAAACGACACCATGGGCAGACAAATCTGGCACAGAGGGAAAGTCACTCCAAAGGCAGTGTTTGGTCAGAGAGGGTGCTCAGAGCCACCACACGATGGAGAAAACTAGCACATCAAAGCTAGAAAGAGGACAGGAAGGAACAATGCCATGTGCAAACTACTTGGGGGGATGCTTCAAGGCACATAAGCCTTAGCTGATGGAACAAACCTGGAAACTCCTGAGTGTTGCAAGAGGAATTGCTGACCATGGCAGAGTGCGAGAAGCTGACAGGAGTTTCAATGCCATGAGGAAGCCCTTCTGAGTCTGTTTATACATTCTCCATGTCTGGAGCAGGGTGAGTACTGCAAATGCCTCAGTGCTGCCTCTTGCTTTGGAGACTGGTGCTGGAGGTCATGGCTGCAGAAAACAAGGGACTGAGATGGAGAGTGCTCATGCACTCACTTTTGTGGTTTGGGAATGGCATTCCCCAGTCTGGTGTTTCCACTGGAACACTGCAAACCACTGCTCCTCACTCCCTTCTCCCTCTCCCCTCCCTTCTCTGGTGGGCTTGAGAATAGAACTGGAAGCACAAAAGTTAAAGACTGTGGGTTGAGACAAGAACAATATAATGGAAACAGCAATGAAACAAGAAAATGAGCAGTAACCGCAACAATATTAATAATGGACTGGGACAATTCACATGCAACCATCCACCCCATAGAGCCTGGCAGTACCCAACCAGGCTGTCATGCATGTTATCCAGCGGAGATTTCTTCCCCTGTCCCTGGAAAATGTTGTGGAGTGGTTCAGAACAACCTCCACGTCCTGGCCATGCCCTGTCCTGGTTATGGCAAAAATTTACCCCATCCTGGCCAGAACCAGGACATTCACCCTCATGATCTGCCCCACAGCTTTGGAATCTGTGCCAGAAGGTCTGGCAGGGCAGGGAGGGCAGTCACCAGGGATTGGCAGACGTTGGAAACTCCTTATCCCTCTCTCTGGCCCCTGGTTTTCCTTGTTTTATGGAATGGAAGAACACATGTCCAACTCCTCCCAGTATCTCCTTCACTGGAAATCCTCCGTGCTTTGATTCCTTCTCTGACATTCTGCTGCACCTGGGGAATGCAGTGGGAAAACCCAAGGCTTTGTGTGAAGGTCACTCCCTCAGCACTTCACCTGAGGTGCACAGGAAGGCTGCCCTGGCTCTACCACACCTCATCCAGAACACCTGGAAGCTCTTCCCTCCCCATTCACACACTCCCCTGCCTTGTCCTCCTCATCCCACAGGGATGCACAGAGGGGCTACCACACTTCACGGTTTGGTAGCCCTGATACCACACTCCTGACTGGAATGGGGTGACCCTGGGGCAGTTTTGGCCTGCATCAGTTCCATGTCCTGCCTCAGCACACCCAGGTTCTCTGTTGGCGTCTGTGCTCATCTCTGCAGCTTTGCTGTCCTGCACCAGGAGTTTGCTGAATAAAATCATCCTCTAGAAAGGACATGTGACACAAGCCCAGGAGTAAGCAGCACCATGGGAGAGTTCAGCAAGGTGCCCTGGGGACAGCCAGGCCAGGCAGGGGAAGGTGGGGGGACCACGGCCTCACTGAAGCAGCCACATTGTACAGCACAAAAAATAAAGCTAAATAAATGCTGGGATGAAATACAGCACTGCTGGGACTGCTCCATTTAGCAAATAACAGTTGTGGGGGAGATTTACAGATGTACTGGGTACATCTGGGAACTGGGGCTCCTGCTGGAAGTCTTCAATCTTGAAGCTCCCAGTTCCCAAAGCTGGTAAATCCTTCCCAGCAATGGCTCCTGAGGCAGGGAGAGGGGTGGAAAGCCAAGGATGGGGCAGAGATCAGAAGGAGCTGGGGAGCTCAGAGAGGTCTTCAAGGGGAAGAGGATTTGTCTGAAAGGCCCTCACTTTTCTGGTCATCTTGGCAACTCTGGCAGGTTTAACAGGAGGTTTGTCTGGAAACAAGACAGGGACATATTGGCATGATGGGTGCTGGCATATTCCAGTCTTAGGCTTTGCAGAGAGAGATTTGCTGTTTCCCCATAGGCCACAGAGGATTTTAATATGAGGTGAACTCCCCAAGCTTGCATCCACCCTGTTCCATGGCCTCTGGCTCTGAGAAATGCTCTCCTGTGCACCCTGCTTCATTCCCTCAGATCAATGGCTGATGTGCCAGCAGCTCCTGCTCCAGAAGGGCAGCACATGATGAAGGTGCCACCCCTGCAGCTGAAAAGAAGGTTCCTTTTGCCATGGCATTCCAGGAGGTCATAAGACACATCATCAATGGAGTCTGAAAAAAAGAAAAATTAGAAGTTGAGGCAGCTGCATTTACCAGTGTGGGCAGTCCAGAGAGAACTGCCTGGACCTGACCCAGTTTGTGGATCAGAGCCAGAAATAGGTTCCCTTAGCTAGAAATGAGACCTCTCTACCCAGAGAGCCAGCTGCTTGCCATTCCATTGCTCCCTGGCCACAAGCAGCACTTCATCCATGAGCTCTCACCCCACAGAGCCCCTAGGTAACCCTGAAAAGACTCCTTCAGTATCAGGGGCTGCAAGAGACCTCTAGATGAGCAGCTAGAGGATTAGGTGAGGAGAAGAACTGAAATAAAATGCGTGTTTTTCCCTGGATTTGTGGAAGACAACAAGAAAGAAATACAGGACCCCAAAAAACAAACCCACTCGATGGGAGAGGCAGGTGAGCACCTCTGGTTCAGGAATTACAGAATGCACTCAACTGCAGCTTGCAGACAAGGATCCTGGCACGTTCCAGCAGCCAGCACTGCCACCTGATCCCAGCATCCCTCTGCCCCATGGATTTACACAGGACCCCAAAGCCCCAGTGGTCAGTGAAAGGAAAACATCCAACTGTCCACACTTGGCAACCTACTCCTGGGTTCTGCAGCCTGTGGAGAAAGACAAATTCCCTCACTAGAAAACTAAGCAGGTTTGAGCTGGGCTTTCTCAAAGCACACTAAAGGCAGAGGTGGGCTTCTCCGTGCTGTTTGGGAAGTGGCACATGAACCACACGGGAATCAGAGAGAGATTATCAACTCCAGAGGCACTGCTGAGCGCAGCCTCTCCTGACTCCAGCTGGGCTCCAGCCCCGAGGTGACCTGTGCCTCCAAACAGAGGGGCCAGAGTGACCTGCACTGACCAGGCCGGCCACAGCTCCGTGTCACACTGACCACTGCAGCGTCCAGCCAGTCCCTCCAGAGGCTCTTCCAATCTCCACCTCCACCTTACAGGGGCATGGAACGCCGCTGATCACACCCGCTGCTCCCTGACCTGCAGCCAGAGGAAGATTTCCTCATTTGCTGCTGTGGCCAGTGGCACCTCTCTGTAGCAGGTTTTGCGTCCTGCTCGGTGCCCCAGTGCTCCAGACAGGCTGGCTCCGTGCTGCTGGGCCTCTCCCGGTCCCTCTGAGCAGGGCTGCAGCCGAGTCTTCAGAACAGCCCCAATTCCCCAAAACAGCCCCCAAAACAGCCCGGCGCTGTCTGTGTGGGGAACATCAAACCCACACCAAGGAATGGCTTTGCCCAGTGCCCCGGGATGGAGCAGCCCCGGCCTGCTCCACCAGAGCCCAGGGCGGCTCTGGGAGCCCTGAGGGCACGAGAGAAGGAAACTTCAGCGTGAGGGTCTGCAGCGGCCAGGGGAACACCAGCGCCTCCGAGCCGCCCTGCCAGACACGTACGGCCCTCCACCACCCTCGCAGTGGTGCGGGAATGTGCTCGCTGCTGAGGGCGGCCTCGCGGCTCGGCGAGCAGCTCGGGCAGGGCCGCCGCTGTCCGCTCCGTGCGGAGCGCAGCCTCCTCCGGACGCGGCCGTGAGGCGGTCTGGGCCCTCGGGTGTCGCCTCCGGCAGAATCAGCGGCTCGGTGGAGCTCACACGAAGCTCTCCCTGGGGCGGGACAGCCCTTGCCCGTGGGGTGTCGGGCAGGCCCCGGGCCGGCCGAGGGTTGCCCGGCTGAGCCCGGGGCCGCCCCTGACGTGGGGCTCTGGGGCAGAGTCCGGCCCGCGGTGCCCAGCAGGGATGCGCGGTTCTGTCTGTGCTCGGGCAGCACCAGAGTAGAGTTTTTCCCTGCTACAGTACCTACGCTACCCCGCGAAAGAGCATCGCTCAGGTTTGACAGGAGGAGAAATCTGTGTGGCCGTCAGCTATCACCTATGGCCCGGTCAGGATACTGATGGATTTTCTGACCTATTCGCTAGGGTCGTGTAAAATGTTAAACTGCAGATGCTTTCTGAAAGCAACTAGTGCTTTGAATGGTACAATCTGGATTACAGAAGCTTTATGTAGTGTTAGGCTGTGAACCACAATAGGTTTATTCTACAAGTTAATAGGGATATGCCAGATCATGTTACACTTCTGTTTTATCTTCTGTTTTGACCCTATGGCAAGCATCAGTTGGGTTTATTTAGCTCTTTATTAGCCCTTTATTTAGCTCTTAGCATTTTTCACATTTTGTGTGAAAAATGAATTAACTTTTAGGTAGATATTTTTAAAGAGGAAAAATGTATTTGTGCCTATTGATGCTGCAGTGATTTGTGGTTTTGAGACCCATCTTGCAAAATACCACATGCTGAGGCTGATTGTCATAGCTCTGAAGCCAGCCCTGGGTATGGAATGCTTTTCATTCTTTGGAGTGTTCATTCCAGGCAGTTCTGTGTAACGAGATCTTTACAGAGCATGGAAGATGCCTCTAGGGGAAGTCTCCATTTTGATTGCTGTGCCTAGACTAATTCTGATACTCCTGAGTTTGCTGTCAGGTTTTTACGATGCTGAAATGTGTGTTTTCCAGGTTCCTGTGTGGGCTATTTTTCACTAAGAATCTAGAAAATATCTTGGCTTTTCGTGGGGTTTAGTGCAAAATAGGTTTGACTGTAGGAACCATGAAGAGAGCCTGACAGAGGAATGGTTGAACGACAAGGGACATGATACTGTAAAATTAATCCAAATAGGGAGGGCTACGTGACTGCTGCAAAGTTTGCATGGCCCTGAAGAGTAGATAGTGTGCAGAAAACAGGACATTGAAACTGCTTGGTATGTAGAAGTAGATAGAGAAGAACAAAAGAGTACTAAGCTGTTCTAACTGCAAGGCCAGCTGGACAGGCATGTATCGATCATAAAGATACTTTTAAGATAATAGTACAAGTCACATAGCAACCAATCATGAGCTTGGCTTTTGCAATATGTATGAGCTAATTAACGAACATATATAAACTGTGTAATCTGTCACAATAAACTGAGACTTGATGATCATGATATCATGAGTCTTGTCTCCCGCGGCATTTTCCCTCTAACAACTGGCGCCCGAAAGCAGGGACCTGATCCGAGCCTAAGGCGAGAGGGGTGCTGCGTTGGAGTGCGGGTCCTGCGGCTGGAAGGACGGCGAAAATAAAGAGAAGAGGCGAAACGCTCTGCTCCGCGCCCTGAGTGACCGTAGAAGCGGGCTCAGCCGATACGTGCTGCCGAAGCCTGAAGGAGCCAGCAACGGTACGGACGTAATCATGGAAAGGCAAGCAGCATATGATTTATTTAGTGCTTCTCTTAGAAAAAGGCAGATTAGGGGGATTGACTTAGATAAGGATCTCCCTTCGCTATTGCATCATGCTGAGTCTTACGGCTTTTTCGTTAACCCCCATAGTGTTCATAAACTTTCAAAATGGAGAAGATATAGGGATAAGTTGTGGGAATTAGTGTTAGATGAGGATAAACCGGGCAAGAAAATGAGTAAACTTTGGAGAGTGGTTGATAACGAATTGTTAATGTGTCAGGCAGAAAAGAGGGCGGTGGAAGTGATACGGACAGCTCTGGAGAAAAATAAGGAATGTAAACCCTCGCTTCTCTCCAGTGAGCCAAACCCTCCGGTTCTCACAAATTTTCCCATTCCCATCTCTGCTTCTGAAATGCCTGTACCTCCCATAGACACTAGTAGCATTGAGGTGCTGGAAATTGAGATCCAAATTGCTTTATGGCAACGGGACTGGGATCCCAAATTCACTTTTTGTGAACGGGAATCAGGTAGAACGGAGCGGGCGCGGGGCCAGACAGAGCGGGGCCGGCCAGCACCGAGCCGGAGGCGAGCCCGGGGCGGAGCGGACATCAGCCGAGAGACGGAAGGCTCCTTGCTGCCGAGCAGCAGCGCAAGGGGGGAGAGGGGCGTTCCTGGGGCTCAGCCGCGCTGGAGCCGGAGCAGGCGGGGCGCGGCCGTGGCGGGGGTGTCTCTTCTCCCATCCACAAGGTGACACAACAAGGACGGGAGCGAGGCGGCGCCGCCCCTCATCTCCCCGCAGCGCCCAGCAATGGCGGCGGAGATGGCGGCACAGTCCTGGTTGCCATGGCAGCGACAACGCCGAGAGCAGCAGCGCCACCGGTGGCGGGATCGCAACACTACAGCAAAAATTTCAACAGCATCTTCCCAATTTCTTACAAGAGTCAGAGACGTAATGAAAAAGTACAGCAATACCGAGTGTTTTCCAAGATACCAAGAAGGATGAACATTATGTGAATCAATGTTATTTCAAATATGATATAGATAAAAATCACTGTATAAAGATAGAAATTTTAGTAATTATTTAATTACCAAAAATGTCTCTGAAAACAAAGAGTTAAGAAAATGTCATCTGATGGAATTTTAGTATTGAGTTTGTAATCTCCGTCTTTGGGTTTTTATAGATAATAATATAAGTAATAGTAATTTTTAAGTTTTATAGATAATACGATAAATAGTGATTGTTAAGTTTTTGTAAGTAATGATAAGTAGTGATTGTTACTAATGTTATATGAGTGCTTTAAAAGGATTGTCTTAAACTATTTTAAACATTTCTTGTTAATAGGTTGATCATAAAATGCGAGTTGTCTGATTTTTGTGATAAGAATTATTATTAAGGTATTAAGGTATTAAGGTGTTGTTATAGTATTTACAGTCAGTTTTCATATGTTTTATTGTCTCTTTAGGTGATTGATTACAAGATATTTTTTCAGGATCCTGTGTTTTTGATTTTTTAACTACTCATGTGTTTTCTTTATCCAATATTTTATGCAGCTGCAATTCATCTTCCTTTAAAAATTCATTGTCCAAATTTTAGTTCAAGATTTCAGACTTCAAATTTTCAGATTTCTGAAGAAAGGGTTTGTTGTATTTAGAGAATTTTTGTCTTGAAAGAGATTTTAGACAGGTTCAATTATTTGATAGTTTGATAAAGTTTTAATAATAAGGTTTTTTACTTATAACTGTTATTTCTAGGACTTTTGTTTTATAATGTGTTAAAACATATCCTCCAATTAGAGTTTGAGCTCTGGCCAAGCTCTGGCTCTACGTGGATGGTGTGATTGACCCAGGTGTTTTCTGCATCAAAAAGTATTCAAGTCCTTTTGGCTTGACAATTTGACCATGTAGGGCAGCTGAGCCTCAAAGGGAGTTTTGGAGAGACATGATCCGGACATGTTTTATCCAAATCTCTGTTGTTTTAAGGTTTATCAGCTGCTGCAGACTCTGGGATGACAATTTGATAGTGTAGCACTTGGTAACTGTGATTTTATATGTAATATTAATTGTGTATTATCTGATTGATTTTTATTTGTTGTTAGTTTCTTTACTATATGCATTGTTTTGTTCTTGATGTTTTTTCATGTTTATTATAAAGATGTTGATATTTCCATTTCTTCATGCAAATTTTAGGAAACAGAATTGAGAGAGGACCCTCCAGTCCCTGTGGGGAGTGTTGAGTTTGTTTGTGTTTTAGCAGGTGCAGAATCTGGATAGATTTCATTGAAGAATGTTAAACTTATCAATTTCAAGAGAACACTAATCTCTCCACAAGTAAATCAGAGGATGCACAGCAAAAGTGGATTGTGCAAAGATTTGTGTTTCACCCACAGAAAATTGTAGACTTTAGGTTTTTTCATAAGTGTGTTTTTAATTATGTTATAGACTTTTTTTACTAAGTTTTAATGAGTTTTAGTAATGCCTGTGATTTTTCTGTTCATTTTACCATTGCTTTTCAATGGCAAAAGAAAAAGAGGGACAATCAATTAAATAATCAAAAGCATAACATTAAGTTTATCATAAATATAGTTTGTATTTAGAATTAAGTTTGTTCCTTTCATGTTAAACAGAACAATCAAAACCATGAGAAATATGAAGTGGGGTGCACTTCTGTAATACTAACCTCATTTTTCACCCCACGAGTTGCTTCAGTGCAAGCTCTCACACAATTAAAAATCCTAGCCTACTGGACAGAAAAATAAATTAATATTTCATCTAAAATGTTAAGTGAGCTTGCCACAAATATAGGTAGTATCTGTCATGCAGTTCTGCAAAACAGAGCAGCTGCCACTAATTTACTTCTTCTAGCCCAAGGTCATAGTTGTGAAGAATTTGAAAGAATGTGCTGTATGAACTTATCTGATCACGCTACATCTATCCATAAGCAAATACGAAAATTGACCGAGCTAACTCAACAGTTAAAGGTAGAGGATAGATTAGGTTTAAAAAGATAGCTAAAAGGATTGGGGATCGGACCATAGTTAAGAGACATTATCAAATACGGCATAATAGTTCTAAGCATAATTGTGATACTTTTGCTTGTTTTGCCCTGTGTGTTTACTTGCTTGCAAGGCTTGATGCAGCAGCTTTTGCAGAAAATGCTGAATGCACACCTTCTTGTACAAAAGGAAAACGGGAGAGATGAAGAGAGCCTGACAGAGGAATGGTTGAACGACAAGGGACATGATACTGTAAAATTAATCCAAATAGGGAGGGCTACGTGACTGCTGCAAAGTTTGCATGGCCCTGAAGAGTAGATAGTGTGCAGAAAACAGGATATTGAAACTGCTTGGTATGTAGAAGTAGATAGAGAAGAACAAAAGAGTACTAAGCTGTTCTAACTGCAAGGCCAGCTGGACAGGCATGTATCGATCATAAAGATACTTTTAAGATAATAGTACAAGTCACATAGCAACCAATCATGAGCTTGGCTTTTGCAATATGTATGAGCTAATTAACGAACATATATAAACTGTGTAATCTGTCACAATAAACTGAGACTTGATGATCATGATATCATGAGTCTTGTCTCCCGCGGCATTTTCCCTCTAACAGAACCACATTGTTGCAAAGATGAAGCATGCAATTAAAGTTCTTTCTAATAATTTGAGATGATTTAAATATATGTCAAATGAAATGCTATAGTCAAGGAACCAAAGCAGTCGAATGAATTGCCTATAAATTCCTTTGGCATGAAGCGTGTTGAGTGAAATGTTTATTTCTTCTAAGCAATAGGTCATAAGAGTGTTTAAATAAAGGTATAGTATATATAATGCACTGGAGCACAATCCATGGATTAGAGTGAAATTTCAACACTCAGTTCCTTTACTTAGAGAAGTCCACCTATGCCCAGATGGATTAATTAATTGTAGTGGTAGAAAATACAGGGTGTAAAACACAGCTGACTGTTGAGCTTAGTATATCACTATGTTGTAGAGAAACTCAAGAATCAAGAAAATTCTAAATAAGTAAATGCTAATTTGTCATGCAGTACTATGGTATTTTCAGGCAGCTAATCAAGAAAATTTGAATTGGAAGACCGTCAAACTTGTTTCATACAATAAAACTCTGAGAGACTTATCTACAAATAGAAACACAAGGAGCATCCTTTTTTGTACTCAGCAAAGAGCTGGAGTATGTTGTGCTGTTACGGAGGTTTATTTTTATAAACTACTCCAATGAATTTTATAAGCATGTAAAAGATTGTAAGTGCCCTGAAACATGTTTATTCTTGGACTGGCAATTACATACATGGATTCAGTTTTGATTTTCTTTAAAATAAAAATAAAAATATTTCTCTGGAGTAATTTGCTCTCGGTAACAAGAGTCATCTGCAAGAGAAATATCCAAACCAATTTCTGGGCAGTGGAAGTAGCTTTATTTTTTATAACATTCTTAGTACCTGTGACCAGGGTTGGTAGAGTGCCAGTCCTGCCAGCTTTAAGGAGCTGCATGTAAGTGTACCCTCGTTTCCTCAGAATCCCAGGGATGTGGACATTTCTTTGAGATGAGCTTTTAGGAAGCCCCAGAACATCTGGTGGTGTGACATCTTCCTGCATGCTCTGTTTCTGCACGTGATGTTTTCCAGTGCTTTCAAACATCCCTTCCCTTCTGTTTTTTCAGATGGTTATTTAGACCTATCTTGAGAGCTACTCTCTTCAGCCTCAGCTTTATCCAAGATACAATATGGTTATTATATAACCTAGTATTTTTTCATTTTACTTACATTTCATTACATAACCTAGTATTTTACATTGTTACTTGCACAGCAGAATAACTGCAGAACTCTGCTCGATCCAGGTTATACTGAAAACTAAAAAAAATGCTATTTTTACATGCCTGACATTTTTCTTGCATATTTGAGCTTAGGTATTATGTTTGCTCATTTCAGGAGTGCTTCTGAACCACAGTCCAGAAAGAAGAAAAATCTTCTTGGTTGAAGTTGAACATTTGTCTCTAAGAGTAAGAACAAAGCCATGCCAGTGCTTTCAGAAGACTCAGGTAATTCAGCTGCATGCTTTCAACAGAGCAGTGACTGAAATCTTGTCATACCTGTTTCACACATAAAAATAATTTAAATAGGAGTAAAATGTAATAGAATTAAGATAATTCAACTGAAGTTTCTGAGCAATTACCTACAAGAAGGAAGGTGGAATGTAAAAGGTGAAAATTAATAAAGTTTGTCAGGATCAGTTTCCTACTAACCCTAGAGCACCCAAATATACTCTGATAGACCTGAATATACTCTGATAGACTTGAATATATTCTGATAGATCTGAATATATTCTGATAGACCTGAATATATTCTGATAGGCAGAATTGGACCCCTCAGTGTAACAGTGCCTTCTACATGTGCTTACTAAAGATCAGCCCATATATCTCTGCTGCTTGCTGTGTCATTTCTTAATATTTTCTGAACAGGGGTTGATAAACATTGTAAATATCCTTCCTTTTAACTTAAAATAAGTGTCTTTGTTCAAGGCTACTTTACTAGCTTCTCCAGTATGCTGCCCAGGAGAAGTCACAGATAATAAATGATGCTTAGGATTAAAGCAGGAGTGAGTTTGAGTCTCCTGGATCAAAATCCACTCTAAGGTTCGTGGAGAGAATAGCCACAGGAATAGATTTGAACCCCCTCCACCTTTTTATATTTCCTGTTTTGTTTTGGTCCTGTGTTCCCAGACATGGTTCACCGGGAAAAATCTGGCCTTTGTCTGGCTCTGTGTGTTGCAAAATTGGGATATTTAAATATTTTTTTAGAAAACTAGCCACAAGCTTTGATTCCACCACAATGGAAATCTACACTTTATCCTTTCTTCCTCTGGTCAGGCCTGGCTTTTTATAGGTGCCTCAGAGTGGAAGGGGCAGGATAACACTTGTAAGCAAAGCTGCTGGGGAGGTAGAGCTGCTACCTGTGCAAAAAAAGGTCATTCAATCAGTTTGAGAGTCTGCTGTGGTACTAAAATTTCAAATTTGTAAGAGGGGAAACAAAGGGTTCTGGAAACAAGGAGTAATAAACATGAAGTGTTAAATGTGAAAGATAATTTCTTAAGAAATATATATTGCTTTGTTAGATTTTGCCTTAATATGATGGTGTGCTTGACACTTATGAGGGGAGTGTTGCAAAATGAGCTGTGGATAAACACGAGATAATCACAAGTCTCTGCAAATGTGATGATCATCAATGTGATACCCAAATAAATGTAGTGACTGTTAAGACTGCAGTAGAAGGTCCTGTGAGAAATGCTGTGTAGAATGTTTTTGTTCTGTCCTGAATCTAAATTTAGGGTTGCATGAAACTTTGGCCCTTTTGACATCTCAGCTAAGACCTGATTCAAATCATAAAGAGGAAATGGGATTCCTTAGGGATGTCTTCAGTGAAAGAAGTCTCAGCTACCTGATGAAGGTAAAAGTTTGTATTTATTTATGTACATTCTCCTTACAGTTTACTTTTTCTCTGTTCCCTTGATTTATCAACCATTTACTTTGCCAAACCTTTTTTTTAAGAATTCTGTACTGACCAAAGCATATGTGTGCTTAAGAACAAACACTAATAATGTTTGACAATTAATATGTTGAACATATTAAAACCGAGATCAAGGAGTAGAATGTTGCTGGCAGAGGTTCCAAAAAGTGCAAGAGGCTCCAGGGAATGGGGAAAATATGCAGATGGGATAGAAAACCTAATATCCCATTGAGTATGGGATAGAAAACTTCATATATGGGATAGAAAACCTCACATGCCATTGAATATGGGACAGAAACCCTCACATATGGGATAGAAAACCTCACATTCCATTGCATATGGGATAGAAAACCTAACACCCAACCTATAATAAAATCCCCTAATATAACTTTAGTTGCCAAGTATTGGTTATGCAAAAGCCAGATGATGCCTCTTCACAGAGATAATCTAGTTTATGAATGTATGGGAAATTAATTCAATAGTCCAGTTTTAATTTTTTAATGTGGAGGTGGGTTTTTTTGGGGGTGTTATTTGGTGGGGGTGTTTTGTTTTAATTTTGGTTCTGAGTTTCTTTGGGGTGGGTGTGCTAGGGAAGAAGTAAAGGGTTTGGGTTTGGGTGTTTGCTTTCCAGCCTTAGCACAGGGATGTGGCTTCCTCAGAGAGGGTGGTAAGGATGCTCAGTAGGGGAACATGAGGCACTTTGCCAAAATATTCCTTATGTCTTTGACAGATGTGGAGTCAGTCTGAGTGCCAGCAGTGTCTGCAGGGGAGCTGTGGACAGTTCATCTATCACAACACTGGGGGTGGCACAAAGCTCTTCTGGTCTGCCCACTGCTCAGAAATCCTTGCTCCTGGCTGTGGAACTTCTGGCTGTGGAACTCCTCCTCAGCCTGTGTCCGGCCAATCTTCAGCCTTGAGACTTTCTAGAACGGTGTTCCCTGAGTCATGAGAGTTGAGTTTCAAGTCCCGCACCCAGGGATTCCACTGCTGGGCAGCATAAAACAGTGTTCCCAACTGCTGTCCTCAAGAGCTGTAGCCCCCTGTGACCTGTGTCCCTTCTCCCATCAGAGCTTTGTTTTGCTGGTGCCTGGCTTGGGAGTCCTTGCCTTGCACAGGAGACTGGACTGGACTACAAACACATGCTAACAGTGGTAACAGGCAACTTTATTTACACAACTAAATAAATTTCAGCATTTGTGCATGCAGAGGAGGAAGATTGGCAGGACAGAGGACGCCTTTGACCTGAGGCTGCCTTTGGACGAGCAGGCACTGCCCCAGTATGTAATGGTCATGGTCCACTGCAGCCTGCAGTGGATCCTGTTCATCCTGCTGCCCATGTCTTTTTTCTCATGAGGCCCAGCAGTATCTGGTGCACGCGAGTTAAGAATTTCACCACTATCTGGTATGGATGTGGAGCAGGCAAGAGAGGTTGCATTGACATTGGCTCCTCAGAGGGGTTTGAGGTCGACTCTGGCTCTGGTGTGGCTGTTGCAGTTGAGTGATTAGGAGTGGGAGTACAGCAGCCTGACTCTGTTGGTGCTGACTCTGGCTGCTCCAAGGGGGCTGAGCTGAAGGTTGGCTCTGGTCTTGGAGTAGCTGTTTCAGCTGACTCTGGACATGGAGTGGGAGTAGAGCAGCCTGACTCTGTTGGTGTTGGCTCTGGCTGCTCAAAAGGGGTTGAGCTGAAGGTTGGCTCTGGTGCTGGAGTGGCTGTTTCAGCTGACTCTGGACATGGAGTGGGAGTAGAGCAGCCTGACTCTGTTGGTGCTGACTCTGGCTGCTCCAAGGGGGCTGAGCTGAAGGTTGGCTCTGGTCTTGGAGTAGCTGTTTCAGCTGACTCAGGATATGGAGTGGGAGTAGAGCAGTTTGACTCTGTCAGTGTTGGCTCTGGCTGCTCAAGAGGGGTTGAGATGTAGGTTGTCTCTGGTGCTAGAGTGTCTGTTCCAGGTGGACGCATGCCCATCTGAATCAGGATCCAGTTGTAGAAGTACTGAGTGGAGGTGTAGACTCCCGGGCGTTTTGTTCTGACACAGCCTTTTCC
The DNA here is from genome assembly GCF_050655825.1 of Lonchura striata. NCBI lineage: Eukaryota > Metazoa > Chordata > Aves > Passeriformes > Estrildidae > Lonchura > Lonchura striata. The sequence continues at coordinate 7,774,122 of NC_140729.1, forward strand.
CCAGCTGGTCACTCCAACAAGCCAAAAGTAGCCAGCATGGTTATCTTTGCACACCAGAGGCCCTCCACTGTCACCCTGCAACAGAGGAAAGAGGATTAGGGTGCTGTTGGGTGGCTGCTGTCAGCACTAGAGGCCTGTTTCTCTCTTGCAGCCCCTGCCACAGCTGTATTCATGGTACAAAAAGGCTTTGCTCAGGTGCTGGAGTCTCAAGAACCTTAGCTGGGAACAGGGTGGGTGTCTGTGAAGGCCCCCTTTTGTATCTGCACAGTGATCCTGGATGGGCAGAGCATAGATCATCCAGAATCTGGATCTGTGGGCTGCTGAGAACACTGGATGGGCTTTCTGGGCAGAGGGGCAGGCCTGGGGAACACGGTCACTTGGCAAGGAAACTCCAGCAGTGGAGGAAAAGTGGTTTGCCAGACAAAGCCCATGGTGACGGGGTACCTTCGCTGCTGGCTCCCAGCACTCATACCTGGCAGGTGTCCATGCCACCCCGTGGGTAGCCAGCACACAGGTTGTGGGTGTGGATGGCCCCAGCGTACCGACGGCTGCTGTTAACCAGCCGGATATCCAGGAGACGGACCTTGGCTTCCTGCAGGACATCACTCGGACCCTGAGCTGCAAGCACAGGAAGGAATGGGCACCCAGCAGCTCTTTGCCAGTTCCACTCCCCTGTCTGGGGGTGAACTCATTCCCTAGGGCTTGGCTTTGCCTCTGGAGCAGTTGTTGAAGCGCTGTGTCCTTTCTGTCTGCCTTTGGGGAGCAGGCCAGGCCCAGCTCTCCAGAGGCATACATCCTACAGCCTGACTTTGGTTTGTGCTGTCAGGAAGCCAAACCCATCTTGCTGGTGTGCCCAGCTCACCCTCAGGGCCCTTTTTGGGAACTCACCTTTTGCAGTGGCAGAACCCCAGCCAGCAATGTAGCAGGTTTTCAGCTCTGACACTGTGAGCGAGGCGTTGGGCACGCAGGCAAGCTGGACGTAGTCACTGCACTCCACGGGCTTGTCCAGCTCCAGCAGGGCGATGTCGTTCTGCTGGGAATCAGCCGTGTACTCCTGGTGGGCCAGGAGCCGCTTGATGTGGCGCACCTGAGTTTCAGGGCCCAGATGGGTCAGCTTGGTGGCCCCGATCAGCACACGCCACATGGTGACATTCCTGCAAGGCAGAGAGGGGTCTGAGGAAGAGCAGAGCCGTGTGCTGTTGATGCCTTAGGATTTTAGCTTTTGTATTTTTCATCCATTTGTAATCCTGCAGTTTTTTACTGTATAACTAAATTCTGCACACAGTGTGAGCTGCTGCTGCTTTCCCATTCTGGTCACAAAAATTCCTCTCCAGGCCTGGCAATCAAGGATACCTCACTGCCTCAGGCCTCGAGAGATGGAAACAAAAGTGAGTTGAGGGGAGCAAACTGGGGGTAAATGACTTCATTACCTGAAGCTGTAATTAGAAGATTAACCCTAAATATGCAAATGGACCAAATTTATAGGTGTGAAAACCTTTGACCCGTGGTCAATTTTGGGTTGTAGCACTTGGGGGGGTCTTTTGTTTTGCCTAAAATGGACCTGGAGGCCCTTCAATAAATATAATCACTTTTTATTCCTTGTCTGGCCTGTTTTTAGGTAGTCCTGAAAAGGCATCACTGTGGCAGCTCAGCACTTCCCTTCCTTCTGCTTCTCAAGGCAGAGAGGAAAGCAGGGCAATGAGGAGTGTGACTGCCCTAGCATGCCTTAGGCTCCAGGAATGCCACACTGGAGGCTGCTGGGCAGCAGTGGCACGAGCCCAGCCTTCTGAGCAGTCCCTCAGTTGGGCCCCGTAGTATTGAGGTGCTGCAGGCTGGGCAACTGTTTGTGTGGTGAGGATACCCTCATTCCTTGCTCCTCCTTACCTGGCCTGGAGGAAGCAATGGGCTGCTGTGAGGACCCACTGTGGGCTGATGAGGGACCCTCCACATGTATGGCCGGTGCCTATTTTCCTGGGGTCCTGGATGCTGACAATCCAGGGCCAGGCCCCTGGCAGGGCACCTGTGCCAGTCACAATTCGGTAGTCAGCATCTATGGAGTTGTAGTCAGAAGCCATGGGCCGGAGCCCACAGGTCCCTCTGGAAGCACAAAATCATTACTGCCCTTCTGTTCCAGTTCTGTACCTGGGTGCTGGCAAGGAGGCTCCCACATGGGGTTTGGGGTGTGGCAATGGGGGACAAGCACCCTCCTAGAGCCTGGGGCCATACCTGCAGTTGCCCCAGGTACCATGTGCAGGTCTGTACACAGCCAGCAGGATGAAGAGGTACAGGTACAGAAGATTCATCGCTGTCAGCAGCATCTGTCAGCTGAAAGAGACAAAAGCTTGTCTCTTCCAGTGCAGTCTCTGACGAGTGCTGCAGCAACTGCACTGTCCATGGCACCTGGGGCTGATGTCACAGAGTGGGTGGTTCCAGGTTCTGGGCACAGTGTCCTCAGAGGGCAGGGAAAGGCCACAGCCTCACAGAACCACAGAATGGTTTGGGCTGGAAGGGACCTTGAAGGTTGTGAAAGGCAAAAGGGGTCCCTTGCCTCGCACATGCAAAACGACACCATGGGCAGACAAATCTGGCACAGAGGGAAAGTCACTCCAAAGGCAGTGTTTGGTCAGAGAGGGTGCTCAGAGCCACCACACGATGGAGAAAACTAGCACATCAAAGTTAGAAAGAGGACAGGAAGGAACAATGCCATGTGCAAACTACTTGGGGGGATGCTTCAAGGCACATAAGCCTTAGCTGATGGAACAAACCTGGAAACTCCTGAGTGTTGCAAGAGGAATTGCTGACCATGGCAGAGTGCGAGAAGCTGACAGGAGTTTCAATGCCATGAGGAAGCCCTTCTGAGTCTGTTTATACATTCTCCATGTCTGGAGCAGGGTGAGTACTGCAAATGCCTCAGTGCTGCCTCTTGCTTTGGAGACTGGTGCTGGAGGTCATGGCTGCAGAAAACAAGGGACTGAGATGGAGAGTGCTCATGCACTCACTTTTGTGGTTTGGGAATGGCATTCCCCAGTCTGGTGTTTCCACTGGAACACTGCAAACCACTGCTCCTCACTCCCTTCTCCCTCTCCCCTCCCTTCTCTGGTGGGCTTGAGAATAGAACTGGAAGCACAAAAGTTAAAGACTGTGGGTTGAGACAAGAACAATATAGTGGAAACAGCAATGAAACAAGAAAATGAGCAGTAACCGCAACAATATGGACTGGGACAATTCACATGCAACCATCCACCCCATAGAGCCTGGCAGTACCCAACCAGGCTGTCATGCATGTTATCCAGCGGAGATTTCTTCCCCTGTCCCTGGAAAATGTTGTGGAGTGGTTCAGAACAACCTCCACGTCCTGGCCATGCCCTGTCCTGGTTATGGCAAAAATTTACCCCATCCTGGCCAGAACCAGGACATTCACCCTCATGATCTGCCCCACAGCTTTGGAATCTGTGCCAGAAGGTCTGGCAGGGCAGGGAGGGCAGTCACCAGGGATTGGCAGACGTTGGAAACTCCTTATCCCTCTCTCTGGCCCCTGGTTTTCCTTGTTTTATGGAATGGAAGAACACATGTCCAACTCCTCCCAGTATCTCCTTCACTGGAAATCCTCCGTGCTTTGATTCCTTCTCTGACATTCTGCTGCACCTGGGGAATGCAGTGGGAAAACCCAAGGCTTTGTGTGAAGGTCACTCCCTCAGCACTTCACCTGAGGTGCACAGGAAGGCTGCCCTGGCTCTACCACACCTCATCCAGAACACCTGGAAGCTCTTCCCTCCCCATTCACACACTCCCCTGCCTTGTCCTCCTCATCCCACAGGGATGCACAGAGGGGCTACCACACTTCACGGTTTGGTAGCCCTGATACCACACTCCTGACTGGAATGGGGTGACCCTGGGGCAGTTTTGGCCTGCATCAGTTCCATGTCCTGCCTCAGCACACCCAGGTTCTCTGTTGGCGTCTGTGCTCATCTCTGCAGCTTTGCTGTCCTGCACCAGGAGTTTGCTGAATAAAATCATCCTCTAGAAAGGACATGTGACACAAGCCCAGGAGTAAGCAGCACCATGGGAGAGTTCAGCAAGGTGCCCTGGGGACAGCCAGGCCAGGCAGGGGAAGGTGGGGGGACCACGGCCTCACTGAAGCAGCCACATTGTACAGCACAAAAAATAAAGCTAAATAAATGCTGGGATGAAATACAGCACTGCTGGGACTGCTCCATTTAGCAAATAACAGTTGTGGGGGAGATTTACAGATGTACTGGGTACATCTGGGAACTGGGGCTCCTGCTGGAAGTCTTCAATCTTGAAGCTCCCAGTTCCCAAAGCTGGTAAATCCTTCCCAGCAATGGCTCCTGAGGCAGGGAGAGGGGTGGAAAGCCAAGGATGGGGCAGAGATCAGAAGGAGCTGGGGAGCTCAGAGAGGTCTTCAAGGGGAAGAGGATTTGTCTGAAAGGCCCTCACTTTTCTGGTCATCTTGGCAACTCTGGCAGGTTTAACAGGAGGTTTGTCTGGAAACAAGACAGGGACATATTGGCATGATGGGTGCTGGCATATTCCAGTCTTAGGCTTTGCAGAGAGAGATTTGCTGTTTCCCCATAGGCCACAGAGGATTTTAATATGAGGTGAACTCCCCAAGCTTGCATCCACCCTGTTCCATGGCCTCTGGCTCTGAGAAATGCTCTCCTGTGCACCCTGCTTCATTCCCTCAGATCAATGGCTGATGTGCCAGCAGCTCCTGCTCCAGAAGGGCAGCACATGATGAAGGTGCCACCCCTGCAGCTGAAAAGAAGGTTCCTTTTGCCATGGCATTCCAGGAGGTCATAAGACACATCATCAATGGAGTCTGAAAAAAAGAAAAATTAGAAGTTGAGGCAGCTGCATTTACCAGTGTGGGCAGTCCAGAGAGAACTGCCTGGACCTGACCCAGTTTGTGGATCAGAGCCAGAAATAGGTTCCCTTAGCTAGAAATGAGACCTCTCTACCCAGAGAGCCAGCTGCTTGCCATTCCATTGCTCCCTGGCCACAAGCAGCACTTCATCCATGAGCTCTCACCCCACAGAGCCCCTAGGTAACCCTGAAAAGACTCCTTCAGTATCAGGGGCTGCAAGAGACCTCTAGATGAGCAGCTAGAGGATTAGGTGAGGAGAAGAACTGAAATAAAATGCGTGTTTTTCCCTGGATTTGTGGAAGACAACAAGAAAGAAATACAGGACCCCAAAAAACAAACCCACTCGATGGGAGAGGCAGGTGAGCACCTCTGGTTCAGGAATTACAGAATGCACTCAACTGCAGCTTGCAGACAAGGATCCTGGCACGTTCCAGCAGCCAGCACTGCCACCTGATCCCAGCATCCCTCTGCCCCATGGATTTACACAGGACCCCAAAGCCCCAGTGGTCAGTGAAAGGAAAACATCCAACTGTCCACACTTGGCAACCTACTCCTGGGTTCTGCAGCCTGTGGAGAAAGACAAATTCCCTCACTAGAAAACTAAGCTGGTTTGAGCTGGGCTTTCTCAAAGCACACTAAAGGCAGAGGTGGGCTTCTCCGTGCTGTTTGGGAAGTGGCACATGAACCACACGGGAATCAGAGAGAGATTATCAACTCCAGAGGCACTGCTGAGCGCAGCCTCTCCTGACTCCAGCTGGGCTCCAGCCCCGAGGTGACCTGTGCCTCCAAACAGAGGGGCCAGAGTGACCTGCACTGACCAGGCCGGCCACAGCTCCGTGTCACACTGACCACTGCAGCGTCCAGCCAGTCCCTCCAGAGGCTCTTCCAATCTCCACCTCCACCTTACAGGGGCATGGAACGCCGCTGATCACACCCGCTGCTCCCTGACCTGCAGCCAGAGGAAGATTTCCTCATTTGCTGCTGTGGCCAGTGGCACCTCTCTGTAGCAGGTTTTGCGTCCTGCTCGGTGCCCCAGTGCTCCAGACAGGCTGGCTCCGTGCTGCTGGGCCTCTCCCGGTCCCTCTGAGCAGGGCTGCAGCCGAGTCTTCAGAACAGCCCCAATTCCCCAAAACAGCCCCCAAAACAGCCCGGCGCTGTCTGTGTGGGGAACATCAAACCCACACCAAGGAATGGCTTTGCCCAGTGCCCCGGGATGGAGCAGCCCCGGCCTGCTCCACCAGAGCCCAGGGCGGCTCTGGGAGCCCTGAGGGCACGAGAGAAGGAAACTTCAGCGTGAGGGTCTGCAGCGGCCAGGGGAACACCAGCGCCTCCGAGCCGCCCTGCCAGACACGTACGGCCCTCCACCACCCTCGCAGTGGTGCGGGAATGTGCTCGCTGCTGAGGGCGGCCTCGCGGCTCGGCGAGCAGCTCGGGCAGGGCCGCCGCTGTCCGCTCCGTGCGGAGCGCAGCCTCCTCCGGACGCGGCCGTGAGGCGGTCTGGGCCCTCGGGTGTCGCCTCCGGCAGAATCAGCGGCTCGGTGGAGCTCACACGAAGCTCTCCCTGGGGCGGGACAGCCCTTGCCCGTGGGGTGTCGGGCGGGCCCCGGGCCGGCCGAGGGTTGCCCGGCTGAGCCCGGGGCCGCCCCTGACGTGGGGCTCTGGGGCAGAGTCCGGCCCGCGGTGCCCAGCAGGGATGCGCGGTTCTGTCTGTGCTCGGGCAGCACCAGAGTAGAGTTTTTCCCTGCTACAGTACCTACGCTACCCCGCGAAAGAGCATCGCTCAGGTTTGACAGGAGGAGAAATCTGTGTGGCCGTCAGCTATCACCTATGGCCCGGTCAGGATACTGATGGATTTTCTGACCTATTCGCTAGGGTCGTGTAAAATGTTAAACTGCAGATGCTTTCTGAAAGCAACTAGTGCTTTGAATGGTACAATCTGGATTACAGAAGCTTTATGTAGTGTTAGGCTGTGAACCACAATAGGTTTATTCTACAAGTTAATAGGGATATGCCAGATCATGTTACACTTCTGTTTTATCTTCTGTTTTGACCCTATGGCAAGCATCAGTTGGGTTTATTTAGCTCTTTATTAGCCCTTTATTTAGCTCTTAGCATTTTTCACATTTTGTGTGAAAAATGAATTAACTTTTAGGTAGATATTTTTAAAGAGGAAAAATGTATTTGTGCCTATTGATGCTGCAGTGATTTGTGGTTTTGAGACCCATCTTGCAAAATACCACATGCTGAGGCTGATTGTCATAGCTCTGAAGCCAGCCCTGGGTATGGAATGCTTTTCATTCTTTGGAGTGTTCATTCCAGGCAGTTCTGTGTAACGAGATCTTTACAGAGCATGGAAGATGCCTCTAGGGGAAGTCTCCATTTTGATTGCTGTGCCTAGACTAATTCTGATACTCCTGAGTTTGCTGTCAGGTTTTTACGATGCTGAAATGTGTGTTTTCCAGGTTCCTGTGTGGGCTATTTTTCACTAAGAATCTAGAAAATATCTTGGCTTTTCGTGGGGTTTAGTGCAAAATAGGTTTGACTGTAGGAACCACATTGTTGCAAAGATGAAGCATGCAATTAAAGTTCTTTCTAATAATTTGAGATGATTTAAATATATGTCAAATGAAATGCCATAGTCAAGGAACCAAAGCAGTCGAATGAATTGCCTATAAATTCCTTTGGCATGAAGCGTGTTGAGTGAAATGTTTATTTCTTCTAAGCAATAGGTCATAAGAGTGTTTAAATAAAGGTATAGTATATATAATGCACTGGAGCACAATCCATGGATTAGAGTGAAATTTCAACACTCAGTTCCTTTACTTAGAGAAGTCCACCTATGCCCAGATGGATTAATTAATTGTAGTGGTAGAAAATACAGGGTGTAAAACACAGCTGACTGTTGAGCTTAGTATATCACTATGTTGTAGAGAAACTCAAGAATCAAGAAAATTCTAAATAAGTAAATGCTAATTTGTCATGCAGTACTATGGTATTTTCAGGCAGCTAATCAAGAAAATTTGAATTGGAAGACCGTCAAACTTGTTTCATACAATAAAACTCTGAGAGACTTATCTACAAATAGAAACACAAGGAGCATCCTTTTTTGTACTCAGCAAAGAGCTGGAGTATGTTGTGCTGTTACAGAGGTTTATTTTTATAAACTACTCCAATGAATTTTATAAGCATGTAAAAGATTGTAAGTGCCCTGAAACATGTTTATTCTTGGACTGGCAATTACATACATGGATTCAGTTTTGATTTTCTTTAAAATAAAAATAAAAATATTTCTCTGGAGTAATTTGCTCTCGGTAACAAGAGTCATCTGCAAGAGAAATATCCAAACCAATTTCTGGGCAGTGGAAGTAGCTTTATTTTTTATAACATTCTTAGTACCTGTGACCAGGGTTGGTAGAGTGCCAGTCCTGCCAGCTTTAAGGAGCTGCATGTAAGTGTACCCTCGTTTCCTCAGAATCCCAGGGATGTGGACATTTCTTTGAGATGAGCTTTTAGGAAGCCCCAGAACATCTGGTGGTGTGACATCTTCCTGCATGCTCTGTTTCTGCACGTGATGTTTTCCAGTGCTTTCAAACATCCCTTCCCTTCTGTTTTTTCAGATGGTTATTTAGACCTATCTTGAGAGCTACTCTCTTCAGCCTCAGCTTTATCCAAGATACAATATGGTTATTATATAACCTAGTATTTTTTCATTTTACTTACATTTCATTACATAACCTAGTATTTTACATTGTTACTTGCACAGCAGAATAACTGCAGAACTCTGCTCGATCCAGGTTATACTGAAAACTAAAAAAAATGCTATTTTTACATGCCTGACATTTTTCTTGCATATTTGAGCTTAGGTATTATGTTTGCTCATTTCAGGAGTGCTTCTGAACCACAGTCCAGAAAGAAGAAAAATCTTCTTGGTTGAAGTTGAACATTTGTCTCTAAGAGTAAGAACAAAGCCATGCCAGTGCTTTCAGAAGACTCAGGTAATTCAGCTGCATGCTTTCAACAGAGCAGTGACTGAAATCTTGTCATACCTGTTTCACACATAAAAATAATTTAAATAGGAGTAAAATGTAATAGAATTAAGATAATTCAACTGAAGTTTCTGAGCAATTACCTACAAGAAGGAAGGTGGAATGTAAAAGGTGAAAATTAATAAAGTTTGTCAGGATCAGTTTCCTACTAACCCTAGAGCACCCAAATATACTCTGATAGACCTGAATATACTCTGATAGACTTGAATATATTCTGATAGATCTGAATATATTCTGATAGACCTGAATATATTCTGATAGGCAGAATTGGACCCCTCAGTGTAACAGTGCCTTCTACATGTGCTTACTAAAGATCAGCCCATATATCTCTGCTGCTTGCTGTGTCATTTCTTAATATTTTCTGAACAGGGGTTGATAAACATTGTAAATATCCTTCCTTTTAACTTAAAATAAGTGTCTTTGTTCAAGGCTACTTTACTAGCTTCTCCAGTATGCTGCCCAGGAGAAGTCACAGATAATAAATGATGCTTAGGATTAAAGCAGGAGTGAGTTTGAGTCTCCTGGATCAAAATCCACTCTAAGGTTCGTGGAGAGAATAGCCACAGGAATAGATTTGAACCCCCTCCGCCTTTTTATATTTCCTGTTTTGTTTTGGTCCTGTGTTCCCAGACATGGTTCACCGGGAAAAATCTGGCCTTTGTCTGGCTCTGTGTGTTGCAAAATTGGGATATTTAAATATTTTTTTAGAAAACTAGCCACAAGCTTTGATTCCACCACAATGGAAATCTACACTTTATCCTTTCTTCCTCTGGTCAGGCCTGGCTTTTTATAGGTGCCTCAGAGTGGAAGGGGCAGGATAACACTTGTAAGCAAAGCTGCTGGGGAGGTAGAGCTGCTACCTGTGCAAAAAAAGGTCATTCAATCAGTTTGAGAGTCTGCTGTGGTACTAAAATTTCAAATTTGTAAGAGGGGAAACAAAGGGTTCTGGAAACAAGGAGTAATAAACATGAAGTGTTAAATGTGAAAGATAATTTCTTAAGAAATATATATTGCTTTGTTAGATTTTGCCTTAATATGATGGTGTGCTTGACACTTATGAGGGGAGTGTTGCAAAATGAGCTGTGGATAAACACGAGATAATCACAAGTCTCTGCAAATGTGATGATCATCAATGTGATACCCAAATAAATGTAGTGACTGTTAAGACTGCAGTAGAAGGTCCTGTGAGAAATGCTGTGTAGAATGTTTTTGTTCTGTCCTGAATCTAAATTTAGGGTTGCATGAAACTTTGGCCCTTTTGACATCTCAGCTAAGACCTGATTCAAATCATAAAGAGGAAATGGGATTCCTTAGGGATGTCTTCAGTGAAAGAAGTCTCAGCTACCTGATGAAGGTAAAAGTTTGTATTTATTTATGTACATTCTCCTTACAGTTTACTTTTTCTCTGTTCCCTTGATTTATCAACCATTTACTTTGCCAAACCTTTTTTTTAAGAATTCTGTACTGACCAAAGCATATGTGTGCTTAAGAACAAACACTAATAATGTTTGACAATTAATATGTTGAACATATTAAAACCGAGATCAAGGAGTAGAATGTTGCTGGCAGAGGTTCCAAAAAGTGCAAGAGGCTCCAGGGAATGGGGAAAATATGCAGATGGGATAGAAAACCTAATATCCCATTGAGTATGGGATAGAAAACTTCATATATGGGATAGAAAACCTCACATGCCATTGAATATGGGACAGAAACCCTCACATATGGGATAGAAAACCTCACATTCCATTGCATATGGGATAGAAAACCTAACACCCAACCTATAATAAAATCCCCTAATATAACTTTAGTTGCCAAGTATTGGTTATGCAAAAGCCAGATGATGCCTCTTCACAGAGATAATCTAGTTTATGAATGTATGGGAAATTAATTCAATAGTCCAGTTTTAATTTTTTAATGTGGAGGTGGGTTTTTTTGGGGGTGTTATTTGGTGGGGGTGTTTTGTTTTAATTTTGGTTCTGAGTTTCTTTGGGGTGGGTGTGCTAGGGAAGAAGTAAAGGGTTTGGGTTTGGGTGTTTGCTTTCCAGCCTTAGCACAGGGATGTGGCTTCCTCAGAGAGGGTGGTAAGGATGCTCAGTAGGGGAACATGAGGCACTTTGCCAAAATATTCCTTATGTCTTTGACAGATGTGGAGTCAGTCTGAGTGCCAGCAGTGTCTGCAGGGGAGCTGTGGACAGTTCATCTATCACAACACTGGGGGTGGCACAAAGCTCTTCTGGTCTGCCCACTGCTCAGAAATCCTTGCTCCTGGCTGTGGAACTTCTGGCTGTGGAACTCCTCCTCAGCCTGTGTCCGGCCAATCTTCAGCCTTGAGACTTTCTAGAACGGTGTTCCCTGAGTCATGAGAGTTGAGTTTCAAGTCCCGCACCCAGGGATTCCACTGCTGGGCAGCATAAAACAGTGTTCCCAACTGCTGTCCTCAAGAGCTGTAGCCCCCTGTGACCTGTGTCCCTTCTCCCATCAGAGCTTTGTTTTGCTGGTGCCTGGCTTGGGAGTCCTTGCCTTGCACAGGAGACTGGACTGGACTACAAACACATGCTAACAGTGGTAACAGGCAACTTTATTTACACAACTAAATAAATTTCAGCATTTGTGCATGCAGAGGAGGAAGATTGGCAGGACAGAGGACGCCTTTGACCTGAGGCTGCCTTTGGACGAGCAGGCACTGCCCCAGTATGTAATGGTCATGGTCCACTGCAGCCTGCAGTGGATCCTGTTCATCCTGCTGCCCATGTCTTTTTTCTCATGAGGCCCAGCAGTATCTGGTGCACCCGAGTTAAGAATTTCACCACTATCTGGTATGGATGTGGAGCAGGCAAGAGAGGTTGCATTGACATTGGCTCCTCAGAGGGGTTTGAGGTCGACTCTGGCTCTGGTGTGGCTGTTGCAGTTGAGTGATCAGGAGTGGGAGTACAGCAGCCTGACTCTGTTGGTGTTGGCTCTGGCTGCTCAAAAGAGGTTGAGCTGAAGGTTGGCTCTGGTGCTGGAGTGGCTGTTTCAGCTGACTCTGGACATGGAGTGGGAGTGGAGCAGCCTGACTCTGTTGGTGTTGGCTCTGGCTGCTCAAAAGGGGTTGAGCTGAAGGTTGGCTCTGGTGCTGGAGTGGCTGTTTCAGCTGACTCTGGACATGGAGTGGGAGTAGAGCAGCCTGACTCTGTTGGTGTTGGCTCTGGCTGCTCAAAAGAGGTTGAGCTGACGGTTGGCTCTAGTGCTGGAGTGGCTGTTTCAGCTGACTCTGGACATGGAGTGGGAGTAGAGCGGCCTGACTCTGTTGGTGCTGACTCTGGCTGCTCCAAGGGGGCTGAGCTGAAGGTTGGCTCTGGTCTTGGAGTAGCTGTTTCAGCTGACTCAGGATATGGAGTGGGAGTAGAGCAGTTTGACTCTGTCAGTGTTGGCTCTGGCTGCTCAAGAGGGGTTGAGATGTAGGTTGTCTCTGGTGCTAGAGTGTCTGTTCCAGGTGGACGCATGCCCATCTGAATCAGGATCCAGTTGTAGAAGTACTGAGTGGAGGTGTAGACTCCCGGGCGTTTTGTTCTGACACAGCCTTTTCCCCAGCTGGTCACTCCAACAAGCCAAAAGTAGCCAGCAAGGTTATCTTTGCACACCAGAGGCCCTCCACTGTCACCCTGCAACAGAGGAAAGAGGATTAGGGTGCTGTTGGGTGGCTGCTGTCAGCACTAGAGGCCTGTTTCTCTCTTGCAGCCCCTGCCACAGCTGTATTCATGGTACAAAAAGGCTTTGCTCAGGTGCTGGAGTCTCAAGAACCTTAGCTGGGAACAGGGTGGGTGTCTGTGAAGGCCCCCTTTTGTATCTGCACAGTGATCCTGGATGGGCAGAGCATAGATCATCCAGAATCTGGATCTGTGGGCTGCTGAGAACACTGGATGGGCTTTCTGGGCAGAGGGGCAGGCCTGGGGAACACGGTCACTTGGCAAGGAAACTCCAGCAGTGGAGGAAAAGTGGTTTGCCAGACAAAGCCCATGGTGACGGGGTACCTTCGCTGCTGGCTCCCAGCACTCATACCTGGCAGGTGTCCATGCCACCCCGTGGGTAGCCAGCACACAGGTTGTGGGTGTGGATGGCCCCAGCGTACCGACGGCTGCTGTTAACCAGCCGGATATCCAGGAGACGGACCTTGGCTTCCTGCAGGACATCACTCGGACCCTGAGCTGCAAGCACAGGAAGGAATGGGCACCCAGCAGCTCTTTGCCAGTTCCACTCCCCTGTCTGGGGGTGAACTCATTCCCTAGGGCTTGGCTTTGCCTCTGGAGCAGTTGTTGAAGCGCTGTGTCCTTTCTGTCTGCCTTTGGGGAGCAGGCCAGGCCCAGCTCTCCAGAGGCATACATCCTACAGCCTGACTTTGGTTTGTGCTGTCAGGAAGCCAAACCCATCTTGCTGGTGTGCCCAGCTCACCCTCAGGGCCCTTTTTGGGAACTCACCTTTTGCAGTGGCAGAACCCCAGCCAGCAATGTAGCAGGTTTTCAGCTCTGACACTGTGAGCGAGGCGTTGGGCACGCAGGCAAGCTGGACGTAGTCACTGCACTCCACGGGCTTGTCCAGCTCCAGCAGGGCGATGTCGTTCTGCTGGGAATCAGCCGTGTACTCCTGGTGGGCCAGGAGCCGCTTGATGTGGCGCACCTGAGTTTCAGGGCCCAGATGGGTCAGCTTGGTGGCCCCGATCAGCACACGCCACATGGTGACATTCCTGCAAGGCAGAGAGGGGTCTGAGGAAGAGCAGAGCCGTGTGCTGTTGATGCCTTAGGATTTTAGCTTTTGTATTTTTCATCCATTTGTAATCCTGCAGTTTTTTACTGTATAACTAAATTCTGCACACAGTGTGAGCTGCTGCTGCTTTCCCATTCTGGTCACAAAAATTCCTCTCCAGGCCTGGCAATCAAGGATACCTCACTGCCTCAGGCCTCGAGAGATGGAAACAAAAGTGAGTTGAGGGGAGCAAACTGGGGGTAAATGACTTCATTACCTGAAGCTGTAATTAGAAGATTAACCCTAAATATGCAAATGGACCAAATTTATAGGTGTGAAAACCTTTGACCCGTGGTCAATTTTGGGTTGTAGCACTTGGGGGGGTCTTTTGTTTTGCCTAAAATGGACCTGGAGGCCCTTCAATAAATATAATCACTTTTTATTCCTTGTCTGGCCTGTTTTTAGGTAGTCCTGAAAAGGCATCACTGTGGCAGCTCAGCACTTCCCTTCCTTCTGCTTCTCAAGGCAGAGAGGAAAGCAGGGCAATGAGGAGTGTGACTGCCCTAGCATGCCTTAGGCTCCAGGAATGCCACACTGGAGGCTGCTGGGCAGCAGTGGCACGAGCCCAGCCTTCTGAGCAGTCCCTCAGTTGGGCCCCGTAGTATTGAGGTGCTGCAGGCTGGGCAACTGTTTGTGTGGTGAGGATACCCTCATTCCCTGCTCCTCCTTACCTGGCCTGGAGGAAGCAATGGGCTGCTGTGAGGACCCACTGTGGGCTGATGAGGGACCCTCCACATGTATGGCCGGTGCCTATTTTCCTGGGGTCCTGGATGCTGACAATCCAGGGCCAGGCCCCTGGCAGGGCACCTGTGCCAGTCACAATTCGGTAGTCAGCATCTATGGAGTTGTAGTCAGAAGCCATGGGCCGGAGCCCACAGGTCCCTCTGGAAGCACAAAATCATTACTGCCCTTCTGTTCCAGTACCTGGGTGCTGGCAAGGAGGCTCCCACATGGGGTTTGGGGTATGGCAATGGGGGACAAGCACCCTCCTAGAGCCTGGGGCCATACCTGCAGTTGCCCCAGGTACCATGTGCAGGTCTGTACACAGCCAGCAGGATGAAGAGGTACAGGTACAGAAGATTCATCGCTGTCAGCAGCATCTGTCAGCTGAAAGAGACAAAAGCTTGTCTCTTCCAGTGCAGTCTCTGACGAGTGCTGCAGCAACTGCACTGTCCATGGCACCTGGGGCTGATGTCACAGAGTGGGTGGTTCCAGGTTCTGGGCACAGTGTCCTCAGAGGGCAGGGAAAGGCCACAGCCTCACAGAACCACAGAATGGTTTGGGCTGGAAGGGACCTTGAAGGTTGTGAAAGGCAAAAGGGGTCCCTTGCCTCGCACATGCAAAACGACACCATGGGCAGACAAATCTGGCACAGAGGGAAAGTCACTCCAAAGGCAGTGTTTGGTCAGAGAGGGTGCTCAGAGCCACCACACGATGGAGAAAACTAGCACATCAAAGTTAGAAAGAGGACAGGAAGGAACAATGCCATGTGCAAACTACTTGGGGGGATGCTTCAAGGCACATAAGCCTTAGCTGATGGAACAAACCTGGAAACTCCTGAGTGTTGCAAGAGGAATTGCTGACCATGGCAGAGTGCGAGAAGCTGACAGGAGTTTCAATGCCATGAGGAAGCCCTTCTGAGTCTGTTTATACATTCTCCATGTCTGGAGCAGGGTGAGTACTGCAAATGCCTCAGTGCTGCCTCTTGCTTTGGAGACTGGTGCTGGAGGTCATGGCTGCAGAAAACAAGGGACTGAGATGGAGAGTGCTCATGCACTCACTTTTGTGGTTTGGGAATGGCATTCCCCAGTCTGGTGTTTCCACTGGAACACTGCAAACCACTGCTCCTCACTCCCTTCTCCCTCTCCCCTCCCTTCTCTGGTGGGCTTGAGAATAGAACTGGAAGCACAAAAGTTAAAGACTGTGGGTTGAGACAAGAACAATATAGTGGAAACAGCAATGAAACAAGAAAATGAGCAGTAACCGCAACAATATTAATAATGGACTGGGACAATTCACATGCAACCATCCACCCCATAGAGCCTGGCAGTACCCAACCAGGCTGTCATGCATGTTATCCAGCGGAGATTTCTTCCCCTGTCCCTGGAAAATGTTGTGGAGTGGTTCAGAACAACCTCCACGTCCTGGCCATGCCCTGTCCTGGTTATGGCAAAAATTTACCCCATCCTGGCCAGAACCAGGACATTCACCCTCATGATCTGCCCCACAGCTTTGGAATCTGTGCCAGAGGGTCTGGCAGGGCAGGGAGGGCAGTCACCAGGGATTGGCAGACGTTGGAAACTCCTTATCCCTCTCTCTGGCCCCTGGTTTTCCTTGTTTTATGGAATGGAAGAACACATGTCCAACTCCTCCCAGTATCTCCTTCACTGGAAATCCTCCGTGCTTTGATTCCTTCTCTGACATTCTGCTGCACCTGGGGAATGCAGTGGGAAAACCCAAGGCTTTGTGTGAAGGTCACTCCCTCAGCACTTCACCTGAGGTGCACAGGAAGGCTGCCCTGGCTCTACCACACCTCATCCAGAACACCTGGAAGCTCTTCCCTCCCCATTCACACACTCCCCTGCCTTGTCCTCCTCATCCCACAGGGATGCACAGAGGGGCTACCACACTTCACGGTTTGGTAGCCCTGATACCACACTCCTGACTGGAATGGGGTGACCCTGGGGCAGTTTTGGCCTGCATCAGTTCCATGTCCTGCCTCAGCACACCCAGGTTCTCTGTTGGCGTCTGTGCTCATCTCTGCAGCTTTGCTGTCCTGCACCAGGAGTTTGCTGAATAAAATCATCCTCTAGAAAGGACATGTGACACAAGCCCAGGAGTAAGCAGCACCATGGGAGAGTTCAGCAAGGTGCCCTGGGGACAGCCAGGCCAGGCAGGGGAAGGTGGGGGGACCACGGCCTCACTGAAGCAGCCACATTGTACAGCACAAAAAATAAAGCTAAATAAATGCTGGGATGAAATACAGCACTGCTGGGACTGCTCCATTTAGCAAATAACAGTTGTGGGGGAGATTTACAGATGTACTGGGTACATCTGGGAACTGGGGCTCCTGCTGGAAGTCTTCAATCTTGAAGCTCCCAGTTCCCAAAGCTGGTAAATCCTTCCCAGCAATGGCTCCTGAGGCAGGGAGAGGGGTGGAAAGCCAAGGATGGGGCAGAGATCAGAAGGAGCTGGGGAGCTCAGAGAGGTCTTCAAGGGGAAGAGGATTTGTCTGAAAGGCCCTCACTTTTCTGGTCATCTTGGCAACTCTGGCAGGTTTAACAGGAGGTTTGTCTGGAAACAAGACAGGGACATATTGGCATGATGGGTGCTGGCATATTCCAGTCTTAGGCTTTGCAGAGAGAGATTTGCTGTTTCCCCATAGGCCACAGAGGATTTTAATATGAGGTGAACTCCCCAAGCTTGCATCCACCCTGTTCCATGGCCTCTGGCTCTGAGAAATGCTCTCCTGTGCACCCTGCTTCATTCCCTCAGATCAATGGCTGATGTGCCAGCAGCTCCTGCTCCAGAAGGGCAGCACATGATGAAGGTGCCACCCCTGCAGCTGAAAAGAAGGTTCCTTTTGCCATGGCATTCCAGGAGGTCATAAGACACATCATCAATGGAGTCTGAAAAAAAGAAAAATTAGAAGTTGAGGCAGCTGCATTTACCAGTGTGGGCAGTCCAGAGAGAACTGCCTGGACCTGACCCAGTTTGTGGATCAGAGCCAGAAATAGGTTCCCTTAGCTAGAAATGAGACCTCTCTACCCAGAGAGCCAGCTGCTTGCCATTCCATTGCTCCCTGGCCACAAGCAGCACTTCATCCATGAGCTCTCACCCCACAGAGCCCCTAGGTAACCCTGAAAAGACTCCTTCAGTATCAGGGGCTGCAAGAGACCTCTAGATGAGCAGCTAGAGGATTAGGTGAGGAGAAGAACTGAAATAAAATGCGTGTTTTTCCCTGGATTTGTGGAAGACAACAAGAAAGAAATACAGGACCCCAAAAAACAAACCCACTCGATGGGAGAGGCAGGTGAGCACCTCTGGTTCAGGAATTACAGAATGCACTCAACTGCAGCTTGCAGACAAGGATCCTGGCACGTTCCAGCAGCCAGCACTGCCACCTGATCCCAGCATCCCTCTGCCCCATGGATTTACACAGGACCCCAAAGCCCCAGTGGTCAGTGAAAGGAAAACATCCAACTGTCCACACTTGGCAACCTACTCCTGGGTTCTGCAGCCTGTGGAGAAAGACAAATTCCCTCACTAGAAAACTAAGCTGGTTTGAGCTGGGCTTTCTCAAAGCACACTAAAGGCAGAGGTGGGCTTCTCCGTGCTGTTTGGGAAGTGGCACATGAACCACACGGGAATCAGAGAGAGATTATCAACTCCAGAGGCACTGCTGAGCGCAGCCTCTCCTGACTCCAGCTGGGCTCCAGCCCCGAGGTGACCTGTGCCTCCAAACAGAGGGGCCAGAGTGACCTGCACTGACCAGGCCGGCCACAGCTCCGTGTCACACTGACCACTGCAGCGTCCAGCCAGTCCCTCCAGAGGCTCTTCCAATCTCCACCTCCACCTTACAGGGGCATGGAACGCCGCTGATCACACCCGCTGCTCCCTGACCTGCAGCCAGAGGAAGATTTCCTCATTTGCTGCTGTGGCCAGTGGCACCTCTCTGTAGCAGGTTTTGCGTCCTGCTCGGTGCCCCAGTGCTCCAGACAGGCTGGCTCCGTGCTGCTGGGCCTCTCCCGGTCCCTCTGAGCAGGGCTGCAGCCGAGTCTTCAGAACAGCCCCAATTCCCCAAAACAGCCCCCAAAACAGCCCGGCGCTGTCTGTGTGGGGAACATCAAACCCACACCAAGGAATGGCTTTGCCCAGTGCCCCGGGATGGAGCAGCCCCGGCCTGCTCCACCAGAGCCCAGGGCGGCTCTGGGAGCCCTGAGGGCACGAGAGAAGGAAACTTCAGCGTGAGGGTCTGCAGCGGCCAGGGGAACACCAGCGCCTCCGAGCCGCCCTGCCAGACACGTACGGCCCTCCACCACCCTCGCAGTGGTGCGGGAATGTGCTCGCTGCTGAGGGCGGCCTCGCGGCTCGGCGAGCAGCTCGGGCAGGGCCGCCGCTGTCCGCTCCGTGCGGAGCGCAGCCTCCTCCGGACGCGGCCGTGAGGCGGTCTGGGCCCTCGGGTGTCGCCTCCGGCAGAATCAGCGGCTCGGTGGAGCTCACACGAAGCTCTCCCTGGGGCGGGACAGCCCTTGCCCGTGGGGTGTCGGGCGGGCCCCGGGCCGGCCGAGGGTTGCCCGGCTGAGCCCGGGGCCGCCCCTGACGTGGGGCTCTGGGGCAGAGTCCGGCCCGCGGTGCCCAGCAGGGATGCGCGGTTCTGTCTGTGCTCGGGCAGCACCAGAGTAGAGTTTTTCCCTGCTACAGTACCTACGCTACCCCGCGAAAGAGCATCGCTCAGGTTTGACAGGAGGAGAAATCTGTGTGGCCGTCAGCTATCACCTATGGCCCGGTCAGGATACTGATGGATTTTCTGACCTATTCGCTAGGGTCGTGTAAAATGTTAAACTGCAGATGCTTTCTGAAAGCAACTAGTGCTTTGAATGGTACAATCTGGATTACAGAAGCTTTATGTAGTGTTAGGCTGTGAACCACAATAGGTTTATTCTACAAGTTAATAGGGATATGCCAGATCATGTTACACTTCTGTTTTATCTTCTGTTTTGACCCTATGGCAAGCATCAGTTGGGTTTATTTAGCTCTTTATTAGCCCTTTATTTAGCTCTTAGCATTTTTCACATTTTGTGTGAAAAATGAATTAACTTTTAGGTAGATATTTTTAAAGAGGAAAAATGTATTTGTGCCTATTGATGCTGCAGTGATTTGTGGTTTTGAGACCCATCTTGCAAAATACCACATGCTGAGGCTGATTGTCATAGCTCTGAAGCCAGCCCTGGGTATGGAATGCTTTTCATTCTTTGGAGTGTTCATTCCAGGCAGTTCTGTGTAACGAGATCTTTACAGAGCATGGAAGATGCCTCTAGGGGAAGTCTCCATTTTGATTGCTGTGCCTAGACTAATTCTGATACTCCTGAGTTTGCTGTCAGGTTTTTACGATGCTGAAATGTGTGTTTTCCAGGTTCCTGTGTGGGCTATTTTTCACTAAGAATCTAGAAAATATCTTGGCTTTTCGTGGGGTTTAGTGCAAAATAGGTTTGACTGTAGGAACCACATTGTTGCAAAGATGAAGCATGCAATTAAAGTTCTTTCTAATAATTTGAGATGATTTAAATATATGTCAAATGAAATGCCATAGTCAAGGAACCAAAGCAGTCGAATGAATTGCCTATAAATTCCTTTGGCATGAAGCGTGTTGAGTGAAATGTTTATTTCTTCTAAGCAATAGGTCATAAGAGTGTTTAAATAAAGGTATAGTATATATAATGCACTGGAGCACAATCCATGGATTAGAGTGAAATTTCAACACTCAGTTCCTTTACTTAGAGAAGTCCACCTATGCCCAGATGGATTAATTAATTGTAGTGGTAGAAAATACAGGGTGTAAAACACAGCTGACTGTTGAGCTTAGTATATCACTATGTTGTAGAGAAACTCAAGAATCAAGAAAATTCTAAATAAGTAAATGCTAATTTGTCATGCAGTACTATGGTATTTTCAGGCAGCTAATCAAGAAAATTTGAATTGGAAGACCGTCAAACTTGTTTCATACAATAAAACTCTGAGAGACTTATCTACAAATAGAAACACAAGGAGCATCCTTTTTTGTACTCAGCAAAGAGCTGGAGTATGTTGTGCTGTTACGGAGGTTTATTTTTATAAACTACTCCAATGAATTTTATAAGCATGTAAAAGATTGTAAGTGCCCTGAAACATGTTTATTCTTGGACTGGCAATTACATACATGGATTCAGTTTTGATTTTCTTTAAAATAAAAATAAAAATATTTCTCTGGAGTAATTTGCTCTCGGTAACAAGAGTCATCTGCAAGAGAAATATCCAAACCAATTTCTGGGCAGTGGAAGTAGCTTTATTTTTTATAACATTCTTAGTACCTGTGACCAGGGTTGGTAGAGTGCCAGTCCTGCCAGCTTTAAGGAGCTGCATGTAAGTGTACCCTCGTTTCCTCAGAATCCCAGGGATGTGGACATTTCTTTGAGATGAGCTTTTAGGAAGCCCCAGAACATCTGGTGGTGTGACATCTTCCTGCATGCTCTGTTTCTGCACGTGATGTTTTCCAGTGCTTTCAAACATCCCTTCCCTTCTGTTTTTTCAGATGGTTATTTAGACCTATCTTGAGAGCTACTCTCTTCAGCCTCAGCTTTATCCAAGATACAATATGGTTATTATATAACCTAGTATTTTTTCATTTTACTTACATTTCATTACATAACCTAGTATTTTACATTGTTACTTGCACAGCAGAATAACTGCAGAACTCTGCTCGATCCAGGTTATACTGAAAACTAAAAAAAATGCTATTTTTACATGCCTGACATTTTTCTTGCATATTTGAGCTTAGGTATTATGTTTGCTCATTTCAGGAGTGCTTCTGAACCACAGTCCAGAAAGAAGAAAAATCTTCTTGGTTGAAGTTGAACATTTGTCTCTAAGAGTAAGAACAAAGCCATGCCAGTGCTTTCAGAAGACTCAGGTAATTCAGCTGCATGCTTTCAACAGAGCAGTGACTGAAATCTTGTCATACCTGTTTCACACATAAAAATAATTTAAATAGGAGTAAAATGTAATAGAATTAAGATAATTCAACTGAAGTTTCTGAGCAATTACCTACAAGAAGGAAGGTGGAATGTAAAAGGTGAAAATTAATAAAGTTTGTCAGGATCAGTTTCCTACTAACCCTAGAGCACCCAAATATACTCTGATAGACCTGAATATACTCTGATAGACTTGAATATATTCTGATAGATCTGAATATATTCTGATAGACCTGAATATATTCTGATAGGCAGAATTGGACCCCTCAGTGTAACAGTGCCTTCTACATGTGCTTACTAAAGATCAGCCCATATATCTCTGCTGCTTGCTGTGTCATTTCTTAATATTTTCTGAACAGGGGTTGATAAACATTGTAAATATCCTTCCTTTTAACTTAAAATAAGTGTCTTTGTTCAAGGCTACTTTACTAGCTTCTCCAGTATGCTGCCCAGGAGAAGTCACAGATAATAAATGATGCTTAGGATTAAAGCAGGAGTGAGTTTGAGTCTCCTGGATCAAAATCCACTCTAAGGTTCGTGGAGAGAATAGCCACAGGAATAGATTTGAACCCCCTCCGCCTTTTTATATTTCCTGTTTTGTTTTGGTCCTGTGTTCCCAGACATGGTTCACCGGGAAAAATCTGGCCTTTGTCTGGCTCTGTGTGTTGCAAAATTGGGATATTTAAATATTTTTTTAGAAAACTAGCCACAAGCTTTGATTCCACCACAATGGAAATCTACACTTTATCCTTTCTTCCTCTGGTCAGGCCTGGCTTTTTATAGGTGCCTCAGAGTGGAAGGGGCAGGATAACACTTGTAAGCAAAGCTGCTGGGGAGGTAGAGCTGCTACCTGTGCAAAAAAAGGTCATTCAATCAGTTTGAGAGTCTGCTGTGGTACTAAAATTTCAAATTTGTAAGAGGGGAAACAAAGGGTTCTGGAAACAAGGAGTAATAAACATGAAGTGTTAAATGTGAAAGATAATTTCTTAAGAAATATATATTGCTTTGTTAGATTTTGCCTTAATATGATGGTGTGCTTGACACTTATGAGGGGAGTGTTGCAAAATGAGCTGTGGATAAACACGAGATAATCACAAGTCTCTGCAAATGTGATGATCATCAATGTGATACCCAAATAAATGTAGTGACTGTTAAGACTGCAGTAGAAGGTCCTGTGAGAAATGCTGTGTAGAATGTTTTTGTTCTGTCCTGAATCTAAATTTAGGGTTGCATGAAACTTTGGCCCTTTTGACATCTCAGCTAAGACCTGATTCAAATCATAAAGAGGAAATGGGATTCCTTAGGGATGTCTTCAGTGAAAGAAGTCTCAGCTACCTGATGAAGGTAAAAGTTTGTATTTATTTATGTACATTCTCCTTACAGTTTACTTTTTCTCTGTTCCCTTGATTTATCAACCATTTACTTTGCCAAACCTTTTTTTTAAGAATTCTGTACTGACCAAAGCATATGTGTGCTTAAGAACAAACACTAATAATGTTTGACAATTAATATGTTGAACATATTAAAACCGAGATCAAGGAGTAGAATGTTGCTGGCAGAGGTTCCAAAAAGTGCAAGAGGCTCCAGGGAATGGGGAAAATATGCAGATGGGATAGAAAACCTAATATCCCATTGAGTATGGGATAGAAAACTTCATATATGGGATAGAAAACCTCACATGCCATTGAATATGGGACAGAAACCCTCACATATGGGATAGAAAACCTCACATTCCATTGCATATGGGATAGAAAACCTAACACCCAACCTATAATAAAATCCCCTAATATAACTTTAGTTGCCAAGTATTGGTTATGCAAAAGCCAGATGATGCCTCTTCACAGAGATAATCTAGTTTATGAATGTATGGGAAATTAATTCAATAGTCCAGTTTTAATTTTTTAATGTGGAGGTGGGTTTTTTTGGGGGTGTTATTTGGTGGGGGTGTTTTGTTTTAATTTTGGTTCTGAGTTTCTTTGGGGTGGGTGTGCTAGGGAAGAAGTAAAGGGTTTGGGTTTGGGTGTTTGCTTTCCAGCCTTAGCACAGGGATGTGGCTTCCTCAGAGAGGGTGGTAAGGATGCTCAGTAGGGGAACATGAGGCACTTTGCCAAAATATTCCTTATGTCTTTGACAGATGTGGAGTCAGTCTGAGTGCCAGCAGTGTCTGCAGGGGAGCTGTGGACAGTTCATCTATCACAACACTGGGGGTGGCACAAAGCTCTTCTGGTCTGCCCACTGCTCAGAAATCCTTGCTCCTGGCTGTGGAACTTCTGGCTGTGGAACTCCTCCTCAGCCTGTGTCCGGCCAATCTTCAGCCTTGAGACTTTCTAGAACGGTGTTCCCTGAGTCATGAGAGTTGAGTTTCAAGTCCCGCACCCAGGGATTCCACTGCTGGGCAGCATAAAACAGTGTTCCCAACTGCTGTCCTCAAGAGCTGTAGCCCCCTGTGACCTGTGTCCCTTCTCCCATCAGAGCTTTGTTTTGCTGGTGCCTGGCTTGGGAGTCCTTGCCTTGCACAGGAGACTGGACTGGACTACAAACACATGCTAACAGTGGTAACAGGCAACTTTATTTACACAACTAAATAAATTTCAGCATTTGTGCATGCAGAGGAGGAAGATTGGCAGGACAGAGGACGCCTTTGACCTGAGGCTGCCTTTGGACGAGCAGGCACTGCCCCAGTATGTAATGGTCATGGTCCACTGCAGCCTGCAGTGGATCCTGTTCATCCTGCTGCCCATGTCTTTTTTCTCATGAGGCCCAGCAGTATCTGGTGCACCCGAGTTAAGAATTTCACCACTATCTGGTATGGATGTGGAGCAGGCAAGAGAGGTTGCATTGACATTGGCTCCTCAGAGGGGTTTGAGGTCGACTCTGGCTCTGGTGTGGCTGTTGCAGTTGAGTGATCAGGAGTGGGAGTACAGCAGCCTGACTCTGTTGGTGTTGGCTCTGGCTGCTCAAAAGAGGTTGAGCTGAAGGTTGGCTCTGGTGCTGGAGTGGCTGTTTCAGCTGACTCTGGACATGGAGTGGGAGTGGAGCAGCCTGACTCTGTTGGTGTTGGCTCTGGCTGCTCAAAAGGGGTTGAGCTGAAGGTTGGCTCTGGTGCTGGAGTGGCTGTTTCAGCTGACTCTGGACATGGAGTGGGAGTAGAGCAGCCTGACTCTGTTGGTGTTGGCTCTGGCTGCTCAAAAGAGGTTGAGCTGACGGTTGGCTCTGGTGCTGGAGTGGCTGTTTCAGCTGACTCTGGACATGGAGTGGGAGTAGAGCGGCCTGACTCTGTTGGTGCTGACTCTGGCTGCTCCAAGGGGGCTGAGCTGAAGGTTGGCTCTGGTCTTGGAGTAGCTGTTTCAGCTGACTCAGGATATGGAGTGGGAGTAGAGCAGTTTGACTCTGTCAGTGTTGGCTCTGGCTGCTCAAGAGGGGTTGAGATGTAGGTTGTCTCTGGTGCTAGAGTGTCTGTTCCAGGTGGACGCATGCCCATCTGAATCAGGATCCAGTTGTAGAAGTACTGAGTGGAGGTGTAGACTCCCGGGCGTTTTGTTCTGACACAGCCTTTTCCCCAGCTGGTCACTCCAACAAGCCAAAAGTAGCCAGCAAGGTTATCTTTGCACACCAGAGGCCCTCCACTGTCACCCTGCAACAGAGGAAAGAGGATTAGGGTGCTGTTGGGTGGCTGCTGTCAGCACTAGAGGCCTGTTTCTCTCTTGCAGCCCCTGCCACAGCTGTATTCATGGTACAAAAAGGCTTTGCTCAGGTGCTGGAGTCTCAAGAACCTTAGCTGGGAACAGGGTGGGTGTCTGTGAAGGCCCCCTTTTGTATCTGCACAGTGATCCTGGATGGGCAGAGCATAGATCATCCAGAATCTGGATCTGTGGGCTGCTGAGAACACTGGATGGGCTTTCTGGGCAGAGGGGCAGGCCTGGGGAACACGGTCACTTGGCAAGGAAACTCCAGCAGTGGAGGAAAAGTGGTTTGCCAGACAAAGCCCATGGTGACGGGGTACCTTCGCTGCTGGCTCCCAGCACTCATACCTGGCAGGTGTCCATGCCACCCCGTGGGTAGCCAGCACACAGGTTGTGGGTGTGGATGGCCCCAGCGTACCGACGGCTGCTGTTAACCAGCCGGATATCCAGGAGACGGACCTTGGCTTCCTGCAGGACATCACTCGGACCCTGAGCTGCAAGCACAGGAAGGAATGGGCACCCAGCAGCTCTTTGCCAGTTCCACTCCCCTGTCTGGGGGTGAACTCATTCCCTAGGGCTTGGCTTTGCCTCTGGAGCAGTTGTTGAAGCGCTGTGTCCTTTCTGTCTGCCTTTGGGGAGCAGGCCAGGCCCAGCTCTCCAGAGGCATACATCCTACAGCCTGACTTTGGTTTGTGCTGTCAGGAAGCCAAACCCATCTTGCTGGTGTGCCCAGCTCACCCTCAGGGCCCTTTTTGGGAACTCACCTTTTGCAGTGGCAGAACCCCAGCCAGCAATGTAGCAGGTTTTCAGCTCTGACACTGTGAGCGAGGCGTTGGGCACGCAGGCAAGCTGGACGTAGTCACTGCACTCCACGGGCTTGTCCAGCTCCAGCAGGGCGATGTCGTTCTGCTGGGAATCAGCCGTGTACTCCTGGTGGGCCAGGAGCCGCTTGATGTGGCGCACCTGAGTTTCAGGGCCCAGATGGGTCAGCTTGGTGGCCCCGATCAGCACACGCCACATGGTGACATTCCTGCAAGGCAGAGAGGGGTCTGAGGAAGAGCAGAGCCGTGTGCTGTTGATGCCTTAGGATTTTAGCTTTTGTATTTTTCATCCATTTGTAATCCTGCAGTTTTTTACTGTATAACTAAATTCTGCACACAGTGTGAGCTGCTGCTGCTTTCCCATTCTGGTCACAAAAATTCCTCTCCAGGCCTGGCAATCAAGGATACCTCACTGCCTCAGGCCTCGAGAGATGGAAACAAAAGTGAGTTGAGGGGAGCAAACTGGGGGTAAATGACTTCATTACCTGAAGCTGTAATTAGAAGATTAACCCTAAATATGCAAATGGACCAAATTTATAGGTGTGAAAACCTTTGACCCGTGGTCAATTTTGGGTTGTAGCACTTGGGGGGGTCTTTTGTTTTGCCTAAAATGGACCTGGAGGCCCTTCAATAAATATAATCACTTTTTATTCCTTGTCTGGCCTGTTTTTAGGTAGTCCTGAAAAGGCATCACTGTGGCAGCTCAGCACTTCCCTTCCTTCTGCTTCTCAAGGCAGAGAGGAAAGCAGGGCAATGAGGAGTGTGACTGCCCTAGCATGCCTTAGGCTCCAGGAATGCCACACTGGAGGCTGCTGGGCAGCAGTGGCACGAGCCCAGCCTTCTGAGCAGTCCCTCAGTTGGGCCCCGTAGTATTGAGGTGCTGCAGGCTGGGCAACTGTTTGTGTGGTGAGGATACCCTCATTCCCTGCTCCTCCTTACCTGGCCTGGAGGAAGCAATGGGCTGCTGTGAGGACCCACTGTGGGCTGATGAGGGACCCTCCACATGTATGGCCGGTGCCTATTTTCCTGGGGTCCTGGATGCTGACAATCCAGGGCCAGGCCCCTGGCAGGGCACCTGTGCCAGTCACAATTCGGTAGTCAGCATCTATGGAGTTGTAGTCAGAAGCCATGGGCCGGAGCCCACAGGTCCCTCTGGAAGCACAAAATCATTACTGCCCTTCTGTTCCAGTACCTGGGTGCTGGCAAGGAGGCTCCCACATGGGGTTTGGGGTATGGCAATGGGGGACAAGCACCCTCCTAGAGCCTGGGGCCATACCTGCAGTTGCCCCAGGTACCATGTGCAGGTCTGTACACAGCCAGCAGGATGAAGAGGTACAGGTACAGAAGATTCATCGCTGTCAGCAGCATCTGTCAGCTGAAAGAGACAAAAGCTTGTCTCTTCCAGTGCAGTCTCTGACGAGTGCTGCAGCAACTGCACTGTCCATGGCACCTGGGGCTGATGTCACAGAGTGGGTGGTTCCAGGTTCTGGGCACAGTGTCCTCAGAGGGCAGGGAAAGGCCACAGCCTCACAGAACCACAGAATGGTTTGGGCTGGAAGGGACCTTGAAGGTTGTGAAAGGCAAAAGGGGTCCCTTGCCTCGCACATGCAAAACGACACCATGGGCAGACAAATCTGGCACAGAGGGAAAGTCACTCCAAAGGCAGTGTTTGGTCAGAGAGGGTGCTCAGAGCCACCACACGATGGAGAAAACTAGCACATCAAAGTTAGAAAGAGGACAGGAAGGAACAATGCCATGTGCAAACTACTTGGGGGGATGCTTCAAGGCACATAAGCCTTAGCTGATGGAACAAACCTGGAAACTCCTGAGTGTTGCAAGAGGAATTGCTGACCATGGCAGAGTGCGAGAAGCTGACAGGAGTTTCAATGCCATGAGGAAGCCCTTCTGAGTCTGTTTATACATTCTCCATGTCTGGAGCAGGGTGAGTACTGCAAATGCCTCAGTGCTGCCTCTTGCTTTGGAGACTGGTGCTGGAGGTCATGGCTGCAGAAAACAAGGGACTGAGATGGAGAGTGCTCATGCACTCACTTTTGTGGTTTGGGAATGGCATTCCCCAGTCTGGTGTTTCCACTGGAACACTGCAAACCACTGCTCCTCACTCCCTTCTCCCTCTCCCCTCCCTTCTCTGGTGGGCTTGAGAATAGAACTGGAAGCACAAAAGTTAAAGACTGTGGGTTGAGACAAGAACAATATAGTGGAAACAGCAATGAAACAAGAAAATGAGCAGTAACCGCAACAATATTAATAATGGACTGGGACAATTCACATGCAACCATCCACCCCATAGAGCCTGGCAGTACCCAACCAGGCTGTCATGCATGTTATCCAGCGGAGATTTCTTCCCCTGTCCCTGGAAAATGTTGTGGAGTGGTTCAGAACAACCTCCACGTCCTGGCCATGCCCTGTCCTGGTTATGGCAAAAATTTACCCCATCCTGGCCAGAACCAGGACATTCACCCTCATGATCTGCCCCACAGCTTTGGAATCTGTGCCAGAGGGTCTGGCAGGGCAGGGAGGGCAGTCACCAGGGATTGGCAGACGTTGGAAACTCCTTATCCCTCTCTCTGGCCCCTGGTTTTCCTTGTTTTATGGAATGGAAGAACACATGTCCAACTCCTCCCAGTATCTCCTTCACTGGAAATCCTCCGTGCTTTGATTCCTTCTCTGACATTCTGCTGCACCTGGGGAATGCAGTGGGAAAACCCAAGGCTTTGTGTGAAGGTCACTCCCTCAGCACTTCACCTGAGGTGCACAGGAAGGCTGCCCTGGCTCTACCACACCTCATCCAGAACACCTGGAAGCTCTTCCCTCCCCATTCACACACTCCCCTGCCTTGTCCTCCTCATCCCACAGGGATGCACAGAGGGGCTACCACACTTCACGGTTTGGTAGCCCTGATACCACACTCCTGACTGGAATGGGGTGACCCTGGGGCAGTTTTGGCCTGCATCAGTTCCATGTCCTGCCTCAGCACACCCAGGTTCTCTGTTGGCGTCTGTGCTCATCTCTGCAGCTTTGCTGTCCTGCACCAGGAGTTTGCTGAATAAAATCATCCTCTAGAAAGGACATGTGACACAAGCCCAGGAGTAAGCAGCACCATGGGAGAGTTCAGCAAGGTGCCCTGGGGACAGCCAGGCCAGGCAGGGGAAGGTGGGGGGACCACGGCCTCACTGAAGCAGCCACATTGTACAGCACAAAAAATAAAGCTAAATAAATGCTGGGATGAAATACAGCACTGCTGGGACTGCTCCATTTAGCAAATAACAGTTGTGGGGGAGATTTACAGATGTACTGGGTACATCTGGGAACTGGGGCTCCTGCTGGAAGTCTTCAATCTTGAAGCTCCCAGTTCCCAAAGCTGGTAAATCCTTCCCAGCAATGGCTCCTGAGGCAGGGAGAGGGGTGGAAAGCCAAGGATGGGGCAGAGATCAGAAGGAGCTGGGGAGCTCAGAGAGGTCTTCAAGGGGAAGAGGATTTGTCTGAAAGGCCCTCACTTTTCTGGTCATCTTGGCAACTCTGGCAGGTTTAACAGGAGGTTTGTCTGGAAACAAGACAGGGACATATTGGCATGATGGGTGCTGGCATATTCCAGTCTTAGGCTTTGCAGAGAGAGATTTGCTGTTTCCCCATAGGCCACAGAGGATTTTAATATGAGGTGAACTCCCCAAGCTTGCATCCACCCTGTTCCATGGCCTCTGGCTCTGAGAAATGCTCTCCTGTGCACCCTGCTTCATTCCCTCAGATCAATGGCTGATGTGCCAGCAGCTCCTGCTCCAGAAGGGCAGCACATGATGAAGGTGCCACCCCTGCAGCTGAAAAGAAGGTTCCTTTTGCCATGGCATTCCAGGAGGTCATAAGACACATCATCAATGGAGTCTGAAAAAAAGAAAAATTAGAAGTTGAGGCAGCTGCATTTACCAGTGTGGGCAGTCCAGAGAGAACTGCCTGGACCTGACCCAGTTTGTGGATCAGAGCCAGAAATAGGTTCCCTTAGCTAGAAATGAGACCTCTCTACCCAGAGAGCCAGCTGCTTGCCATTCCATTGCTCCCTGGCCACAAGCAGCACTTCATCCATGAGCTCTCACCCCACAGAGCCCCTAGGTAACCCTGAAAAGACTCCTTCAGTATCAGGGGCTGCAAGAGACCTCTAGATGAGCAGCTAGAGGATTAGGTGAGGAGAAGAACTGAAATAAAATGCGTGTTTTTCCCTGGATTTGTGGAAGACAACAAGAAAGAAATACAGGACCCCAAAAAACAAACCCACTCGATGGGAGAGGCAGGTGAGCACCTCTGGTTCAGGAATTACAGAATGCACTCAACTGCAGCTTGCAGACAAGGATCCTGGCACGTTCCAGCAGCCAGCACTGCCACCTGATCCCAGCATCCCTCTGCCCCATGGATTTACACAGGACCCCAAAGCCCCAGTGGTCAGTGAAAGGAAAACATCCAACTGTCCACACTTGGCAACCTACTCCTGGGTTCTGCAGCCTGTGGAGAAAGACAAATTCCCTCACTAGAAAACTAAGCAGGTTTGAGCTGGGCTTTCTCAAAGCACACTAAAGGCAGAGGTGGGCTTCTCCGTGCTGTTTGGGAAGTGGCACATGAACCACACGGGAATCAGAGAGAGATTATCAACTCCAGAGGCACTGCTGAGCGCAGCCTCTCCTGACTCCAGCTGGGCTCCAGCCCCGAGGTGACCTGTGCCTCCAAACAGAGGGGCCAGAGTGACCTGCACTGACCAGGCCGGCCACAGCTCCGTGTCACACTGACCACTGCAGCGTCCAGCCAGTCCCTCCAGAGGCTCTTCCAATCTCCACCTCCACCTTACAGGGGCATGGAACGCCGCTGATCACACCCGCTGCTCCCTGACCTGCAGCCAGAGGAAGATTTCCTCATTTGCTGCTGTGGCCAGTGGCACCTCTCTGTAGCAGGTTTTGCGTCCTGCTCGGTGCCCCAGTGCTCCAGACAGGCTGGCTCCGTGCTGCTGGGCCTCTCCCGGTCCCTCTGAGCAGGGCTGCAGCCGAGTCTTCAGAACAGCCCCAATTCCCCAAAACAGCCCCCAAAACAGCCCGGCGCTGTCTGTGTGGGGAACATCAAACCCACACCAAGGAATGGCTTTGCCCAGTGCCCCGGGATGGAGCAGCCCCGGCCTGCTCCACCAGAGCCCAGGGCGGCTCTGGGAGCCCTGAGGGCACGAGAGAAGGAAACTTCAGCGTGAGGGTCTGCAGCGGCCAGGGGAACACCAGCGCCTCCGAGCCGCCCTGCCAGACACGTACGGCCCTCCACCACCCTCGCAGTGGTGCGGGAATGTGCTCGCTGCTGAGGGCGGCCTCGCGGCTCGGCGAGCAGCTCGGGCAGGGCCGCCGCTGTCCGCTCCGTGCGGAGCGCAGCCTCCTCCGGACGCGGCCGTGAGGCGGTCTGGGCCCTCGGGTGTCGCCTCCGGCAGAATCAGCGGCTCGGTGGAGCTCACACGAAGCTCTCCCTGGGGCGGGACAGCCCTTGCCCGTGGGGTGTCGGGCGGGCCCCGGGCCGGCCGAGGGTTGCCCGGCTGAGCCCGGGGCCGCCCCTGACGTGGGGCTCTGGGGCAGAGTCCGGCCCGCGGTGCCCAGCAGGGATGCGCGGTTCTGTCTGTGCTCGGGCAGCACCAGAGTAGAGTTTTTCCCTGCTACAGTACCTACGCTACCCCGCGAAAGAGCATCGCTCAGGTTTGACAGGAGGAGAAATCTGTGTGGCCGTCAGCTATCACCTATGGCCCGGTCAGGATACTGATGGATTTTCTGACCTATTCGCTAGGGTCGTGTAAAATGTTAAACTGCAGATGCTTTCTGAAAGCAACTAGTGCTTTGAATGGTACAATCTGGATTACAGAAGCTTTATGTAGTGTTAGGCTGTGAACCACAATAGGTTTATTCTACAAGTTAATAGGGATATGCCAGATCATGTTACACTTCTGTTTTATCTTCTGTTTTGACCCTATGGCAAGCATCAGTTGGGTTTATTTAGCTCTTTATTAGCCCTTTATTTAGCTCTTAGCATTTTTCACATTTTGTGTGAAAAATGAATTAACTTTTAGGTAGATATTTTTAAAGAGGAAAAATGTATTTGTGCCTATTGATGCTGCAGTGATTTGTGGTTTTGAGACCCATCTTGCAAAATACCACATGCTGAGGCTGATTGTCATAGCTCTGAAGCCAGCCCTGGGTATGGAATGCTTTTCATTCTTTGGAGTGTTCATTCCAGGCAGTTCTGTGTAACGAGATCTTTACAGAGCATGGAAGATGCCTCTAGGGGAAGTCTCCATTTTGATTGCTGTGCCTAGACTAATTCTGATACTCCTGAGTTTGCTGTCAGGTTTTTACGATGCTGAAATGTGTGTTTTCCAGGTTCCTGTGTGGGCTATTTTTCACTAAGAATCTAGAAAATATCTTGGCTTTTCGTGGGGTTTAGTGCAAAATAGGTTTGACTGTAGGAACCACATTGTTGCAAAGATGAAGCATGCAATTAAAGTTCTTTCTAATAATTTGAGATGATTTAAATATATGTCAAATGAAATGCCATAGTCAAGGAACCAAAGCAGTCGAATGAATTGCCTATAAATTCCTTTGGCATGAAGCGTGTTGAGTGAAATGTTTATTTCTTCTAAGCAATAGGTCATAAGAGTGTTTAAATAAAGGTATAGTATATATAATGCACTGGAGCACAATCCATGGATTAGAGTGAAATTTCAACACTCAGTTCCTTTACTTAGAGAAGTCCACCTATGCCCAGATGGATTAATTAATTGTAGTGGTAGAAAATACAGGGTGTAAAACACAGCTGACTGTTGAGCTTAGTATATCACTATGTTGTAGAGAAACTCAAGAATCAAGAAAATTCTAAATAAGTAAATGCTAATTTGTCATGCAGTACTATGGTATTTTCAGGCAGCTAATCAAGAAAATTTGAATTGGAAGACCGTCAAACTTGTTTCATACAATAAAACTCTGAGAGACTTATCTACAAATAGAAACACAAGGAGCATCCTTTTTTGTACTCAGCAAAGAGCTGGAGTATGTTGTGCTGTTACGGAGGTTTATTTTTATAAACTACTCCAATGAATTTTATAAGCATGCAAAAGATTGTAAGTGCCCTGAAACATGTTTATTCTTGGACTGGCAATTACATACATGGATTCAGTTTTGATTTTCTTTAAAATAAAAATAAAAATATTTCTCTGGAGTAATTTGCTCTCGGTAACAAGAGTCATCTGCAAGAGAAATATCCAAACCAATTTCTGGGCAGTGGAAGTAGCTTTATTTTTTATAACATTCTTAGTACCTGTGACCAGGGTTGGTAGAGTGCCAGTCCTGCCAGCTTTAAGGAGCTGCATGTAAGTGTACCCTCGTTTCCTCAGAATCCCAGGGATGTGGACATTTCTTTGAGATGAGCTTTTAGGAAGCCCCAGAACATCTGGTGGTGTGACATCTTCCTGCATGCTCTGTTTCTGCACGTGATGTTTTCCAGTGCTTTCAAACATCCCTTCCCTTCTGTTTTTTCAGATGGTTATTTAGACCTATCTTGAGAGCTACTCTCTTCAGCCTCAGCTTTATCCAAGATACAATATGGTTATTATATAACCTAGTATTTTTTCATTTTACTTACATTTCATTACATAACCTAGTATTTTACATTGTTACTTGCACAGCAGAATAACTGCAGAACTCTGCTCGATCCAGGTTATACTGAAAACTAAAAAAAATGCTATTTTTACATGCCTGACATTTTTCTTGCATATTTGAGCTTAGGTATTATGTTTGCTCATTTCAGGAGTGCTTCTGAACCACAGTCCAGAAAGAAGAAAAATCTTCTTGGTTGAAGTTGAACATTTGTCTCTAAGAGTAAGAACAAAGCCATGCCAGTGCTTTCAGAAGACTCAGGTAATTCAGCTGCATGCTTTCAACAGAGCAGTGACTGAAATCTTGTCATACCTGTTTCACACATAAAAATAATTTAAATAGGAGTAAAATGTAATAGAATTAAGATAATTCAACTGAAGTTTCTGAGCAATTACCTACAAGAAGGAAGGTGGAATGTAAAAGGTGAAAATTAATAAAGTTTGTCAGGATCAGTTTCCTACTAACCCTAGAGCACCCAAATATACTCTGATAGACCTGAATATACTCTGATAGACTTGAATATATTCTGATAGATATGAATATATTCTGATAGACCTGAATATATTCTGATAGGCAGAATTGGACCCCTCAGTGTAACAGTGCCTTCTACATGTGCTTACTAAAGATCAGCCCATATATCTCTGCTGCTTGCTGTGTCATTTCTTAATATTTTCTGAACAGGGGTTGATAAACATTGTAAATATCCTTCCTTTTAACTTAAAATAAGTGTCTTTGTTCAAGGCTACTTTACTAGCTTCTCCAGTATGCTGCCCAGGAGAAGTCACAGATAATAAATGATGCTTAGGATTAAAGCAGGAGTGAGTTTGAGTCTCCTGGATCAAAATCCACTCTAAGGTTCGTGGAGAGAATAGCCACAGGAATAGATTTGAACCCCCTCCACCTTTTTATATTTCCTGTTTTGTTTTGGTCCTGTGTTCCCAGACATGGTTCACCGGGAAAAATCTGGCCTTTGTCTGGCTCTGTGTGTTGCAAAATTGGGATATTTAAATATTTTTTTAGAAAACTAGCCACAAGCTTTGATTCCACCACAATGGAAATCTACACTTTATCCTTTCTTCCTCTGGTCAGGCCTGGCTTTTTATAGGTGCCTCAGAGTGGAAGGGGCAGGATAACACTTGTAAGCAAAGCTGCTGGGGAGGTAGAGCTGCTACCTGTGCAAAAAAAGGTCATTCAATCAGTTTGAGAGTCTGCTGTGGTACTAAAATTTCAAATTTGTAAGAGGGGAAACAAAGGGTTCTGGAAACAAGGAGTAATAAACATGAAGTGTTAAATGTGAAAGATAATTTCTTAAGAAATATATATTGCTTTGTTAGATTTTGCCTTAATATGATGGTGTGCTTGACACTTATGAGGGGAGTGTTGCAAAATGAGCTGTGGATAAACACGAGATAATCACAAGTCTCTGCAAATGTGATGATCATCAATGTGATACCCAAATAAATGTAGTGACTGTTAAGACTGCAGTAGAAGGTCCTGTGAGAAATGCTGTGTAGAATGTTTTTGTTCTGTCCTGAATCTAAATTTAGGGTTGCATGAAACTTTGGCCCTTTTGACATCTCAGCTAAGACCTGATTCAAATCATAAAGAGGAAATGGGATTCCTTAGGGATGTCTTCAGTGAAAGAAGTCTCAGCTACCTGATGAAGGTAAAAGTTTGTATTTATTTATGTACATTCTCCTTACAGTTTACTTTTTCTCTGTTCCCTTGATTTATCAACCATTTACTTTGCCAAACCTTTTTTTTAAGAATTCTGTACTGACCAAAGCATATGTGTGCTTAAGAACAAACACTAATAATGTTTGACAATTAATATGTTGAACATATTAAAACCGAGATCAAGGAGTAGAATGTTGCTGGCAGAGGTTCCAAAAAGTGCAAGAGGCTCCAGGGAATGGGGAAAATATGCAGATGGGATAGAAAACCTAATATCCCATTGAGTATGGGATAGAAAACTTCATATATGGGATAGAAAACCTCACATGCCATTGAATATGGGACAGAAACCCTCACATATGGGATAGAAAACCTCACATTCCATTGCATATGGGATAGAAAACCTAACACCCAACCTATAATAAAATCCCCTAATATAACTTTAGTTGCCAAGTATTGGTTATGCAAAAGCCAGATGATGCCTCTTCACAGAGATAATCTAGTTTATGAATGTATGGGAAATTAATTCAATAGTCCAGTTTTAATTTTTTAATGTGGAGGTGGGTTTTTTTGGGGGTGTTATTTGGTGGGGGTGTTTTGTTTTAATTTTGGTTCTGAGTTTCTTTGGGGTGGGTGTGCTAGGGAAGAAGTAAAGGGTTTGGGTTTGGGTGTTTGCTTTCCAGCCTTAGCACAGGGATGTGGCTTCCTCAGAGAGGGTGGTAAGGATGCTCAGTAGGGGAACATGAGGCACTTTGCCAAAATATTCCTTATGTCTTTGACAGATGTGGAGTCAGTCTGAGTGCCAGCAGTGTCTGCAGGGGAGCTGTGGACAGTTCATCTATCACAACACTGGGGGTGGCACAAAGCTCTTCTGGTCTGCCCACTGCTCAGAAATCCTTGCTCCTGGCTGTGGAACTTCTGGCTGTGGAACTCCTCCTCAGCCTGTGTCCGGCCAATCTTCAGCCTTGAGACTTTCTAGAACGGTGTTCCCTGAGTCATGAGAGTTGAGTTTCAAGTCCCGCACCCAGGGATTCCACTGCTGGGCAGCATAAAACAGTGTTCCCAACTGCTGTCCTCAAGAGCTGTAGCCCCCTGTGACCTGTGTCCCTTCTCCCATCAGAGCTTTGTTTTGCTGGTGCCTGGCTTGGGAGTCCTTGCCTTGCACAGGAGACTGGACTGGACTACAAACACATGCTAACAGTGGTAACAGGCAACTTTATTTACACAACTAAATAAATTTCAGCATTTGTGCATGCAGAGGAGGAAGATTGGCAGGACAGAGGACGCCTTTGACCTGAGGCTGCCTTTGGACGAGCAGGCACTGCCCCAGTATGTAATGGTCATGGTCCACTGCAGCCTGCAGTGGATCCTGTTCATCCTGCTGCCCATGTCTTTTTTCTCATGAGGCCCAGCAGTATCTGGTGCACCCGAGTTAAGAATTTCACCACTATCTGGTATGGATGTGGAGCAGGCAAGAGAGGTTGCCTTGACATTGGCTCCTCAGAGGGGTTTGAGGTCGACTCTGGCTCTGGTGTGGCTGTTGCAGTTGAGTGATCAGGAGTGGGAGTACAGCAGCCTGACTCTGTTGGTGCTGACTCTGGCTGCTCCAAGGGGGCTGAGCTGAAGGTTGGCTCTGGTGCTGGAGTAGCTGTTTCAGCTGACTCAGGATATGGAGTGGGAGTAGAGCAGCCTGACTCTGTTGGTGTTGGCTCTGGCTGCTCAAAAGGGGTTGAGCTGAAGGTTGGCTCTGGTGCTGGAGTGGCTGTTTCAGCTGACTCTGGACATGGAGTGGGAGTGGAGCAGCCTGACTCTGTTGGTGTTGGCTCTGGCTGCTCAAAAGGGGTTGAGCTGAAGGTTGGCTCTGGTGCTGGAGTGGCTGTTTCAGCTGACTCTGGACATGGAGTGGGAGTAGAGCAGTTTGACTCTGTTGGTGTTGGCTCTGGCTGCTCAAAAGAGGTTGAGCTGAAGGTTGGCTCTGGTGCTGGAGTGGCTGTTTCAGCTGACTCTGGACATGGAGTGGGAGTAGAGCAGCCTGACTCTGTTGGTGCTGACTCTGGCTGCTCCAAGGGGGCTGAGCTGAAGGTTGGCTCTGGTCTTGGAGTAGCTGTTTCAGCTGACTCAGGATATGGAGTGGGAGTAGAGCAGTTTGACTCTGTCAGTGTTGGCTCTGGCTGCTCAAGAGGGGTTGAGATGTAGGTTGTCTCTGGTGCTAGAGTGTCTGTTCCAGGTGGACGCATGCCCATCTGAATCAGGATCCAGTTGTAGAAGTACTGAGTGGAGGTGTAGACTCCCGGGCGTTTTGTTCTGACACAGCCTTTTCCCCAGCTGGTCACTCCAACAAGCCAAAAGTAGCCAGCATGGTTATCTTTGCACACCAGAGGCCCTCCACTGTCACCCTGCAACAGAGGAAAGAGGATTAGGGTGCTGTTGGGTGGCTGCTGTCAGCACTAGAGGCCTGTTTCTCTCTTGCAGCCCCTGCCACAGCTGTATTCATGGTACAAAAAGGCTTTGCTCAGGTGCTGGAGTCTCAAGAACCTTAGCTGGGAACAGGGTGGGTGTCTGTGAAGGCCCCCTTTTGTATCTGCACAGTGATCCTGGATGGGCAGAGCATAGATCATCCAGAATCTGGATCTGTGGGCTGCTGAGAACACTGGATGGGCTTTCTGGGCAGAGGGGCAGGCCTGGGGAACACGGTCACTTGGCAAGGAAACTCCAGCAGTGGAGGAAAAGTGGTTTGCCAGACAAAGCCCATGGTGACGGGGTACCTTCGCTGCTGGCTCCCAGCACTCATACCTGGCAGGTGTCCATGCCACCCCGTGGGTAGCCAGCACACAGGTTGTGGGTGTGGATGGCCCCAGCGTACCGACGGCTGCTGTTAACCAGCCGGATATCCAGGAGACGGACCTTGGCTTCCTGCAGGACATCACTCGGACCCTGAGCTGCAAGCACAGGAAGGAATGGGCACCCAGCAGCTCTTTGCCAGTTCCACTCCCCTGTCTGGGGGTGAACTCATTCCCTAGGGCTTGGCTTTGCCTCTGGAGCAGTTGTTGAAGCGCTGTGTCCTTTCTGTCTGCCTTTGGGGAGCAGGCCAGGCCCAGCTCTCCAGAGGCATACATCCTACAGCCTGACTTTGGTTTGTGCTGTCAGGAAGCCAAACCCATCTTGCTGGTGTGCCCAGCTCACCCTCAGGGCCCTTTTTGGGAACTCACCTTTTGCAGTGGCAGAACCCCAGCCAGCAATGTAGCAGGTTTTCAGCTCTGACACTGTGAGCGAGGCGTTGGGCACGCAGGCAAGCTGGACGTAGTCACTGCACTCCACGGGCTTGTCCAGCTCCAGCAGGGCGATGTCGTTCTGCT
The DNA here is from genome assembly GCF_050655825.1 of Lonchura striata. Taxonomy (NCBI): domain Eukaryota; kingdom Metazoa; phylum Chordata; class Aves; order Passeriformes; family Estrildidae; genus Lonchura; species Lonchura striata. Next base: position 7,812,775 of record NC_140729.1, read on the forward strand.
GGGAATCAGCCGTGTACTCCTGGTGGGCCAGGAGCCGCTTGATGTGGCGCACCTGAGTTTCAGGGCCCAGATGGGTCAGCTTGGTGGCCCCGATCAGCACACGCCACATGGTGACATTCCTGCAAGGCAGAGAGGGGTCTGAGGAAGAGCAGAGCCGTGTGCTGTTGATGCCTTAGGATTTTAGCTTTTGTATTTTTCATCCATTTGTAATCCTGCAGTTTTTTACTGTATAACTAAATTCTGCACACAGTGTGAGCTGCTGCTGCTTTCCCATTCTGGTCACAAAAATTCCTCTCCAGGCCTGGCAATCAAGGATACCTCACTGCCTCAGGCCTCGAGAGATGGAAACAAAAGTGAGTTGAGGGGAGCAAACTGGGGGTAAATGACTTCATTACCTGAAGCTGTAATTAGAAGATTAACCCTAAATATGCAAATGGACCAAATTTATAGGTGTGAAAACCTTTGACCCGTGGTCAATTTTGGGTTGTAGCACTTGGGGGGGTCTTTTGTTTTGCCTAAAATGGACCTGGAGGCCCTTCAATAAATATAATCACTTTTTATTCCTTGTCTGGCCTGTTTTTAGGTAGTCCTGAAAAGGCATCACTGTGGCAGCTCAGCACTTCCCTTCCTTCTGCTTCTCAAGGCAGAGAGGAAAGCAGGGCAATGAGGAGTGTGACTGCCCTAGCATGCCTTAGGCTCCAGGAATGCCACACTGGAGGCTGCTGGGCAGCAGTGGCACGAGCCCAGCCTTCTGAGCAGTCCCTCAGTTGGGCCCCGTAGTATTGAGGTGCTGCAGGCTGGGCAACTGTTTGTGTGGTGAGGATACCCTCATTCCCTGCTCCTCCTTACCTGGCCTGGAGGAAGCAATGGGCTGCTGTGAGGACCCACTGTGGGCTGATGAGGGACCCTCCACATGTATGGCCGGTGCCTATTTTCCTGGGGTCCTGGATGCTGACAATCCAGGGCCAGGCCCCTGGCAGGGCACCTGTGCCAGTCACAATTCGGTAGTCAGCATCTATGGAGTTGTAGTCAGAAGCCATGGGCCGGAGCCCACAGGTCCCTCTGGAAGCACAAAATCATTACTGCCCTTCTGTTCCAGTACCTGGGTGCTGGCAAGGAGGCTCCCACATGGGGTTTGGGGTGTGGCAATGGGGGACAAGCACCCTCCTAGAGCCTGGGGCCATACCTGCAGTTGCCCCAGGTACCATGTGCAGGTCTGTACACAGCCAGCAGGATGAAGAGGTACAGGTACAGAAGATTCATCGCTGTCAGCAGCATCTGTCAGCTGAAAGAGACAAAAGCTTGTCTCTTCCAGTGCAGTCTCTGACGAGTGCTGCAGCAACTGCACTGTCCATGGCACCTGGGGCTGATGTCACAGAGTGGGTGGTTCCAGGTTCTGGGCACAGTGTCCTCAGAGGGCAGGGAAAGGCCACAGCCTCACAGAACCACAGAATGGTTTGGGCTGGAAGGGACCTTGAAGGTTGTGAAAGGCAAAAGGGGTCCCTTGCCTCGCACATGCAAAACGACACCATGGGCAGACAAATCTGGCACAGAGGGAAAGTCACTCCAAAGGCAGTGTTTGGTCAGAGAGGGTGCTCAGAGCCACCACACGATGGAGAAAACTAGCACATCAAAGCTAGAAAGAGGACAGGAAGGAACAATGCCATGTGCAAACTACTTGGGGGGATGCTTCAAGGCACATAAGCCTTAGCTGATGGAACAAACCTGGAAACTCCTGAGTGTTGCAAGAGGAATTGCTGACCATGGCAGAGTGCGAGAAGCTGACAGGAGTTTCAATGCCATGAGGAAGCCCTTCTGAGTCTGTTTATACATTCTCCATGTCTGGAGCAGGGTGAGTACTGCAAATGCCTCAGTGCTGCCTCTTGCTTTGGAGACTGGTGCTGGAGGTCATGGCTGCAGAAAACAAGGGACTGAGATGGAGAGTGCTCATGCACTCACTTTTGTGGTTTGGGAATGGCATTCCCCAGTCTGGTGTTTCCACTGGAACACTGCAAACCACTGCTCCTCACTCCCTTCTCCCTCTCCCCTCCCTTCTCTGGTGGGCTTGAGAATAGAACTGGAAGCACAAAAGTTAAAGACTGTGGGTTGAGACAAGAACAATATAATGGAAACAGCAATGAAACAAGAAAATGAGCAGTAACCGCAACAATATTAATAATGGACTGGGACAATTCACATGCAACCATCCACCCCATAGAGCCTGGCAGTACCCAACCAGGCTGTCATGCATGTTATCCAGCGGAGATTTCTTCCCCTGTCCCTGGAAAATGTTGTGGAGTGGTTCAGAACAACCTCCACATCCTGGCCATGCCCTGTCCTGGTTATGGCAAAAATTTACCCCATCCTGGCCAGAACCAGGACATTCACCCTCATGATCTGCCCCACAGCTTTGGAATCTGTGCCAGAAGGTCTGGCAGGGCAGGGAGGGCAGTCACCAGGGATTGGCAGACGTTGGAAACTCCTTATCCCTCTCTCTGGCCCCTGGTTTTCCTTGTTTTATGGAATGGAAGAACACATGTCCAACTCCTCCCAGTATCTCCTTCACTGGAAATCCTCCGTGCTTTGATTCCTTCTCTGACATTCTGCTGCACCTGGGGAATGCAGTGGGAAAACCCAAGGCTTTGTGTGAAGGTCACTCCCTCAGCACTTCACCTGAGGTGCACAGGAAGGCTGCCCTGGCTCTACCACACCTCATCCAGAACACCTGGAAGCTCTTCCCTCCCCATTCACACACTCCCCTGCCTTGTCCTCCTCATCCCACAGGGATGCACAGAGGGGCTACCACACTTCACGGTTTGGTAGCCCTGATACCACACTCCTGACTGGAATGGGGTGACCCTGGGGCAGTTTTGGCCTGCATCAGTTCCATGTCCTGCCTCAGCACACCCAGGTTCTCTGTTGGCGTCTGTGCTCATCTCTGCAGCTTTGCTGTCCTGCACCAGGAGTTTGCTGAATAAAATCATCCTCTAGAAAGGACATGTGACACAAGCCCAGGAGTAAGCAGCACCATGGGAGAGTTCAGCAAGGTGCCCTGGGGACAGCCAGGCCAGGCAGGGGAAGGTGGGGGGACCACGGCCTCACTGAAGCAGCCACATTGTACAGCACAAAAAATAAAGCTAAATAAATGCTGGGATGAAATACAGCACTGCTGGGACTGCTCCATTTAGCAAATAACAGTTGTGGGGGAGATTTACAGATGTACTGGGTACATCTGGGAACTGGGGCTCCTGCTGGAAGTCTTCAATCTTGAAGCTCCCAGTTCCCAAAGCTGGTAAATCCTTCCCAGCAATGGCTCCTGAGGCAGGGAGAGGGGTGGAAAGCCAAGGATGGGGCAGAGATCAGAAGGAGCTGGGGAGCTCAGAGAGGTCTTCAAGGGGAAGAGGATTTGTCTGAAAGGCCCTCACTTTTCTGGTCATCTTGGCAACTCTGGCAGGTTTAACAGGAGGTTTGTCTGGAAACAAGACAGGGACATATTGGCATGATGGGTGCTGGCATATTCCAGTCTTAGGCTTTGCAGAGAGAGATTTGCTGTTTCCCCATAGGCCACAGAGGATTTTAATATGAGGTGAACTCCCCAAGCTTGCATCCACCCTGTTCCATGGCCTCTGGCTCTGAGAAATGCTCTCCTGTGCACCCTGCTTCATTCCCTCAGATCAATGGCTGATGTGCCAGCAGCTCCTGCTCCAGAAGGGCAGCACATGATGAAGGTGCCACCCCTGCAGCTGAAAAGAAGGTTCCTTTTGCCATGGCATTCCAGGAGGTCATAAGACACATCATCAATGGAGTCTGAAAAAAAGAAAAATTAGAAGTTGAGGCAGCTGCATTTACCAGTGTGGGCAGTCCAGAGAGAACTGCCTGGACCTGACCCAGTTTGTGGATCAGAGCCAGAAATAGGTTCCCTTAGCTAGAAATGAGACCTCTCTACCCAGAGAGCCAGCTGCTTGCCATTCCATTGCTCCCTGGCCACAAGCAGCACTTCATCCATGAGCTCTCACCCCACAGAGCCCCTAGGTAACCCTGAAAAGACTCCTTCAGTATCAGGGGCTGCAAGAGACCTCTAGATGAGCAGCTAGAGGATTAGGTGAGGAGAAGAACTGAAATAAAATGCGTGTTTTTCCCTGGATTTGTGGAAGACAACAAGAAAGAAATACAGGACCCCAAAAAACAAACCCACTCGATGGGAGAGGCAGGTGAGCACCTCTGGTTCAGGAATTACAGAATGCACTCAACTGCAGCTTGCAGACAAGGATCCTGGCACGTTCCAGCAGCCAGCACTGCCACCTGATCCCAGCATCCCTCTGCCCCATGGATTTACACAGGACCCCAAAGCCCCAGTGGTCAGTGAAAGGAAAACATCCAACTGTCCACACTTGGCAACCTACTCCTGGGTTCTGCAGCCTGTGGAGAAAGACAAATTCCCTCACTAGAAAACTAAGCAGGTTTGAGCTGGGCTTTCTCAAAGCACACTAAAGGCAGAGGTGGGCTTCTCCGTGCTGTTTGGGAAGTGGCACATGAACCACACGGGAATCAGAGAGAGATTATCAACTCCAGAGGCACTGCTGAGCGCAGCCTCTCCTGACTCCAGCTGGGCTCCAGCCCCGAGGTGACCTGTGCCTCCAAACAGAGGGGCCAGAGTGACCTGCACTGACCAGGCCGGCCACAGCTCCGTGTCACACTGACCACTGCAGCGTCCAGCCAGTCCCTCCAGAGGCTCTTCCAATCTCCACCTCCACCTTACAGGGGCATGGAACGCCGCTGATCACACCCGCTGCTCCCTGACCTGCAGCCAGAGGAAGATTTCCTCATTTGCTGCTGTGGCCAGTGGCACCTCTCTGTAGCAGGTTTTGCGTCCTGCTCGGTGCCCCAGTGCTCCAGACAGGCTGGCTCCGTGCTGCTGGGCCTCTCCCGGTCCCTCTGAGCAGGGCTGCAGCCGAGTCTTCAGAACAGCCCCAATTCCCCAAAACAGCCCCCAAAACAGCCCGGCGCTGTCTGTGTGGGGAACATCAAACCCACACCAAGGAATGGCTTTGCCCAGTGCCCCGGGATGGAGCAGCCCCGGCCTGCTCCACCAGAGCCCAGGGCGGCTCTGGGAGCCCTGAGGGCACGAGAGAAGGAAACTTCAGCGTGAGGGTCTGCAGCGGCCAGGGGAACACCAGCGCCTCCGAGCCGCCCTGCCAGACACGTACGGCCCTCCACCACCCTCGCAGTGGTGCGGGAATGTGCTCGCTGCTGAGGGCGGCCTCGCGGCTCGGCGAGCAGCTCGGGCAGGGCCGCCGCTGTCCGCTCCGTGCGGAGCGCAGCCTCCTCCGGACGCGGCCGTGAGGCGGTCTGGGCCCTCGGGTGTCGCCTCCGGCAGAATCAGCGGCTCGGTGGAGCTCACACGAAGCTCTCCCTGGGGCGGGACAGCCCTTGCCCGTGGGGTGTCGGGCGGGCCCCGGGCCGGCCGAGGGTTGCCCGGCTGAGCCCGGGGCCGCCCCTGACGTGGGGCTCTGGGGCAGAGTCCGGCCCGCGGTGCCCAGCAGGGATGCGCGGTTCTGTCTGTGCTCGGGCAGCACCAGAGTAGAGTTTTTCCCTGCTACAGTACCTACGCTACCCCGCGAAAGAGCATCGCTCAGGTTTGACAGGAGGAGAAATCTGTGTGGCCGTCAGCTATCACCTATGGCCCGGTCAGGATACTGATGGATTTTCTGACCTATTCGCTAGGGTCGTGTAAAATGTTAAACTGCAGATGCTTTCTGAAAGCAACTAGTGCTTTGAATGGTACAATCTGGATTACAGAAGCTTTATGTAGTGTTAGGCTGTGAACCACAATAGGTTTATTCTACAAGTTAATAGGGATATGCCAGATCATGTTACACTTCTGTTTTATCTTCTGTTTTGACCCTATGGCAAGCATCAGTTGGGTTTATTTAGCTCTTTATTAGCCCTTTATTTAGCTCTTAGCATTTTTCACATTTTGTGTGAAAAATGAATTAACTTTTAGGTAGATATTTTTAAAGAGGAAAAATGTATTTGTGCCTATTGATGCTGCAGTGATTTGTGGTTTTGAGACCCATCTTGCAAAATACCACATGCTGAGGCTGATTGTCATAGCTCTGAAGCCAGCCCTGGGTATGGAATGCTTTTCATTCTTTGGAGTGTTCATTCCAGGCAGTTCTGTGTAACGAGATCTTTACAGAGCATGGAAGATGCCTCTAGGGGAAGTCTCCATTTTGATTGCTGTGCCTAGACTAATTCTGATACTCCTGAGTTTGCTGTCAGGTTTTTACGATGCTGAAATGTGTGTTTTCCAGGTTCCTGTGTGGGCTATTTTTCACTAAGAATCTAGAAAATATCTTGGCTTTTCGTGGGGTTTAGTGCAAAATAGGTTTGACTGTAGGAACCACATTGTTGCAAAGATGAAGCATGCAATTAAAGTTCTTTCTAATAATTTGAGATGATTTAAATATATGTCAAATGAAATGCCATAGTCAAGGAACCAAAGCAGTCGAATGAATTGCCTATAAATTCCTTTGGCATGAAGCGTGTTGAGTGAAATGTTTATTTCTTCTAAGCAATAGGTCATAAGAGTGTTTAAATAAAGGTATAGTATATATAATGCACTGGAGCACAATCCATGGATTAGAGTGAAATTTCAACACTCAGTTCCTTTACTTAGAGAAGTCCACCTATGCCCAGATGGATTAATTAATTGTAGTGGTAGAAAATACAGGGTGTAAAACACAGCTGACTGTTGAGCTTAGTATATCACTATGTTGTAGAGAAACTCAAGAATCAAGAAAATTCTAAATAAGTAAATGCTAATTTGTCATGCAGTACTATGGTATTTTCAGGCAGCTAATCAAGAAAATTTGAATTGGAAGACCGTCAAACTTGTTTCATACAATAAAACTCTGAGAGACTTATCTACAAATAGAAACACAAGGAGCATCCTTTTTTGTACTCAGCAAAGAGCTGGAGTATGTTGTGCTGTTACGGAGGTTTATTTTTATAAACTACTCCAATGAATTTTATAAGCATGCAAAAGATTGTAAGTGCCCTGAAACATGTTTATTCTTGGACTGGCAATTACATACATGGATTCAGTTTTGATTTTCTTTAAAATAAAAATAAAAATATTTCTCTGGAGTAATTTGCTCTCGGTAACAAGAGTCATCTGCAAGAGAAATATCCAAACCAATTTCTGGGCAGTGGAAGTAGCTTTATTTTTTATAACATTCTTAGTACCTGTGACCAGGGTTGGTAGAGTGCCAGTCCTGCCAGCTTTAAGGAGCTGCATGTAAGTGTACCCTCGTTTCCTCAGAATCCCAGGGATGTGGACATTTCTTTGAGATGAGCTTTTAGGAAGCCCCAGAACATCTGGTGGTGTGACATCTTCCTGCATGCTCTGTTTCTGCACGTGATGTTTTCCAGTGCTTTCAAACATCCCTTCCCTTCTGTTTTTTCAGATGGTTATTTAGACCTATCTTGAGAGCTACTCTCTTCAGCCTCAGCTTTATCCAAGATACAATATGGTTATTATATAACCTAGTATTTTTTCATTTTACTTACATTTCATTACATAACCTAGTATTTTACATTGTTACTTGCACAGCAGAATAACTGCAGAACTCTGCTCGATCCAGGTTATACTGAAAACTAAAAAAAATGCTATTTTTACATGCCTGACATTTTTCTTGCATATTTGAGCTTAGGTATTATGTTTGCTCATTTCAGGAGTGCTTCTGAACCACAGTCCAGAAAGAAGAAAAATCTTCTTGGTTGAAGTTGAACATTTGTCTCTAAGAGTAAGAACAAAGCCATGCCAGTGCTTTCAGAAGACTCAGGTAATTCAGCTGCATGCTTTCAACAGAGCAGTGACTGAAATCTTGTCATACCTGTTTCACACATAAAAATAATTTAAATAGGAGTAAAATGTAATAGAATTAAGATAATTCAACTGAAGTTTCTGAGCAATTACCTACAAGAAGGAAGGTGGAATGTAAAAGGTGAAAATTAATAAAGTTTGTCAGGATCAGTTTCCTACTAACCCTAGAGCACCCAAATATACTCTGATAGACCTGAATATACTCTGATAGACTTGAATATATTCTGATAGATATGAATATATTCTGATAGACCTGAATATATTCTGATAGGCAGAATTGGACCCCTCAGTGTAACAGTGCCTTCTACATGTGCTTACTAAAGATCAGCCCATATATCTCTGCTGCTTGCTGTGTCATTTCTTAATATTTTCTGAACAGGGGTTGATAAACATTGTAAATATCCTTCCTTTTAACTTAAAATAAGTGTCTTTGTTCAAGGCTACTTTACTAGCTTCTCCAGTATGCTGCCCAGGAGAAGTCACAGATAATAAATGATGCTTAGGATTAAAGCAGGAGTGAGTTTGAGTCTCCTGGATCAAAATCCACTCTAAGGTTCGTGGAGAGAATAGCCACAGGAATAGATTTGAACCCCCTCCACCTTTTTATATTTCCTGTTTTGTTTTGGTCCTGTGTTCCCAGACATGGTTCACCGGGAAAAATCTGGCCTTTGTCTGGCTCTGTGTGTTGCAAAATTGGGATATTTAAATATTTTTTTAGAAAACTAGCCACAAGCTTTGATTCCACCACAATGGAAATCTACACTTTATCCTTTCTTCCTCTGGTCAGGCCTGGCTTTTTATAGGTGCCTCAGAGTGGAAGGGGCAGGATAACACTTGTAAGCAAAGCTGCTGGGGAGGTAGAGCTGCTACCTGTGCAAAAAAAGGTCATTCAATCAGTTTGAGAGTCTGCTGTGGTACTAAAATTTCAAATTTGTAAGAGGGGAAACAAAGGGTTCTGGAAACAAGGAGTAATAAACATGAAGTGTTAAATGTGAAAGATAATTTCTTAAGAAATATATATTGCTTTGTTAGATTTTGCCTTAATATGATGGTGTGCTTGACACTTATGAGGGGAGTGTTGCAAAATGAGCTGTGGATAAACACGAGATAATCACAAGTCTCTGCAAATGTGATGATCATCAATGTGATACCCAAATAAATGTAGTGACTGTTAAGACTGCAGTAGAAGGTCCTGTGAGAAATGCTGTGTAGAATGTTTTTGTTCTGTCCTGAATCTAAATTTAGGGTTGCATGAAACTTTGGCCCTTTTGACATCTCAGCTAAGACCTGATTCAAATCATAAAGAGGAAATGGGATTCCTTAGGGATGTCTTCAGTGAAAGAAGTCTCAGCTACCTGATGAAGGTAAAAGTTTGTATTTATTTATGTACATTCTCCTTACAGTTTACTTTTTCTCTGTTCCCTTGATTTATCAACCATTTACTTTGCCAAACCTTTTTTTTAAGAATTCTGTACTGACCAAAGCATATGTGTGCTTAAGAACAAACACTAATAATGTTTGACAATTAATATGTTGAACCTATTAAAACCGAGATCAAGGAGTAGAATGTTGCTGGCAGAGGTTCCAAAAAGTGCAAGAGGCTCCAGGGAATGGGGAAAATATGCAGATGGGATAGAAAACCTAATATCCCATTGAGTATGGGATAGAAAACTTCATATATGGGATAGAAAACCTCACATGCCATTGAATATGGGACAGAAACCCTCACATATGGGATAGAAAACCTCACATTCCATTGCATATGGGATAGAAAACCTAACACCCAACCTATAATAAAATCCCCTAATATAACTTTAGTTGCCAAGTATTGGTTATGCAAAAGCCAGATGATGCCTCTTCACAGAGATAATCTAGTTTATGAATGTATGGGAAATTAATTCAATAGTCCAGTTTTAATTTTTTAATGTGGAGGTGGGTTTTTTTGGGGGTGTTATTTGGTGGGGGTGTTTTGTTTTAATTTTGGTTCTGAGTTTCTTTGGGGTGGGTGTGCTAGGGAAGAAGTAAAGGGTTTGGGTTTGGGTGTTTGCTTTCCAGCCTTAGCACAGGGATGTGGCTTCCTCAGAGAGGGTGGTAAGGATGCTCAGTAGGGGAACATGAGGCACTTTGCCAAAATATTCCTTATGTCTTTGACAGATGTGGAGTCAGTCTGAGTGCCAGCAGTGTCTGCAGGGGAGCTGTGGACAGTTCATCTATCACAACACTGGGGGTGGCACAAAGCTCTTCTGGTCTGCCCACTGCTCAGAAATCCTTGCTCCTGGCTGTGGAACTTCTGGCTGTGGAACTCCTCCTCAGCCTGTGTCCGGCCAATCTTCAGCCTTGAGACTTTCTAGAACGGTGTTCCCTGAGTCATGAGAGTTGAGTTTCAAGTCCCGCACCCAGGGATTCCACTGCTGGGCAGCATAAAACAGTGTTCCCAACTGCTGTCCTCAAGAGCTGTAGCCCCCTGTGACCTGTGTCCCTTCTCCCATCAGAGCTTTGTTTTGCTGGTGCCTGGCTTGGGAGTCCTTGCCTTGCACAGGAGACTGGACTGGACTACAAACACATGCTAACAGTGGTAACAGGCAACTTTATTTACACAACTAAATAAATTTCAGCATTTGTGCATGCAGAGGAGGAAGATTGGCAGGACAGAGGACGCCTTTGACCTGAGGCTGCCTTTGGACGAGCAGGCACTGCCCCAGTATGTAATGGTCATGGTCCACTGCAGCCTGCAGTGGATCCTGTTCATCCTGCTGCCCATGTCTTTTTTCTCATGAGGCCCAGCAGTATCTGGTGCACCCGAGTTAAGAATTTCACCACTATCTGGTATGGATGTGGAGCAGGCAAGAGAGGTTGCATTGACATTGGCTCCTCAGAGGGGTTTGAGGTCGACTCTGGCTCTGGTGTGGCTGTTGCAGTTGAGTGATCAGGAGTGGGAGTACAGCAGCCTGACTCTGTTGGTGCTGACTCTGGCTGCTCCAAGGGGGCTGAGCTGAAGGTTGGCTCTGGTCTTGGAGTAGCTGTTTCAGCTGACTCAGGATATGGAGTGGGAGTAGAGCAGCCTGACTCTGTTGGTGTTGGCTCTGGCTGCTCAAAAGAGGTTGAGCTGAAGGTTGCCTCTGGTGCTGGAGTGGCTGTTTCAGCTGACTCTGGACATGGAGTGGGAGTAGAGCAGCCTGACTCTGTTGGTGTTGGCTCTGGCTGCTCAAAAGAGGTTGAGCTGAAGGTTGGCTCTGGTGCTGGAGTAGCTGTTTCAGCTGACTCTGGACATGGAGTGGGAGTAGAGCAGCCTGACTCTGTTGGTGTTGGCTCTGGCTGCTCAAAAGGGGTTGAGCTGAAGGTTGGCTCTGGTGCTGGAGTGGCTGTTTCAGCTGACTCTGGACATGGAGTGGGAGTGGAGCAGCCTGACTCTGTTGGTGTTGGCTCTGGCTGCTCAAAAGAGGTTGAGCTGAAGGTTGGCTCTGGTGCTGGAGTGGCTGTTTCAGCTGACTCTGGACATGGAGTGGGAGTAGAGCAGCCTGACTCTGTTGGTGCTGACTCTGGCTGCTCCAAGGGGGCTGAGCTGAAGGTTGGCTCTGGTCTTGGAGTAGCTGTTTCAGCTGACTCAGGATATGGAGTGGGAGTAGAGCAGTTTGACTCTGTCAGTGTTGGCTCTGGCTGCTCAAGAGGGGTTGAGATGTAGGTTGTCTCTGGTGCTAGAGTGTCTGTTCCAGGTGGACGCATGCCCATCTGAATCAGGATCCAGTTGTAGAAGTACTGAGTGGAGGTGTAGACTCCCGGGCGTTTTGTTCTGACACAGCCTTTTCCCCAGCTGGTCACTCCAACAAGCCAAAAGTAGCCAGCATGGTTATCTTTGCACACCAGAGGCCCTCCACTGTCACCCTGCAACAGAGGAAAGAGGATTAGGGTGCTGTTGGGTGGCTGCTGTCAGCACTAGAGGCCTGTTTCTCTCTTGCAGCCCCTGCCACAGCTGTATTCATGGTACAAAAAGGCTTTGCTCAGGTGCTGGAGTCTCAAGAACCTTAGCTGGGAACAGGGTGGGTGTCTGTGAAGGCCCCCTTTTGTATCTGCACAGTGATCCTGGATGGGCAGAGCATAGATCATCCAGAATCTGGATCTGTGGGCTGCTGAGAACACTGGATGGGCTTTCTGGGCAGAGGGGCAGGCCTGGGGAACACGGTCACTTGGCAAGGAAACTCCAGCAGTGGAGGAAAAGTGGTTTGCCAGACAAAGCCCATGGTGACGGGGTACCTTCGCTGCTGGCTCCCAGCACTCATACCTGGCAGGTGTCCATGCCACCCCGTGGGTAGCCAGCACACAGGTTGTGGGTGTGGATGGCCCCAGCGTACCGACGGCTGCTGTTAACCAGCCGGATATCCAGGAGACGGACCTTGGCTTCCTGCAGGACATCACTCGGACCCTGAGCTGCAAGCACAGGAAGGAATGGGCACCCAGCAGCTCTTTGCCAGTTCCACTCCCCTGTCTGGGGGTGAACTCATTCCCTAGGGCTTGGCTTTGCCTCTGGAGCAGTTGTTGAAGCGCTGTGTCCTTTCTGTCTGCCTTTGGGGAGCAGGCCAGGCCCAGCTCTCCAGAGGCATACATCCTACAGCCTGACTTTGGTTTGTGCTGTCAGGAAGCCAAACCCATCTTGCTGGTGTGCCCAGCTCACCCTCAGGGCCCTTTTTGGGAACTCACCTTTTGCAGTGGCAGAACCCCAGCCAGCAATGTAGCAGGTTTTCAGCTCTGACACTGTGAGCGAGGCGTTGGGCACGCAGGCAAGCTGGACGTAGTCACTGCACTCCACGGGCTTGTCCAGCTCCAGCAGGGCGATGTCGTTCTGCTGGGAATCAGCCGTGTACTCCTGGTGGGCCAGGAGCCGCTTGATGTGGCGCACCTGAGTTTCAGGGCCCAGATGGGTCAGCTTGGTGGCCCCGATCAGCACACGCCACATGGTGACATTCCTGCAAGGCAGAGAGGGGTCTGAGGAAGAGCAGAGCCGTGTGCTGTTGATGCCTTAGGATTTTAGCTTTTGTATTTTTCATCCATTTGTAATCCTGCAGTTTTTTACTGTATAACTAAATTCTGCACACAGTGTGAGCTGCTGCTGCTTTCCCATTCTGGTCACAAAAATTCCTCTCCAGGCCTGGCAATCAAGGATACCTCACTGCCTCAGGCCTCGAGAGATGGAAACAAAAGTGAGTTGAGGGGAGCAAACTGGGGGTAAATGACTTCATTACCTGAAGCTGTAATTAGAAGATTAACCCTAAATATGCAAATGGACCAAATTTATAGGTGTGAAAACCTTTGACCCGTGGTCAATTTTGGGTTGTAGCACTTGGGGGGGTCTTTTGTTTTGCCTAAAATGGACCTGGAGGCCCTTCAATAAATATAATCACTTTTTATTCCTTGTCTGGCCTGTTTTTAGGTAGTCCTGAAAAGGCATCACTGTGGCAGCTCAGCACTTCCCTTCCTTCTGCTTCTCAAGGCAGAGAGGAAAGCAGGGCAATGAGGAGTGTGACTGCCCTAGCATGCCTTAGGCTCCAGGAATGCCACACTGGAGGCTGCTGGGCAGCAGTGGCACGAGCCCAGCCTTCTGAGCAGTCCCTCAGTTGGGCCCCGTAGTATTGAGGTGCTGCAGGCTGGGCAACTGTTTGTGTGGTGAGGATACCCTCATTCCCTGCTCCTCCTTACCTGGCCTGGAGGAAGCAATGGGCTGCTGTGAGGACCCACTGTGGGCTGATGAGGGACCCTCCACATGTATGGCCGGTGCCTATTTTCCTGGGGTCCTGGATGCTGACAATCCAGGGCCAGGCCCCTGGCAGGGCACCTGTGCCAGTCACAATTCGGTAGTCAGCATCTATGGAGTTGTAGTCAGAAGCCATGGGCCGGAGCCCACAGGTCCCTCTGGAAGCACAAAATCATTACTGCCCTTCTGTTCCAGTACCTGGGTGCTGGCAAGGAGGCTCCCACATGGGGTTTGGGGTGTGGCAATGGGGGACAAGCACCCTCCTAGAGCCTGGGGCCATACCTGCAGTTGCCCCAGGTACCATGTGCAGGTCTGTACACAGCCAGCAGGATGAAGAGGTACAGGTACAGAAGATTCATCGCTGTCAGCAGCATCTGTCAGCTGAAAGAGACAAAAGCTTGTCTCTTCCAGTGCAGTCTCTGACGAGTGCTGCAGCAACTGCACTGTCCATGGCACCTGGGGCTGATGTCACAGAGTGGGTGGTTCCAGGTTCTGGGCACAGTGTCCTCAGAGGGCAGGGAAAGGCCACAGCCTCACAGAACCACAGAATGGTTTGGGCTGGAAGGGACCTTGAAGGTTGTGAAAGGCAAAAGGGGTCCCTTGCCTCGCACATGCAAAACGACACCATGGGCAGACAAATCTGGCACAGAGGGAAAGTCACTCCAAAGGCAGTGTTTGGTCAGAGAGGGTGCTCAGAGCCACCACACGATGGAGAAAACTAGCACATCAAAGCTAGAAAGAGGACAGGAAGGAACAATGCCATGTGCAAACTACTTGGGGGGATGCTTCAAGGCACATAAGCCTTAGCTGATGGAACAAACCTGGAAACTCCTGAGTGTTGCAAGAGGAATTGCTGACCATGGCAGAGTGCGAGAAGCTGACAGGAGTTTCAATGCCATGAGGAAGCCCTTCTGAGTCTGTTTATACATTCTCCATGTCTGGAGCAGGGTGAGTACTGCAAATGCCTCAGTGCTGCCTCTTGCTTTGGAGACTGGTGCTGGAGGTCATGGCTGCAGAAAACAAGGGACTGAGATGGAGAGTGCTCATGCACTCACTTTTGTGGTTTGGGAATGGCATTCCCCAGTCTGGTGTTTCCACTGGAACACTGCAAACCACTGCTCCTCACTCCCTTCTCCCTCTCCCCTCCCTTCTCTGGTGGGCTTGAGAATAGAACTGGAAGCACAAAAGTTAAAGACTGTGGGTTGAGACAAGAACAATATAATGGAAACAGCAATGAAACAAGAAAATGAGCAGTAACCGCAACAATATTAATAATGGACTGGGACAATTCACATGCAACCATCCACCCCATAGAGCCTGGCAGTACCCAACCAGGCTGTCATGCATGTTATCCAGCGGAGATTTCTTCCCCTGTCCCTGGAAAATGTTGTGGAGTGGTTCAGAACAACCTCCACGTCCTGGCCATGCCCTGTCCTGGTTATGGCAAAAATTTACCCCATCCTGGCCAGAACCAGGACATTCACCCTCATGATCTGCCCCACAGCTTTGGAATCTGTGCCAGAGGGTCTGGCAGGGCAGGGAGGGCAGTCACCAGGGATTGGCAGACGTTGGAAACTCCTTATCCCTCTCTCTGGCCCCTGGTTTTCCTTGTTTTATGGAATGGAAGAACACATGTCCAACTCCTCCCAGTATCTCCTTCACTGGAAATCCTCCGTGCTTTGATTCCTTCTCTGACATTCTGCTGCACCTGGGGAATGCAGTGGGAAAACCCAAGGCTTTGTGTGAAGGTCACTCCCTCAGCACTTCACCTGAGGTGCACAGGAAGGCTGCCCTGGCTCTACCACACCTCATCCAGAACACCTGGAAGCTCTTCCCTCCCCATTCACACACTCCCCTGCCTTGTCCTCCTCATCCCACAGGGATGCACAGAGGGGCTACCACACTTCACGGTTTGGTAGCCCTGATACCACACTCCTGACTGGAATGGGGTGACCCTGGGGCAGTTTTGGCCTGCATCAGTTCCATGTCCTGCCTCAGCACACCCAGGTTCTCTGTTGGCGTCTGTGCTCATCTCTGCAGCTTTGCTGTCCTGCACCAGGAGTTTGCTGAATAAAATCATCCTCTAGAAAGGACATGTGACACAAGCCCAGGAGTAAGCAGCACCATGGGAGAGTTCAGCAAGGTGCCCTGGGGACAGCCAGGCCAGGCAGGGGAAGGTGGGGGGACCACGGCCTCACTGAAGCAGCCACATTGTACAGCACAAAAAATAAAGCTAAATAAATGCTGGGATGAAATACAGCACTGCTGGGACTGCTCCATTTAGCAAATAACAGTTGTGGGGGAGATTTACAGATGTACTGGGTACATCTGGGAACTGGGGCTCCTGCTGGAAGTCTTCAATCTTGAAGCTCCCAGTTCCCAAAGCTGGTAAATCCTTCCCAGCAATGGCTCCTGAGGCAGGGAGAGGGGTGGAAAGCCAAGGATGGGGCAGAGATCAGAAGGAGCTGGGGAGCTCAGAGAGGTCTTCAAGGGGAAGAGGATTTGTCTGAAAGGCCCTCACTTTTCTGGTCATCTTGGCAACTCTGGCAGGTTTAACAGGAGGTTTGTCTGGAAACAAGACAGGGACATATTGGCATGATGGGTGCTGGCATATTCCAGTCTTAGGCTTTGCAGAGAGAGATTTGCTGTTTCCCCATAGGCCACAGAGGATTTTAATATGAGGTGAACTCCCCAAGCTTGCATCCACCCTGTTCCATGGCCTCTGGCTCTGAGAAATGCTCTCCTGTGCACCCTGCTTCATTCCCTCAGATCAATGGCTGATGTGCCAGCAGCTCCTGCTCCAGAAGGGCAGCACATGATGAAGGTGCCACCCCTGCAGCTGAAAAGAAGGTTCCTTTTGCCATGGCATTCCAGGAGGTCATAAGACACATCATCAATGGAGTCTGAAAAAAAGAAAAATTAGAAGTTGAGGCAGCTGCATTTACCAGTGTGGGCAGTCCAGAGAGAACTGCCTGGACCTGACCCAGTTTGTGGATCAGAGCCAGAAATAGGTTCCCTTAGCTAGAAATGAGACCTCTCTACCCAGAGAGCCAGCTGCTTGCCATTCCATTGCTCCCTGGCCACAAGCAGCACTTCATCCATGAGCTCTCACCCCACAGAGCCCCTAGGTAACCCTGAAAAGACTCCTTCAGTATCAGGGGCTGCAAGAGACCTCTAGATGAGCAGCTAGAGGATTAGGTGAGGAGAAGAACTGAAATAAAATGCGTGTTTTTCCCTGGATTTGTGGAAGACAACAAGAAAGAAATACAGGACCCCAAAAAACAAACCCACTCGATGGGAGAGGCAGGTGAGCACCTCTGGTTCAGGAATTACAGAATGCACTCAACTGCAGCTTGCAGACAAGGATCCTGGCACGTTCCAGCAGCCAGCACTGCCACCTGATCCCAGCATCCCTCTGCCCCATGGATTTACACAGGACCCCAAAGCCCCAGTGGTCAGTGAAAGGAAAACATCCAACTGTCCACACTTGGCAACCTACTCCCGGGTTCTGCAGCCTGTGGAGAAAGACAAATTCCCTCACTAGAAAACTAAGCAGGTTTGAGCTGGGCTTTCTCAAAGCACACTAAAGGCAGAGGTGGGCTTCTCCGTGCTGTTTGGGAAGTGGCACATGAACCACACGGGAATCAGAGAGAGATTATCAACTCCAGAGGCACTGCTGAGCGCAGCCTCTCCTGACTCCAGCTGGGCTCCAGCCCCGAGGTGACCTGTGCCTCCAAACAGAGGGGCCAGAGTGACCTGCACTGACCAGGCCGGCCACAGCTCCGTGTCACACTGACCACTGCAGCGTCCAGCCAGTCCCTCCAGAGGCTCTTCCAATCTCCACCTCCACCTTACAGGGGCATGGAACGCCGCTGATCACACCCGCTGCTCCCTGACCTGCAGCCAGAGGAAGATTTCCTCATTTGCTGCTGTGGCCAGTGGCACCTCTCTGTAGCAGGTTTTGCGTCCTGCTCGGTGCCCCAGTGCTCCAGACAGGCTGGCTCCGTGCTGCTGGGCCTCTCCCGGTCCCTCTGAGCAGGGCTGCAGCCGAGTCTTCAGAACAGCCCCAATTCCCCAAAACAGCCCCCAAAACAGCCCGGCGCTGTCTGTGTGGGGAACATCAAACCCACACCAAGGAATGGCTTTGCCCAGTGCCCCGGGATGGAGCAGCCCCGGCCTGCTCCACCAGAGCCCAGGGCGGCTCTGGGAGCCCTGAGGGCACGAGAGAAGGAAACTTCAGCGTGAGGGTCTGCAGCGGCCAGGGGAACACCAGCGCCTCCGAGCCGCCCTGCCAGACACGTACGGCCCTCCACCACCCTCGCAGTGGTGCGGGAATGTGCTCGCTGCTGAGGGCGGCCTCGCGGCTCGGCGAGCAGCTCGGGCAGGGCCGCCGCTGTCCGCTCCGTGCGGAGCGCAGCCTCCTCCGGACGCGGCCGTGAGGCGGTCTGGGCCCTCGGGTGTCGCCTCCGGCAGAATCAGCGGCTCGGTGGAGCTCACACGAAGCTCTCCCTGGGGCGGGACAGCCCTTGCCCGTGGGGTGTCGGGCGGGCCCCGGGCCGGCCGAGGGTTGCCCGGCTGAGCCCGGGGCCGCCCCTGACGTGGGGCTCTGGGGCAGAGTCCGGCCCGCGGTGCCCAGCAGGGATGCGCGGTTCTGTCTGTGCTCGGGCAGCACCAGAGTAGAGTTTTTCCCTGCTACAGTACCTATGCTACCCCGCGAAAGAGCATCGCTCAGGTTTGACAGGAGGAGAAATCTGTGTGGCCGTCAGCTATCACCTATGGCCCGGTCAGGATACTGATGGATTTTCTGACCTATTCGCTAGGGTCGTGTAAAATGTTAAACTGCAGATGCTTTCTGAAAGCAACTAGTGCTTTGAATGGTACAATCTGGATTACAGAAGCTTTATGTAGTGTTAGGCTGTGAACCACAATAGGTTTATTCTACAAGTTAATAGGGATATGCCAGATCATGTTACACTTCTGTTTTATCTTCTGTTTTGACCCTATGGCAAGCATCAGTTGGGTTTATTTAGCTCTTTATTAGCCCTTTATTTAGCTCTTAGCATTTTTCACATTTTGTGTGAAAAATGAATTAACTTTTAGGTAGATATTTTTAAAGAGGAAAAATGTATTTGTGCCTATTGATGCTGCAGTGATTTGTGGTTTTGAGACCCATCTTGCAAAATACCACATGCTGAGGCTGATTGTCATAGCTCTGAAGCCAGCCCTGGGTATGGAATGCTTTTCATTCTTTGGAGTGTTCATTCCAGGCAGTTCTGTGTAACGAGATCTTTACAGAGCATGGAAGATGCCTCTAGGGGAAGTCTCCATTTTGATTGCTGTGCCTAGACTAATTCTGATACTCCTGAGTTTGCTGTCAGGTTTTTACGATGCTGAAATGTGTGTTTTCCAGGTTCCTGTGTGGGCTATTTTTCACTAAGAATCTAGAAAATATCTTGGCTTTTCGTGGGGTTTAGTGCAAAATAGGTTTGACTGTAGGAACCACATTGTTGCAAAGATGAAGCATGCAATTAAAGTTCTTTCTAATAATTTGAGATGATTTAAATATATGTCAAATGAAATGCCATAGTCAAGGAACCAAAGCAGTCGAATGAATTGCCTATAAATTCCTTTGGCATGAAGCGTGTTGAGTGAAATGTTTATTTCTTCTAAGCAATAGGTCATAAGAGTGTTTAAATAAAGGTATAGTATATATAATGCACTGGAGCACAATCCATGGATTAGAGTGAAATTTCAACACTCAGTTCCTTTACTTAGAGAAGTCCACCTATGCCCAGATGGATTAATTAATTGTAGTGGTAGAAAATACAGGGTGTAAAACACAGCTGACTGTTGAGCTTAGTATATCACTATGTTGTAGAGAAACTCAAGAATCAAGAAAATTCTAAATAAGTAAATGCTAATTTGTCATGCAGTACTATGGTATTTTCAGGCAGCTAATCAAGAAAATTTGAATTGGAAGACCGTCAAACTTGTTTCATACAATAAAACTCTGAGAGACTTATCTACAAATAGAAACACAAGGAGCATCCTTTTTTGTACTCAGCAAAGAGCTGGAGTATGTTGTGCTGTTACGGAGGTTTATTTTTATAAACTACTCCAATGAATTTTATAAGCATGTAAAAGATTGTAAGTGCCCTGAAACATGTTTATTCTTGGACTGGCAATTACATACATGGATTCAGTTTTGATTTTCTTTAAAATAAAAATAAAAATATTTCTCTGGAGTAATTTGCTCTCGGTAACAAGAGTCATCTGCAAGAGAAATATCCAAACCAATTTCTGGGCAGTGGAAGTAGCTTTATTTTTTATAACATTCTTAGTACCTGTGACCAGGGTTGGTAGAGTGCCAGTCCTGCCAGCTTTAAGGAGCTGCATGTAAGTGTACCCTCGTTTCCTCAGAATCCCAGGGATGTGGACATTTCTTTGAGATGAGCTTTTAGGAAGCCCCAGAACATCTGGTGGTGTGACATCTTCCTGCATGCTCTGTTTCTGCACGTGATGTTTTCCAGTGCTTTCAAACATCCCTTCCCTTCTGTTTTTTCAGATGGTTATTTAGACCTATCTTGAGAGCTACTCTCTTCAGCCTCAGCTTTATCCAAGATACAATATGGTTATTATATAACCTAGTATTTTTTCATTTTACTTACATTTCATTACATAACCTAGTATTTTACATTGTTACTTGCACAGCAGAATAACTGCAGAACTCTGCTCGATCCAGGTTATACTGAAAACTAAAAAAAATGCTATTTTTACATGCCTGACATTTTTCTTGCATATTTGAGCTTAGGTATTATGTTTGCTCATTTCAGGAGTGCTTCTGAACCACAGTCCAGAAAGAAGAAAAATCTTCTTGGTTGAAGTTGAACATTTGTCTCTAAGAGTAAGAACAAAGCCATGCCAGTGCTTTCAGAAGACTCAGGTAATTCAGCTGCATGCTTTCAACAGAGCAGTGACTGAAATCTTGTCATACCTGTTTCACACATAAAAATAATTTAAATAGGAGTAAAATGTAATAGAATTAAGATAATTCAACTGAAGTTTCTGAGCAATTACCTACAAGAAGGAAGGTGGAATGTAAAAGGTGAAAATTAATAAAGTTTGTCAGGATCAGTTTCCTACTAACCCTAGAGCACCCAAATATACTCTGATAGACCTGAATATACTCTGATAGACTTGAATATATTCTGATAGATCTGAATATATTCTGATAGACCTGAATATATTCTGATAGGCAGAATTGGACCCCTCAGTGTAACAGTGCCTTCTACATGTGCTTACTAAAGATCAGCCCATATATCTCTGCTGCTTGCTGTGTCATTTCTTAATATTTTCTGAACAGGGGTTGATAAACATTGTAAATATCCTTCCTTTTAACTTAAAATAAGTGTCTTTGTTCAAGGCTACTTTACTAGCTTCTCCAGTATGCTGCCCAGGAGAAGTCACAGATAATAAATGATGCTTAGGATTAAAGCAGGAGTGAGTTTGAGTCTCCTGGATCAAAATCCACTCTAAGGTTCGTGGAGAGAATAGCCACAGGAATAGATTTGAACCCCCTCCACCTTTTTATATTTCCTGTTTTGTTTTGGTCCTGTGTTCCCAGACATGGTTCACCGGGAAAAATCTGGCCTTTGTCTGGCTCTGTGTGTTGCAAAATTGGGATATTTAAATATTTTTTTAGAAAACTAGCCACAAGCTTTGATTCCACCACAATGGAAATCTACACTTTATCCTTTCTTCCTCTGGTCAGGCCTGGCTTTTTATAGGTGCCTCAGAGTGGAAGGGGCAGGATAACACTTGTAAGCAAAGCTGCTGGGGAGGTAGAGCTGCTACCTGTGCAAAAAAAGGTCATTCAATCAGTTTGAGAGTCTGCTGTGGTACTAAAATTTCAAATTTGTAAGAGGGGAAACAAAGGGTTCTGGAAACAAGGAGTAATAAACATGAAGTGTTAAATGTGAAAGATAATTTCTTAAGAAATATATATTGCTTTGTTAGATTTTGCCTTAATATGATGGTGTGCTTGACACTTATGAGGGGAGTGTTGCAAAATGAGCTGTGGATAAACACGAGATAATCACAAGTCTCTGCAAATGTGATGATCATCAATGTGATACCCAAATAAATGTAGTGACTGTTAAGACTGCAGTAGAAGGTCCTGTGAGAAATGCTGTGTAGAATGTTTTTGTTCTGTCCTGAATCTAAATTTAGGGTTGCATGAAACTTTGGCCCTTTTGACATCTCAGCTAAGACCTGATTCAAATCATAAAGAGGAAATGGGATTCCTTAGGGATGTCTTCAGTGAAAGAAGTCTCAGCTACCTGATGAAGGTAAAAGTTTGTATTTATTTATGTACATTCTCCTTACAGTTTACTTTTTCTCTGTTCCCTTGATTTATCAACCATTTACTTTGCCAAACCTTTTTTTTAAGAATTCTGTACTGACCAAAGCATATGTGTGCTTAAGAACAAACACTAATAATGTTTGACAATTAATATGTTGAACCTATTAAAACCGAGATCAAGGAGTAGAATGTTGCTGGCAGAGGTTCCAAAAAGTGCAAGAGGCTCCAGGGAATGGGGAAAATATGCAGATGGGATAGAAAACCTAATATCCCATTGAGTATGGGATAGAAAACTTCATATATGGGATAGAAAACCTCACATGCCATTGAATATGGGACAGAAACCCTCACATATGGGATAGAAAACCTCACATTCCATTGCATATGGGATAGAAAACCTAACACCCAACCTATAATAAAATCCCCTAATATAACTTTAGTTGCCAAGTATTGGTTATGCAAAAGCCAGATGATGCCTCTTCACAGAGATAATCTAGTTTATGAATGTATGGGAAATTAATTCAATAGTCCAGTTTTAATTTTTTAATGTGGAGGTGGGTTTTTTTGGGGGTGTTATTTGGTGGGGGTGTTTTGTTTTAATTTTGGTTCTGAGTTTCTTTGGGGTGGGTGTGCTAGGGAAGAAGTAAAGGGTTTGGGTTTGGGTGTTTGCTTTCCAGCCTTAGCACAGGGATGTGGCTTCCTCAGAGAGGGTGGTAAGGATGCTCAGTAGGGGAACATGAGGCACTTTGCCAAAATATTCCTTATGTCTTTGACAGATGTGGAGTCAGTCTGAGTGCCAGCAGTGTCTGCAGGGGAGCTGTGGACAGTTCATCTATCACAACACTGGGGGTGGCACAAAGCTCTTCTGGTCTGCCCACTGCTCAGAAATCCTTGCTCCTGGCTGTGGAACTTCTGGCTGTGGAACTCCTCCTCAGCCTGTGTCCGGCCAATCTTCAGCCTTGAGACTTTCTAGAACGGTGTTCCCTGAGTCATGAGAGTTGAGTTTCAAGTCCCGCACCCAGGGATTCCACTGCTGGGCAGCATAAAACAGTGTTCCCAACTGCTGTCCTCAAGAGCTGTAGCCCCCTGTGACCTGTGTCCCTTCTCCCATCAGAGCTTTGTTTTGCTGGTGCCTGGCTTGGGAGTCCTTGCCTTGCACAGGAGACTGGACTGGACTACAAACACATGCTAACAGTGGTAACAGGCAACTTTATTTACACAACTAAATAAATTTCAGCATTTGTGCATGCAGAGGAGGAAGATTGGCAGGACAGAGGACGCCTTTGACCTGAGGCTGCCTTTGGACGAGCAGGCACTGCCCCAGTATGTAATGGTCATGGTCCACTGCAGCCTGCAGTGGATCCTGTTCATCCTGCTGCCCATGTCTTTTTTCTCATGAGGCCCAGCAGTATCTGGTGCACCCGAGTTAAGAATTTCACCACTATCTGGTATGGATGTGGAGCAGGCAAGAGAGGTTGCATTGACATTGGCTCCTCAGAGGGGTTTGAGGTCGACTCTGGCTCTGGTGTGGCTGTTGCAGTTGAGTGATCAGGAGTGGGAGTACAGCAGCCTGACTCTGTTGGTGCTGACTCTGGCTGCTCCAAGGGGGCTGAGCTGAAGGTTGGCTCTGGTCTTGGAGTAGCTGTTTCAGCTGACTCAGGATATGGAGTGGGAGTAGAGCAGCCTGACTCTGTTGGTGTTGGCTCTGGCTGCTCAAAAGGGGTTGAGCTGAAGGTTGGCTCTGGTGCTGGAGTGGCTGTTTCAGCTGACTCTGGACATGGAGTGGGAGTGGAGCAGCCTGACTCTGTTGGTGTTGGCTCTGGCTGCTCAAAAGAGGTTGAGCTGAAGGTTGGCTCTGGTGCTGGAGTGGCTGTTTCAGCTGACTCTGGACATGGAGTGGGAGTAGAGCAGCCTGACTCTGTTGGTGCTGACTCTGGCTGCTCCAAGGGGGCTGAGCTGAAGGTTGGCTCTGGTCTTGGAGTAGCTGTTTCAGCTGACTCAGGATATGGAGTGGGAGTAGAGCAGTTTGACTCTGTCAGTGTTGGCTCTGGCTGCTCAAGAGGGGTTGAGATGTAGGTTGTCTCTGGTGCTAGAGTGTCTGTTCCAGGTGGACGCATGCCCATCTGAATCAGGATCCAGTTGTAGAAGTACTGAGTGGAGGTGTAGACTCCCGGGCGTTTTGTTCTGACACAGCCTTTTCCCCAGCTGGTCACTCCAACAAGCCAAAAGTAGCCAGCATGGTTATCTTTGCACACCAGAGGCCCTCCACTGTCACCCTGCAACAGAGGAAAGAGGATTAGGGTGCTGTTGGGTGGCTGCTGTCAGCACTAGAGGCCTGTTTCTCTCTTGCAGCCCCTGCCACAGCTGTATTCATGGTACAAAAAGGCTTTGCTCAGGTGCTGGAGTCTCAAGAACCTTAGCTGGGAACAGGGTGGGTGTCTGTGAAGGCCCCCTTTTGTATCTGCACAGTGATCCTGGATGGGCAGAGCATAGATCATCCAGAATCTGGATCTGTGGGCTGCTGAGAACACTGGATGGGCTTTCTGGGCAGAGGGGCAGGCCTGGGGAACACGGTCACTTGGCAAGGAAACTCCAGCAGTGGAGGAAAAGTGGTTTGCCAGACAAAGCCCATGGTGACGGGGTACCTTCGCTGCTGGCTCCCAGCACTCATACCTGGCAGGTGTCCATGCCACCCCGTGGGTAGCCAGCACACAGGTTGTGGGTGTGGATGGCCCCAGCGTACCGACGGCTGCTGTTAACCAGCCGGATATCCAGGAGACGGACCTTGGCTTCCTGCAGGACATCACTCGGACCCTGAGCTGCAAGCACAGGAAGGAATGGGCACCCAGCAGCTCTTTGCCAGTTCCACTCCCCTGTCTGGGGGTGAACTCATTCCCTAGGGCTTGGCTTTGCCTCTGGAGCAGTTGTTGAAGCGCTGTGTCCTTTCTGTCTGCCTTTGGGGAGCAGGCCAGGCCCAGCTCTCCAGAGGCATACATCCTACAGCCTGACTTTGGTTTGTGCTGTCAGGAAGCCAAACCCATCTTGCTGGTGTGCCCAGCTCACCCTCAGGGCCCTTTTTGGGAACTCACCTTTTGCAGTGGCAGAACCCCAGCCAGCAATGTAGCAGGTTTTCAGCTCTGACACTGTGAGCGAGGCGTTGGGCACGCAGGCAAGCTGGACGTAGTCACTGCACTCCACGGGCTTGTCCAGCTCCAGCAGGGCGATGTCGTTCTGCTGGGAATCAGCCGTGTACTCCTGGTGGGCCAGGAGCCGCTTGATGTGGCGCACCTGAGTTTCAGGGCCCAGATGGGTCAGCTTGGTGGCCCCGATCAGCACACGCCACATGGTGACATTCCTGCAAGGCAGAGAGGGGTCTGAGGAAGAGCAGAGCCGTGTGCTGTTGATGCCTTAGGATTTTAGCTTTTGTATTTTTCATCCATTTGTAATCCTGCAGTTTTTTACTGTATAACTAAATTCTGCACACAGTGTGAGCTGCTGCTGCTTTCCCATTCTGGTCACAAAAATTCCTCTCCAGGCCTGGCAATCAAGGATACCTCACTGCCTCAGGCCTCGAGAGATGGAAACAAAAGTGAGTTGAGGGGAGCAAACTGGGGGTAAATGACTTCATTACCTGAAGCTGTAATTAGAAGATTAACCCTAAATATGCAAATGGACCAAATTTATAGGTGTGAAAACCTTTGACCCGTGGTCAATTTTGGGTTGTAGCACTTGGGGGGGTCTTTTGTTTTGCCTAAAATGGACCTGGAGGCCCTTCAATAAATATAATCACTTTTTATTCCTTGTCTGGCCTGTTTTTAGGTAGTCCTGAAAAGGCATCACTGTGGCAGCTCAGCACTTCCCTTCCTTCTGCTTCTCAAGGCAGAGAGGAAAGCAGGGCAATGAGGAGTGTGACTGCCCTAGCATGCCTTAGGCTCCAGGAATGCCACACTGGAGGCTGCTGGGCAGCAGTGGCACGAGCCCAGCCTTCTGAGCAGTCCCTCAGTTGGGCCCCGTAGTATTGAGGTGCTGCAGGCTGGGCAACTGTTTGTGTGGTGAGGATACCCTCATTCCCTGCTCCTCCTTACCTGGCCTGGAGGAAGCAATGGGCTGCTGTGAGGACCCACTGTGGGCTGATGAGGGACCCTCCACATGTATGGCCGGTGCCTATTTTCCTGGGGTCCTGGATGCTGACAATCCAGGGCCAGGCCCCTGGCAGGGCACCTGTGCCAGTCACAATTCGGTAGTCAGCATCTATGGAGTTGTAGTCAGAAGCCATGGGCCGGAGCCCACAGGTCCCTCTGGAAGCACAAAATCATTACTGCCCTTCTGTTCCAGTACCTGGGTGCTGGCAAGGAGGCTCCCACATGGGGTTTGGGGTGTGGCAATGGGGGACAAGCACCCTCCTAGAGCCTGGGGCCATACCTGCAGTTGCCCCAGGTACCATGTGCAGGTCTGTACACAGCCAGCAGGATGAAGAGGTACAGGTACAGAAGATTCATCGCTGTCAGCAGCATCTGTCAGCTGAAAGAGACAAAAGCTTGTCTCTTCCAGTGCAGTCTCTGACGAGTGCTGCAGCAACTGCACTGTCCATGGCACCTGGGGCTGATGTCACAGAGTGGGTGGTTCCAGGTTCTGGGCACAGTGTCCTCAGAGGGCAGGGAAAGGCCACAGCCTCACAGAACCACAGAATGGTTTGGGCTGGAAGGGACCTTGAAGGTTGTGAAAGGCAAAAGGGGTCCCTTGCCTCGCACATGCAAAACGACACCATGGGCAGACAAATCTGGCACAGAGGGAAAGTCACTCCAAAGGCAGTGTTTGGTCAGAGAGGGTGCTCAGAGCCACCACACGATGGAGAAAACTAGCACATCAAAGCTAGAAAGAGGACAGGAAGGAACAATGCCATGTGCAAACTACTTGGGGGGATGCTTCAAGGCACATAAGCCTTAGCTGATGGAACAAACCTGGAAACTCCTGAGTGTTGCAAGAGGAATTGCTGACCATGGCAGAGTGCGAGAAGCTGACAGGAGTTTCAATGCCATGAGGAAGCCCTTCTGAGTCTGTTTATACATTCTCCATGTCTGGAGCAGGGTGAGTACTGCAAATGCCTCAGTGCTGCCTCTTGCTTTGGAGACTGGTGCTGGAGGTCATGGCTGCAGAAAACAAGGGACTGAGATGGAGAGTGCTCATGCACTCACTTTTGTGGTTTGGGAATGGCATTCCCCAGTCTGGTGTTTCCACTGGAACACTGCAAACCACTGCTCCTCACTCCCTTCTCCCTCTCCCCTCCCTTCTCTGGTGGGCTTGAGAATAGAACTGGAAGCACAAAAGTTAAAGACTGTGGGTTGAGACAAGAACAATATAATGGAAACAGCAATGAAACAAGAAAATGAGCAGTAACCGCAACAATATTAATAATGGACTGGGACAATTCACATGCAACCATCCACCCCATAGAGCCTGGCAGTACCCAACCAGGCTGTCATGCATGTTATCCAGCGGAGATTTCTTCCCCTGTCCCTGGAAAATGTTGTGGAGTGGTTCAGAACAACCTCCACGTCCTGGCCATGCCCTGTCCTGGTTATGGCAAAAATTTACCCCATCCTGGCCAGAACCAGGACATTCACCCTCATGATCTGCCCCACAGCTTTGGAATCTGTGCCAGAGGGTCTGGCAGGGCAGGGAGGGCAGTCACCAGGGATTGGCAGACGTTGGAAACTCCTTATCCCTCTCTCTGGCCCCTGGTTTTCCTTGTTTTATGGAATGGAAGAACACATGTCCAACTCCTCCCAGTATCTCCTTCACTGGAAATCCTCCGTGCTTTGATTCCTTCTCTGACATTCTGCTGCACCTGGGGAATGCAGTGGGAAAACCCAAGGCTTTGTGTGAAGGTCACTCCCTCAGCACTTCACCTGAGGTGCACAGGAAGGCTGCCCTGGCTCTACCACACCTCATCCAGAACACCTGGAAGCTCTTCCCTCCCCATTCACACACTCCCCTGCCTTGTCCTCCTCATCCCACAGGGATGCACAGAGGGGCTACCACACTTCACGGTTTGGTAGCCCTGATACCACACTCCTGACTGGAATGGGGTGACCCTGGGGCAGTTTTGGCCTGCATCAGTTCCATGTCCTGCCTCAGCACACCCAGGTTCTCTGTTGGCGTCTGTGCTCATCTCTGCAGCTTTGCTGTCCTGCACCAGGAGTTTGCTGAATAAAATCATCCTCTAGAAAGGACATGTGACACAAGCCCAGGAGTAAGCAGCACCATGGGAGAGTTCAGCAAGGTGCCCTGGGGACAGCCAGGCCAGGCAGGGGAAGGTGGGGGGACCCGGCCTCACTGAAGCAGCCACATTGTACAGCACAAAAAATAAAGCTAAATAAATGCTGGGATGAAATACAGCACTGCTGGGACTGCTCCATTTAGCAAATAACAGTTGTGGGGGAGATTTACAGATGTACTGGGTACATCTGGGAACTGGGGCTCCTGCTGGAAGTCTTCAATCTTGAAGCTCCCAGTTCCCAAAGCTGGTAAATCCTTCCCAGCAATGGCTCCTGAGGCAGGGAGAGGGGTGGAAAGCCAAGGATGGGGCAGAGATCAGAAGGAGCTGGGGAGCTCAGAGAGGTCTTCAAGGGGAAGAGGATTTGTCTGAAAGGCCCTCACTTTTCTGGTCATCTTGGCAACTCTGGCAGGTTTAACAGGAGGTTTGTCTGGAAACAAGACAGGGACATATTGGCATGATAGGTGCTGGCATATTCCAGTCTTAGGCTTTGCAGAGAGAGATTTGCTGTTTCCCCATAGGCCACAGAGGATTTTAATATGAGGTGAACTCCCCAAGCTTGCATCCACCCTGTTCCATGGCCTCTGGCTCTGAGAAATGCTCTCCTGTGCACCCTGCTTCATTCCCTCAGATCAATGGCTGATGTGCCAGCAGCTCCTGCTCCAGAAGGGCAGCACATGATGAAGGTGCCACCCCTGCAGCTGAAAAGAAGGTTCCTTTTGCCATGGCATTCCAGGAGGTCATAAGACACATCATCAATGGAGTCTGAAAAAAAGAAAAATTAGAAGTTGAGGCAGCTGCATTTACCAGTGTGGGCAGTCCAGAGAGAACTGCCTGGACCTGACCCAGTTTGTGGATCAGAGCCAGAAATAGGTTCCCTTAGCTAGAAATGAGACCTCTCTACCCAGAGAGCCAGCTGCTTGCCATTCCATTGCTCCCTGGCCACAAGCAGCACTTCATCCATGAGCTCTCACCCCACAGAGCCCCTAGGTAACCCTGAAAAGACTCCTTCAGTATCAGGGGCTGCAAGAGACCTCTAGATGAGCAGCTAGAGGATTAGGTGAGGAGAAGAACTGAAATAAAATGCGTGTTTTTCCCTGGATTTGTGGAAGACAACAAGAAAGAAATACAGGACCCCAAAAAACAAACCCACTCGATGGGAGAGGCAGGTGAGCACCTCTGGTTCAGGAATTACAGAATGCACTCAACTGCAGCTTGCAGACAAGGATCCTGGCACGTTCCAGCAGCCAGCACTGCCACCTGATCCCAGCATCCCTCTGCCCCATGGATTTACACAGGACCCCAAAGCCCCAGTGGTCAGTGAAAGGAAAACATCCAACTGTCCACACTTGGCAACCTACTCCTGGGTTCTGCAGCCTGTGGAGAAAGACAAATTCCCTCACTAGAAAACTAAGCAGGTTTGAGCTGGGCTTTCTCAAAGCACACTAAAGGCAGAGGTGGGCTTCTCCGTGCTGTTTGGGAAGTGGCACATGAACCACACGGGAATCAGAGAGAGATTATCAACTCCAGAGGCACTGCTGAGCGCAGCCTCTCCTGACTCCAGCTGGGCTCCAGCCCCGAGGTGACCTGTGCCTCCAAACAGAGGGGCCAGAGTGACCTGCACTGACCAGGCCGGCCACAGCTCCGTGTCACACTGACCACTGCAGCGTCCAGCCAGTCCCTCCAGAGGCTCTTCCAATCTCCACCTCCACCTTACAGGGGCATGGAACGCCGCTGATCACACCCGCTGCTCCCTGACCTGCAGCCAGAGGAAGATTTCCTCATTTGCTGCTGTGGCCAGTGGCACCTCTCTGTAGCAGGTTTTGCGTCCTGCTCGGTGCCCCAGTGCTCCAGACAGGCTGGCTCCGTGCTGCTGGGCCTCTCCCGGTCCCTCTGAGCAGGGCTGCAGCCGAGTCTTCAGAACAGCCCCAATTCCCCAAAACAGCCCCCAAAACAGCCCGGCGCTGTCTGTGTGGGGAACATCAAACCCACACCAAGGAATGGCTTTGCCCAGTGCCCCGGGATGGAGCAGCCCCGGCCTGCTCCACCAGAGCCCAGGGCGGCTCTGGGAGCCCTGAGGGCACGAGAGAAGGAAACTTCAGCGTGAGGGTCTGCAGCGGCCAGGGGAACACCAGCGCCTCCGAGCCGCCCTGCCAGACACGTACGGCCCTCCACCACCCTCGCAGTGGTGCGGGAATGTGCTCGCTGCTGAGGGCGGCCTCGCGGCTCGGCGAGCAGCTCGGGCAGGGCCGCCGCTGTCCGCTCCGTGCGGAGCGCAGCCTCCTCCGGACGCGGCCGTGAGGCGGTCTGGGCCCTCGGGTGTCGCCTCCGGCAGAATCAGCGGCTCGGTGGAGCTCACACGAAGCTCTCCCTGGGGCGGGACAGCCCTTGCCCGTGGGGTGTCGGGCGGGCCCCGGGCCGGCCGAGGGTTGCCCGGCTGAGCCCGGGGCCGCCCCTGACGTGGGGCTCTGGGGCAGAGTCCGGCCCGCGGTGCCCAGCAGGGATGCGCGGTTCTGTCTGTGCTCGGGCAGCACCAGAGTAGAGTTTTTCCCTGCTACAGTACCTACGCTACCCCGCGAAAGAGCATCGCTCAGGTTTGACAGGAGGAGAAATCTGTGTGGCCGTCAGCTATCACCTATGGCCCGGTCAGGATACTGATGGATTTTCTGACCTATTCGCTAGGGTCGTGTAAAATGTTAAACTGCAGATGCTTTCTGAAAGCAACTAGTGCTTTGAATGGTACAATCTGGATTACAGAAGCTTTATGTAGTGTTAGGCTGTGAACCACAATAGGTTTATTCTACAAGTTAATAGGGATATGCCAGATCATGTTACACTTCTGTTTTATCTTCTGTTTTGACCCTATGGCAAGCATCAGTTGGGTTTATTTAGCTCTTTATTAGCCCTTTATTTAGCTCTTAGCATTTTTCACATTTTGTGTGAAAAATGAATTAACTTTTAGGTAGATATTTTTAAAGAGGAAAAATGTATTTGTGCCTATTGATGCTGCAGTGATTTGTGGTTTTGAGACCCATCTTGCAAAATACCACATGCTGAGGCTGATTGTCATAGCTCTGAAGCCAGCCCTGGGTATGGAATGCTTTTCATTCTTTGGAGTGTTCATTCCAGGCAGTTCTGTGTAACGAGATCTTTACAGAGCATGGAAGATGCCTCTAGGGGAAGTCTCCATTTTGATTGCTGTGCCTAGACTAATTCTGATACTCCTGAGTTTGCTGTCAGGTTTTTACGATGCTGAAATGTGTGTTTTCCAGGTTCCTGTGTGGGCTATTTTTCACTAAGAATCTAGAAAATATCTTGGCTTTTCGTGGGGTTTAGTGCAAAATAGGTTTGACTGTAGGAACCACATTGTTGCAAAGATGAAGCATGCAATTAAAGTTCTTTCTAATAATTTGAGATGATTTAAATATATGTCAAATGAAATGCCATAGTCAAGGAACCAAAGCAGTCGAATGAATTGCCTATAAATTCCTTTGGCATGAAGCGTGTTGAGTGAAATGTTTATTTCTTCTAAGCAATAGGTCATAAGAGTGTTTAAATAAAGGTATAGTATATATAATGCACTGGAGCACAATCCATGGATTAGAGTGAAATTTCAACACTCAGTTCCTTTACTTAGAGAAGTCCACCTATGCCCAGATGGATTAATTAATTGTAGTGGTAGAAAATACAGGGTGTAAAACACAGCTGACTGTTGAGCTTAGTATATCACTATGTTGTAGAGAAACTCAAGAATCAAGAAAATTCTAAATAAGTAAATGCTAATTTGTCATGCAGTACTATGGTATTTTCAGGCAGCTAATCAAGAAAATTTGAATTGGAAGACCGTCAAACTTGTTTCATACAATAAAACTCTGAGAGACTTATCTACAAATAGAAACACAAGGAGCATCCTTTTTTGTACTCAGCAAAGAGCTGGAGTATGTTGTGCTGTTACGGAGGTTTATTTTTATAAACTACTCCAATGAATTTTATAAGCATGTAAAAGATTGTAAGTGCCCTGAAACATGTTTATTCTTGGACTGGCAATTACATACATGGATTCAGTTTTGATTTTCTTTAAAATAAAAATAAAAATATTTCTCTGGAGTAATTTGCTCTCGGTAACAAGAGTCATCTGCAAGAGAAATATCCAAACCAATTTCTGGGCAGTGGAAGTAGCTTTATTTTTTATAACATTCTTAGTACCTGTGACCAGGGTTGGTAGAGTGCCAGTCCTGCCAGCTTTAAGGAGCTGCATGTAAGTGTACCCTCGTTTCCTCAGAATCCCAGGGATGTGGACATTTCTTTGAGATGAGCTTTTAGGAAGCCCCAGAACATCTGGTGGTGTGACATCTTCCTGCATGCTCTGTTTCTGCACGTGATGTTTTCCAGTGCTTTCAAACATCCCTTCCCTTCTGTTTTTTCAGATGGTTATTTAGACCTATCTTGAGAGCTACTCTCTTCAGCCTCAGCTTTATCCAAGATACAATATGGTTATTATATAACCTAGTATTTTTTCATTTTACTTACATTTCATTACATAACCTAGTATTTTACATTGTTACTTGCACAGCAGAATAACTGCAGAACTCTGCTCGATCCAGGTTATACTGAAAACTAAAAAAAATGCTATTTTTACATGCCTGACATTTTTCTTGCATATTTGAGCTTAGGTATTATGTTTGCTCATTTCAGGAGTGCTTCTGAACCACAGTCCAGAAAGAAGAAAAATCTTCTTGGTTGAAGTTGAACATTTGTCTCTAAGAGTAAGAACAAAGCCATGCCAGTGCTTTCAGAAGACTCAGGTAATTCAGCTGCATGCTTTCAACAGAGCAGTGACTGAAATCTTGTCATACCTGTTTCACACATAAAAATAATTTAAATAGGAGTAAAATGTAATAGAATTAAGATAATTCAACTGAAGTTTCTGAGCAATTACCTACAAGAAGGAAGGTGGAATGTAAAAGGTGAAAATTAATAAAGTTTGTCAGGATCAGTTTCCTACTAACCCTAGAGCACCCAAATATACTCTGATAGACCTGAATATACTCTGATAGACTTGAATATATTCTGATAGATCTGAATATATTCTGATAGACCTGAATATATTCTGATAGGCAGAATTGGACCCCTCAGTGTAACAGTGCCTTCTACATGTGCTTACTAAAGATCAGCCCATATATCTCTGCTGCTTGCTGTGTCATTTCTTAATATTTTCTGAACAGGGGTTGATAAACATTGTAAATATCCTTCCTTTTAACTTAAAATAAGTGTCTTTGTTCAAGGCTACTTTACTAGCTTCTCCAGTATGCTGCCCAGGAGAAGTCACAGATAATAAATGATGCTTAGGATTAAAGCAGGAGTGAGTTTGAGTCTCCTGGATCAAAATCCACTCTAAGGTTCGTGGAGAGAATAGCCACAGGAATAGATTTGAACCCCCTCCACCTTTTTATATTTCCTGTTTTGTTTTGGTCCTGTGTTCCCAGACATGGTTCACCGGGAAAAATCTGGCCTTTGTCTGGCTCTGTGTGTTGCAAAATTGGGATATTTAAATATTTTTTTAGAAAACTAGCCACAAGCTTTGATTCCACCACAATGGAAATCTACACTTTATCCTTTCTTCCTCTGGTCAGGCCTGGCTTTTTATAGGTGCCTCAGAGTGGAAGGGGCAGGATAACACTTGTAAGCAAAGCTGCTGGGGAGGTAGAGCTGCTACCTGTGCAAAAAAAGGTCATTCAATCAGTTTGAGAGTCTGCTGTGGTACTAAAATTTCAAATTTGTAAGAGGGGAAACAAAGGGTTCTGGAAACAAGGAGTAATAAACATGAAGTGTTAAATGTGAAAGATAATTTCTTAAGAAATATATATTGCTTTGTTAGATTTTGCCTTAATATGATGGTGTGCTTGACACTTATGAGGGGAGTGTTGCAAAATGAGCTGTGGATAAACACGAGATAATCACAAGTCTCTGCAAATGTGATGATCATCAATGTGATACCCAAATAAATGTAGTGACTGTTAAGACTGCAGTAGAAGGTCCTGTGAGAAATGCTGTGTAGAATGTTTTTGTTCTGTCCTGAATCTAAATTTAGGGTTGCATGAAACTTTGGCCCTTTTGACATCTCAGCTAAGACCTGATTCAAATCATAAAGAGGAAATGGGATTCCTTAGGGATGTCTTCAGTGAAAGAAGTCTCAGCTACCTGATGAAGGTAGAAGTTTGTATTTATTTATGTACATTCTCCTTACAGTTTACTTTTTCTCTGTTCCCTTGATTTATCAACCATTTACTTTGCCAAACCTTTTTTTTAAGAATTCTGTACTGACCAAAGCATATGTGTGCTTAAGAACAAACACTAATAATGTTTGACAATTAATATGTTGAACATATTAAAACCGAGATCAAGGAGTAGAATGTTGCTGGCAGAGGTTCCAAAAAGTGCAAGAGGCTCCAGGGAATGGGGAAAATATGCAGATGGGATAGAAAACCTAATATCCCATTGAGTATGGGATAGAAAACTTCATATATGGGATAGAAAACCTCACATGCCATTGAATATGGGACAGAAACCCTCACATATGGGATAGAAAACCTCACATTCCATTGCATATGGGATAGAAAACCTAACACCCAACCTATAATAAAATCCCCTAATATAACTTTAGTTGCCAAGTATTGGTTATGCAAAAGCCAGATGATGCCTCTTCACAGAGATAATCTAGTTTATGAATGTATGGGAAATTAATTCAATAGTCCAGTTTTAATTTTTTAATGTGGAGGTGGGTTTTTTTGGGGGTGTTATTTGGTGGGGGTGTTTTGTTTTAATTTTGGTTCTGAGTTTCTTTGGGGTGGGTGTGCTAGGGAAGAAGTAAAGGGTTTGGGTTTGGGTGTTTGCTTTCCAGCCTTAGCACAGGGATGTGGCTTCCTCAGAGAGGGTGGTAAGGATGCTCAGTAGGGGAACATGAGGCACTTTGCCAAAATATTCCTTATGTCTTTGACAGATGTGGAGTCAGTCTGAGTGCCAGCAGTGTCTGCAGGGGAGCTGTGGACAGTTCATCTATCACAACACTGGGGGTGGCACAAAGCTCTTCTGGTCTGCCCACTGCTCAGAAATCCTTGCTCCTGGCTGTGGAACTTCTGGCTGTGGAACTCCTCCTCAGCCTGTGTCCGGCCAATCTTCAGCCTTGAGACTTTCTAGAACGGTGTTCCCTGAGTCATGAGAGTTGAGTTTCAAGTCCCGCACCCAGGGATTCCACTGCTGGGCAGCATAAAACAGTGTTCCCAACTGCTGTCCTCAAGAGCTGTAGCCCCCTGTGACCTGTGTCCCTTCTCCCATCAGAGCTTTGTTTTGCTGGTGCCTGGCTTGGGAGTCCTTGCCTTGCACAGGAGACTGGACTGGACTACAAACACATGCTAACAGTGGTAACAGGCAACTTTATTTACACAACTAAATAAATTTCAGCATTTGTGCATGCAGAGGAGGAAGATTGGCAGGACAGAGGACGCCTTTGACCTGAGGCTGCCTTTGGACGAGCAGGCACTGCCCCAGTATGTAATGGTCATGGTCCACTGCAGCCTGCAGTGGATCCTGTTCATCCTGCTGCCCATGTCTTTTTTCTCATGAGGCCCAGCAGTATCTGGTGCACCCGAGTTAAGAATTTCACCACTATCTGGTATGGATGTGGAGCAGGCAAGAGAGGTTGCATTGACATTGGCTCCTCAGAGGGGTTTGAGGTCGACTCTGGCTCTGGTGTGGCTGTTGCAGTTGAGTGATCAGGAGTGGGAGTACAGCAGCCTGACTCTGTTGGTGCTGACTCTGGCTGCTCCAAGGGGGCTGAGCTGAAGGTTGGCACTGGTCTTGCAGTAGCTGTTTCAGCTGACTCAGGATATGGAGTGGGAGTAGAGCAGCCTGACTCTGTTGGTGTTGGCTCTGGCTGCTCAAAAGAGGTTGAGCTGAAGGTTGGCTCTGGTGCTGGAGTAGCTGTTTCAGCTGACTCTGGACATGGAGTGGGAGTAGAGCAGCCTGACTCTGTTGGTGTTGGCTCTGGCTGCTCAAAAGGGGTTGAGCTGAAGGTTGGCTCTGGTGCTGGAGTGGCTGTTTCAGCTGACTCTGGACATGGAGTGGGAGTAGAGCAGCCTGACTCTGTTGGTGTTGGCTCTGGCTGCTCAAAAGAGGTTGAGATGTAGGTTGTCTCTGGTGCTAGAGTGTCTGTTCCAGGTGGACGCATGCCCATCTGAATCAGGATCCAGTTGTGGAAGTACTGAGTGGAGGTGTAGACTCCCGGGCGTTTTGTTCTGACACAGCCTTTTCCCCAGCTGGTCACTCCAACAAGCCAAAAGTAGCCAGCATGGTTATCTTTGCACACCAGAGGCCCTCCACTGTCACCCTGCAACAGAGGAAAGAGGATTAGGGTGCTGTTGGGTGGCTGCTGTCAGCACTAGAGGCCTGTTTCTCTCTTGCAGCCCCTGCCACAGCTGTATTCATGGTACAAAAAGGCTTTGCTCAGGTGCTGGAGTCTCAAGAACCTTAGCTGGGAACAGGGTGGGTGTCTGTGAAGGCCCCCTTTTGTATCTGCACAGTGATCCTGGATGGGCAGAGCATAGATCATCCAGAATCTGGATCTGTGGGCTGCTGAGAACACTGGATGGGCTTTCTGGGCAGAGGGGCAGGCCTGGGGAACACGGTCACTTGGCAAGGAAACTCCAGCAGTGGAGGAAAAGTGGTTTGCCAGACAAAGCCCATGGTGACGGGGTACCTTCGCTGCTGGCTCCCAGCACTCATACCTGGCAGGTGTCCATGCCACCCCGTGGGTAGCCAGCACACAGGTTGTGGGTGTGGATGGCCCCAGCGTACCGACGGCTGCTGTTAACCAGCCGGATATCCAGGAGACGGACCTTGGCTTCCTGCAGGACATCACTCGGACCCTGAGCTGCAAGCACAGGAAGGAATGGGCACCCAGCAGCTCTTTGCCAGTTCCACTCCCCTGTCTGGGGGTGAACTCATTCCCTAGGGCTTGGCTTTGCCTCTGGAGCAGTTGTTGAAGCGCTGTGTCCTTTCTGTCTGCCTTTGGGGAGCAGGCCAGGCCCAGCTCTCCAGAGGCATACATCCTACAGCCTGACTTTGGTTTGTGCTGTCAGGAAGCCAAACCCATCTTGCTGGTGTGCCCAGCTCACCCTCAGGGCCCTTTTTGGGAACTCACCTTTTGCAGTGGCAGAACCCCAGCCAGCAATGTAGCAGGTTTTCAGCTCTGACACTGTGAGCGAGGCGTTGGGCACGCAGGCAAGCTGGACGTAGTCACTGCACTCCACGGGCTTGTCCAGCTCCAGCAGGGCGATGTCGTTCTGCTGGGAATCAGCCGTGTACTCCTGGTGGGCCAGGAGCCGCTTGATGTGGCGCACCTGAGTTTCAGGGCCCAGATGGGTCAGCTTGGTGGCCCCGATCAGCACACGCCACATGGTGACATTCCTGCAAGGCAGAGAGGGGTCTGAGGAAGAGCAGAGCCGTGTGCTGTTGATGCCTTAGGATTTTAGCTTTTGTATTTTTCATCCATTTGTAATCCTGCAGTTTTTTACTGTATAACTAAATTCTGCACACAGTGTGAGCTGCTGCTGCTTTCCCATTCTGGTCACAAAAATTCCTCTCCAGGCCTGGCAATCAAGGATACCTCACTGCCTCAGGCCTCGAGAGATGGAAACAAAAGTGAGTTGAGGGGAGCAAACTGGGGGTAAATGACTTCATTACCTGAAGCTGTAATTAGAAGATTAACCCTAAATATGCAAATGGACCAAATTTATAGGTGTGAAAACCTTTGACCCGTGGTCAATTTTGGGTTGTAGCACTTGGGGGGGTCTTTTGTTTTGCCTAAAATGGACCTGGAGGCCCTTCAATAAATATAATCACTTTTTATTCCTTGTCTGGCCTGTTTTTAGGTAGTCCTGAAAAGGCATCACTGTGGCAGCTCAGCACTTCCCTTCCTTCTGCTTCTCAAGGCAGAGAGGAAAGCAGGGCAATGAGGAGTGTGACTGCCCTAGCATGCCTTAGGCTCCAGGAATGCCACACTGGAGGCTGCTGGGCAGCAGTGGCACGAGCCCAGCCTTCTGAGCAGTCCCTCAGTTGGGCCCCGTAGTATTGAGGTGCTGCAGGCTGGGCAACTGTTTGTGTGGTGAGGATACCCTCATTCCCTGCTCCTCCTTACCTGGCCTGGAGGAAGCAATGGGCTGCTGTGAGGACCCACTGTGGGCTGATGAGGGACCCTCCACATGTATGGCCGGTGCCTATTTTCCTGGGGTCCTGGATGCTGACAATCCAGGGCCAGGCCCCTGGCAGGGCACCTGTGCCAGTCACAATTCGGTAGTCAGCATCTATGGAGTTGTAGTCAGAAGCCATGGGCCGGAGCCCACAGGTCCCTCTGGAAGCACAAAATCATTACTGCCCTTCTGTTCCAGTACCTGGGTGCTGGCAAGGAGGCTCCCACATGGGGTTTGGGGTGTGGCAATGGGGGACAAGCACCCTCCTAGAGCCTGGGGCCATACCTGCAGTTGCCCCAGGTACCATGTGCAGGTCTGTACACAGCCAGCAGGATGAAGAGGTACAGGTACAGAAGATTCATCGCTGTCAGCAGCATCTGTCAGCTGAAAGAGACAAAAGCTTGTCTCTTCCAGTGCAGTCTCTGACGAGTGCTGCAGCAACTGCACTGTCCATGGCACCTGGGGCTGATGTCACAGAGTGGGTGGTTCCAGGTTCTGGGCACAGTGTCCTCAGAGGGCAGGGAAAGGCCACAGCCTCACAGAACCACAGAATGGTTTGGGCTGGAAGGGACCTTGAAGGTTGTGAAAGGCAAAAGGGGTCCCTTGCCTCGCACATGCAAAACGACACCATGGGCAGACAAATCTGGCACAGAGGGAAAGTCACTCCAAAGGCAGTGTTTGGTCAGAGAGGGTGCTCAGAGCCACCACACGATGGAGAAAACTAGCACATCAAAGCTAGAAAGAGGACAGGAAGGAACAATGCCATGTGCAAACTACTTGGGGGGATGCTTCAAGGCACATAAGCCTTAGCTGATGGAACAAACCTGGAAACTCCTGAGTGTTGCAAGAGGAATTGCTGACCATGGCAGAGTGCGAGAAGCTGACAGGAGTTTCAATGCCATGAGGAAGCCCTTCTGAGTCTGTTTATACATTCTCCATGTCTGGAGCAGGGTGAGTACTGCAAATGCCTCAGTGCTGCCTCTTGCTTTGGAGACTGGTGCTGGAGGTCATGGCTGCAGAAAACAAGGGACTGAGATGGAGAGTGCTCATGCACTCACTTTTGTGGTTTGGGAATGGCATTCCCCAGTCTGGTGTTTCCACTGGAACACTGCAAACCACTGCTCCTCACTCCCTTCTCCCTCTCCCCTCCCTTCTCTGGTGGGCTTGAGAATAGAACTGGAAGCACAAAAGTTAAAGACTGTGGGTTGAGACAAGAACAATATAATGGAAACAGCAATGAAACAAGAAAATGAGCAGTAACCGCAACAATATTAATAATGGACTGGGACAATTCACATGCAACCATCCACCCCATAGAGCCTGGCAGTACCCAACCAGGCTGTCATGCATGTTATCCAGCGGAGATTTCTTCCCCTGTCCCTGGAAAATGTTGTGGAGTGGTTCAGAACAACCTCCACGTCCTGGCCATGCCCTGTCCTGGTTATGGCAAAAATTTACCCCATCCTGGCCAGAACCAGGACATTCACCCTCATGATCTGCCCCACAGCTTTGGAATCTGTGCCAGAGGGTCTGGCAGGGCAGGGAGGGCAGTCACCAGGGATTGGCAGACGTTGGAAACTCCTTATCCCTCTCTCTGGCCCCTGGTTTTCCTTGTTTTATGGAATGGAAGAACACATGTCCAACTCCTCCCAGTATCTCCTTCACTGGAAATCCTCCGTGCTTTGATTCCTTCTCTGACATTCTGCTGCACCTGGGGAATGCAGTGGGAAAACCCAAGGCTTTGTGTGAAGGTCACTCCCTCAGCACTTCACCTGAGGTGCACAGGAAGGCTGCCCTGGCTCTACCACACCTCATCCAGAACACCTGGAAGCTCTTCCCTCCCCATTCACACACTCCCCTGCCTTGTCCTCCTCATCCCACAGGGATGCACAGAGGGGCTACCACACTTCACGGTTTGGTAGCCCTGATACCACACTCCTGACTGGAATGGGGTGACCCTGGGGCAGTTTTGGCCTGCATCAGTTCCATGTCCTGCCTCAGCACACCCAGGTTCTCTGTTGGCGTCTGTGCTCATCTCTGCAGCTTTGCTGTCCTGCACCAGGAGTTTGCTGAATAAAATCATCCTCTAGAAAGGACATGTGACACAAGCCCAGGAGTAAGCAGCACCATGGGAGAGTTCAGCAAGGTGCCCTGGGGACAGCCAGGCCAGGCAGGGGAAGGTGGGGGGACCACGGCCTCACTGAAGCAGCCACATTGTACAGCACAAAAAATAAAGCTAAATAAATGCTGGGATGAAATACAGCACTGCTGGGACTGCTCCATTTAGCAAATAACAGTTGTGGGGGAGATTTACAGATGTACTGGGTACATCTGGGAACTGGGGCTCCTGCTGGAAGTCTTCAATCTTGAAGCTCCCAGTTCCCAAAGCTGGTAAATCCTTCCCAGCAATGGCTCCTGAGGCAGGGAGAGGGGTGGAAAGCCAAGGATGGGGCAGAGATCAGAAGGAGCTGGGGAGCTCAGAGAGGTCTTCAAGGGGAAGAGGATTTGTCTGAAAGGCCCTCACTTTTCTGGTCATCTTGGCAACTCTGGCAGGTTTAACAGGAGGTTTGTCTGGAAACAAGACAGGGACATATTGGCATGATAGGTGCTGGCATATTCCAGTCTTAGGCTTTGCAGAGAGAGATTTGCTGTTTCCCCATAGGCCACAGAGGATTTTAATATGAGGTGAACTCCCCAAGCTTGCATCCACCCTGTTCCATGGCCTCTGGCTCTGAGAAATGCTCTCCTGTGCACCCTGCTTCATTCCCTCAGATCAATGGCTGATGTGCCAGCAGCTCCTGCTCCAGAAGGGCAGCACATGATGAAGGTGCCACCCCTGCAGCTGAAAAGAAGGTTCCTTTTGCCATGGCATTCCAGGAGGTCATAAGACACATCATCAATGGAGTCTGAAAAAAAGAAAAATTAGAAGTTGAGGCAGCTGCATTTACCAGTGTGGGCAGTCCAGAGAGAACTGCCTGGACCTGACCCAGTTTGTGGATCAGAGCCAGAAATAGGTTCCCTTAGCTAGAAATGAGACCTCTCTACCCAGAGAGCCAGCTGCTTGCCATTCCATTGCTCCCTGGCCACAAGCAGCACTTCATCCATGAGCTCTCACCCCACAGAGCCCCTAGGTAACCCTGAAAAGACTCCTTCAGTATCAGGGGCTGCAAGAGACCTCTAGATGAGCAGCTAGAGGATTAGGTGAGGAGAAGAACTGAAATAAAATGCGTGTTTTTCCCTGGATTTGTGGAAGACAACAAGAAAGAAATACAGGACCCCAAAAAACAAACCCACTCGATGGGAGAGGCAGGTGAGCACCTCTGGTTCAGGAATTACAGAATGCACTCAACTGCAGCTTGCAGACAAGGATCCTGGCACGTTCCAGCAGCCAGCACTGCCACCTGATCCCAGCATCCCTCTGCCCCATGGATTTACACAGGACCCCAAAGCCCCAGTGGTCAGTGAAAGGAAAACATCCAACTGTCCACACTTGGCAACCTACTCCTGGGTTCTGCAGCCTGTGGAGAAAGACAAATTCCCTCACTAGAAAACTAAGCAGGTTTGAGCTGGGCTTTCTCAAAGCACACTAAAGGCAGAAGTGGGCTTCTCCGTGCTGTTTGGGAAGTGGCACATGAACCACACGGGAATCAGAGAGAGATTATCAACTCCAGAGGCACTGCTGAGCGCAGCCTCTCCTGACTCCAGCTGGGCTCCAGCCCCGAGGTGACCTGTGCCTCCAAACAGAGGGGCCAGAGTGACCTGCACTGACCAGGCCGGCCACAGCTCCGTGTCACACTGACCACTGCAGCGTCCAGCCAGTCCCTCCAGAGGCTCTTCCAATCTCCACCTCCACCTTACAGGGGCATGGAACGCCGCTGATCACACCCGCTGCTCCCTGACCTGCAGCCAGAGGAAGATTTCCTCATTTGCTGCTGTGGCCAGTGGCACCTCTCTGTAGCAGGTTTTGCGTCCTGCTCGGTGCCCCAGTGCTCCAGACAGGCTGGCTCCGTGCTGCTGGGCCTCTCCCGGTCCCTCTGAGCAGGGCTGCAGCCGAGTCTTCAGAACAGCCCCAATTCCCCAAAACAGCCCCCAAAACAGCCCGGCGCTGTCTGTGTGGGGAACATCAAACCCACACCAAGGAATGGCTTTGCCCAGTGCCCCGGGATGGAGCAGCCCCGGCCTGCTCCACCAGAGCCCAGGGCGGCTCTGGGAGCCCTGAGGGCACGAGAGAAGGAAACTTCAGCGTGAGGGTCTGCAGCGGCCAGGGGAACACCAGCGCCTCCGAGCCGCCCTGCCAGACACGTACGGCCCTCCACCACCCTCGCAGTGGTGCGGGAATGTGCTCGCTGCTGAGGGCGGCCTCGCGGCTCGGCGAGCAGCTCGGGCAGGGCCGCCGCTGTCCGCTCCGTGCGGAGCGCAGCCTCCTCCGGACGCGGCCGTGAGGCGGTCTGGGCCCTCGGGTGTCGCCTCCGGCAGAATCAGCGGCTCGGTGGAGCTCACACGAAGCTCTCCCTGGGGCGGGACAGCCCTTGCCCGTGGGGTGTCGGGCGGGCCCCGGGCCGGCCGAGGGTTGCCCGGCTGAGCCCGGGGCCGCCCCTGACGTGGGGCTCTGGGGCAGAGTCCGGCCCGCGGTGCCCAGCAGGGATGCGCGGTTCTGTCTGTGCTCGGGCAGCACCAGAGTAGAGTTTTTCCCTGCTACAGTACCTACGCTACCCCGCGAAAGAGCATCGCTCAGGTTTGACAGGAGGAGAAATCTGTGTGGCCGTCAGCTATCACCTATGGCCCGGTCAGGATACTGATGGATTTTCTGACCTATTCGCTAGGGTCGTGTAAAATGTTAAACTGCAGATGCTTTCTGAAAGCAACTAGTGCTTTGAATGGTACAATCTGGATTACAGAAGCTTTATGTAGTGTTAGGCTGTGAACCACAATAGGTTTATTCTACAAGTTAATAGGGATATGCCAGATCATGTTACACTTCTGTTTTATCTTCTGTTTTGACCCTATGGCAAGCATCAGTTGGGTTTATTTAGCTCTTTATTAGCCCTTTATTTAGCTCTTAGCATTTTTCACATTTTGTGTGAAAAATGAATTAACTTTTAGGTAGATATTTTTAAAGAGGAAAAATGTATTTGTGCCTATTGATGCTGCAGTGATTTGTGGTTTTGAGACCCATCTTGCAAAATACCACATGCTGAGGCTGATTGTCATAGCTCTGAAGCCAGCCCTGGGTATGGAATGCTTTTCATTCTTTGGAGTGTTCATTCCAGGCAGTTCTGTGTAACGAGATCTTTACAGAGCATGGAAGATGCCTCTAGGGGAAGTCTCCATTTTGATTGCTGTGCCTAGACTAATTCTGATACTCCTGAGTTTGCTGTCAGGTTTTTACGATGCTGAAATGTGTGTTTTCCAGGTTCCTGTGTGGGCTATTTTTCACTAAGAATCTAGAAAATATCTTGGCTTTTCGTGGGGTTTAGTGCAAAATAGGTTTGACTGTAGGAACCACATTGTTGCAAAGATGAAGCATGCAATTAAAGTTCTTTCTAATAATTTGAGATGATTTAAATATATGTCAAATGAAATGCCATAGTCAAGGAACCAAAGCAGTCGAATGAATTGCCTATAAATTCCTTTGGCATGAAGCGTGTTGAGTGAAATGTTTATTTCTTCTAAGCAATAGGTCATAAGAGTGTTTAAATAAAGGTATAGTATATATAATGCACTGGAGCACAATCCATGGATTAGAGTGAAATTTCAACACTCAGTTCCTTTACTTAGAGAAGTCCACCTATGCCCAGATGGATTAATTAATTGTAGTGGTAGAAAATACAGGGTGTAAAACACAGCTGACTGTTGAGCTTAGTATATCACTATGTTGTAGAGAAACTCAAGAATCAAGAAAATTCTAAATAAGTAAATGCTAATTTGTCATGCAGTACTATGGTATTTTCAGGCAGCTAATCAAGAAAATTTGAATTGGAAGACCGTCAAACTTGTTTCATACAATAAAACTCTGAGAGACTTATCTACAAATAGAAACACAAGGAGCATCCTTTTTTGTACTCAGCAAAGAGCTGGAGTATGTTGTGCTGTTACGGAGGTTTATTTTTATAAACTACTCCAATGAATTTTATAAGCATGTAAAAGATTGTAAGTGCCCTGAAACATGTTTATTCTTGGACTGGCAATTACATACATGGATTCAGTTTTGATTTTCTTTAAAATAAAAATAAAAATATTTCTCTGGAGTAA
The DNA here is from genome assembly GCF_050655825.1 of Lonchura striata. NCBI lineage: Eukaryota > Metazoa > Chordata > Aves > Passeriformes > Estrildidae > Lonchura > Lonchura striata. The sequence goes on from NC_140729.1 coordinate 7,857,547, forward strand.
TTTGCTCTCGGTAACAAGAGTCATCTGCAAGAGAAATATCCAAACCAATTTCTGGGCAGTGGAAGTAGCTTTATTTTTTATAACATTCTTAGTACCTGTGACCAGGGTTGGTAGAGTGCCAGTCCTGCCAGCTTTAAGGAGCTGCATGTAAGTGTACCCTCGTTTCCTCAGAATCCCAGGGATGTGGACATTTCTTTGAGATGAGCTTTTAGGAAGCCCCAGAACATCTGGTGGTGTGACATCTTCCTGCATGCTCTGTTTCTGCACGTGATGTTTTCCAGTGCTTTCAAACATCCCTTCCCTTCTGTTTTTTCAGATGGTTATTTAGACCTATCTTGAGAGCTACTCTCTTCAGCCTCAGCTTTATCCAAGATACAATATGGTTATTATATAACCTAGTATTTTTTCATTTTACTTACATTTCATTACATAACCTAGTATTTTACATTGTTACTTGCACAGCAGAATAACTGCAGAACTCTGCTCGATCCAGGTTATACTGAAAACTAAAAAAAATGCTATTTTTACATGCCTGACATTTTTCTTGCATATTTGAGCTTAGGTATTATGTTTGCTCATTTCAGGAGTGCTTCTGAACCACAGTCCAGAAAGAAGAAAAATCTTCTTGGTTGAAATTGAACATTTGTCTCTAAGAGTAAGAACAAAGCCATGCCAGTGCTTTCAGAAGACTCAGGTAATTCAGCTGCATGCTTTCAACAGAGCAGTGACTGAAATCTTGTCATACCTGTTTCACACATAAAAATAATTTAAATAGGAGTAAAATGTAATAGAATTAAGATAATTCAACTGAAGTTTCTGAGCAATTACCTACAAGAAGGAAGGTGGAATGTAAAAGGTGAAAATTAATAAAGTTTGTCAGGATCAGTTTCCTACTAACCCTAGAGCACCCAAATATACTCTGATAGACCTGAATATACTCTGATAGACTTGAATATATTCTGATAGATCTGAATATATTCTGATAGACCTGAATATATTCTGATAGGCAGAATTGGACCCCTCAGTGTAACAGTGCCTTCTACATGTGCTTACTAAAGATCAGCCCATATATCTCTGCTGCTTGCTGTGTCATTTCTTAATATTTTCTGAACAGGGGTTGATAAACATTGTAAATATCCTTCCTTTTAACTTAAAATAAGTGTCTTTGTTCAAGGCTACTTTACTAGCTTCTCCAGTATGCTGCCCAGGAGAAGTCACAGATAATAAATGATGCTTAGGATTAAAGCAGGAGTGAGTTTGAGTCTCCTGGATCAAAATCCACTCTAAGGTTCGTGGAGAGAATAGCCACAGGAATAGATTTGAACCCCCTCCACCTTTTTATATTTCCTGTTTTGTTTTGGTCCTGTGTTCCCAGACATGGTTCACCGGGAAAAATCTGGCCTTTGTCTGGCTCTGTGTGTTGCAAAATTGGGATATTTAAATATTTTTTTAGAAAACTAGCCACAAGCTTTGATTCCACCACAATGGAAATCTACACTTTATCCTTTCTTCCTCTGGTCAGGCCTGGCTTTTTATAGGTGCCTCAGAGTGGAAGGGGCAGGATAACACTTGTAAGCAAAGCTGCTGGGGAGGTAGAGCTGCTACCTGTGCAAAAAAAGGTCATTCAATCAGTTTGAGAGTCTGCTGTGGTACTAAAATTTCAAATTTGTAAGAGGGGAAACAAAGGGTTCTGGAAACAAGGAGTAATAAACATGAAGTGTTAAATGTGAAAGATAATTTCTTAAGAAATATATATTGCTTTGTTAGATTTTGCCTTAATATGATGGTGTGCTTGACACTTATGAGGGGAGTGTTGCAAAATGAGCTGTGGATAAACACGAGATAATCACAAGTCTCTGCAAATGTGATGATCATCAATGTGATACCCAAATAAATGTAGTGACTGTTAAGACTGCAGTAGAAGGTCCTGTGAGAAATGCTGTGTAGAATGTTTTTGTTCTGTCCTGAATCTAAATTTAGGGTTGCATGAAACTTTGGCCCTTTTGACATCTCAGCTAAGACCTGATTCAAATCATAAAGAGGAAATGGGATTCCTTAGGGATGTCTTCAGTGAAAGAAGTCTCAGCTACCTGATGAAGGTAGAAGTTTGTATTTATTTATGTACATTCTCCTTACAGTTTACTTTTTCTCTGTTCCCTTGATTTATCAACCATTTACTTTGCCAAACCTTTTTTTTAAGAATTCTGTACTGACCAAAGCATATGTGTGCTTAAGAACAAACACTAATAATGTTTGACAATTAATATGTTGAACATATTAAAACCGAGATCAAGGAGTAGAATGTTGCTGGCAGAGGTTCCAAAAAGTGCAAGAGGCTCCAGGGAATGGGGAAAATATGCAGATGGGATAGAAAACCTAATATCCCATTGAGTATGGGATAGAAAACTTCATATATGGGATAGAAAACCTCACATGCCATTGAATATGGGACAGAAACCCTCACATATGGGATAGAAAACCTCACATTCCATTGCATATGGGATAGAAAACCTAACACCCAACCTATAATAAAATCCCCTAATATAACTTTAGTTGCCAAGTATTGGTTATGCAAAAGCCAGATGATGCCTCTTCACAGAGATAATCTAGTTTATGAATGTATGGGAAATTAATTCAATAGTCCAGTTTTAATTTTTTAATGTGGAGGTGGGTTTTTTTGGGGGTGTTATTTGGTGGGGGTGTTTTGTTTTAATTTTGGTTCTGAGTTTCTTTGGGGTGGGTGTGCTAGGGAAGAAGTAAAGGGTTTGGGTTTGGGTGTTTGCTTTCCAGCCTTAGCACAGGGATGTGGCTTCCTCAGAGAGGGTGGTAAGGATGCTCAGTAGGGGAACATGAGGCACTTTGCCAAAATATTCCTTATGTCTTTGACAGATGTGGAGTCAGTCTGAGTGCCAGCAGTGTCTGCAGGGGAGCTGTGGACAGTTCATCTATCACAACACTGGGGGTGGCACAAAGCTCTTCTGGTCTGCCCACTGCTCAGAAATCCTTGCTCCTGGCTGTGGAACTTCTGGCTGTGGAACTCCTCCTCAGCCTGTGTCCGGCCAATCTTCAGCCTTGAGACTTTCTAGAACGGTGTTCCCTGAGTCATGAGAGTTGAGTTTCAAGTCCCGCACCCAGGGATTCCACTGCTGGGCAGCATAAAACAGTGTTCCCAACTGCTGTCCTCAAGAGCTGTAGCCCCCTGTGACCTGTGTCCCTTCTCCCATCAGAGCTTTGTTTTGCTGGTGCCTGGCTTGGGAGTCCTTGCCTTGCACAGGAGACTGGACTGGACTACAAACACATGCTAACAGTGGTAACAGGCAACTTTATTTACACAACTAAATAAATTTCAGCATTTGTGCATGCAGAGGAGGAAGATTGGCAGGACAGAGGACGCCTTTGACCTGAGGCTGCCTTTGGACGAGCAGGCACTGCCCCAGTATGTAATGGTCATGGTCCACTGCAGCCTGCAGTGGATCCTGTTCATCCTGCTGCCCATGTCTTTTTTCTCATGAGGCCCAGCAGTATCTGGTGCACCCGAGTTAAGAATTTCACCACTATCTGGTATGGATGTGGAGCAGGCAAGAGAGGTTGCATTGACATTGGCTCCTCAGAGGGGTTTGAGGTCGACTCTGGCTCTGGTGTGGCTGTTGCAGTTGAGTGATCAGGAGTGGGAGTACAGCAGCCTGACTCTGTTGGTGCTGACTCTGGCTGCTCCAAGGGGGCTGAGCTGAAGGTTGGCTCTGGTCTTGGAGTAGCTGTTTCAGCTGACTCAGGACATGGAGTGGGAGTAGAGCAGCCTGACTCTGTTGGTGTTGGCTCTGGCTGCTCAAAAGAGGTTGAGCTGAAGGTTGGCTCTGGTGCTGGAGTGGCTGTTTCAGCTGACTCTGGACATGGAGTGGGAGTAGAGCAGCCTGACTCTGTTGGTGTTGGCTCTGGCTGCTCAAAAGGGGTTGAGCTGAAGGTTGGCTCTGGTGCTGGAGTGGCTGTTTCAGCTGACTCTGGACATGGAGTGGGAGTAGAGTGCCGCGCTCCCCAGCCCCAAGTGCCCTCTGATGTTGCGCTCAACCCCGGCTAGCTCGGCACCTGGGGTGAGGACGGGCAATGAGGCACCTCTCGCTGCGCCCTGATGGGGTTTGAGAGGTGTCCCCGTGGGTCCTGAATCAGCAGCGGCTACCCTAAGGCGGCAAGGAAAAGCCGGAACCAGCTGGGGTAAAAGTCTTCTTTAATCTGGAGCCAACGTGGCCAACGCAAAGAAGATACACCAACAGGAAACCCCCCCAAGCTGGAACCCCGAGTGGGGTTCGGGGCAGGCAATTATAGGATTTGGGAAGGGAATGGGAGTGGAAACCAGGGAGGGAAAACCAATGGGAGACGGGGAAGGGAGTGGCTCCACGGTGGGGTGATTCCGCCTGGTCCAATGGGAAGGGGACAGGGGAGTGGCCCCAGGCCCTCGTCCAATCACTCGGTGCCCTGTGGAGAAGTTTCTGGACAGAGGGGAAGGAACACCGAGTGACAGACAAGGTACCTGGGAGGGGACAGGGGGATGACTTGGCAGTTTTGGGGATGACGGACAGGTGTTGGGAAGGTGGGAAAGGGGGACCAGGCGGGAAAACAGAACAAAAGGATGTACCAATACAGCAAATAGGGGAAGACAGGAACAAACCATTGGGGAAATACAAAATTGTAAAACCGTACATAAAATAAATAAAAACGCACCACCACATCTCCCCCTTTTGTGTTTAAAAGAAAAAGAAGGAGAGGGAGGTAAACACAAGTCCTTAAACTGGGGAGACAGAGTCCTTGGCATCCTCGTCAAACCAGACATCGTTTGGGTCTTCTTTTGGCTGCTCACTGATGTTAAGTGGCTGGAGCTCACCCGGGTCGGCTACTGTAGCGTGGTTGATGTTGATGTTGTTGCTGAGGGCCTTCAGCAACAGCCGCTTGACCACCCCGAAGCCCCCGGCGAAGGCGATGAGCCCCAGCAGCAGCACGATGCCCGTCTGAATCAGGGAACGGATCCACCCAGCGAGGCCCCATCCTTCGAAGAGGGAATCCAGCCATCCTGTGGACTCCTTTTGGATGTGATGGATCATCTCCTGCATCCTTGAGATGGACGTCCGGACGTCCTCAGCCCTTGAACTCGATTTTACACAGCACACGCCAGCGAACTCCAAAGGCTGAGGAACAATCCACGAATGCAGGAGATGTGGGGCGATGGAGAGGCCCAGAAGGATGAGGTAGATTGGTGGGAACATGCTGGGTGGACCGGTGGTGGTGGATACGGCTCTGTAAAATAAACTGACACGAAAATTAATACTTAAAATTAATAGGGAGGTCCATCCTCCAAAGGAAAAGGGACTCCGTGGAGCCTAGGAAGGGGAAAGGAAGGTCATAACAAAATGGTTCGGAGTTGGGGGAAAGGGACCTCCTCCGCCTGCGGAGGGCCGCGTGCCCCACCTGAGGACTTGACGGTCTTTTGTCCGAGTTCTTAGGGACGTAGGGCCGGACGAACTTGGAAGGGACCCATCTCAGGCCTGAGGGCGTGGATACGCAAGCGTATCCCCGTCCCCAGGTGACTAAGTCATAGGGTCCCTCCTGTCGCCAGGTCTCTGGATCTTTGATGAGAACTGGCGGCCTCTCCCTGACCTTGCTCTGCTCTGATGCCCCGAAGTGTCTCACGATGGGGGGATTGAGACACTCAAATGAACAATTTAGAAAGTTCAAAGTAAACAGGGCTCTCGCCAACTGGACTTGGGGGGACTCATGCTTGGATGCTGAGAGTTGTTGTTTCAGCATCCGTTTGATGTTTTGGTGAGTCCTTTCCACCACGGCTTGACCTGAGGGGGAATAGGCGATGCCGGTCTTGTGTTCTATTCCCCATTGCTGCAGGAAGCCGGCAAATTCCCTGGAGGTATACCCGGGGGCGTTGTCGGTTTTGATCAATTTGGGGACGCCCAGCATGGAGAAGGCTTGGACTAGATGTTTCTGAACGTCCTTTGCCCTCTCCCCGGTGTGGGCAGAGGCGAAAACTGCCCCAGAGAAGGTGTCCACAGAGACATGGACGTACTTCTGCTTCCCGAAGGAAGGGACGTGAGTAACGTCCATTTGCCACACCTCACAGGATTGGAGTCCCCTGGGATTAGCCCCTGCGCTCACCGATGGCAAGGGGAGCGACTTACAGGACGGGCAAGTCGCCACAATGGCCTTGGTCTGGTCCCGGGTCAGGTGGAATTCCCGGACCAGACCAGGCGCATTCTGATGATGGAACTGGTGGCTGATCTTAGCTTGCTGGAACTTCTCCGGGAGTGGCGCCAGCTGCACGGGGGCGGCCGCAAGGGCATCGGCACGCCGATTACCTTCGGCCAAGAACCCCGGCAAGTCGGTGTGGGACCTTATGTGCATTACATAAAACGGTTGCTCTCGGTGGGAGATTAGCCTAACCAGCTTTGAGAGCAACTCATTGAGGGCCTCGTTGGGAACACCCTGCAGGATTGCATCCTGTGCCCTAGATACTACACCTGCTACATAGGCCGAATCTGTGACCAAATTGAAGGGTTCAGAGAACTTCTCAAAAGCCCTGACGACTGCGGCCAACTCAGCTAGCTGTGGGGATCCCTCCACCACAGCGACATCAGACTCCCACCGCTGAGTCTGAGGATCCCTCTAAGTCACTACGGACTTGTGGGACCCTCCGGACGCGTCAGTAAAAACTGTCAGAGCCTTTAGGGGTTTTTTGCTCTGAATCCGTGTTACTTTTAGCACGAATTGGACGTCCGAATCAAAAATTTTGTGGGCTGGTCTCAAAACAGAAATTTCGCCCGTGTAGCTATCCAGAGCAAACTGCAAGGATTCGTTTTCTCGCAGTAGGTGTTCCAACATGGCCTTGGTGAATTGGCCCGATTCCAATTTTAAAGGTATGTAAATGCACTTAAAGTCCTCACCTGCCAACTCCCGGATCCTCATCCGCGCTTTGCGGATGAGTTCCGCCACCAGTTCTTGTGGTTTGGTCAGCCTTTTGGACCGACTGTGGCTCAGGAACACCCACTCTATGATTAAGAGGGGGTCCTTTTTGCCTTGGTCCGTGCCCTTTCCCAGGGTCTCCATCCACTGAAAGATGATGCCATGGAGGTGTGGCAGTCTGCCCATGATGATGAATTTGAAGGGCAGGCCCGGATCGCACCTGTGGGCCTGCCTGGCAGACATGGCCTCCTGGACCCTCTCTAAAGCAGCTTTGGCCTCTGGGGTGAGCTCCCTGGGAGAACTAGGCTCATCCCCCCCTTTCAATAAATTGAAAAGAGGGGCTAGGTCCTCGTTGGAAATACCTAACCAGGGTCTCACCCAATTTAAAGACCCACACAGCTGCTGGACATCTGCTAGGTTCCGAATTGTATTTTTGATGGCCAATTTCTGCGGAGCAATGGTCCGCTTAGTAATTTCCAAACCCAGGTATTTCCAGGGCGGCATCTTCTGAATTTTGTCCTTGCGCAGCTCGAACCCTGCAGCAACCAACGCACTGGTTGTCAGTTCAAGCGCGTGGGTAAGCAGATCGTCATTGGGGGCACAAATTAAAATGTCATCCATGTAATGGTGGATGATCACGCCAGTTGTGGCTGCACGCACAGGGGACAACAATGAAGAAACGTACCACTGGCAAATACTTGGGCTGTTTTTCATGCCCTGAGGAAGTACTCTCCAATGGTACCTCTTCATTGGGGCTTCTCGGTTGATGGAGGGAACCGAGAAGGCAAACCGCGGCGCGTCATCAGGATGTAGGGGAATTTGGAAGAAGCAATTCTTAATATCAATTATGGCCAGATTCCAATTTTGAGGCAACATCGCCGGGGACGGCATCCCAGGTTGGGGAGAGCCCATATTTTCAATTACTGCATTGATTGCACGGAGGTCGTGAAGGAGCCGCCACTCGTCTTTGCCCGGTTTTTTGAGGACAAAGACGGGGGAATTCCAAGGAGATGTAGTTTCTTGGATATTCCCTTTGGCTAACTGCTCGTCCACGAGCTCCCGGAGCGCTTTTAATTTTTGTTTATTCAGCGGCCATTGCTCCACCCACACTGGAGTATCTGTCAGCCAATTCAGTTTCTGGGTGGGACGCTCCTCAATGGTCGCTGCCCGAAAAACCTGGGGGGTCGGTATGTCAATTGTGACCCCCCATTGGGCCATCAGGTCTCTCCCCCACAAGGGCTCCGTATAGTCTAAAACGAATGGGCGTAAATACGCCGATTGCCCATTCGGCCCCTCAATTTTGACGATGTTTTTCGATTGTTTTGCCAATTGGGTGCCTCCTACTCCTGAAATTTTTCCCGCTACGTTTTGCAACTCCCAACGCGACGGCCAATCCCGTTCGGGAATGACCGTGACGTCTGCCCCTGTGTCCAGGAGTCCATTGATGTGCTTGAACTCCTGGCCCTTCCACATGTAACAACCCAACTTCGGCCTTTCCTTCCCAATGACCTGGGCCCGGCACACCTGGTAATCCTGTTTGGCAGACTTGCGCCACAAATCTTCAGGGTGTACCGGTGGCCCAGATATCGGAATTGCTTGGGCGATGATTTGGCCCTTGGGAAGGAAAGCCGGAGGGTGGGAGCAGTGCAGCCACAAAACCACCTGGTCCGGATCCCTTGATGTTACACAGGGAGCGATGGTAATGTCTAAAGGCGTGTATTTTGTGTCCCCAAGGACGATGTACTTACTACGGATGTTCCTCCAGGTCCCTGGGTCGTCAGCGTTGACAGTGACGAAATGCCAATGATCGTCTCGCAGATGCAGAGCGTCGGTCAGGGCCAACCTATATGGGGAGAAATTAGAGGTGGTGTTAAGTATTGGCTTGGGCTGGGTTGGGTCTCGACCCAGCCAAGCAGTGGAAATGAATTCCACGTCCTCCCTCATATAGGCTGGTTCGTTCGTCCGGTGCTTGGTCATGTCCTGTAAAGAAAGGTCCTCAGGCGGGGTGCGAAAGCTGGTGTTGTCCCTCCCCTCCTCCGGTGTTAATCTCCCCACCTTATTTCTGTCTGAGCGCAGGGAGGGACTGCGCTCATAGATCAGTTTTTTGGTCTAGCCCCCAAGTTGGGGGTAGACCTCCCCTGGTGTTGCCTGTAATTTAAGAACTCCTCCCTGAGGGGACACTTGTTGACCCAGTGTCCCCCCTGCCCGCAGAGGTGGCACTTTTCCGTCTGCGGGGGTCCTCTTGGGGATGCTCCTGGCGGACGACGGTTGGCCGATGGTGTGGCCGGCGGCGTCCGGGCGGCGGCGAAGGACACCCTCCTTGATGGCGGTTGAGGGGTCCTCCGCGGATCCTCCGCAGGGACCGTGACCTTCCGAGCGCAAACCTGCAACATTGCCTGCAGGGCGGGCTCAGGTTCAAGAGGGAGGCTGAGGATCGCTTGCCGACAGGGCTCGTTTGCGTTCTGCTTTGCCACTGTGGCAAGCATCCCCTCCCTCAGGCGCTCGTCCGGAACCTGAGCCTCCATCGCCCTGTGCAGGCGGTCCACGAAGGTCACGAATGGCTCGATTGGTCCCTGCTTAATAGATAAGAAATCAATGGCCGCCCCGCGCGATCGCAAGGTGACCAGTGCCTTTTCCGCCGCTCTCGCACTGACCTGCAGTGCGCCCCGTGGGATTTTTTCCGCCTGCTTTGCCCCCTCCTTCCAATCCCCCTCCCCGCACAAGTGGTCGAGGGATATCACTGCCCCATCCCCATCCCGGGAGGTCTCTGCAGAGGCCCAGAGGTCAGGGAGAACATCCCTGATCTCCCGCTTCCATTCCGACTCCCATATCAGGAACTCACCATGTGAGATGAGACATGATATGAGCGTCCGAATGTCTGCGGGGACATATTCGGCCGCAGAAAAGGTTGCTTTCAGCAACCCCCGAAAATATTCGCTTTCGCGGCCAAACTCCCTCTGAGCCTTGCACAGCTCCTTGATGACATGCTGTGGGATGGGTGACCACTGTGCAAGGGGCCCGGCCCCCTGCCGCGGTGTGTAGACGACTGGCGCGGCAGAGAAGGCCGGAAGGGTTGGAGAGGGTTCCGGGTTCCCACGCCCCTCCCTTCCGGAACCGATAGCGTGGGAACCGGAAGTTAGAGCGTGGGAACCAGGGGGCGGGGCGGAAGGGGCGTGGCCAGGAGCGGGGGGAGTGGCAGGATGGGAACTCCCCTCCCCGGAGGCGGAGTCAGGGGGCGGGGAAAACCCCGCGTCAGCAGGGGCGTGGTCGGGATAGGGTGGAGGAGGGACATGGGCGGGGAGATCCGGGGAAGGGGCGGAACTTCAGGAGGCGGGAAGAAAGGGGTTGCGGGAGGGGGGAGCACAAGTGGCGGGAAAAGCCGCGCGGGCTCCGCCATCTTGTGCCCGGGAGACTGAGGGAGATGGGCGGCCATTTTGTGGCAGCCCAGGGAGAGTGGCCGAGGGAGAGGTTTTGGGTTCGGGGGATAACTTAACACGAACAGACCCTCTACGGGACAGGGCTGTACATTTGGGAGAAGCAGGGGAACGGGGAGAGGCAGAGACGGCGCCTGTCTCGCCTGGGGGAGAATTAGGAGCAGAGGGAGAGGAAAGAGGTTTAGGGTTGCTAAACCCACCCGCTGAACTGGGGATTTGTTTGTCAGTTGGCTGTGGCAGGTTTCCGTAGTTATTTTTAACAATATCGCGAATTTGGAGAGCCAATAAAGTGAATTTTGCGAGAGAAAGATCTGACTTACGCAGAATCTCCCTCCCGACTTGGTCCCAAAAGGGGACCTGGTACAATTTAGCTGCCGAAACGTCAGGAAAAGCCTGCGACAACCATCTGACAAATTTTTTAACTTCATTTTTCTTAATTTTCACCCCACCCACTAAAAGGATGCCCACAACTTGGGTATAGAGGCTTTTCTGGGGCACCGAGAGCTTAGCACCCATAGCTCGCTGTTAATTGGTGCCCCGCGAGGTAAGTTCTGAAAATCCCAAAAGAACGAAGAAGACTGCCGCTCCCCGCTCTGTCCCCACCCTCGACGCACTCCCGCCCGGGAAGGGAGGCAAACCCGGTGAGGGCTAGGGGAGAGCCGGACCGCCCCTACACCGTCTACACGGTGAGGGTCCACCAGGGGAGGGTAGAAACGAAAAAACAGAACTTACCAAACCGCCGCGGTGGAGACCGACGCCGCTGGTGTCTCCGGCACTACCGGCTCCGTCCCCTGGGAGCGCAGCTCTCTAAAACGGAGCGCGCTCTAACCAGGGGCAGTTGACGGCCACGAGGGGTAATTCCCGAGGTCTGGGGGACCTCAAACTCCTCTGCCACGGGGTCCTAGCTGCGATTCCAGGGCCCCACGTTGGGCGCCAACTTGCCGCGCTCCCCAGCCCCAAGTGCCCTCTGATGTTGCGCTCAACCCCGGCTAGCTCGGCACCTGGGGTGAGGACGGGCAATGAGGCACCTCTCGCTGCGCCCTGATGGGGTTTGAGAGGTGTCCCCGTGGGTCCTGAATCAGCAGCGGCTACCCTAAGGCGGCAAGGAAAAGCCGGAACCAGCTGGGGTAAAAGTCTTCTTTAATCTGGAGCCAACGTGGCCAACGCAAAGAAGATACACCAACAGGAAACCCCCCCAAGCTGGAACCCCGAGTGGGGTTCGGGGCAGGCAATTATAGGATTTGGGAAGGGAATGGGAGTGGAAACCAGGGAGGGAAAACCAATGGGAGACGGGGAAGGGAGTGGCTCCACGGTGGGGTGATTCCGCCTGGTCCAATGGGAAGGGGACAGGGGAGTGGCCCCAGGCCCTCGTCCAATCACTCGGTGCCCTGTGGAGAAGTTTCTGGACAGAGGGGAAGGAACACCGAGTGACAGACAAGGTACCTGGGAGGGGACAGGGGGATGACTTGGCAGTTTTGGGGATGACGGACAGGTGTTGGGAAGGAGGGAAAGGGGGACCAGGCGGGAAAACAGAACAAAAGGATGTACCAATACAGCAAATAGGGGAAGACAGGAACAAACCATTGGGGAAATACAAAATTGTAAAACCGTACATAAAATAAATAAAAACGCACCACCACAGTAGAGCAGCCTGACTCTGTTGGTGTTGGCTCTGGCTGCTCAAAAGAGGTTGAGCTGAAGGTTGGCTCTGGTGCTGGAGTAGCTGTTTCAGCTGACTCTGGACATGGAGTGGGAGTAGAGCAGCCTGACTCTGTTGGTGTTGGCTCTGGCTGCTCAAAAGGGGTTGAGCTGAAGGTTGGCTCTGGTGCTGGAGTGGCTGTTTCAGCTGACTCTGGACATGGAGTGGGAGTGGAGCAGCCTGACTCTGTTGGTGTTGGCTCTGGCTGCTCAAAAGGGGTTGAGCTGAAGGTTGGCTCTGGTGCTGGAGTGGCTGTTTCAGCTGACTCTGGACATGGAGTGGGAGTAGAGCAGTTTGACTCTGTTGGTGTTGGCTCTGGCTGCTCAAAAGAGGTTGAGCTGAAGGTTGGCTCTGGTGCTGGAGTGGCTGTTTCAGCTGACTCTGGACATGGAGTGGGAGTAGAGCAGCCTGACTCTGTTGGTGCTGACTCTGGCTGCTCCAAGGGGGCTGAGCTGAAGGTTGGCTCTGGTCTTGGAGTAGCTGTTTCAGCTGACTCAGGATATGGAGTGGGAGTAGAGCAGTTTGACTCTGTCAGTGTTGGCTCTGGCTGCTCAAGAGGGGTTGAGATGTAGGTTGTCTCTGGTGCTAGAGTGTCTGTTCCAGGTGGACGCATGCCCATCTGAATCAGGATCCAGTTGTAGAAGTACTGAGTGGAGGTGTAGACTCCCGGGCGTTTTGTTCTGACACAGCCTTTTCCCCAGCTGGTCACTCCAACAAGCCAAAAGTAGCCAGCATGGTTATCTTTGCACACCAGAGGCCCTCCACTGTCACCCTGCAACAGAGGAAAGAGGATTAGGGTGCTGTTGGGTGGCTGCTGTCAGCACTAGAGGCCTGTTTCTCTCTTGCAGCCCCTGCCACAGCTGTATTCATGGTACAAAAAGGCTTTGCTCAGGTGCTGGAGTCTCAAGAACCTTAGCTGGGAACAGGGTGGGTGTCTGTGAAGGCCCCCTTTTGTATCTGCACAGTGATCCTGGATGGGCAGAGCATAGATCATCCAGAATCTGGATCTGTGGGCTGCTGAGAACACTGGATGGGCTTTCTGGGCAGAGGGGCAGGCCTGGGGAACACGGTCACTTGGCAAGGAAACTCCAGCAGTGGAGGAAAAGTGGTTTGCCAGACAAAGCCCATGGTGACGGGGTACCTTCGCTGCTGGCTCCCAGCACTCATACCTGGCAGGTGTCCATGCCACCCCGTGGGTAGCCAGCACACAGGTTGTGGGTGTGGATGGCCCCAGCGTACCGACGGCTGCTGTTAACCAGCCGGATATCCAGGAGACGGACCTTGGCTTCCTGCAGGACATCACTCGGACCCTGAGCTGCAAGCACAGGAAGGAATGGGCACCCAGCAGCTCTTTGCCAGTTCCACTCCCCTGTCTGGGGGTGAACTCATTCCCTAGGGCTTGGCTTTGCCTCTGGAGCAGTTGTTGAAGCGCTGTGTCCTTTCTGTCTGCCTTTGGGGAGCAGGCCAGGCCCAGCTCTCCAGAGGCATACATCCTACAGCCTGACTTTGGTTTGTGCTGTCAGGAAGCCAAACCCATCTTGCTGGTGTGCCCAGCTCACCCTCAGGGCCCTTTTTGGGAACTCACCTTTTGCAGTGGCAGAACCCCAGCCAGCAATGTAGCAGGTTTTCAGCTCTGACACTGTGAGCGAGGCGTTGGGCACGCAGGCAAGCTGGACGTAGTCACTGCACTCCACGGGCTTGTCCAGCTCCAGCAGGGCGATGTCGTTCTGCTGGGAATCAGCCGTGTACTCCTGGTGGGCCAGGAGCCGCTTGATGTGGCGCACCTGAGTTTCAGGGCCCAGATGGGTCAGCTTGGTGGCCCCGATCAGCACACGCCACATGGTGACATTCCTGCAAGGCAGAGAGGGGTCTGAGGAAGAGCAGAGCCGTGTGCTGTTGATGCCTTAGGATTTTAGCTTTTGTATTTTTCATCCATTTGTAATCCTGCAGTTTTTTACTGTATAACTAAATTCTGCACACAGTGTGAGCTGCTGCTGCTTTCCCATTCTGGTCACAAAAATTCCTCTCCAGGCCTGGCAATCAAGGATACCTCACTGCCTCAGGCCTCGAGAGATGGAAACAAAAGTGAGTTGAGGGGAGCAAACTGGGGGTAAATGACTTCATTACCTGAAGCTGTAATTAGAAGATTAACCCTAAATATGCAAATGGACCAAATTTATAGGTGTGAAAACCTTTGACCCGTGGTCAATTTTGGGTTGTAGCACTTGGGGGGGTCTTTTGTTTTGCCTAAAATGGACCTGGAGGCCCTTCAATAAATATAATCACTTTTTATTCCTTGTCTGGCCTGTTTTTAGGTAGTCCTGAAAAGGCATCACTGTGGCAGCTCAGCACTTCCCTTCCTTCTGCTTCTCAAGGCAGAGAGGAAAGCAGGGCAATGAGGAGTGTGACTGCCCTAGCATGCCTTAGGCTCCAGGAATGCCACACTGGAGGCTGCTGGGCAGCAGTGGCACGAGCCCAGCCTTCTGAGCAGTCCCTCAGTTGGGCCCCGTAGTATTGAGGTGCTGCAGGCTGGGCAACTGTTTGTGTGGTGAGGATACCCTCATTCCCTGCTCCTCCTTACCTGGCCTGGAGGAAGCAATGGGCTGCTGTGAGGACCCACTGTGGGCTGATGAGGGACCCTCCACATGTATGGCCGGTGCCTATTTTCCTGGGGTCCTGGATGCTGACAATCCAGGGCCAGGCCCCTGGCAGGGCACCTGTGCCAGTCACAATTCGGTAGTCAGCATCTATGGAGTTGTAGTCAGAAGCCATGGGCCGGAGCCCACAGGTCCCTCTGGAAGCACAAAATCATTACTGCCCTTCTGTTCCAGTACCTGGGTGCTGGCAAGGAGGCTCCCACATGGGGTTTGGGGTGTGGCAATGGGGGACAAGCACCCTCCTAGAGCCTGGGGCCATACCTGCAGTTGCCCCAGGTACCATGTGCAGGTCTGTACACAGCCAGCAGGATGAAGAGGTACAGGTACAGAAGATTCATCGCTGTCAGCAGCATCTGTCAGCTGAAAGAGACAAAAGCTTGTCTCTTCCAGTGCAGTCTCTGACGAGTGCTGCAGCAACTGCACTGTCCATGGCACCTGGGGCTGATGTCACAGAGTGGGTGGTTCCAGGTTCTGGGCACAGTGTCCTCAGAGGGCAGGGAAAGGCCACAGCCTCACAGAACCACAGAATGGTTTGGGCTGGAAGGGACCTTGAAGGTTGTGAAAGGCAAAAGGGGTCCCTTGCCTCGCACATGCAAAACGACACCATGGGCAGACAAATCTGGCACAGAGGGAAAGTCACTCCAAAGGCAGTGTTTGGTCAGAGAGGGTGCTCAGAGCCACCACACGATGGAGAAAACTAGCACATCAAAGCTAGAAAGAGGACAGGAAGGAACAATGCCATGTGCAAACTACTTGGGGGGATGCTTCAAGGCACATAAGCCTTAGCTGATGGAACAAACCTGGAAACTCCTGAGTGTTGCAAGAGGAATTGCTGACCATGGCAGAGTGCGAGAAGCTGACAGGAGTTTCAATGCCATGAGGAAGCCCTTCTGAGTCTGTTTATACATTCTCCATGTCTGGAGCAGGGTGAGTACTGCAAATGCCTCAGTGCTGCCTCTTGCTTTGGAGACTGGTGCTGGAGGTCATGGCTGCAGAAAACAAGGGACTGAGATGGAGAGTGCTCATGCACTCACTTTTGTGGTTTGGGAATGGCATTCCCCAGTCTGGTGTTTCCACTGGAACACTGCAAACCACTGCTCCTCACTCCCTTCTCCCTCTCCCCTCCCTTCTCTGGTGGGCTTGAGAATAGAACTGGAAGCACAAAAGTTAAAGACTGTGGGTTGAGACAAGAACAATATAATGGAAACAGCAATGAAACAAGAAAATGAGCAGTAACCGCAACAATATTAATAATGGACTGGGACAATTCACATGCAACCATCCACCCCATAGAGCCTGGCAGTACCCAACCAGGCTGTCATGCATGTTATCCAGCGGAGATTTCTTCCCCTGTCCCTGGAAAATGTTGTGGAGTGGTTCAGAACAACCTCCACGTCCTGGCCATGCCCTGTCCTGGTTATGGCAAAAAATTTACCCCATCCTGGCCAGAACCAGGACATTCACCCTCATGATCTGCCCCACAGCTTTGGAATCTGTGCCAGAGGGTCTGGCAGGGCAGGGAGGGCAGTCACCAGGGATTGGCAGACGTTGGAAACTCCTTATCCCTCTCTCTGGCCCCTGGTTTTCCTTGTTTTATGGAATGGAAGAACACATGTCCAACTCCTCCCAGTATCTCCTTCACTGGAAATCCTCCGTGCTTTGATTCCTTCTCTGACATTCTGCTGCACCTGGGGAATGCAGTGGGAAAACCCAAGGCTTTGTGTGAAGGTCACTCCCTCAGCACTTCACCTGAGGTGCACAGGAAGGCTGCCCTGGCTCTACCACACCTCATCCAGAACACCTGGAAGCTCTTCCCTCCCCATTCACACACTCCCCTGCCTTGTCCTCCTCATCCCACAGGGATGCACAGAGGGGCTACCACACTTCACGGTTTGGTAGCCCTGATACCACACTCCTGACTGGAATGGGGTGACCCTGGGGCAGTTTTGGCCTGCATCAGTTCCATGTCCTGCCTCAGCACACCCAGGTTCTCTGTTGGCGTCTGTGCTCATCTCTGCAGCTTTGCTGTCCTGCACCAGGAGTTTGCTGAATAAAATCATCCTCTAGAAAGGACATGTGACACAAGCCCAGGAGTAAGCAGCACCATGGGAGAGTTCAGCAAGGTGCCCTGGGGACAGCCAGGCCAGGCAGGGGAAGGTGGGGGGACCACGGCCTCACTGAAGCAGCCACATTGTACAGCACAAAAAATAAAGCTAAATAAATGCTGGGATGAAATACAGCACTGCTGGGACTGCTCCATTTAGCAAATAACAGTTGTGGGGGAGATTTACAGATGTACTGGGTACATCTGGGAACTGGGGCTCCTGCTGGAAGTCTTCAATCTTGAAGCTCCCAGTTCCCAAAGCTGGTAAATCCTTCCCAGCAATGGCTCCTGAGGCAGGGAGAGGGGTGGAAAGCCAAGGATGGGGCAGAGATCAGAAGGAGCTGGGGAGCTCAGAGAGGTCTTCAAGGGGAAGAGGATTTGTCTGAAAGGCCCTCACTTTTCTGGTCATCTTGGCAACTCTGGCAGGTTTAACAGGAGGTTTGTCTGGAAACAAGACAGGGACATATTGGCATGATGGGTGCTGGCATATTCCAGTCTTAGGCTTTGCAGAGAGAGATTTGCTGTTTCCCCATAGGCCACAGAGGATTTTAATATGAGGTGAACTCCCCAAGCTTGCATCCACCCTGTTCCATGGCCTCTGGCTCTGAGAAATGCTCTCCTGTGCACCCTGCTTCATTCCCTCAGATCAATGGCTGATGTGCCAGCAGCTCCTGCTCCAGAAGGGCAGCACATGATGAAGGTGCCACCCCTGCAGCTGAAAAGAAGGTTCCTTTTGCCATGGCATTCCAGGAGGTCATAAGACACATCATCAATGGAGTCTGAAAAAAAGAAAAATTAGAAGTTGAGGCAGCTGCATTTACCAGTGTGGGCAGTCCAGAGAGAACTGCCTGGACCTGACCCAGTTTGTGGATCAGAGCCAGAAATAGGTTCCCTTAGCTAGAAATGAGACCTCTCTACCCAGAGAGCCAGCTGCTTGCCATTCCATTGCTCCCTGGCCACAAGCAGCACTTCATCCATGAGCTCTCACCCCACAGAGCCCCTAGGTAACCCTGAAAAGACTCCTTCAGTATCAGGGGCTGCAAGAGACCTCTAGATGAGCAGCTAGAGGATTAGGTGAGGAGAAGAACTGAAATAAAATGCGTGTTTTTCCCTGGATTTGTGGAAGACAACAAGAAAGAAATACAGGACCCCAAAAAACAAACCCACTCGATGGGAGAGGCAGGTGAGCACCTCTGGTTCAGGAATTACAGAATGCACTCAACTGCAGCTTGCAGACAAGGATCCTGGCACGTTCCAGCAGCCAGCACTGCCACCTGATCCCAGCATCCCTCTGCCCCATGGATTTACACAGGACCCCAAAGCCCCAGTGGTCAGTGAAAGGAAAACATCCAACTGTCCACACTTGGCAACCTACTCCTGGGTTCTGCAGCCTGTGGAGAAAGACAAATTCCCTCACTAGAAAACTAAGCAGGTTTGAGCTGGGCTTTCTCAAAGCACACTAAAGGCAGAGGTGGGCTTCTCCGTGCTGTTTGGGAAGTGGCACATGAACCACACGGGAATCAGAGAGAGATTATCAACTCCAGAGGCACTGCTGAGCGCAGCCTCTCCTGACTCCAGCTGGGCTCCAGCCCCGAGGTGACCTGTGCCTCCAAACAGAGGGGCCAGAGTGACCTGCACTGACCAGGCCGGCCACAGCTCCGTGTCACACTGACCACTGCAGCGTCCAGCCAGTCCCTCCAGAGGCTCTTCCAATCTCCACCTCCACCTTACAGGGGCATGGAACGCCGCTGATCACACCCGCTGCTCCCTGACCTGCAGCCAGAGGAAGATTTCCTCATTTGCTGCTGTGGCCAGTGGCACCTCTCTGTAGCAGGTTTTGCGTCCTGCTCGGTGCCCCAGTGCTCCAGACAGGCTGGCTCCGTGCTGCTGGGCCTCTCCCGGTCCCTCTGAGCAGGGCTGCAGCCGAGTCTTCAGAACAGCCCCAATTCCCCAAAACAGCCCCCAAAACAGCCCGGCGCTGTCTGTGTGGGGAACATCAAACCCACACCAAGGAATGGCTTTGCCCAGTGCCCCGGGATGGAGCAGCCCCGGCCTGCTCCACCAGAGCCCAGGGCGGCTCTGGGAGCCCTGAGGGCACGAGAGAAGGAAACTTCAGCGTGAGGGTCTGCAGCGGCCAGGGGAACACCAGCGCCTCCGAGCCGCCCTGCCAGACACGTACGGCCCTCCACCACCCTCGCAGTGGTGCGGGAATGTGCTCGCTGCTGAGGGCGGCCTCGCGGCTCGGCGAGCAGCTCGGGCAGGGCCGCCGCTGTCCGCTCCGTGCGGAGCGCAGCCTCCTCCGGACGCGGCCGTGAGGCGGTCTGGGCCCTCGGGTGTCGCCTCCGGCAGAATCAGCGGCTCGGTGGAGCTCACACGAAGCTCTCCCTGGGGCGGGACAGCCCTTGCCCGTGGGGTGTCGGGCGGGCCCCGGGCCGGCCGAGGGTTGCCCGGCTGAGCCCGGGGCCGCCCCTGACGTGGGGCTCTGGGGCAGAGTCCGGCCCGCGGTGCCCAGCAGGGATGCGCGGTTCTGTCTGTGCTCGGGCAGCACCAGAGTAGAGTTTTTCCCTGCTACAGTACCTACGCTACCCCGCGAAAGAGCATCGCTCAGGTTTGACAGGAGGAGAAATCTGTGTGGCCGTCAGCTATCACCTATGGCCCGGTCAGGATACTGATGGATTTTCTGACCTATTCGCTAGGGTCGTGTAAAATGTTAAACTGCAGATGCTTTCTGAAAGCAACTAGTGCTTTGAATGGTACAATCTGGATTACAGAAGCTTTATGTAGTGTTAGGCTGTGAACCACAATAGGTTTATTCTACAAGTTAATAGGGATATGCCAGATCATGTTACACTTCTGTTTTATCTTCTGTTTTGACCCTATGGCAAGCATCAGTTGGGTTTATTTAGCTCTTTATTAGCCCTTTATTTAGCTCTTAGCATTTTTCACATTTTGTGTGAAAAATGAATTAACTTTTAGGTAGATATTTTTAAAGAGGAAAAATGTATTTGTGCCTATTGATGCTGCAGTGATTTGTGGTTTTGAGACCCATCTTGCAAAATACCACATGCTGAGGCTGATTGTCATAGCTCTGAAGCCAGCCCTGGGTATGGAATGCTTTTCATTCTTTGGAGTGTTCATTCCAGGCAGTTCTGTGTAACGAGATCTTTACAGAGCATGGAAGATGCCTCTAGGGGAAGTCTCCATTTTGATTGCTGTGCCTAGACTAATTCTGATACTCCTGAGTTTGCTGTCAGGTTTTTACGATGCTGAAATGTGTGTTTTCCAGGTTCCTGTGTGGGCTATTTTTCACTAAGAATCTAGAAAATATCTTGGCTTTTCGTGGGGTTTAGTGCAAAATAGGTTTGACTGTAGGAACCACATTGTTGCAAAGATGAAGCATGCAATTAAAGTTCTTTCTAATAATTTGAGATGATTTAAATATATGTCAAATGAAATGCCATAGTCAAGGAACCAAAGCAGTCGAATGAATTGCCTATAAATTCCTTTGGCATGAAGCGTGTTGAGTGAAATGTTTATTTCTTCTAAGCAATAGGTCATAAGAGTGTTTAAATAAAGGTATAGTATATATAATGCACTGGAGCACAATCCATGGATTAGAGTGAAATTTCAACACTCAGTTCCTTTACTTAGAGAAGTCCACCTATGCCCAGATGGATTAATTAATTGTAGTGGTAGAAAATACAGGGTGTAAAACACAGCTGACTGTTGAGCTTAGTATATCACTATGTTGTAGAGAAACTCAAGAATCAAGAAAATTCTAAATAAGTAAATGCTAATTTGTCATGCAGTACTATGGTATTTTCAGGCAGCTAATCAAGAAAATTTGAATTGGAAGACCGTCAAACTTGTTTCATACAATAAAACTCTGAGAGACTTATCTACAAATAGAAACACAAGGAGCATCCTTTTTTGTACTCAGCAAAGAGCTGGAGTATGTTGTGCTGTTACGGAGGTTTATTTTTATAAACTACTCCAATGAATTTTATAAGCATGTAAAAGATTGTAAGTGCCCTGAAACATGTTTATTCTTGGACTGGCAATTACATACATGGATTCAGTTTTGATTTTCTTTAAAATAAAAATAAAAATATTTCTCTGGAGTAATTTGCTCTCGGTAACAAGAGTCATCTGCAAGAGAAATATCCAAACCAATTTCTGGGCAGTGGAAGTAGCTTTATTTTTTATAACATTCTTAGTACCTGTGACCAGGGTTGGTAGAGTGCCAGTCCTGCCAGCTTTAAGGAGCTGCATGTAAGTGTACCCTCGTTTCCTCAGAATCCCAGGGATGTGGACATTTCTTTGAGATGAGCTTTTAGGAAGCCCCAGAACATCTGGTGGTGTGACATCTTCCTGCATGCTCTGTTTCTGCACGTGATGTTTTCCAGTGCTTTCAAACATCCCTTCCCTTCTGTTTTTTCAGATGGTTATTTAGACCTATCTTGAGAGCTACTCTCTTCAGCTTCAGCTTTATCCAAGATACAATATGGTTATTATATAACCTAGTATTTTTTCATTTTACTTACATTTCATTACATAACCTAGTATTTTACATTGTTACTTGCACAGCAGAATAACTGCAGAACTCTGCTCGATCCAGGTTATACTGAAAACTAAAAAAAATGCTATTTTTACATGCCTGACATTTTTCTTGCATATTTGAGCTTAGGTATTATGTTTGCTCATTTCAGGAGTGCTTCTGAACCACAGTCCAGAAAGAAGAAAAATCTTCTTGGTTGAAGTTGAACATTTGTCTCTAAGAGTAAGAACAAAGCCATGCCAGTGCTTTCAGAAGACTCAGGTAATTCAGCTGCATGCTTTCAACAGAGCAGTGACTGAAATCTTGTCATACCTGTTTCACACATAAAAATAATTTAAATAGGAGTAAAATGTAATAGAATTAAGATAATTCAACTGAAGTTTCTGAGCAATTACCTACAAGAAGGAAGGTGGAATGTAAAAGGTGAAAATTAATAAAGTTTGTCAGGATCAGTTTCCTACTAACCCTAGAGCACCCAAATATACTCTGATAGACCTGAATATACTCTGATAGACTTGAATATATTCTGATAGATCTGAATATATTCTGATAGACCTGAATATATTCTGATAGGCAGAATTGGACCCCTCAGTGTAACAGTGCCTTCTACATGTGCTTACTAAAGATCAGCCCATATATCTCTGCTGCTTGCTGTGTCATTTCTTAATATTTTCTGAACAGGGGTTGATAAACATTGTAAATATCCTTCCTTTTAACTTAAAATAAGTGTCTTTGTTCAAGGCTACTTTACTAGCTTCTCCAGTATGCTGCCCAGGAGAAGTCACAGATAATAAATGATGCTTAGGATTAAAGCAGGAGTGAGTTTGAGTCTCCTGGATCAAAATCCACTCTAAGGTTCGTGGAGAGAATAGCCACAGGAATAGATTTGAACCCCCTCCACCTTTTTATATTTCCTGTTTTGTTTTGGTCCTGTGTTCCCAGACATGGTTCACCGGGAAAAATCTGGCCTTTGTCTGGCTCTGTGTGTTGCAAAATTGGGATATTTAAATATTTTTTTAGAAAACTAGCCACAAGCTTTGATTCCACCACAATGGAAATCTACACTTTATCCTTTCTTCCTCTGGTCAGGCCTGGCTTTTTATAGGTGCCTCAGAGTGGAAGGGGCAGGATAACACTTGTAAGCAAAGCTGCTGGGGAGGTAGAGCTGCTACCTGTGCAAAAAAAGGTCATTCAATCAGTTTGAGAGTCTGCTGTGGTACTAAAATTTCAAATTTGTAAGAGGGGAAACAAAGGGTTCTGGAAACAAGGAGTAATAAACATGAAGTGTTAAATGTGAAAGATAATTTCTTAAGAAATATATATTGCTTTGTTAGATTTTGCCTTAATATGATGGTGTGCTTGACACTTATGAGGGGAGTGTGCAAAATGAGCTGTGGATAAACACGAGATAATCACAAGTCTCTGCAAATGTGATGATCATCAATGTGATACCCAAATAAATGTAGTGACTGTTAAGACTGCAGTAGAAGGTCCTGTGAGAAATGCTGTGTAGAATGTTTTTGTTCTGTCCTGAATCTAAATTTAGGGTTGCATGAAACTTTGGCCCTTTTGACATCTCAGCTAAGACCTGATTCAAATCATAAAGAGGAAATGGGATTCCTTAGGGATGTCTTCAGTGAAAGAAGTCTCAGCTACCTGATGAAGGTAAAAGTTTGTATTTATTTATGTACATTCTCCTTACAGTTTACTTTTTCTCTGTTCCCTTGATTTATCAACCATTTACTTTGCCAAACCTTTTTTTTAAGAATTCTGTACTGACCAAAGCATATGTGTGCTTAAGAACAAACACTAATAATGTTTGACAATTAATATGTTGAACCTATTAAAACCGAGATCAAGGAGTAGAATGTTGCTGGCAGAGGTTCCAAAAAGTGCAAGAGGCTCCAGGGAATGGGGAAAATATGCAGATGGGATAGAAAACCTAATATCCCATTGAGTATGGGATAGAAAACTTCATATATGGGATAGAAAACCTCACATGCCATTGAATATGGGACAGAAACCCTCACATATGGGATAGAAAACCTCACATTCCATTGCATATGGGATAGAAAACCTAACACCCAACCTATAATAAAATCCCCTAATATAACTTTAGTTGCCAAGTATTGGTTATGCAAAAGCCAGATGATGCCTCTTCACAGAGATAATCTAGTTTATGAATGTATGGGAAATTAATTCAATAGTCCAGTTTTAATTTTTTAATGTGGAGGTGGGTTTTTTGGGGGGTGTTATTTGGTGGGGGTGTTTTGTTTTAATTTTGGTTCTGAGTTTCTTTGGGGTGGGTGTGCTAGGGAAGAAGTAAAGGGTTTGGGTTTGGGTGTTTGCTTTCCAGCCTTAGCACAGGGATGTGGCTTCCTCAGAGAGGGTGGTAAGGATGCTCAGTAGGGGAACATGAGGCACTTTGCCAAAATATTCCTTATGTCTTTGACAGATGTGGAGTCAGTCTGAGTGCCAGCAGTGTCTGCAGGGGAGCTGTGGACAGTTCATCTATCACAACACTGGGGGTGGCACAAAGCTCTTCTGGTCTGCCCACTGCTCAGAAATCCTTGCTCCTGGCTGTGGAACTTCTGGCTGTGGAACTCCTCCTCAGCCTGTGTCCGGCCAATCTTCAGCCTTGAGACTTTCTAGAACGGTGTTCCCTGAGTCATGAGAGTTGAGTTTCAAGTCCCGCACCCAGGGATTCCACTGCTGGGCAGCATAAAACAGTGTTCCCAACTGCTGTCCTCAAGAGCTGTAGCCCCCTGTGACCTGTGTCCCTTCTCCCATCAGAGCTTTGTTTTGCTGGTGCCTGGCTTGGGAGTCCTTGCCTTGCACAGGAGACTGGACTGGACTACAAACACATGCTAACAGTGGTAACAGGCAACTTTATTTACACAACTAAATAAATTTCAGCATTTGTGCATGCAGAGGAGGAAGATTGGCAGGACAGAGGACGCCTTTGACCTGAGGCTGCCTTTGGACGAGCAGGCACTGCCCCAGTATGTAATGGTCATGGTCCACTGCAGCCTGCAGTGGATCCTGTTCATCCTGCTGCCCATGTCTTTTTTCTCATGAGGCCCAGCAGTATCTGGTGCACCCGAGTTAAGAATTTCACCACTATCTGGTATGGATGTGGAGCAGGCAAGAGAGGTTGCATTGACATTGGCTCCTCAGAGGGGTTTGAGGTCGACTCTGGCTCTGGTGTGGCTGTTGCAGTTGAGTGATCAGGAGTGGGAGTACAGCAGCCTGACTCTGTTGGTGCTGACTCTGGCTGCTCCAAGGGGGCTGAGCTGAAGGTTGGCTCTGGTCTTGGAGTAGCTGTTTCAGCTGACTCAGGATATGGAGTGGGAGTAGAGCAGCCTGACTCTGTTGGTGTTGGCTCTGGCTGCTCAAAAGAGGTTGAGCTGAAGGTTGGCTCTGGTGCTGGAGTGGCTGTTTCAGCTGACTCTGGACATGGAGTGGGAGTAGAGCAGCCTGACTCTGTTGGTGTTGGCTCTGGCTGCTCAAAAGAGGTTGAGCTGAAGGTTGGCTCTGGTGCTGGAGTAGCTGTTTCAGCTGACTCTGGACATGGAGTGGGAGTAGAGCAGCCTGACTCTGTTGGTGCTGACTCTGGCTGCTCCAAGGGGGCTGAGCTGAAGGTTGGCTCTGGTCTTGGAGTAGCTGTTTCAGCTGACTCAGGATATGGAGTGGGAGTAGAGCAGTTTGACTCTGTCAGTGTTGGCTCTGGCTGCTCAAGAGGGGTTGAGATGTAGGTTGTCTCTGGTGCTAGAGTGTCTGTTCCAGGTGGACGCATGCCCATCTGAATCAGGATCCAGTTGTAGAAGTACTGAGTGGAGGTGTAGACTCCCGGGCGTTTTGTTCTGACACAGCCTTTTCCCCAGCTGGTCACTCCAACAAGCCAAAAGTAGCCAGCATGGTTATCTTTGCACACCAGAGGCCCTCCACTGTCACCCTGCAACAGAGGAAAGAGGATTAGGGTGCTGTTGGGTGGCTGCTGTCAGCACTAGAGGCCTGTTTCTCTCTTGCAGCCCCTGCCACAGCTGTATTCATGGTACAAAAAGGCTTTGCTCAGGTGCTGGAGTCTCAAGAACCTTAGCTGGGAACAGGGTGGGTGTCTGTGAAGGCCCCCTTTTGTATCTGCACAGTGATCCTGGATGGGCAGAGCATAGATCATCCAGAATCTGGATCTGTGGGCTGCTGAGAACACTGGATGGGCTTTCTGGGCAGAGGGGCAGGCCTGGGGAACACGGTCACTTGGCAAGGAAACTCCAGCAGTGGAGGAAAAGTGGTTTGCCAGACAAAGCCCATGGTGACGGGGTACCTTCGCTGCTGGCTCCCAGCACTCATACCTGGCAGGTGTCCATGCCACCCCGTGGGTAGCCAGCACACAGGTTGTGGGTGTGGATGGCCCCAGCGTACCGACGGCTGCTGTTAACCAGCCGGATATCCAGGAGACGGACCTTGGCTTCCTGCAGGACATCACTCGGACCCTGAGCTGCAAGCACAGGAAGGAATGGGCACCCAGCAGCTCTTTGCCAGTTCCACTCCCCTGTCTGGGGGTGAACTCATTCCCTAGGGCTTGGCTTTGCCTCTGGAGCAGTTGTTGAAGCGCTGTGTCCTTTCTGTCTGCCTTTGGGGAGCAGGCCAGGCCCAGCTCTCCAGAGGCATACATCCTACAGCCTGACTTTGGTTTGTGCTGTCAGGAAGCCAAACCCATCTTGCTGGTGTGCCCAGCTCACCCTCAGGGCCCTTTTTGGGAACTCACCTTTTGCAGTGGCAGAACCCCAGCCAGCAATGTAGCAGGTTTTCAGCTCTGACACTGTGAGCGAGGCGTTGGGCACACAGGCAAGCTGGACGTAGTCACTGCACTCCACGGGCTTGTCCAGCTCCAGCAGGGCGATGTCGTTCTGCTGGGAATCAGCCATGTACTCCTGGTGGGCCAGGAGCCGCTTGATGTGGCGCACCTGAGTTTCAGGGCCCAGATGGGTCAGCTTGGTGGCCCCGATCAGCACACGCCACATGGTGACATTCCTGCAAGGCAGAGAGGGGTCTGAGGAAGAGCAGAGCCGTGTGCTGTTGATGCCTTAGGATTTTAGCTTTTGTATTTTTCATCCATTTGTAATCCTGCAGTTTTTTACTGTATAACTAAATTCTGCACACAGTGTGAGCTGCTGCTGCTTTCCCATTCTGGTCACAAAAATTCCTCTCCAGGCCTGGCAATCAAGGATACCTCACTGCCTCAGGCCTCGAGAGATGGAAACAAAAGTGAGTTGAGGGGAGCAAACTGGGGGTAAATGACTTCATTACCTGAAGCTGTAATTAGAAGATTAACCCTAAATATGCAAATGGACCAAATTTATAGGTGTGAAAACCTTTGACCCGTGGTCAATTTTGGGTTGTAGCACTTGGGGGGGGTCTTTTGTTTTGCCTAAAATGGACCTGGAGGCCCTTCAATAAATATAATCACTTTTTATTCCTTGTCTGGCCTGTTTTTAGGTAGTCCTGAAAAGGCATCACTGTGGCAGCTCAGCACTTCCCTTCCTTCTGCTTCTCAAGGCAGAGAGGAAAGCAGGGCAATGAGGAGTGTGACTGCCCTAGCATGCCTTAGGCTCCAGGAATGCCACACTGGAGGCTGCTGGGCAGCAGTGGCACGAGCCCAGCCTTCTGAGCAGTCCCTCAGTTGGGCCCCGTAGTATTGAGGTGCTGCAGGCTGGGCAACTGTTTGTGTGGTGAGGATACCCTCATTCCCTGCTCCTCCTTACCTGGCCTGGAGGAAGCAATGGGCTGCTGTGAGGACCCACTGTGGGCTGATGAGGGACCCTCCACATGTATGGCCGGTGCCTATTTTCCTGGGGTCCTGGATGCTGACAATCCAGGGCCAGGCCCCTGGCAGGGCACCTGTGCCAGTCACAATTCGGTAGTCAGCATCTATGGAGTTGTAGTCAGAAGCCATGGGCCGGAGCCCACAGGTCCCTCTGGAAGCACAAAATCATTACTGCCCTTCTGTTCCAGTACCTGGGTGCTGGCAAGGAGGCTCCCACATGGGGTTTGGGGTGTGGCAATGGGGGACAAGCACCCTCCTAGAGCCTGGGGCCATACCTGCAGTTGCCCCAGGTACCATGTGCAGGTCTGTACACAGCCAGCAGGATGAAGAGGTACAGGTACAGAAGATTCATCGCTGTCAGCAGCATCTGTCAGCTGAAAGAGACAAAAGCTTGTCTCTTCCAGTGCAGTCTCTGACGAGTGCTGCAGCAACTGCACTGTCCATGGCACCTGGGGCTGATGTCACAGAGTGGGTGGTTCCAGGTTCTGGGCACAGTGTCCTCAGAGGGCAGGGAAAGGCCACAGCCTCACAGAACCACAGAATGGTTTGGGCTGGAAGGGACCTTGAAGGTTGTGAAAGGCAAAAGGGGTCCCTTGCCTCGCACATGCAAAACGACACCATGGGCAGACAAATCTGGCACAGAGGGAAAGTCACTCCAAAGGCAGTGTTTGGTCAGAGAGGGTGCTCAGAGCCACCACACGATGGAGAAAACTAGCACATCAAAGCTAGAAAGAGGACAGGAAGGAACAATGCCATGTGCAAACTACTTGGGGGGATGCTTCAAGGCACATAAGCCTTAGCTGATGGAACAAACCTGGAAACTCCTGAGTGTTGCAAGAGGAATTGCTGACCATGGCAGAGTGCGAGAAGCTGACAGGAGTTTCAATGCCATGAGGAAGCCCTTCTGAGTCTGTTTATACATTCTCCATGTCTGGAGCAGGGTGAGTACTGCAAATGCCTCAGTGCTGCCTCTTGCTTTGGAGACTGGTGCTGGAGGTCATGGCTGCAGAAAACAAGGGACTGAGATGGAGAGTGCTCATGCACTCACTTTTGTGGTTTGGGAATGGCATTCCCCAGTCTGGTGTTTCCACTGGAACACTGCAAACCACTGCTCCTCACTCCCTTCTCCCTCTCCCCTCCCTTCTCTGGTGGGCTTGAGAATAGAACTGGAAGCACAAAAGTTAAAGACTGTGGGTTGAGACAAGAACAATATAATGGAAACAGCAATGAAACAAGAAAATGAGCAGTAACCGCAACAATATTAATAATGGACTGGGACAATTCACATGCAACCATCCACCCCATAGAGCCTGGCAGTACCCAACCAGGCTGTCATGCATGTTATCCAGCGGAGATTTCTTCCCCTGTCCCTGGAAAATGTTGTGGAGTGGTTCAGAACAACCTCCACGTCCTGGCCATGCCCTGTCCTGGTTATGGCAAAAATTTACCCCATCCTGGCCAGAACCAGGACATTCACCCTCATGATCTGCCCCACAGCTTTGGAATCTGTGCCAGAGGGTCTGGCAGGGCAGGGAGGGCAGTCACCAGGGATTGGCAGACGTTGGAAACTCCTTATCCCTCTCTCTGGCCCCTGGTTTTCCTTGTTTTATGGAATGGAAGAACACATGTCCAACTCCTCCCAGTATCTCCTTCACTGGAAATCCTCCGTGCTTTGATTCCTTCTCTGACATTCTGCTGCACCTGGGGAATGCAGTGGGAAAACCCAAGGCTTTGTGTGAAGGTCACTCCCTCAGCACTTCACCTGAGGTGCACAGGAAGGCTGCCCTGGCTCTACCACACCTCATCCAGAACACCTGGAAGCTCTTCCCTCCCCATTCACACACTCCCCTGCCTTGTCCTCCTCATCCCACAGGGATGCACAGAGGGGCTACCACACTTCACGGTTTGGTAGCCCTGATACCACACTCCTGACTGGAATGGGGTGACCCTGGGGCAGTTTTGGCCTGCATCAGTTCCATGTCCTGCCTCAGCACACCCAGGTTCTCTGTTGGCGTCTGTGCTCATCTCTGCAGCTTTGCTGTCCTGCACCAGGAGTTTGCTGAATAAAATCATCCTCTAGAAAGGACATGTGACACAAGCCCAGGAGTAAGCAGCACCATGGGAGAGTTCAGCAAGGTGCCCTGGGGACAGCCAGGCCAGGCAGGGGAAGGTGGGGGGACCACGGCCTCACTGAAGCAGCCACATTGTACAGCACAAAAAATAAAGCTAAATAAATGCTGGGATGAAATACAGCACTGCTGGGACTGCTCCATTTAGCAAATAACAGTTGTGGGGGAGATTTACAGATGTACTGGGTACATCTGGGAACTGGGGCTCCTGCTGGAAGTCTTCAATCTTGAAGCTCCCAGTTCCCAAAGCTGGTAAATCCTTCCCAGCAATGGCTCCTGAGGCAGGGAGAGGGGTGGAAAGCCAAGGATGGGGCAGAGATCAGAAGGAGCTGGGGAGCTCAGAGAGGTCTTCAAGGGGAAGAGGATTTGTCTGAAAGGCCCTCACTTTTCTGGTCATCTTGGCAACTCTGGCAGGTTTAACAGGAGGTTTGTCTGGAAACAAGACAGGGACATATTGGCATGATGGGTGCTGGCATATTCCAGTCTTAGGCTTTGCAGAGAGAGATTTGCTGTTTCCCCATAGGCCACAGAGGATTTTAATATGAGGTGAACTCCCCAAGCTTGCATCCACCCTGTTCCATGGCCTCTGGCTCTGAGAAATGCTCTCCTGTGCACCCTGCTTCATTCCCTCAGATCAATGGCTGATGTGCCAGCAGCTCCTGCTCCAGAAGGGCAGCACATGATGAAGGTGCCACCCCTGCAGCTGAAAAGAAGGTTCCTTTTGCCATGGCATTCCAGGAGGTCATAAGACACATCATCAATGGAGTCTGAAAAAAAGAAAAATTAGAAGTTGAGGCAGCTGCATTTACCAGTGTGGGCAGTCCAGAGAGAACTGCCTGGACCTGACCCAGTTTGTGGATCAGAGCCAGAAATAGGTTCCCTTAGCTAGAAATGAGACCTCTCTACCCAGAGAGCCAGCTGCTTGCCATTCCATTGCTCCCTGGCCACAAGCAGCACTTCATCCATGAGCTCTCACCCCACAGAGCCCCTAGGTAACCCTGAAAAGACTCCTTCAGTATCAGGGGCTGCAAGAGACCTCTAGATGAGCAGCTAGAGGATTAGGTGAGGAGAAGAACTGAAATAAAATGCGTGTTTTTCCCTGGATTTGTGGAAGACAACAAGAAAGAAATACAGGACCCCAAAAAACAAACCCACTCGATGGGAGAGGCAGGTGAGCACCTCTGGTTCAGGAATTACAGAATGCACTCAACTGCAGCTTGCAGACAAGGATCCTGGCACGTTCCAGCAGCCAGCACTGCCACCTGATCCCAGCATCCCTCTG
Source organism: Lonchura striata (assembly GCF_050655825.1). NCBI lineage: Eukaryota > Metazoa > Chordata > Aves > Passeriformes > Estrildidae > Lonchura > Lonchura striata. The sequence goes on from NC_140729.1 coordinate 7,888,197, forward strand.
CCCCATGGATTTACACAGGACCCCAAAGCCCCAGTGGTCAGTGAAAGGAAAACATCCAACTGTCCACACTTGGCAACCTACTCCCGGGTTCTGCAGCCTGTGGAGAAAGACAAATTCCCTCACTAGAAAACTAAGCAGGTTTGAGCTGGGCTTTCTCAAAGCACACTAAAGGCAGAGGTGGGCTTCTCCGTGCTGTTTGGGAAGTGGCACATGAACCACACGGGAATCAGAGAGAGATTATCAACTCCAGAGGCACTGCTGAGCGCAGCCTCTCCTGACTCCAGCTGGGCTCCAGCCCCGAGGTGACCTGTGCCTCCAAACAGAGGGGCCAGAGTGACCTGCACTGACCAGGCCGGCCACAGCTCCGTGTCACACTGACCACTGCAGCGTCCAGCCAGTCCCTCCAGAGGCTCTTCCAATCTCCACCTCCACCTTACAGGGGCATGGAACGCCGCTGATCACACCCGCTGCTCCCTGACCTGCAGCCAGAGGAAGATTTCCTCATTTGCTGCTGTGGCCAGTGGCACCTCTCTGTAGCAGGTTTTGCGTCCTGCTCGGTGCCCCAGTGCTCCAGACAGGCTGGCTCCGTGCTGCTGGGCCTCTCCCGGTCCCTCTGAGCAGGGCTGCAGCCGAGTCTTCAGAACAGCCCCAATTCCCCAAAACAGCCCCCAAAACAGCCCGGCGCTGTCTGTGTGGGGAACATCAAACCCACACCAAGGAATGGCTTTGCCCAGTGCCCCGGGATGGAGCAGCCCCGGCCTGCTCCACCAGAGCCCAGGGCGGCTCTGGGAGCCCTGAGGGCACGAGAGAAGGAAACTTCAGCGTGAGGGTCTGCAGCGGCCAGGGGAACACCAGCGCCTCCGAGCCGCCCTGCCAGACACGTACGGCCCTCCACCACCCTCGCAGTGGTGCGGGAATGTGCTCGCTGCTGAGGGCGGCCTCGCGGCTCGGCGAGCAGCTCGGGCAGGGCCGCCGCTGTCCGCTCCGTGCGGAGCGCAGCCTCCTCCGGACGCGGCCGTGAGGCGGTCTGGGCCCTCGGGTGTCGCCTCCGGCAGAATCAGCGGCTCGGTGGAGCTCACACGAAGCTCTCCCTGGGGCGGGACAGCCCTTGCCCGTGGGGTGTCGGGCGGGCCCCGGGCCGGCCGAGGGTTGCCCGGCTGAGCCCGGGGCCGCCCCTGACGTGGGGCTCTGGGGCAGAGTCCGGCCCGCGGTGCCCAGCAGGGATGCGCGGTTCTGTCTGTGCTCGGGCAGCACCAGAGTAGAGTTTTTCCCTGCTACAGTACCTACGCTACCCCGCGAAAGAGCATCGCTCAGGTTTGACAGGAGGAGAAATCTGTGTGGCCGTCAGCTATCACCTATGGCCCGGTCAGGATACTGATGGATTTTCTGACCTATTCGCTAGGGTCGTGTAAAATGTTAAACTGCAGATGCTTTCTGAAAGCAACTAGTGCTTTGAATGGTACAATCTGGATTACAGAAGCTTTATGTAGTGTTAGGCTGTGAACCACAATAGGTTTATTCTACAAGTTAATAGGGATATGCCAGATCATGTTACACTTCTGTTTTATCTTCTGTTTTGACCCTATGGCAAGCATCAGTTGGGTTTATTTAGCTCTTTATTAGCCCTTTATTTAGCTCTTAGCATTTTTCACATTTTGTGTGAAAAATGAATTAACTTTTAGGTAGATATTTTTAAAGAGGAAAAATGTATTTGTGCCTATTGATGCTGCAGTGATTTGTGGTTTTGAGACCCATCTTGCAAAATACCACATGCTGAGGCTGATTGTCATAGCTCTGAAGCCAGCCCTGGGTATGGAATGCTTTTCATTCTTTGGAGTGTTCATTCCAGGCAGTTCTGTGTAACGAGATCTTTACAGAGCATGGAAGATGCCTCTAGGGGAAGTCTCCATTTTGATTGCTGTGCCTAGACTAATTCTGATACTCCTGAGTTTGCTGTCAGGTTTTTACGATGCTGAAATGTGTGTTTTCCAGGTTCCTGTGTGGGCTATTTTTCACTAAGAATCTAGAAAATATCTTGGCTTTTCGTGGGGTTTAGTGCAAAATAGGTTTGACTGTAGGAACCACATTGTTGCAAAGATGAAGCATGCAATTAAAGTTCTTTCTAATAATTTGAGATGATTTAAATATATGTCAAATGAAATGCCATAGTCAAGGAACCAAAGCAGTCGAATGAATTGCCTATAAATTCCTTTGGCATGAAGCGTGTTGAGTGAAATGTTTATTTCTTCTAAGCAATAGGTCATAAGAGTGTTTAAATAAAGGTATAGTATATATAATGCACTGGAGCACAATCCATGGATTAGAGTGAAATTTCAACACTCAGTTCCTTTACTTAGAGAAGTCCACCTATGCCCAGATGGATTAATTAATTGTAGTGGTAGAAAATACAGGGTGTAAAACACAGCTGACTGTTGAGCTTAGTATATCACTATGTTGTAGAGAAACTCAAGAATCAAGAAAATTCTAAATAAGTAAATGCTAATTTGTCATGCAGTACTATGGTATTTTCAGGCAGCTAATCAAGAAAATTTGAATTGGAAGACCGTCAAACTTGTTTCATACAATAAAACTCTGAGAGACTTATCTACAAATAGAAACACAAGGAGCATCCTTTTTTGTACTCAGCAAAGAGCTGGAGTATGTTGTGCTGTTACGGAGGTTTATTTTTATAAACTACTCCAATGAATTTTATAAGCATGTAAAAGATTGTAAGTGCCCTGAAACATGTTTATTCTTGGACTGGCAATTACATACATGGATTCAGTTTTGATTTTCTTTAAAATAAAAATAAAAATATTTCTCTGGAGTAATTTGCTCTCGGTAACAAGAGTCATCTGCAAGAGAAATATCCAAACCAATTTCTGGGCAGTGGAAGTAGCTTTATTTTTTATAACATTCTTAGTACCTGTGACCAGGGTTGGTAGAGTGCCAGTCCTGCCAGCTTTAAGGAGCTGCATGTAAGTGTACCCTCGTTTCCTCAGAATCCCAGGGATGTGGACATTTCTTTGAGATGAGCTTTTAGGAAGCCCCAGAACATCTGGTGGTGTGACATCTTCCTGCATGCTCTGTTTCTGCACGTGATGTTTTCCAGTGCTTTCAAACATCCCTTCCCTTCTGTTTTTTCAGATGGTTATTTAGACCTATCTTGAGAGCTACTCTCTTCAGCCTCAGCTTTATCCAAGATACAATATGGTTATTATATAACCTAGTATTTTTTCATTTTACTTACATTTCATTACATAACCTAGTATTTTACATTGTTACTTGCACAGCAGAATAACTGCAGAACTCTGCTCGATCCAGGTTATACTGAAAACTAAAAAAAATGCTATTTTTACATGCCTGACATTTTTCTTGCATATTTGAGCTTAGGTATTATGTTTGCTCATTTCAGGAGTGCTTCTGAACCACAGTCCAGAAAGAAGAAAAATCTTCTTGGTTGAAGTTGAACATTTGTCTCTAAGAGTAAGAACAAAGCCATGCCAGTGCTTTCAGAAGACTCAGGTAATTCAGCTGCATGCTTTCAACAGAGCAGTGACTGAAATCTTGTCATACCTGTTTCACACATAAAAATAATTTAAATAGGAGTAAAATGTAATAGAATTAAGATAATTCAACTGAAGTTTCTGAGCAATTACCTACAAGAAGGAAGGTGGAATGTAAAAGGTGAAAATTAATAAAGTTTGTCAGGATCAGTTTCCTACTAACCCTAGAGCACCCAAATATACTCTGATAGACCTGAATATACTCTGATAGACTTGAATATATTCTGATAGATCTGAATATATTCTGATAGACCTGAATATATTCTGATAGGCAGAATTGGACCCCTCAGTGTAACAGTGCCTTCTACATGTGCTTACTAAAGATCAGCCCATATATCTCTGCTGCTTGCTGTGTCATTTCTTAATATTTTCTGAACAGGGGTTGATAAACATTGTAAATATCCTTCCTTTTAACTTAAAATAAGTGTCTTTGTTCAAGGCTACTTTACTAGCTTCTCCAGTATGCTGCCCAGGAGAAGTCACAGATAATAAATGATGCTTAGGATTAAAGCAGGAGTGAGTTTGAGTCTCCTGGATCAAAATCCACTCTAAGGTTCGTGGAGAGAATAGCCACAGGAATAGATTTGAACCCCCTCCACCTTTTTATATTTCCTGTTTTGTTTTGGTCCTGTGTTCCCAGACATGGTTCACCGGGAAAAATCTGGCCTTTGTCTGGCTCTGTGTGTTGCAAAATTGGGATATTTAAATATTTTTTTAGAAAACTAGCCACAAGCTTTGATTCCACCACAATGGAAATCTACACTTTATCCTTTCTTCCTCTGGTCAGGCCTGGCTTTTTATAGGTGCCTCAGAGTGGAAGGGGCAGGATAACACTTGTAAGCAAAGCTGCTGGGGAGGTAGAGCTGCTACCTGTGCAAAAAAAGGTCATTCAATCAGTTTGAGAGTCTGCTGTGGTACTAAAATTTCAAATTTGTAAGAGGGGAAACAAAGGGTTCTGGAAACAAGGAGTAATAAACATGAAGTGTTAAATGTGAAAGATAATTTCTTAAGAAATATATATTGCTTTGTTAGATTTTGCCTTAATATGATGGTGTGCTTGACACTTATGAGGGGAGTGTTGCAAAATGAGCTGTGGATAAACACGAGATAATCACAAGTCTCTGCAAATGTGATGATCATCAATGTGATACCCAAATAAATGTAGTGACTGTTAAGACTGCAGTAGAAGGTCCTGTGAGAAATGCTGTGTAGAATGTTTTTGTTCTGTCCTGAATCTAAATTTAGGGTTGCATGAAACTTTGGCCCTTTTGACATCTCAGCTAAGACCTGATTCAAATCATAAAGAGGAAATGGGATTCCTTAGGGATGTCTTCAGTGAAAGAAGTCTCAGCTACCTGATGAAGGTAAAAGTTTGTATTTATTTATGTACATTCTCCTTACAGTTTACTTTTTCTCTGTTCCCTTGATTTATCAACCATTTACTTTGCCAAACCTTTTTTTTAAGAATTCTGTACTGACCAAAGCATATGTGTGCTTAAGAACAAACACTAATAATGTTTGACAATTAATATGTTGAACATATTAAAACCGAGATCAAGGAGTAGAATGTTGCTGGCAGAGGTTCCAAAAAGTGCAAGAGGCTCCAGGGAATGGGGAAAATATGCAGATGGGATAGAAAACCTAATATCCCATTGAGTATGGGATAGAAAACTTCATATATGGGATAGAAAACCTCACATGCCATTGAATATGGGACAGAAACCCTCACATATGGGATAGAAAACCTCACATTCCATTGCATATGGGATAGAAAACCTAACACCCAACCTATAATAAAATCCCCTAATATAACTTTAGTTGCCAAGTATTGGTTATGCAAAAGCCAGATGATGCCTCTTCACAGAGATAATCTAGTTTATGAATGTATGGGAAATTAATTCAATAGTCCAGTTTTAATTTTTTAATGTGGAGGTGGGTTTTTTTGGGGGTGTTATTTGGTGGGGGTGTTTTGTTTTAATTTTGGTTCTGAGTTTCTTTGGGGTGGGTGTGCTAGGGAAGAAGTAAAGGGTTTGGGTTTGGGTGTTTGCTTTCCAGCCTTAGCACAGGGATGTGGCTTCCTCAGAGAGGGTGGTAAGGATGCTCAGTAGGGGAACATGAGGCACTTTGCCAAAATATTCCTTATGTCTTTGACAGATGTGGAGTCAGTCTGAGTGCCAGCAGTGTCTGCAGGGGAGCTGTGGACAGTTCATCTATCACAACACTGGGGGTGGCACAAAGCTCTTCTGGTCTGCCCACTGCTCAGAAATCCTTGCTCCTGGCTGTGGAACTTCTGGCTGTGGAACTCCTCCTCAGCCTGTGTCCGGCCAATCTTCAGCCTTGAGACTTTCTAGAACGGTGTTCCCTGAGTCATGAGAGTTGAGTTTCAAGTCCCGCACCCAGGGATTCCACTGCTGGGCAGCATAAAACAGTGTTCCCAACTGCTGTCCTCAAGAGCTGTAGCCCCCTGTGACCTGTGTCCCTTCTCCCATCAGAGCTTTGTTTTGCTGGTGCCTGGCTTGGGAGTCCTTGCCTTGCACAGGAGACTGGACTGGACTACAAACACATGCTAACAGTGGTAACAGGCAACTTTATTTACACAACTAAATAAATTTCAGCATTTGTGCATGCAGAGGAGGAAGATTGGCAGGACAGAGGACGCCTTTGACCTGAGGCTGCCTTTGGACGAGCAGGCACTGCCCCAGTATGTAATGGTCATGGTCCACTGCAGCCTGCAGTGGATCCTGTTCATCCTGCTGCCCATGTCTTTTTTCTCATGAGGCCCAGCAGTATCTGGTGCACCCGAGTTAAGAATTTCACCACTATCTGGTATGGATGTGGAGCAGGCAAGAGAGGTTGCATTGACATTGGCTCCTCAGAGGGGTTTGAGGTCGACTCTGGCTCTGGTGTGGCTGTTGCAGTTGAGTGATCAGGAGTGGGAGTACAGCAGCCTGACTCTGTTGGTGCTGACTCTGGCTGCTCCAAGGGGGCTGAGCTGAAGGTTGGCTCTGGTCTTGGAGTAGCTGTTTCAGCTGACTCAGGATATGGAGTGGGAGTAGAGCAGCCTGACTCTGTTGGTGTTGGCTCTGGCTGCTCAAAAGAGGTTGAGCTGAAGGTTGGCTCTGGTGCTGGAGTGGCTGTTTCAGCTGACTCTGGACATGGAGTGGGAGTAGAGCAGCCTGACTCTGTTGGTGTTGGCTCTGGCTGCTCAAAAGAGGTTGAGCTGAAGGTTGGCTCTGGTGCTGGAGTAGCTGTTTCAGCTGACTCTGGACATGGAGTGGGAGTAGAGCAGCCTGACTCTGTTGGTGTTGGCTCTGGCTGCTCAAAAGGGGTTGAGCTGAAGGTTGGCTCTGGTGCTGGAGTGGCTGTTTCAGCTGACTCTGGACATGGAGTGGGAGTGGAGCAGCCTGACTCTGTTGGTGTTGGCTCTGGCTGCTCAAAAGGGGTTGAGCTGAAGGTTGGCTCTGGTGCTGGAGTGGCTGTTTCAGCTGACTCTGGACATGGAGTGGGAGTAGAGCAGTTTGACTCTGTTGGTGTTGGCTCTGGCTGCTCAAAAGAGGTTGAGCTGAAGGTTGGCTCTGGTGCTGGAGTGGCTGTTTCAGCTGACTCTGGACATGGAGTGGGAGTAGAGCAGCCTGACTCTGTTGGTGCTGACTCTGGCTGCTCCAAGGGGGCTGAGCTGAAGGTTGGCTCTGGTCTTGGAGTAGCTGTTTCAGCTGACTCAGGATATGGAGTGGGAGTAGAGCAGTTTGACTCTGTCAGTGTTGGCTCTGGCTGCTCAAGAGGGGTTGAGATGTAGGTTGTCTCTGGTGCTAGAGTGTCTGTTCCAGGTGGACGCATGCCCATCTGAATCAGGATCCAGTTGTAGAAGTACTGAGTGGAGGTGTAGACTCCCGGGCGTTTTGTTCTGACACAGCCTTTTCCCCAGCTGGTCACTCCAACAAGCCAAAAGTAGCCAGCATGGTTATCTTTGCACACCAGAGGCCCTCCACTGTCACCCTGCAACAGAGGAAAGAGGATTAGGGTGCTGTTGGGTGGCTGCTGTCAGCACTAGAGGCCTGTTTCTCTCTTGCAGCCCCTGCCACAGCTGTATTCATGGTACAAAAAGGCTTTGCTCAGGTGCTGGAGTCTCAAGAACCTTAGCTGGGAACAGGGTGGGTGTCTGTGAAGGCCCCCTTTTGTATCTGCACAGTGATCCTGGATGGGCAGAGCATAGATCATCCAGAATCTGGATCTGTGGGCTGCTGAGAACACTGGATGGGCTTTCTGGGCAGAGGGGCAGGCCTGGGGAACACGGTCACTTGGCAAGGAAACTCCAGCAGTGGAGGAAAAGTGGTTTGCCAGACAAAGCCCATGGTGACGGGGTACCTTCGCTGCTGGCTCCCAGCACTCATACCTGGCAGGTGTCCATGCCACCCCGTGGGTAGCCAGCACACAGGTTGTGGGTGTGGATGGCCCCAGCGTACCGACGGCTGCTGTTAACCAGCCGGATATCCAGGAGACGGACCTTGGCTTCCTGCAGGACATCACTCGGACCCTGAGCTGCAAGCACAGGAAGGAATGGGCACCCAGCAGCTCTTTGCCAGTTCCACTCCCCTGTCTGGGGGTGAACTCATTCCCTAGGGCTTGGCTTTGCCTCTGGAGCAGTTGTTGAAGCGCTGTGTCCTTTCTGTCTGCCTTTGGGGAGCAGGCCAGGCCCAGCTCTCCAGAGGCATACATCCTACAGCCTGACTTTGGTTTGTGCTGTCAGGAAGCCAAACCCATCTTGCTGGTGTGCCCAGCTCACCCTCAGGGCCCTTTTTGGGAACTCACCTTTTGCAGTGGCAGAACCCCAGCCAGCAATGTAGCAGGTTTTCAGCTCTGACACTGTGAGCGAGGCGTTGGGCACGCAGGCAAGCTGGACGTAGTCACTGCACTCCACGGGCTTGTCCAGCTCCAGCAGGGCGATGTCGTTCTGCTGGGAATCAGCCGTGTACTCCTGGTGGGCCAGGAGCCGCTTGATGTGGCGCACCTGAGTTTCAGGGCCCAGATGGGTCAGCTTGGTGGCCCCGATCAGCACACGCCACATGGTGACATTCCTGCAAGGCAGAGAGGGGTCTGAGGAAGAGCAGAGCCGTGTGCTGTTGATGCCTTAGGATTTTAGCTTTTGTATTTTTCATCCATTTGTAATCCTGCAGTTTTTTACTGTATAACTAAATTCTGCACACAGTGTGAGCTGCTGCTGCTTTCCCATTCTGGTCACAAAAATTCCTCTCCAGGCCTGGCAATCAAGGATACCTCACTGCCTCAGGCCTCGAGAGATGGAAACAAAAGTGAGTTGAGGGGAGCAAACTGGGGGTAAATGACTTCATTACCTGAAGCTGTAATTAGAAGATTAACCCTAAATATGCAAATGGACCAAATTTATAGGTGTGAAAACCTTTGACCCGTGGTCAATTTTGGGTTGTAGCACTTGGGGGGGTCTTTTGTTTTGCCTAAAATGGACCTGGAGGCCCTTCAATAAATATAATCACTTTTTATTCCTTGTCTGGCCTGTTTTTAGGTAGTCCTGAAAAGGCATCACTGTGGCAGCTCAGCACTTCCCTTCCTTCTGCTTCTCAAGGCAGAGAGGAAAGCAGGGCAATGAGGAGTGTGACTGCCCTAGCATGCCTTAGGCTCCAGGAATGCCACACTGGAGGCTGCTGGGCAGCAGTGGCACGAGCCCAGCCTTCTGAGCAGTCCCTCAGTTGGGCCCCGTAGTATTGAGGTGCTGCAGGCTGGGCAACTGTTTGTGTGGTGAGGATACCCTCATTCCCTGCTCCTCCTTACCTGGCCTGGAGGAAGCAATGGGCTGCTGTGAGGACCCACTGTGGGCTGATGAGGGACCCTCCACATGTATGGCCGGTGCCTATTTTCCTGGGGTCCTGGATGCTGACAATCCAGGGCCAGGCCCCTGGCAGGGCACCTGTGCCAGTCACAATTCGGTAGTCAGCATCTATGGAGTTGTAGTCAGAAGCCATGGGCCGGAGCCCACAGGTCCCTCTGGAAGCACAAAATCATTACTGCCCTTCTGTTCCAGTACCTGGGTGCTGGCAAGGAGGCTCCCACATGGGGTTTGGGGTGTGGCAATGGGGGACAAGCACCCTCCTAGAGCCTGGGGCCATACCTGCAGTTGCCCCAGGTACCATGTGCAGGTCTGTACACAGCCAGCAGGATGAAGAGGTACAGGTACAGAAGATTCATCGCTGTCAGCAGCATCTGTCAGCTGAAAGAGACAAAAGCTTGTCTCTTCCAGTGCAGTCTCTGACGAGTGCTGCAGCAACTGCACTGTCCATGGCACCTGGGGCTGATGTCACAGAGTGGGTGGTTCCAGGTTCTGGGCACAGTGTCCTCAGAGGGCAGGGAAAGGCCACAGCCTCACAGAACCACAGAATGGTTTGGGCTGGAAGGGACCTTGAAGGTTGTGAAAGGCAAAAGGGGTCCCTTGCCTCGCACATGCAAAACGACACCATGGGCAGACAAATCTGGCACAGAGGGAAAGTCACTCCAAAGGCAGTGTTTGGTCAGAGAGGGTGCTCAGAGCCACCACACGATGGAGAAAACTAGCACATCAAAGCTAGAAAGAGGACAGGAAGGAACAATGCCATGTGCAAACTACTTGGGGGGATGCTTCAAGGCACATAAGCCTTAGCTGATGGAACAAACCTGGAAACTCCTGAGTGTTGCAAGAGGAATTGCTGACCATGGCAGAGTGCGAGAAGCTGACAGGAGTTTCAATGCCATGAGGAAGCCCTTCTGAGTCTGTTTATACATTCTCCATGTCTGGAGCAGGGTGAGTACTGCAAATGCCTCAGTGCTGCCTCTTGCTTTGGAGACTGGTGCTGGAGGTCATGGCTGCAGAAAACAAGGGACTGAGATGGAGAGTGCTCATGCACTCACTTTTGTGGTTTGGGAATGGCATTCCCCAGTCTGGTGTTTCCACTGGAACACTGCAAACCACTGCTCCTCACTCCCTTCTCCCTCTCCCCTCCCTTCTCTGGTGGGCTTGAGAATAGAACTGGAAGCACAAAAGTTAAAGACTGTGGGTTGAGACAAGAACAATATAATGGAAACAGCAATGAAACAAGAAAATGAGCAGTAACCGCAACAATATTAATAATGGACTGGGACAATTCACATGCAACCATCCACCCCATAGAGCCTGGCAGTACCCAACCAGGCTGTCATGCATGTTATCCAGCGGAGATTTCTTCCCCTGTCCCTGGAAAATGTTGTGGAGTGGTTCAGAACAACCTCCACGTCCTGGCCATGCCCTGTCCTGGTTATGGCAAAAATTTACCCCATCCTGGCCAGAACCAGGACATTCACCCTCATGATCTGCCCCACAGCTTTGGAATCTGTGCCAGAGGGTCTGGCAGGGCAGGGAGGGCAGTCACCAGGGATTGGCAGACGTTGGAAACTCCTTATCCCTCTCTCTGGCCCCTGGTTTTCCTTGTTTTATGGAATGGAAGAACACATGTCCAACTCCTCCCAGTATCTCCTTCACTGGAAATCCTCCGTGCTTTGATTCCTTCTCTGACATTCTGCTGCACCTGGGGAATGCAGTGGGAAAACCCAAGGCTTTGTGTGAAGGTCACTCCCTCAGCACTTCACCTGAGGTGCACAGGAAGGCTGCCCTGGCTCTACCACACCTCATCCAGAACACCTGGAAGCTCTTCCCTCCCCATTCACACACTCCCCTGCCTTGTCCTCCTCATCCCACAGGGATGCACAGAGGGGCTACCACACTTCACGGTTTGGTAGCCCTGATACCACACTCCTGACTGGAATGGGGTGACCCTGGGGCAGTTTTGGCCTGCATCAGTTCCATGTCCTGCCTCAGCACACCCAGGTTCTCTGTTGGCGTCTGTGCTCATCTCTGCAGCTTTGCTGTCCTGCACCAGGAGTTTGCTGAATAAAATCATCCTCTAGAAAGGACATGTGACACAAGCCCAGGAGTAAGCAGCACCATGGGAGAGTTCAGCAAGGTGCCCTGGGGACAGCCAGGCCAGGCAGGGGAAGGTGGGGGGACCACGGCCTCACTGAAGCAGCCACATTGTACAGCACAAAAAATAAAGCTAAATAAATGCTGGGATGAAATACAGCACTGCTGGGACTGCTCCATTTAGCAAATAACAGTTGTGGGGGAGATTTACAGATGTACTGGGTACATCTGGGAACTGGGGCTCCTGCTGGAAGTCTTCAATCTTGAAGCTCCCAGTTCCCAAAGCTGGTAAATCCTTCCCAGCAATGGCTCCTGAGGCAGGGAGAGGGGTGGAAAGCCAAGGATGGGGCAGAGATCAGAAGGAGCTGGGGAGCTCAGAGAGGTCTTCAAGGGGAAGAGGATTTGTCTGAAAGGCCCTCACTTTTCTGGTCATCTTGGCAACTCTGGCAGGTTTAACAGGAGGTTTGTCTGGAAACAAGACAGGGACATATTGGCATGATAGGTGCTGGCATATTCCAGTCTTAGGCTTTGCAGAGAGAGATTTGCTGTTTCCCCATAGGCCACAGAGGATTTTAATATGAGGTGAACTCCCCAAGCTTGCATCCACCCTGTTCCATGGCCTCTGGCTCTGAGAAATGCTCTCCTGTGCACCCTGCTTCATTCCCTCAGATCAATGGCTGATGTGCCAGCAGCTCCTGCTCCAGAAGGGCAGCACATGATGAAGGTGCCACCCCTGCAGCTGAAAAGAAGGTTCCTTTTGCCATGGCATTCCAGGAGGTCATAAGACACATCATCAATGGAGTCTGAAAAAAAGAAAAATTAGAAGTTGAGGCAGCTGCATTTACCAGTGTGGGCAGTCCAGAGAGAACTGCCTGGACCTGACCCAGTTTGTGGATCAGAGCCAGAAATAGGTTCCCTTAGCTAGAAATGAGACCTCTCTACCCAGAGAGCCAGCTGCTTGCCATTCCATTGCTCCCTGGCCACAAGCAGCACTTCATCCATGAGCTCTCACCCCACAGAGCCCCTAGGTAACCCTGAAAAGACTCCTTCAGTATCAGGGGCTGCAAGAGACCTCTAGATGAGCAGCTAGAGGATTAGGTGAGGAGAAGAACTGAAATAAAATGCGTGTTTTTCCCTGGATTTGTGGAAGACAACAAGAAAGAAATACAGGACCCCAAAAAACAAACCCACTCGATGGGAGAGGCAGGTGAGCACCTCTGGTTCAGGAATTACAGAATGCACTCAACTGCAGCTTGCAGACAAGGATCCTGGCACGTTCCAGCAGCCAGCACTGCCACCTGATCCCAGCATCCCTCTGCCCCATGGATTTACACAGGACCCCAAAGCCCCAGTGGTCAGTGAAAGGAAAACATCCAACTGTCCACACTTGGCAACCTACTCCTGGGTTCTGCAGCCTGTGGAGAAAGACAAATTCCCTCACTAGAAAACTAAGCAGGTTTGAGCTGGGCTTTCTCAAAGCACACTAAAGGCAGAAGTGGGCTTCTCCGTGCTGTTTGGGAAGTGGCACATGAACCACACGGGAATCAGAGAGAGATTATCAACTCCAGAGGCACTGCTGAGCGCAGCCTCTCCTGACTCCAGCTGGGCTCCAGCCCCGAGGTGACCTGTGCCTCCAAACAGAGGGGCCAGAGTGACCTGCACTGACCAGGCCGGCCACAGCTCCGTGTCACACTGACCACTGCAGCGTCCAGCCAGTCCCTCCAGAGGCTCTTCCAATCTCCACCTCCACCTTACAGGGGCATGGAACGCCGCTGATCACACCCGCTGCTCCCTGACCTGCAGCCAGAGGAAGATTTCCTCATTTGCTGCTGTGGCCAGTGGCACCTCTCTGTAGCAGGTTTTGCGTCCTGCTCGGTGCCCCAGTGCTCCAGACAGGCTGGCTCCGTGCTGCTGGGCCTCTCCCGGTCCCTCTGAGCAGGGCTGCAGCCGAGTCTTCAGAACAGCCCCAATTCCCCAAAACAGCCCCCAAAACAGCCCGGCGCTGTCTGTGTGGGGAACATCAAACCCACACCAAGGAATGGCTTTGCCCAGTGCCCCGGGATGGAGCAGCCCCGGCCTGCTCCACCAGAGCCCAGGGCGGCTCTGGGAGCCCTGAGGGCACGAGAGAAGGAAACTTCAGCGTGAGGGTCTGCAGCGGCCAGGGGAACACCAGCGCCTCCGAGCCGCCCTGCCAGACACGTACGGCCCTCCACCACCCTCGCAGTGGTGCGGGAATGTGCTCGCTGCTGAGGGCGGCCTCGCGGCTCGGCGAGCAGCTCGGGCAGGGCCGCCGCTGTCCGCTCCGTGCGGAGCGCAGCCTCCTCCGGACGCGGCCGTGAGGCGGTCTGGGCCCTCGGGTGTCGCCTCCGGCAGAATCAGCGGCTCGGTGGAGCTCACACGAAGCTCTCCCTGGGGCGGGACAGCCCTTGCCCGTGGGGTGTCGGGCGGGCCCCGGGCCGGCCGAGGGTTGCCCGGCTGAGCCCGGGGCCGCCCCTGACGTGGGGCTCTGGGGCAGAGTCCGGCCCGCGGTGCCCAGCAGGGATGCGCGGTTCTGTCTGTGCTCGGGCAGCACCAGAGTAGAGTTTTTCCCTGCTACAGTACCTACGCTACCCCGCGAAAGAGCATCGCTCAGGTTTGACAGGAGGAGAAATCTGTGTGGCCGTCAGCTATCACCTATGGCCCGGTCAGGATACTGATGGATTTTCTGACCTATTCGCTAGGGTCGTGTAAAATGTTAAACTGCAGATGCTTTCTGAAAGCAACTAGTGCTTTGAATGGTACAATCTGGATTACAGAAGCTTTATGTAGTGTTAGGCTGTGAACCACAATAGGTTTATTCTACAAGTTAATAGGGATATGCCAGATCATGTTACACTTCTGTTTTATCTTCTGTTTTGACCCTATGGCAAGCATCAGTTGGGTTTATTTAGCTCTTTATTAGCCCTTTATTTAGCTCTTAGCATTTTTCACATTTTGTGTGAAAAATGAATTAACTTTTAGGTAGATATTTTTAAAGAGGAAAAATGTATTTGTGCCTATTGATGCTGCAGTGATTTGTGGTTTTGAGACCCATCTTGCAAAATACCACATGCTGAGGCTGATTGTCATAGCTCTGAAGCCAGCCCTGGGTATGGAATGCTTTTCATTCTTTGGAGTGTTCATTCCAGGCAGTTCTGTGTAACGAGATCTTTACAGAGCATGGAAGATGCCTCTAGGGGAAGTCTCCATTTTGATTGCTGTGCCTAGACTAATTCTGATACTCCTGAGTTTGCTGTCAGGTTTTTACGATGCTGAAATGTGTGTTTTCCAGGTTCCTGTGTGGGCTATTTTTCACTAAGAATCTAGAAAATATCTTGGCTTTTCGTGGGGTTTAGTGCAAAATAGGTTTGACTGTAGGAACCACATTGTTGCAAAGATGAAGCATGCAATTAAAGTTCTTTCTAATAATTTGAGATGATTTAAATATATGTCAAATGAAATGCCATAGTCAAGGAACCAAAGCAGTCGAATGAATTGCCTATAAATTCCTTTGGCATGAAGCGTGTTGAGTGAAATGTTTATTTCTTCTAAGCAATAGGTCATAAGAGTGTTTAAATAAAGGTATAGTATATATAATGCACTGGAGCACAATCCATGGATTAGAGTGAAATTTCAACACTCAGTTCCTTTACTTAGAGAAGTCCACCTATGCCCAGATGGATTAATTAATTGTAGTGGTAGAAAATACAGGGTGTAAAACACAGCTGACTGTTGAGCTTAGTATATCACTATGTTGTAGAGAAACTCAAGAATCAAGAAAATTCTAAATAAGTAAATGCTAATTTGTCATGCAGTACTATGGTATTTTCAGGCAGCTAATCAAGAAAATTTGAATTGGAAGACCGTCAAACTTGTTTCATACAATAAAACTCTGAGAGACTTATCTACAAATAGAAACACAAGGAGCATCCTTTTTTGTACTCAGCAAAGAGCTGGAGTATGTTGTGCTGTTACGGAGGTTTATTTTTATAAACTACTCCAATGAATTTTATAAGCATGTAAAAGATTGTAAGTGCCCTGAAACATGTTTATTCTTGGACTGGCAATTACATACATGGATTCAGTTTTGATTTTCTTTAAAATAAAAATAAAAATATTTCTCTGGAGTAATTTGCTCTCGGTAACAAGAGTCATCTGCAAGAGAAATATCCAAACCAATTTCTGGGCAGTGGAAGTAGCTTTATTTTTTATAACATTCTTAGTACCTGTGACCAGGGTTGGTAGAGTGCCAGTCCTGCCAGCTTTAAGGAGCTGCATGTAAGTGTACCCTCGTTTCCTCAGAATCCCAGGGATGTGGACATTTCTTTGAGATGAGCTTTTAGGAAGCCCCAGAACATCTGGTGGTGTGACATCTTCCTGCATGCTCTGTTTCTGCACGTGATGTTTTCCAGTGCTTTCAAACATCCCTTCCCTTCTGTTTTTTCAGATGGTTATTTAGACCTATCTTGAGAGCTACTCTCTTCAGCCTCAGCTTTATCCAAGATACAATATGGTTATTATATAACCTAGTATTTTTTCATTTTACTTACATTTCATTACATAACCTAGTATTTTACATTGTTACTTGCACAGCAGAATAACTGCAGAACTCTGCTCGATCCAGGTTATACTGAAAACTAAAAAAAATGCTATTTTTACATGCCTGACATTTTTCTTGCATATTTGAGCTTAGGTATTATGTTTGCTCATTTCAGGAGTGCTTCTGAACCACAGTCCAGAAAGAAGAAAAATCTTCTTGGTTGAAGTTGAACATTTGTCTCTAAGAGTAAGAACAAAGCCATGCCAGTGCTTTCAGAAGACTCAGGTAATTCAGCTGCATGCTTTCAACAGAGCAGTGACTGAAATCTTGTCATACCTGTTTCACACATAAAAATAATTTAAATAGGAGTAAAATGTAATAGAATTAAGATAATTCAACTGAAGTTTCTGAGCAATTACCTACAAGAAGGAAGGTGGAATGTAAAAGGTGAAAATTAATAAAGTTTGTCAGGATCAGTTTCCTACTAACCCTAGAGCACCCAAATATACTCTGATAGACCTGAATATACTCTGATAGACTTGAATATATTCTGATAGATCTGAATATATTCTGATAGACCTGAATATATTCTGATAGGCAGAATTGGACCCCTCAGTGTAACAGTGCCTTCTACATGTGCTTACTAAAGATCAGCCCATATATCTCTGCTGCTTGCTGTGTCATTTCTTAATATTTTCTGAACAGGGGTTGATAAACATTGTAAATATCCTTCCTTTTAACTTAAAATAAGTGTCTTTGTTCAAGGCTACTTTACTAGCTTCTCCAGTATGCTGCCCAGGAGAAGTCACAGATAATAAATGATGCTTAGGATTAAAGCAGGAGTGAGTTTGAGTCTCCTGGATCAAAATCCACTCTAAGGTTCGTGGAGAGAATAGCCACAGGAATAGATTTGAACCCCCTCCACCTTTTTATATTTCCTGTTTTGTTTTGGTCCTGTGTTCCCAGACATGGTTCACCGGGAAAAATCTGGCCTTTGTCTGGCTCTGTGTGTTGCAAAATTGGGATATTTAAATATTTTTTTAGAAAACTAGCCACAAGCTTTGATTCCACCACAATGGAAATCTACACTTTATCCTTTCTTCCTCTGGTCAGGCCTGGCTTTTTATAGGTGCCTCAGAGTGGAAGGGGCAGGATAACACTTGTAAGCAAAGCTGCTGGGGAGGTAGAGCTGCTACCTGTGCAAAAAAAGGTCATTCAATCAGTTTGAGAGTCTGCTGTGGTACTAAAATTTCAAATTTGTAAGAGGGGAAACAAAGGGTTCTGGAAACAAGGAGTAATAAACATGAAGTGTTAAATGTGAAAGATAATTTCTTAAGAAATATATATTGCTTTGTTAGATTTTGCCTTAATATGATGGTGTGCTTGACACTTATGAGGGGAGTGTTGCAAAATGAGCTGTGGATAAACACGAGATAATCACAAGTCTCTGCAAATGTGATGATCATCAATGTGATACCCAAATAAATGTAGTGACTGTTAAGACTGCAGTAGAAGGTCCTGTGAGAAATGCTGTGTAGAATGTTTTTGTTCTGTCCTGAATCTAAATTTAGGGTTGCATGAAACTTTGGCCCTTTTGACATCTCAGCTAAGACCTGATTCAAATCATAAAGAGGAAATGGGATTCCTTAGGGATGTCTTCAGTGAAAGAAGTCTCAGCTACCTGATGAAGGTAGAAGTTTGTATTTATTTATGTACATTCTCCTTACAGTTTACTTTTTCTCTGTTCCCTTGATTTATCAACCATTTACTTTGCCAAACCTTTTTTTTAAGAATTCTGTACTGACCAAAGCATATGTGTGCTTAAGAACAAACACTAATAATGTTTGACAATTAATATGTTGAACCTATTAAAACCGAGATCAAGGAGTAGAATGTTGCTGGCAGAGGTTCCAAAAAGTGCAAGAGGCTCCAGGGAATGGGGAAAATATGCAGATGGGATAGAAAACCTAATATCCCATTGAGTATGGGATAGAAAACTTCATATATGGGATAGAAAACCTCACATGCCATTGAATATGGGACAGAAACCCTCACATATGGGATAGAAAACCTCACATTCCATTGCATATGGGATAGAAAACCTAACACCCAACCTATAATAAAATCCCCTAATATAACTTTAGTTGCCAAGTATTGGTTATGCAAAAGCCAGATGATGCCTCTTCACAGAGATAATCTAGTTTATGAATGTATGGGAAATTAATTCAATAGTCCAGTTTTAATTTTTTAATGTGGAGGTGGGTTTTTTTGGGGGTGTTATTTGGTGGGGGTGTTTTGTTTTAATTTTGGTTCTGAGTTTCTTTGGGGTGGGTGTGCTAGGGAAGAAGTAAAGGGTTTGGGTTTGGGTGTTTGCTTTCCAGCCTTAGCACAGGGATGTGGCTTCCTCAGAGAGGGTGGTAAGGATGCTCAGTAGGGGAACATGAGGCACTTTGCCAAAATATTCCTTATGTCTTTGACAGATGTGGAGTCAGTCTGAGTGCCAGCAGTGTCTGCAGGGGAGCTGTGGACAGTTCATCTATCACAACACTGGGGGTGGCACAAAGCTCTTCTGGTCTGCCCACTGCTCAGAAATCCTTGCTCCTGGCTGTGGAACTTCTGGCTGTGGAACTCCTCCTCAGCCTGTGTCCGGCCAATCTTCAGCCTTGAGACTTTCTAGAACAGTGTTCCCTGAGTCATGAGAGTTGAGTTTCAAGTCCCGCACCCAGGGATTCCACTGCTGGGCAGCATAAAACAGTGTTCCCAACTGCTGTCCTCAAGAGCTGTAGCCCCCTGTGACCTGTGTCCCTTCTCCCATCAGAGCTTTGTTTTGCTGGTGCCTGGCTTGGGAGTCCTTGCCTTGCACAGGAGACTGGACTGGACTACAAACACATGCTAACAGTGGTAACAGGCAACTTTATTTACACAACTAAATAAATTTCAGCATTTGTGCATGCAGAGGAGGAAGATTGGCAGGACAGAGGACGCCTTTGACCTGAGGCTGCCTTTGGACGAGCAGGCACTGCCCCAGTATGTAATGGTCATGGTCCACTGCAGCCTGCAGTGGATCCTGTTCATCCTGCTGCCCATGTCTTTTTTCTCATGAGGCCCAGCAGTATCTGGTGCACCCGAGTTAAGAATTTCACCACTATCTGGTATGGATGTGGAGCAGGCAAGAGAGGTTGCATTGACATTGGCTCCTCAGAGGGGTTTGAGGTCGACTCTGGCTCTGGTGTGGCTGTTGCAGTTGAGTGATCAGGAGTGGGAGTACAGCAGCCTGACTCTGTTGGTGTTGGCTCTGGCTGCTCAAAAGAGGTTGAGCTGAAGGTTGGCTCTGGTGCTGGAGTAGCTGTTTCAGCTGACTCTGGACATGGAGTGGGAGTAGAGCAGCCTGACTCTGTTGGTGTTGGCTCTGGCTGCTCAAAAGGGGTTGAGCTGAAGGTTGGCTCTGGTGCTGGAGTGGCTGTTTCAGCTGACTCTGGACATGGAGTGGGAGTAGAGCAGCCTGACTCTGTTGGTGTTGGCTCTGGCTGCTCAAAAGAGGTTGAGCTGAAGGTTGGCTCTGGTGCTGGAGTAGCTGTTTCAGCTGACTCTGGACATGGAGTGGGAGTAGAGCAGCCTGACTCTGTTGGTGTTGGCTCTGGCTGCTCAAAAGAGGTTGAGCTGAAGGTTGGCTCTGGTGCTGGAGTGGCTGTTTCAGCTGACTCTGGACATGGAGTGGGAGTGGAGCAGCCTGACTCTGTTGGTGTTGGCTCTGGCTGCTCCAAGGGGGCTGAGCTGAAGGTTGGCTCTGGTGCTGGAGTAGCTGTTTCAGCTGACTCTGGACATGGAGTGGGAGTAGAGCAGCCTGACTCTGTTGGTGTTGGCTCTGGCTGCTCAAAAGGGGTTGAGCTGAAGGTTGGCTCTGGTGCTGGAGTGGCTGTTTCAGCTGACTCTGGACATGGAGTGGGAGTGGAGCAGCCTGACTCTGTTGGTGTTGGCTCTGGCTGCTCAAAAGGGGTTGAGCTGAAGGTTGGCTCTGGTGCTGGAGTGGCTGTTTCAGCTGACTCTGGACATGGAGTGGGAGTAGAGCAGCCTGACTCTGTTGGTGCTGACTCTGGCTGCTCCAAGGGGGCTGAGCTGAAGGTTGGCTCTGGTCTTGGAGTAGCTGTTTCAGCTGACTCAGGATATGGAGTGGGAGTAGAGCAGTTTGACTCTGTCAGTGTTGGCTCTGGCTGCTCAAGAGGGGTTGAGATGTAGGTTGTCTCTGGTGCTAGAGTGTCTGTTCCAGGTGGACGCATGCCCATCTGAATCAGGATCCAGTTGTAGAAGTACTGAGTGGAGGTGTAGACTCCCGGGCGTTTTGTTCTGACACAGCCTTTTCCCCAGCTGGTCACTCCAACAAGCCAAAAGTAGCCAGCATGGTTATCTTTGCACACCAGAGGCCCTCCACTGTCACCCTGCAACAGAGGAAAGAGGATTAGGGTGCTGTTGGGTGGCTGCTGTCAGCACTAGAGGCCTGTTTCTCTCTTGCAGCCCCTGCCACAGCTGTATTCATGGTACAAAAAGGCTTTGCTCAGGTGCTGGAGTCTCAAGAACCTTAGCTGGGAACAGGGTGGGTGTCTGTGAAGGCCCCCTTTTGTATCTGCACAGTGATCCTGGATGGGCAGAGCATAGATCATCCAGAATCTGGATCTGTGGGCTGCTGAGAACACTGGATGGGCTTTCTGGGCAGAGGGGCAGGCCTGGGGAACACGGTCACTTGGCAAGGAAACTCCAGCAGTGGAGGAAAAGTGGTTTGCCAGACAAAGCCCATGGTGACGGGGTACCTTCGCTGCTGGCTCCCAGCACTCATACCTGGCAGGTGTCCATGCCACCCCGTGGGTAGCCAGCACACAGGTTGTGGGTGTGGATGGCCCCAGCGTACCGACGGCTGCTGTTAACCAGCCGGATATCCAGGAGACGGACCTTGGCTTCCTGCAGGACATCACTCGGACCCTGAGCTGCAAGCACAGGAAGGAATGGGCACCCAGCAGCTCTTTGCCAGTTCCACTCCCCTGTCTGGGGGTGAACTCATTCCCTAGGGCTTGGCTTTGCCTCTGGAGCAGTTGTTGAAGCGCTGTGTCCTTTCTGTCTGCCTTTGGGGAGCAGGCCAGGCCCAGCTCTCCAGAGGCATACATCCTACAGCCTGACTTTGGTTTGTGCTGTCAGGAAGCCAAACCCATCTTGCTGGTGTGCCCAGCTCACCCTCAGGGCCCTTTTTGGGAACTCACCTTTTGCAGTGGCAGAACCCCAGCCAGCAATGTAGCAGGTTTTCAGCTCTGACACTGTGAGCGAGGCGTTGGGCACGCAGGCAAGCTGGACGTAGTCACTGCACTCCACGGGCTTGTCCAGCTCCAGCAGGGCGATGTCGTTCTGCTGGGAATCAGCCGTGTACTCCTGGTGGGCCAGGAGCCGCTTGATGTGGCGCACCTGAGTTTCAGGGCCCAGATGGGTCAGCTTGGTGGCCCCGATCAGCACACGCCACATGGTGACATTCCTGCAAGGCAGAGAGGGGTCTGAGGAAGAGCAGAGCCGTGTGCTGTTGATGCCTTAGGATTTTAGCTTTTGTATTTTTCATCCATTTGTAATCCTGCAGTTTTTTACTGTATAACTAAATTCTGCACACAGTGTGAGCTGCTGCTGCTTTCCCATTCTGGTCACAAAAATTCCTCTCCAGGCCTGGCAATCAAGGATACCTCACTGCCTCAGGCCTCGAGAGATGGAAACAAAAGTGAGTTGAGGGGAGCAAACTGGGGGTAAATGACTTCATTACCTGAAGCTGTAATTAGAAGATTAACCCTAAATATGCAAATGGACCAAATTTATAGGTGTGAAAACCTTTGACCCGTGGTCAATTTTGGGTTGTAGCACTTGGGGGGGTCTTTTGTTTTGCCTAAAATGGACCTGGAGGCCCTTCAATAAATATAATCACTTTTTATTCCTTGTCTGGCCTGTTTTTAGGTAGTCCTGAAAAGGCATCACTGTGACAGCTCAGCACTTCCCTTCCTTCTGCTTCTCAAGGCAGAAAGGAAAGCAGGGCAATGAGGAGTGTGACTGCCCTAGCATGCCTTAGGCTCCAGGAATGCCACACTGGAGGCTGCTGGGCAGCAGTGGCACGAGCCCAGCCTTCTGAGCAGTCCCTCAGTTGGGCCCCGTAGTATTGAGGTGCTGCAGGCTGGGCAACTGTTTGTGTGGTGAGGATACCCTCATTCCCTGCTCCTCCTTACCTGGCCTGGAGGAAGCAATGGGCTGCTGTGAGGACCCACTGTGGGCTGATGAGGGACCCTCCACATGTATGGCCGGTGCCTATTTTCCTGGGGTCCTGGATGCTGACAATCCAGGGCCAGGCCCCTGGCAGGGCACCTGTGCCAGTCACAATTCGGTAGTCAGCATCTATGGAGTTGTAGTCAGAAGCCATGGGCCGGAGCCCACAGGTCCCTCTGGAAGCACAAAATCATTACTGCCCTTCTGTTCCAGTACCTGGGTGCTGGCAAGGAGGCTCCCACATGGGGTTTGGGGTGTGGCAATGGGGGACAAGCACCCTCCTAGAGCCTGGGGCCATACCTGCAGTTGCCCCAGGTACCATGTGCAGGTCTGTACACAGCCAGCAGGATGAAGAGGTACAGGTACAGAAGATTCATCGCTGTCAGCAGCATCTGTCAGCTGAAAGAGACAAAAGCTTGTCTCTTCCAGTGCAGTCTCTGACGAGTGCTGCAGCAACTGCACTGTCCATGGCACCTGGGGCTGATGTCACAGAGTGGGTGGTTCCAGGTTCTGGGCACAGTGTCCTCAGAGGGCAGGGAAAGGCCACAGCCTCACAGAACCACAGAATGGTTTGGGCTGGAAGGGACCTTGAAGGTTGTGAAAGGCAAAAGGGGTCCCTTGCCTCGCACATGCAAAACGACACCATGGGCAGACAAATCTGGCACAGAGGGAAAGTCACTCCAAAGGCAGTGTTTGGTCAGAGAGGGTGCTCAGAGCCACCACACGATGGAGAAAACTAGCACATCAAAGCTAGAAAGAGGACAGGAAGGAACAATGCCATGTGCAAACTACTTGGGGGGATGCTTCAAGGCACATAAGCCTTAGCTGATGGAACAAACCTGGAAACTCCTGAGTGTTGCAAGAGGAATTGCTGACCATGGCAGAGTGCGAGAAGCTGACAGGAGTTTCAATGCCATGAGGAAGCCCTTCTGAGTCTGTTTATACATTCTCCATGTCTGGAGCAGGGTGAGTACTGCAAATGCCTCAGTGCTGCCTCTTGCTTTGGAGACTGGTGCTGGAGGTCATGGCTGCAGAAAACAAGGGACTGAGATGGAGAGTGCTCATGCACTCACTTTTGTGGTTTGGGAATGGCATTCCCCAGTCTGGTGTTTCCACTGGAACACTGCAAACCACTGCTCCTCACTCCCTTCTCCCTCTCCCCTCCCTTCTCTGGTGGGCTTGAGAATAGAACTGGAAGCACAGAAGTTAAAGACTGTGGGTTGAGACAAGAACAATATAATGGAAACAGCAATGAAACAAGAAAATGAGCAGTAACCGCAACAATATTAATAATGGACTGGGACAATTCACATGCAACCATCCACCCCATAGAGCCTGGCAGTACCCAACCAGGCTGTCATGCATGTTATCCAGCGGAGATTTCTTCCCCTGTCCCTGGAAAATGTTGTGGAGTGGTTCAGAACAACCTCCACGTCCTGGCCATGCCCTGTCCTGGTTATGGCAAAAATTTACCCCATCCTGGCCAGAACCAGGACATTCACCCTCATGATCTGCCCCACAGCTTTGGAATCTGTGCCAGAGGGTCTGGCAGGGCAGGGAGGGCAGTCACCAGGGATTGGCAGACGTTGGAAACTCCTTATCCCTCTCTCTGGCCCCTGGTTTTCCTTGTTTTATGGAATGGAAGAACACATGTCCAACTCCTCCCAGTATCTCCTTCACTGGAAATCCTCCGTGCTTTGATTCCTTCTCTGACATTCTGCTGCACCTGGGGAATGCAGTGGGAAAACCCAAGGCTTTGTGTGAAGGTCACTCCCTCAGCACTTCACCTGAGGTGCACAGGAAGGCTGCCCTGGCTCTACCACACCTCATCCAGAACACCTGGAAGCTCTTCCCTCCCCATTCACACACTCCCCTGCCTTGTCCTCCTCATCCCACAGGGATGCACAGAGGGGCTACCACACTTCACGGTTTGGTAGCCCTGATACCACACTCCTGACTGGAATGGGGTGACCCTGGGGCAGTTTTGGCCTGCATCAGTTCCATGTCCTGCCTCAGCACACCCAGGTTCTCTGTTGGCGTCTGTGCTCATCTCTGCAGCTTTGCTGTCCTGCACCAGGAGTTTGCTGAATAAAATCATCCTCTAGAAAGGACATGTGACACAAGCCCAGGAGTAAGCAGCACCATGGGAGAGTTCAGCAAGGTGCCCTGGGGACAGCCAGGCCAGGCAGGGGAAGGTGGGGGGACCACGGCCTCACTGAAGCAGCCACATTGTACAGCACAAAAAATAAAGCTAAATAAATGCTGGGATGAAATACAGCACTGCTGGGACTGCTCCATTTAGCAAATAACAGTTGTGGGGGAGATTTACAGATGTACTGGGTACATCTGGGAACTGGGGCTCCTGCTGGAAGTCTTCAATCTTGAAGCTCCCAGTTCCCAAAGCTGGTAAATCCTTCCCAGCAATGGCTCCTGAGGCAGGGAGAGGGGTGGAAAGCCAAGGATGGGGCAGAGATCAGAAGGAGCTGGGGAGCTCAGAGAGGTCTTCAAGGGGAAGAGGATTTGTCTGAAAGGCCCTCACTTTTCTGGTCATCTTGGCAACTCTGGCAGGTTTAACAGGAGGTTTGTCTGGAAACAAGACAGGGACATATTGGCATGATGGGTGCTGGCATATTCCAGTCTTAGGCTTTGCAGAGAGAGATTTGCTGTTTCCCCATAGGCCACAGAGGATTTTAATATGAGGTGAACTCCCCAAGCTTGCATCCACCCTGTTCCATGGCCTCTGGCTCTGAGAAATGCTCTCCTGTGCACCCTGCTTCATTCCCTCAGATCAATGGCTGATGTGCCAGCAGCTCCTGCTCCAGAAGGGCAGCACATGATGAAGGTGCCACCCCTGCAGCTGAAAAGAAGGTTCCTTTTGCCATGGCATTCCAGGAGGTCATAAGACACATCATCAATGGAGTCTGAAAAAAAGAAAAATTAGAAGTTGAGGCAGCTGCATTTACCAGTGTGGGCAGTCCAGAGAGAACTGCCTGGACCTGACCCAGTTTGTGGATCAGAGCCAGAAATAGGTTCCCTTAGCTAGAAATGAGACCTCTCTACCCAGAGAGCCAGCTGCTTGCCATTCCATTGCTCCCTGGCCACAAGCAGCACTTCATCCATGAGCTCTCACCCCACAGAGCCCCTAGGTAACCCTGAAAAGACTCCTTCAGTATCAGGGGCTGCAAGAGACCTCTAGATGAGCAGCTAGAGGATTAGGTGAGGAGAAGAACTGAAATAAAATGCGTGTTTTTCCCTGGATTTGTGGAAGACAACAAGAAAGAAATACAGGACCCCAAAAAACAAACCCACTCGATGGGAGAGGCAGGTGAGCACCTCTGGTTCAGGAATTACAGAATGCACTCAACTGCAGCTTGCAGACAAGGATCCTGGCACGTTCCAGCAGCCAGCACTGCCACCTGATCCCAGCATCCCTCTGCCCCATGGATTTACACAGGACCCCAAAGCCCCAGTGGTCAGTGAAAGGAAAACATCCAACTGTCCACACTTGGCAACCTACTCCTGGGTTCTGCAGCCTGTGGAGAAAGACAAATTCCCTCACTAGAAAACTAAGCAGGTTTGAGCTGGGCTTTCTCAAAGCACACTAAAGGCAGAGGTGGGCTTCTCCGTGCTGTTTGGGAAGTGGCACATGAACCACACGGGAATCAGAGAGAGATTATCAACTCCAGAGGCACTGCTGAGCGCAGCCTCTCCTGACTCCAGCTGGGCTCCAGCCCCGAGGTGACCTGTGCCTCCAAACAGAGGGGCCAGAGTGACCTGCACTGACCAGGCCGGCCACAGCTCCGTGTCACACTGACCACTGCAGCGTCCAGCCAGTCCCTCCAGAGGCTCTTCCAATCTCCACCTCCACCTTACAGGGGCATGGAACGCCGCTGATCACACCCGCTGCTCCCTGACCTGCAGCCAGAGGAAGATTTCCTCATTTGCTGCTGTGGCCAGTGGCACCTCTCTGTAGCAGGTTTTGCGTCCTGCTCGGTGCCCCAGTGCTCCAGACAGGCTGGCTCCGTGCTGCTGGGCCTCTCCCGGTCCCTCTGAGCAGGGCTGCAGCCGAGTCTTCAGAACAGCCCCAATTCCCCAAAACAGCCCCCAAAACAGCCCGGCGCTGTCTGTGTGGGGAACATCAAACCCACACCAAGGAATGGCTTTGCCCAGTGCCCCGGGATGGAGCAGCCCCGGCCTGCTCCACCAGAGCCCAGGGCGGCTCTGGGAGCCCTGAGGGCACGAGAGAAGGAAACTTCAGCGTGAGGGTCTGCAGCGGCCAGGGGAACACCAGCGCCTCCGAGCCGCCCTGCCAGACACGTACGGCCCTCCACCACCCTCGCAGTGGTGCGGGAATGTGCTCGCTGCTGAGGGCGGCCTCGCGGCTCGGCGAGCAGCTCGGGCAGGGCCGCCGCTGTCCGCTCCGTGCGGAGCGCAGCCTCCTCCGGACGCGGCCGTGAGGCGGTCTGGGCCCTCGGGTGTCGCCTCCGGCAGAATCAGCGGCTCGGTGGAGCTCACACGAAGCTCTCCCTGGGGCGGGACAGCCCTTGCCCGTGGGGTGTCGGGCGGGCCCCGGGCCGGCCGAGGGTTGCCCGGCTGAGCCCGGGGCCGCCCCTGACGTGGGGCTCTGGGGCAGAGTCCGGCCCGCGGTGCCCAGCAGGGATGCGCGGTTCTGTCTGTGCTCGGGCAGCACCAGAGTAGAGTTTTTCCCTGCTACAGTACCTACGCTACCCCGCGAAAGAGCATCGCTCAGGTTTGACAGGAGGAGAAATCTGTGTGGCCGTCAGCTATCACCTATGGCCCGGTCAGGATACTGATGGATTTTCTGACCTATTCGCTAGGGTCGTGTAAAATGTTAAACTGCAGATGCTTTCTGAAAGCAACTAGTGCTTTGAATGGTACAATCTGGATTACAGAAGCTTTATGTAGTGTTAGGCTGTGAACCACAATAGGTTTATTCTACAAGTTAATAGGGATATGCCAGATCATGTTACACTTCTGTTTTATCTTCTGTTTTGACCCTATGGCAAGCATCAGTTGGGTTTATTTAGCTCTTTATTAGCCCTTTATTTAGCTCTTAGCATTTTTCACATTTTGTGTGAAAAATGAATTAACTTTTAGGTAGATATTTTTAAAGAGGAAAAATGTATTTGTGCCTATTGATGCTGCAGTGATTTGTGGTTTTGAGACCCATCTTGCAAAATACCACATGCTGAGGCTGATTGTCATAGCTCTGAAGCCAGCCCTGGGTATGGAATGCTTTTCATTCTTTGGAGTGTTCATTCCAGGCAGTTCTGTGTAACGAGATCTTTACAGAGCATGGAAGATGCCTCTAGGGGAAGTCTCCATTTTGATTGCTGTGCCTAGACTAATTCTGATACTCCTGAGTTTGCTGTCAGGTTTTTACGATGCTGAAATGTGTGTTTTCCAGGTTCCTGTGTGGGCTATTTTTCACTAAGAATCTAGAAAATATCTTGGCTTTTCGTGGGGTTTAGTGCAAAATAGGTTTGACTGTAGGAACCACATTGTTGCAAAGATGAAGCATGCAATTAAAGTTCTTTCTAATAATTTGAGATGATTTAAATATATGTCAAATGAAATGCCATAGTCAAGGAACCAAAGCAGTCGAATGAATTGCCTATAAATTCCTTTGGCATGAAGCGTGTTGAGTGAAATGTTTATTTCTTCTAAGCAATAGGTCATAAGAGTGTTTAAATAAAGGTATAGTATATATAATGCACTGGAGCACAATCCATGGATTAGAGTGAAATTTCAACACTCAGTTCCTTTACTTAGAGAAGTCCACCTATGCCCAGATGGATTAATTAATTGTAGTGGTAGAAAATACAGGGTGTAAAACACAGCTGACTGTTGAGCTTAGTATATCACTATGTTGTAGAGAAACTCAAGAATCAAGAAAATTCTAAATAAGTAAATGCTAATTTGTCATGCAGTACTATGGTATTTTCAGGCAGCTAATCAAGAAAATTTGAATTGGAAGACCGTCAAACTTGTTTCATACAATAAAACTCTGAGAGACTTATCTACAAATAGAAACACAAGGAGCATCCTTTTTTGTACTCAGCAAAGAGCTGGAGTATGTTGTGCTGTTACGGAGGTTTATTTTTATAAACTACTCCAATGAATTTTATAAGCATGTAAAAGATTGTAAGTGCCCTGAAACATGTTTATTCTTGGACTGGCAATTACATACATGGATTCAGTTTTGATTTTCTTTAAAATAAAAATAAAAATATTTCTCTGGAGTAATTTGCTCTCGGTAACAAGAGTCATCTGCAAGAGAAATATCCAAACCAATTTCTGGGCAGTGGAAGTAGCTTTATTTTTTATAACATTCTTAGTACCTGTGACCAGGGTTGGTAGAGTGCCAGTCCTGCCAGCTTTAAGGAGCTGCATGTAAGTGTACCCTCGTTTCCTCAGAATCCCAGGGATGTGGACATTTCTTTGAGATGAGCTTTTAGGAAGCCCCAGAACATCTGGTGGTGTGACATCTTCCTGCATGCTCTGTTTCTGCACGTGATGTTTTCCAGTGCTTTCAAACATCCCTTCCCTTCTGTTTTTTCAGATGGTTATTTAGACCTATCTTGAGAGCTACTCTCTTCAGCCTCAGCTTTATCCAAGATACAATATGGTTATTATATAACCTAGTATTTTTTCATTTTACTTACATTTCATTACATAACCTAGTATTTTACATTGTTACTTGCACAGCAGAATAACTGCAGAACTCTGCTCGATCCAGGTTATACTGAAAACTAAAAAAAATGCTATTTTTACATGCCTGACATTTTTCTTGCATATTTGAGCTTAGGTATTATGTTTGCTCATTTCAGGAGTGCTTCTGAACCACAGTCCAGAAAGAAGAAAAATCTTCTTGGTTGAAGTTGAACATTTGTCTCTAAGAGTAAGAACAAAGCCATGCCAGTGCTTTCAGAAGACTCAGGTAATTCAGCTGCATGCTTTCAACAGAGCAGTGACTGAAATCTTGTCATACCTGTTTCACACATAAAAATAATTTAAATAGGAGTAAAATGTAATAGAATTAAGATAATTCAACTGAAGTTTCTGAGCAATTACCTACAAGAAGGAAGGTGGAATGTAAAAGGTGAAAATTAATAAAGTTTGTCAGGATCAGTTTCCTACTAACCCTAGAGCACCCAAATATACTCTGATAGACCTGAATATACTCTGATAGACTTGAATATATTCTGATAGATCTGAATATATTCTGATAGACCTGAATATATTCTGATAGGCAGAATTGGACCCCTCAGTGTAACAGTGCCTTCTACATGTGCTTACTAAAGATCAGCCCATATATCTCTGCTGCTTGCTGTGTCATTTCTTAATATTTTCTGAACAGGGGTTGATAAACATTGTAAATATCCTTCCTTTTAACTTAAAATAAGTGTCTTTGTTCAAGGCTACTTTACTAGCTTCTCCAGTATGCTGCCCAGGAGAAGTCACAGATAATAAATGATGCTTAGGATTAAAGCAGGAGTGAGTTTGAGTCTCCTGGATCAAAAGCCACTCTAAGGTTCGTGGAGAGAATAGCCACAGGAATAGATTTGAACCCCCTCCACCTTTTTATATTTCCTGTTTTGTTTTGGTCCTGTGTTCCCAGACATGGTTCACCGGGAAAAATCTGGCCTTTGTCTGGCTCTGTGTGTTGCAAAATTGGGATATTTAAATATTTTTTTAGAAAACTAGCCACAAGCTTTGATTCCACCACAATGGAAATCTACACTTTATCCTTTCTTCCTCTGGTCAGGCCTGGCTTTTTATAGGTGCCTCAGAGTGGAAGGGGCAGGATAACACTTGTAAGCAAAGCTGCTGGGGAGGTAGAGCTGCTACCTGTGCAAAAAAAGGTCATTCAATCAGTTTGAGAGTCTGCTGTGGTACTAAAATTTCAAATTTGTAAGAGGGGAAACAAAGGGTTCTGGAAACAAGGAGTAATAAACATGAAGTGTTAAATGTGAAAGATAATTTCTTAAGAAATATATATTGCTTTGTTAGATTTTGCCTTAATATGATGGTGTGCTTGACACTTATGAGGGGAGTGTTGCAAAATGAGCTGTGGATAAACACGAGATAATCACAAGTCTCTGCAAATGTGATGATCATCAATGTGATACCCAAATAAATGTAGTGACTGTTAAGACTGCAGTAGAAGGTCCTGTGAGAAATGCTGTGTAGAATGTTTTTGTTCTGTCCTGAATCTAAATTTAGGGTTGCATGAAACTTTGGCCCTTTTGACATCTCAGCTAAGACCTGATTCAAATCATAAAGAGGAAATGGGATTCCTTAGGGATGTCTTCAGTGAAAGAAGTCTCAGCTACCTGATGAAGGTAAAAGTTTGTATTTATTTATGTACATTCTCCTTACAGTTTACTTTTTCTCTGTTCCCTTGATTTATCAACCATTTACTTTGCCAAACCTTTTTTTTAAGAATTCTGTACTGACCAAAGCATATGTGTGCTTAAGAACAAACACTAATAATGTTTGACAATTAATATGTTGAACATATTAAAACCGAGATCAAGGAGTAGAATGTTGCTGGCAGAGGTTCCAAAAAGTGCAAGAGGCTCCAGGGAATGGGGAAAATATGCAGATGGGATAGAAAACCTAATATCCCATTGAGTATGGGATAGAAAACTTCATATATGGGATAGAAAACCTCACATGCCATTGAATATGGGACAGAAACCCTCACATATGGGATAGAAAACCTCACATTCCATTGCATATGGGATAGAAAACCTAACACCCAACCTATAATAAAATCCCCTAATATAACTTTAGTTGCCAAGTATTGGTTATGCAAAAGCCAGATGATGCCTCTTCACAGAGATAATCTAGTTTATGAATGTATGGGAAATTAATTCAATAGTCCAGTTTTAATTTTTTAATGTGGAGGTGGGTTTTTTTGGGGGTGTTATTTGGTGGGGGTGTTTTGTTTTAATTTTGGTTCTGAGTTTCTTTGGGGTGGGTGTGCTAGGGAAGAAGTAAAGGGTTTGGGTTTGGGTGTTTGCTTTCCAGCCTTAGCACAGGGATGTGGCTTCCTCAGAGAGGGTGGTAAGGATGCTCAGTAGGGGAACATGAGGCACTTTGCCAAAATATTCCTTATGTCTTTGACAGATGTGGAGTCAGTCTGAGTGCCAGCAGTGTCTGCAGGGGAGCTGTGGACAGTTCATCTATCACAACACTGGGGGTGGCACAAAGCTCTTCTGGTCTGCCCACTGCTCAGAAATCCTTGCTCCTGGCTGTGGAACTTCTGGCTGTGGAACTCCTCCTCAGCCTGTGTCCGGCCAATCTTCAGCCTTGAGACTTTCTAGAACGGTGTTCCCTGAGTCATGAGAGTTGAGTTTCAAGTCCCGCACCCAGGGATTCCACTGCTGGGCAGCATAAAACAGTGTTCCCAACTGCTGTCCTCAAGAGCTGTAGCCCCCTGTGACCTGTGTCCCTTCTCCCATCAGAGCTTTGTTTTGCTGGTGCCTGGCTTGGGAGTCCTTGCCTTGCACAGGAGACTGGACTGGACTACAAACACATGCTAACAGTGGTAACAGGCAACTTTATTTACACAACTAAATAAATTTCAGCATTTGTGCATGCAGAGGAGGAAGATTGGCAGGACAGAGGACGCCTTTGACCTGAGGCTGCCTTTGGACGAGCAGGCACTGCCCCAGTATGTAATGGTCATGGTCCACTGCAGCCTGCAGTGGATCCTGTTCATCCTGCTGCCCATGTCTTTTTTCTCATGAGGCCCAGCAGTATCTGGTGCACCCGAGTTAAGAATTTCACCACTATCTGGTATGGATGTGGAGCAGGCAAGAGAGGTTGCATTGACATTGGCTCCTCAGAGGGGTTTGAGGTCGACTCTGGCTCTGGTGTGGCTGTTGCAGTTGAGTGATCAGGAGTGGGAGTACAGCAGCCTGACTCTGTTGGTGTTGGCTCTGGCTGCTCAAAAGAGATTGAGCTGAAGGTTGGCTCTGGTGCTGGAGTAGCTGTTTCAGCTGACTCTGGACATGGAGTGGGAGTAGAGCAGCCTGACTCTGTTGGTGTTGGCTCTGGCTGCTCAAAAGGGGTTGAGCTGAAGGTTGGCTCTGGTGCTGGAGTGGCTGTTTCAGCTGACTCTGGACATGGAGTGGGAGTAGAGCAGCCTGACTCTGTTGGTGTTGGCTCTGGCTGCTCAAAAGAGGTTGAGCTGAAGGTTGGCTCTGGTGCTGGAGTAGCTGTTTCAGCTGACTCTGGACATGGAGTGGGAGTAGAGCAGCCTGACTCTGTTGGTGTTGGCTCTGGCTGCTCAAAAGAGGTTGAGCTGAAGGTTGGCTCTGGTGCTGGAGTGGCTGTTTCAGCTGACTCTGGACATGGAGTGGGAGTGGAGCAGCCTGACTCTGTTGGTGTTGGCTCTGGCTGCTCCAAGGGGGCTGAGCTGAAGGTTGGCTCTGGTGCTGGAGTGGCTGTTTCAGCTGACTCTGGACATGGAGTGGGAGTAGAGCAGCCTGACTCTGTTGGTGTTGGCTCTGGCTGCTCAAAAGGGGTTGAGCTGAAGTTTGGCTCTGGTGCTGGAGTGGCTGTTTCAGCTGACTCTGGACATGGAGTGGGAGTAGAGCAGCCTGACTCTGTTGGTGCTGACTCTGGCTGCTCCAAGGGGGCTGAGCTGAAGGTTGGCTCTGGTCTTGGAGTAGCTGTTTCAGCTGACTCAGGATATGGAGTGGGAGTAGAGCAGTTTGACTCTGTCAGTGTTGGCTCTGGCTGCTCAAGAGGGGTTGAGATGTAGGTTGTCTCTGGTGCTAGAGTGTCTGTTCCAGGTGGACGCATGCCCATCTGAATCAGGATCCAGTTGTAGAAGTACTGAGTGGAGGTGTAGACTCCCGGGCGTTTTGTTCTGACACAGCCTTTTCCCCAGCTGGTCACTCCAACAAGCCAAAAGTAGCCAGCATGGTTATCTTTGCACACCAGAGGCCCTCCACTGTCACCCTGCAACAGAGGAAAGAGGATTAGGGTGCTGTTGGGTGGCTGCTGTCAGCACTAGAGGCCTGTTTCTCTCTTGCAGCCCCTGCCACAGCTGTATTCATGGTACAAAAAGGCTTTGCTCAGGTGCTGGAGTCTCAAGAACCTTAGCTGGGAACAGGGTGGGTGTCTGTGAAGGCCCCCTTTTGTATCTGCACAGTGATCCTGGATGGGCAGAGCATAGATCATCCAGAATCTGGATCTGTGGGCTGCTGAGAACACTGGATGGGCTTTCTGGGCAGAGGGGCAGGCCTGGGGAACACGGTCACTTGGCAAGGAAACTCCAGCAGTGGAGGAAAAGTGGTTTGCCAGACAAAGCCCATGGTGACGGGGTACCTTCGCTGCTGGCTCCCAGCACTCATACCTGGCAGGTGTCCATGCCACCCCGTGGGTAGCCAGCACACAGGTTGTGGGTGTGGATGGCCCCAGCGTACCGACGGCTGCTGTTAACCAGCCGGATATCCAGGAGACGGACCTTGGCTTCCTGCAGGACATCACTCGGACCCTGAGCTGCAAGCACAGGAAGGAATGGGCACCCAGCAGCTCTTTGCCAGTTCCACTCCCCTGTCTGGGGGTGAACTCATTCCCTAGGGCTTGGCTTTGCCTCTGGAGCAGTTGTTGAAGCGCTGTGTCCTTTCTGTCTGCCTTTGGGGAGCAGGCCAGGCCCAGCTCTCCAGAGGCATACATCCTACAGCCTGACTTTGGTTTGTGCTGTCAGGAAGCCAAACCCATCTTGCTGGTGTGCCCAGCTCACCCTCAGGGCCCTTTTTGGGAACTCACCTTTTGCAGTGGCAGAACCCCAGCCAGCAATGTAGCAGGTTTTCAGCTCTGACACTGTGAGCGAGGCGTTGGGCACGCAGGCAAGCTGGACGTAGTCACTGCACTCCACGGGCTTGTCCAGCTCCAGCAGGGCGATGTCGTTCTGCTGGGAATCAGCCGTGTACTCCTGGTGGGCCAGGAGCCACTTGATGTGGCGCACCTGAGTTTCAGGGCCCAGATGGGTCAGCTTGGTGGCCCCGATCAGCACACGCCACATGGTGACATTCCTGCAAGGCAGAGAGGGGTCTGAGGAAGAGCAGAGCCGTGTGCTGTTGATGCCTTAGGATTTTAGCTTTTGTATTTTTCATCCATTTGTAATCCTGCAGTTTTTTACTGTATAACTAAATTCTGCACACAGTGTGAGCTGCTGCTGCTTTCCCATTCTGGTCACAAAAATTCCTCTCCAGGCCTGGCAATCAAGGATACCTCACTGCCTCAGGCCTCGAGAGATGGAAACAAAAGTGAGTTGAGGGGAGCAAACTGGGGGTAAATGACTTCATTACCTGAAGCTGTAATTAGAAGATTAACCCTAAATATGCAAATGGACCAAATTTATAGGTGTGAAAACCTTTGACCCGTGGTCAATTTTGGGTTGTAGCACTTGGGGGGGTCTTTTGTTTTGCCTAAAATGGACCTGGAGGCCCTTCAATAAATATAATCACTTTTTATTCCTTGTCTGGCCTGTTTTTAGGTAGTCCTGAAAAGGCATCACTGTGGCAGCTCAGCACTTCCCTTCCTTCTGCTTCTCAAGGCAGAGAGGAAAGCAGGGCAATGAGGAGTGTGACTGCCCTAGCATGCCTTAGGCTCCAGGAATGCCACACTGGAGGCTGCTGGGCAGCAGTGGCACGAGCCCAGCCTTCTGAGCAGTCCCTCAGTTGGGCCCCGTAGTATTGAGGTGCTGCAGGCTGGGCAACTGTTTGTGTGGTGAGGATACCCTCATTCCCTGCTCCTCCTTACCTGGCCTGGAGGAAGCAATGGGCTGCTGTGAGGACCCACTGTGGGCTGATGAGGGACCCTCCACATGTATGGCCGGTGCCTATTTTCCTGGGGTCCTGGATGCTGACAATCCAGGGCCAGGCCCCTGGCAGGGCACCTGTGCCAGTCACAATTCGGTAGTCAGCATCTATGGAGTTGTAGTCAGAAGCCATGGGCCGGAGCCCACAGGTCCCTCTGGAAGCACAAAATCATTACTGCCCTTCTGTTCCAGTACCTGGGTGCTGGCAAGGAGGCTCCCACATGGGGTTTGGGGTGTGGCAATGGGGGACAAGCACCCTCCTAGAGCCTGGGGCCATACCTGCAGTTGCCCCAGGTACCATGTGCAGGTCTGTACACAGCCAGCAGGATGAAGAGGTACAGGTACAGAAGATTCATCGCTGTCAGCAGCATCTGTCAGCTGAAAGAGACAAAAGCTTGTCTCTTCCAGTGCAGTCTCTGACGAGTGCTGCAGCAACTGCACTGTCCATGGCACCTGGGGCTGATGTCACAGAGTGGGTGGTTCCAGGTTCTGGGCACAGTGTCCTCAGAGGGCAGGGAAAGGCCACAGCCTCACAGAACCACAGAATGGTTTGGGCTGGAAGGGACCTTGAAGGTTGTGAAAGGCAAAAGGGGTCCCTTGCCTCGCACATGCAAAACGACACCATGGGCAGACAAATCTGGCACAGAGGGAAAGTCACTCCAAAGGCAGTGTTTGGTCAGAGAGGGTGCTCAGAGCCACCACACGATGGAGAAAACTAGCACATCAAAGCTAGAAAGAGGACAGGAAGGAACAATGCCATGTGCAAACTACTTGGGGGGATGCTTCAAGGCACATAAGCCTTAGCTGATGGAACAAACCTGGAAACTCCTGAGTGTTGCAAGAGGAATTGCTGACCATGGCAGAGTGCGAGAAGCTGACAGGAGTTTCAATGCCATGAGGAAGCCCTTCTGAGTCTGTTTATACATTCTCCATGTCTGGAGCAGGGTGAGTACTGCAAATGCCTCAGTGCTGCCTCTTGCTTTGGAGACTGGTGCTGGAGGTCATGGCTGCAGAAAACAAGGGACTGAGATGGAGAGTGCTCATGCACTCACTTTTGTGGTTTGGGAATGGCATTCCCCAGTCTGGTGTTTCCACTGGAACACTGCAAACCACTGCTCCTCACTCCCTTCTCCCTCTCCCCTCCCTTCTCTGGTGGGCTTGAGAATAGAACTGGAAGCACAGAAGTTAAAGACTGTGGGTTGAGACAAGAACAATATAATGGAAACAGCAATGAAACAAGAAAATGAGCAGTAACCGCAACAATATTAATAATGGACTGGGACAATTCACATGCAACCATCCACCCCATAGAGCCTGGCAGTACCCAACCAGGCTGTCATGCATGTTATCCAGCGGAGATTTCTTCCCCTGTCCCTGGAAAATGTTGTGGAGTGGTTCAGAACAACCTCCACGTCCTGGCCATGCCCTGTCCTGGTTATGGCAAAAATTTACCCCATCCTGGCCAGAACCAGGACATTCACCCTCATGATCTGCCCCACAGCTTTGGAATCTGTGCCAGAGGGTCTGGCAGGGCAGGGAGGGCAGTCACCAGGGATTGGCAGACGTTGGAAACTCCTTATCCCTCTCTCTGGCCCCTGGTTTTCCTTGTTTTATGGAATGGAAGAACACATGTCCAACTCCTCCCAGTATCTCCTTCACTGGAAATCCTCCGTGCTTTGATTCCTTCTCTGACATTCTGCTGCACCTGGGGAATGCAGTGGGAAAACCCAAGGCTTTGTGTGAAGGTCACTCCCTCAGCACTTCACCTGAGGTGCACAGGAAGGCTGCCCTGGCTCTACCACACCTCATCCAGAACACCTGGAAGCTCTTCCCTCCCCATTCACACACTCCCCTGCCTTGTCCTCCTCATCCCACAGGGATGCACAGAGGGGCTACCACACTTCACGGTTTGGTAGCCCTGATACCACACTCCTGACTGGAATGGGGTGACCCTGGGGCAGTTTTGGCCTGCATCAGTTCCATGTCCTGCCTCAGCACACCCAGGTTCTCTGTTGGCGTCTGTGCTCATCTCTGCAGCTTTGCTGTCCTGCACCAGGAGTTTGCTGAATAAAATCATCCTCTAGAAAGGACATGTGACACAAGCCCAGGAGTAAGCAGCACCATGGGAGAGTTCAGCAAGGTGCCCTGGGGACAGCCAGGCCAGGCAGGGGAAGGTGGGGGGACCACGGCCTCACTGAAGCAGCCACATTGTACAGCACAAAAAATAAAGCTAAATAAATGCTGGGATGAAATACAGCACTGCTGGGACTGCTCCATTTAGCAAATAACAGTTGTGGGGGAGATTTACAGATGTACTGGGTACATCTGGGAACTGGGGCTCCTGCTGGAAGTCTTCAATCTTGAAGCTCCCAGTTCCCAAAGCTGGTAAATCCTTCCCAGCAATGGCTCCTGAGGCAGGGAGAGGGGTGGAAAGCCAAGGATGGGGCAGAGATCAGAAGGAGCTGGGGAGCTCAGAGAGGTCTTCAAGGGGAAGAGGATTTGTCTGAAAGGCCCTCACTTTTCTGGTCATCTTGGCAACTCTGGCAGGTTTAACAGGAGGTTTGTCTGGAAACAAGACAGGGACATATTGGCATGATGGGTGCTGGCATATTCCAGTCTTAGGCTTTGCAGAGAGAGATTTGCTGTTTCCCCATAGGCCACAGAGGATTTTAATATGAGGTGAACTCCCCAAGCTTGCATCCACCCTGTTCCATGGCCTCTGGCTCTGAGAAATGCTCTCCTGTGCACCCTGCTTCATTCCCTCAGATCAATGGCTGATGTGCCAGCAGCTCCTGCTCCAGAAGGGCAGCACATGATGAAGGTGCCACCCCTGCAGCTGAAAAGAAGGTTCCTTTTGCCATGGCATTCCAGGAGGTCATAAGACACATCATCAATGGAGTCTGAAAAAAAGAAAAATTAGAAGTTGAGGCAGCTGCATTTACCAGTGTGGGCAGTCCAGAGAGAACTGCCTGGACCTGACCCAGTTTGTGGATCAGAGCCAGAAATAGGTTCCCTTAGCTAGAAATGAGACCTCTCTACCCAGAGAGCCAGCTGCTTGCCATTCCATTGCTCCCTGGCCACAAGCAGCACTTCATCCATGAGCTCTCACCCCACAGAGCCCCTAGGTAACCCTGAAAAGACTCCTTCAGTATCAGGGGCTGCAAGAGACCTCTAGATGAGCAGCTAGAGGATTAGGTGAGGAGAAGAACTGAAATAAAATGCGTGTTTTTCCCTGGATTTGTGGAAGACAACAAGAAAGAAATACAGGACCCCAAAAAACAAACCCACTCGATGGGAGAGGCAGGTGAGCACCTCTGGTTCAGGAATTACAGAATGCACTCAACTGCAGCTTGCAGACAAGGATCCTGGCACGTTCCAGCAGCCAGCACTGCCACCTGATCCCAGCATCCCTCTGCCCCATGGATTTACACAGGACCCCAAAGCCCCAGTGGTCAGTGAAAGGAAAACATCCAACTGTCCACACTTGGCAACCTACTCCTGGGTTCTGCAGCCTGTGGAGAAAGACAAATTCCCTCACTAGAAAACTAAGCAGGTTTGAGCTGGGCTTTCTCAAAGCACACTAAAGGCAGAGGTGGGCTTCTCCGTGCTGTTTGGGAAGTGGCACATGAACCACACGGGAATCAGAGAGAGATTATCAACTCCAGAGGCACTGCTGAGCGCAGCCTCTCCTGACTCCAGCTGGGCTCCAGCCCCGAGGTGACCTGTGCCTCCAAACAGAGGGGCCAGAGTGACCTGCACTGACCAGGCCGGCCACAGCTCCGTGTCACACTGACCACTGCAGCGTCCAGCCAGTCCCTCCAGAGGCTCTTCCAATCTCCAC
Organism: Lonchura striata; assembly: GCF_050655825.1. Taxonomy (NCBI): domain Eukaryota; kingdom Metazoa; phylum Chordata; class Aves; order Passeriformes; family Estrildidae; genus Lonchura; species Lonchura striata. The sequence goes on from NC_140729.1 coordinate 7,927,269, forward strand.
CTCCACCTTACAGGGGCATGGAACGCCGCTGATCACACCCGCTGCTCCCTGACCTGCAGCCAGAGGAAGATTTCCTCATTTGCTGCTGTGGCCAGTGGCACCTCTCTGTAGCAGGTTTTGCGTCCTGCTCGGTGCCCCAGTGCTCCAGACAGGCTGGCTCCGTGCTGCTGGGCCTCTCCCGGTCCCTCTGAGCAGGGCTGCAGCCGAGTCTTCAGAACAGCCCCAATTCCCCAAAACAGCCCCCAAAACAGCCCGGCGCTGTCTGTGTGGGGAACATCAAACCCACACCAAGGAATGGCTTTGCCCAGTGCCCCGGGATGGAGCAGCCCCGGCCTGCTCCACCAGAGCCCAGGGCGGCTCTGGGAGCCCTGAGGGCACGAGAGAAGGAAACTTCAGCGTGAGGGTCTGCAGCGGCCAGGGGAACACCAGCGCCTCCGAGCCGCCCTGCCAGACACGTACGGCCCTCCACCACCCTCGCAGTGGTGCGGGAATGTGCTCGCTGCTGAGGGCGGCCTCGCGGCTCGGCGAGCAGCTCGGGCAGGGCCGCCGCTGTCCGCTCCGTGCGGAGCGCAGCCTCCTCCGGACGCGGCCGTGAGGCGGTCTGGGCCCTCGGGTGTCGCCTCCGGCAGAATCAGCGGCTCGGTGGAGCTCACACGAAGCTCTCCCTGGGGCGGGACAGCCCTTGCCCGTGGGGTGTCGGGCGGGCCCCGGGCCGGCCGAGGGTTGCCCGGCTGAGCCCGGGGCCGCCCCTGACGTGGGGCTCTGGGGCAGAGTCCGGCCCGCGGTGCCCAGCAGGGATGCGCGGTTCTGTCTGTGCTCGGGCAGCACCAGAGTAGAGTTTTTCCCTGCTACAGTACCTACGCTACCCCGCGAAAGAGCATCGCTCAGGTTTGACAGGAGGAGAAATCTGTGTGGCCGTCAGCTATCACCTATGGCCCGGTCAGGATACTGATGGATTTTCTGACCTATTCGCTAGGGTCGTGTAAAATGTTAAACTGCAGATGCTTTCTGAAAGCAACTAGTGCTTTGAATGGTACAATCTGGATTACAGAAGCTTTATGTAGTGTTAGGCTGTGAACCACAATAGGTTTATTCTACAAGTTAATAGGGATATGCCAGATCATGTTACACTTCTGTTTTATCTTCTGTTTTGACCCTATGGCAAGCATCAGTTGGGTTTATTTAGCTCTTTATTAGCCCTTTATTTAGCTCTTAGCATTTTTCACATTTTGTGTGAAAAATGAATTAACTTTTAGGTAGATATTTTTAAAGAGGAAAAATGTATTTGTGCCTATTGATGCTGCAGTGATTTGTGGTTTTGAGACCCATCTTGCAAAATACCACATGCTGAGGCTGATTGTCATAGCTCTGAAGCCAGCCCTGGGTATGGAATGCTTTTCATTCTTTGGAGTGTTCATTCCAGGCAGTTCTGTGTAACGAGATCTTTACAGAGCATGGAAGATGCCTCTAGGGGAAGTCTCCATTTTGATTGCTGTGCCTAGACTAATTCTGATACTCCTGAGTTTGCTGTCAGGTTTTTACGATGCTGAAATGTGTGTTTTCCAGGTTCCTGTGTGGGCTATTTTTCACTAAGAATCTAGAAAATATCTTGGCTTTTCGTGGGGTTTAGTGCAAAATAGGTTTGACTGTAGGAACCACATTGTTGCAAAGATGAAGCATGCAATTAAAGTTCTTTCTAATAATTTGAGATGATTTAAATATATGTCAAATGAAATGCCATAGTCAAGGAACCAAAGCAGTCGAATGAATTGCCTATAAATTCCTTTGGCATGAAGCGTGTTGAGTGAAATGTTTATTTCTTCTAAGCAATAGGTCATAAGAGTGTTTAAATAAAGGTATAGTATATATAATGCACTGGAGCACAATCCATGGATTAGAGTGAAATTTCAACACTCAGTTCCTTTACTTAGAGAAGTCCACCTATGCCCAGATGGATTAATTAATTGTAGTGGTAGAAAATACAGGGTGTAAAACACAGCTGACTGTTGAGCTTAGTATATCACTATGTTGTAGAGAAACTCAAGAATCAAGAAAATTCTAAATAAGTAAATGCTAATTTGTCATGCAGTACTATGGTATTTTCAGGCAGCTAATCAAGAAAATTTGAATTGGAAGACCGTCAAACTTGTTTCATACAATAAAACTCTGAGAGACTTATCTACAAATAGAAACACAAGGAGCATCCTTTTTTGTACTCAGCAAAGAGCTGGAGTATGTTGTGCTGTTACGGAGGTTTATTTTTATAAACTACTCCAATGAATTTTATAAGCATGTAAAAGATTGTAAGTGCCCTGAAACATGTTTATTCTTGGACTGGCAATTACATACATGGATTCAGTTTTGATTTTCTTTAAAATAAAAATAAAAATATTTCTCTGGAGTAATTTGCTCTCGGTAACAAGAGTCATCTGCAAGAGAAATATCCAAACCAATTTCTGGGCAGTGGAAGTAGCTTTATTTTTTATAACATTCTTAGTACCTGTGACCAGGGTTGGTAGAGTGCCAGTCCTGCCAGCTTTAAGGAGCTGCATGTAAGTGTACCCTCGTTTCCTCAGAATCCCAGGGATGTGGACATTTCTTTGAGATGAGCTTTTAGGAAGCCCCAGAACATCTGGTGGTGTGACATCTTCCTGCATGCTCTGTTTCTGCACGTGATGTTTTCCAGTGCTTTCAAACATCCCTTCCCTTCTGTTTTTTCAGATGGTTATTTAGACCTATCTTGAGAGCTACTCTCTTCAGCCTCAGCTTTATCCAAGATACAATATGGTTATTATATAACCTAGTATTTTTTCATTTTACTTACATTTCATTACATAACCTAGTATTTTACATTGTTACTTGCACAGCAGAATAACTGCAGAACTCTGCTCGATCCAGGTTATACTGAAAACTAAAAAAAATGCTATTTTTACATGCCTGACATTTTTCTTGCATATTTGAGCTTAGGTATTATGTTTGCTCATTTCAGGAGTGCTTCTGAACCACAGTCCAGAAAGAAGAAAAATCTTCTTGGTTGAAGTTGAACATTTGTCTCTAAGAGTAAGAACAAAGCCATGCCAGTGCTTTCAGAAGACTCAGGTAATTCAGCTGCATGCTTTCAACAGAGCAGTGACTGAAATCTTGTCATACCTGTTTCACACATAAAAATAATTTAAATAGGAGTAAAATGTAATAGAATTAAGATAATTCAACTGAAGTTTCTGAGCAATTACCTACAAGAAGGAAGGTGGAATGTAAAAGGTGAAAATTAATAAAGTTTGTCAGGATCAGTTTCCTACTAACCCTAGAGCACCCAAATATACTCTGATAGACCTGAATATACTCTGATAGACTTGAATATATTCTGATAGATCTGAATATATTCTGATAGACCTGAATATATTCTGATAGGCAGAATTGGACCCCTCAGTGTAACAGTGCCTTCTACATGTGCTTACTAAAGATCAGCCCATATATCTCTGCTGCTTGCTGTGTCATTTCTTAATATTTTCTGAACAGGGGTTGATAAACATTGTAAATATCCTTCCTTTTAACTTAAAATAAGTGTCTTTGTTCAAGGCTACTTTACTAGCTTCTCCAGTATGCTGCCCAGGAGAAGTCACAGATAATAAATGATGCTTAGGATTAAAGCAGGAGTGAGTTTGAGTCTCCTGGATCAAAATCCACTCTAAGGTTCGTGGAGAGAATAGCCACAGGAATAGATTTGAACCCCCTCCGCCTTTTTATATTTCCTGTTTTGTTTTGGTCCTGTGTTCCCAGACATGGTTCACCGGGAAAAATCTGGCCTTTGTCTGGCTCTGTGTGTTGCAAAATTGGGATATTTAAATATTTTTTTAGAAAACTAGCCACAAGCTTTGATTCCACCACAATGGAAATCTACACTTTATCCTTTCTTCCTCTGGTCAGGCCTGGCTTTTTATAGGTGCCTCAGAGTGGAAGGGGCAGGATAACACTTGTAAGCAAAGCTGCTGGGGAGGTAGAGCTGCTACCTGTGCAAAAAAAGGTCATTCAATCAGTTTGAGAGTCTGCTGTGGTACTAAAATTTCAAATTTGTAAGAGGGGAAACAAAGGGTTCTGGAAACAAGGAGTAATAAACATGAAGTGTTAAATGTGAAAGATAATTTCTTAAGAAATATATATTGCTTTGTTAGATTTTGCCTTAATATGATGGTGTGCTTGACACTTATGAGGGGAGTGTTGCAAAATGAGCTGTGGATAAACACGAGATAATCACAAGTCTCTGCAAATGTGATGATCATCAATGTGATACCCAAATAAATGTAGTGACTGTTAAGACTGCAGTAGAAGGTCCTGTGAGAAATGCTGTGTAGAATGTTTTTGTTCTGTCCTGAATCTAAATTTAGGGTTGCATGAAACTTTGGCCCTTTTGACATCTCAGCTAAGACCTGATTCAAATCATAAAGAGGAAATGGGATTCCTTAGGGATGTCTTCAGTGAAAGAAGTCTCAGCTACCTGATGAAGGTAAAAGTTTGTATTTATTTATGTACATTCTCCTTACAGTTTACTTTTTCTCTGTTCCCTTGATTTATCAACCATTTACTTTGCCAAACCTTTTTTTTAAGAATTCTGTACTGACCAAAGCATATGTGTGCTTAAGAACAAACACTAATAATGTTTGACAATTAATATGTTGAACCTATTAAAACCGAGATCAAGGAGTAGAATGTTGCTGGCAGAGGTTCCAAAAAGTGCAAGAGGCTCCAGGGAATGGGGAAAATATGCAGATGGGATAGAAAACCTAATATCCCATTGAGTATGGGATAGAAAACTTCATATATGGGATAGAAAACCTCACATGCCATTGAATATGGGACAGAAACCCTCACATATGGGATAGAAAACCTCACATTCCATTGCATATGGGATAGAAAACCTAACACCCAACCTATAATAAAATCCCCTAATATAACTTTAGTTGCCAAGTATTGGTTATGCAAAAGCCAGATGATGCCTCTTCACAGAGATAATCTAGTTTATGAATGTATGGGAAATTAATTCAATAGTCCAGTTTTAATTTTTTAATGTGGAGGTGGGTTTTTTTGGGGGTGTTATTTGGTGGGGGTGTTTTGTTTTAATTTTGGTTCTGAGTTTCTTTGGGGTGGGTGTGCTAGGGAAGAAGTAAAGGGTTTGGGTTTGGGTGTTTGCTTTCCAGCCTTAGCACAGGGATGTGGCTTCCTCAGAGAGGGTGGTAAGGATGCTCAGTAGGGGAACATGAGGCACTTTGCCAAAATATTCCTTATGTCTTTGACAGATGTGGAGTCAGTCTGAGTGCCAGCAGTGTCTGCAGGGGAGCTGTGGACAGTTCATCTATCACAACACTGGGGGTGGCACAAAGCTCTTCTGGTCTGCCCACTGCTCAGAAATCCTTGCTCCTGGCTGTGGAACTTCTGGCTGTGGAACTCCTCCTCAGCCTGTGTCCGGCCAATCTTCAGCCTTGAGACTTTCTAGAACGGTGTTCCCTGAGTCATGAGAGTTGAGTTTCAAGTCCCGCACCCAGGGATTCCACTGCTGGGCAGCATAAAACAGTGTTCCCAACTGCTGTCCTCAAGAGCTGTAGCCCCCTGTGACCTGTGTCCCTTCTCCCATCAGAGCTTTGTTTTGCTGGTGCCTGGCTTGGGAGTCCTTGCCTTGCACAGGAGACTGGACTGGACTACAAACACATGCTAACAGTGGTAACAGGCAACTTTATTTACACAACTAAATAAATTTCAGCATTTGTGCATGCAGAGGAGGAAGATTGGCAGGACAGAGGACGCCTTTGACCTGAGGCTGCCTTTGGACGAGCAGGCACTGCCCCAGTATGTAATGGTCATGGTCCACTGCAGCCTGCAGTGGATCCTGTTCATCCTGCTGCCCATGTCTTTTTTCTCATGAGGCCCAGCAGTATCTGGTGCACCCGAGTTAAGAATTTCACCACTATCTGGTATGGATGTGGAGCAGGCAAGAGAGGTTGCATTGACATTGGCTCCTCAGAGGGGTTTGAGGTCGACTCTGGCTCTGGTGTGGCTGTTGCAGTTGAGTGATCAGGAGTGGGAGTACAGCAGCCTGACTCTGTTGGTGTTGGCTCTGGCTGCTCAAAAGAGGTTGAGCTGAAGGTTGGCTCTGGTGCTGGAGTAGCTGTTTCAGCTGACTCTGGACATGGAGTGGGAGTAGAGCAGCCTGACTCTGTTGGTGTTGGCTCTGGCTGCTCAAAAGGGGTTGAGCTGAAGGTTGGCTCTGGTGCTGGAGTGGCTGTTTCAGCTGACTCTGGACATGGAGTGGGAGTAGAGCAGCCTGACTCTGTTGGTGTTGGCTCTGGCTGCTCAAAAGAGGTTGAGCTGAAGGTTGGCTCTGGTGCTGGAGTAGCTGTTTCAGCTGACTCTGGACATGGAGTGGGAGTAGAGCAGCCTGACTCTGTTGGTGTTGGCTCTGGCTGCTCAAAAGAGGTTGAGCTGAAGGTTGGCTCTGGTGCTGGAGTGGCTGTTTCAGCTGACTCTGGACATGGAGTGGGAGTGGAGCAGCCTGACTCTGTTGGTGTTGGCTCTGGCTGCTCCAAGGGGGCTGAGCTGAAGGTTGGCTCTGGTGCTGGAGTGGCTGTTTCAGCTGACTCTGGACATGGAGTGGGAGTAGAGCAGCCTGACTCTGTTGGTGCTGACTCTGGCTGCTCCAAGGGGGCTGAGCTGAAGGTTGGCTCTGGTCTTGGAGTAGCTGTTTCAGCTGACTCAGGATATGGAGTGGGAGTAGAGCAGTTTGACTCTGTCAGTGTTGGCTCTGGCTGCTCAAGAGGGGTTGAGATGTAGGTTGTCTCTGGTGCTAGAGTGTCTGTTCCAGGTGGACGCATGCCCATCTGAATCAGGATCCAGTTGTAGAAGTACTGAGTGGAGGTGTAGACTCCCGGGCGTTTTGTTCTGACACAGCCTTTTCCCCAGCTGGTCACTCCAACAAGCCAAAAGTAGCCAGCATGGTTATCTTTGCACACCAGAGGCCCTCCACTGTCACCCTGCAACAGAGGAAAGAGGATTAGGGTGCTGTTGGGTGGCTGCTGTCAGCACTAGAGGCCTGTTTCTCTCTTGCAGCCCCTGCCACAGCTGTATTCATGGTACAAAAAGGCTTTGCTCAGGTGCTGGAGTCTCAAGAACCTTAGCTGGGAACAGGGTGGGTGTCTGTGAAGGCCCCCTTTTGTATCTGCACAGTGATCCTGGATGGGCAGAGCATAGATCATCCAGAATCTGGATCTGTGGGCTGCTGAGAACACTGGATGGGCTTTCTGGGCAGAGGGGCAGGCCTGGGGAACACGGTCACTTGGCAAGGAAACTCCAGCAGTGGAGGAAAAGTGGTTTGCCAGACAAAGCCCATGGTGACGGGGTACCTTCGCTGCTGGCTCCCAGCACTCATACCTGGCAGGTGTCCATGCCACCCCGTGGGTAGCCAGCACACAGGTTGTGGGTGTGGATGGCCCCAGCGTACCGACGGCTGCTGTTAACCAGCCGGATATCCAGGAGACGGACCTTGGCTTCCTGCAGGACATCACTCGGACCCTGAGCTGCAAGCACAGGAAGGAATGGGCACCCAGCAGCTCTTTGCCAGTTCCACTCCCCTGTCTGGGGGTGAACTCATTCCCTAGGGCTTGGCTTTGCCTCTGGAGCAGTTGTTGAAGCGCTGTGTCCTTTCTGTCTGCCTTTGGGGAGCAGGCCAGGCCCAGCTCTCCAGAGGCATACATCCTACAGCCTGACTTTGGTTTGTGCTGTCAGGAAGCCAAACCCATCTTGCTGGTGTGCCCAGCTCACCCTCAGGGCCCTTTTTGGGAACTCACCTTTTGCAGTGGCAGAACCCCAGCCAGCAATGTAGCAGGTTTTCAGCTCTGACACTGTGAGCGAGGCGTTGGGCACGCAGGCAAGCTGGACGTAGTCACTGCACTCCACGGGCTTGTCCAGCTCCAGCAGGGCGATGTCGTTCTGCTGGGAATCAGCCGTGTACTCCTGGTGGGCCAGGAGCCGCTTGATGTGGCGCACCTGAGTTTCAGGGCCCAGATGGGTCAGCTTGGTGGCCCCGATCAGCACACGCCACATGGTGACATTCCTGCAAGGCAGAGAGGGGTCTGAGGAAGAGCAGAGCCGTGTGCTGTTGATGCCTTAGGATTTTAGCTTTTGTATTTTTCATCCATTTGTAATCCTGCAGTTTTTTACTGTATAACTAAATTCTGCACACAGTGTGAGCTGCTGCTGCTTTCCCATTCTGGTCACAAAAATTCCTCTCCAGGCCTGGCAATCAAGGATACCTCACTGCCTCAGGCCTCGAGAGATGGAAACAAAAGTGAGTTGAGGGGAGCAAACTGGGGGTAAATGACTTCATTACCTGAAGCTGTAATTAGAAGATTAACCCTAAATATGCAAATGGACCAAATTTATAGGTGTGAAAACCTTTGACCCGTGGTCAATTTTGGGTTGTAGCACTTGGGGGGGTCTTTTGTTTTGCCTAAAATGGACCTGGAGGCCCTTCAATAAATATAATCACTTTTTATTCCTTGTCTGGCCTGTTTTTAGGTAGTCCTGAAAAGGCATCACTGTGGCAGCTCAGCACTTCCCTTCCTTCTGCTTCTCAAGGCAGAGAGGAAAGCAGGGCAATGAGGAGTGTGACTGCCCTAGCATGCCTTAGGCTCCAGGAATGCCACACTGGAGGCTGCTGGGCAGCAGTGGCACGAGCCCAGCCTTCTGAGCAGTCCCTCAGTTGGGCCCCGTAGTATTGAGGTGCTGCAGGCTGGGCAACTGTTTGTGTGGTGAGGATACCCTCATTCCCTGCTCCTCCTTACCTGGCCTGGAGGAAGCAATGGGCTGCTGTGAGGACCCACTGTGGGCTGATGAGGGACCCTCCACATGTATGGCCGGTGCCTATTTTCCTGGGGTCCTGGATGCTGACAATCCAGGGCCAGGCCCCTGGCAGGGCACCTGTGCCAGTCACAATTCGGTAGTCAGCATCTATGGAGTTGTAGTCAGAAGCCATGGGCCGGAGCCCACAGGTCCCTCTGGAAGCACAAAATCATTACTGCCCTTCTGTTCCAGTACCTGGGTGCTGGCAAGGAGGCTCCCACATGGGGTTTGGGGTGTGGCAATGGGGGACAAGCACCCTCCTAGAGCCTGGGGCCATACCTGCAGTTGCCCCAGGTACCATGTGCAGGTCTGTACACAGCCAGCAGGATGAAGAGGTACAGGTACAGAAGATTCATCGCTGTCAGCAGCATCTGTCAGCTGAAAGAGACAAAAGCTTGTCTCTTCCAGTGCAGTCTCTGACGAGTGCTGCAGCAACTGCACTGTCCATGGCACCTGGGGCTGATGTCACAGAGTGGGTGGTTCCAGGTTCTGGGCACAGTGTCCTCAGAGGGCAGGGAAAGGCCACAGCCTCACAGAACCACAGAATGGTTTGGGCTGGAAGGGACCTTGAAGGTTGTGAAAGGCAAAAGGGGTCCCTTGCCTCGCACATGCAAAACGACACCATGGGCAGACAAATCTGGCACAGAGGGAAAGTCACTCCAAAGGCAGTGTTTGGTCAGAGAGGGTGCTCAGAGCCACCACACGATGGAGAAAACTAGCACATCAAAGCTAGAAAGAGGACAGGAAGGAACAATGCCATGTGCAAACTACTTGGGGGGATGCTTCAAGGCACATAAGCCTTAGCTGATGGAACAAACCTGGAAACTCCTGAGTGTTGCAAGAGGAATTGCTGACCATGGCAGAGTGCGAGAAGCTGACAGGAGTTTCAATGCCATGAGGAAGCCCTTCTGAGTCTGTTTATACATTCTCCATGTCTGGAGCAGGGTGAGTACTGCAAATGCCTCAGTGCTGCCTCTTGCTTTGGAGACTGGTGCTGGAGGTCATGGCTGCAGAAAACAAGGGACTGAGATGGAGAGTGCTCATGCACTCACTTTTGTGGTTTGGGAATGGCATTCCCCAGTCTGGTGTTTCCACTGGAACACTGCAAACCACTGCTCCTCACTCCCTTCTCCCTCTCCCCTCCCTTCTCTGGTGGGCTTGAGAATAGAACTGGAAGCACAAAAGTTAAAGACTGTGGGTTGAGACAAGAACAATATAATGGAAACAGCAATGAAACAAGAAAATGAGCAGTAACCGCAACAATATTAATAATGGACTGGGACAATTCACATGCAACCATCCACCCCATAGAGCCTGGCAGTACCCAACCAGGCTGTCATGCATGTTATCCAGCGGAGATTTCTTCCCCTGTCCCTGGAAAATGTTGTGGAGTGGTTCAGAACAACCTCCACGTCCTGGCCATGCCCTGTCCTGGTTATGGCAAAAATTTACCCCATCCTGGCCAGAACCAGGACATTCACCCTCATGATCTGCCCCACAGCTTTGGAATCTGTGCCAGAGGGTCTGGCAGGGCAGGGAGGGCAGTCACCAGGGATTGGCAGACGTTGGAAACTCCTTATCCCTCTCTCTGGCCCCTGGTTTTCCTTGTTTTATGGAATGGAAGAACACATGTCCAACTCCTCCCAGTATCTCCTTCACTGGAAATCCTCCGTGCTTTGATTCCTTCTCTGACATTCTGCTGCACCTGGGGAATGCAGTGGGAAAACCCAAGGCTTTGTGTGAAGGTCACTCCCTCAGCACTTCACCTGAGGTGCACAGGAAGGCTGCCCTGGCTCTACCACACCTCATCCAGAACACCTGGAAGCTCTTCCCTCCCCATTCACACACTCCCCTGCCTTGTCCTCCTCATCCCACAGGGATGCACAGAGGGGCTACCACACTTCACGGTTTGGTAGCCCTGATACCACACTCCTGACTGGAATGGGGTGACCCTGGGGCAGTTTTGGCCTGCATCAGTTCCATGTCCTGCCTCAGCACACCCAGGTTCTCTGTTGGCGTCTGTGCTCATCTCTGCAGCTTTGCTGTCCTGCACCAGGAGTTTGCTGAATAAAATCATCCTCTAGAAAGGACATGTGACACAAGCCCAGGAGTAAGCAGCACCATGGGAGAGTTCAGCAAGGTGCCCTGGGGACAGCCAGGCCAGGCAGGGGAAGGTGGGGGGACCACGGCCTCACTGAAGCAGCCACATTGTACAGCACAAAAAATAAAGCTAAATAAATGCTGGGATGAAATACAGCACTGCTGGGACTGCTCCATTTAGCAAATAACAGTTGTGGGGGAGATTTACAGATGTACTGGGTACATCTGGGAACTGGGGCTCCTGCTGGAAGTCTTCAATCTTGAAGCTCCCAGTTCCCAAAGCTGGTAAATCCTTCCCAGCAATGGCTCCTGAGGCAGGGAGAGGGGTGGAAAGCCAAGGATGGGGCAGAGATCAGAAGGAGCTGGGGAGCTCAGAGAGGTCTTCAAGGGGAAGAGGATTTGTCTGAAAGGCCCTCACTTTTCTGGTCATCTTGGCAACTCTGGCAGGTTTAACAGGAGGTTTGTCTGGAAACAAGACAGGGACATATTGGCATGATGGGTGCTGGCATATTCCAGTCTTAGGCTTTGCAGAGAGAGATTTGCTGTTTCCCCATAGGCCACAGAGGATTTTAATATGAGGTGAACTCCCCAAGCTTGCATCCACCCTGTTCCATGGCCTCTGGCTCTGAGAAATGCTCTCCTGTGCACCCTGCTTCATTCCCTCAGATCAATGGCTGATGTGCCAGCAGCTCCTGCTCCAGAAGGGCAGCACATGATGAAGGTGCCACCCCTGCAGCTGAAAAGAAGGTTCCTTTTGCCATGGCATTCCAGGAGGTCATAAGACACATCATCAATGGAGTCTGAAAAAAAGAAAAATTAGAAGTTGAGGCAGCTGCATTTACCAGTGTGGGCAGTCCAGAGAGAACTGCCTGGACCTGACCCAGTTTGTGGATCAGAGCCAGAAATAGGTTCCCTTAGCTAGAAATGAGACCTCTCTACCCAGAGAGCCAGCTGCTTGCCATTCCATTGCTCCCTGGCCACAAGCAGCACTTCATCCATGAGCTCTCACCCCACAGAGCCCCTAGGTAACCCTGAAAAGACTCCTTCAGTATCAGGGGCTGCAAGAGACCTCTAGATGAGCAGCTAGAGGATTAGGTGAGGAGAAGAACTGAAATAAAATGCGTGTTTTTCCCTGGATTTGTGGAAGACAACAAGAAAGAAATACAGGACCCCAAAAAACAAACCCACTCGATGGGAGAGGCAGGTGAGCACCTCTGGTTCAGGAATTACAGAATGCACTCAACTGCAGCTTGCAGACAAGGATCCTGGCACGTTCCAGCAGCCAGCACTGCCACCTGATCCCAGCATCCCTCTGCCCCATGGATTTACACAGGACCCCAAAGCCCCAGTGGTCAGTGAAAGGAAAACATCCAACTGTCCACACTTGGCAACCTACTCCTGGGTTCTGCAGCCTGTGGAGAAAGACAAATTCCCTCACTAGAAAACTAAGCAGGTTTGAGCTGGGCTTTCTCAAAGCACACTAAAGGCAGAGGTGGGCTTCTCCGTGCTGTTTGGGAAGTGGCACATGAACCACACGGGAATCAGAGAGAGATTATCAACTCCAGAGGCACTGCTGAGCGCAGCCTCTCCTGACTCCAGCTGGGCTCCAGCCCCGAGGTGACCTGTGCCTCCAAACAGAGGGGCCAGAGTGACCTGCACTGACCAGGCCGGCCACAGCTCCGTGTCACACTGACCACTGCAGCGTCCAGCCAGTCCCTCCAGAGGCTCTTCCAATCTCCACCTCCACCTTACAGGGGCATGGAACGCCGCTGATCACACCCGCTGCTCCCTGACCTGCAGCCAGAGGAAGATTTCCTCATTTGCTGCTGTGGCCAGTGGCACCTCTCTGTAGCAGGTTTTGCGTCCTGCTCGGTGCCCCAGTGCTCCAGACAGGCTGGCTCCGTGCTGCTGGGCCTCTCCCGGTCCCTCTGAGCAGGGCTGCAGCCGAGTCTTCAGAACAGCCCCAATTCCCCAAAACAGCCCCCAAAACAGCCCGGCGCTGTCTGTGTGGGGAACATCAAACCCACACCAAGGAATGGCTTTGCCCAGTGCCCCGGGATGGAGCAGCCCCGGCCTGCTCCACCAGAGCCCAGGGCGGCTCTGGGAGCCCTGAGGGCACGAGAGAAGGAAACTTCAGCGTGAGGGTCTGCAGCGGCCAGGGGAACACCAGCGCCTCCGAGCCGCCCTGCCAGACACGTACGGCCCTCCACCACCCTCGCAGTGGTGCGGGAATGTGCTCGCTGCTGAGGGCGGCCTCGCGGCTCGGCGAGCAGCTCGGGCAGGGCCGCCGCTGTCCGCTCCGTGCGGAGCGCAGCCTCCTCCGGACGCGGCCGTGAGGCGGTCTGGGCCCTCGGGTGTCGCCTCCGGCAGAATCAGCGGCTCGGTGGAGCTCACACGAAGCTCTCCCTGGGGCGGGACAGCCCTTGCCCGTGGGGTGTCGGGCGGGCCCCGGGCCGGCCGAGGGTTGCCCGGCTGAGCCCGGGGCCGCCCCTGACGTGGGGCTCTGGGGCAGAGTCCGGCCCGCGGTGCCCAGCAGGGATGCGCGGTTCTGTCTGTGCTCGGGCAGCACCAGAGTAGAGTTTTTCCCTGCTACAGTACCTACGCTACCCCGCGAAAGAGCATCGCTCAGGTTTGACAGGAGGAGAAATCTGTGTGGCCGTCAGCTATCACCTATGGCCCGGTCAGGATACTGATGGATTTTCTGACCTATTCGCTAGGGTCGTGTAAAATGTTAAACTGCAGATGCTTTCTGAAAGCAACTAGTGCTTTGAATGGTACAATCTGGATTACAGAAGCTTTATGTAGTGTTAGGCTGTGAACCACAATAGGTTTATTCTACAAGTTAATAGGGATATGCCAGATCATGTTACACTTCTGTTTTATCTTCTGTTTTGACCCTATGGCAAGCATCAGTTGGGTTTATTTAGCTCTTTATTAGCCCTTTATTTAGCTCTTAGCATTTTTCACATTTTGTGTGAAAAATGAATTAACTTTTAGGTAGATATTTTTAAAGAGGAAAAATGTATTTGTGCCTATTGATGCTGCAGTGATTTGTGGTTTTGAGACCCATCTTGCAAAATACCACATGCTGAGGCTGATTGTCATAGCTCTGAAGCCAGCCCTGGGTATGGAATGCTTTTCATTCTTTGGAGTGTTCATTCCAGGCAGTTCTGTGTAACGAGATCTTTACAGAGCATGGAAGATGCCTCTAGGGGAAGTCTCCATTTTGATTGCTGTGCCTAGACTAATTCTGATACTCCTGAGTTTGCTGTCAGGTTTTTACGATGCTGAAATGTGTGTTTTCCAGGTTCCTGTGTGGGCTATTTTTCACTAAGAATCTAGAAAATATCTTGGCTTTTCGTGGGGTTTAGTGCAAAATAGGTTTGACTGTAGGAACCATGAAGAGAGCCTGACAGAGGAATGGTTGAACGACAAGGGACATGATACTGTAAAATTAATCCAAATAGGGAGGGCTACGTGACTGCTGCAAAGTTTGCATGGCCCTGAAGAGTAGATAGTGTGCAGAAAACAGGATATTGAAACTGCTTGGTATGTAGAAGTAGATAGAGAAGAACAAAAGAGTACTAAGCTGTTCTAACTGCAAGGCCAGCTGGACAGGCATGTATCGATCATAAAGATACTTTTAAGATAATAGTACAAGTCACATAGCAACCAATCATGAGCTTGGCTTTTGCAATATGTATGAGCTAATTAACGAACATATATAAACTGTGTAATCTGTCACAATAAACTGAGACTTGATGATCATGATATCATGAGTCTTGTCTCCCGCGGCATTTTCCCTCTAACAACTGGCGCCCGAAAGCAGGGACCTGATCCGAGCCTAAGGCGAGAGGGGTGCTGCGTTGGAGTGCGGGTCCTGCGGCTGGAAGGACGGCGAAAATAAAGAGAAGAGGCGAAACGCTCTGCTCCGCGCCCTGAGTGACCGTAGAAGCGGGCTCAGCCGATACGTGCTGCCGAAGCCTGAAGGAGCCAGCAACGGTACGGACGTAATCATGGAAAGGCAAGCAGCATATGATTTATTTAGTGCTTCTCTTAGAAAAAGGCAGATTAGGGGGATTGACTTAGATAAGGATCTCCCTTCGCTATTGCATCATGCTGAGTCTTACGGCTTTTTCGTTAACCCCCATAGTGTTCATAAACTTTCAAAATGGAGAAGATATAGGGATAAGTTGTGGGAATTAGTGTTAGATGAGGATAAACCGGGCAAGAAAATGAGTAAACTTTGGAGAGTGGTTGATAACGAATTGTTAATGTGTCAGGCAGAAAAGAGGGCGGTGGAAGTGATACGGACAGCTCTGGAGAAAAATAAGGAATGTAAACCCTCGCTTCTCTCCAGTGAGCCAAACCCTCCGGTTCTCACAAATTTTCCCATTCCCATCTCTGCTTCTGAAATGCCTGTACCTCCCATAGACACTAGTAGCATTGAGGTGCTGGAAATTGAGATCCAAATTGCTTTATGGCAACGGGACTGGGATCCCAAATTCACTTTTTGTGAACGGGAATCAGGTAGAACGGAGCGGGCGCGGGGCCAGACAGAGCGGGGCCGGCCAGCACCGAGCCGGAGGCGAGCCCGGGGCGGAGCGGACATCAGCCGAGAGACGGAAGGCTCCTTGCTGCCGAGCAGCAGCGCAAGGGGGGAGAGGGGCGTTCCTGGGGCTCAGCCGCGCTGGAGCCGGAGCAGGCGGGGCGCGGCCGTGGCGGGGGTGTCTCTTCTCCCATCCACAAGGTGACACAACAAGGACGGGAGCGAGGCGGCGCCGCCCCTCATCTCCCCGCAGCGCCCAGCAATGGCGGCGGAGATGGCGGCACAGTCCTGGTTGCCATGGCAGCGACAACGCCGAGAGCAGCAGCGCCACCGGTGGCGGGATCGCAACACTACAGCAAAAATTTCAACAGCATCTTCCCAATTTCTTACAAGAGTCAGAGACGTAATGAAAAAGTACAGCAATACCGAGTGTTTTCCAAGATACCAAGAAGGATGAACATTATGTGAATCAATGTTATTTCAAATATGATATAGATAAAAATCACTGTATAAAGATAGAAATTTTAGTAATTATTTAATTACCAAAAATGTCTCTGAAAACAAAGAGTTAAGAAAATGTCATCTGATGGAATTTTAGTATTGAGTTTGTAATCTCCGTCTTTGGGTTTTTATAGATAATAATATAAGTAATAGTAATTTTTAAGTTTTATAGATAATACGATAAATAGTGATTGTTAAGTTTTTGTAAGTAATGATAAGTAGTGATTGTTACTAATGTTATATGAGTGCTTTAAAAGGATTGTCTTAAACTATTTTAAACATTTCTTGTTAATAGGTTGATCATAAAATGCGAGTTGTCTGATTTTTGTGATAAGAATTATTATTAAGGTATTAAGGTGTTGTTATAGTATTTACAGTCAGTTTTCATATGTTTTATTGTCTCTTTAGGTGATTGATTACAAGATATTTTTTCAGGATCCTGTGTTTTTGATTTTTTAACTACTCATGTGTTTTCTTTATCCAATATTTTATGCAGCTGCAATTCATCTTCCTTTAAAAATTCATTGTCCAAATTTTAGTTCAAGATTTCAGACTTCAAATTTTCAGATTTCTGAAGAAAGGGTTTGTTGTATTTAGAGAATTTTTGTCTTGAAAGAGATTTTAGACAGGTTCAATTATTTGATAGTTTGATAAAGTTTTAATAATAAGGTTTTTTACTTATAACTGTTATTTCTAGGACTTTTGTTTTATAATGTGTTAAAACATATCCTCCAATTAGAGTTTGAGCTCTGGCCAAGCTCTGGCTCTACGTGGATGGTGTGATTGACCCAGGTGTTTTCTGCATCAAAAAGTATTCAAGTCCTTTTGGCTTGACAATTTGACCATGTAGGGCAGCTGAGCCTCAAAGGGAGTTTTGGAGAGACATGATCCGGACATGTTTTATCCAAATCTCTGTTGTTTTAAGGTTTATCAGCTGCTGCAGACTCTGGGATGACAATTTGATAGTGTAGCACTTGGTAACTGTGATTTTATATGTAATATTAATTGTGTATTATCTGATTGATTTTTATTTGTTGTTAGTTTCTTTACTATATGCATTGTTTTGTTCTTGATGTTTTTTCATGTTTATTATAAAGATGTTGATATTTCCATTTCTTCATGCAAATTTTAGGAAACAGAATTGAGAGAGGACCCTCCAGTCCCTGTGGGGAGTGTTGAGTTTGTTTGTGTTTTAGCAGGTGCAGAATCTGGATAGATTTCATTGAAGAATGTTAAACTTATCAATTTCAAGAGAACACTAATCTCTCCACAAGTAAATCAGAGGATGCACAGCAAAAGTGGATTGTGCAAAGATTTGTGTTTCACCCACAGAAAATTGTAGACTTTAGGTTTTTTCATAAGTGTGTTTTTAATTATGTTATAGACTTTTTTTACTAAGTTTTAATGAGTTTTAGTAATGCCTGTGATTTTTCTGTTCATTTTACCATTGCTTTTCAATGGCAAAAGAAAAAGAGGGACAATCAATTAAATAATCAAAAGCATAACATTAAGTTTATCATAAATATAGTTTGTATTTAGAATTAAGTTTGTTCCTTTCATGTTAAACAGAACAATCAAAACCATGAGAAATATGAAGTGGGGTGCACTTCTGTAATACTAACCTCATTTTTCACCCCACGAGTTGCTTCAGTGCAAGCTCTCACACAATTAAAAATCCTAGCCTACTGGACAGAAAAATAAATTAATATTTCATCTAAAATGTTAAGTGAGCTTGCCACAAATATAGGTAGTATCTGTCATGCAGTTCTGCAAAACAGAGCAGCTGCCACTAATTTACTTCTTCTAGCCCAAGGTCATAGTTGTGAAGAATTTGAAAGAATGTGCTGTATGAACTTATCTGATCACGCTACATCTATCCATAAGCAAATACGAAAATTGACCGAGCTAACTCAACAGTTAAAGGTAGAGGATAGATTAGGTTTAAAAAGATAGCTAAAAGGATTGGGGATCGGACCATAGTTAAGAGACATTATCAAATACGGCATAATAGTTCTAAGCATAATTGTGATACTTTTGCTTGTTTTGCCCTGTGTGTTTACTTGCTTGCAAGGCTTGATGCAGCAGCTTTTGCAGAAAATGCTGAATGCACACCTTCTTGTACAAAAGGAAAACGGGAGAGATGAAGAGAGCCTGACAGAGGAATGGTTGAACGACAAGGGACATGATACTGTAAAATTAATCCAAATAGGGAGGGCTACGTGACTGCTGCAAAGTTTGCATGGCCCTGAAGAGTAGATAGTGTGCAGAAAACAGGATATTGAAACTGCTTGGTATGTAGAAGTAGATAGAGAAGAACAAAAGAGTACTAAGCTGTTCTAACTGCAAGGCCAGCTGGACAGGCATGTATCGATCATAAAGATACTTTTAAGATAATAGTACAAGTCACATAGCAACCAATCATGAGCTTGGCTTTTGCAATATGTATGAGCTAATTAACGAACATATATAAACTGTGTAATCTGTCACAATAAACTGAGACTTGATGATCATGATATCATGAGTCTTGTCTCCCGCGGCATTTTCCCTCTAACAGAACCACATTGTTGCAAAGATGAAGCATGCAATTAAAGTTCTTTCTAATAATTTGAGATGATTTAAATATATGTCAAATGAAATGCCATAGTCAAGGAACCAAAGCAGTCGAATGAATTGCCTATAAATTCCTTTGGCATGAAGCGTGTTGAGTGAAATGTTTATTTCTTCTAAGCAATAGGTCATAAGAGTGTTTAAATAAAGGTATAGTATATATAATGCACTGGAGCACAATCCATGGATTAGAGTGAAATTTCAACACTCAGTTCCTTTACTTAGAGAAGTCCACCTATGCCCAGATGGATTAATTAATTGTAGTGGTAGAAAATACAGGGTGTAAAACACAGCTGACTGTTGAGCTTAGTATATCACTATGTTGTAGAGAAACTCAAGAATCAAGAAAATTCTAAATAAGTAAATGCTAATTTGTCATGCAGTACTATGGTATTTTCAGGCAGCTAATCAAGAAAATTTGAATTGGAAGACCGTCAAACTTGTTTCATACAATAAAACTCTGAGAGACTTATCTACAAATAGAAACACAAGGAGCATCCTTTTTTGTACTCAGCAAAGAGCTGGAGTATGTTGTGCTGTTACGGAGGTTTATTTTTATAAACTACTCCAATGAATTTTATAAGCATGTAAAAGATTGTAAGTGCCCTGAAACATGTTTATTCTTGGACTGGCAATTACATACATGGATTCAGTTTTGATTTTCTTTAAAATAAAAATAAAAATATTTCTCTGGAGTAATTTGCTCTCGGTAACAAGAGTCATCTGCAAGAGAAATATCCAAACCAATTTCTGGGCAGTGGAAGTAGCTTTATTTTTTATAACATTCTTAGTACCTGTGACCAGGGTTGGTAGAGTGCCAGTCCTGCCAGCTTTAAGGAGCTGCATGTAAGTGTACCCTCGTTTCCTCAGAATCCCAGGGATGTGGACATTTCTTTGAGATGAGCTTTTAGGAAGCCCCAGAACATCTGGTGGTGTGACATCTTCCTGCATGCTCTGTTTCTGCACGTGATGTTTTCCAGTGCTTTCAAACATCCCTTCCCTTCTGTTTTTTCAGATGGTTATTTAGACCTATCTTGAGAGCTACTCTCTTCAGCCTCAGCTTTATCCAAGATACAATATGGTTATTATATAACCTAGTATTTTTTCATTTTACTTACATTTCATTACATAACCTAGTATTTTACATTGTTACTTGCACAGCAGAATAACTGCAGAACTCTGCTCGATCCAGGTTATACTGAAAACTAAAAAAAATGCTATTTCTACATGCCTGACATTTTTCTTGCATATTTGAGCTTAGGTATTATGTTTGCTCATTTCAGGAGTGCTTCTGAACCACAGTCCAGAAAGAAGAAAAATCTTCTTGGTTGAAGTTGAACATTTGTCTCTAAGAGTAAGAACAAAGCCATGCCAGTGCTTTCAGAAGACTCAGGTAATTCAGCTGCATGCTTTCAACAGAGCAGTGACTGAAATCTTGTCATACCTGTTTCACACATAAAAATAATTTAAATAGGAGTAAAATGTAATAGAATTAAGATAATTCAACTGAAGTTTCTGAGCAATTACCTACAAGAAGGAAGGTGGAATGTAAAAGGTGAAAATTAATAAAGTTTGTCAGGATCAGTTTCCTACTAACCCTAGAGCACCCAAATATACTCTGATAGACCTGAATATACTCTGATAGACTTGAATATATTCTGATAGATCTGAATATATTCTGATAGACCTGAATATATTCTGATAGGCAGAATTGGACCCCTCAGTGTAACAGTGCCTTCTACATGTGCTTACTAAAGATCAGCCTATATATCTCTGCTGCTTGCTGTGTCATTTCTTAATATTTTCTGAACAGGGGTTGATAAACATTGTAAATATCCTTCCTTTTAACTTAAAATAAGTGTCTTTGTTCGAGGCTACTTTACTAGCTTCTCCAGTATGCTGCCCAGGAGAAGTCACAGATAATAAATGATGCTTAGGATTAAAGCAGGAGTGAGTTTGAGTCTCCTGGATCAAAATCCACTCTAAGGTTCGTGGAGAGAATAGCCACAGGAATAGATTTGAACCCCCTCCACCTTTTTATATTTCCTGTTTTGTTTTGGTCCTGTGTTCCCAGACATGGTTCACCGGGAAAAATCTGGCCTTTGTCTGGCTCTGTGTGTTGCAAAATTGGGATATTTAAATATTTTTTTAGAAAACTAGCCACAAGCTTTGATTCCACCACAATGGAAATCTACACTTTATCCTTTCTTCCTCTGGTCAGGCCTGGCTTTTTATAGGTGCCTCAGAGTGGAAGGGGCAGGATAACACTTGTAAGCAAAGCTGCTGGGGAGGTAGAGCTGCTACCTGTGCAAAAAAAGGTCATTCAATCAGTTTGAGAGTCTGCTGTGGTACTAAAATTTCAAATTTGTAAGAGGGGAAACAAAGGGTTCTGGAAACAAGGAGTAATAAACATGAAGTGTTAAATGTGAAAGATAATTTCTTAAGAAATATATATTGCTTTGTTAGATTTTGCCTTAATATGATGGTGTGCTTGACACTTATGAGGGGAGTGTTGCAAAATGAGCTGTGGATAAACACGAGATAATCACAAGTCTCTGCAAATGTGATGATCATCAATGTGATACCCAAATAAATGTAGTGACTGTTAAGACTGCAGTAGAAGGTCCTGTGAGAAATGCTGTGTAGAATGTTTTTGTTCTGTCCTGAATCTAAATTTAGGGTTGCATGAAACTTTGGCCCTTTTGACATCTCAGCTAAGACCTGATTCAAATCATAAAGAGGAAATGGGATTCCTTAGGGATGTCTTCAGTGAAAGAAGTCTCAGCTACCTGATGAAGGTAAAAGTTTGTATTTATTTATGTACATTCTCCTTACAGTTTACTTTTTCTCTGTTCCCTTGATTTATCAACCATTTACTTTGCCAAACCTTTTTTTTAAGAATTCTGTACTGACCAAAGCATATGTGTGCTTAAGAACAAACACTAATAATGTTTGACAATTAATATGTTGAACCTATTAAAACCGAGATCAAGGAGTAGAATGTTGCTGGCAGAGGTTCCAAAAAGTGCAAGAGGCTCCAGGGAATGGGGAAAATATGCAGATGGGATAGAAAACCTAATATCCCATTGAGTATGGGATAGAAAACTTCATATATGGGATAGAAAACCTCACATGCCATTGAATATGGGACAGAAACCCTCACATATGGGATAGAAAACCTCACATTCCATTGCATATGGGATAGAAAACCTAACACCCAACCTATAATAAAATCCCCTAATATAACTTTAGTTGCCAAGTATTGGTTATGCAAAAGCCAGATGATGCCTCTTCACAGAGATAATCTAGTTTATGAATGTATGGGAAATTAATTCAATAGTCCAGTTTTAATTTTTTAATGTGGAGGTGGGTTTTTTTGGGGGTGTTATTTGGTGGGGGTGTTTTGTTTTAATTTTGGTTCTGAGTTTCTTTGGGGTGGGTGTGCTAGGGAAGAAGTAAAGGGTTTGGGTTTGGGTGTTTGCTTTCCAGCCTTAGCACAGGGATGTGGCTTCCTCAGAGAGGGTGGTAAGGATGCTCAGTAGGGGAACATGAGGCACTTTGCCAAAATATTCCTTATGTCTTTGACAGATGTGGAGTCAGTCTGAGTGCCAGCAGTGTCTGCAGGGGAGCTGTGGACAGTTCATCTATCACAACACTGGGGGTGGCACAAAGCTCTTCTGGTCTGCCCACTGCTCAGAAATCCTTGCTCCTGGCTGTGGAACTTCTGGCTGTGGAACTCCTCCTCAGCCTGTGTCCGGCCAATCTTCAGCCTTGAGACTTTCTAGAACGGTGTTCCCTGAGTCATGAGAGTTGAGTTTCAAGTCCCGCACCCAGGGATTCCACTGCTGGGCAGCATAAAACAGTGTTCCCAACTGCTGTCCTCAAGAGCTGTAGCCCCCTGTGACCTGTGTCCCTTCTCCCATCAGAGCTTTGTTTTGCTGGTGCCTGGCTTGGGAGTCCTTGCCTTGCACAGGAGACTGGACTGGACTACAAACACATGCTAACAGTGGTAACAGGCAACTTTATTTACACAACTAAATAAATTTCAGCATTTGTGCATGCAGAGGAGGAAGATTGGCAGGACAGAGGACGCCTTTGACCTGAGGCTGCCTTTGGACGAGCAGGCACTGCCCCAGTATGTAATGGTCATGGTCCACTGCAGCCTGCAGTGGATCCTGTTCATCCTGCTGCCCATGTCTTTTTTCTCATGAGGCCCAGCAGTATCTGGTGCACCCGAGTTAAGAATTTCACCACTATCTGGTATGGATGTGGAGCAGGCAAGAGAGGTTGCATTGACATTGGCTCCTCAGAGGGGTTTGAGGTCGACTCTGGCTCTGGTGTGGCTGTTGCAGTTGAGTGATCAGGAGTGGGAGTACAGCAGCCTGACTCTGTTGGTGCTGACTCTGGCTGCTCCAAGGGGGCTGAGCTGAAGGTTGGCTCTGGTCTTGGAGTAGCTGTTTCAGCTGACTCAGGATATGGAGTGGGAGTAGAGCAGCCTGACTCTGTTGGTGTTGGCTCTGGCTGCTCAAAAGAGGTTGAGCTGAAGGTTGGCTCTGGTGCTGGAGTGGCTGTTTCAGCTGACTCTGGACATGGAGTGGGAGTAGAGCAGCCTGACTCTGTTGGTGTTGGCTCTGGCTGCTCAAAAGAGGTTGAGCTGAAGGTTGGCTCTGGTGCTGGAGTGGCTGTTTCAGCTGACTCTGGACATGGAGTGGGAGTAGAGCAGCCTGACTCTGTTGGTGTTTGCTCTGGCTGCTCAAAAGAGGTTGAGCTGAAGGTTGGCTCTGGTGCTGGAGTAGCTGTTTCAGCTGACTCTGGACATGGAGTGGGAGTAGAGCAGCCTGACTCTGTTGGTGTTGGCTCTGGCTGCTCAAAAGGGGTTGAGCTGAAGGTTGGCTCTGGTGCTGGAGTGGCTGTTTCAGCTGACTCTGGACATGGAGTGGGAGTAGAGCAGCCTGACTCTGTTGGTGTTGGCTCTGGCTGCTCAAAAGGGGTTGAGCTGAAGGTTGGCTCTGGTGCTGGAGTGGCTGTTTCAGCTGACTCTGGACATGGAGTGGGAGTGGAGCAGCCTGACTATGTTGGTGTTGGCTCTGGCTGCTCAAAAGCGGTTGAGCTGAAGGTTGGCTCTGGTGCTGGAGTGGCTGTTTCAGCTGACTCTGGACATGGAGTGGGAGTAGAGCAGTTTGACTCTGTTGGTGCTGACTCTGGCTGCTCCAAGGGGGCTGAGCTGAAGGTTGGCTCTGGTCTTGGAGTAGCTGTTTCAGCTGACTCTGGACATGGAGTGGGAGTAGAGCAGCCTGACTCTGTTGGTGCTGACTCTGGCTGCTCCAAGGGGGCTGAGCTGAAGGTTGGCTCTGGTCTTGGAGTAGCTGTTTCAGCTGACTCAGGATATGGAGTGGTAGTAGAGCAGTTTGACTCTGTCAGTGTTGGCTCTGGCTGCTCAAGAGGGGTTGAGATGTAGGTTGTCTCTGGTGCTAGAGTGTCTGTTCCAGGTGGACGCATGCCCATCTGAATCAGGATCCAGTTGTAGAAGTACTGAGTGGAGGTGTAGACTCCCGGGCGTTTTGTTCTGACACAGCCTTTTCCCCAGCTGGTCACTCCAACAAGCCAAAAGTAGCCAGCATGGTTATCTTTGCACACCAGAGGCCCTCCACTGTCACCCTGCAACAGAGGAAAGAGGATTAGGGTGCTGTTGGGTGGCTGGTGTGCCGCGCTCCCGCCCCGGTTCCCTTTGTCTCAGCCCCGGCTAGCTCTCATCCTGGGGCGAGGGCGGGCGATGGAGGCACCCTCCGCCGCTCCCAGCTGGGGTTTGGAGAGTGCCTTTGTGGGTTCTGGGCAGCGCTAGCAAGCCTCGCGGTGGTAAATGAAGAGCGGATCCTGCTGGGGGCTAAGTCCGAGTTTATTGTAGCCCAACGGGGCCAAATGTCCTAGAACGGTGCCAGCCAACAGGAACAAGCACAAGCTGCTTGCACTGGCTTATAAACTGTAAGGGAGGGGTATCCAACGACCAATGGGGATAGGGATAGGGGGTGGCTCCGGGATGGGGGGATATGGTGGGGTCCAATGGGGGAAGGATATGGGGGGAGCCCCAGGTCCTCGCCCAATCACCCGGTGCCCTGAGTGGAAGCTTCTGGATGGATGGGAAGGGACACCGAGTGATAGACAAGGCACCCGGGGGGGGGTAAAATGCCTCTTTCAGGGTGATGGATAGATACTGGGAAGGCGGGAAGGGCGGACAAGGCGGGAAAACTGGGGATAAACCAAGTTGCACACGGGGGTACAAAGGAATAAACCAATACATAATACAGGGATAATAAAACATATACATAACGCAACTCCACATCTCCTCCTTTTTTTGTTTAAAAAGAAAGAAAGGTGAAGAGGATAAAGTAAGTCTTTAAACGGGGGCTTCACAGTCACTGGGCTCATTTTGAAACTAGATGTTTCCTTTTTCTGGAAATTCTTCTTCTTGAAACCCTTCTTTGTTCAAGGGTTTCAGTTCATCACTATGTTAAAGCTTGTAATAAACACAATGAGTCCCAGCAGCAGCAAAAGTCCTGTTTCTTTAGAAAGTAACTGAAATTAATAGTTGAGGTAGGGGAGGTCTAACTCAAAGGGGAACAGAGAATCCCAGGAGCCAGGGAGGGAAGAGGGGGGACCAGGTGAGGGGGACCTTTTCCGCCGTCGGAGGGCGGCGTACCCAACTTGAGGACTGTCCGGTTTTTTCTTCTGGGTCTTAGGGACATATGGTCTGACGAATTTGGAAGGGACCCATCTCAGGCCTGAGGGCGTGGATACGCAAGCGTACCCCCGTCCCCAGGTGACCAAGTCATAGGGTCCTTCCTGCCGCCAGGTCTCAGGGTTTTTAATGAGAACTGGCGGCTTTTCCTTGACCTTGCTCTGCTCGTAGGAATTAAAGTGCCTCGCGATGGGGGGGTTGAGGCACTCGAAGGAACAGTTTAAGAAATTGATGGTAAAAAGGGCTCGCGCTAACTGAACCTGGGGGGACTCATTTTTAGCTGACGACTGTTGTTGTTTAAGCATCCTTTTGATGCTTTGATGAGTCCTCTCTACCACGGCTTGACCTGTCGGGGAATAGGCGATGCCAGTTTTATGTTCTATTCCCCATTGCTGCAGGAAGCCTGCGAATTCCTTGGATGTGTACCCGGGGGCATTGTCTGTTTTTATCTGTTTTGGGACGCCTAGCATGGAGAAGGCTTGTATCAGGTGTTTCTCTACTTCCTTGGCCTTCTCCCCTGTGTGGGCAGAGGCGAAAACTGCTCCAGAGAAGGTGTCCACGGAGACATGGACGTACTTCATCCTCCCGAAGGAGGGGATATGAGTAACGTCCATCTGCCACACCTCACAGGACTTTAGACCCCTAGGGTTAGCCCCTGCGCTCACCGATGGTAGTGGGAGCGACTTACAGGACGGGCATGTGGCCACAATGGCCTTGGCCTGGTCGCGGGTTAGATGGAACTGCCGGACCAGACCAGGCGCATTTTGATGGTAAAGCTGGTGGCTTATTTTGGCTTGCTGGAACTTGTCCGGGAGCGGCGCCAGCTGTGCGGGGGCGGCAGCGAGGGAATCGGCACGCCGATTGCCCTCGGCCAAGAACCCCGGCAGGTCGGTGTGTGACCTGATATGCATCACATAAAACGGTTGCTCTCGGTGGGAGACTAGCCTTATCAGCTTAGAGAGCAACTTGTTAAGGGCATCGTTGGAGACACCTTGCAGGATTGCATCCTGTGCTCTAGACACTACACCCGCTACATAGGCCGAATCAGTTACTAAATTAAAAGGTTCAGAGAACCGCTCAAAAGCTCGAACGACTGCGGCCAACTCAGCTACTTGAGGGGATCCTTCTACTTCAACAACATCTGCCTCCCACTGCTGAGTTTGAGGATCTTTCCAAGTCACTACTGACTTGTGGGACCCTCCGGACGCGTCTGTAAAAACTGTTAGAGCCTTTAAGGGTTTTTTGCTCTGAATTTGTTTTGTTGACAGAGTGAATTGGATTTCGGAATTGAAAATTTTGTGGGCCGGTCTCAAAACAGAAATTTTTCCGGTGTAGCTGTCCAGTGCAAACTGCAATGATTCATTCTCTTGCAGCAGGTGTTCTAACATTGCCTTTGTGAATTGGCCCGATTCTAATTTCAAAGGAATGTGGATGTGATCAAAGTCACACCCCGCCAGCTCCCGAATCCGCGTTCTCGCTTTGCGGATTAGCTCTGCCACCAGCTCTTGTGGCCGTGTCAACCTTTTGGATCGTGAATGACTCAGGAATACCCACTCTATGATGGAGAGTGGGTCCCTTTTGTCCTGATCCTTGCCCTTTCCTAGGGTGTCTGCCCATTGGAAGATGACACCGTGGAGGTGTGGCAGTCTGCCCAATATGATGAATCTGAAGGGCAGGCCCGGATCGTACCTGTGGGCCTGCCTGGCAGACATTGCCTCCTGAACCTTCTGCAAAGCAGCTTTGGCCTCTGGAGTGAGTTCCCTGGGAGAACTAGGCTCTTCCCCCCCTTTCAATAAATTGAAAAGAGGGGCTAGGTCTTCGTTGTTAATACCTAACCAGGGTCTCACCCAGTTTAAAGACCCACACAGCTGCTGTACGTCGGCTAGAGTCCGAATTGAATTTTTTATGGTCAATTTCTGCGGAACAATGGTCCGCTTGTTTATTTCTAAACCCAGGTACTTCCAAGGTGGCATTTTTTGAATCTTATCCTCTCGCAGCTCGAACCCTACAGCAACCAACGCACTGGTTGTCAGTTCAAGCGCGTGTGTAAGTAGATCGCTGTTGGGGGCACAAATAAGAATATCATCCATATAGTGCTGGATGATCACGCCCTCGGTGGCTGCACGCACAGGGGACAGCAATGAAGAGACGTACCACTGGCAAATGCTTGGGCTGACTTTCATGCCTTGGGGAAGAACTTTCCAGTGGTATCTCTCCATTGGGGCTTCTCGGTTGATGGAAGGAACCGAGAAGGCGAACCGTGGTGCGTCATCAGGGTGTAGGGGAAT
Source organism: Lonchura striata (assembly GCF_050655825.1). Classification (NCBI taxonomy): domain Eukaryota; kingdom Metazoa; phylum Chordata; class Aves; order Passeriformes; family Estrildidae; genus Lonchura; species Lonchura striata. Next base: position 7,954,939 of record NC_140729.1, read on the forward strand.
TTGGAAAAAACAATTTTTGATGTCAATGACAGCTAATTCCCAATTTTCTGGTAACATCGTGGGGGACGGCATCCCTGGCTGGAGAGGACCCATGTCTTCTATTACATTGTTGATGGCGCGAAGGTCATGAAGGAGGCGCCACTCGTCTTTGCCAGGTTTTTTCAGGACAAAGACAGGGGAATTCCAGGGGGATGTTGTTTCCTGGATATTCCCTTTGGCAAGTTGCTCCTTCACGAGCTCCCGAAGCGCTTTTAATTTCTGTTTATTGAGCGGCCACTGCTCTACCCACACTGGTGTATCTGTGAGCCAATTAAGTTTTCGGGTAGGACGCTTTTCAGTGACTGTTGCCCGAAAAACCTGGGGGGTCGGGATGTTAATTGTGACCCCCCACTGGGCCATCAGGTCTCTCCCCCATAAGGGTTCTGTGTAATCTAATACGAACGGGCGTAAATAGGCCGATTGTCCGTTCGGCCCCTCAAATTTTACGATGTTTTTTGATTGCTTTGCCAATTGAGAACCCCCTACACCTTGAATTTTCCCCGCCACGTTTTGCAATTCCCAGCGTGACGGCCAATCCCGTGCGGGAATGACTGTCACGTCTGCTCCTGTATCTAGGAGACCGCTTAGGTGTTTGTACTCCCCATCCTTCCGCATATAGCAGGAGAGCTTTGGTCTTTCCTTCCCTATGACCTGGGCCTGGCACACCTGGTAGCTTTTCTTCGCTGACTTCTTCCATAGATCCTCAGGGTGTGCCGGAGGCCCAGATGCTGGAATGGCTTGGGCGATGATTTGGCCCTTGGGAAGGAAGACTGGAGGATGGGGGCAGTACAGCCACACTACTAATCGCTCGGTGTTCCTGGATGTCAGGGATGGTGCAATAGTGACTTCGAGAGGCGTGAATTTTGTGTCCCCAAGAACGATGTACTTACTGTGGAGGTTCCTCCAGGTTCCTGGGTCCTCTGTGTCGACAGCGATGGAGTGCCAGTCGCTGTCCCTTAGGTGCAGAGCCTCAGTCAGGGCCAACCTATATGGGGAGAAACCAGATACGATGTTAAGTATCGGCTTGGGCTGGTTCGGGCCTCGACCCAGCCAAGCAGTGGGAATGAAATCCACATCTTCTCTCATATAGGCTGGTTTGTCAGCCATAATCTGGTGTGTCAAGTCCAGTGAAATGTCCTTAGGTGGGCATTGCAGGTAGTCGTCCCTCCCCTCCTCTGATGTTATAGAACCCACCATATTTATGTCCTCGTGCAGGCAGGGACTGCGCTGATGACTCAGTTTTTTTGTTTTCCCCCCGAGTTGGGGGCACTCTTTTCTTGTCGCTGCTGTTTAAACCTAAAAAACTCGTCCCTCAGCGGGCATTGGGAAGCCCAATGTCCCTTCTGCCTACATAGATTGCAGGCCTGATGGTGCTGTTGTCCCCTCGGGGGTGCTCCTGTAGGGCGGCGATCTGGAGAAGGGGTGGCTGGCGGTGTCACGGCTTCAACGAAGGCTACTCTCTTTGTTGGTGGTTTAGGAGTTTCTGGAATGTCTTTAGCAGGAACTGTCACCTTCTTCGCACAGACTTGTAGCATGCTTTGAAGGGTAGGCTCAGGGTCCAGGGGCAGACTGAGGATTGCTTGCTGGCACGTGTCGTTAGCGTTCTGCCTCGCAACTGTGGCAAGCATCCCCTCTCGCAGCCTCTCGTCTGGGACCTGAGCCTCCATCGTGTAATGCAAGCGATCCACGAACGTGACAAAAGGTTCTAGGGATTCCTGCTTTAGGGACAAGAAGTTAATAACCGTACCGCTGGGTCTTAACTTAAAAAACGCCTTTTCTGCTGCCCTAGTGCTGACTTGCAGCGCCTCTCTGGGGATTTTTTCCGCCTGCTTGGTCCCCATTTTCCAATCCCCCTCCCCGCACAAGTGGTCTAGCGATATTACAGCCCCATCCTCATCCCTAGAGCTATCTGCATTGGCCCAGAGGTCAGGTAACACCTCTCTGATCTCCCGCTTCCACTCGGACTCCCAGATGAGGAATTCTCCGTGGGTAATTAAACAGGAGAAGAGAGTTCGCATGTCTGCTGGGACATATTCTTTGGAGGAGAGGGTTGCTTTTAATAAGTTTCGGAAGTATTCGCTTTCCATCCCGAACCCCTTCTTGGCCTTGCAGAGCTCTTTGATGGTCTGCTGGGGGATGGGGGACCACTGTGCAAGGGGCCTACCCCCCTGCTGCGGGGTACAGGTGACAGGTGCGGCCGAGAAGGCAGGTAGGGACTGGGGTGGATCGGGGTTCCCACGCTCCCCCCCCCCCCGGAACCGAAAGCGTGGGAACTGGAAGTGGGGTCGTGGGAACCAGGGGACGAGGCGTGGTCTGGAGCAGGGGGAGTGGTATGGTGGGGACTCCCCTCCCCGGGGGTGGAGCTGAGGGGTGGGGTGTTGAATAATTCAAGGAAGGGGGAGTTGACGGGGGGTGGAGGAGGGAGGTGGGCGGAGAAATCCGGGGAGCAGAAGGGGTTGGTCTGCCGGAAGGGATTATAGGAGGGGGGAGGACAGGGATCATGGGAAGAAGGAGCACGAGTGGCGGGAAAACCCACGCGGTCACCTCCATCTTGTGTCCTGGGGAAGGGGGAAGAAGGGGAGCCATTTCATGGGGTTTGGGGATGGAGGATGGGGGATGAGGGATCTTCGGGGGTCTGGGATAACTGAAAACGAACGGAGTCTCTACGGGACGGGGCTGTACAGCGCGGGGAAGAAGGGGAACGGGTAGAAGCAGAGACAGTGCCTGCACCGCTCTGCGGGGTGTCTAGGGTATTCTCAGAGGGGCCAGAATCTGCCTGCGGGCAATGCCGGGATGCCTGTCTGATAATACCCGACTTCGGGAGAGAGGGAGAGTTTTGCCGCAGTTTTCCCGCAGCGCCCACCGCAGCCGCAGCCTCGGGAGCAGCGACAGCAGCTGCCCTGCGCCCCGCTGCAGCGGCGAGCGCTGCATCGTACTGCAGCGACCGGGCTGAGGGACAGGGAAGCGGAGTAGGGTTATATGAACTACCCGCCGAACTGGGGATCGGTTTGTTTGCGGCTGGCTGTGGCAGACTTTCGTAGCGATATTTAATTATATCGCGAATTTGGAGAGCCAAATGGGTGAATATGGAGAGAGAGAGATCTGACTGTCGCAGGATCTTCCCCGCTACCTGTTCCCAAAAAGGGGCTTGGTATAATTTAGCTGGCGAAATGTCAGGGAAAGTTTGCGACAACCACTGAACGAACCGTTTTACTTCAGATTTTTTAACCTTAATTCCCCCCACTAAAAGGATACCCACAACTTGGGAATAAATGCTCTTCTGTGGCACGGACAGCCTTGCACCCATGGCTGTTAGATGTTAAATCGTGCCGCAGCGCCTACGATTGGGAAAACACGAACGAAAAACAAAAGACCACACTTCCGGCTTTGTCGCGGTCCTTAAGCTTCCCGCCCGGAAAGGGAAGCACCAAAAACAGGAATTTTTTCCCCGAACCCCGGGGAAAAAGAAACCCACCAAAAAGGGATCCTTCCCCTAAAACCTAGGGGAAAGGAACCAACCAAAAAAAAAGGACCGGGAAAGCCCCAGGGGCCCCTATACTCACAAACCACAGGGGTCCGAGAGGGAAGGGTGGAAAAGAAAAACCAATCGCAGGGCTTCTCCGCGAGAGAATCGACTCCGGAGGTGCTTTCCAGAGCTGCCGATCCTGTCCCCAAGAGTGCCACCCACTAAAACGTGGGTCTGCTCTCGCCGGGGTAGCTGACGGCCAGGAGGACGATTCTTCAGGTCTGCGCGACCCTAAAATCCTCAAACGAGGGTCCAACGCCGCGAAAACGGGGCCCCACGTTGGGCGCCAGCTGCCGCGCTCCCGCCCCGGTTCCCTTTGTCTCAGCCCCGGCTAGCTCTCATCCTGGGGCGAGGGCGGGCGATGGAGGCACCCTCCGCCGCTCCCAGCTGGGGTTTGGAGAGTGCCTTTGTGGGTTCTGGGCAGCGCTAGCAAGCCTCGCGGTGGTAAATGAAGAGCGGATCCTGCTGGGGGCTAAGTCCGAGTTTATTGTAGCCCAACGGGGCCAAATGTCCTAGAACGGTGCCAGCCAACAGGAACAAGCACAAGCTGCTTGCACTGGCTTATAAACTGTAAGGGAGGGGTATCCAACGACCAATGGGGATAGGGATAGGGGGTGGCTCCGGGATGGGGGGATATGGTGGGGTCCAATGGGGGAAGGATATGGGGGGAGCCCCAGGTCCTCGCCCAATCACCCGGTGCCCTGAGTGGAAGCTTCTGGATGGATGGGAAGGGACACCGAGTGATAGACAAGGCACCCGGGGGGGGGTAAAATGCCTCTTTCAGGGTGATGGATAGATACTGGGAAGGCGGGAAGGGCGGACAAGGCGGGAAAACTGGGGATAAACCAAGTTGCACACGGGGGTACAAAGGAATAAACCAATACATAATACAGGGATAATAAAACATATACATAACGCAACTCCACACTGCTGTCAGCACTAGAGGCCTGTTTCTCTCTTGCAGCCCCTGCCACAGCTGTATTCATGGTACAAAAAGGCTTTGCTCAGGTGCTGGAGTCTCAAGAACCTTAGCTGGGAACAGGGTGGGTGTCTGTGAAGGCCCCCTTTTGTATCTGCACAGTGATCCTGGATGGGCAGAGCATAGATCATCCAGAATCTGGATCTGTGGGCTGCTGAGAACACTGGATGGGCTTTCTGGGCAGAGGGGCAGGCCTGGGGAACACGGTCACTTGGCAAGGAAACTCCAGCAGTGGAGGAAAAGTGGTTTGCCAGACAAAGCCCATGGTGACGGGGTACCTTCGCTGCTGGCTCCCAGCACTCATACCTGGCAGGTGTCCATGCCACCCCGTGGGTAGCCAGCACACAGGTTGTGGGTGTGGATGGCCCCAGCGTACCGACGGCTGCTGTTAACCAGCCGGATATCCAGGAGACGGACCTTGGCTTCCTGCAGGACATCACTCGGACCCTGAGCTGCAAGCACAGGAAGGAATGGGCACCCAGCAGCTCTTTGCCAGTTCCACTCCCCTGTCTGGGGGTGAACTCATTCCCTAGGGCTTGGCTTTGCCTCTGGAGCAGTTGTTGAAGCGCTGTGTCCTTTCTGTCTGCCTTTGGGGAGCAGGCCAGGCCCAGCTCTCCAGAGGCATACATCCTACAGCCTGACTTTGGTTTGTGCTGTCAGGAAGCCAAACCCATCTTGCTGGTGTGCCCAGCTCACCCTCAGGGCCCTTTTTGGGAACTCACCTTTTGCAGTGGCAGAACCCCAGCCAGCAATGTAGCAGGTTTTCAGCTCTGACACTGTGAGCGAGGCGTTGGGCACGCAGGCAAGCTGGACGTAGTCACTGCACTCCACGGGCTTGTCCAGCTCCAGCAGGGCGATGTCGTTCTGCTGGGAATCAGCCGTGTACTCCTGGTGGGCCAGGAGCCGCTTGATGTGGCGCACCTGAGTTTCAGGGCCCAGATGGGTCAGCTTGGTGGCCCCGATCAGCACACGCCACATGGTGACATTCCTGCAAGGCAGAGAGGGGTCTGAGGAAGAGCAGAGCCGTGTGCTGTTGATGCCTTAGGATTTTAGCTTTTGTATTTTTCATCCATTTGTAATCCTGCAGTTTTTTACTGTATAACTAAATTCTGCACACAGTGTGAGCTGCTGCTGCTTTCCCATTCTGGTCACAAAAATTCCTCTCCAGGCCTGGCAATCAAGGATACCTCACTGCCTCAGGCCTCGAGAGATGGAAACAAAAGTGAGTTGAGGGGAGCAAACTGGGGGTAAATGACTTCATTACCTGAAGCTGTAATTAGAAGATTAACCCTAAATATGCAAATGGACCAAATTTATAGGTGTGAAAACCTTTGACCCGTGGTCAATTTTGGGTTGTAGCACTTGGGGGGGTCTTTTGTTTTGCCTAAAATGGACCTGGAGGCCCTTCAATAAATATAATCACTTTTTATTCCTTGTCTGGCCTGTTTTTAGGTAGTCCTGAAAAGGCATCACTGTGGCAGCTCAGCACTTCCCTTCCTTCTGCTTCTCAAGGCAGAGAGGAAAGCAGGGCAATGAGGAGTGTGACTGCCCTAGCATGCCTTAGGCTCCAGGAATGCCACACTGGAGGCTGCTGGGCAGCAGTGGCACGAGCCCAGCCTTCTGAGCAGTCCCTCAGTTGGGCCCCGTAGTATTGAGGTGCTGCAGGCTGGGCAACTGTTTGTGTGGTGAGGATACCCTCATTCCCTGCTCCTCCTTACCTGGCCTGGAGGAAGCAATGGGCTGCTGTGAGGACCCACTGTGGGCTGATGAGGGACCCTCCACATGTATGGCCGGTGCCTATTTTCCTGGGGTCCTGGATGCTGACAATCCAGGGCCAGGCCCCTGGCAGGGCACCTGTGCCAGTCACAATTCGGTAGTCAGCATCTATGGAGTTGTAGTCAGAAGCCATGGGCCGGAGCCCACAGGTCCCTCTGGAAGCACAAAATCATTACTGCCCTTCTGTTCCAGTACCTGGGTGCTGGCAAGGAGGCTCCCACATGGGGTTTGGGGTATGGCAATGGGGGACAAGCACCCTCCTAGAGCCTGGGGCCATACCTGCAGTTGCCCCAGGTACCATGTGCAGGTCTGTACACAGCCAGCAGGATGAAGAGGTACAGGTACAGAAGATTCATCGCTGTCAGCAGCATCTGTCAGCTGAAAGAGACAAAAGCTTGTCTCTTCCAGTGCAGTCTCTGACGAGTGCTGCAGCAACTGCACTGTCCATGGCACCTGGGGCTGATGTCACAGAGTGGGTGGTTCCAGGTTCTGGGCACAGTGTCCTCAGAGGGCAGGGAAAGGCCACAGCCTCACAGAACCACAGAATGGTTTGGGCTGGAAGGGACCTTGAAGGTTGTGAAAGGCAAAAGGGGTCCCTTGCCTCGCACATGCAAAACGACACCATGGGCAGACAAATCTGGCACAGAGGGAAAGTCACTCCAAAGGCAGTGTTTGGTCAGAGAGGGTGCTCAGAGCCACCACACGATGGAGAAAACTAGCACATCAAAGCTAGAAAGAGGACAGGAAGGAACAATGCCATGTGCAAACTACTTGGGGGGATGCTTCAAGGCACATAAGCCTTAGCTGATGGAACAAACCTGGAAACTCCTGAGTGTTACAAGAGGAATTGCTGACCATGGCAGAGTGCGAGAAGCTGACAGGAGTTTCAATGCCATGAGGAAGCCCTTCTGAGTCTGTTTATACATTCTCCATGTCTGGAGCAGGGTGAGTACTGCAAATGCCTCAGTGCTGCCTCTTGCTTTGGAGACTGGTGCTGGAGGTCATGGCTGCAGAAAACAAGGGACTGAGATGGAGAGTGCTCATGCACTCACTTTTGTGGTTTGGGAATGGCATTCCCCAGTCTGGTGTTTCCACTGGAACACTGCAAACCACTGCTCCTCACTCCCTTCTCCCTCTCCCCTCCCTTCTCTGGTGGGCTTGAGAATAGAACTGGAAGCACAAAAGTTAAAGACTGTGGGTTGAGACAAGAACAATATAATGGAAACAGCAATGAAACAAGAAAATGAGCAGTAACCGCAACAATATTAATAATGGACTGGGACAATTCACATGCAACCATCCACCCCATAGAGCCTGGCAGTACCCAACCAGGCTGTCATGCATGTTATCCAGCGGAGATTTCTTCCCCTGTCCCTGGAAAATGTTGTGGAGTGGTTCAGAACAACCTCCACGTCCTGGCCATGCCCTGTCCTGGTTATGGCAAAAATTTACCCCATCCTGGCCAGAACCAGGACATTCACCCTCATGATCTGCCCCACAGCTTTGGAATCTGTGCCAGAGGGTCTGGCAGGGCAGGGAGGGCAGTCACCAGGGATTGGCAGACGTTGGAAACTCCTTATCCCTCTCTCTGGCCCCTGGTTTTCCTTGTTTTATGGAATGGAAGAACACATGTCCAACTCCTCCCAGTATCTCCTTCACTGGAAATCCTCCGTGCTTTGATTCCTTCTCTGACATTCTGCTGCACCTGGGGAATGCAGTGGGAAAACCCAAGGCTTTGTGTGAAGGTCACTCCCTCAGCACTTCACCTGAGGTGCACAGGAAGGCTGCCCTGGCTCTACCACACCTCATCCAGAACACCTGGAAGCTCTTCCCTCCCCATTCACACACTCCCCTGCCTTGTCCTCCTCATCCCACAGGGATGCACAGAGGGGCTACCACACTTCACGGTTTGGTAGCCCTGATACCACACTCCTGACTGGAATGGGGTGACCCTGGGGCAGTTTTGGCCTGCATCAGTTCCATGTCCTGCCTCAGCACACCCAGGTTCTCTGTTGGCGTCTGTGCTCATCTCTGCAGCTTTGCTGTCCTGCACCAGGAGTTTGCTGAATAAAATCATCCTCTAGAAAGGACATGTGACACAAGCCCAGGAGTAAGCAGCACCATGGGAGAGTTCAGCAAGGTGCCCTGGGGACAGCCAGGCCAGGCAGGGGAAGGTGGGGGGACCACGGCCTCACTGAAGCAGCCACATTGTACAGCACAAAAAATAAAGCTAAATAAATGCTGGGATGAAATACAGCACTGCTGGGACTGCTCCATTTAGCAAATAACAGTTGTGGGGGAGATTTACAGATGTACTGGGTACATCTGGGAACTGGGGCTCCTGCTGGAAGTCTTCAATCTTGAAGCTCCCAGTTCCCAAAGCTGGTAAATCCTTCCCAGCAATGGCTCCTGAGGCAGGGAGAGGGGTGGAAAGCCAAGGATGGGGCAGAGATCAGAAGGAGCTGGGGAGCTCAGAGAGGTCTTCAAGGGGAAGAGGATTTGTCTGAAAGGCCCTCACTTTTCTGGTCATCTTGGCAACTCTGGCAGGTTTAACAGGAGGTTTGTCTGGAAACAAGACAGGGACATATTGGCATGATGGGTGCTGGCATATTCCAGTCTTAGGCTTTGCAGAGAGAGATTTGCTGTTTCCCCATAGGCCACAGAGGATTTTAATATGAGGTGAACTCCCCAAGCTTGCATCCACCCTGTTCCATGGCCTCTGGCTCTGAGAAATGCTCTCCTGTGCACCCTGCTTCATTCCCTCAGATCAATGGCTGATGTGCCAGCAGCTCCTGCTCCAGAAGGGCAGCACATGATGAAGGTGCCACCCCTGCAGCTGAAAAGAAGGTTCCTTTTGCCATGGCATTCCAGGAGGTCATAAGACACATCATCAATGGAGTCTGAAAAAAAGAAAAATTAGAAGTTGAGGCAGCTGCATTTACCAGTGTGGGCAGTCCAGAGAGAACTGCCTGGACCTGACCCAGTTTGTGGATCAGAGCCAGAAATAGGTTCCCTTAGCTAGAAATGAGACCTCTCTACCCAGAGAGCCAGCTGCTTGCCATTCCATTGCTCCCTGGCCACAAGCAGCACTTCATCCATGAGCTCTCACCCCACAGAGCCCCTAGGTAACCCTGAAAAGACTCCTTCACTATCAGGGGCTGCAAGAGACCTCTAGATGAGCAGCTAGAGGATTAGGTGAGGAGAAGAACTGAAATAAAATGCGTGTTTTTCCCTGGATTTGTGGAAGACAACAAGAAAGAAATACAGGACCCCAAAAAACAAACCCACTCGATGGGAGAGGCAGGTGAGCACCTCTGGTTCAGGAATTACAGAATGCACTCAACTGCAGCTTGCAGACAAGGATCCTGGCACGTTCCAGCAGCCAGCACTGCCACCTGATCCCAGCATCCCTCTGCCCCATGGATTTACACAGGACCCCAAAGCCCCAGTGGTCAGTGAAAGGAAAACATCCAACTGTCCACACTTGGCAACCTACTCCTGGGTTCTGCAGCCTGTGGAGAAAGACAAATTCCCTCACTAGAAAACTAAGCAGGTTTGAGCTGGGCTTTCTCAAAGCACACTAAAGGCAGAGGTGGGCTTCTCCGTGCTGTTTGGGAAGTGGCACATGAACCACACGGGAATCAGAGAGAGATTATCAACTCCAGAGGCACTGCTGAGCGCAGCCTCTCCTGACTCCAGCTGGGCTCCAGCCCCGAGGTGACCTGTGCCTCCAAACAGAGGGGCCAGAGTGACCTGCACTGACCAGGCCGGCCACAGCTCCGTGTCACACTGACCACTGCAGCGTCCAGCCAGTCCCTCCAGAGGCTCTTCCAATCTCCACCTCCACCTTACAGGGGCATGGAACGCCGCTGATCACACCCGCTGCTCCCTGACCTGCAGCCAGAGGAAGATTTCCTCATTTGCTGCTGTGGCCAGTGGCACCTCTCTGTAGCAGGTTTTGCGTCCTGCTCGGTGCCCCAGTGCTCCAGACAGGCTGGCTCCGTGCTGCTGGGCCTCTCCCGGTCCCTCTGAGCAGGGCTGCAGCCGAGTCTTCAGAACAGCCCCAATTCCCCAAAACAGCCCCCAAAACAGCCCGGCGCTGTCTGTGTGGGGAACATCAAACCCACACCAAGGAATGGCTTTGCCCAGTGCCCCGGGATGGAGCAGCCCCGGCCTGCTCCACCAGAGCCCAGGGCGGCTCTGGGAGCCCTGAGGGCACGAGAGAAGGAAACTTCAGCGTGAGGGTCTGCAGCGGCCAGGGGAACACCAGCGCCTCCGAGCCGCCCTGCCAGACACGTACGGCCCTCCACCACCCTCGCAGTGGTGCGGGAATGTGCTCGCTGCTGAGGGCGGCCTCGCGGCTCGGCGAGCAGCTCGGGCAGGGCCGCCGCTGTCCGCTCCGTGCGGAGCGCAGCCTCCTCCGGACGCGGCCGTGAGGCGGTCTGGGCCCTCGGGTGTCGCCTCCGGCAGAATCAGCGGCTCGGTGGAGCTCACACGAAGCTCTCCCTGGGGCGGGACAGCCCTTGCCCGTGGGGTGTCGGGCGGGCCCCGGGCCGGCCGAGGGTTGCCCGGCTGAGCCCGGGGCCGCCCCTGACGTGGGGCTCTGGGGCAGAGTCCGGCCCGCGGTGCCCAGCAGGGATGCGCGGTTCTGTCTGTGCTCGGGCAGCACCAGAGTAGAGTTTTTCCCTGCTACAGTACCTACGCTACCCCGCGAAAGAGCATCGCTCAGGTTTGACAGGAGGAGAAATCTGTGTGGCCGTCAGCTATCACCTATGGCCCGGTCAGGATACTGATGGATTTTCTGACCTATTCGCTAGGGTCGTGTAAAATGTTAAACTGCAGATGCTTTCTGAAAGCAACTAGTGCTTTGAATGGTACAATCTGGATTACAGAAGCTTTATGTAGTGTTAGGCTGTGAACCACAATAGGTTTATTCTACAAGTTAATAGGGATATGCCAGATCATGTTACACTTCTGTTTTATCTTCTGTTTTGACCCTATGGCAAGCATCAGTTGGGTTTATTTAGCTCTTTATTAGCCCTTTATTTAGCTCTTAGCATTTTTCACATTTTGTGTGAAAAATGAATTAACTTTTAGGTAGATATTTTTAAAGAGGAAAAATGTATTTGTGCCTATTGATGCTGCAGTGATTTGTGGTTTTGAGACCCATCTTGCAAAATACCACATGCTGAGGCTGATTGTCATAGCTCTGAAGCCAGCCCTGGGTATGGAATGCTTTTCATTCTTTGGAGTGTTCATTCCAGGCAGTTCTGTGTAACGAGATCTTTACAGAGCATGGAAGATGCCTCTAGGGGAAGTCTCCATTTTGATTGCTGTGCCTAGACTAATTCTGATACTCCTGAGTTTGCTGTCAGGTTTTTACGATGCTGAAATGTGTGTTTTCCAGGTTCCTGTGTGGGCTATTTTTCACTAAGAATCTAGAAAATATCTTGGCTTTTCGTGGGGTTTAGTGCAAAATAGGTTTGACTGTAGGAACCACATTGTTGCAAAGATGAAGCATGCAATTAAAGTTCTTTCTAATAATTTGAGATGATTTAAATATATGTCAAATGAAATGCCATAGTCAAGGAACCAAAGCAGTCGAATGAATTGCCTATAAATTCCTTTGGCATGAAGCGTGTTGAGTGAAATGTTTATTTCTTCTAAGCAATAGGTCATAAGAGTGTTTAAATAAAGGTATAGTATATATAATGCACTGGAGCACAATCCATGGATTAGAGTGAAATTTCAACACTCAGTTCCTTTACTTAGAGAAGTCCACCTATGCCCAGATGGATTAATTAATTGTAGTGGTAGAAAATACAGGGTGTAAAACACAGCTGACTGTTGAGCTTAGTATATCACTATGTTGTAGAGAAACTCAAGAATCAAGAAAATTCTAAATAAGTAAATGCTAATTTGTCATGCAGTACTATGGTATTTTCAGGCAGCTAATCAAGAAAATTTGAATTGGAAGACCGTCAAACTTGTTTCATACAATAAAACTCTGAGAGACTTATCTACAAATAGAAACGCAAGGAGCATCCTTTTTTGTACTCAGCAAAGAGCTGGAGTATGTTGTGCTGTTACGGAGGTTTATTTTTATAAACTACTCCAATGAATTTTATAAGCATGTAAAAGATTGTAAGTGCCCTGAAACATGTTTATTCTTGGACTGGCAATTACATACATGGATTCAGTTTTGATTTTCTTTAAAATAAAAATAAAAATATTTCTCTGGAGTAATTTGCTCTCGGTAACAAGAGTCATCTGCAAGAGAAATATCCAAACCAATTTCTGGGCAGTGGAAGTAGCTTTATTTTTTATAACATTCTTAGTACCTGTGACCAGGGTTGGTAGAGTGCCAGTCCTGCCAGCTTTAAGGAGCTGCATGTAAGTGTACCCTCGTTTCCTCAGAATCCCAGGGATGTGGACATTTCTTTGAGATGAGCTTTTAGGAAGCCCCAGAACATCTGGTGGTGTGACATCTTCCTGCATGCTCTGTTTCTGCACGTGATGTTTTCCAGTGCTTTCAAACATCCCTTCCCTTCTGTTTTTTCAGATGGTTATTTAGACCTATCTTGAGAGCTACTCTCTTCAGCCTCAGCTTTATCCAAGATACAATATGGTTATTATATAACCTAGTATTTTTTCATTTTACTTACATTTCATTACATAACCTAGTATTTTACATTGTTACTTGCACAGCAGAATAACTGCAGAACTCTGCTCGATCCAGGTTATACTGAAAACTAAAAAAAATGCTATTTTTACATGCCTGACATTTTTCTTGCATATTTGAGCTTAGGTATTATGTTTGCTCATTTCAGGAGTGCTTCTGAACCACAGTCCAGAAAGAAGAAAAATCTTCTTGGTTGAAGTTGAACATTTGTCTCTAAGAGTAAGAACAAAGCCATGCCAGTGCTTTCAGAAGACTCAGGTAATTCAGCTGCATGCTTTCAACAGAGCAGTGACTGAAATCTTGTCATACCTGTTTCACACATAAAAATAATTTAAATAGGAGTAAAATGTAATAGAATTAAGATAATTCAACTGAAGTTTCTGAGCAATTACCTACAAGAAGGAAGGTGGAATGTAAAAGGTGAAAATTAATAAAGTTTGTCAGGATCAGTTTCCTACTAACCCTAGAGCACCCAAATATACTCTGATAGACCTGAATATACTCTGATAGACTTGAATATATTCTGATAGATCTGAATATATTCTGATAGACCTGAATATATTCTGATAGGCAGAATTGGACCCCTCAGTGTAACAGTGCCTTCTACATGTGCTTACTAAAGATCAGCCCATATATCTCTGCTGCTTGCTGTGTCATTTCTTAATATTTTCTGAACAGGGGTTGATAAACATTGTAAATATCCTTCCTTTTAACTTAAAATAAGTGTCTTTGTTCGAGGCTACTTTACTAGCTTCTCCAGTATGCTGCCCAGGAGAAGTCACAGATAATAAATGATGCTTAGGATTAAAGCAGGAGTGAGTTTGAGTCTCCTGGATCAAAATCCACTCTAAGGTTCGTGGAGAGAATAGCCACAGGAATAGATTTGAACCCCCTCCACCTTTTTATATTTCCTGTTTTGTTTTGGTCCTGTGTTCCCAGACATGGTTCACCGGGAAAAATCTGGCCTTTGTCTGGCTCTGTGTGTTGCAAAATTGGGATATTTAAATATTTTTTTAGAAAACTAGCCACAAGCTTTGATTCCACCACAATGGAAATCTACACTTTATCCTTTCTTCCTCTGGTCAGGCCTGGCTTTTTATAGGTGCCTCAGAGTGGAAGGGGCAGGATAACACTTGTAAGCAAAGCTGCTGGGGAGGTAGAGCTGCTACCTGTGCAAAAAAAGGTCATTCAATCAGTTTGAGAGTCTGCTGTGGTACTAAAATTTCAAATTTGTAAGAGGGGAAACAAAGGGTTCTGGAAACAAGGAGTAATAAACATGAAGTGTTAAATGTGAAAGATAATTTCTTAAGAAATATATATTGCTTTGTTAGATTTTGCCTTAATATGATGGTGTGCTTGACACTTATGAGGGGAGTGTTGCAAAATGAGCTGTGGATAAACACGAGATAATCACAAGTCTCTGCAAATGTGATGATCATCAATGTGATACCCAAATAAATGTAGTGACTGTTAAGACTGCAGTAGAAGGTCCTGTGAGAAATGCTGTGTAGAATGTTTTTGTTCTGTCCTGAATCTAAATTTAGGGTTGCATGAAACTTTGGCCCTTTTGACATCTCAGCTAAGACCTGATTCAAATCATAAAGAGGAAATGGGATTCCTTAGGGATGTCTTCAGTGAAAGAAGTCTCAGCTACCTGATGAAGGTAAAAGTTTGTATTTATTTATGTACATTCTCCTTACAGTTTACTTTTTCTCTGTTCCCTTGATTTATCAACCATTTACTTTGCCAAACCTTTTTTTTAAGAATTCTGTACTGACCAAAGCATATGTGTGCTTAAGAACAAACACTAATAATGTTTGACAATTAATATGTTGAACCTATTAAAACCGAGATCAAGGAGTAGAATGTTGCTGGCAGAGGTTCCAAAAAGTGCAAGAGGCTCCAGGGAATGGGGAAAATATGCAGATGGGATAGAAAACCTAATATCCCATTGAGTATGGGATAGAAAACTTCATATATGGGATAGAAAACCTCACATGCCATTGAATATGGGACAGAAACCCTCACATATGGGATAGAAAACCTCACATTCCATTGCATATGGGATAGAAAACCTAACACCCAACCTATAATAAAATCCCCTAATATAACTTTAGTTGCCAAGTATTGGTTATGCAAAAGCCAGATGATGCCTCTTCACAGAGATAATCTAGTTTATGAATGTATGGGAAATTAATTCAATAGTCCAGTTTTAATTTTTTAATGTGGAGGTGGGTTTTTTTGGGGGTGTTATTTGGTGGGGGTGTTTTGTTTTAATTTTGGTTCTGAGTTTCTTTGGGGTGGGTGTGCTAGGGAAGAAGTAAAGGGTTTGGGTTTGGGTGTTTGCTTTCCAGCCTTAGCACAGGGATGTGGCTTCCTCAGAGAGGGTGGTAAGGATGCTCAGTAGGGGAACATGAGGCACTTTGCCAAAATATTCCTTATGTCTTTGACAGATGTGGAGTCAGTCTGAGTGCCAGCAGTGTCTGCAGGGGAGCTGTGGACAGTTCATCTATCACAACACTGGGGGTGGCACAAAGCTCTTCTGGTCTGCCCACTGCTCAGAAATCCTTGCTCCTGGCTGTGGAACTTCTGGCTGTGGAACTCCTCCTCAGCCTGTGTCCGGCCAATCTTCAGCCTTGAGACTTTCTAGAACGGTGTTCCCTGAGTCATGAGAGTTGAGTTTCAAGTCCCGCACCCAGGGATTCCACTGCTGGGCAGCATAAAACAGTGTTCCCAACTGCTGTCCTCAAGAGCTGTAGCCCCCTGTGACCTGTGTCCCTTCTCCCATCAGAGCTTTGTTTTGCTGGTGCCTGGCTTGGGAGTCCTTGCCTTGCACAGGAGACTGGACTGGACTACAAACACATGCTAACAGTGGTAACAGGCAACTTTATTTACACAACTAAATAAATTTCAGCATTTGTGCATGCAGAGGAGGAAGATTGGCAGGACAGAGGACGCCTTTGACCTGAGGCTGCCTTTGGACGAGCAGGCACTGCCCCAGTATGTAATGGTCATGGTCCACTGCAGCCTGCAGTGGATCCTGTTCATCCTGCTGCCCATGTCTTTTTTCTCATGAGGCCCAGCAGTATCTGGTGCACCCGAGTTAAGAATTTCACCACTATCTGGTATGGATGTGGAGCAGGCAAGAGAGGTTGCATTGACATTGGCTCCTCAGAGGGGTTTGAGGTCGACTCTGGCTCTGGTGTGGCTGTTGCAGTTGAGTGATCAGGAGTGGGAGTACAGCAGCCTGACTCTGTTGGTGCTGACTCTGGCTGCTCCAAGGGGGCTGAGCTGAAGGTTGGCTCTGGTCTTGGAGTAGCTGTTTCAGCTGACTCAGGATATGGAGTGGGAGTAGAGCAGCCTGACTCTGTTGGTGTTGGCTCTGGCTGCTCAAAAGAGGTTGAGCTGAAGGTTGGCTCTGGTGCTGGAGTGGCTGTTTCAGCTGACTCTGGACATGGAGTGGGAGTAGAGCAGCCTGACTCTGTTGGTGTTGGCTCTGGCTGCTCAAAAGAGGTTGAGCTGAAGGTTGGCTCTGGTGCTGGAGTAGCTGTTTCAGCTGACTCTGGACATGGAGTGGGAGTAGAGCAGCCTGACTCTGTTGGTGTTGGCTCTGGCTGCTCAAAAGGGGTTGAGCTGAAGGTTGGCTCTGGTGCTGGAGTGGCTGTTTCAGCTGACTCTGGACATGGAGTGGGAGTAGAGTGCCGCGCTCCCCAGCCCCAAGTGCCCTCTGATGTTGCGCTCAACCCCGGCTAGCTCGGCACCTGGGGTGAGGACGGGCAATGAGGCACCTCTCGCTGCGCCCTGATGGGGTTTGAGAGGTGTCCCCGTGGGTCCTGAATCAGCAGCGGCTACCCTAAGGCGGCAAGGAAAAGCCGGAACCAGCTGGGGTAAAAGTCTTCTTTAATCTGGAGCCAACGTGGCCAATGCAAAGAAGATACACCAACAGGAAACCCCCCCAAGCTGGAACCCCGAGTGGGGTTCGGGGCAGGCAATTATAGGATTTGGGAAGGGAATGGCAGTGGAAACCAGGGAGGGAAAACCAATGGGAGACGGGGAAGGGAGTGGCTCCACGGTGGGGTGATTCCGCCTGGTCCAATGGGAAGGGGACAGGGGAGTGGCCCCAGGCCCTCGTCCAATCACTCGGTGCCCTGTGGAGAAGTTTCTGGACAGAGGGGAAGGAACACCGAGTGACAGACAAGGTACCTGGGAGGGGACAGGGGGATGACTTGGCAGTTTTGGGGATGACGGACAGGTGTTGGGAAGGCGGGAAAGGGGGACCAGGCGGGAAAACAGAACAAAAGGATGTACCAATACAGCAAATAGGGGAAGACAGGAACAAACCATTGGGGAAATACAAAATTGTAAAACCGTACATAAAATAAATAAAAACGCACCACCACATCTCCCCCTTTTGTGTTTAAAAGAAAAAGAAGGAGAGGGAGGTAAACACAAGTCCTTAAACTGGGGAGACAGAGTCCTTGGCATCCTCGTCAAACCAGACATCGTTTGGGTCTTCTTTTGGCTGCTCACTGATGTTAAGTGGCTGGAGCTCACCCGGGTCGGCTACTGTAGCGTGGTTGATGTTGATGTTGTTGCTGAGGGCCTTCAGCAACAGCCGCTTGACCACCCCGAAGCCCCCGGCGAAGGCGATGAGCCCCAGCAGCAGCACGATGCCCGTCTGAATCAGGGAACGGATCCACCCAGCGAGGCCCCATCCTTCGAAGAGGGAATCCAGCCATCCTGTGGACTCCTTTTGGATGTGATGGATCATCTCCTGCATCCTTGAGATGGACGTCCGGACGTCCTCAGCCCTTGAACTCGATTTTACACAGCACACGCCAGCGAACTCCAAAGGCTGAGGAACAATCCACGAATGCAGGAGATGTGGGGCGATGGAGAGGCCCAGAAGGATGAGGTAGATTGGTGGGAACATGCTGGGTGGACCGGTGGTGGTGGATACGGCTCTGTAAAATAAACTGACACGAAAATTAATACTTAAAATTAATAGGGAGGTCCATCCTCCAAAGGAAAAGGGACTCCGTGGAGCCTAGGAAGGGGAAAGGAAGGTCATAACAAAATGGTTCGGAGTTGGGGGAAAGGGACCTCCTCCGCCTGCGGAGGGCCGCGTGCCCCACCTGAGGACTTGACAGTCTTTTGTCCGAGTTCTTAGGGACGTAGGGCCGGACGAACTTGGAAGGGACCCATCTCAGGCCTGAGGGCGTGGATACGCAAGCGTATCCCCGTCCCCAGGTGACTAAGTCATAGGGTCCCTCCTGCCGCCAGGTCTCTGGATCTTTGATGAGAACTGGCGGCCTCTCCCTGACCTTGCTCTGCTCTGATGCCCCGAAGTGTCTCACGATGGGGGGATTGAGACACTCAAATGAACAATTTAGAAAGTTCAAAGTAAACAGGGCTCTCGCCAACTGGACTTGGGGGGACTCATGCTTGGATGCTGAGAGTTGTTGTTTCAGCATCCGTTTGATGTTTTGGTGAGTCCTTTCCACCACGGCTTGACCTGAGGGGGAATAGGCGATGCCGGTCTTGTGTTCTATTCCCCATTGCTGCAGGAAGCCGGCAAATTCCCTGGAGGTATACCCGGGGGCGTTGTCGGTTTTGATCAATTTGGGGACGCCCAGCATGGAGAAGGCTTGGACTAGATGTTTCTGAACGTCCTTTGCCCTCTCCCCGGTGTGGGCAGAGGCGAAAACTGCCCCAGAGAAGGTGTCCACAGAGACATGGACGTACTTCTGCTTCCCGAAGGAAGGGACGTGAGTAACGTCCATTTGCCACACCTCACAGGATTGGAGTCCCCTGGGATTAGCCCCTGCGCTCACCGATGGCAAGGGGAGCGACTTACAGGACGGGCAAGTCGCCACGATGGCCTTGGCCTGGTCCCGGGTCAGGTGGAATTCCCGGACCAGACCAGGCGCATTCTGATGATGGAACTGGTGGCTGATCTTAGCTTGCTGGAACTTCTCCGGGAGTGGCGCCAGCTGCACGGGGGCGGCCGCAAGGGCATCGGCACGCCGATTACCTTCGGCCAAGAACCCCGGCAAGTCGGTGTGGGACCTTATGTGCATTACATAAAACGGTTGCTCTCGGTGGGAGATTAGCCTAACCAGCTTTGAGAGCAACTCATTGAGGGCCTCGTTGGGAACACCCTGCAGGATTGCATCCTGTGCCCTAGATACTACACCCGCTACATAGGCCGAATCTGTGACCAAATTGAAGGGTTCAGAGAACTTCTCAAAAGCCCTGACGACTGCGGCCAACTCAGCTAGCTGTGGGGATCCCTCCACCACAGCGACATCAGACTCCCACCGCTGAGTCTGAGGATCCCTCCAAGTCACTACGGACTTGTGGGACCCTCCGGACGCGTCAGTAAAAACTGTCAGAGCCTTTAGGGGTTTTTTGCTCTGAATCCGTGTTACTTTTAGCTCGAATTGGACGTCCGAATCAAAAATTTTGTGGGCTGGTCTCAAAACAGAAATTTCGCCTGTGTAGCTATCCAGAGCAAACTGCAAGGATTCGTTTTCTCGCAGTAGGTGTTCCAACATGGCCTTGGTGAATTGGCCCGATTCCAATTTTAAAGGTATGTAAATGCACTTAAAGTCCTCACCTGCCAACTCCCGGATCCTCATCCGCGCTTTGCGGATGAGTTCCGCCACCAGTTCTTGTGGTTTGGTCAGCCTTTTGGACCGACTGTGGCTCAGGAACACCCACTCTATGATTAAGAGGGGGTCCTTTTTGCCTTGGTCCGTGCCCTTTCCCAGGGTCTCCATCCACTGAAAGATGATGCCATGGAGGTGTGGCAGTCTGCCCATGATGATGAATTTGAAGGGCAGGCCCGGATCGCACCTGTGGGCCTGCCTGGCAGACATGGCCTCCTGGACCCTCTCTAAAGCAGCTTTGGCCTCTGGGGTGAGCTCCCTGGGAGAACTAGGCTCATCCCCCCCTTTCAATAAATTGAAAAGAGGGGCTAGGTCCTCGTTGGAAATACCTAACCAGGGTCTCACCCAATTTAAAGACCCACACAGCTGCTGGACATCTGCTAGGTTCCGAATTGTATTTTTGATGGCCAATTTCTGCGGAGCAATGGTCCGCTTAGTAATTTCCAAACCCAGGTATTTCCAGGGCGGCATCTTCTGAATTTTGTCCTTGCGCAGCTCGAACCCTGCAGCAACCAACGCACTGGTTGTCAGTTCAAGCGCATGGGTAAGCAGATCGTCATTGGGGGCACAAATTAAAATGTCATCCATGTAATGGTGGATGATCACGCCAGTTGTGGCTGCACGCACAGGGGACAACAATGAAGAAACGTACCACTGGCAAATACTTGGGCTGTTTTTCATGCCCTGAGGAAGTACTCTCCAATGGTACCTCTTCATTGCGGCTTCTCGGTTGATGGAGGGAACCGAGAAGGCAAACCGCGGCGCGTCATCAGGATGTAGGGGAATTTGGAAGAAGCAATTCTTAATATCAATTATGGCCAGATTCCAATTTTGAGGCAACATCGCCGGGGACGGCATCCCAGGTTGGGGAGAGCCCATATTTTCAATTACTGCATTGATTGCACGGAGGTCGTGAAGGAGCCGCCACTCGTCTTTGCCCGGTTTTTTGAGGACAAAGACAGGGGAATTCCAAGGAGATGTAGTTTCTTGGATATTCCCTTTGGCTAACTGCTCCTCCACGAGCTCCCGGAGCGCTTTTAATTTTTGTTTATTCAGCGGCCATTGCTCCACCCACACTGGAGTATCTGTCAGCCAATTCAGTTTCTGGGTGGGACGCTCCTCAATGGTCGCTGCCCGAAAAACCTGGGGGGTCGGTATGTCAATTGTGACCCCCCATTGGGCCATCAGGTCTCTCCCCCACAAGGGCTCCGTATAGTCTAAAACGAATGGGCGTAAATACGCCGATTGCCCATTCGGCCCCTCAATTTTGACGATGTTTTTCGATTGTTTTGCCAATTGGGTGCCTCCTACTCCTGAAATTTTTCCCGCTACGTTTTGCAACTCCCAACGCGACGGCCAATCCCGTTCGGGAATGACCGTGACGTCTGCCCCTGTGTCCAGGAGTCCATTGATGTGCTTGAACTCCTGGCCCTTCCACATGTAACAACCCAACTTCGGCCTTTCCTTCCCAATGACCTGGGCCCGGCACACCTGGTAATCCTGTTTGGCAGACTTGCGCCACAAATCTTCAGGGTGTACCGGTGGCCCAGATATCGGAATTGCTTGGGCGATGATTTGGCCCTTGGGAAGGAAAGCCGGAGGGTGGGAGCAGTGCAGCCACAAAACCACCTGGTCCGGATCCCTTGATGTTACACAGGGAGCGATGGTAATGTCTAAAGGCGTGTATTTTGTGTCCCCAAGGACGATGTACTTACTACGGATGTTCCTCCAGGTCCCTGGGTCGTCAGCGTTGACAGTGACGAAATGCCAATGATCGTCTCGCAGATGCAGAGCGTCGGTCAGGGCCAACCTATATGGGGAGAAATTAGAGGTGGTGTTAAGTATTGGCTTGGGCTGGGTTGGGTCTCGACCCAGCCAAGCAGTGGAAATGAATTCCACGTCCTCCCTCATATAGGCTGGTTCGTTCGTCCGGTGCTTGGTCATGTCCTGTAAAGAAAGGTCCTCAGGCGGGGTGCGAAAGCTGGTGTTGTCCCTCCCCTCCTCCGGTGTTAATCTCCCCACCTTATTTCTGTCTGAGCGCAGGGAGGGACTGCGCTCATAGATCAGTTTTTTGGTCTAGCCCCCAAGTTGGGGGTAGACCTCCCCTGGTGTTGCCTGTAATTTAAGAACTCCTCCCTGAGGGGACACTTGTTGACCCAGTGTCCCCCCTGCCCGCAGAGGTGGCACTTTTCCGTCTGCGGGGGTCCTCTTGGGGATGCTCCTGGCGGACGACGGTTGGCCGATGGTGTGGCCGGCGGCGTCCGGGCGGCGGCGAAGGACACCCTCCTTGATGGCGGTTGAGGGGTCCTCCGCGGATCCTCCGCAGGGACCGTGACCTTCCGAGCGCAAACCTGCAACATTGCCTGCAGGGTGGGCTCAGGTTCAAGAGGGAGGCTGAGGATCGCTTGCCGACAGGGCTCGTTTGCGTTCTGCTTTGCCACTGTGGCAAGCATCCCCTCCCTCAGGCGCTCGTCCGGAACCTGAGCCTCCATCGCCCTGTGCAGGCGGTCCACGAAGGTCACGAATGGCTCGATTGGTCCCTGCTTAATAGATAAGAAATCAATGGCCGCCCCGCGCGATCGCAAGGTGACCAGTGCCTTTTCCGCCGCTCTCGCACTGACCTGCAGTGCGCCCCGTGGGATTTTTTCCGCCTGCTTTGCCCCCTCCTTCCAATCCCCCTCCCCGCACAAGTGGTCGAGGGATATCACTGCCCCATCCCCATCCCGGGAGGTCTCTGCAGAGGCCCAGAGGTCAGGGAGAACATCCCTGATCTCCCGCTTCCATTCCGACTCCCATATCAGGAACTCACCATGTGAGATGAGACATGATATGAGCGTCCGAATGTCTGCGGGGACATATTCGGCCGCAGAAAAGGTTGCTTTCAGCAACCCCCGAAAATATTCGCTTTCGCGGCCAAACTCCCTCTGAGCCTTGCACAGCTCCTTGATGACATGCTATGGGATGGGTGACCACTGTGCAAGGGGCCCGGCCCCCTGCCGCGGTGTGTAGACGACTGGCGCGGCAGAGAAGGCCGGAAGGGTTGGAGAGGGTTCCGGGTTCCCACGCCCCTCCCTTCCGGAACCGATAGCGTGGGAACCGGAAGTTAGAGCGTGGGAACCAGGGGGCGGGGCGGAAGGGGCGTGGCCAGGAGCAGGGGGAGTGGCAGGATGGGAACTCCCCTCCCCGGAGGCGGAGTCAGGGGGCGGGGAAAACCCCGCGTCAGCAGGGGCGTGGTCGGGATAGGGTGGAGGAGGGACATGGGCGGGGAGATCCGGGGAAGGGGCGGAACTTCAGGAGGCGGGAAGAAAGGGGTTGCGGGAGGGGGGAGCACAAGTGGCGGGAAAAGCCGCGCGGGCTCCGCCATCTTGTGCCCGGGAGACTGAGGGAGATGGGCGGCCATTTTGTGGCAGCCCAGGGAGAGTGGCCGAGGGAGAGGTTTTGGGTTCGGGGGATAACTTAACACGAACAGACCCTCTACGGGACAGGGCTGTACATTTGGGAGAAGCAGGGGAACGGGGAGAGGCAGAGACGGCGCCTGTCTCGCCTGGGGGAGAATTAGGAGCAGAGGGAGAGGAAAGAGGTTTAGGGTTGCTAAACCCACCCGCTGAACTGGGGATTTGTTTGTCAGTTGGCTGTGGCAGGTTTCCGTAGTTATTTTTAACAATATCGCGAATTTGGAGAGCCAATAAAGTGAATTTTGCGAGAGAAAGATCTGACTTACGCAGAATCTCCCTCCCGACTTGGTCCCAAAAGGGGACCTGGTACAATTTAGCTGCCGAAACGTCGGGAAAAGCCTGCGACAACCATCTGACAAATTTTTTAACTTCATTTTTCTTAATTTTCACCCCACCCACTAAAAGGATGCCCACAACTTGGGTATAGAGGCTTTTCTGGGGCACCGAGAGCTTAGCACCCATAGCTCGCTGTTAATTGGTGCCCCGCGAGGTAAGTTCTGAAAATCCCAAAAGAACGAAGAAGACTGCCGCTCCCCGCTCTGTCCCCACCCTCGACGCACTCCCGCCCGGGAAGGGAGGCAAACCCGGTGAGGGCTAGGGGAGAGCCGGACCGCCCCTACACCGTCTACACGGTGAGGGTCCACCAGGGGAGGGTAGAAACGAAAAAACAGAACTTACCAAACCGCCGCGGTGGAGACCGACGCCGCTGGTGCCTCCGGCGCTACCGGCTCCGTCCCCTGGGAGCGCAGCTCTCTAAAACGGAGCGCGCTCTAACCAGGGGCAGTTGACGGCCACGAGGGGTAATTCCCGAGGTCTGGGGGACCTCAAACTCCTCTGCCACGGGGTCCTAGCTGCGATTCCAGGGCCCCACGTTGGGCGCCAACTTGCCGCGCTCCCCAGCCCCAAGTGCCCTCTGATGTTGCGCTCAACCCCGGCTAGCTCGGCACCTGGGGTGAGGACGGGCAATGAGGCACCTCTCGCTGCGCCCTGATGGGGTTTGAGAGGTGTCCCCGTGGGTCCTGAATCAGCAGCGGCTACCCTAAGGCGGCAAGGAAAAGCCGGAACCAGCTGGGGTAAAAGTCTTCTTTAATCTGGAGCCAACGTGGCCAACGCAAAGAAGATACACCAACAGGAAACCCCCCCAAGCTGGAACCCCGAGTGGGGTTCGGGGCAGGCAATTATAGGATTTGGGAAGGGAATGGCAGTGGAAACCAGGGAGGGAAAACCAATGGGAGACGGGGAAGGGAGTGGCTCCACGGTGGGGTGATTCCGCCTGGTCCAATGGGAAGGGGACAGGGGAGTGGCCCCAGGCCCTCGTCCAATCACTCGGTGCCCTGTGGAGAAGTTTCTGGACAGAGGGGAAGGAACACCGAGTGACAGACAAGGTACCTGGGAGGGGACAGGGGGATGACTTGGCAGTTTTGGGGATGACGGACAGGTGTTGGGAAGGCGGGAAAGGGGGACCAGGCGGGAAAACAGAACAAAAGGATGTACCAATACAGCAAATAGGGGAAGACAGGAACAAACCATTGGGGAAATACAAAATTGTAAAACCGTACATAAAATAAATAAAAACGCACCACCACAGTAGAGCAGCCTGACTCTGTTGGTGTTGGCTCTGGCTGCTCAAAAGAGGTTGAGCTGAAGGTTGGCTCTGGTGCTGGAGTAGCTGTTTCAGCTGACTCTGGACATGGAGTGGGAGTAGAGCAGCCTGACTCTGTTGGTGTTGGCTCTGGCTGCTCAAAAGGGGTTGAGCTGAAGGTTGGCTCTGGTGCTGGAGTGGCTGTTTCAGCTGACTCTGGACATGGAGTGGGAGTAGAGCAGCCTGACTCTGTTGGTGTTGGCTCTGGCTGCTCAAAAGGGGTTGAGCTGAAGGTTGGCTCTGGTGCTGGAGTGGCTGTTTCAGCTGACTCTGGACATGGAGTGGGAGTAGAGCAGTTTGACTCTGTTGGTGTTGGCTCTGGCTGCTCAAAAGGGGTTGAGCTGAAGGTTGGCTCTGGTGCTGGAGTGGCTGTTTCAGCTGACTCTGGACATGGAGTGGGAGTAGAGCAGCCTGACTCTGTTGGTGCTGACTCTGGCTGCTCCAAGGGGGCTGAGCTGAAGGTTGGCTCTGGTCTTGGAGTAGCTGTTTCAGCTGACTCAGGATATGGAGTGGGAGTAGAGCAGTTTGACTCTGTCAGTGTTGGCTCTGGCTGCTCAAGAGGGGTTGAGATGTAGGTTGTCTCTGGTGCTAGAGTGTCTGTTCCAGGTGGACGCATGCCCATCTGAATCAGGATCCAGTTGTAGAAGTACTGAGTGGAGGTGTAGACTCCCGGGCGTTTTGTTCTGACACAGCCTTTTCCCCAGCTGGTCACTCCAACAAGCCAAAAGTAGCCAGCATGGTTATCTTTGCACACCAGAGGCCCTCCACTGTCACCCTGCAACAGAGGAAAGAGGATTAGGGTGCTGTTGGGTGGCTGCTGTCAGCACTAGAGGCCTGTTTCTCTCTTGCAGCCCCTGCCACAGCTGTATTCATGGTACAAAAAGGCTTTGCTCAGGTGCTGGAGTCTCAAGAACCTTAGCTGGGAACAGGGTGGGTGTCTGTGAAGGCCCCCTTTTGTATCTGCACAGTGATCCTGGATGGGCAGAGCATAGATCATCCAGAATCTGGATCTGTGGGCTGCTGAGAACACTGGATGGGCTTTCTGGGCAGAGGGGCAGGCCTGGGGAACACGGTCACTTGGCAAGGAAACTCCAGCAGTGGAGGAAAAGTGGTTTGCCAGACAAAGCCCATGGTGACGGGGTACCTTCGCTGCTGGCTCCCAGCACTCATACCTGGCAGGTGTCCATGCCACCCCGTGGGTAGCCAGCACACAGGTTGTGGGTGTGGATGGCCCCAGCGTACCGACGGCTGCTGTTAACCAGCCGGATATCCAGGAGACGGACCTTGGCTTCCTGCAGGACATCACTCGGACCCTGAGCTGCAAGCACAGGAAGGAATGGGCACCCAGCAGCTCTTTGCCAGTTCCACTCCCCTGTCTGGGGGTGAACTCATTCCCTAGGGCTTGGCTTTGCCTCTGGAGCAGTTGTTGAAGCGCTGTGTCCTTTCTGTCTGCCTTTGGGGAGCAGGCCAGGCCCAGCTCTCCAGAGGCATACATCCTACAGCCTGACTTTGGTTTGTGCTGTCAGGAAGCCAAACCCATCTTGCTGGTGTGCCCAGCTCACCCTCAGGGCCCTTTTTGGGAACTCACCTTTTGCAGTGGCAGAACCCCAGCCAGCAATGTAGCAGGTTTTCAGCTCTGACACTGTGAGCGAGGCGTTGGGCACGCAGGCAAGCTGGACGTAGTCACTGCACTCCACGGGCTTGTCCAGCTCCAGCAGGGCGATGTCGTTCTGCTGGGAATCAGCCGTGTACTCCTGGTGGGCCAGGAGCCGCTTGATGTGGCGCACCTGAGTTTCAGGGCCCAGATGGGTCAGCTTGGTGGCCCCGATCAGCACACGCCACATGGTGACATTCCTGCAAGGCAGAGAGGGGTCTGAGGAAGAGCAGAGCCGTGTGCTGTTGATGCCTTAGGATTTTAGCTTTTGTATTTTTCATCCATTTGTAATCCTGCAGTTTTTTACTGTATAACTAAATTCTGCACACAGTGTGAGCTGCTGCTGCTTTCCCATTCTGGTCACAAAAATTCCTCTCCAGGCCTGGCAATCAAGGATACCTCACTGCCTCAGGCCTCGAGAGATGGAAACAAAAGTGAGTTGAGGGGAGCAAACTGGGGGTAAATGACTTCATTACCTGAAGCTGTAATTAGAAGATTAACCCTAAATATGCAAATGGACCAAATTTATAGGTGTGAAAACCTTTGACCCGTGGTCAATTTTGGGTTGTAGCACTTGGGGGGGTCTTTTGTTTTGCCTAAAATGGACCTGGAGGCCCTTCAATAAATATAATCACTTTTTATTCCTTGTCTGGCCTGTTTTTAGGTAGTCCTGAAAAGGCATCACTGTGGCAGCTCAGCACTTCCCTTCCTTCTGCTTCTCAAGGCAGAGAGGAAAGCAGGGCAATGAGGAGTGTGACTGCCCTAGCATGCCTTAGGCTCCAGGAATGCCACACTGGAGGCTGCTGGGCAGCAGTGGCACGAGCCCAGCCTTCTGAGCAGTCCCTCAGTTGGGCCCCGTAGTATTGAGGTGCTGCAGGCTGGGCAACTGTTTGTGTGGTGAGGATACCCTCATTCCCTGCTCCTCCTTACCTGGCCTGGAGGAAGCAATGGGCTGCTGTGAGGACCCACTGTGGGCTGATGAGGGACCCTCCACATGTATGGCCGGTGCCTATTTTCCTGGGGTCCTGGATGCTGACAATCCAGGGCCAGGCCCCTGGCAGGGCACCTGTGCCAGTCACAATTCGGTAGTCAGCATCTATGGAGTTGTAGTCAGAAGCCATGGGCCGGAGCCCACAGGTCCCTCTGGAAGCACAAAATCATTACTGCCCTTCTGTTCCAGTTCTGTACCTGGGTGCTGGCAAGGAGGCTCCCACATGGGGTTTGGGGTGTGGCAATGGGGGACAAGCACCCTCCTAGAGCCTGGGGCCATACCTGCAGTTGCCCCAGGTACCATGTGCAGGTCTATACACAGCCAGCAGGATGAAGAGGTACAGGTACAGAAGATTCATCGCTGTCAGCAGCATCTGTCAGCTGAAAGAGACAAAAGCTTGTCTCTTCCAGTGCAGTCTCTGACGAGTGCTGCAGCAACTGCACTGTCCATGGCACCTGGGGCTGATGTCACAGAGTGGGTGGTTCCAGGTTCTGGGCACAGTGTCCTCAGAGGGCAGGGAAAGGCCACAGCCTCACAGAACCACAGAATGGTTTGGGCTGGAAGGGACCTTGAAGGTTGTGAAAGGCAAAAGGGGTCCCTTGCCTCGCACATGCAAAACGACACCATGGGCAGACAAATCTGGCACAGAGGGAAAGTCACTCCAAAGGCAGTGTTTGGTCAGAGAGGGTGCTCAGAGCCACCACACGATGGAGAAAACTAGCACATCAAAGCTAGAAAGAGGACAGGAAGGAACAATGCCATGTGCAAACTACTTGGGGGGATGCTTCAAGGCACATAAGCCTTAGCTGATGGAACAAACCTGGAAACTCCTGAGTGTTGCAAGAGGAATTGCTGACCATGGCAGAGTGCGAGAAGCTGACAGGAGTTTCAATGCCATGAGGAAGCCCTTCTGAGTCTGTTTATACATTCTCCATGTCTGGAGCAGGGTGAGTACTGCAAATGCCTCAGTGCTGCCTCTTGCTTTGGAGACTGGTGCTGGAGGTCATGGCTGCAGAAAACAAGGGACTGAGATGGAGAGTGCTCATGCACTCACTTTTGTGGTTTGGGAATGGCATTCCCCAGTCTGGTGTTTCCACTGGAACACTGCAAACCACTGCTCCTCACTCCCTTCTCCCTCTCCCCTCCCTTCTCTGGTGGGCTTGAGAATAGAACTGGAAGCACAAAAGTTAAAGACTGTGGGTTGAGACAAGAACAATATAATGGAAACAGCAATGAAACAAGAAAATGAGCAGTAACCGCAACAATATTAATAATGGACTGGGACAATTCACATGCAACCATCCACCCCATAGAGCCTGGCAGTACCCAACCAGGCTGTCATGCATGTTATCCAGCGGAGATTTCTTCCCCTGTCCCTGGAAAATGTTGTGGAGTGGTTCAGAACAACCTCCACGTCCTGGCCATGCCCTGTCCTGGTTATGGCAAAAATTTACCCCATCCTGGCCAGAACCAGGACATTCACCCTCATGATCTGCCCCACAGCTTTGGAATCTGTGCCAGAGGGTCTGGCAGGGCAGGGAGGGCAGTCACCAGGGATTGGCAGACGTTGGAAACTCCTTATCCCTCTCTCTGGCCCCTGGTTTTCCTTGTTTTATGGAATGGAAGAACACATGTCCAACTCCTCCCAGTATCTCCTTCACTGGAAATCCTCCGTGCTTTGATTCCTTCTCTGACATTCTGCTGCACCTGGGGAATGCAGTGGGAAAACCCAAGGCTTTGTGTGAAGGTCACTCCCTCAGCACTTCACCTGAGGTGCACAGGAAGGCTGCCCTGGCTCTACCACACCTCATCCAGAACACCTGGAAGCTCTTCCCTCCCCATTCACACACTCCCCTGCCTTGTCCTCCTCATCCCACAGGGATGCACAGAGGGGCTACCACACTTCACGGTTTGGTAGCCCTGATACCACACTCCTGACTGGAATGGGGTGACCCTGGGGCAGTTTTGGCCTGCATCAGTTCCATGTCCTGCCTCAGCACACCCAGGTTCTCTGTTGGCGTCTGTGCTCATCTCTGCAGCTTTGCTGTCCTGCACCAGGAGTTTGCTGAATAAAATCATCCTCTAGAAAGGACATGTGACACAAGCCCAGGAGTAAGCAGCACCATGGGAGAGTTCAGCAAGGTGCCCTGGGGACAGCCAGGCCAGGCAGGGGAAGGTGGGGGGACCACGGCCTCACTGAAGCAGCCACATTGTACAGCACAAAAAATAAAGCTAAATAAATGCTGGGATGAAATACAGCACTGCTGGGACTGCTCCATTTAGCAAATAACAGTTGTGGGGGAGATTTACAGATGTACTGGGTACATCTGGGAACTGGGGCTCCTGCTGGAAGTCTTCAATCTTGAAGCTCCCAGTTCCCAAAGCTGGTAAATCCTTCCCAGCAATGGCTCCTGAGGCAGGGAGAGGGGTGGAAAGCCAAGGATGGGGCAGAGATCAGAAGGAGCTGGGGAGCTCAGAGAGGTCTTCAAGGGGAAGAGGATTTGTCTGAAAGGCCCTCACTTTTCTGGTCATCTTGGCAACTCTGGCAGGTTTAACAGGAGGTTTGTCTGGAAACAAGACAGGGACATATTGGCATGATAGGTGCTGGCATATTCCAGTCTTAGGCTTTGCAGAGAGAGATTTGCTGTTTCCCCATAGGCCACAGAGGATTTTAATATGAGGTGAACTCCCCAAGCTTGCATCCACCCTGTTCCATGGCCTCTGGCTCTGAGAAATGCTCTCCTGTGCACCCTGCTTCATTCCCTCAGATCAATGGCTGATGTGCCAGCAGCTCCTGCTCCAGAAGGGCAGCACATGATGAAGGTGCCACCCCTGCAGCTGAAAAGAAGGTTCCTTTTGCCATGGCATTCCAGGAGGTCATAAGACACATCATCAATGGAGTCTGAAAAAAAGAAAAATTAGAAGTTGAGGCAGCTGCATTTACCAGTGTGGGCAGTCCAGAGAGAACTGCCTGGACCTGACCCAGTTTGTGGATCAGAGCCAGAAATAGGTTCCCTTAGCTAGAAATGAGACCTCTCTACCCAGAGAGCCAGCTGCTTGCCATTCCATTGCTCCCTGGCCACAAGCAGCACTTCATCCATGAGCTCTCACCCCACAGAGCCCCTAGGTAACCCTGAAAAGACTCCTTCAGTATCAGGGGCTGCAAGAGACCTCTAGATGAGCAGCTAGAGGATTAGGTGAGGAGAAGAACTGAAATAAAATGCGTGTTTTTCCCTGGATTTGTGGAAGACAACAAGAAAGAAATACAGGACCCCAAAAAACAAACCCACTCGATGGGAGAGGCAGGTGAGCACCTCTGGTTCAGGAATTACAGAATGCACTCAACTGCAGCTTGCAGACAAGGATCCTGGCACGTTCCAGCAGCCAGCACTGCCACCTGATCCCAGCATCCCTCTGCCCCATGGATTTACACAGGACCCCAAAGCCCCAGTGGTCAGTGAAAGGAAAACATCCAACTGTCCACACTTGGCAACCTACTCCTGGGTTCTGCAGCCTGTGGAGAAAGACAAATTCCCTCACTAGAAAACTAAGCAGGTTTGAGCTGGGCTTTCTCAAAGCACACTAAAGGCAGAGGTGGGCTTCTCCGTGCTGTTTGGGAAGTGGCACATGAACCACACGGGAATCAGAGAGAGATTATCAACTCCAGAGGCACTGCTGAGCGCAGCCTCTCCTGACTCCAGCTGGGCTCCAGCCCCGAGGTGACCTGTGCCTCCAAACAGAGGGGCCAGAGTGACCTGCACTGACCAGGCCGGCCACAGCTCCGTGTCACACTGACCACTGCAGCGTCCAGCCAGTCCCTCCAGAGGCTCTTCCAATCTCCACCTCCACCTTACAGGGGCATGGAACGCCGCTGATCACACCCGCTGCTCCCTGACCTGCAGCCAGAGGAAGATTTCCTCATTTGCTGCTGTGGCCAGTGGCACCTCTCTGTAGCAGGTTTTGCGTCCTGCTCGGTGCCCCAGTGCTCCAGACAGGCTGGCTCCGTGCTGCTGGGCCTCTCCCGGTCCCTCTGAGCAGGGCTGCAGCCGAGTCTTCAGAACAGCCCCAATTCCCCAAAACAGCCCCCAAAACAGCCCGGCGCTGTCTGTGTGGGGAACATCAAACCCACACCAAGGAATGGCTTTGCCCAGTGCCCCGGGATGGAGCAGCCCCGGCCTGCTCCACCAGAGCCCAGGGCGGCTCTGGGAGCCCTGAGGGCACGAGAGAAGGAAACTTCAGCGTGAGGGTCTGCAGCGGCCAGGGGAACACCAGCGCCTCCGAGCCGCCCTGCCAGACACGTACGGCCCTCCACCACCCTCGCAGTGGTGCGGGAATGTGCTCGCTGCTGAGGGCGGCCTCGCGGCTCGGCGAGCAGCTCGGGCAGGGCCGCCGCTGTCCGCTCCGTGCGGAGCGCAGCCTCCTCCGGACGCGGCCGTGAGGCGGTCTGGGCCCTCGGGTGTCGCCTCCGGCAGAATCAGCGGCTCGGTGGAGCTCACACGAAGCTCTCCCTGGGGCGGGACAGCCCTTGCCCGTGGGGTGTCGGGCGGGCCCCGGGCCGGCCGAGGGTTGCCCGGCTGAGCCCGGGGCCGCCCCTGACGTGGGGCTCTGGGGCAGAGTCCGGCCCGCGGTGCCCAGCAGGGATGCGCGGTTCTGTCTGTGCTCGGGCAGCACCAGAGTAGAGTTTTTCCCTGCTACAGTACCTACGCTACCCCGCGAAAGAGCATCGCTCAGGTTTGACAGGAGGAGAAATCTGTGTGGCCGTCAGCTATCACCTATGGCCCGGTCAGGATACTGATGGATTTTCTGACCTATTCGCTAGGGTCGTGTAAAATGTTAAACTGCAGATGCTTTCTGAAAGCAACTAGTGCTTTGAATGGTACAATCTGGATTACAGAAGCTTTATGTAGTGTTAGGCTGTGAACCACAATAGGTTTGTTCTACAAGTTAATAGGGATATGCCAGATCATGTTACACTTCTGTTTTATCTTCTGTTTTGACCCTATGGCAAGCATCAGTTGGGTTTATTTAGCTCTTTATTAGCCCTTTATTTAGCTCTTAGCATTTTTCACATTTTGTGTGAAAAATGAATTAACTTTTAGGTAGATATTTTTAAAGAGGAAAAATGTATTTGTGCCTATTGATGCTGCAGTGATTTGTGGTTTTGAGACCCATCTTGCAAAATACCACATGCTGAGGCTGATTGTCATAGCTCTGAAGCCAGCCCTGGGTATGGAATGCTTTTCATTCTTTGGAGTGTTCATTCCAGGCAGTTCTGTGTAACGAGATCTTTACAGAGCATGGAAGATGCCTCTAGGGGAAGTCTCCATTTTGATTGCTGTGCCTAGACTAATTCTGATACTCCTGAGTTTGCTGTCAGGTTTTTACGATGCTGAAATGTGTGTTTTCCAGGTTCCTGTGTGGGCTATTTTTCACTAAGAATCTAGAAAATATCTTGGCTTTTCGTGGGGTTTAGTGCAAAATAGGTTTGACTGTAGGAACCACATTGTTGCAAAGATGAAGCATGCAATTAAAGTTCTTTCTAATAATTTGAGATGATTTAAATATATGTCAAATGAAATGCCATAGTCAAGGAACCAAAGCAGTCGAACGAATTGCCTATAAATTCCTTTGGCATGAA
Source organism: Lonchura striata (assembly GCF_050655825.1). Lineage (NCBI taxonomy): Eukaryota > Metazoa > Chordata > Aves > Passeriformes > Estrildidae > Lonchura > Lonchura striata. Next base: position 7,987,992 of record NC_140729.1, read on the forward strand.
GCGTGTTGAGTGAAATGTTTATTTCTTCTAAGCAATAGGTCATAAGAGTGTTTAAATAAAGGTATAGTATATATAATGCACTGGAGCACAATCCATGGATTAGAGTGAAATTTCAACACTCAGTTCCTTTACTTAGAGAAGTCCACCTATGCCCAGATGGATTAATTAATTGTAGTGGTAGAAAATACAGGGTGTAAAACACAGCTGACTGTTGAGCTTAGTATATCACTATGTTGTAGAGAAACTCAAGAATCAAGAAAATTCTAAATAAGTAAATGCTAATTTGTCATGCAGTACTATGGTATTTTCAGGCAGCTAATCAAGAAAATTTGAATTGGAAGACCGTCAAACTTGTTTCATACAATAAAACTCTGAGAGACTTATCTACAAATAGAAACACAAGGAGCATCCTTTTTTGTACTCAGCAAAGAGCTGGAGTATGTTGTGCTGTTACGGAGGTTTATTTTTATAAACTACTCCAATGAATTTTATAAGCATGTAAAAGATTGTAAGTGCCCTGAAACATGTTTATTCTTGGACTGGCAATTACATACATGGATTCAGTTTTGATTTTCTTTAAAATAAAAATAAAAATATTTCTCTGGAGTAATTTGCTCTCGGTAACAAGAGTCATCTGCAAGAGAAATATCCAAACCAATTTCTGGGCAGTGGAAGTAGCTTTATTTTTTATAACATTCTTAGTACCTGTGACCAGGGTTGGTAGAGTGCCAGTCCTGCCAGCTTTAAGGAGCTGCATGTAAGTGTACCCTCGTTTCCTCAGAATCCCAGGGATGTGGACATTTCTTTGAGATGAGCTTTTAGGAAGCCCCAGAACATCTGGTGGTGTGACATCTTCCTGCATGCTCTGTTTCTGCACGTGATGTTTTCCAGTGCTTTCAAACATCCCTTCCCTTCTGTTTTTTCAGATGGTTATTTAGACCTATCTTGAGAGCTACTCTCTTCAGCCTCAGCTTTATCCAAGATACAATATGGTTATTATATAACCTAGTATTTTTTCATTTTACTTACATTTCATTACATAACCTAGTATTTTACATTGTTACTTGCACAGCAGAATAACTGCAGAACTCTGCTCGATCCAGGTTATACTGAAAACTAAAAAAAATGCTATTTTTACATGCCTGACATTTTTCTTGCATATTTGAGCTTAGGTATTATGTTTGCTCATTTCAGGAGTGCTTCTGAACCACAGTCCAGAAAGAAGAAAAATCTTCTTGGTTGAAGTTGAACATTTGTCTCTAAGAGTAAGAACAAAGCCATGCCAGTGCTTTCAGAAGACTCAGGTAATTCAGCTGCATGCTTTCAACAGAGCAGTGACTGAAATCTTGTCATACCTGTTTCACACATAAAAATAATTTAAATAGGAGTAAAATGTAATAGAATTAAGATAATTCAACTGAAGTTTCTGAGCAATTACCTACAAGAAGGAAGGTGGAATGTAAAAGGTGAAAATTAATAAAGTTTGTCAGGATCAGTTTCCTACTAACCCTAGAGCACCCAAATATACTCTGATAGACCTGAATATACTCTGATAGACTTGAATATATTCTGATAGATCTGAATATATTCTGATAGACCTGAATATATTCTGATAGGCAGAATTGGACCCCTCAGTGTAACAGTGCCTTCTACATGTGCTTACTAAAGATCAGCCCATATATCTCTGCTGCTTGCTGTGTCATTTCTTAATATTTTCTGAACAGGGGTTGATAAACATTGTAAATATCCTTCCTTTTAACTTAAAATAAGTGTCTTTGTTCAAGGCTACTTTACTAGCTTCTCCAGTATGCTGCCCAGGAGAAGTCACAGATAATAAATGATGCTTAGGATTAAAGCAGGAGTGAGTTTGAGTCTCCTGGATCAAAATCCACTCTAAGGTTCGTGGAGAGAATAGCCACAGGAATAGATTTGAACCCCCTCCACCTTTTTATATTTCCTGTTTTGTTTTGGTCCTGTGTTCCCAGACATGGTTCACCGGGAAAAATCTGGCCTTTGTCTGGCTCTGTGTGTTGCAAAATTGGGATATTTAAATATTTTTTTAGAAAACTAGCCACAAGCTTTGATTCCACCACAATGGAAATCTACACTTTATCCTTTCTTCCTCTGGTCAGGCCTGGCTTTTTATAGGTGCCTCAGAGTGGAAGGGGCAGGATAACACTTGTAAGCAAAGCTGCTGGGGAGGTAGAGCTGCTACCTGTGCAAAAAAAGGTCATTCAATCAGTTTGAGAGTCTGCTGTGGTACTAAAATTTCAAATTTGTAAGAGGGGAAACAAAGGGTTCTGGAAACAAGGAGTAATAAACATGAAGTGTTAAATGTGAAAGATAATTTCTTAAGAAATATATATTGCTTTGTTAGATTTTGCCTTAATATGATGGTGTGCTTGACACTTATGAGGGGAGTGTTGCAAAATGAGCTGTGGATAAACACGAGATAATCACAAGTCTCTGCAAATGTGATGATCATCAATGTGATACCCAAATAAATGTAGTGACTGTTAAGACTGCAGTAGAAGGTCCTGTGAGAAATGCTGTGTAGAATGTTTTTGTTCTGTCCTGAATCTAAATTTAGGGTTGCATGAAACTTTGGCCCTTTTGACATCTCAGCTAAGACCTGATTCAAATCATAAAGAGGAAATGGGATTCCTTAGGGATGTCTTCAGTGAAAGAAGTCTCAGCTACCTGATGAAGGTAAAAGTTTGTATTTATTTATGTACATTCTCCTTACAGTTTACTTTTTCTCTGTTCCCTTGATTTATCAACCATTTACTTTGCCAAACCTTTTTTTTAAGAATTCTGTACTGACCAAAGCATATGTGTGCTTAAGAACAAACACTAATAATGTTTGACAATTAATATGTTGAACCTATTAAAACCGAGATCAAGGAGTAGAATGTTGCTGGCAGAGGTTCCAAAAAGTGCAAGAGGCTCCAGGGAATGGGGAAAATATGCAGATGGGATAGAAAACCTAATATCCCATTGAGTATGGGATAGAAAACTTCATATATGGGATAGAAAACCTCACATGCCATTGAATATGGGACAGAAACCCTCACATATGGGATAGAAAACCTCACATTCCATTGCATATGGGATAGAAAACCTAACACCCAACCTATAATAAAATCCCCTAATATAACTTTAGTTGCCAAGTATTGGTTATGCAAAAGCCAGATGATGCCTCTTCACAGAGATAATCTAGTTTATGAATGTATGGGAAATTAATTCAATAGTCCAGTTTTAATTTTTTAATGTGGAGGTGGGTTTTTTTGGGGGTGTTATTTGGTGGGGGTGTTTTGTTTTAATTTTGGTTCTGAGTTTCTTTGGGGTGGGTGTGCTAGGGAAGAAGTAAAGGGTTTGGGTTTGGGTGTTTGCTTTCCAGCCTTAGCACAGGGATGTGGCTTCCTCAGAGAGGGTGGTAAGGATGCTCAGTAGGGGAACATGAGGCACTTTGCCAAAATATTCCTTATGTCTTTGACAGATGTGGAGTCAGTCTGAGTGCCAGCAGTGTCTGCAGGGGAGCTGTGGACAGTTCATCTATCACAACACTGGGGGTGGCACAAAGCTCTTCTGGTCTGCCCACTGCTCAGAAATCCTTGCTCCTGGCTGTGGAACTTCTGGCTGTGGAACTCCTCCTCAGCCTGTGTCCGGCCAATCTTCAGCCTTGAGACTTTCTAGAACGGTGTTCCCTGAGTCATGAGAGTTGAGTTTCAAGTCCCGCACCCAGGGATTCCACTGCTGGGCAGCATAAAACAGTGTTCCCAACTGCTGTCCTCAAGAGCTGTAGCCCCCTGTGACCTGTGTCCCTTCTCCCATCAGAGCTTTGTTTTGCTGGTGCCTGGCTTGGGAGTCCTTGCCTTGCACAGGAGACTGGACTGGACTACAAACACATGCTAACAGTGGTAACAGGCAACTTTATTTACACAACTAAATAAATTTCAGCATTTGTGCATGCAGAGGAGGAAGATTGGCAGGACAGAGGACGCCTTTGACCTGAGGCTGCCTTTGGACGAGCAGGCACTGCCCCAGTATGTAATGGTCATGGTCCACTGCAGCCTGCAGTGGATCCTGTTCATCCTGCTGCCCATGTCTTTTTTCTCATGAGGCCCAGCAGTATCTGGTGCACCCGAGTTAAGAATTTCACCACTATCTGGTATGGATGTGGAGCAGGCAAGAGAGGTTGCCTTGACATTGGCTCCTCAGAGGGGTTTGAGGTCGACTCTGGCTCTGGTGTGGCTGTTGCAGTTGAGTGATCAGGAGTGGGAGTACAGCAGCCTGACTCTGTTGGTGCTGACTCTGGCTGCTCCAAGGGGGCTGAGCTGAAGGTTGGCTCTGGTCTTGGAGTAGCTGTTTCAGCTGACTCAGGATATGGAGTGGGAGTAGAGCAGCCTGACTCTGTTGGTGTTGGCTCTGGCTGCTCAAAAGGGGTTGAGCTGAAGGTTGGCTCTGGTGCTGGAGTGGCTGTTTCAGCTGACTCTGGACATGGAGTGGGAGTGGAGCAGCCTGACTCTGTTGGTGTTGGCTCTGGCTGCTCAAAAGGGGTTGAGCTGAAGGTTGGCTCTGGTGCTGGAGTGGCTGTTTCAGCTGACTCTGGACATGGAGTGGGAGTAGAGCAGTTTGACTCTGTTGGTGTTGGCTCTGGCTGCTCAAAAGAGGTTGAGCTGAAGGTTGGCTCTGGTGCTGGAGTGGCTGTTTCAGCTGACTCTGGACATGGAGTGGGAGTGGAGCAGCCTGACTCTGTTGGTGTTGGCTCTGGCTGCTCAAAAGGGGTTGAGCTGAAGGTTGGCTCTGGTGCTGGAGTGGCTGTTTCAGCTGACTCTGGACATGGAGTGGGAGTAGAGCAGTTTGACTCTGTTGGTGCTGACTCTGGCTGCTCCAAGGGGGCTGAGCTGAAGGTTGGCTCTGGTCTTGGAGTAGCTGTTTCAGCTGACTCTGGACATGGAGTGGGAGTAGAGCAGCCTGACTCTGTTGGTGCTGACTCTGGCTGCTCCAAGGGGGCTGAGCTGAAGGTTGGCTCTGGTCTTGGAGTAGCTGTTTCAGCTGACTCAGGATATGGAGTGGTAGTAGAGCAGTTTGACTCTGTCAGTGTTGGCTCTGGCTGCTCAAGAGGGGTTGAGATGTAGGTTGTCTCTGGTGCTAGAGTGTCTGTTCCAGGTGGACGCATGCCCATCTGAATCAGGATCCAGTTGTAGAAGTACTGAGTGGAGGTGTAGACTCCCGGGCGTTTTGTTCTGACACAGCCTTTTCCCCAGCTGGTCACTCCAACAAGCCAAAAGTAGCCAGCATGGTTATCTTTGCACACCAGAGGCCCTCCACTGTCACCCTGCAACAGAGGAAAGAGGATTAGGGTGCTGTTGGGTGGCTGCTGTCAGCACTAGAGGCCTGTTTCTCTCTTGCAGCCCCTGCCACAGCTGTATTCATGGTACAAAAAGGCTTTGCTCAGGTGCTGGAGTCTCAAGAACCTTAGCTGGGAACAGGGTGGGTGTCTGTGAAGGCCCCCTTTTGTATCTGCACAGTGATCCTGGATGGGCAGAGCATAGATCATCCAGAATCTGGATCTGTGGGCTGCTGAGAACACTGGATGGGCTTTCTGGGCAGAGGGGCAGGCCTGGGGAACACGGTCACTTGGCAAGGAAACTCCAGCAGTGGAGGAAAAGTGGTTTGCCAGACAAAGCCCATGGTGACGGGGTACCTTCGCTGCTGGCTCCCAGCACTCATACCTGGCAGGTGTCCATGCCACCCCGTGGGTAGCCAGCACACAGGTTGTGGGTGTGGATGGCCCCAGCGTACCGACGGCTGCTGTTAACCAGCCGGATATCCAGGAGACGGACCTTGGCTTCCTGCAGGACATCACTCGGACCCTGAGCTGCAAGCACAGGAAGGAATGGGCACCCAGCAGCTCTTTGCCAGTTCCACTCCCCTGTCTGGGGGTGAACTCATTCCCTAGGGCTTGGCTTTGCCTCTGGAGCAGTTGTTGAAGCGCTGTGTCCTTTCTGTCTGCCTTTGGGGAGCAGGCCAGGCCCAGCTCTCCAGAGGCATACATCCTACAGCCTGACTTTGGTTTGTGCTGTCAGGAAGCCAAACCCATCTTGCTGGTGTGCCCAGCTCACCCTCAGGGCCCTTTTTGGGAACTCACCTTTTGCAGTGGCAGAACCCCAGCCAGCAATGTAGCAGGTTTTCAGCTCTGACACTGTGAGCGAGGCGTTGGGCACGCAGGCAAGCTGGACGTAGTCACTGCACTCCACGGGCTTGTCCAGCTCCAGCAGGGCGATGTCGTTCTGCTGGGAATCAGCCGTGTACTCCTGGTGGGCCAGGAGCCGCTTGATGTGGCGCACCTGAGTTTCAGGGCCCAGATGGGTCAGCTTGGTGGCCCCGATCAGCACACGCCACATGGTGACATTCCTGCAAGGCAGAGAGGGGTCTGAGGAAGAGCAGAGCCGTGTGCTGTTGATGCCTTAGGATTTTAGCTTTTGTATTTTTCATCCATTTGTAATCCTGCAGTTTTTTACTGTATAACTAAATTCTGCACACAGTGTGAGCTGCTGCTGCTTTCCCATTCTGGTCACAAAAATTCCTCTCCAGGCCTGGCAATCAAGGATACCTCACTGCCTCAGGCCTCGAGAGATGGAAACAAAAGTGAGTTGAGGGGAGCAAACTGGGGGTAAATGACTTCATTACCTGAAGCTGTAATTAGAAGATTAACCCTAAATATGCAAATGGACCAAATTTATAGGTGTGAAAACCTTTGACCCGTGGTCAATTTTGGGTTGTAGCACTTGGGGGGGTCTTTTGTTTTGCCTAAAATGGACCTGGAGGCCCTTCAATAAATATAATCACTTTTTATTCCTTGTCTGGCCTGTTTTTAGGTAGTCCTGAAAAGGCATCACTGTGGCAGCTCAGCACTTCCCTTCCTTCTGCTTCTCAAGGCAGAGAGGAAAGCAGGGCAATGAGGAGTGTGACTGCCCTAGCATGCCTTAGGCTCCAGGAATGCCACACTGGAGGCTGCTGGGCAGCAGTGGCACGAGCCCAGCCTTCTGAGCAGTCCCTCAGTTGGGCCCCGTAGTATTGAGGTGCTGCAGGCTGGGCAACTGTTTGTGTGGTGAGGATACCCTCATTCCCTGCTCCTCCTTACCTGGCCTGGAGGAAGCAATGGGCTGCTGTGAGGACCCACTGTGGGCTGATGAGGGACCCTCCACATGTATGGCCGGTGCCTATTTTCCTGGGGTCCTGGATGCTGACAATCCAGGGCCAGGCCCCTGGCAGGGCACCTGTGCCAGTCACAATTCGGTAGTCAGCATCTATGGAGTTGTAGTCAGAAGCCATGGGCCGGAGCCCACAGGTCCCTCTGGAAGCACAAAATCATTACTGCCCTTCTGTTCCAGTACCTGGGTGCTGGCAAGGAGGCTCCCACATGGGGTTTGGGGTGTGGCAATGGGGGACAAGCACCCTCCTAGAGCCTGGGGCCATACCTGCAGTTGCCCCAGGTACCATGTGCAGGTCTGTACACAGCCAGCAGGATGAAGAGGTACAGGTACAGAAGATTCATCGCTGTCAGCAGCATCTGTCAGCTGAAAGAGACAAAAGCTTGTCTCTTCCAGTGCAGTCTCTGACGAGTGCTGCAGCAACTGCACTGTCCATGGCACCTGGGGCTGATGTCACAGAGTGGGTGGTTCCAGGTTCTGGGCACAGTGTCCTCAGAGGGCAGGGAAAGGCCACAGCCTCACAGAACCACAGAATGGTTTGGGCTGGAAGGGACCTTGAAGGTTGTGAAAGGCAAAAGGGGTCCCTTGCCTCGCACATGCAAAACGACACCATGGGCAGACAAATCTGGCACAGAGGGAAAGTCACTCCAAAGGCAGTGTTTGGTCAGAGAGGGTGCTCAGAGCCACCACACGATGGAGAAAACTAGCACATCAAAGCTAGAAAGAGGACAGGAAGGAACAATGCCATGTGCAAACTACTTGGGGGGATGCTTCAAGGCACATAAGCCTTAGCTGATGGAACAAACCTGGAAACTCCTGAGTGTTGCAAGAGGAATTGCTGACCATGGCAGAGTGCGAGAAGCTGACAGGAGTTTCAATGCCATGAGGAAGCCCTTCTGAGTCTGTTTATACATTCTCCATGTCTGGAGCAGGGTGAGTACTGCAAATGCCTCAGTGCTGCCTCTTGCTTTGGAGACTGGTGCTGGAGGTCATGGCTGCAGAAAACAAGGGACTGAGATGGAGAGTGCTCATGCACTCACTTTTGTGGTTTGGGAATGGCATTCCCCAGTCTGGTGTTTCCACTGGAACACTGCAAACCACTGCTCCTCACTCCCTTCTCCCTCTCCCCTCCCTTCTCTGGTGGGCTTGAGAATAGAACTGGAAGCACAAAAGTTAAAGACTGTGGGTTGAGACAAGAACAATATAATGGAAACAGCAATGAAACAAGAAAATGAGCAGTAACCGCAACAATATTAATAATGGACTGGGACAATTCACATGCAACCATCCACCCCATAGAGCCTGGCAGTACCCAACCAGGCTGTCATGCATGTTATCCAGCGGAGATTTCTTCCCCTGTCCCTGGAAAATGTTGTGGAGTGGTTCAGAACAACCTCCACGTCCTGGCCATGCCCTGTCCTGGTTATGGCAAAAATTTACCCCATCCTGGCCAGAACCAGGACATTCACCCTCATGATCTGCCCCACAGCTTTGGAATCTGTGCCAGAGGGTCTGGCAGGGCAGGGAGGGCAGTCACCAGGGATTGGCAGACGTTGGAAACTCCTTATCCCTCTCTCTGGCCCCTGGTTTTCCTTGTTTTATGGAATGGAAGAACACATGTCCAACTCCTCCCAGTATCTCCTTCACTGGAAATCCTCCGTGCTTTGATTCCTTCTCTGACATTCTGCTGCACCTGGGGAATGCAGTGGGAAAACCCAAGGCTTTGTGTGAAGGTCACTCCCTCAGCACTTCACCTGAGGTGCACAGGAAGGCTGCCCTGGCTCTACCACACCTCATCCAGAACACCTGGAAGCTCTTCCCTCCCCATTCACACACTCCCCTGCCTTGTCCTCCTCATCCCACAGGGATGCACAGAGGGGCTACCACACTTCACGGTTTGGTAGCCCTGATACCACACTCCTGACTGGAATGGGGTGACCCTGGGGCAGTTTTGGCCTGCATCAGTTCCATGTCCTGCCTCAGCACACCCAGGTTCTCTGTTGGCGTCTGTGCTCATCTCTGCAGCTTTGCTGTCCTGCACCAGGAGTTTGCTGAATAAAATCATCCTCTAGAAAGGACATGTGACACAAGCCCAGGAGTAAGCAGCACCATGGGAGAGTTCAGCAAGGTGCCCTGGGGACAGCCAGGCCAGGCAGGGGAAGGTGGGGGGACCACGGCCTCACTGAAGCAGCCACATTGTACAGCACAAAAAATAAAGCTAAATAAATGCTGGGATGAAATACAGCACTGCTGGGACTGCTCCATTTAGCAAATAACAGTTGTGGGGGAGATTTACAGATGTACTGGGTACATCTGGGAACTGGGGCTCCTGCTGGAAGTCTTCAATCTTGAAGCTCCCAGTTCCCAAAGCTGGTAAATCCTTCCCAGCAATGGCTCCTGAGGCAGGGAGAGGGGTGGAAAGCCAAGGATGGGGCAGAGATCAGAAGGAGCTGGGGAGCTCAGAGAGGTCTTCAAGGGGAAGAGGATTTGTCTGAAAGGCCCTCACTTTTCTGGTCATCTTGGCAACTCTGGCAGGTTTAACAGGAGGTTTGTCTGGAAACAAGACAGGGACATATTGGCATGATGGGTGCTGGCATATTCCAGTCTTAGGCTTTGCAGAGAGAGATTTGCTGTTTCCCCATAGGCCACAGAGGATTTTAATATGAGGTGAACTCCCCAAGCTTGCATCCACCCTGTTCCATGGCCTCTGGCTCTGAGAAATGCTCTCCTGTGCACCCTGCTTCATTCCCTCAGATCAATGGCTGATGTGCCAGCAGCTCCTGCTCCAGAAGGGCAGCACATGATGAAGGTGCCACCCCTGCAGCTGAAAAGAAGGTTCCTTTTGCCATGGCATTCCAGGAGGTCATAAGACACATCATCAATGGAGTCTGAAAAAAAGAAAAATTAGAAGTTGAGGCAGCTGCATTTACCAGTGTGGGCAGTCCAGAGAGAACTGCCTGGACCTGACCCAGTTTGTGGATCAGAGCCAGAAATAGGTTCCCTTAGCTAGAAATGAGACCTCTCTACCCAGAGAGCCAGCTGCTTGCCATTCCATTGCTCCCTGGCCACAAGCAGCACTTCATCCATGAGCTCTCACCCCACAGAGCCCCTAGGTAACCCTGAAAAGACTCCTTCAGTATCAGGGGCTGCAAGAGACCTCTAGATGAGCAGCTAGAGGATTAGGTGAGGAGAAGAACTGAAATAAAATGCGTGTTTTTCCCTGGATTTGTGGAAGACAACAAGAAAGAAATACAGGACCCCAAAAAACAAACCCACTCGATGGGAGAGGCAGGTGAGCACCTCTGGTTCAGGAATTACAGAATGCACTCAACTGCAGCTTGCAGACAAGGATCCTGGCACGTTCCAGCAGCCAGCACTGCCACCTGATCCCAGCATCCCTCTGCCCCATGGATTTACACAGGACCCCAAAGCCCCAGTGGTCAGTGAAAGGAAAACATCCAACTGTCCACACTTGGCAACCTACTCCTGGGTTCTGCAGCCTGTGGAGAAAGACAAATTCCCTCACTAGAAAACTAAGCAGGTTTGAGCTGGGCTTTCTCAAAGCACACTAAAGGCAGAGGTGGGCTTCTCCGTGCTGTTTGGGAAGTGGCACATGAACCACACGGGAATCAGAGAGAGATTATCAACTCCAGAGGCACTGCTGAGCGCAGCCTCTCCTGACTCCAGCTGGGCTCCAGCCCCGAGGTGACCTGTGCCTCCAAACAGAGGGGCCAGAGTGACCTGCACTGACCAGGCCGGCCACAGCTCCGTGTCACACTGACCACTGCAGCGTCCAGCCAGTCCCTCCAGAGGCTCTTCCAATCTCCACCTCCACCTTACAGGGGCATGGAACGCCGCTGATCACACCCGCTGCTCCCTGACCTGCAGCCAGAGGAAGATTTCCTCATTTGCTGCTGTGGCCAGTGGCACCTCTCTGTAGCAGGTTTTGCGTCCTGCTCGGTGCCCCAGTGCTCCAGACAGGCTGGCTCCGTGCTGCTGGGCCTCTCCCGGTCCCTCTGAGCAGGGCTGCAGCCGAGTCTTCAGAACAGCCCCAATTCCCCAAAACAGCCCCCAAAACAGCCCGGCGCTGTCTGTGTGGGGAACATCAAACCCACACCAAGGAATGGCTTTGCCCAGTGCCCCGGGATGGAGCAGCCCCGGCCTGCTCCACCAGAGCCCAGGGCGGCTCTGGGAGCCCTGAGGGCACGAGAGAAGGAAACTTCAGCGTGAGGGTCTGCAGCGGCCAGGGGAACACCAGCGCCTCCGAGCCGCCCTGCCAGACACGTACGGCCCTCCACCACCCTCGCAGTGGTGCGGGAATGTGCTCGCTGCTGAGGGCGGCCTCGCGGCTCGGCGAGCAGCTCGGGCAGGGCCGCCGCTGTCCGCTCCGTGCGGAGCGCAGCCTCCTCCGGACGCGGCCGTGAGGCGGTCTGGGCCCTCGGGTGTCGCCTCCGGCAGAATCAGCGGCTCGGTGGAGCTCACACGAAGCTCTCCCTGGGGCGGGACAGCCCTTGCCCGTGGGGTGTCGGGCGGGCCCCGGGCCGGCCGAGGGTTGCCCGGCTGAGCCCGGGGCCGCCCCTGACGTGGGGCTCTGGGGCAGAGTCCGGCCCGCGGTGCCCAGCAGAGATGCGCGGTTCTGTCTGTGCTCGGGCAGCACCAGAGTAGAGTTTTTCCCTGCTACAGTACCTACGCTACCCCGCGAAAGAGCATCGCTCAGGTTTGACAGGAGGAGAAATCTGTGTGGCCGTCAGCTATCACCTATGGCCCGGTCAGGATACTGATGGATTTTCTGACCTATTCGCTAGGGTCGTGTAAAATGTTAAACTGCAGATGCTTTCTGAAAGCAACTAGTGCTTTGAATGGTACAATCTGGATTACAGAAGCTTTATGTAGTGTTAGGCTGTGAACCACAATAGGTTTGTTCTACAAGTTAATAGGGATATGCCAGATCATGTTACACTTCTGTTTTATCTTCTGTTTTGACCCTATGGCAAGCATCAGTTGGGTTTATTTAGCTCTTTATTAGCCCTTTATTTAGCTCTTAGCATTTTTCACATTTTGTGTGAAAAATGAATTAACTTTTAGGTAGATATTTTTAAAGAGGAAAAATGTATTTGTGCCTATTGATGCTGCAGTGATTTGTGGTTTTGAGACCCATCTTGCAAAATACCACATGCTGAGGCTGATTGTCATAGCTCTGAAGCCAGCCCTGGGTATGGAATGCTTTTCATTCTTTGGAGTGTTCATTCCAGGCAGTTCTGTGTAACGAGATCTTTACAGAGCATGGAAGATGCCTCTAGGGGAAGTCTCCATTTTGATTGCTGTGCCTAGACTAATTCTGATACTCCTGAGTTTGCTGTCAGGTTTTTACGATGCTGAAATGTGTGTTTTCCAGGTTCCTGTGTGGGCTATTTTTCACTAAGAATCTAGAAAATATCTTGGCTTTTCGTGGGGTTTAGTGCAAAATAGGTTTGACTGTAGGAACCACATTGTTGCAAAGATGAAGCATGCAATTAAAGTTCTTTCTAATAATTTGAGATGATTTAAATATATGTCAAATGAAATGCCATAGTCAAGGAACCAAAGCAGTCGAATGAATTGCCTATAAATTCCTTTGGCATGAAGCGTGTTGAGTGAAATGTTTATTTCTTCTAAGCAATAGGTCATAAGAGTGTTTAAATAAAGGTATAGTATATATAATGCACTGGAGCACAATCCATGGATTAGAGTGAAATTTCAACACTCAGTTCCTTTACTTAGAGAAGTCCACCTATGCCCAGATGGATTAATTAATTGTAGTGGTAGAAAATACAGGGTGTAAAACACAGCTGACTGTTGAGCTTAGTATATCACTATGTTGTAGAGAAACTCAAGAATCAAGAAAATTCTAAATAAGTAAATGCTAATTTGTCATGCAGTACTATGGTATTTTCAGGCAGCTAATCAAGAAAATTTGAATTGGAAGACCGTCAAACTTGTTTCATACAATAAAACTCTGAGAGACTTATCTACAAATAGAAACACAAGGAGCATCCTTTTTTGTACTCAGCAAAGAGCTGGAGTATGTTGTGCTGTTACGGAGGTTTATTTTTATAAACTACTCCAATGAATTTTATAAGCATGTAAAAGATTGTAAGTGCCCTGAAACATGTTTATTCTTGGACTGGCAATTACATACATGGATTCAGTTTTGATTTTCTTTAAAATAAAAATAAAAATATTTCTCTGGAGTAATTTGCTCTCGGTAACAAGAGTCATCTGCAAGAGAAATATCCAAACCAATTTCTGGGCAGTGGAAGTAGCTTTATTTTTTATAACATTCTTAGTACCTGTGACCAGGGTTGGTAGAGTGCCAGTCCTGCCAGCTTTAAGGAGCTGCATGTAAGTGTACCCTCGTTTCCTCAGAATCCCAGGGATGTGGACATTTCTTTGAGATGAGCTTTTAGGAAGCCCCAGAACATCTGGTGGTGTGACATCTTCCTGCATGCTCTGTTTCTGCACGTGATGTTTTCCAGTGCTTTCAAACATCCCTTCCCTTCTGTTTTTTCAGATGGTTATTTAGACCTATCTTGAGAGCTACTCTCTTCAGCCTCAGCTTTATCCAAGATACAATATGGTTATTATATAACCTAGTATTTTTTCATTTTACTTACATTTCATTACATAACCTAGTATTTTACATTGTTACTTGCACAGCAGAATAACTGCAGAACTCTGCTCGATCCAGGTTATACTGAAAACTAAAAAAAATGCTATTTCTACATGCCTGACATTTTTCTTGCATATTTGAGCTTAGGTATTATGTTTGCTCATTTCAGGAGTGCTTCTGAACCACAGTCCAGAAAGAAGAAAAATCTTCTTGGTTGAAGTTGAACATTTGTCTCTAAGAGTAAGAACAAAGCCATGCCAGTGCTTTCAGAAGACTCAGGTAATTCAGCTGCATGCTTTCAACAGAGCAGTGACTGAAATCTTGTCATACCTGTTTCACACATAAAAATAATTTAAATAGGAGTAAAATGTAATAGAATTAAGATAATTCAACTGAAGTTTCTGAGCAATTACCTACAAGAAGGAAGGTGGAATGTAAAAGGTGAAAATTAATAAAGTTTGTCAGGATCAGTTTCCTACTAACCCTAGAGCACCCAAATATACTCTGATAGACCTGAATATACTCTGATAGACTTGAATATATTCTGATAGATCTGAATATATTCTGATAGACCTGAATATATTCTGATAGGCAGAATTGGACCCCTCAGTGTAACAGTGCCTTCTACATGTGCTTACTAAAGATCAGCCCATATATCTCTGCTGCTTGCTGTGTCATTTCTTAATATTTTCTGAACAGGGGTTGATAAACATTGTAAATATCCTTCCTTTTAACTTAAAATAAGTGTCTTTGTTCAAGGCTACTTTACTAGCTTCTCCAGTATGCTGCCCAGGAGAAGTCACAGATAATAAATGATGCTTAGGATTAAAGCAGGAGTGAGTTTGAGTCTCCTGGATCAAAATCCACTCTAAGGTTCGTGGAGAGAATAGCCACAGGAATAGATTTGAACCCCCTCCACCTTTTTATATTTCCTGTTTTGTTTTGGTCCTGTGTTCCCAGACATGGTTCACCGGGAAAAATCTGGCCTTTGTCTGGCTCTGTGTGTTGCAAAATTGGGATATTTAAATATTTTTTTAGAAAACTAGCCACAAGCTTTGATTCCACCACAATGGAAATCTACACTTTATCCTTTCTTCCTCTGGTCAGGCCTGGCTTTTTATAGGTGCCTCAGAGTGGAAGGGGCAGGATAACACTTGTAAGCAAAGCTGCTGGGGAGGTAGAGCTGCTACCTGTGCAAAAAAAGGTCATTCAATCAGTTTGAGAGTCTGCTGTGGTACTAAAATTTCAAATTTGTAAGAGGGGAAACAAAGGGTTCTGGAAACAAGGAGTAATAAACATGAAGTGTTAAATGTGAAAGATAATTTCTTAAGAAATATATATTGCTTTGTTAGATTTTGCCTTAATATGATGGTGTGCTTGACACTTATGAGGGGAGTGTTGCAAAATGAGCTGTGGATAAACACGAGATAATCACAAGTCTCTGCAAATGTGATGATCATCAATGTGATACCCAAATAAATGTAGTGACTGTTAAGACTGCAGTAGAAGGTCCTGTGAGAAATGCTGTGTAGAATGTTTTTGTTCTGTCCTGAATCTAAATTTAGGGTTGCATGAAACTTTGGCCCTTTTGACATCTCAGCTAAGACCTGATTCAAATCATAAAGAGGAAATGGGATTCCTTAGGGATGTCTTCAGTGAAAGAAGTCTCAGCTACCTGATGAAGGTAAAAGTTTGTATTTATTTATGTACATTCTCCTTACAGTTTACTTTTTCTCTGTTCCCTTGATTTATCAACCATTTACTTTGCCAAACCTTTTTTTTAAGAATTCTGTACTGACCAAAGCATATGTGTGCTTAAGAACAAACACTAATAATGTTTGACAATTAATATGTTGAACCTATTAAAACCGAGATCAAGGAGTAGAATGTTGCTGGCAGAGGTTCCAAAAAGTGCAAGAGGCTCCAGGGAATGGGGAAAATATGCAGATGGGATAGAAAACCTAATATCCCATTGAGTATGGGATAGAAAACTTCATATATGGGATAGAAAACCTCACATGCCATTGAATATGGGACAGAAACCCTCACATATGGGATAGAAAACCTCACATTCCATTGCATATGGGATAGAAAACCTAACACCCAACCTATAATAAAATCCCCTAATATAACTTTAGTTGCCAAGTATTGGTTATGCAAAAGCCAGATGATGCCTCTTCACAGAGATAATCTAGTTTATGAATGTATGGGAAATTAATTCAATAGTCCAGTTTTAATTTTTTAATGTGGAGGTGGGTTTTTTGGGGGGTGTTATTTGGTGGGGGTGTTTTGTTTTAATTTTGGTTCTGAGTTTCTTTGGGGTGGGTGTGCTAGGGAAGAAGTAAAGGGTTTGGGTTTGGGTGTTTGCTTTCCAGCCTTAGCACAGGGATGTGGCTTCCTCAGAGAGGGTGGTAAGGATGCTCAGTAGGGGAACATGAGGCACTTTGCCAAAATATTCCTTATGTCTTTGACAGATGTGGAGTCAGTCTGAGTGCCAGCAGTGTCTGCAGGGGAGCTGTGGACAGTTCATCTATCACAACACTGGGGGTGGCACAAAGCTCTTCTGGTCTGCCCACTGCTCAGAAATCCTTGCTCCTGGCTGTGGAACTTCTGGCTGTGGAACTCCTCCTCAGCCTGTGTCCGGCCAATCTTCAGCCTTGAGACTTTCTAGAACGGTGTTCCCTGAGTCATGAGAGTTGAGTTTCAAGTCCCGCACCCAGGGATTCCACTGCTGGGCAGCATAAAACAGTGTTCCCAACTGCTGTCCTCAAGAGCTGTAGCCCCCTGTGACCTGTGTCCCTTCTCCCATCAGAGCTTTGTTTTGCTGGTGCCTGGCTTGGGAGTCCTTGCCTTGCACAGGAGACTGGACTGGACTACAAACACATGCTAACAGTGGTAACAGGCAACTTTATTTACACAACTAAATAAATTTCAGCATTTGTGCATGCAGAGGAGGAAGATTGGCAGGACAGAGGACGCCTTTGACCTGAGGCTGCCTTTGGACGAGCAGGCACTGCCCCAGTATGTAATGGTCATGGTCCACTGCAGCCTGCAGTGGATCCTGTTCATCCTGCTGCCCATGTCTTTTTTCTCATGAGGCCCAGCAGTATCTGGTGCACCCGAGTTAAGAATTTCACCACTATCTGGTATGGATGTGGAGCAGGCAAGAGAGGTTGCATTGACATTGGCTCCTCAGAGGGGTTTGAGGTCGACTCTGGCTCTGGTGTGGCTGTTGCAGTTGAGTGATCAGGAGTGGGAGTACAGCAGCCTGACTCTGTTGGTGCTGACTCTGGCTGCTCCAAGGGGGCTGAGCTGAAGGTTGGCTCTGGTCTTGGAGTAGCTGTTTCAGCTGACTCAGGATATGGAGTGGGAGTAGAGCAGCCTGACTCTGTTGGTGTTGGCTCTGGCTGCTCAAAAGAGGTTGAGCTGAAGGTTGGCTCTGGTGCTGGAGTGGCTGTTTCAGCTGACTCTGGACATGGAGTGGGAGTAGAGCAGCCTGACTCTGTTGGTGTTGGCTCTGGCTGCTCAAAAGAGGTTGAGCTGAAGGTTGGCTCTGGTGCTGGAGTAGCTGTTTCAGCTGACTCTGGACATGGAGTGGGAGTAGAGCAGCCTGACTCTGTTGGTGTTGGCTCTGGCTGCTCAAAAGGGGTTGAGCTGAAGGTTGGCTCTGGTGCTGGAGTGGCTGTTTCAGCTGACTCTGGACATGGAGTGGGAGTAGAGTGCCGCGCTCCCCAGCCCCAAGTGCCCTCTGATGTTGCGCTCAACCCCGGCTAGCTCGGCACCTGGGGTGAGGACGGGCAATGAGGCACCTCTCGCTGCGCCCTGATGGGGTTTGAGAGGTGTCCCCGTGGGTCCTGAATCAGCAGCGGCTACCCTAAGGCGGCAAGGAAAAGCCGGAACCAGCTGGGGTAAAAGTCTTCTTTAATCTGGAGCCAACGTGGCCAATGCAAAGAAGATACACCAACAGGAAACCCCCCCAAGCTGGAACACCGAGTGGGGTTCGGGGCAGGCAATTATAGGATTTGGGAAGGGAATGGGAGTGGAAACCAGGGAGGGAAAACCAATGGGAGACGGGGAAGGGAGTGGCTCCACGGTGGGGTGATTCCGCCTGGTCCAATGGGAAGGGGACAGGGGAGTGGCCCCAGGCCCTCGTCCAATCACTCGGTGCCCTGTGGAGAAGTTTCTGGACAGAGGGGAAGGAACACCGAGTGACAGACAAGGTACCTGGGAGGGGACAGGGGGATGACTTGGCAGTTTTGGGGATGACGGACAGGTGTTGGGAAGGCGGGAAAGGGGGACCAGGCGGGAAAACAGAACAAAAGGATGTACCAATACAGCAAATAGGGGAAGACAGGAACAAACCATTGGGGAAATACAAAATTGTAAAACCGTACATAAAATAAATAAAAACGCACCACCACATCTCCCCCTTTTGTGTTTAAAAGAAAAAGAAGGAGAGGGAGGTAAACACAAGTCCTTAAACTGGGGAGACAGAGTCCTTGGCATCCTCGTCAAACCAGACATCGTTTGGGTCTTCTTTTGGCTGCTCACTGATGTTAAGTGGCTGGAGCTCACCCGGGTCGGCTACTGTAGCGTGGTTGATGTTGATGTTGTTGCTGAGGGCCTTCAGCAACAGCCGCTTGACCACCCCGAAGCCCCCGGCGAAGGCGATGAGCCCCAGCAGCAGCACGATGCCCGTCTGAATCAGGGAACGGATCCACCCAGCGAGGCCCCATCCTTCGAAGAGGGAATCCAGCCATCCTGTGGACTCCTTTTGGATGTGATGGATCATCTCCTGCATCCTTGAGATGGACGTCCGGACGTCCTCAGCCCTTGAACTCGATTTTACACAGCACACGCCAGCGAACTCCAAAGGCTGAGGAACAATCCACGAATGCAGGAGATGTGGGGCGATGGAGAGGCCCAGAAGGATGAGGTAGATTGGTGGGAACATGCTGGGTGGACCAGTGGTGGTGGATACGGCTCTGTAAAATAAACTGACACGAAAATTAATACTTAAAATTAATAGGGAGGTCCATCCTCCAAAGGAAAAGGGACTCCGTGGAGCCTAGGAAGGGGAAAGGAAGGTCATAACAAAATGGTTCGGAGTTGGGGGAAAGGGACCTCCTCCGCCTGCGGAGGGCCGCGTGCCCCACCTGAGGACTTGACGGTCTTTTGTCCGAGTTCTTAGGGACGTAGGGCCGGACGAACTTGGAAGGGACCCATCTCAGGCCTGAGGGCGTGGATACGCAAGCGTATCCCCGTCCCCAGGTGACTAAGTCATAGGGTCCCTCCTGCCGCCAGGTCTCTGGATCTTTGATGAGAACTGGCGGCCTCTCCCTGACCTTGCTCTGCTCTGATGCCCCGAAGTGTCTCACGATGGGGGGATTGAGACACTCAAATGAACAATTTAGAAAGTTCAAAGTAAACAGGGCTCTCGCCAACTGGACTTGGGGGGACTCATGCTTGGATGCTGAGAGTTGTTGTTTCAGCATCCGTTTGATGTTTTGGTGAGTCCTTTCCACCACGGCTTGACCTGAGGGGGAATAGGCGATGCCGGTCTTGTGTTCTATTCCCCATTGCTGCAGGAAGCCGGCAAATTCCCTGGAGGTATACCCGGGGGCGTTGTCGGTTTTGATCAATTTGGGGACGCCCAGCATGGAGAAGGCTTGGACTAGATGTTTCTGAACGTCCTTTGCCCTCTCCCCGGTGTGGGCAGAGGCGAAAACTGCCCCAGAGAAGGTGTCCACAGAGACATGGACGTACTTCTGCTTCCCGAAGGAAGGGACGTGAGTAACGTCCATTTGCCACACCTCACAGGATTGGAGTCCCCTGGGATTAGCCCCTGCGCTCACCGATGGCAAGGGGAGCGACTTACAGGACGGGCAAGTCGCCACGATGGCCTTGGCCTGGTCCCGGGTCAGGTGGAATTCCCGGACCAGACCAGGCGCATTCTGATGATGGAACTGGTGGCTGATCTTAGCTTGCTGGAACTTCTCCGGGAGTGGCGCCAGCTGCACGGGGGCGGCCGCAAGGGCATCGGCACGCCGATTACCTTCGGCCAAGAACCCCGGCAAGTCGGTGTGGGACCTTATGTGCATTACATAAAACGGTTGCTCTCGGTGGGAGATTAGCCTAACCAGCTTTGAGAGCAACTCATTGAGGGCCTCGTTGGGAACACCCTGCAGGATTGCATCCTGTGCCCTAGATACTACACCCGCTACATAGGCCGAATCTGTGACCAAATTGAAGGGTTCAGAGAACTTCTCAAAAGCCCTGACGACTGCGGCCAACTCAGCTAGCTGTGGGGATCCCTCCACCACAGCGACATCAGACTCCCACCGCTGAGTCTGAGGATCCCTCCAAGTCACTACGGACTTGTGGGACCCTCCGGACGCGTCAGTAAAAACTGTCAGAGCCTTTAGGGGTTTTTTGCTCTGAATCCGTGTTACTTTTAGCTCGAATTGGACGTCCGAATCAAAAATTTTGTGGGCTGGTCTCAAAACAGAAATTTCGCCCGTGTAGCTATCCAGAGCAAACTGCAAGGATTCGTTTTCTCGCAGTAGGTGTTCCAACATGGCCTTGGTGAATTGGCCCGATTCCAATTTTAAAGGTATGTAAATGCACTTAAAGTCCTCACCTGCCAACTCCCGGATCCTCATCCGCGCTTTGCGGATGAGTTCCGCCACCAATTCTTGTGGTTTGGTCAGCCTTTTGGACCGACTGTGGCTCAGGAACACCCACTCTATGATTAAGAGGGGGTCCTTTTTGCCTTGGTCCGTGCCCTTTCCCAGGGTCTCCATCCACTGAAAGATGATGCCATGGAGGTGTGGCAGTCTGCCCATGATGATGAATTTGAAGGGCAGGCCCGGATCGCACCTGTGGGCCTGCCTGGCAGACATGGCCTCCTGGACCCTCTCTAAAGCAGCTTTGGCCTCTGGGGTGAGCTCCCTGGGAGAACTAGGCTCATCCCCCCCTTTCAATAAATTGAAAAGAGGGGCTAGGTCCTCGTTGGAAATACCTAACCAGGGTCTCACCCAATTTAAAGACCCACACAGCTGCTGGACATCTGCTAGGTTCCGAATTGTATTTTTGATGGCCAATTTCTGCGGAGCAATGGTCCGCTTAGTAATTTCCAAACCCAGGTATTTCCAGGGCGGCATCTTCTGAATTTTGTCCTTGCGCAGCTCGAACCCTGCAGCAACCAACGCACTGGTTGTCAGTTCAAGCGCATGGGTAAGCAGATCGTCATTGGGGGCACAAATTAAAATGTCATCCATGTAATGGTGGATGATCACGCCAGTTGTGGCTGCACGCACAGGGGACAACAATGAAGAAACGTACCACTGGCAAATACTTGGGCTGTTTTTCATGCCCTGAGGAAGTACTCTCCAATGGTACCTCTTCATTGGGGCTTCTCGGTTGATGGAGGGAACCGAGAAGGCAAACCGCGGCGCGTCATCAGGATGTAGGGGAATTTGGAAGAAGCAATTCTTAATATCAATTATGGCCAGATTCCAATTTTGAGGCAACATCGCCGGGGACGGCATCCCAGGTTGGGGAGAGCCCATATTTTCAATTACTGCATTGATTGCACGGAGGTCGTGAAGGAGCCGCCACTCGTCTTTGCCCGGTTTTTTGAGGACAAAGACGGGGGAATTCCAAGGAGATGTAGTTTCTTGGATATTCCCTTTGGCTAACTGCTCCTCCACGAGCTCCCGGAGCGCTTTTAATTTTTGTTTATTCAGCGGCCATTGCTCCACCCACACTGGAGTATCTGTCAGCCAATTCAGTTTCTGGGTGGGACGCTCCTCAATGGTCGCTGCCCGAAAAACCTGGGGGGTCGGTATGTCAATTGTGACCCCCCATTGGGCCATCAGGTCTCTCCCCCACAAGGGCTCCGTATAGTCTAAAACGAATGGGCGTAAATACGCCGATTGCCCATTCGGCCCCTCAATTTTGACGATGTTTTTCGATTGTTTTGCCAATTGGGTGCCTCCTACTCCTGAAATTTTTCCCGCTACGTTTTGCAACTCCCAACGCGACGGCCAATCCCGTTCGGGAATGACCGTGACGTCTGCCCCTGTGTCCAGGAGTCCATTGATGTGCTTGAACTCCTGGCCCTTCCACATGTAACAACCCAACTTCGGCCTTTCCTTCCCAATGACCTGGGCCCGGCACACCTGGTAATCCTGTTTGGCAGACTTGCGCCACAAATCTTCAGGGTGTACCGGTGGCCCAGATATCGGAATTGCTTGGGCGATGATTTGGCCCTTGGGAAGGAAAGCCGGAGGGTGGGAGCAGTGCAGCCACAAAACCACCTGGTCCGGATCCCTTGATGTTACACAGGGAGCGATGGTAATGTCTAAAGGCGTGTATTTTGTGTCCCCAAGGACGATGTACTTACTACGGATGTTCCTCCAGGTCCCTGGGTCGTCAGCGTTGACAGTGACGAAATGCCAATGATCGTCTCGCAGATGCAGAGCGTCGGTCAGGGCCAACCTATATGGGGAGAAATTAGAGGTGGTGTTAAGTATTGGCTTGGGCTGGGTTGGGTCTCGACCCAGCCAAGCAGTGGAAATGAATTCCACGTCCTCCCTCATATAGGCTGGTTCGTTCGTCCGGTGCTTGGTCATGTCCTGTAAAGAAAGGTCCTCAGGCGGGGTGCGAAAGCTGGTGTTGTCCCTCCCCTCCTCCGGTGTTAATCTCCCCACCTTATTTCTGTCTGAGCGCAGGGAGGGACTGCGCTCATAGATCAGTTTTTTGGTCTAGCCCCCAAGTTGGGGGTAGACCTCCCCTGGTGTTGCCTGTAATTTAAGAACTCCTCCCTGAGGGGACACTTGTTGACCCAGTGTCCCCCCTGCCCGCAGAGGTGGCACTTTTCCGTCTGCGGGGGTCCTCTTGGGGATGCTCCTGGCGGACGACGGTTGGCCGATGGTGTGGCCGGCGGCGTCCGGGCGGCGGCGAAGGACACCCTCCTTGATGGCGGTTGAGGGGTCCTCCGCGGATCCTCCGCAGGGACCGTGACCTTCCGAGCGCAAACCTGCAACATTGCCTGCAGGGTGGGCTCAGGTTCAAGAGGGAGGCTGAGGATCGCTTGCCGACAGGGCTCGTTTGCGTTCTGCTTTGCCACTGTGGCAAGCATCCCCTCCCTCAGGCGCTCGTCCGGAACCTGAGCCTCCATCGCCCTGTGCAGGCGGTCCACGAAGGTCACGAATGGCTCGATTGGTCCCTGCTTAATAGATAAGAAATCAATGGCCGCCCCGCGCGATCGCAAGGTGACCAGTGCCTTTTCCGCCGCTCTCGCACTGACCTGCAGTGCGCCCCGTGGGATTTTTTCCGCCTGCTTTGCCCCCTCCTTCCAATCCCCCTCCCCGCACAAGTGGTCGAGGGATATCACTGCCCCATCCCCATCCCGGGAGGTCTCTGCAGAGGCCCAGAGGTCAGGGAGAACATCCCTGATCTCCCGCTTCCATTCCGACTCCCATATCAGGAACTCACCATGTGAGATGAGACATGATATGAGCGTCCGAATGTCTGCGGGGACATATTCGGCCGCAGAAAAGGTTGCTTTCAGCAACCCCCGAAAATATTCGCTTTCGCGGCCAAACTCCCTCTGAGCCTTGCACAGCTCCTTGATGACATGCTATGGGATGGGTGACCACTGTGCAAGGGGCCCGGCCCCCTGCCGCGGTGTGTAGACGACTGGCGCGGCAGAGAAGGCCGGAAGGGTTGGAGAGGGTTCCGGGTTCCCACGCCCCTCCCTTCCGGAACCGATAGCGTGGGAACCGGAAGTTAGAGCGTGGGAACCAGGGGGCGGGGCGGAAGGGGCGTGGCCAGGAGCAGGGGGAGTGGCAGGATGGGAACTCCCCTCCCCGGAGGCGGAGTCAGGGGGCGGGGAAAACCCCGCGTCAGCAGGGGCGTGGTCGGGATAGGGTGGAGGAGGGACATGGGCGGGGAGATCCGGGGAAGGGGCGGAACTTCAGGAGGCGGGAAGAAAGGGGTTGCGGGAGGGGGGAGCACAAGTGGCGGGAAAAGCCGCGCGGGCTCCGCCATCTTGTGCCCGGGAGACTGAGGGAGATGGGCGGCCATTTTGTGGCAGCCCAGGGAGAGTGGCCGAGGGAGAGGTTTTGGGTTCGGGGGATAACTTAACACGAACAGACCCTCTACGGGACAGGGCTGTACATTTGGGAGAAGCAGGGGAACGGGGAGAGGCAGAGACGGCGCCTGTCTCGCCTGGGGGAGAATTAGGAGCAGAGGGAGAGGAAAGAGGTTTAGGGTTGCTAAACCCACCCGCTGAACTGGGGATTTGTTTGTCAGTTGGCTGTGGCAGGTTTCCGTAGTTATTTTTAACAATATCGCGAATTTGGAGAGCCAATAAAGTGAATTTTGCGAGAGAAAGATCTGACTTACGCAGAATCTCCCTCCCGACTTGGTCCCAAAAGGGGACCTGGTACAATTTAGCTGCCGAAACGTCGGGAAAAGCCTGCGACAACCATCTGACAAATTTTTTAACTTCATTTTTCTTAATTTTCACCCCACCCACTAAAAGGATGCCCACAACTTGGGTATAGAGGCTTTTCTGGGGCACCGAGAGCTTAGCACCCATAGCTCGCTGTTAATTGGTGCCCCGCGAGGTAAGTTCTGAAAATCCCAAAAGAACGAAGAAGACTGCCGCTCCCCGCTCTGTCCCCACCCTCGACGCACTCCCGCCCGGGAAGGGAGGCAAACCCGGTGAGGGCTAGGGGAGAGCCGGACCACCCCTACACCGTCTACATGGTGAGGGTCCACCAGGGGAGGGTAGAAACGAAAAAACAGAACTTACCAAACCGCCGCGGTGGAGACCGACGCCGCTGGTGCCTCCGGCGCTACCGGCTCCGTCCCCTGGGAGCGCAGCTCTCTAAAACGGAGCGCGCTCTAACCAGGGGCAGTTGACGGCCACGAGGGGTAATTCCCGAGGTCTGGGGGACCTCAAACTCCTCTGCCACGGGGTCCTAGCTGCGATTCCAGGGCCCCACGTTGGGCGCCAACTTGCCGCGCTCCCCAGCCCCAAGTGCCCTCTGATGTTGCGCTCAACCCCGGCTAGCTCGGCACCTGGGGTGAGGACGGGCAATGAGGCACCTCTCGCTGCGCCCTGATGGGGTTTGAGAGGTGTCCCCGTGGGTCCTGAATCAGCAGCGGCTACCCTAAGGCGGCAAGGAAAAGCCGGAACCAGCTGGGGTAAAAGTCTTCTTTAATCTGGAGCCAACGTGGCCAACGCAAAGAAGATACACCAACAGGAAACCCCCCCAAGCTGGAACCCCGAGTGGGGTTCGGGGCAGGCAATTATAGGATTTGGGAAGGGAATGGGAGTGGAAACCAGGGAGGGAAAACCAATGGGAGACGGGGAAGGGAGTGGCTCCACGGTGGGGTGATTCCGCCTGGTCCAATGGGAAGGGGACAGGGGAGTGGCCCCAGGCCCTCGTCCAATCACTCGGTGCCCTGTGGAGAAGTTTCTGGACAGAGGGGAAGGAACACCGAGTGACAGACAAGGTACCTGGGAGGGGACAGGGGGATGACTTGGCAGTTTTGGGGATGACGGACAGGTGTTGGGAAGGCGGGAAAGGGGGACCAGGCGGGAAAACAGAACAAAAGGATGTACCAATACAGCAAATAGGGGAAGACAGGAACAAACCATTGGGGAAATACAAAATTGTAAAACCGTACATAAAATAAATAAAAACGCACCACCACAGTAGAGCAGCCTGACTCTGTTGGTGTTGGCTCTGGCTGCTCAAAAGAGGTTGAGCTGAAGGTTGGCTCTGGTGCTGGAGTAGCTGTTTCAGCTGACTCTGGACATGGAGTGGGAGTAGAGCAGCCTGACTCTGTTGGTGTTGGCTCTGGCTGCTCAAAAGGGGTTGAGCTGAAGGTTGGCTCTGGTGCTGGAGTGGCTGTTTCAGCTGACTCTGGACATGGAGTGGGAGTGGAGCAGCCTGACTCTGTTGGTGTTGGCTCTGGCTGCTCAAAAGGGGTTGAGCTGAAGGTTGGCTCTGGTGCTGGAGTGGCTGTTTCAGCTGACTCTGGACATGGAGTGGGAGTAGAGCAGTTTGACTCTGTTGGTGTTGGCTCTGGCTGCTCAAAAGAGGTTGAGCTGAAGGTTGGCTCTGGTGCTGGAGTGGCTGTTTCAGCTGACTCTGGACATGGAGTGGGAGTAGAGCAGCCTGACTCTGTTGGTGCTGACTCTGGCTGCTCCAAGGGGGCTGAGCTGAAGGTTGGCTCTGGTCTTGGAGTAGCTGTTTCAGCTGACTCAGGATATGGAGTGGGAGTAGAGCAGTTTGACTCTGTCAGTGTTGGCTCTGGCTGCTCAAGAGGGGTTGAGATGTAGGTTGTCTCTGGTGCTAGAGTGTCTGTTCCAGGTGGACGCATGCCCATCTGAATCAGGATCCAGTTGTAGAAGTACTGAGTGGAGGTGTAGACTCCCGGGCGTTTTGTTCTGACACAGCCTTTTCCCCAGCTGGTCACTCCAACAAGCCAAAAGTAGCCAGCATGGTTATCTTTGCACACCAGAGGCCCTCCACTGTCACCCTGCAACAGAGGAAAGAGGATTAGGGTGCTGTTGGGTGGCTGCTGTCAGCACTAGAGGCCTGTTTCTCTCTTGCAGCCCCTGCCACAGCTGTATTCATGGTACAAAAAGGCTTTGCTCAGGTGCTGGAGTCTCAAGAACCTTAGCTGGGAACAGGGTGGGTGTCTGTGAAGGCCCCCTTTTGTATCTGCACAGTGATCCTGGATGGGCAGAGCATAGATCATCCAGAATCTGGATCTGTGGGCTGCTGAGAACACTGGATGGGCTTTCTGGGCAGAGGGGCAGGCCTGGGGAACACGGTCACTTGGCAAGGAAACTCCAGCAGTGGAGGAAAAGTGGTTTGCCAGACAAAGCCCATGGTGACGGGGTACCTTCGCTGCTGGCTCCCAGCACTCATACCTGGCAGGTGTCCATGCCACCCCGTGGGTAGCCAGCACACAGGTTGTGGGTGTGGATGGCCCCAGCGTACCGACGGCTGCTGTTAACCAGCCGGATATCCAGGAGACGGACCTTGGCTTCCTGCAGGACATCACTCGGACCCTGAGCTGCAAGCACAGGAAGGAATGGGCACCCAGCAGCTCTTTGCCAGTTCCACTCCCCTGTCTGGGGGTGAACTCATTCCCTAGGGCTTGGCTTTGCCTCTGGAGCAGTTATTGAAGCGCTGTGTCCTTTCTGTCTGCCTTTGGGGAGCAGGCCAGGCCCAGCTCTCCAGAGGCATACATCCTACAGCCTGACTTTGGTTTGTGCTGTCAGGAAGCCAAACCCATCTTGCTGGTGTGCCCAGCTCACCCTCAGGGCCCTTTTTGGGAACTCACCTTTTGCAGTGGCAGAACCCCAGCCAGCAATGTAGCAGGTTTTCAGCTCTGACACTGTGAGCGAGGCGTTGGGCACGCAGGCAAGCTGGACGTAGTCACTGCACTCCACGGGCTTGTCCAGCTCCAGCAGGGCGATGTCGTTCTGCTGGGAATCAGCCGTGTACTCCTGGTGGGCCAGGAGCCGCTTGATGTGGCGCACCTGAGTTTCAGGGCCCAGATGGGTCAGCTTGGTGGCCCCGATCAGCACACGCCACATGGTGACATTCCTGCAAGGCAGAGAGGGGTCTGAGGAAGAGCAGAGCCGTGTGCTGTTGATGCCTTAGGATTTTAGCTTTTGTATTTTTCATCCATTTGTAATCCTGCAGTTTTTTACTGTATAACTAAATTCTGCACACAGTGTGAGCTGCTGCTGCTTTCCCATTCTGGTCACAAAAATTCCTCTCCAGGCCTGGCAATCAAGGATACCTCACTGCCTCAGGCCTCGAGAGATGGAAACAAAAGTGAGTTGAGGGGAGCAAACTGGGGGTAAATGACTTCATTACCTGAAGCTGTAATTAGAAGATTAACCCTAAATATGCAAATGGACCAAATTTATAGGTGTGAAAACCTTTGACCCGTGGTCAATTTTGGGTTGTAGCACTTGGGGGGGTCTTTTGTTTTGCCTAAAATGGACCTGGAGGCCCTTCAATAAATATAATCACTTTTTATTCCTTGTCTGGCCTGTTTTTAGGTAGTCCTGAAAAGGCATCACTGTGGCAGCTCAGCACTTCCCTTCCTTCTGCTTCTCAAGGCAGAGAGGAAAGCAGGGCAATGAGGAGTGTGACTGCCCTAGCATGCCTTAGGCTCCAGGAATGCCACACTGGAGGCTGCTGGGCAGCAGTGGCACGAGCCCAGCCTTCTGAGCAGTCCCTCAGTTGGGCCCCGTAGTATTGAGGTGCTGCAGGCTGGGCAACTGTTTGTGTGGTGAGGATACCCTCATTCCCTGCTCCTCCTTACCTGGCCTGGAGGAAGCAATGGGCTGCTGTGAGGACCCACTGTGGGCTGATGAGGGACCCTCCACATGTATGGCCGGTGCCTATTTTCCTGGGGTCCTGGATGCTGACAATCCAGGGCCAGGCCCCTGGCAGGGCACCTGTGCCAGTCACAATTCGGTAGTCAGCATCTATGGAGTTGTAGTCAGAAGCCATGGGCCGGAGCCCACAGGTCCCTCTGGAAGCACAAAATCATTACTGCCCTTCTGTTCCAGTACCTGGGTGCTGGCAAGGAGGCTCCCACATGGGGTTTGGGGTGTGGCAATGGGGGACAAGCACCCTCCTAGAGCCTGGGGCCATACCTGCAGTTGCCCCAGGTACCATGTGCAGGTCTGTACACAGCCAGCAGGATGAAGAGGTACAGGTACAGAAGATTCATCGCTGTCAGCAGCATCTGTCAGCTGAAAGAGACAAAAGCTTGTCTCTTCCAGTGCAGTCTCTGACGAGTGCTGCAGCAACTGCACTGTCCATGGCACCTGGGGCTGATGTCACAGAGTGGGTGGTTCCAGGTTCTGGGCACAGTGTCCTCAGAGGGCAGGGAAAGGCCACAGCCTCACAGAACCACAGAATGGTTTGGGCTGGAAGGGACCTTGAAGGTTGTGAAAGGCAAAAGGGGTCCCTTGCCTCGCACATGCAAAACGACACCATGGGCAGACAAATCTGGCACAGAGGGAAAGTCACTCCAAAGGCAGTGTTTGGTCAGAGAGGGTGCTCAGAGCCACCACACGATGGAGAAAACTAGCACATCAAAGCTAGAAAGAGGACAGGAAGGAACAATGCCATGTGCAAACTACTTGGGGGGATGCTTCAAGGCACATAAGCCTTAGCTGATGGAACAAACCTGGAAACTCCTGAGTGTTGCAAGAGGAATTGCTGACCATGGCAGAGTGCGAGAAGCTGACAGGAGTTTCAATGCCATGAGGAAGCCCTTCTGAGTCTGTTTATACATTCTCCATGTCTGGAGCAGGGTGAGTACTGCAAATGCCTCAGTGCTGCCTCTTGCTTTGGAGACTGGTGCTGGAGGTCATGGCTGCAGAAAACAAGGGACTGAGATGGAGAGTGCTCATGCACTCACTTTTGTGGTTTGGGAATGGCATTCCCCAGTCTGGTGTTTCCACTGGAACACTGCAAACCACTGCTCCTCACTCCCTTCTCCCTCTCCCCTCCCTTCTCTGGTGGGCTTGAGAATAGAACTGGAAGCACAAAAGTTAAAGACTGTGGGTTGAGACAAGAACAATATAGTGGAAACAGCAATGAAACAAGAAAATGAGCAGTAACCGCAACAATATTAATAATGGACTGGGACAATTCACATGCAACCATCCACCCCATAGAGCCTGGCAGTACCCAACCAGGCTGTCATGCATGTTATCCAGCGGAGATTTCTTCCCCTGTCCCTGGAAAATGTTGTGGAGTGGTTCAGAACAACCTCCACGTCCTGGCCATGCCCTGTCCTGGTTATGGCAAAAATTTACCCCATCCTGGCCAGAACCAGGACATTCACCCTCATGATCTGCCCCACAGCTTTGGAATCTGTGCCAGAGGGTCTGGCAGGGCAGGGAGGGCAGTCACCAGGGATTGGCAGACGTTGGAAACTCCTTATCCCTCTCTCTGGCCCCTGGTTTTCCTTGTTTTATGGAATGGAAGAACACATGTCCAACTCCTCCCAGTATCTCCTTCACTGGAAATCCTCCGTGCTTTGATTCCTTCTCTGACATTCTGCTGCACCTGGGGAATGCAGTGGGAAAACCCAAGGCTTTGTGTGAAGGTCACTCCCTCAGCACTTCACCTGAGGTGCACAGGAAGGCTGCCCTGGCTCTACCACACCTCATCCAGAACACCTGGAAGCTCTTCCCTCCCCATTCACACACTCCCCTGCCTTGTCCTCCTCATCCCACAGGGATGCACAGAGGGGCTACCACACTTCACGGTTTGGTAGCCCTGATACCACACTCCTGACTGGAATGGGGTGACCCTGGGGCAGTTTTGGCCTGCATCAGTTCCATGTCCTGCCTCAGCACACCCAGGTTCTCTGTTGGCGTCTGTGCTCATCTCTGCAGCTTTGCTGTCCTGCACCAGGAGTTTGCTGAATAAAATCATCCTCTAGAAAGGACATGTGACACAAGCCCAGGAGTAAGCAGCACCATGGGAGAGTTCAGCAAGGTGCCCTGGGGACAGCCAGGCCAGGCAGGGGAAGGTGGGGGGACCACGGCCTCACTGAAGCAGCCACATTGTACAGCACAAAAAATAAAGCTAAATAAATGCTGGGATGAAATACAGCACTGCTGGGACTGCTCCATTTAGCAAATAACAGTTGTGGGGGAGATTTACAGATGTACTGGGTACATCTGGGAACTGGGGCTCCTGCTGGAAGTCTTCAATCTTGAAGCTCCCAGTTCCCAAAGCTGGTAAATCCTTCCCAGCAATGGCTCCTGAGGCAGGGAGAGGGGTGGAAAGCCAAGGATGGGGCAGAGATCAGAAGGAGCTGGGGAGCTCAGAGAGGTCTTCAAGGGGAAGAGGATTTGTCTGAAAGGCCCTCACTTTTCTGGTCATCTTGGCAACTCTGGCAGGTTTAACAGGAGGTTTGTCTGGAAACAAGACAGGGACATATTGGCATGATGGGTGCTGGCATATTCCAGTCTTAGGCTTTGCAGAGAGAGATTTGCTGTTTCCCCATAGGCCACAGAGGATTTTAATATGAGGTGAACTCCCCAAGCTTGCATCCACCCTGTTCCATGGCCTCTGGCTCTGAGAAATGCTCTCCTGTGCACCCTGCTTCATTCCCTCAGATCAATGGCTGATGTGCCAGCAGCTCCTGCTCCAGAAGGGCAGCACATGATGAAGGTGCCACCCCTGCAGCTGAAAAGAAGGTTCCTTTTGCCATGGCATTCCAGGAGGTCATAAGACACATCATCAATGGAGTCTGAAAAAAAGAAAAATTAGAAGTTGAGGCAGCTGCATTTACCAGTGTGGGCAGTCCAGAGAGAACTGCCTGGACCTGACCCAGTTTGTGGATCAGAGCCAGAAATAGGTTCCCTTAGCTAGAAATGAGACCTCTCTACCCAGAGAGCCAGCTGCTTGCCATTCCATTGCTCCCTGGCCACAAGCAGCACTTCATCCATGAGCTCTCACCCCACAGAGCCCCTAGGTAACCCTGAAAAGACTCCTTCAGTATCAGGGGCTGCAAGAGACCTCTAGATGAGCAGCTAGAGGATTAGGTGAGGAGAAGAACTGAAATAAAATGCGTGTTTTTCCCTGGATTTGTGGAAGACAACAAGAAAGAAATACAGGACCCCAAAAAACAAACCCACTCGATGGGAGAGGCAGGTGAGCACCTCTGGTTCAGGAATTACAGAATGCACTCAACTGCAGCTTGCAGACAAGGATCCTGGCACGTTCCAGCAGCCAGCACTGCCACCTGATCCCAGCATCCCTCTGCCCCATGGATTTACACAGGACCCCAAAGCCCCAGTGGTCAGTGAAAGGAAAACATCCAACTGTCCACACTTGGCAACCTACTCCTGGGTTCTGCAGCCTGTGGAGAAAGACAAATTCCCTCACTAGAAAACTAAGCAGGTTTGAGCTGGGCTTTCTCAAAGCACACTAAAGGCAGAGGTGGGCTTCTCCGTGCTGTTTGGGAAGTGGCACATGAACCACACGGGAATCAGAGAGAGATTATCAACTCCAGAGGCACTGCTGAGCGCAGCCTCTCCTGACTCCAGCTGGGCTCCAGCCCCGAGGTGACCTGTGCCTCCAAACAGAGGGGCCAGAGTGACCTGCACTGACCAGGCCGGCCACAGCTCCGTGTCACACTGACCACTGCAGCGTCCAGCCAGTCCCTCCAGAGGCTCTTCCAATCTCCACCTCCACCTTACAGGGGCATGGAACGCCGCTGATCACACCCGCTGCTCCCTGACCTGCAGCCAGAGGAAGATTTCCTCATTTGCTGCTGTGGCCAGTGGCACCTCTCTGTAGCAGGTTTTGCGTCCTGCTCGGTGCCCCAGTGCTCCAGACAGGCTGGCTCCGTGCTGCTGGGCCTCTCCCGGTCCCTCTGAGCAGGGCTGCAGCCGAGTCTTCAGAACAGCCCCAATTCCCCAAAACAGCCCCCAAAACAGCCCGGCGCTGTCTGTGTGGGGAACATCAAACCCACACCAAGGAATGGCTTTGCCCAGTGCCCCGGGATGGAGCAGCCCCGGCCTGCTCCACCAGAGCCCAGGGCGG
This sequence comes from Lonchura striata, assembly GCF_050655825.1. NCBI lineage: Eukaryota > Metazoa > Chordata > Aves > Passeriformes > Estrildidae > Lonchura > Lonchura striata. The sequence goes on from NC_140729.1 coordinate 8,020,490, forward strand.
CTCTGGGAGCCCTGAGGGCACGAGAGAAGGAAACTTCAGCGTGAGGGTCTGCAGCGGCCAGGGGAACACCAGCGCCTCCGAGCCGCCCTGCCAGACACGTACGGCCCTCCACCACCCTCGCAGTGGTGCGGGAATGTGCTCGCTGCTGAGGGCGGCCTCGCGGCTCGGCGAGCAGCTCGGGCAGGGCCGCCGCTGTCCGCTCCGTGCGGAGCGCAGCCTCCTCCGGACGCGGCCGTGAGGCGGTCTGGGCCCTCGGGTGTCGCCTCCGGCAGAATCAGCGGCTCGGTGGAGCTCACACGAAGCTCTCCCTGGGGCGGGACAGCCCTTGCCCGTGGGGTGTCGGGCGGGCCCCGGGCCGGCCGAGGGTTGCCCGGCTGAGCCCGGGGCCGCCCCTGACGTGGGGCTCTGGGGCAGAGTCCGGCCCGCGGTGCCCAGCAGGGATGCGCGGTTCTGTCTGTGCTCGGGCAGCACCAGAGTAGAGTTTTTCCCTGCTACAGTACCTACGCTACCCCGCGAAAGAGCATCGCTCAGGTTTGACAGGAGGAGAAATCTGTGTGGCCGTCAGCTATCACCTATGGCCCGGTCAGGATACTGATGGATTTTCTGACCTATTCGCTAGGGTCGTGTAAAATGTTAAACTGCAGATGCTTTCTGAAAGCAACTAGTGCTTTGAATGGTACAATCTGGATTACAGAAGCTTTATGTAGTGTTAGGCTGTGAACCACAATAGGTTTGTTCTACAAGTTAATAGGGATATGCCAGATCATGTTACACTTCTGTTTTATCTTCTGTTTTGACCCTATGGCAAGCATCAGTTGGGTTTATTTAGCTCTTTATTAGCCCTTTATTTAGCTCTTAGCATTTTTCACATTTTGTGTGAAAAATGAATTAACTTTTAGGTAGATATTTTTAAAGAGGAAAAATGTATTTGTGCCTATTGATGCTGCAGTGATTTGTGGTTTTGAGACCCATCTTGCAAAATACCACATGCTGAGGCTGATTGTCATAGCTCTGAAGCCAGCCCTGGGTATGGAATGCTTTTCATTCTTTGGAGTGTTCATTCCAGGCAGTTCTGTGTAACGAGATCTTTACAGAGCATGGAAGATGCCTCTAGGGGAAGTCTCCATTTTGATTGCTGTGCCTAGACTAATTCTGATACTCCTGAGTTTGCTGTCAGGTTTTTACGATGCTGAAATGTGTGTTTTCCAGGTTCCTGTGTGGGCTATTTTTCACTAAGAATCTAGAAAATATCTTGGCTTTTCGTGGGGTTTAGTGCAAAATAGGTTTGACTGTAGGAACCATGAAGAGAGCCTGACAGAGGAATGGTTGAACGACAAGGGACATGATACTGTAAAATTAATCCAAATAGGGAGGGCTACGTGACTGCTGCAAAGTTTGCATGGCCCTGAAGAGTAGATAGTGTGCAGAAAACAGGATATTGAAACTGCTTGGTATGTAGAAGTAGATAGAGAAGAACAAAAGAGTACTAAGCTGTTCTAACTGCAAGGCCAGCTGGACAGGCATGTATCGATCATAAAGATACTTTTAAGATAATAGTACAAGTCACATAGCAACCAATCATGAGCTTGGCTTTTGCAATATGTATGAGCTAATTAACGAACATATATAAACTGTGTAATCTGTCACAATAAACTGAGACTTGATGATCATGATATCATGAGTCTTGTCTCCCGCGGCATTTTCCCTCTAACAACTGGCGCCCGAAAGCAGGGACCTGATCCGAGCCTAAGGCGAGAGGGGTGCTGCGTTGGAGTGCGGGTCCTGCGGCTGGAAGGACGGCGAAAATAAAGAGAAGAGGCGAAACGCTCTGCTCCGCGCCCTGAGTGACCGTAGAAGCGGGCTCAGCCGATACGTGCTGCCGAAGCCTGAAGGAGCCAGCAACGGTACGGACGTAATCATGGAAAGGCAAGCAGCATATGATTTATTTAGTGCTTCTCTTAGAAAAAGGCAGATTAGGGGGATTGACTTAGATAAGGATCTCCCTTCGCTATTGCATCATGCTGAGTCTTACGGCTTTTTCGTTAACCCCCATAGTGTTCATAAACTTTCAAAATGGAGAAGATATAGGGATAAGTTGTGGGAATTAGTGTTAGATGAGGATAAACCGGGCAAGAAAATGAGTAAACTTTGGAGAGTGGTTGATAACGAATTGTTAATGTGTCAGGCAGAAAAGAGGGCGGTGGAAGTGATACGGACAGCTCTGGAGAAAAATAAGGAATGTAAACCCTCGCTTCTCTCCAGTGAGCCAAACCCTCCGGTTCTCACAAATTTTCCCATTCCCATCTCTGCTTCTGAAATGCCTGTACCTCCCATAGACACTAGTAGCATTGAGGTGCTGGAAATTGAGATCCAAATTGCTTTATGGCAACGGGACTGGGATCCCAAATTCACTTTTTGTGAACGGGAATCAGGTAGAACGGAGCGGGCGCGGGGCCAGACAGAGCGGGGCCGGCCAGCACCGAGCCGGAGGCGAGCCCGGGGCGGAGCGGACATCAGCCGAGAGACGGAAGGCTCCTTGCTGCCGAGCAGCAGCGCAAGGGGGGAGAGGGGCGTTCCTGGGGCTCAGCCGCGCTGGAGCCGGAGCAGGCGGGGCGCGGCCGTGGCGGGGGTGTCTCTTCTCCCATCCACAAGGTGACACAACAAGGACGGGAGCGAGGCGGCGCCGCCCCTCATCTCCCCGCAGCGCCCAGCAATGGCGGCGGAGATGGCGGCACAGTCCTGGTTGCCATGGCAGCGACAACGCCGAGAGCAGCAGCGCCGCCGGTGGCGGGATCGCAACACTACAGCAAAAATTTCAACAGCATCTTCCCAATTTCTTACAAGAGTCAGAGACGTAATGAAAAAGTACAGCAATACCGAGTGTTTTCCAAGATACCAAGAAGGATGAACATTATGTGAATCAATGTTATTTCAAATATGATATAGATAAAAATCACTGTATAAAGATAGAAATTTTAGTAATTATTTAATTACCAAAAATGTCTCTGAAAACAAAGAGTTAAGAAAATGTCATCTGATGGAATTTTAGTATTGAGTTTGTAATCTCCGTCTTTGGGTTTTTATAGATAATAATATAAGTAATAGTAATTTTTAAGTTTTATAGATAATACGATAAATAGTGATTGTTAAGTTTTTGTAAGTAATGATAAGTAGTGATTGTTACTAATGTTATATGAGTGCTTTAAAAGGATTGTCTTAAACTATTTTAAACATTTCTTGTTAATAGGTTGATCATAAAATGCGAGTTGTCTGATTTTTGTGATAAGAATTATTATTAAGGTATTAAGGTATTAAGGTGTTGTTATAGTATTTACAGTCAGTTTTCATATGTTTTATTGTCTCTTTAGGTGATTGATTACAAGATATTTTTTCAGGATCCTGTGTTTTTGATTTTTTAACTACTCATGTGTTTTCTTTATCCAATATTTTATGCAGCTGCAATTCATCTTCCTTTAAAAATTCATTGTCCAAATTTTAGTTCAAGATTTCAGACTTCAAATTTTCAGATTTCTGAAGAAAGGGTTTGTTGTATTTAGAGAATTTTTGTCTTGAAAGAGATTTTAGACAGGTTCAATTATTTGATAGTTTGATAAAGTTTTAATAATAAGGTTTTTTACTTATAACTGTTATTTCTAGGACTTTTGTTTTATAATGTGTTAAAACATATCCTCCAATTAGAGTTTGAGCTCTGGCCAAGCTCTGGCTCTACGTGGATGGTGTGATTGACCCAGGTGTTTTCTGCATCAAAAAGTATTCAAGTCCTTTTGGCTTGACAATTTGACCATGTAGGGCAGCTGAGCCTCAAAGGGAGTTTTGGAGAGACATGATCCGGACATGTTTTATCCAAATCTCTGTTGTTTTAAGGTTTATCAGCTGCTGCAGACTCTGGGATGACAATTTGATAGTGTAGCACTTGGTAACTGTGATTTTATATGTAATATTAATTGTGTATTATCTGATTGATTTTTATTTGTTGTTAGTTTCTTTACTATATGCATTATTTTGTTCTTGATGTTTTTTCATGTTTATTATAAAGATGTTGATATTTCCATTTCTTCATGCAAATTTTAGGAAACAGAATTGAGAGAGGACCCTCCAGTCCCTGTGGGGAGTGTTGAGTTTGTTTGTGTTTTAGCAGGTGCAGAATCTGGATAGATTTCATTGAAGAATGTTAAACTTATCAATTTCAAGAGAACACTAATCTCTCCACAAGTAAATCAGAGGATGCACAGCAAAAGTGGATTGTGCAAAGATTTGTGTTTCACCCACAGAAAATTGTAGACTTTAGGTTTTTTCATAAGTGTGTTTTTAATTATGTTATAGACTTTTTTTACTAAGTTTTAATGAGTTTTAGTAATGCCTGTGATTTTTCTGTTCATTTTACCATTGCTTTTCAATGGCAAAAGAAAAAGAGGGACAATCAATTAAATAATCAAAAGCATAACATTAAGTTTATCATAAATATAGTTTGTATTTAGAATTAAGTTTGTTCCTTTCATGTTAAACAGAACAATCAAAACCATGAGAAATATGAAGTGGGGTGCACTTCTGTAATACTAACCTCATTTTTCACCCCACGAGTTGCTTCAGTGCAAGCTCTCACACAATTAAAAATCCTAGCCTACTGGACAGAAAAATAAATTAATATTTCATCTAAAATGTTAAGTGAGCTTGCCACAAATATAGGTAGTATCTGTCATGCAGTTCTGCAAAACAGAGCAGCTGCCACTAATTTACTTCTTCTAGCCCAAGGTCATAGTTGTGAAGAATTTGAAAGAATGTGCTGTATGAACTTATCTGATCACGCTACATCTATCCATAAGCAAATACGAAAATTGACCGAGCTAACTCAACAGTTAAAGGTAGAGGATAGATTAGGTTTAAAAAGATAGCTAAAAGGATTGGGGATCGGACCATAGTTAAGAGACATTATCAAATACGGCATAATAGTTCTAAGCATAATTGTGATACTTTTGCTTGTTTTGCCCTGTGTGTTTACTTGCTTGCAAGGCTTGATGCAGCAGCTTTTGCAGAAAATGCTGAATGCACACCTTCTTGTACAAAAGGAAAACGGGAGAGATGAAGAGAGCCTGACAGAGGAATGGTTGAACGACAAGGGACATGATACTGTAAAATTAATCCAAATAGGGAGGGCTACGTGACTGCTGCAAAGTTTGCATGGCCCTGAAGAGTAGATAGTGTGCAGAAAACAGGATATTGAAACTGCTTGGTATGTAGAAGTAGATAGAGAAGAACAAAAGAGTACTAAGCTGTTCTAACTGCAAGGCCAGCTGGACAGGCATGTATCGATCATAAAGATACTTTTAAGATAATAGTACAAGTCACATAGCAACCAATCATGAGCTTGGCTTTTGCAATATGTATGAGCTAATTAACGAACATATATAAACTGTGTAATCTGTCACAATAAACTGAGACTTGATGATCATGATATCATGAGTCTTGTCTCCCGCGGCATTTTCCCTCTAACAGAACCACATTGTTGCAAAGATGAAGCATGCAATTAAAGTTCTTTCTAATAATTTGAGATGATTTAAATATATGTCAAATGAAATGCCATAGTCAAGGAACCAAAGCAGTCGAATGAATTGCCTATAAATTCCTTTGGCATGAAGCGTGTTGAGTGAAATGTTTATTTCTTCTAAGCAATAGGTCATAAGAGTGTTTAAATAAAGGTATAGTATATATAATGCACTGGAGCACAATCCATGGATTAGAGTGAAATTTCAACACTCAGTTCCTTTACTTAGAGAAGTCCACCTATGCCCAGATGGATTAATTAATTGTAGTGGTAGAAAATACAGGGTGTAAAACACAGCTGACTGTTGAGCTTAGTATATCACTATGTTGTAGAGAAACTCAAGAATCAAGAAAATTCTAAATAAGTAAATGCTAATTTGTCATGCAGTACTATGGTATTTTCAGGCAGCTAATCAAGAAAATTTGAATTGGAAGACCGTCAAACTTGTTTCATACAATAAAACTCTGAGAGACTTATCTACAAATAGAAACACAAGGAGCATCCTTTTTTGTACTCAGCAAAGAGCTGGAGTATGTTGTGCTGTTACGGAGGTTTATTTTTATAAACTACTCCAATGAATTTTATAAGCATGTAAAAGATTGTAAGTGCCCTGAAACATGTTTATTCTTGGACTGGCAATTACATACATGGATTCAGTTTTGATTTTCTTTAAAATAAAAATAAAAATATTTCTCTGGAGTAATTTGCTCTCGGTAACAAGAGTCATCTGCAAGAGAAATATCCAAACCAATTTCTGGGCAGTGGAAGTAGCTTTATTTTTTATAACATTCTTAGTACCTGTGACCAGGGTTGGTAGAGTGCCAGTCCTGCCAGCTTTAAGGAGCTGCATGTAAGTGTACCCTCGTTTCCTCAGAATCCCAGGGATGTGGACATTTCTTTGAGATGAGCTTTTAGGAAGCCCCAGAACATCTGGTGGTGTGACATCTTCCTGCATGCTCTGTTTCTGCACGTGATGTTTTCCAGTGCTTTCAAACATCCCTTCCCTTCTGTTTTTTCAGATGGTTATTTAGACCTATCTTGAGAGCTACTCTCTTCAGCCTCAGCTTTATCCAAGATACAATATGGTTATTATATAACCTAGTATTTTTTCATTTTACTTACATTTCATTACATAACCTAGTATTTTACATTGTTACTTGCACAGCAGAATAACTGCAGAACTCTGCTCGATCCAGGTTATACTGAAAACTAAAAAAAATGCTATTTCTACATGCCTGACATTTTTCTTGCATATTTGAGCTTAGGTATTATGTTTGCTCATTTCAGGAGTGCTTCTGAACCACAGTCCAGAAAGAAGAAAAATCTTCTTGGTTGAAGTTGAACATTTGTCTCTAAGAGTAAGAACAAAGCCATGCCAGTGCTTTCAGAAGACTCAGGTAATTCAGCTGCATGCTTTCAACAGAGCAGTGACTGAAATCTTGTCATACCTGTTTCACACATAAAAATAATTTAAATAGGAGTAAAATGTAATAGAATTAAGATAATTCAACTGAAGTTTCTGAGCAATTACCTACAAGAAGGAAGGTGGAATGTAAAAGGTGAAAATTAATAAAGTTTGTCAGGATCAGTTTCCTACTAACCCTAGAGCACCCAAATATACTCTGATAGACCTGAATATACTCTGATAGACTTGAATATATTCTGATAGATCTGAATATATTCTGATAGACCTGAATATATTCTGATAGGCAGAATTGGACCCCTCAGTGTAACAGTGCCTTCTACATGTGCTTACTAAAGATCAGCCTATATATCTCTGCTGCTTGCTGTGTCATTTCTTAATATTTTCTGAACAGGGGTTGATAAACATTGTAAATATCCTTCCTTTTAACTTAAAATAAGTGTCTTTGTTCGAGGCTACTTTACTAGCTTCTCCAGTATGCTGCCCAGGAGAAGTCACAGATAATAAATGATGCTTAGGATTAAAGCAGGAGTGAGTTTGAGTCTCCTGGATCAAAATCCACTCTAAGGTTCGTGGAGAGAATAGCCACAGGAATAGATTTGAACCCCCTCCACCTTTTTATATTTCCTGTTTTGTTTTGGTCCTGTGTTCCCAGACATGGTTCACCGGGAAAAATCTGGCCTTTGTCTGGCTCTGTGTGTTGCAAAATTGGGATATTTAAATATTTTTTTAGAAAACTAGCCACAAGCTTTGATTCCACCACAATGGAAATCTACACTTTATCCTTTCTTCCTCTGGTCAGGCCTGGCTTTTTATAGGTGCCTCAGAGTGGAAGGGGCAGGATAACACTTGTAAGCAAAGCTGCTGGGGAGGTAGAGCTGCTACCTGTGCAAAAAAAGGTCATTCAATCAGTTTGAGAGTCTGCTGTGGTACTAAAATTTCAAATTTGTAAGAGGGGAAACAAAGGGTTCTGGAAACAAGGAGTAATAAACATGAAGTGTTAAATGTGAAAGATAATTTCTTAAGAAATATATATTGCTTTGTTAGATTTTGCCTTAATATGATGGTGTGCTTGACACTTATGAGGGGAGTGTTGCAAAATGAGCTGTGGATAAACACGAGATAATCACAAGTCTCTGCAAATGTGATGATCATCAATGTGATACCCAAATAAATGTAGTGACTGTTAAGACTGCAGTAGAAGGTCCTGTGAGAAATGCTGTGTAGAATGTTTTTGTTCTGTCCTGAATCTAAATTTAGGGTTGCATGAAACTTTGGCCCTTTTGACATCTCAGCTAAGACCTGATTCAAATCATAAAGAGGAAATGGGATTCCTTAGGGATGTCTTCAGTGAAAGAAGTCTCAGCTACCTGATGAAGGTAAAAGTTTGTATTTATTTATGTACATTCTCCTTACAGTTTACTTTTTCTCTGTTCCCTTGATTTATCAACCATTTACTTTGCCAAACCTTTTTTTTAAGAATTCTGTACTGACCAAAGCATATGTGTGCTTAAGAACAAACACTAATAATGTTTGACAATTAATATGTTGAACCTATTAAAACCGAGATCAAGGAGTAGAATGTTGCTGGCAGAGGTTCCAAAAAGTGCAAGAGGCTCCAGGGAATGGGGAAAATATGCAGATGGGATAGAAAACCTAATATCCCATTGAGTATGGGATAGAAAACTTCATATATGGGATAGAAAACCTCACATGCCATTGAATATGGGACAGAAACCCTCACATATGGGATAGAAAACCTCACATTCCATTGCATATGGGATAGAAAACCTAACACCCAACCTATAATAAAATCCCCTAATATAACTTTAGTTGCCAAGTATTGGTTATGCAAAAGCCAGATGATGCCTCTTCACAGAGATAATCTAGTTTATGAATGTATGGGAAATTAATTCAATAGTCCAGTTTTAATTTTTTAATGTGGAGGTGGGTTTTTTTGGGGGTGTTATTTGGTGGGGGTGTTTTGTTTTAATTTTGGTTCTGAGTTTCTTTGGGGTGGGTGTGCTAGGGAAGAAGTAAAGGGTTTGGGTTTGGGTGTTTGCTTTCCAGCCTTAGCACAGGGATGTGGCTTCCTCAGAGAGGGTGGTAAGGATGCTCAGTAGGGGAACATGAGGCACTTTGCCAAAATATTCCTTATGTCTTTGACAGATGTGGAGTCAGTCTGAGTGCCAGCAGTGTCTGCAGGGGAGCTGTGGACAGTTCATCTATCACAACACTAGGGGTGGCACAAAGCTCTTCTGGTCTGCCCACTGCTCAGAAATCCTTGCTCCTGGCTGTGGAACTTCTGGCTGTGGAACTCCTCCTCAGCCTGTGTCCGGCCAATCTTCAGCCTTGAGACTTTCTAGAACGGTGTTCCCTGAGTCATGAGAGTTGAGTTTCAAGTCCCGCACCCAGGGATTCCACTGCTGGGCAGCATAAAACAGTGTTCCCAACTGCTGTCCTCAAGAGCTGTAGCCCCCTGTGACCTGTGTCCCTTCTCCCATCAGAGCTTTGTTTTGCTGGTGCCTGGCTTGGGAGTCCTTGCCTTGCACAGGAGACTGGACTGGACTACAAACACATGCTAACAGTGGTAACAGGCAACTTTATTTACACAACTAAATAAATTTCAGCATTTGTGCATGCAGAGGAGGAAGATTGGCAGGACAGAGGACGCCTTTGACCTGAGGCTGCCTTTGGACGAGCAGGCACTGCCCCAGTATGTAATGGTCATGGTCCACTGCAGCCTGCAGTGGATCCTGTTCATCCTGCTGCCCATGTCTTTTTTCTCATGAGGCCCAGCAGTATCTGGTGCACCCGAGTTAAGAATTTCACCACTATCTGGTATGGATGTGGAGCAGGCAAGAGAGGTTGCATTGACATTGGCTCCTCAGAGGGGTTTGAGGTCGACTCTGGCTCTGGTGTGGCTGTTGCAGTTGAGTGATCAGGAGTGGGAGTACAGCAGCCTGACTCTGTTGGTGCTGACTCTGGCTGCTCCAAGGGGGCTGAGCTGAAGGTTGGCTCTGGTCTTGGAGTAGCTGTTTCAGCTGACTCAGGATATGGAGTGGGAGTAGAGCAGCCTGACTCTGTTGGTGTTGGCTCTGGCTGCTCAAAAGAGGTTGAGCTGAAGGTTGGCTCTGGTGCTGGAGTGGCTGTTTCAGCTGACTCTGGACATGGAGTGGGAGTAGAGCAGCCTGACTCTGTTGGTGTTGGCTCTGGCTGCTCAAAAGGGGTTGAGCTGAAGGTTGGCTCTGGTGCTGGAGTGGCTGTTTCAGCTGACTCTGGACATGGAGTGGGAGTAGAGCAGCCTGACTCTGTTGGTGTTGGCTCTGGCTGCTCAAAAGGGGTTGAGCTGAAGGTTGGCTCTGGTGCTGGAGTGGCTGTTTCAGCTGACTCTGGACATGGAGTGGGAGTGGAGCAGCCTGACTCTGTTGGTGTTGGCTCTGGCTGCTCAAAAGGGGTTGAGCTGAAGGTTGGCTCTGGTGCTGGAGTGGCTGTTTCAGCTGACTCTGGACATGGAGTGGGAGTAGAGCAGTTTGACTCTGTTGGTGTTGGCTCTGGCTGCTCAAAAGAGGTTGAGCTGAAGGTTGGCTCTGGTGCTGGAGTGGCTGTTTCAGCTGACTCTGGACATGGAGTGGGAGTAGAGCAGCCTGACTCTGTTGGTGCTGACTCTGGCTGCTCCAAGGGGGCTGAGCTGAAGGTTGGCTCTGGTCTTGGAGTAGCTGTTTCAGCTGACTCTGGACATGGAGTGGGAGTAGAGCAGCCTGACTCTGTTGGTGCTGACTCTGGCTGCTCCAAGGGGGCTGAGCTGAAGGTTGGCTCTGGTCTTGGAGTAGGTGTTTCAGCTGACTCAGGATATGGAGTGGGAGTAGAGCAGTTTGACTCTGTCAGTGTTGGCTCTGGCTGCTCAAGAGGGGTTGAGATGTAGGTTGTCTCTGGTGCTAGAGTGTCTGTTCCAGGTGGACGCATGCCCATCTGAATCAGGATCCAGTTGTAGAAGTACTGAGTGGAGGTGTAGACTCCCGGGCGTTTTGTTCTGACACAGCCTTTTCCCCAGCTGGTCACTCCAACAAGCCAAAAGTAGCCAGCATGGTTATCTTTGCACACCAGAGGCCCTCCACTGTCACCCTGCAACAGAGGAAAGAGGATTAGGGTGCTGTTGGGTGGCTGCTGTCAGCACTAGAGGCCTGTTTCTCTCTTGCAGCCCCTGCCACAGCTGTATTCATGGTACAAAAAGGCTTTGCTCAGGTGCTGGAGTCTCAAGAACCTTAGCTGGGAACAGGGTGGGTGTCTGTGAAGGCCCCCTTTTGTATCTGCACAGTGATCCTGGATGGGCAGAGCATAGATCATCCAGAATCTGGATCTGTGGGCTGCTGAGAACACTGGATGGGCTTTCTGGGCAGAGGGGCAGGCCTGGGGAACACGGTCACTTGGCAAGGAAACTCCAGCAGTGGAGGAAAAGTGGTTTGCCAGACAAAGCCCATGGTGACGGGGTACCTTCGCTGCTGGCTCCCAGCACTCATACCTGGCAGGTGTCCATGCCACCCCGTGGGTAGCCAGCACACAGGTTGTGGGTGTGGATGGCCCCAGCGTACCGACGGCTGCTGTTAACCAGCCGGATATCCAGGAGACGGACCTTGGCTTCCTGCAGGACATCACTCGGACCCTGAGCTGCAAGCACAGGAAGGAATGGGCACCCAGCAGCTCTTTGCCAGTTCCACTCCCCTGTCTGGGGGTGAACTCATTCCCTAGGGCTTGGCTTTGCCTCTGGAGCAGTTGTTGAAGCGCTGTGTCCTTTCTGTCTGCCTTTGGGGAGCAGGCCAGGCCCAGCTCTCCAGAGGCATACATCCTACAGCCTGACTTTGGTTTGTGCTGTCAGGAAGCCAAACCCATCTTGCTGGTGTGCCCAGCTCACCCTCAGGGCCCTTTTTGGGAACTCACCTTTTGCAGTGGCAGAACCCCAGCCAGCAATGTAGCAGGTTTTCAGCTCTGACACTGTGAGCGAGGCGTTGGGCACGCAGGCAAGCTGGACGTAGTCACTGCACTCCACGGGCTTGTCCAGCTCCAGCAGGGCGATGTCGTTCTGCTGGGAATCAGCCGTGTACTCCTGGTGGGCCAGGAGCCGCTTGATGTGGCGCACCTGAGTTTCAGGGCCCAGATGGGTCAGCTTGGTGGCCCCGATCAGCACACGCCACATGGTGACATTCCTGCAAGGCAGAGAGGGGTCTGAGGAAGAGCAGAGCCGTGTGCTGTTGATGCCTTAGGATTTTAGCTTTTGTATTTTTCATCCATTTGTAATCCTGCAGTTTTTTACTGTATAACTAAATTCTGCACACAGTGTGAGCTGCTGCTGCTTTCCCATTCTGGTCACAAAAATTCCTCTCCAGGCCTGGCAATCAAGGATACCTCACTGCCTCAGGCCTCGAGAGATGGAAACAAAAGTGAGTTGAGGGGAGCAAACTGGGGGTAAATGACTTCATTACCTGAAGCTGTAATTAGAAGATTAACCCTAAATATGCAAATGGACCAAATTTATAGGTGTGAAAACCTTTGACCCGTGGTCAATTTTGGGTTGTAGCACTTGGGGGGGTCTTTTGTTTTGCCTAAAATGGACCTGGAGGCCCTTCAATAAATATAATCACTTTTTATTCCTTGTCTGGCCTGTTTTTAGGTAGTCCTGAAAAGGCATCACTGTGGCAGCTCAGCACTTCCCTTCCTTCTGCTTCTCAAGGCAGAGAGGAAAGCAGGGCAATGAGGAGTGTGACTGCCCTAGCATGCCTTAGGCTCCAGGAATGCCACACTGGAGGCTGCTGGGCAGCAGTGGCACGAGCCCAGCCTTCTGAGCAGTCCCTCAGTTGGGCCCCGTAGTATTGAGGTGCTGCAGGCTGGGCAACTGTTTGTGTGGTGAGGATACCCTCATTCCCTGCTCCTCCTTACCTGGCCTGGAGGAAGCAATGGGCTGCTGTGAGGACCCACTGTGGGCTGATGAGGGACCCTCCACATGTATGGCCGGTGCCTATTTTCCTGGGGTCCTGGATGCTGACAATCCAGGGCCAGGCCCCTGGCAGGGCACCTGTGCCAGTCACAATTCGGTAGTCAGCATCTATGGAGTTGTAGTCAGAAGCCATGGGCCGGAGCCCACAGGTCCCTCTGGAAGCACAAAATCATTACTGCCCTTCTGTTCCAGTACCTGGGTGCTGGCAAGGAGGCTCCCACATGGGGTTTGGGGTATGGCAATGGGGGACAAGCACCCTCCTAGAGCCTGGGGCCATACCTGCAGTTGCCCCAGGTACCATGTGCAGGTCTGTACACAGCCAGCAGGATGAAGAGGTACAGGTACAGAAGATTCATCGCTGTCAGCAGCATCTGTCAGCTGAAAGAGACAAAAGCTTGTCTCTTCCAGTGCAGTCTCTGACGAGTGCTGCAGCAACTGCACTGTCCATGGCACCTGGGGCTGATGTCACAGAGTGGGTGGTTCCAGGTTCTGGGCACAGTGTCCTCAGAGGGCAGGGAAAGGCCACAGCCTCACAGAACCACAGAATGGTTTGGGCTGGAAGGGACCTTGAAGGTTGTGAAAGGCAAAAGGGGTCCCTTGCCTCGCACATGCAAAACGACACCATGGGCAGACAAATCTGGCACAGAGGGAAAGTCACTCCAAAGGCAGTGTTTGGTCAGAGAGGGTGCTCAGAGCCACCACACGATGGAGAAAACTAGCACATCAAAGCTAGAAAGAGGACAGGAAGGAACAATGCCATGTGCAAACTACTTGGGGGGATGCTTCAAGGCACATAAGCCTTAGCTGATGGAACAAACCTGGAAACTCCTGAGTGTTGCAAGAGGAATTGCTGACCATGGCAGAGTGCGAGAAGCTGACAGGAGTTTCAATGCCATGAGGAAGCCTTTCTGAGTCTGTTTATACATTCTCCATGTCTGGAGCAGGGTGAGTACTGCAAATGCCTCAGTGCTGCCTCTTGCTTTGGAGACTGGTGCTGGAGGTCATGGCTGCAGAAAACAAGGGACTGAGATGGAGAGTGCTCATGCACTCACTTTTGTGGTTTGGGAATGGCATTCCCCAGTCTGGTGTTTCCACTGGAACACTGCAAACCACTGCTCCTCACTCCCTTCTCCCTCTCCCCTCCCTTCTCTGGTGGGCTTGAGAATAGAACTGGAAGCACAAAAGTTAAAGACTGTGGGTTGAGACAAGAACAATATAATGGAAACAGCAATGAAACAAGAAAATGAGCAGTAACCGCAACAATATTAATAATGGACTGGGACAATTCACATGCAACCATCCACCCCATAGAGCCTGGCAGTACCCAACCAGGCTGTCATGCATGTTATCCAGCGGAGATTTCTTCCCTGTCCCTGGAAAATGTTGTGGAGTGGTTCAGAACAACCTCCACGTCCTGGCCATGCCCTGTCCTGGTTATGGCAAAAATTTACCCCATCCTGGCCAGAACCAGGACATTCACCCTCATGATCTGCCCCACAGCTTTGGAATCTGTGCCAGAGGGTCTGGCAGGGCAGGGAGGGCAGTCACCAGGGATTGGCAGACGTTGGAAACTCCTTATCCCTCTCTCTGGCCCCTGGTTTTCCTTGTTTTATGGAATGGAAGAACACATGTCCAACTCCTCCCAGTATCTCCTTCACTGGAAATCCTCCGTGCTTTGATTCCTTCTCTGACATTCTGCTGCACCTGGGGAATGCAGTGGGAAAACCCAAGGCTTTGTGTGAAGGTCACTCCCTCAGCACTTCACCTGAGGTGCACAGGAAGGCTGCCCTGGCTCTACCACACCTCATCCAGAACACCTGGAAGCTCTTCCCTCCCCATTCACACACTCCCCTGCCTTGTCCTCCTCATCCCACAGGGATGCACAGAGGGGCTACCACACTTCACGGTTTGGTAGCCCTGATACCACACTCCTGACTGGAATGGGGTGACCCTGGGGCAGTTTTGGCCTGCATCAGTTCCATGTCCTGCCTCAGCACACCCAGGTTCTCTGTTGGCGTCTGTGCTCATCTCTGCAGCTTTGCTGTCCTGCACCAGGAGTTTGCTGAATAAAATCATCCTCTAGAAAGGACATGTGACACAAGCCCAGGAGTAAGCAGCACCATGGGAGAGTTCAGCAAGGTGCCCTGGGGACAGCCAGGCCAGGCAGGGGAAGGTGGGGGGACCACGGCCTCACTGAAGCAGCCACATTGTACAGCACAAAAAATAAAGCTAAATAAATGCTGGGATGAAATACAGCACTGCTGGGACTGCTCCATTTAGCAAATAACAGTTGTGGGGGAGATTTACAGATGTACTGGGTACATCTGGGAACTGGGGCTCCTGCTGGAAGTCTTCAATCTTGAAGCTCCCAGTTCCCAAAGCTGGTAAATCCTTCCCAGCAATGGCTCCTGAGGCAGGGAGAGGGGTGGAAAGCCAAGGATGGGGCAGAGATCAGAAGGAGCTGGGGAGCTCAGAGAGGTCTTCAAGGGGAAGAGGATTTGTCTGAAAGGCCCTCACTTTTCTGGTCATCTTGGCAACTCTGGCAGGTTTAACAGGAGGTTTGTCTGGAAACAAGACAGGGACATATTGGCATGATGGGTGCTGGCATATTCCAGTCTTAGGCTTTGCAGAGAGAGATTTGCTGTTTCCCCATAGGCCACAGAGGATTTTAATATGAGGTGAACTCCCCAAGCTTGCATCCACCCTGTTCCATGGCCTCTGGCTCTGAGAAATGCTCTCCTGTGCACCCTGCTTCATTCCCTCAGATCAATGGCTGATGTGCCAGCAGCTCCTGCTCCAGAAGGGCAGCACATGATGAAGGTGCCACCCCTGCAGCTGAAAAGAAGGTTCCTTTTGCCATGGCATTCCAGGAGGTCATAAGACACATCATCAATGGAGTCTGAAAAAAAGAAAAATTAGAAGTTGAGGCAGCTGCATTTACCAGTGTGGGCAGTCCAGAGAGAACTGCCTGGACCTGACCCAGTTTGTGGATCAGAGCCAGAAATAGGTTCCCTTAGCTAGAAATGAGACCTCTCTACCCAGAGAGCCAGCTGCTTGCCATTCCATTGCTCCCTGGCCACAAGCAGCACTTCATCCATGAGCTCTCACCCCACAGAGCCCCTAGGTAACCCTGAAAAGACTCCTTCAGTATCAGGGGCTGCAAGAGACCTCTAGATGAGCAGCTAGAGGATTAGGTGAGGAGAAGAACTGAAATAAAATGCGTGTTTTTCCCTGGATTTGTGGAAGACAACAAGAAAGAAATACAGGACCCCAAAAAACAAACCCACTCGATGGGAGAGGCAGGTGAGCACCTCTGGTTCAGGAATTACAGAATGCACTCAACTGCAGCTTGCAGACAAGGATCCTGGCACGTTCCAGCAGCCAGCACTGCCACCTGATCCCAGCATCCCTCTGCCCCATGGATTTACACAGGACCCCAAAGCCCCAGTGGTCAGTGAAAGGAAAACATCCAACTGTCCACACTTGGCAACCTACTCCTGGGTTCTGCAGCCTGTGGAGAAAGACAAATTCCCTCACTAGAAAACTAAGCAGGTTTGAGCTGGGCTTTCTCAAAGCACACTAAAGGCAGAGGTGGGCTTCTCCGTGCTGTTTGGGAAGTGGCACATGAACCACACGGGAATCAGAGAGAGATTATCAACTCCAGAGGCACTGCTGAGCGCAGCCTCTCCTGACTCCAGCTGGGCTCCAGCCCCGAGGTGACCTGTGCCTCCAAACAGAGGGGCCAGAGTGACCTGCACTGACCAGGCCGGCCACAGCTCCGTGTCACACTGACCACTGCAGCGTCCAGCCAGTCCCTCCAGAGGCTCTTCCAATCTCCACCTCCACCTTACAGGGGCATGGAACGCCGCTGATCACACCCGCTGCTCCCTGACCTGCAGCCAGAGGAAGATTTCCTCATTTGCTGCTGTGGCCAGTGGCACCTCTCTGTAGCAGGTTTTGCGTCCTGCTCGGTGCCCCAGTGCTCCAGACAGGCTGGCTCCGTGCTGCTGGGCCTCTCCCGGTCCCTCTGAGCAGGGCTGCAGCCGAGTCTTCAGAACAGCCCCAATTCCCCAAAACAGCCCCCAAAACAGCCCGGCGCTGTCTGTGTGGGGAACATCAAACCCACACCAAGGAATGGCTTTGCCCAGTGCCCCGGGATGGAGCAGCCCCGGCCTGCTCCACCAGAGCCCAGGGCGGCTCTGGGAGCCCTGAGGGCACGAGAGAAGGAAACTTCAGCGTGAGGGTCTGCAGCGGCCAGGGGAACACCAGCGCCTCCGAGCCGCCCTGCCAGACACGTACGGCCCTCCACCACCCTCGCAGTGGTGCGGGAATGTGCTCGCTGCTGAGGGCGGCCTCGCGGCTCGGCGAGCAGCTCGGGCAGGGCCGCCGCTGTCCGCTCCGTGCGGAGCGCAGCCTCCTCCGGACGCGGCCGTGAGGCGGTCTGGGCCCTCGGGTGTCGCCTCCGGCAGAATCAGCGGCTCGGTGGAGCTCACACGAAGCTCTCCCTGGGGCGGGACAGCCCTTGCCCGTGGGGTGTCGGGCGGGCCCCGGGCCGGCCGAGGGTTGCCCGGCTGAGCCCGGGGCCGCCCCTGACGTGGGGCTCTGGGGCAGAGTCCGGCCCGCGGTGCCCAGCAGGGATGCGCGGTTCTGTCTGTGCTCGGGCAGCACCAGAGTAGAGTTTTTCCCTGCTACAGTACCTACGCTACCCCGCGAAAGAGCATCGCTCAGGTTTGACAGGAGGAGAAATCTGTGTGGCCGTCAGCTATCACCTATGGCCCGGTCAGGATACTGATGGATTTTCTGACCTATTCGCTAGGGTCGTGTAAAATGTTAAACTGCAGATGCTTTCTGAAAGCAACTAGTGCTTTGAATGGTACAATCTGGATTACAGAAGCTTTATGTAGTGTTAGGCTGTGAACCACAATAGGTTTATTCTACAAGTTAATAGGGATATGCCAGATCATGTTACACTTCTGTTTTATCTTCTGTTTTGACCCTATGGCAAGCATCAGTTGGGTTTATTTAGCTCTTTATTAGCCCTTTATTTAGCTCTTAGCATTTTTCACATTTTGTGTGAAAAATGAATTAACTTTTAGGTAGATATTTTTAAAGAGGAAAAATGTATTTGTGCCTATTGATGCTGCAGTGATTTGTGGTTTTGAGACCCATCTTGCAAAATACCACATGCTGAGGCTGATTGTCATAGCTCTGAAGCCAGCCCTGGGTATGGAATGCTTTTCATTCTTTGGAGTGTTCATTCCAGGCAGTTCTGTGTAACGAGATCTTTACAGAGCATGGAAGATGCCTCTAGGGGAAGTCTCCATTTTGATTGCTGTGCCTAGACTAATTCTGATACTCCTGAGTTTGCTGTCAGGTTTTTACGATGCTGAAATGTGTGTTTTCCAGGTTCCTGTGTGGGCTATTTTTCACTAAGAATCTAGAAAATATCTTGGCTTTTCGTGGGGTTTAGTGCAAAATAGGTTTGACTGTAGGAACCACATTGTTGCAAAGATGAAGCATGCAATTAAAGTTCTTTCTAATAATTTGAGATGATTTAAATATATGTCAAATGAAATGCCATAGTCAAGGAACCAAAGCAGTCGAATGAATTGCCTATAAATTCCTTTGGCATGAAGCGTGTTGAGTGAAATGTTTATTTCTTCTAAGCAATAGGTCATAAGAGTGTTTAAATAAAGGTATAGTATATATAATGCACTGGAGCACAATCCATGGATTAGAGTGAAATTTCAACACTCAGTTCCTTTACTTAGAGAAGTCCACCTATGCCCAGATGGATTAATTAATTGTAGTGGTAGAAAATACAGGGTGTAAAACACAGCTGACTGTTGAGCTTAGTATATCACTATGTTGTAGAGAAACTCAAGAATCAAGAAAATTCTAAATAAGTAAATGCTAATTTGTCATGCAGTACTATGGTATTTTCAGGCAGCTAATCAAGAAAATTTGAATTGGAAGACCGTCAAACTTGTTTCATACAATAAAACTCTGAGAGACTTATCTACAAATAGAAACACAAGGAGCATCCTTTTTTGTACTCAGCAAAGAGCTGGAGTATGTTGTGCTGTTACGGAGGTTTATTTTTATAAACTACTCCAATGAATTTTATAAGCATGTAAAAGATTGTAAGTGCCCTGAAACATGTTTATTCTTGGACTGGCAATTACATACATGGATTCAGTTTTGATTTTCTTTAAAATAAAAATAAAAATATTTCTCTGGAGTAATTTGCTCTCGGTAACAAGAGTCATCTGCAAGAGAAATATCCAAACCAATTTCTGGGCAGTGGAAGTAGCTTTATTTTTTATAACATTCTTAGTACCTGTGACCAGGGTTGGTAGAGTGCCAGTCCTGCCAGCTTTAAGGAGCTGCATGTAAGTGTACCCTCGTTTCCTCAGAATCCCAGGGATGTGGACATTTCTTTGAGATGAGCTTTTAGGAAGCCCCAGAACATCTGGTGGTGTGACATCTTCCTGCATGCTCTGTTTCTGCACGTGATGTTTTCCAGTGCTTTCAAACATCCCTTCCCTTCTGTTTTTTCAGATGGTTATTTAGACCTATCTTGAGAGCTACTCTCTTCAGCCTCAGCTTTATCCAAGATACAATATGGTTATTATATAACCTAGTATTTTTTCATTTTACTTACATTTCATTACATAACCTAGTATTTTACATTGTTACTTGCACAGCAGAATAACTGCAGAACTCTGCTCGATCCAGGTTATACTGAAAACTAAAAAAAATGCTATTTTTACATGCCTGACATTTTTCTTGCATATTTGAGCTTAGGTATTATGTTTGCTCATTTCAGGAGTGCTTCTGAACCACAGTCCAGAAAGAAGAAAAATCTTCTTGGTTGAAGTTGAACATTTGTCTCTAAGAGTAAGAACAAAGCCATGCCAGTGCTTTCAGAAGACTCAGGTAATTCAGCTGCATGCTTTCAACAGAGCAGTGACTGAAATCTTGTCATACCTGTTTCACACATAAAAATAATTTAAATAGGAGTAAAATGTAATAGAATTAAGATAATTCAACTGAAGTTTCTGAGCAATTACCTACAAGAAGGAAGGTGGAATGTAAAAGGTGAAAATTAATAAAGTTTGTCAGGATCAGTTTCCTACTAACCCTAGAGCACCCAAATATACTCTGATAGACCTGAATATACTCTGATAGACTTGAATATATTCTGATAGATCTGAATATATTCTGATAGACCTGAATATATTCTGATAGGCAGAATTGGACCCCTCAGTGTAACAGTGCCTTCTACATGTGCTTACTAAAGATCAGCCCATATATCTCTGCTGCTTGCTGTGTCATTTCTTAATATTTTCTGAACAGGGGTTGATAAACATTGTAAATATCCTTCCTTTTAACTTAAAATAAGTGTCTTTGTTCGAGGCTACTTTACTAGCTTCTCCAGTATGCTGCCCAGGAGAAGTCACAGATAATAAATGATGCTTAGGATTAAAGCAGGAGTGAGTTTGAGTCTCCTGGATCAAAATCCACTCTAAGGTTCGTGGAGAGAATAGCCACAGGAATAGATTTGAACCCCCTCCACCTTTTTATATTTCCTGTTTTGTTTTGGTCCTGTGTTCCCAGACATGGTTCACCGGGAAAAATCTGGCCTTTGTCTGGCTCTGTGTGTTGCAAAATTGGGATATTTAAATATTTTTTTAGAAAACTAGCCACAAGCTTTGATTCCACCACAATGGAAATCTACACTTTATCCTTTCTTCCTCTGGTCAGGCCTGGCTTTTTATAGGTGCCTCAGAGTGGAAGGGGCAGGATAACACTTGTAAGCAAAGCTGCTGGGGAGGTAGAGCTGCTACCTGTGCAAAAAAAGGTCATTCAATCAGTTTGAGAGTCTGCTGTGGTACTAAAATTTCAAATTTGTAAGAGGGGAAACAAAGGGTTCTGGAAACAAGGAGTAATAAACATGAAGTGTTAAATGTGAAAGATAATTTCTTAAGAAATATATATTGCTTTGTTAGATTTTGCCTTAATATGATGGTGTGCTTGACACTTATGAGGGGAGTGTTGCAAAATGAGCTGTGGATAAACACGAGATAATCACAAGTCTCTGCAAATGTGATGATCATCAATGTGATACCCAAATAAATGTAGTGACTGTTAAGACTGCAGTAGAAGGTCCTGTGAGAAATGCTGTGTAGAATGTTTTTGTTCTGTCCTGAATCTAAATTTAGGGTTGCATGAAACTTTGGCCCTTTTGACATCTCAGCTAAGACCTGATTCAAATCATAAAGAGGAAATGGGATTCCTTAGGGATGTCTTCAGTGAAAGAAGTCTCAGCTACCTGATGAAGGTAAAAGTTTGTATTTATTTATGTACATTCTCCTTACAGTTTACTTTTTCTCTGTTCCCTTGATTTATCAACCATTTACTTTGCCAAACCTTTTTTTTAAGAATTCTGTACTGACCAAAGCATATGTGTGCTTAAGAACAAACACTAATAATGTTTGACAATTAATATGTTGAACCTATTAAAACCGAGATCAAGGAGTAGAATGTTGCTGGCAGAGGTTCCAAAAAGTGCAAGAGGCTCCAGGGAATGGGGAAAATATGCAGATGGGATAGAAAACCTAATATCCCATTGAGTATGGGATAGAAAACTTCATATATGGGATAGAAAACCTCACATGCCATTGAATATGGGACAGAAACCCTCACATATGGGATAGAAAACCTCACATTCCATTGCATATGGGATAGAAAACCTAACACCCAACCTATAATAAAATCCCCTAATATAACTTTAGTTGCCAAGTATTGGTTATGCAAAAGCCAGATGATGCCTCTTCACAGAGATAATCTAGTTTATGAATGTATGGGAAATTAATTCAATAGTCCAGTTTTAATTTTTTAATGTGGAGGTGGGTTTTTTGGGGGGTGTTATTTGGTGGGGGTGTTTTGTTTTAATTTTGGTTCTGAGTTTCTTTGGGGTGGGTGTGCTAGGGAAGAAGTAAAGGGTTTGGGTTTGGGTGTTTGCTTTCCAGCCTTAGCACAGGGATGTGGCTTCCTCAGAGAGGGTGGTAAGGATGCTCAGTAGGGGAACATGAGGCACTTTGCCAAAATATTCCTTATGTCTTTGACAGATGTGGAGTCAGTCTGAGTGCCAGCAGTGTCTGCAGGGGAGCTGTGGACAGTTCATCTATCACAACACTGGGGGTGGCACAAAGCTCTTCTGGTCTGCCCACTGCTCAGAAATCCTTGCTCCTGGCTGTGGAACTTCTGGCTGTGGAACTCCTCCTCAGCCTGTGTCCGGCCAATCTTCAGCCTTGAGACTTTCTAGAACGGTGTTCCCTGAGTCATGAGAGTTGAGTTTCAAGTCCCGCACCCAGGGATTCCACTGCTGGGCAGCATAAAACAGTGTTCCCAACTGCTGTCCTCAAGAGCTGTAGCCCCCTGTGACCTGTGTCCCTTCTCCCATCAGAGCTTTGTTTTGCTGGTGCCTGGCTTGGGAGTCCTTGCCTTGCACAGGAGACTGGACTGGACTACAAACACATGCTAACAGTGGTAACAGGCAACTTTATTTACACAACTAAATAAATTTCAGCATTTGTGCATGCAGAGGAGGAAGATTGGCAGGACAGAGGACGCCTTTGACCTGAGGCTGCCTTTGGACGAGCAGGCACTGCCCCAGTATGTAATGGTCATGGTCCACTGCAGCCTGCAGTGGATCCTGTTCATCCTGCTGCCCATGTCTTTTTTCTCATGAGGCCCAGCAGTATCTGGTGCACCCGAGTTAAGAATTTCACCACTATCTGGTATGGATGTGGAGCAGGCAAGAGAGGTTGCCTTGACATTGGCTCCTCAGAGGGGTTTGAGGTCGACTCTGGCTCTGGTGTGGCTGTTGCAGTTGAGTGATCAGGAGTGGGAGTACAGCAGCCTGACTCTGTTGGTGCTGACTCTGGCTGCTCCAAGGGGGCTGAGCTGAAGGTTGGCTCTGGTGCTGGAGTAGCTGTTTCAGCTGACTCAGGATATGGAGTGGGAGTAGAGCAGCCTGACTCTGTTGGTGTTGGCTCTGGCTGCTCAAAAGGGGTTGAGCTGAAGGTTGGCTCTGGTGCTGGAGTGGCTGTTTCAGCTGACTCTGGACATGGAGTGGGAGTGGAGCAGCCTGACTCTGTTGGTGTTGGCTCTGGCTGCTCAAAAGGGGTTGAGCTGAAGGTTGGCTCTGGTGCTGGAGTAGCTGTTTCAGCTGACTCTGGACATGGAGTGGGAGTAGAGCAGCCTGACTCTGTTGGTGTTGGCTCTGGCTGCTCAAAAGGGGTTGAGCTGAAGGTTGGCTCTGGTGCTGGAGTGGCTGTTTCAGCTGACTCTGGACATGGAGTGGGAGTAGAGCAGTTTGACTCTGTTGGTGTTGGCTCTGGCTGCTCAAAAGAGGTTGAGCTGAAGGTTGGCTCTGGTGCTGGAGTGGCTGTTTCAGCTGACTCTGGACATGGAGTGGGAGTAGAGCAGCCTGACTCTGTTGGTGCTGACTCTGGCTGCTCCAAGGGGGCTGAGCTGAAGGTTGGCTCTGGTCTTGGAGTAGCTGTTTCAGCTGACTCAGGATATGGAGTGGGAGTAGAGCAGTTTGACTCTGTCAGTGTTGGCTCTGGCTGCTCAAGAGGGGTTGAGATGTAGGTTGTCTCTGGTGCTAGAGTGTCTGTTCCAGGTGGACGCATGCCCATCTGAATCAGGATCCAGTTGTAGAAGTACTGAGTGGAGGTGTAGACTCCCGGGCGTTTTGTTCTGACACAGCCTTTTCCCCAGCTGGTCACTCCAACAAGCCAAAAGTAGCCAGCATGGTTATCTTTGCACACCAGAGGCCCTCCACTGTCACCCTGCAACAGAGGAAAGAGGATTAGGGTGCTGTTGGGTGGCTGCTGTCAGCACTAGAGGCCTGTTTCTCTCTTGCAGCCCCTGCCACAGCTGTATTCATGGTACAAAAAGGCTTTGCTCAGGTGCTGGAGTCTCAAGAACCTTAGCTGGGAACAGGGTGGGTGTCTGTGAAGGCCCCCTTTTGTATCTGCACAGTGATCCTGGATGGGCAGAGCATAGATCATCCAGAATCTGGATCTGTGGGCTGCTGAGAACACTGGATGGGCTTTCTGGGCAGAGGGGCAGGCCTGGGGAACACGGTCACTTGGCAAGGAAACTCCAGCAGTGGAGGAAAAGTGGTTTGCCAGACAAAGCCCATGGTGACGGGGTACCTTCGCTGCTGGCTCCCAGCACTCATACCTGGCAGGTGTCCATGCCACCCCGTGGGTAGCCAGCACACAGGTTGTGGGTGTGGATGGCCCCAGCGTACCGACGGCTGCTGTTAACCAGCCGGATATCCAGGAGACGGACCTTGGCTTCCTGCAGGACATCACTCGGACCCTGAGCTGCAAGCACAGGAAGGAATGGGCACCCAGCAGCTCTTTGCCAGTTCCACTCCCCTGTCTGGGGGTGAACTCATTCCCTAGGGCTTGGCTTTGCCTCTGGAGCAGTTGTTGAAGCGCTGTGTCCTTTCTGTCTGCCTTTGGGGAGCAGGCCAGGCCCAGCTCTCCAGAGGCATACATCCTACAGCCTGACTTTGGTTTGTGCTGTCAGGAAGCCAAACCCATCTTGCTGGTGTGCCCAGCTCACCCTCAGGGCCCTTTTTGGGAACTCACCTTTTGCAGTGGCAGAACCCCAGCCAGCAATGTAGCAGGTTTTCAGCTCTGACACTGTGAGCGAGGCGTTGGGCACGCAGGCAAGCTGGACGTAGTCACTGCACTCCACGGGCTTGTCCAGCTCCAGCAGGGCGATGTCGTTCTGCTGGGAATCAGCCGTGTACTCCTGGTGGGCCAGGAGCCGCTTGATGTGGCGCACCTGAGTTTCAGGGCCCAGATGGGTCAGCTTGGTGGCCCCGATCAGCACACGCCACATGGTGACATTCCTGCAAGGCAGAGAGGGGTCTGAGGAAGAGCAGAGCCGTGTGCTGTTGATGCCTTAGGATTTTAGCTTTTGTATTTTTCATCCATTTGTAATCCTGCAGTTTTTTACTGTATAACTAAATTCTGCACACAGTGTGAGCTGCTGCTGCTTTCCCATTCTGGTCACAAAAATTCCTCTCCAGGCCTGGCAATCAAGGATACCTCACTGCCTCAGGCCTCGAGAGATGGAAACAAAAGTGAGTTGAGGGGAGCAAACTGGGGGTAAATGACTTCATTACCTGAAGCTGTAATTAGAAGATTAACCCTAAATATGCAAATGGACCAAATTTATAGGTGTGAAAACCTTTGACCCGTGGTCAATTTTGGGTTGTAGCACTTGGGGGGGTCTTTTGTTTTGCCTAAAATGGACCTGGAGGCCCTTCAATAAATATAATCACTTTTTATTCCTTGTCTGGCCTGTTTTTAGGTAGTCCTGAAAAGGCATCACTGTGGCAGCTCAGCACTTCCCTTCCTTCTGCTTCTCAAGGCAGAGAGGAAAGCAGGGCAATGAGGAGTGTGACTGCCCTAGCATGCCTTAGGCTCCAGGAATGCCACACTGGAGGCTGCTGGGCAGCAGTGGCACGAGCCCAGCCTTCTGAGCAGTCCCTCAGTTGGGCCCCGTAGTATTGAGGTGCTGCAGGCTGGGCAACTGTTTGTGTGGTGAGGATACCCTCATTCCCTGCTCCTCCTTACCTGGCCTGGAGGAAGCAATGGGCTGCTGTGAGGACCCACTGTGGGCTGATGAGGGACCCTCCACATGTATGGCCGGTGCCTATTTTCCTGGGGTCCTGGATGCTGACAATCCAGGGCCAGGCCCCTGGCAGGGCACCTGTGCCAGTCACAATTCGGTAGTCAGCATCTATGGAGTTGTAGTCAGAAGCCATGGGCCGGAGCCCACAGGTCCCTCTGGAAGCACAAAATCATTACTGCCCTTCTGTTCCAGTACCTGGGTGCTGGCAAGGAGGCTCCCACATGGGGTTTGGGGTGTGGCAATGGGGGACAAGCACCCTCCTAGAGCCTGGGGCCATACCTGCAGTTGCCCCAGGTACCATGTGCAGGTCTGTACACAGCCAGCAGGATGAAGAGGTACAGGTACAGAAGATTCATCGCTGTCAGCAGCATCTGTCAGCTGAAAGAGACAAAAGCTTGTCTCTTCCAGTGCAGTCTCTGACGAGTGCTGCAGCAACTGCACTGTCCATGGCACCTGGGGCTGATGTCACAGAGTGGGTGGTTCCAGGTTCTGGGCACAGTGTCCTCAGAGGGCAGGGAAAGGCCACAGCCTCACAGAACCACAGAATGGTTTGGGCTGGAAGGGACCTTGAAGGTTGTGAAAGGCAAAAGGGGTCCCTTGCCTCGCACATGCAAAACGACACCATGGGCAGACAAATCTGGCACAGAGGGAAAGTCACTCCAAAGGCAGTGTTTGGTCAGAGAGGGTGCTCAGAGCCACCACACGATGGAGAAAACTAGCACATCAAAGCTAGAAAGAGGACAGGAAGGAACAATGCCATGTGCAAACTACTTGGGGGGATGCTTCAAGGCACATAAGCCTTAGCTGATGGAACAAACCTGGAAACTCCTGAGTGTTGCAAGAGGAATTGCTGACCATGGCAGAGTGCGAGAAGCTGACAGGAGTTTCAATGCCATGAGGAAGCCCTTCTGAGTCTGTTTATACATTCTCCATGTCTGGAGCAGGGTGAGTACTGCAAATGCCTCAGTGCTGCCTCTTGCTTTGGAGACTGGTGCTGGAGGTCATGGCTGCAGAAAACAAGGGACTGAGATGGAGAGTGCTCATGCACTCACTTTTGTGGTTTGGGAATGGCATTCCCCAGTCTGGTGTTTCCACTGGAACACTGCAAACCACTGCTCCTCACTCCCTTCTCCCTCTCCCCTCCCTTCTCTGGTGGGCTTGAGAATAGAACTGGAAGCACAAAAGTTAAAGACTGTGGGTTGAGACAAGAACAATATAATGGAAACAGCAATGAAACAAGAAAATGAGCAGTAACCGCAACAATATTAATAATGGACTGGGACAATTCACATGCAACCATCCACCCCATAGAGCCTGGCAGTACCCAACCAGGCTGTCATGCATGTTATCCAGCGGAGATTTCTTCCCCTGTCCCTGGAAAATGTTGTGGAGTGGTTCAGAACAACCTCCACGTCCTGGCCATGCCCTGTCCTGGTTATGGCAAAAATTTACCCCATCCTGGCCAGAACCAGGACATTCACCCTCATGATCTGCCCCACAGCTTTGGAATCTGTGCCAGAGGGTCTGGCAGGGCAGGGAGGGCAGTCACCAGGGATTGGCAGACGTTGGAAACTCCTTATCCCTCTCTCTGGCCCCTGGTTTTCCTTGTTTTATGGAATGGAAGAACACATGTCCAACTCCTCCCAGTATCTCCTTCACTGGAAATCCTCCGTGCTTTGATTCCTTCTCTGACATTCTGCTGCACCTGGGGAATGCAGTGGGAAAACCCAAGGCTTTGTGTGAAGGTCACTCCCTCAGCACTTCACCTGAGGTGCACAGGAAGGCTGCCCTGGCTCTACCACACCTCATCCAGAACACCTGGAAGCTCTTCCCTCCCCATTCACACACTCCCCTGCCTTGTCCTCCTCATCCCACAGGGATGCACAGAGGGGCTACCACACTTCACGGTTTGGTAGCCCTGATACCACACTCCTGACTGGAATGGGGTGACCCTGGGGCAGTTTTGGCCTGCATCAGTTCCATGTCCTGCCTCAGCACACCCAGGTTCTCTGTTGGCGTCTGTGCTCATCTCTGCAGCTTTGCTGTCCTGCACCAGGAGTTTGCTGAATAAAATCATCCTCTAGAAAGGACATGTGACACAAGCCCAGGAGTAAGCAGCACCATGGGAGAGTTCAGCAAGGTGCCCTGGGGACAGCCAGGCCAGGCAGGGGAAGGTGGGGGGACCACGGCCTCACTGAAGCAGCCACATTGTACAGCACAAAAAATAAAGCTAAATAAATGCTGGGATGAAATACAGCACTGCTGGGACTGCTCCATTTAGCAAATAACAGTTGTGGGGGAGATTTACAGATGTACTGGGTACATCTGGGAACTGGGGCTCCTGCTGGAAGTCTTCAATCTTGAAGCTCCCAGTTCCCAAAGCTGGTAAATCCTTCCCAGCAATGGCTCCTGAGGCAGGGAGAGGGGTGGAAAGCCAAGGATGGGGCAGAGATCAGAAGGAGCTGGGGAGCTCAGAGAGGTCTTCAAGGGGAAGAGGATTTGTCTGAAAGGCCCTCACTTTTCTGGTCATCTTGGCAACTCTGGCAGGTTTAACAGGAGGTTTGTCTGGAAACAAGACAGGGACATATTGGCATGATGGGTGCTGGCATATTCCAGTCTTAGGCTTTGCAGAGAGAGATTTGCTGTTTCCCCATAGGCCACAGAGGATTTTAATATGAGGTGAACTCCCCAAGCTTGCATCCACCCTGTTCCATGGCCTCTGGCTCTGAGAAATGCTCTCCTGTGCACCCTGCTTCATTCCCTCAGATCAATGGCTGATGTGCCAGCAGCTCCTGCTCCAGAAGGGCAGCACATGATGAAGGTGCCACCCCTGCAGCTGAAAAGAAGGTTCCTTTTGCCATGGCATTCCAGGAGGTCATAAGACACATCATCAATGGAGTCTGAAAAAAAGAAAAATTAGAAGTTGAGGCAGCTGCATTTACCAGTGTGGGCAGTCCAGAGAGAACTGCCTGGACCTGACCCAGTTTGTGGATCAGAGCCAGAAATAGGTTCCCTTAGCTAGAAATGAGACCTCTCTACCCAGAGAGCCAGCTGCTTGCCATTCCATTGCTCCCTGGCCACAAGCAGCACTTCATCCATGAGCTCTCACCCCACAGAGCCCCTAGGTAACCCTGAAAAGACTCCTTCAGTATCAGGGGCTGCAAGAGACCTCTAGATGAGCAGCTAGAGGATTAGGTGAGGAGAAGAACTGAAATAAAATGCGTGTTTTTCCCTGGATTTGTGGAAGACAACAAGAAAGAAATACAGGACCCCAAAAAACAAACCCACTCGATGGGAGAGGCAGGTGAGCACCTCTGGTTCAGGAATTACAGAATGCACTCAACTGCAGCTTGCAGACAAGGATCCTGGCACGTTCCAGCAGCCAGCACTGCCACCTGATCCCAGCATCCCTCTGCCCCATGGATTTACACAGGACCCCAAAGCCCCAGTGGTCAGTGAAAGGAAAACATCCAACTGTCCACACTTGGCAACCTACTCCTGGGTTCTGCAGCCTGTGGAGAAAGACAAATTCCCTCACTAGAAAACTAAGCAGGTTTGAGCTGGGCTTTCTCAAAGCACACTAAAGGCAGAGGTGGGCTTCTCCGTGCTGTTTGGGAAGTGGCACATGAACCACACGGGAATCAGAGAGAGATTATCAACTCCAGAGGCACTGCTGAGCGCAGCCTCTCCTGACTCCAGCTGGGCTCCAGCCCCGAGGTGACCTGTGCCTCCAAACAGAGGGGCCAGAGTGACCTGCACTGACCAGGCCGGCCACAGCTCCGTGTCACACTGACCACTGCAGCGTCCAGCCAGTCCCTCCAGAGGCTCTTCCAATCTCCACCTCCACCTTACAGGGGCATGGAACGCCGCTGATCACACCCGCTGCTCCCTGACCTGCAGCCAGAGGAAGATTTCCTCATTTGCTGCTGTGGCCAGTGGCACCTCTCTGTAGCAGGTTTTGCGTCCTGCTCGGTGCCCCAGTGCTCCAGACAGGCTGGCTCCGTGCTGCTGGGCCTCTCCCGGTCCCTCTGAGCAGGGCTGCAGCCGAGTCTTCAGAACAGCCCCAATTCCCCAAAACAGCCCCCAAAACAGCCCGGCGCTGTCTGTGTGGGGAACATCAAACCCACACCAAGGAATGGCTTTGCCCAGTGCCCCGGGATGGAGCAGCCCCGGCCTGCTCCACCAGAGCCCAGGGCGGCTCTGGGAGCCCTGAGGGCACGAGAGAAGGAAACTTCAGCGTGAGGGTCTGCAGCGGCCAGGGGAACACCAGCGCCTCCGAGCCGCCCTGCCAGACACGTACGGCCCTCCACCACCCTCGCAGTGGTGCGGGAATGTGCTCGCTGCTGAGGGCGGCCTCGCGGCTCGGCGAGCAGCTCGGGCAGGGCCGCCGCTGTCCGCTCCGTGCGGAGCGCAGCCTCCTCCGGACGCGGCCGTGAGGCGGTCTGGGCCCTCGGGTGTCGCCTCCGGCAGAATCAGCGGCTCGGTGGAGCTCACACGAAGCTCTCCCTGGGGCGGGACAGCCCTTGCCCGTGGGGTGTCGGGCGGGCCCCGGGCCGGCCGAGGGTTGCCCGGCTGAGCCCGGGGCCGCCCCTGACGTGGGGCTCTGGGGCAGAGTCCGGCCCGCGGTGCCCAGCAGGGATGCGCGGTTCTGTCTGTGCTCGGGCAGCACCAGAGTAGAGTTTTTCCCTGCTACAGTACCTACGCTACCCCGCGAAAGAGCATCGCTCAGGTTTGACAGGAGGAGAAATCTGTGTGGCCGTCAGCTATCACCTATGGCCCGGTCAGGATACTGATGGATTTTCTGACCTATTCGCTAGGGTCGTGTAAAATGTTAAACTGCAGATGCTTTCTGAAAGCAACTAGTGCTTTGAATGGTACAATCTGGATTACAGAAGCTTTATGTAGTGTTAGGCTGTGAACCACAATAGGTTTATTCTACAAGTTAATAGGGATATGCCAGATCATGTTACACTTCTGTTTTATCTTCTGTTTTGACCCTATGGCAAGCATCAGTTGGGTTTATTTAGCTCTTTATTAGCCCTTTATTTAGCTCTTAGCATTTTTCACATTTTGTGTGAAAAATGAATTAACTTTTAGGTAGATATTTTTAAAGAGGAAAAATGTATTTGTGCCTATTGATGCTGCAGTGATTTGTGGTTTTGAGACCCATCTTGCAAAATACCACATGCTGAGGCTGATTGTCATAGCTCTGAAGCCAGCCCTGGGTATGGAATGCTTTTCATTCTTTGGAGTGTTCATTCCAGGCAGTTCTGTGTAACGAGATCTTTACAGAGCATGGAAGATGCCTCTAGGGGAAGTCTCCATTTTGATTGCTGTGCCTAGACTAATTCTGATACTCCTGAGTTTGCTGTCAGGTTTTTACGATGCTGAAATGTGTGTTTTCCAGGTTCCTGTGTGGGCTATTTTTCACTAAGAATCTAGAAAATATCTTGGCTTTTCGTGGGGTTTAGTGCAAAATAGGTTTGACTGTAGGAACCATGAAGAGAGCCTGACAGAGGAATGGTTGAACGACAAGGGACATGATACTGTAAAATTAATCCAAATAGGGAGGGCTACGTGACTGCTGCAAAGTTTGCATGGCCCTGAAGAGTAGATAGTGTGCAGAAAACAGGACATTGAAACTGCTTGGTATGTAGAAGTAGATAGAGAAGAACAAAAGAGTACTAAGCTGTTCTAACTGCAAGGCCAGCTGGACAGGCATGTATCGATCATAAAGATACTTTTAAGATAATAGTACAAGTCACATAGCAACCAATCATGAGCTTGGCTTTTGCAATATGTATGAGCTAATTAACGAACATATATAAACTGTGTAATCTGTCACAATAAACTGAGACTTGATGATCATGATATCATGAGTCTTGTCTCCCGCGGCATTTTCCCTCTAACAACTGGCGCCCGAAAGCAGGGACCTGATCCGAGCCTAAGGCGAGAGGGGTGCTGCGTTGGAGTGCGGGTCCTGCGGCTGGAAGGACGGCGAAAATAAAGAGAAGAGGCGAAACGCTCTGCTCCGCGCCCTGAGTGACCGTAGAAGCGGGCTCAGCCGATACGTGCTGCCGAAGCCTGAAGGAGCCAGCAACGGTACGGACGTAATCATGGAAAGGCAAGCAGCATATGATTTATTTAGTGCTTCTCTTAGAAAAAGGCAGATTAGGGGGATTGACTTAGATAAGGATCTCCCTTCGCTATTGCATCATGCTGAGTCTTACGGCTTTTTCGTTAACCCCCATAGTGTTCATAAACTTTCAAAATGGAGAAGATATAGGGATAAGTTGTGGGAATTAGTGTTAGATGAGGATAAACCGGGCAAGAAAATGAGTAAACTTTGGAGAGTGGTTGATAACGAATTGTTAATGTGTCAGGCAGAAAAGAGGGCGGTGGAAGTGATACGGACAGCTCTGGAGAAAAATAAGGAATGTAAACCCTCGCTTCTCTCCAGTGAGCCAAACCCTCCGGTTCTCACAAATTTTCCCATTCCCATCTCTGCTTCTGAAATGCCTGTACCTCCCATAGACACTAGTAGCATTGAGGTGCTGGAAATTGAGATCCAAATTGCTTTATGGCAACGGGACTGGGATCCCAAATTCACTTTTTGTGAACGGGAATCAGGTAGAACGGAGCGGGCGCGGGGCCAGACAGAGCGGGGCCGGCCAGCACCGAGCCGGAGGCGAGCCCGGGGCGGAGCGGACATCAGCCGAGAGACGGAAGGCTCCTTGCTGCCGAGCAGCAGCGCAAGGGGGGAGAGGGGCGTTCCTGGGGCTCAGCCGCGCTGGAGCCGGAGCAGGCGGGGCGCGGCCGTGGCGGGGGTGTCTCTTCTCCCATCCACAAGGTGACACAACAAGGACGGGAGCGAGGCGGCGCCGCCCCTCATCTCCCCGCAGCGCCCAGCAATGGCGGCGGAGATGGCGGCACAGTCCTGGTTGCCATGGCAGCGACAACGCCGAGAGCAGCAGCGCCGCCGGTGGCGGGATCGCAACACTACAGCAAAAATTTCAACAGCATCTTCCCAATTTCTTACAAGAGTCAGAGACGTAATGAAAAAGTACAGCAATACCGAGTGTTTTCCAAGATACCAAGAAGGATGAACATTATGTGAATCAATGTTATTTCAAATATGATATAGATAAAAATCACTGTATAAAGATAGAAATTTTAGTAATTATTTAATTACCAAAAATGTCTCTGAAAACAAAGAGTTAAGAAAATGTCATCTGATGGAATTTTAGTATTGAGTTTGTAATCTCCGTCTTTGGGTTTTTATAGATAATAATATAAGTAATAGTAATTTTTAAGTTTTATAGATAATACGATAAATAGTGATTGTTAAGTTTTTGTAAGTAATGATAAGTAGTGATTGTTACTAATTTTATATGAGTGCTTTAAAAGGATTGTCTTAAACTATTTTAAACATTTCTTGTTAATAGGTTGATCATAAAATGCGAGTTGTCTGATTTTTGTGATAAGAATTATTATTAAGGTATTAAGGTATTAAGGTGTTGTTATAGTATTTACAGTCAGTTTTCATATGTTTTATTGTCTCTTTAGGTGATTGATTACAAGATATTTTTTCAGGATCCTGTGTTTTTGATTTTTTAACTACTCATGTGTTTTCTTTATCCAATATTTTATGCAGCTGCAATTCATCTTCCTTTAAAAATTCATTGTCCAAATT
Organism: Lonchura striata; assembly: GCF_050655825.1. Taxonomy (NCBI): domain Eukaryota; kingdom Metazoa; phylum Chordata; class Aves; order Passeriformes; family Estrildidae; genus Lonchura; species Lonchura striata. The sequence continues at coordinate 8,053,890 of NC_140729.1, forward strand.
TTAGTTCAAGATTTCAGACTTCAAATTTTCAGATTTCTGAAGAAAGGGTTTGTTGTATTTAGAGAATTTTTGTCTTGAAAGAGATTTTAGACAGGTTCAATTATTTGATAGTTTGATAAAGTTTTAATAATAAGGTTTTTTACTTATAACTGTTATTTCTAGGACTTTTGTTTTATAATGTGTTAAAACATATCCTCCAATTAGAGTTTGAGCTCTGGCCAAGCTCTGGCTCTACGTGGATGGTGTGATTGACCCAGGTGTTTTCTGCATCAAAAAGTATTCAAGTCCTTTTGGCTTGACAATTTGACCATGTAGGGCAGCTGAGCCTCAAAGGGAGTTTTGGAGAGACATGATCCGGACATGTTTTATCCAAATCTCTGTTGTTTTAAGGTTTATCAGCTGCTGCAGACTCTGGGATGACAATTTGATAGTGTAGCACTTGGTAACTGTGATTTTATATGTAATATTAATTGTGTATTATCTGATTGATTTTTATTTGTTGTTAGTTTCTTTACTATATGCATTGTTTTGTTCTTGATGTTTTTTCATGTTTATTATAAAGATGTTGATATTTCCATTTCTTCATGCAAATTTTAGGAAACAGAATTGAGAGAGGACCCTCCAGTCCCTGTGGGGAGTGTTGAGTTTGTTTGTGTTTTAGCAGGTGCAGAATCTGGATAGATTTCATTGAAGAATGTTAAACTTATCAATTTCAAGAGAACACTAATCTCTCCACAAGTAAATCAGAGGATGCACAGCAAAAGTGGATTGTGCAAAGATTTGTGTTTCACCCACAGAAAATTGTAGACTTTAGGTTTTTTCATAAGTGTGTTTTTAATTATGTTATAGACTTTTTTTACTAAGTTTTAATGAGTTTTAGTAATGCCTGTGATTTTTCTGTTCATTTTACCATTGCTTTTCAATGGCAAAAGAAAAAGAGGGACAATCAATTAAATAATCAAAAGCATAACATTAAGTTTATCATAAATATAGTTTGTATTTAGAATTAAGTTTGTTCCTTTCATGTTAAACAGAACAATCAAAACCATGAGAAATATGAAGTGGGGTGCACTTCTGTAATACTAACCTCATTTTTCACCCCACGAGTTGCTTCAGTGCAAGCTCTCACACAATTAAAAATCCTAGCCTACTGGACAGAAAAATAAATTAATATTTCATCTAAAATGTTAAGTGAGCTTGCCACAAATATAGGTAGTATCTGTCATGCAGTTCTGCAAAACAGAGCAGCTGCCACTAATTTACTTCTTCTAGCCCAAGGTCATAGTTGTGAAGAATTTGAAAGAATGTGCTGTATGAACTTATCTGATCACGCTACATCTATCCATAAGCAAATACGAAAATTGACCGAGCTAACTCAACAGTTAAAGGTAGAGGATAGATTAGGTTTAAAAAGATAGCTAAAAGGATTGGGGATCGGACCATAGTTAAGAGACATTATCAAATACGGCATAATAGTTCTAAGCATAATTGTGATACTTTTGCTTGTTTTGCCCTGTGTGTTTACTTGCTTGCAAGGCTTGATGCAGCAGCTTTTGCAGAAAATGCTGAATGCACACCTTCTTGTACAAAAGGAAAACGGGAGAGATGAAGAGAGCCTGACAGAGGAATGGTTGAACGACAAGGGACATGATACTGTAAAATTAATCCAAATAGGGAGGGCTACGTGACTGCTGCAAAGTTTGCATGGCCCTGAAGAGTAGATAGTGTGCAGAAAACAGGATATTGAAACTGCTTGGTATGTAGAAGTAGATAGAGAAGAACAAAAGAGTACTAAGCTGTTCTAACTGCAAGGCCAGCTGGACAGGCATGTATCGATCATAAAGATACTTTTAAGATAATAGTACAAGTCACATAGCAACCAATCATGAGCTTGGCTTTTGCAATATGTATGAGCTAATTAACGAACATATATAAACTGTGTAATCTGTCACAATAAACTGAGACTTGATGATCATGATATCATGAGTCTTGTCTCCCGCGGCATTTTCCCTCTAACAGAACCACATTGTTGCAAAGATGAAGCATGCAATTAAAGTTCTTTCTAATAATTTGAGATGATTTAAATATATGTCAAATGAAATGCTATAGTCAAGGAACCAAAGCAGTCGAATGAATTGCCTATAAATTCCTTTGGCATGAAGCGTGTTGAGTGAAATGTTTATTTCTTCTAAGCAATAGGTCATAAGAGTGTTTAAATAAAGGTATAGTATATATAATGCACTGGAGCACAATCCATGGATTAGAGTGAAATTTCAACACTCAGTTCCTTTACTTAGAGAAGTCCACCTATGCCCAGATGGATTAATTAATTGTAGTGGTAGAAAATACAGGGTGTAAAACACAGCTGACTGTTGAGCTTAGTATATCACTATGTTGTAGAGAAACTCAAGAATCAAGAAAATTCTAAATAAGTAAATGCTAATTTGTCATGCAGTACTATGGTATTTTCAGGCAGCTAATCAAGAAAATTTGAATTGGAAGACCGTCAAACTTGTTTCATACAATAAAACTCTGAGAGACTTATCTACAAATAGAAACACAAGGAGCATCCTTTTTTGTACTCAGCAAAGAGCTGGAGTATGTTGTGCTGTTACGGAGGTTTATTTTTATAAACTACTCCAATGAATTTTATAAGCATGTAAAAGATTGTAAGTGCCCTGAAACATGTTTATTCTTGGACTGGCAATTACATACATGGATTCAGTTTTGATTTTCTTTAAAATAAAAATAAAAATATTTCTCTGGAGTAATTTGCTCTCGGTAACAAGAGTCATCTGCAAGAGAAATATCCAAACCAATTTCTGGGCAGTGGAAGTAGCTTTATTTTTTATAACATTCTTAGTACCTGTGACCAGGGTTGGTAGAGTGCCAGTCCTGCCAGCTTTAAGGAGCTGCATGTAAGTGTACCCTCGTTTCCTCAGAATCCCAGGGATGTGGACATTTCTTTGAGATGAGCTTTTAGGAAGCCCCAGAACATCTGGTGGTGTGACATCTTCCTGCATGCTCTGTTTCTGCACGTGATGTTTTCCAGTGCTTTCAAACATCCCTTCCCTTCTGTTTTTTCAGATGGTTATTTAGACCTATCTTGAGAGCTACTCTCTTCAGCCTCAGCTTTATCCAAGATACAATATGGTTATTATATAACCTAGTATTTTTTCATTTTACTTACATTTCATTACATAACCTAGTATTTTACATTGTTACTTGCACAGCAGAATAACTGCAGAACTCTGCTCGATCCAGGTTATACTGAAAACTAAAAAAAATGCTATTTTTACATGCCTGACATTTTTCTTGCATATTTGAGCTTAGGTATTATGTTTGCTCATTTCAGGAGTGCTTCTGAACCACAGTCCAGAAAGAAGAAAAATCTTCTTGGTTGAAGTTGAACATTTGTCTCTAAGAGTAAGAACAAAGCCATGCCAGTGCTTTCAGAAGACTCAGGTAATTCAGCTGCATGCTTTCAACAGAGCAGTGACTGAAATCTTGTCATACCTGTTTCACACATAAAAATAATTTAAATAGGAGTAAAATGTAATAGAATTAAGATAATTCAACTGAAGTTTCTGAGCAATTACCTACAAGAAGGAAGGTGGAATGTAAAAGGTGAAAATTAATAAAGTTTGTCAGGATCAGTTTCCTACTAACCCTAGAGCACCCAAATATACTCTGATAGACCTGAATATACTCTGATAGACTTGAATATATTCTGACAGATCTGAATATATTCTGATAGACCTGAATATATTCTGATAGGCAGAATTGGACCCCTCAGTGTAACAGTGCCTTCTACATGTGCTTACTAAAGATCAGCCCATATATCTCTGCTGCTTGCTGTGTCATTTCTTAATATTTTCTGAACAGGGGTTGATAAACATTGTAAATATCCTTCCTTTTAACTTAAAATAAGTGTCTTTGTTCAAGGCTACTTTACTAGCTTCTCCAGTATGCTGCCCAGGAGAAGTCACAGATAATAAATGATGCTTAGGATTAAAGCAGGAGTGAGTTTGAGTCTCCTGGATCAAAATCCACTCTAAGGTTCGTGGAGAGAATAGCCACAGGAATAGATTTGAACCCCCTCCACCTTTTTATATTTCCTGTTTTGTTTTGGTCCTGTGTTCCCAGACATGGTTCACCGGGAAAAATCTGGCCTTTGTCTGGCTCTGTGTGTTGCAAAATTGGGATATTTAAATATTTTTTTAGAAAACTAGCCACAAGCTTTGATTCCACCACAATGGAAATCTACACTTTATCCTTTCTTCCTCTGGTCAGGCCTGGCTTTTTATAGGTGCCTCAGAGTGGAAGGGGCAGGATAACACTTGTAAGCAAAGCTGCTGGGGAGGTAGAGCTGCTACCTGTGCAAAAAAAGGTCATTCAATCAGTTTGAGAGTCTGCTGTGGTACTAAAATTTCAAATTTGTAAGAGGGGAAACAAAGGGTTCTGGAAACAAGGAGTAATAAACATGAAGTGTTAAATGTGAAAGATAATTTCTTAAGAAATATATATTGCTTTGTTAGATTTTGCCTTAATATGATGGTGTGCTTGACACTTATGAGGGGAGTGTTGCAAAATGAGCTGTGGATAAACACGAGATAATCACAAGTCTCTGCAAATGTGATGATCATCAATGTGATACCCAAATAAATGTAGTGACTGTTAAGACTGCAGTAGAAGGTCCTGTGAGAAATGCTGTGTAGAATGTTTTTGTTCTGTCCTGAATCTAAATTTAGGGTTGCATGAAACTTTGGCCCTTTTGACATCTCAGCTAAGACCTGATTCAAATCATAAAGAGGAAATGGGATTCCTTAGGGATGTCTTCAGTGAAAGAAGTCTCAGCTACCTGATGAAGGTAAAAGTTTGTATTTATTTATGTACATTCTCCTTACAGTTTACTTTTTCTCTGTTCCCTTGATTTATCAACCATTTACTTTGCCAAACCTTTTTTTTAAGAATTCTGTACTGACCAAAGCATATGTGTGCTTAAGAACAAACACTAATAATGTTTGACAATTAATATGTTGAACATATTAAAACCGAGATCAAGGAGTAGAATGTTGCTGGCAGAGGTTCCAAAAAGTGCAAGAGGCTCCAGGGAATGGGGAAAATATGCAGATGGGATAGAAAACCTAATATCCCATTGAGTATGGGATAGAAAACTTCATATATGGGATAGAAAACCTCACATGCCATTGAATATGGGACAGAAACCCTCACATATGGGATAGAAAACCTCACATTCCATTGCATATGGGATAGAAAACCTAACACCCAACCTATAATAAAATCCCCTAATATAACTTTAGTTGCCAAGTATTGGTTATGCAAAAGCCAGATGATGCCTCTTCACAGAGATAATCTAGTTTATGAATGTATGGGAAATTAATTCAATAGTCCAGTTTTAATTTTTTAATGTGGAGGTGGGTTTTTTTGGGGGTGTTATTTGGTGGGGGTGTTTTGTTTTAATTTTGGTTCTGAGTTTCTTTGGGGTGGGTGTGCTAGGGAAGAAGTAAAGGGTTTGGGTTTGGGTGTTTGCTTTCCAGCCTTAGCACAGGGATGTGGCTTCCTCAGAGAGGGTGGTAAGGATGCTCAGTAGGGGAACATGAGGCACTTTGCCAAAATATTCCTTATGTCTTTGACAGATGTGGAGTCAGTCTGAGTGCCAGCAGTGTCTGCAGGGGAGCTGTGGACAGTTCATCTATCACAACACTGGGGGTGGCACAAAGCTCTTCTGGTCTGCCCACTGCTCAGAAATCCTTGCTCCTGGCTGTGGAACTTCTGGCTGTGGAACTCCTCCTCAGCCTGTGTCCGGCCAATCTTCAGCCTTGAGACTTTCTAGAACGGTGTTCCCTGAGTCATGAGAGTTGAGTTTCAAGTCCCGCACCCAGGGATTCCACTGCTGGGCAGCATAAAACAGTGTTCCCAACTGCTGTCCTCAAGAGCTGTAGCCCCCTGTGACCTGTGTCCCTTCTCCCATCAGAGCTTTGTTTTGCTGGTGCCTGGCTTGGGAGTCCTTGCCTTGCACAGGAGACTGGACTGGACTACAAACACATGCTAACAGTGGTAACAGGCAACTTTATTTACACAACTAAATAAATTTCAGCATTTGTGCATGCAGAGGAGGAAGATTGGCAGGACAGAGGACGCCTTTGACCTGAGGCTGCCTTTGGACGAGCAGGCACTGCCCCAGTATGTAATGGTCATGGTCCACTGCAGCCTGCAGTGGATCCTGTTCATCCTGCTGCCCATGTCTTTTTTCTCATGAGGCCCAGCAGTATCTGGTGCACCCGAGTTAAGAATTTCACCACTATCTGGTATGGATGTGGAGCAGGCAAGAGAGGTTGCCTTGACATTGGCTCCTCAGAGGGGTTTGAGGTCGACTCTGGCTCTGGTGTGGCTGTTGCAGTTGAGTGATCAGGAGTGGGAGTACAGCAGCCTGACTCTGTTGGTGCTGACTCTGGCTGCTCCAAGGGGGCTGAGCTGAAGGTTGGCTCTGGTCTTGGAGTAGCTGTTTCAGCTGACTCAGGATATGGAGTGGGAGTAGAGCAGCCTGACTCTGTTGGTGTTGGCTCTGGCTGCTCAAAAGAGGTTGAGCTGAAGGTTGGCTCTGGTGCTGGAGTGGCTGTTTCAGCTGACTCTGGACATGGAGTGGGAGTAGAGCAGCCTGACTCTGTTGGTGCTGACTCTGGCTGCTCCAAGGGGGCTGAGCTGAAGGTTGGCTCTGGTCTTGGAGTAGCTGTTTCAGCTGACTCAGGATATGGAGTGGGAGTAGAGCAGTTTGACTCTGTCAGTGTTGGCTCTCTCTGCTCAAGAGGGGTTGAGATGTAGGTTGTCTCTGGTGCTAGAGTGTCTGTTCCAGGTGGACGCATGCCCATCTGAATCAGGATCCAGTTGTAGAAGTACTGAGTGGAGGTGTAGACTCCCGGGCGTTTTGTTCTGACACAGCCTTTTCCCCAGCTGGTCACTCCAACAAGCCAAAAGTAGCCAGCATGGTTATCTTTGCACACCAGAGGCCCTCCACTGTCACCCTGCAACAGAGGAAAGAGGATTAGGGTGCTGTTGGGTGGCTGCTGTCAGCACTAGAGGCCTGTTTCTCTCTTGCAGCCCCTGCCACAGCTGTATTCATGGTACAAAAAGGCTTTGCTCAGGTGCTGGAGTCTCAAGAACCTTAGCTGGGAACAGGGTGGGTGTCTGTGAAGGCCCCCTTTTGTATCTGCACAGTGATCCTGGATGGGCAGAGCATAGATCATCCAGAATCTGGATCTGTGGGCTGCTGAGAACACTGGATGGGCTTTCTGGGCAGAGGGGCAGGCCTGGGGAACACGGTCACTTGGCAAGGAAACTCCAGCAGTGGAGGAAAAGTGGTTTGCCAGACAAAGCCCATGGTGACGGGGTACCTTCGCTGCTGGCTCCCAGCACTCATACCTGGCAGGTGTCCATGCCACCCCGTGGGTAGCCAGCACACAGGTTGTGGGTGTGGATGGCCCCAGCGTACCGACGGCTGCTGTTAACCAGCCGGATATCCAGGAGACGGACCTTGGCTTCCTGCAGGACATCACTCGGACCCTGAGCTGCAAGCACAGGAAGGAATGGGCACCCAGCAGCTCTTTGCCAGTTCCACTCCCCTGTCTGGGGGTGAACTCATTCCCTAGGGCTTGGCTTTGCCTCTGGAGCAGTTGTTGAAGCGCTGTGTCCTTTCTGTCTGCCTTTGGGGAGCAGGCCAGGCCCAGCTCTCCAGAGGCATACATCCTACAGCCTGACTTTGGTTTGTGCTGTCAGGAAGCCAAACCCATCTTGCTGGTGTGCCCAGCTCACCCTCAGGGCCCTTTTTGGGAACTCACCTTTTGCAGTGGCAGAACCCCAGCCAGCAATGTAGCAGGTTTTCAGCTCTGACACTGTGAGCGAGGCGTTGGGCACGCAGGCAAGCTGGACGTAGTCACTGCACTCCACGGGCTTGTCCAGCTCCAGCAGGGCGATGTCGTTCTGCTGGGAATCAGCCGTGTACTCCTGGTGGGCCAGGAGCCGCTTGATGTGGCGCACCTGAGTTTCAGGGCCCAGATGGGTCAGCTTGGTGGCCCCGATCAGCACACGCCACATGGTGACATTCCTGCAAGGCAGAGAGGGGTCTGAGGAAGAGCAGAGCCATGTGCTGTTGATGCCTTAGGATTTTAGCTTTTGTATTTTTCATCCATTTGTAATCCTGCAGTTTTTTACTGTATAACTAAATTCTGCACACAGTGTGAGCTGCTGCTGCTTTCCCATTCTGGTCACAAAAATTCCTCTCCAGGCCTGGCAATCAAGGATACCTCACTGCCTCAGGCCTCGAGAGATGGAAACAAAAGTGAGTTGAGGGGAGCAAACTGGGGGTAAATGACTTCATTACCTGAAGCTGTAATTAGAAGATTAACCCTAAATATGCAAATGGACCAAATTTATAGGTGTGAAAACCTTTGACCCGTGGTCAATTTTGGGTTGTAGCACTTGGGGGGGGTCTTTTGTTTTGCCTAAAATGGACCTGGAGGCCCTTCAATAAATATAATCACTTTTTATTCCTTGTCTGGCCTGTTTTTAGGTAGTCCTGAAAAGGCATCACTGTGGCAGCTCAGCACTTCCCTTCCTTCTGCTTCTCAAGGCAGAGAGGAAAGCAGGGCAATGAGGAGTGTGACTGCCCTAGCATGCCTTAGGCTCCAGGAATGCCACACTGGAGGCTGCTGGGCAGCAGTGGCACGAGCCCAGCCTTCTGAGCAGTCCCTCAGTTGGGCCCCGTAGTATTGAGGTGCTGCAGGCTGGGCAACTGTTTGTGTGGTGAGGATACCCTCATTCCCTGCTCCTCCTTACCTGGCCTGGAGGAAGCAATGGGCTGCTGTGAGGACCCACTGTGGGCTGATGAGGGACCCTCCACATGTATGGCCGGTGCCTATTTTCCTGGGGTCCTGGATGCTGACAATCCAGGGCCAGGCCCCTGGCAGGGCACCTGTGCCAGTCACAATTCGGTAGTCAGCATCTATGGAGTTGTAGTCAGAAGCCATGGGCCGGAGCCCACAGGTCCCTCTGGAAGCACAAAATCATTACTGCCCTTCTGTTCCAGTACCTGGGTGCTGGCAAGGAGGCTCCCACATGGGGTTTGGGGTGTGGCAATGGGGGACAAGCACCCTCCTAGAGCCTGGGGCCATACCTGCAGTTGCCCCAGGTACCATGTGCAGGTCTGTACACAGCCAGCAGGATGAAGAGGTACAGGTACAGAAGATTCATCGCTGTCAGCAGCATCTGTCAGCTGAAAGAGACAAAAGCTTGTCTCTTCCAGTGCAGTCTCTGACGAGTGCTGCAGCAACTGCACTGTCCATGGCACCTGGGGCTGATGTCACAGAGTGGGTGGTTCCAGGTTCTGGGCACAGTGTCCTCAGAGGGCAGGGAAAGGCCACAGCCTCACAGAACCACAGAATGGTTTGGGCTGGAAGGGACCTTGAAGGTTGTGAAAGGCAAAAGGGGTCCCTTGCCTCGCACATGCAAAACGACACCATGGGCAGACAAATCTGGCACAGAGGGAAAGTCACTCCAAAGGCAGTGTTTGGTCAGAGAGGGTGCTCAGAGCCACCACACGATGGAGAAAACTAGCACATCAAAGCTAGAAAGAGGACAGGAAGGAACAATGCCATGTGCAAACTACTTGGGGGGATGCTTCAAGGCACATAAGCCTTAGCTGATGGAACAAACCTGGAAACTCCTGAGTGTTGCAAGAGGAATTGCTGACCATGGCAGAGTGCGAGAAGCTGACAGGAGTTTCAATGCCATGAGGAAGCCCTTCTGAGTCTGTTTATACATTCTCCATGTCTGGAGCAGGGTGAGTACTGCAAATGCCTCAGTGCTGCCTCTTGCTTTGGAGACTGGTGCTGGAGGTCATGGCTGCAGAAAACAAGGGACTGAGATGGAGAGTGCTCATGCACTCACTTTTGTGGTTTGGGAATGGCATTCCCCAGTCTGGTGTTTCCACTGGAACACTGCAAACCACTGCTCCTCACTCCCTTCTCCCTCTCCCCTCCCTTCTCTGGTGGGCTTGAGAATAGAACTGGAAGCACAAAAGTTAAAGACTGTGGGTTGAGACAAGAACAATATAATGGAAACAGCAATGAAACAAGAAAATGAGCAGTAACCGCAACAATATTAATAATGGACTGGGACAATTCACATGCAACCATCCACCCCATAGAGCCTGGCAGTACCCAACCAGGCTGTCATGCATGTTATCCAGCGGAGATTTCTTCCCCTGTCCCTGGAAAATGTTGTGGAGTGGTTCAGAACAACCTCCACGTCCTGGCCATGCCCTGTCCTGGTTATGGCAAAAATTTACCCCATCCTGGCCAGAACCAGGACATTCACCCTCATGATCTGCCCCACAGCTTTGGAATCTGTGCCAGAGGGTCTGGCAGGGCAGGGAGGGCAGTCACCAGGGATTGGCAGACGTTGGAAACTCCTTATCCCTCTCTCTGGCCCCTGGTTTTCCTTGTTTTATGGAATGGAAGAACACATGTCCAACTCCTCCCAGTATCTCCTTCACTGGAAATCCTCCGTGCTTTGATTCCTTCTCTGACATTCTGCTGCACCTGGGGAATGCAGTGGGAAAACCCAAGGCTTTGTGTGAAGGTCACTCCCTCAGCACTTCACCTGAGGTGCACAGGAAGGCTGCCCTGGCTCTACCACACCTCATCCAGAACACCTGGAAGCTCTTCCCTCCCCATTCACACACTCCCCTGCCTTGTCCTCCTCATCCCACAGGGATGCACAGAGGGGCTACCACACTTCACGGTTTGGTAGCCCTGATACCACACTCCTGACTGGAATGGGGTGACCCTGGGGCAGTTTTGGCCTGCATCAGTTCCATGTCCTGCCTCAGCACACCCAGGTTCTCTGTTGGCGTCTGTGCTCATCTCTGCAGCTTTGCTGTCCTGCACCAGGAGTTTGCTGAATAAAATCATCCTCTAGAAAGGACATGTGACACAAGCCCAGGAGTAAGCAGCACCATGGGAGAGTTCAGCAAGGTGCCCTGGGGACAGCCAGGCCAGGCAGGGGAAGGTGGGGGGACCACGGCCTCACTGAAGCAGCCACATTGTACAGCACAAAAAATAAAGCTAAATAAATGCTGGGATGAAATACAGCACTGCTGGGACTGCTCCATTTAGCAAATAACAGTTGTGGGGGAGATTTACAGATGTACTGGGTACATCTGGGAACTGGGGCTCCTGCTGGAAGTCTTCAATCTTGAAGCTCCCAGTTCCCAAAGCTGGTAAATCCTTCCCAGCAATGGCTCCTGAGGCAGGGAGAGGGGTGGAAAGCCAAGGATGGGGCAGAGATCAGAAGGAGCTGGGGAGCTCAGAGAGGTCTTCAAGGGGAAGAGGATTTGTCTGAAAGGCCCTCACTTTTCTGGTCATCTTGGCAACTCTGGCAGGTTTAACAGGAGGTTTGTCTGGAAACAAGACAGGGACATATTGGCATGATGGGTGCTGGCATATTCCAGTCTTAGGCTTTGCAGAGAGAGATTTGCTGTTTCCCCATAGGCCACAGAGGATTTTAATATGAGGTGAACTCCCCAAGCTTGCATCCACCCTGTTCCATGGCCTCTGGCTCTGAGAAATGCTCTCCTGTGCACCCTGCTTCATTCCCTCAGATCAATGGCTGATGTGCCAGCAGCTCCTGCTCCAGAAGGGCAGCACATGATGAAGGTGCCACCCCTGCAGCTGAAAAGAAGGTTCCTTTTGCCATGGCATTCCAGGAGGTCATAAGACACATCATCAATGGAGTCTGAAAAAAAGAAAAATTAGAAGTTGAGGCAGCTGCATTTACCAGTGTGGGCAGTCCAGAGAGAACTGCCTGGACCTGACCCAGTTTGTGGATCAGAGCCAGAAATAGGTTCCCTTAGCTAGAAATGAGACCTCTCTACCCAGAGAGCCAGCTGCTTGCCATTCCATTGCTCCCTGGCCACAAGCAGCACTTCATCCATGAGCTCTCACCCCACAGAGCCCCTAGGTAACCCTGAAAAGACTCCTTCAGTATCAGGGGCTGCAAGAGACCTCTAGATGAGCAGCTAGAGGATTAGGTGAGGAGAAGAACTGAAATAAAATGCGTGTTTTTCCCTGGATTTGTGGAAGACAACAAGAAAGAAATACAGGACCCCAAAAAACAAACCCACTCGATGGGAGAGGCAGGTGAGCACCTCTGGTTCAGGAATTACAGAATGCACTCAACTGCAGCTTGCAGACAAGGATCCTGGCACGTTCCAGCAGCCAGCACTGCCACCTGATCCCAGCATCCCTCTGCCCCATGGATTTACACAGGACCCCAAAGCCCCAGTGGTCAGTGAAAGGAAAACATCCAACTGTCCACACTTGGCAACCTACTCCTGGGTTCTGCAGCCTGTGGAGAAAGACAAATTCCCTCACTAGAAAACTAAGCAGGTTTGAGCTGGGCTTTCTCAAAGCACACTAAAGGCAGAGGTGGGCTTCTCCGTGCTGTTTGGGAAGTGGCACATGAACCACACGGGAATCAGAGAGAGATTATCAACTCCAGAGGCACTGCTGAGCGCAGCCTCTCCTGACTCCAGCTGGGCTCCAGCCCCGAGGTGACCTGTGCCTCCAAACAGAGGGGCCAGAGTGACCTGCACTGACCAGGCCGGCCACAGCTCCGTGTCACACTGACCACTGCAGCGTCCAGCCAGTCCCTCCAGAGGCTCTTCCAATCTCCACCTCCACCTTACAGGGGCATGGAACGCCGCTGATCACACCCGCTGCTCCCTGACCTGCAGCCAGAGGAAGATTTCCTCATTTGCTGCTGTGGCCAGTGGCACCTCTCTGTAGCAGGTTTTGCGTCCTGCTCGGTGCCCCAGTGCTCCAGACAGGCTGGCTCCGTGCTGCTGGGCCTCTCCCGGTCCCTCTGAGCAGGGCTGCAGCCGAGTCTTCAGAACAGCCCCAATTCCCCAAAACAGCCCCCAAAACAGCCCGGCGCTGTCTGTGTGGGGAACATCAAACCCACACCAAGGAATGGCTTTGCCCAGTGCCCCGGGATGGAGCAGCCCCGGCCTGCTCCACCAGAGCCCAGGGCGGCTCTGGGAGCCCTGAGGGCACGAGAGAAGGAAACTTCAGCGTGAGGGTCTGCAGCGGCCAGGGGAACACCAGCGCCTCCGAGCCGCCCTGCCAGACACGTACGGCCCTCCACCACCCTCGCAGTGGTGCGGGAATGTGCTCGCTGCTGAGGGCGGCCTCGCGGCTCGGCGAGCAGCTCGGGCAGGGCCGCCGCTGTCCGCTCCGTGCGGAGCGCAGCCTCCTCCGGACGCGGCCGTGAGGCGGTCTGGGCCCTCGGGTGTCGCCTCCGGCAGAATCAGCGGCTCGGTGGAGCTCACACGAAGCTCTCCCTGGGGCGGGACAGCCCTTGCCCGTGGGGTGTCGGGCGGGCCCCGGGCCGGCCGAGGGTTGCCCGGCTGAGCCCGGGGCCGCCCCTGACGTGGGGCTCTGGGGCAGAGTCCGGCCCGCGGTGCCCAGCAGGGATGCGCGGTTCTGTCTGTGCTCGGGCAGCACCAGAGTAGAGTTTTTCCCTGCTACAGTACCTACGCTACCCCGCGAAAGAGCATCGCTCAGGTTTGACAGGAGGAGAAATCTGTGTGGCCGTCAGCTATCACCTATGGCCCGGTCAGGATACTGATGGATTTTCTGACCTATTCGCTAGGGTCGTGTAAAATGTTAAACTGCAGATGCTTTCTGAAAGCAACTAGTGCTTTGAATGGTACAATCTGGATTACAGAAGCTTTATGTAGTGTTAGGCTGTGAACCACAATAGGTTTATTCTACAAGTTAATAGGGATATGCCAGATCATGTTACACTTCTGTTTTATCTTCTGTTTTGACCCTATGGCAAGCATCAGTTGGGTTTATTTAGCTCTTTATTAGCCCTTTATTTAGCTCTTAGCATTTTTCACATTTTGTGTGAAAAATGAATTAACTTTTAGGTTGATATTTTTAAAGAGGAAAAATGTATTTGTGCCTATTGATGCTGCAGTGATTTGTGGTTTTGAGACCCATCTTGCAAAATACCACATGCTGAGGCTGATTGTCATAGCTCTGAAGCCAGCCCTGGGTATGGAATGCTTTTCATTCTTTGGAGTGTTCATTCCAGGCAGTTCTGTGTAACGAGATCTTTACAGAGCATGGAAGATGCCTCTAGGGGAAGTCTCCATTTTGATTGCTGTGCCTAGACTAATTCTGATACTCCTGAGTTTGCTGTCAGGTTTTTACGATGCTGAAATGTGTGTTTTCCAGGTTCCTGTGTGGGCTATTTTTCACTAAGAATCTAGAAAATATCTTGGCTTTTCGTGGGGTTTAGTGCAAAATAGGTTTGACTGTAGGAACCATGAAGAGAGCCTGACAGAGGAATGGTTGAACGACAAGGGACATGATACTGTAAAATTAATCCAAATAGGGAGGGCTACGTGACTGCTGCAAAGTTTGCATGGCCCTGAAGAGTAGATAGTGTGCAGAAAACAGGACATTGAAACTGCTTGGTATGTAGAAGTAGATAGAGAAGAACAAAAGAGTACTAAGCTGTTCTAACTGCAAGGCCAGCTGGACAGGCATGTATCGATCATAAAGATACTTTTAAGATAATAGTACAAGTCACATAGCAACCAATCATGAGCTTGGCTTTTGCAATATGTATGAGCTAATTAACGAACATATATAAACTGTGTAATCTGTCACAATAAACTGAGACTTGATGATCATGATATCATGAGTCTTGTCTCCCGCGGCATTTTCCCTCTAACAACTGGCGCCCGAAAGCAGGGACCTGATCCGAGCCTAAGGCGAGAGGGGTGCTGCGTTGGAGTGCGGGTCCTGCGGCTGGAAGGACGGCGAAAATAAAGAGAAGAGGCGAAACGCTCTGCTCCGCGCCCTGAGTGACCGTAGAAGCGGGCTCAGCCGATACGTGCTGCCGAAGCCTGAAGGAGCCAGCAACGGTACGGACGTAATCATGGAAAGGCAAGCAGCATATGATTTATTTAGTGCTTCTCTTAGAAAAAGGCAGATTAGGGGGATTGACTTAGATAAGGATCTCCCTTCGCTATTGCATCATGCTGAGTCTTACGGCTTTTTCGTTAACCCCCATAGTGTTCATAAACTTTCAAAATGGAGAAGATATAGGGATAAGTTGTGGGAATTAGTGTTAGATGAGGATAAACCGGGCAAGAAAATGAGTAAACTTTGGAGAGTGGTTGATAACGAATTGTTAATGTGTCAGGCAGAAAAGAGGGCGGTGGAAGTGATACGGACAGCTCTGGAGAAAAATAAGGAATGTAAACCCTCGCTTCTCTCCAGTGAGCCAAACCCTCCGGTTCTCACAAATTTTCCCATTCCCATCTCTGCTTCTGAAATGCCTGTACCTCCCATAGACACTAGTAGCATTGAGGTGCTGGAAATTGAGATCCAAATTGCTTTATGGCAACGGGACTGGGATCCCAAATTCACTTTTTGTGAACGGGAATCAGGTAGAACGGAGCGGGCGCGGGGCCAGACAGAGCGGGGCCGGCCAGCACCGAGCCGGAGGCGAGCCCGGGGCGGAGCGGACATCAGCCGAGAGACGGAAGGCTCCTTGCTGCCGAGCAGCAGCGCAAGGGGGGAGAGGGGCGTTCCTGGGGCTCAGCCGCGCTGGAGCCGGAGCAGGCGGGGCGCGGCCGTGGCGGGGGTGTCTCTTCTCCCATCCACAAGGTGACACAACAAGGACGGGAGCGAGGCGGCGCCGCCCCTCATCTCCCCGCAGCGCCCAGCAATGGCGGCGGAGATGGCGGCACAGTCCTGGTTGCCATGGCAGCGACAACGCCGAGAGCAGCAGCGCCACCGGTGGCGGGATCGCAACACTACAGCAAAAATTTCAACAGCATCTTCCCAATTTCTTACAAGAGTCAGAGACGTAATGAAAAAGTACAGCAATACCGAGTGTTTTCCAAGATACCAAGAAGGATGAACATTATGTGAATCAATGTTATTTCAAATATGATATAGATAAAAATCACTGTATAAAGATAGAAATTTTAGTAATTATTTAATTACCAAAAATGTCTCTGAAAACAAAGAGTTAAGAAAATGTCATCTGATGGAATTTTAGTATTGAGTTTGTAATCTCCGTCTTTGGGTTTTTATAGATAATAATATAAGTAATAGTAATTTTTAAGTTTTATAGATAATACGATAAATAGTGATTGTTAAGTTTTTGTAAGTAATGATAAGTAGTGATTGTTACTAATGTTATATGAGTGCTTTAAAAGGATTGTCTTAAACTATTTTAAACATTTCTTGTTAATAGGTTGATCATAAAATGCGAGTTGTCTGATTTTTGTGATAAGAATTATTATTAAGGTATTAAGGTATTAAGGTGTTGTTATAGTATTTACAGTCAGTTTTCATATGTTTTATTGTCTCTTTAGGTGATTGATTACAAGATATTTTTTCAGGATCCTGTGTTTTTGATTTTTTAACTACTCATGTGTTTTCTTTATCCAATATTTTATGCAGCTGCAATTCATCTTCCTTTAAAAATTCATTGTCCAAATTTTAGTTCAAGATTTCAGACTTCAAATTTTCAGATTTCTGAAGAAAGGGTTTGTTGTATTTAGAGAATTTTTGTCTTGAAAGAGATTTTAGACAGGTTCAATTATTTGATAGTTTGATAAAGTTTTAATAATAAGGTTTTTTACTTATAACTGTTATTTCTAGGACTTTTGTTTTATAATGTGTTAAAACATATCCTCCAATTAGAGTTTGAGCTCTGGCCAAGCTCTGGCTCTACGTGGATGGTGTGATTGACCCAGGTGTTTTCTGCATCAAAAAGTATTCAAGTCCTTTTGGCTTGACAATTTGACCATGTAGGGCAGCTGAGCCTCAAAGGGAGTTTTGGAGAGACATGATCCGGACATGTTTTATCCAAATCTCTGTTGTTTTAAGGTTTATCAGCTGCTGCAGACTCTGGGATGACAATTTGATAGTGTAGCACTTGGTAACTGTGATTTTATATGTAATATTAATTGTGTATTATCTGATTGATTTTTATTTGTTGTTAGTTTCTTTACTATATGCATTGTTTTGTTCTTGATGTTTTTTCATGTTTATTATAAAGATGTTGATATTTCCATTTCTTCATGCAAATTTTAGGAAACAGAATTGAGAGAGGACCCTCCAGTCCCTGTGGGGAGTGTTGAGTTTGTTTGTGTTTTAGCAGGTGCAGAATCTGGATAGATTTCATTGAAGAATGTTAAACTTATCAATTTCAAGAGAACACTAATCTCTCCACAAGTAAATCAGAGGATGCACAGCAAAAGTGGATTGTGCAAAGATTTGTGTTTCACCCACAGAAAATTGTAGACTTTAGGTTTTTTCATAAGTGTGTTTTTAATTATGTTATAGACTTTTTTTACTAAGTTTTAATGAGTTTTAGTAATGCCTGTGATTTTTCTGTTCATTTTACCATTGCTTTTCAATGGCAAAAGAAAAAGAGGGACAATCAATTAAATAATCAAAAGCATAACATTAAGTTTATCATAAATATAGTTTGTATTTAGAATTAAGTTTGTTCCTTTCATGTTAAACAGAACAATCAAAACCATGAGAAATATGAAGTGGGGTGCACTTCTGTAATACTAACCTCATTTTTCACCCCACGAGTTGCTTCAGTGCAAGCTCTCACACAATTAAAAATCCTAGCCTACTGGACAGAAAAATAAATTAATATTTCATCTAAAATGTTAAGTGAGCTTGCCACAAATATAGGTAGTATCTGTCATGCAGTTCTGCAAAACAGAGCAGCTGCCACTAATTTACTTCTTCTAGCCCAAGGTCATAGTTGTGAAGAATTTGAAAGAATGTGCTGTATGAACTTATCTGATCACGCTACATCTATCCATAAGCAAATACGAAAATTGACCGAGCTAACTCAACAGTTAAAGGTAGAGGATAGATTAGGTTTAAAAAGATAGCTAAAAGGATTGGGGATCGGACCATAGTTAAGAGACATTATCAAATACGGCATAATAGTTCTAAGCATAATTGTGATACTTTTGCTTGTTTTGCCCTGTGTGTTTACTTGCTTGCAAGGCTTGATGCAGCAGCTTTTGCAGAAAATGCTGAATGCACACCTTCTTGTACAAAAGGAAAACGGGAGAGATGAAGAGAGCCTGACAGAGGAATGGTTGAACGACAAGGGACATGATACTGTAAAATTAATCCAAATAGGGAGGGCTACGTGACTGCTGCAAAGTTTGCATGGCCCTGAAGAGTAGATAGTGTGCAGAAAACAGGATATTGAAACTGCTTGGTATGTAGAAGTAGATAGAGAAGAACAAAAGAGTACTAAGCTGTTCTAACTGCAAGGCCAGCTGGACAGGCATGTATCGATCATAAAGATACTTTTAAGATAATAGTACAAGTCACATAGCAACCAATCATGAGCTTGGCTTTTGCAATATGTATGAGCTAATTAACGAACATATATAAACTGTGTAATCTGTCACAATAAACTGAGACTTGATGATCATGATATCATGAGTCTTGTCTCCCGCGGCATTTTCCCTCTAACAGAACCACATTGTTGCAAAGATGAAGCATGCAATTAAAGTTCTTTCTAATAATTTGAGATGATTTAAATATATGTCAAATGAAATGCTATAGTCAAGGAACCAAAGCAGTCGAATGAATTGCCTATAAATTCCTTTGGCATGAAGCGTGTTGAGTGAAATGTTTATTTCTTCTAAGCAATAGGTCATAAGAGTGTTTAAATAAAGGTATAGTATATATAATGCACTGGAGCACAATCCATGGATTAGAGTGAAATTTCAACACTCAGTTCCTTTACTTAGAGAAGTCCACCTATGCCCAGATGGATTAATTAATTGTAGTGGTAGAAAATACAGGGTGTAAAACACAGCTGACTGTTGAGCTTAGTATATCACTATGTTGTAGAGAAACTCAAGAATCAAGAAAATTCTAAATAAGTAAATGCTAATTTGTCATGCAGTACTATGGTATTTTCAGGCAGCTAATCAAGAAAATTTGAATTGGAAGACCGTCAAACTTGTTTCATACAATAAAACTCTGAGAGACTTATCTACAAATAGAAACACAAGGAGCATCCTTTTTTGTACTCAGCAAAGAGCTGGAGTATGTTGTGCTGTTACGGAGGTTTATTTTTATAAACTACTCCAATGAATTTTATAAGCATGTAAAAGATTGTAAGTGCCCTGAAACATGTTTATTCTTGGACTGGCAATTACATACATGGATTCAGTTTTGATTTTCTTTAAAATAAAAATAAAAATATTTCTCTGGAGTAATTTGCTCTCGGTAACAAGAGTCATCTGCAAGAGAAATATCCAAACCAATTTCTGGGCAGTGGAAGTAGCTTTATTTTTTATAACATTCTTAGTACCTGTGACCAGGGTTGGTAGAGTGCCAGTCCTGCCAGCTTTAAGGAGCTGCATGTAAGTGTACCCTCGTTTCCTCAGAATCCCAGGGATGTGGACATTTCTTTGAGATGAGCTTTTAGGAAGCCCCAGAACATCTGGTGGTGTGACATCTTCCTGCATGCTCTGTTTCTGCACGTGATGTTTTCCAGTGCTTTCAAACATCCCTTCCCTTCTGTTTTTTCAGATGGTTATTTAGACCTATCTTGAGAGCTACTCTCTTCAGCCTCAGCTTTATCCAAGATACAATATGGTTATTATATAACCTAGTATTTTTTCATTTTACTTACATTTCATTACATAACCTAGTATTTTACATTGTTACTTGCACAGCAGAATAACTGCAGAACTCTGCTCGATCCAGGTTATACTGAAAACTAAAAAAAATGCTATTTTTACATGCCTGACATTTTTCTTGCATATTTGAGCTTAGGTATTATGTTTGCTCATTTCAGGAGTGCTTCTGAACCACAGTCCAGAAAGAAGAAAAATCTTCTTGGTTGAAGTTGAACATTTGTCTCTAAGAGTAAGAACAAAGCCATGCCAGTGCTTTCAGAAGACTCAGGTAATTCAGCTGCATGCTTTCAACAGAGCAGTGACTGAAATCTTGTCATACCTGTTTCACACATAAAAATAATTTAAATAGGAGTAAAATGTAATAGAATTAAGATAATTCAACTGAAGTTTCTGAGCAATTACCTACAAGAAGGAAGGTGGAATGTAAAAGGTGAAAATTAATAAAGTTTGTCAGGATCAGTTTCCTACTAACCCTAGAGCACCCAAATATACTCTGATAGACCTGAATATACTCTGATAGACTTGAATATATTCTGACAGATCTGAATATATTCTGATAGACCTGAATATATTCTGATAGGCAGAATTGGACCCCTCAGTGTAACAGTGCCTTCTACATGTGCTTACTAAAGATCAGCCCATATATCTCTGCTGCTTGCTGTGTCATTTCTTAATATTTTCTGAACAGGGGTTGATAAACATTGTAAATATCCTTCCTTTTAACTTAAAATAAGTGTCTTTGTTCAAGGCTACTTTACTAGCTTCTCCAGTATGCTGCCCAGGAGAAGTCACAGATAATAAATGATGCTTAGGATTAAAGCAGGAGTGAGTTTGAGTCTCCTGGATCAAAATCCACTCTAAGGTTCGTGGAGAGAATAGCCACAGGAATAGATTTGAACCCCCTCCACCTTTTTATATTTCCTGTTTTGTTTTGGTCCTGTGTTCCCAGACATGGTTCACCGGGAAAAATCTGGCCTTTGTCTGGCTCTGTGTGTTGCAAAATTGGGATATTTAAATATTTTTTTAGAAAACTAGCCACAAGCTTTGATTCCACCACAATGGAAATCTACACTTTATCCTTTCTTCCTCTGGTCAGGCCTGGCTTTTTATAGGTGCCTCAGAGTGGAAGGGGCAGGATAACACTTGTAAGCAAAGCTGCTGGGGAGGTAGAGCTGCTACCTGTGCAAAAAAAGGTCATTCAATCAGTTTGAGAGTCTGCTGTGGTACTAAAATTTCAAATTTGTAAGAGGGGAAACAAAGGGTTCTGGAAACAAGGAGTAATAAACATGAAGTGTTAAATGTGAAAGATAATTTCTTAAGAAATATATATTGCTTTGTTAGATTTTGCCTTAATATGATGGTGTGCTTGACACTTATGAGGGGAGTGTTGCAAAATGAGCTGTGGATAAACACGAGATAATCACAAGTCTCTGCAAATGTGATGATCATCAATGTGATACCCAAATAAATGTAGTGACTGTTAAGACTGCAGTAGAAGGTCCTGTGAGAAATGCTGTGTAGAATGTTTTTGTTCTGTCCTGAATCTAAATTTAGGGTTGCATGAAACTTTGGCCCTTTTGACATCTCAGCTAAGACCTGATTCAAATCATAAAGAGGAAATGGGATTCCTTAGGGATGTCTTCAGTGAAAGAAGTCTCAGCTACCTGATGAAGGTAAAAGTTTGTATTTATTTATGTACATTCTCCTTACAGTTTACTTTTTCTCTGTTCCCTTGATTTATCAACCATTTACTTTGCCAAACCTTTTTTTTAAGAATTCTGTACTGACCAAAGCATATGTGTGCTTAAGAACAAACACTAATAATGTTTGACAATTAATATGTTGAACATATTAAAACCGAGATCAAGGAGTAGAATGTTGCTGGCAGAGGTTCCAAAAAGTGCAAGAGGCTCCAGGGAATGGGGAAAATATGCAGATGGGATAGAAAACCTAATATCCCATTGAGTATGGGATAGAAAACTTCATATATGGGATAGAAAACCTCACATGCCATTGAATATGGGACAGAAACCCTCACATATGGGATAGAAAACCTCACATTCCATTGCATATGGGATAGAAAACCTAACACCCAACCTATAATAAAATCCCCTAATATAACTTTAGTTGCCAAGTATTGGTTATGCAAAAGCCAGATGATGCCTCTTCACAGAGATAATCTAGTTTATGAATGTATGGGAAATTAATTCAATAGTCCAGTTTTAATTTTTTAATGTGGAGGTGGGTTTTTTTGGGGGTGTTATTTGGTGGGGGTGTTTTGTTTTAATTTTGGTTCTGAGTTTCTTTGGGGTGGGTGTGCTAGGGAAGAAGTAAAGGGTTTGGGTTTGGGTGTTTGCTTTCCAGCCTTAGCACAGGGATGTGGCTTCCTCAGAGAGGGTGGTAAGGATGCTCAGTAGGGGAACATGAGGCACTTTGCCAAAATATTCCTTATGTCTTTGACAGATGTGGAGTCAGTCTGAGTGCCAGCAGTGTCTGCAGGGGAGCTGTGGACAGTTCATCTATCACAACACTGGGGGTGGCACAAAGCTCTTCTGGTCTGCCCACTGCTCAGAAATCCTTGCTCCTGGCTGTGGAACTTCTGGCTGTGGAACTCCTCCTCAGCCTGTGTCCGGCCAATCTTCAGCCTTGAGACTTTCTAGAACGGTGTTCCCTGAGTCATGAGAGTTGAGTTTCAAGTCCCGCACCCAGGGATTCCACTGCTGGGCAGCATAAAACAGTGTTCCCAACTGCTGTCCTCAAGAGCTGTAGCCCCCTGTGACCTGTGTCCCTTCTCCCATCAGAGCTTTGTTTTGCTGGTGCCTGGCTTGGGAGTCCTTGCCTTGCACAGGAGACTGGACTGGACTACAAACACATGCTAACAGTGGTAACAGGCAACTTTATTTACACAACTAAATAAATTTCAGCATTTGTGCATGCAGAGGAGGAAGATTGGCAGGACAGAGGACGCCTTTGACCTGAGGCTGCCTTTGGACGAGCAGGCACTGCCCCAGTATGTAATGGTCATGGTCCACTGCAGCCTGCAGTGGATCCTGTTCATCCTGCTGCCCATGTCTTTTTTCTCATGAGGCCCAGCAGTATCTGGTGCACCCGAGTTAAGAATTTCACCACTATCTGGTATGGATGTGGAGCAGGCAAGAGAGGTTGCCTTGACATTGGCTCCTCAGAGGGGTTTGAGGTCGACTCTGGCTCTGGTGTGGCTGTTGCAGTTGAGTGATCAGGAGTGGGAGTACAGCAGCCTGACTCTGTTGGTGCTGACTCTGGCTGCTCCAAGGGGGCTGAGCTGAAGGTTGGCTCTGGTCTTGGAGTAGCTGTTTCAGCTGACTCAGGATATGGAGTGGGAGTAGAGCAGCCTGACTCTGTTGGTGTTGGCTCTGGCTGCTCAAAAGAGGTTGAGCTGAAGGTTGGCTCTGGTGCTGGAGTGGCTGTTTCAGCTGACTCTGGACATGGAGTGGGAGTAGAGCAGCCTGACTCTGTTGGTGTTGGCTCTGGCTGCTCAAAAGAGGTTGAGCTGAAGGTTGGCTCTGGTGCTGGAGTGGCTGTTTCAGCTGACTCTGGACATGGAGTGGGAGTAGAGCAGCCTGACTCTGTTGGTGTTGGCTCTGGCTGCTCAAAAGAGGTTGAGCTGAAGGTTGGCTCTGGTGCTGGAGTAGCTGTTTCAGCTGACTCTGGACATGGAGTGGGAGTAGAGCAGCCTGACTCTGTTGGTGTTGGCTCTGGCTGCTCAAAAGGGGTTGAGCTGAAGGTTGGCTCTGGTGCTGGAGTGGCTGTTTCAGCTGACTCTGGACATGGAGTGGGAGTAGAGCAGCCTGACTCTGTTGGTGTTGGCTCTGGCTGCTCAAAAGGGGTTGAGCTGAAGGTTGGCTCTGGTGCTGGAGTGGCTGTTTCAGCTGACTCTGGACATGGAGTGGGAGTGGAGCAGCCTGACTCTGTTGGTGTTGGCTCTGGCTGCTCAAAAGGGGTTGAGCTGAAGGTTGGCTCTGGTGCTGGAGTGGCTGTTTCAGCTGACTCTGGACATGGAGTGGGAGTAGAGCAGTTTGACTCTGTTGGTGTTGGCTCTGGCTGCTCAAAAGAGGTTGAGCTGAAGGTTGGCTCTGGTGCTGGAGTGGCTGTTTCAGCTGACTCTGGACATGGAGTGGGAGTGGAGCAGCCTGACTCTGTTGGTGTTGGCTCTGGCTGCTCAAAAGGGGTTGAGCTGAAGGTTGGCTCTGGTGCTGGAGTGGCTGTTTCAGCTGACTCTGGACATGGAGTGGGAGTAGAGCAGTTTGACTCTGTTGGTGCTGACTCTGGCTGCTCCAAGGGGGCTGAGCTGAAGGTTGGCTCTGGTCTTGGAGTAGCTGTTTCAGCTGACTCTGGACATGGAGTGGGAGTAGAGCAGCCTGACTCTGTTGGTGCTGACTCTGGCTGCTCCAAGGGGGCTGAGCTGAAGGTTGGCTCTGGTCTTGGAGTAGCTGTTTCAGCTGACTCAGGATATGGAGTGGGAGTAGAGCAGTTTGACTCTGTCAGTGTTGGCTCTGGCTGCTCAAGAGGGGTTGAGATGTAGGTTGTCTCTGGTGCTAGAGTGTCTGTTCCAGGTGGACGCATGCCCATCTGAATCAGGATCCAGTTGTAGAAGTACTGAGTGGAGGTGTAGACTCCCGGGCGTTTTGTTCTGACACAGCCTTTTCCCCAGCTGGTCACTCCAACAAGCCAAAAGTAGCCAGCATGGTTATCTTTGCACACCAGAGGCCCTCCACTGTCACCCTGCAACAGAGGAAAGAGGATTAGGGTGCTGTTGGGTGGCTGCTGTGCCGCGCTCCCGCCCCGGTTCCCTTTGTCTCAGCCCCGGCTAGCTCTCATCCTGGGGCGAGGGCGGGCGATGGAGGCACC
The DNA here is from genome assembly GCF_050655825.1 of Lonchura striata. NCBI lineage: Eukaryota > Metazoa > Chordata > Aves > Passeriformes > Estrildidae > Lonchura > Lonchura striata. Next base: position 8,078,581 of record NC_140729.1, read on the forward strand.
CTCCGCCGCTCCCAGCTGGGGTTTGGAGAGTGCCTTTGTGGGTTCTGGGCAGCGCTAGCAAGCCTCGCGGTGGTAAATGAAGAGCGGATCCTGCTGGGGGCTAAGTCCGAGTTTATTGTAGCCCAACGGGGCCAAATGTCCTAGAACGGTGCCAGCCAACAGGAACAAGCACAAGCTGCTTGCACTGGCTTATAAACTGTAAGGGAGGGGTATCCAACGACCAATGGGGATAGGGATAGGGGGTGGCTCCGGGATGGGGGGATATGGTGGGGTCCAATGGGGGAAGGATATGGGGGGAGCCCCAGGTCCTCGCCCAATCACCCGGTGCCCTGAGTGGAAGCTTCTGGATGGATGGGAAGGGACACCGAGTGATAGACAAGGCACCCGGGGGGGGGTAAAATGCCTCTTTCAGGGTGATGGATAGATACTGGGAAGGCGGGAAGGGCGGACAAGGCGGGAAAACTGGGGATAAACCAAGTTGCACACGGGGGTACAAAGGAATAAACCAATACATAATACAGGGATAATAAAACATATACATAACGCAACTCCACATCTCCTCCTTTTTTTGTTTAAAAAGAAAGAAAGGTGAAGAGGATAAAGTAAGTCTTTAAACGGGGGCTTCACAGTCACTGGGCTCATTTTGAAACTAGATGTTTCCTTTTTCTGGAAATTCTTCTTCTTGAAACCCTTCTTTGTTCAAGGGTTTCAGTTCATCACTATGTTAAAGCTTGTAATAAACACAATGAGTCCCAGCAGCAGCAAAAGTCCTGTTTCTTTAGAAAGTAACTGAAATTAATAGTTGAGGTAGGGGAGGTCTAACTCAAAGGGGAACAGAGAATCCCAGGAGCCAGGGAGGGAAGAGGGGGGACCAGGTGAGGGGGACCTTTTCCGCCGTCGGAGGGCGGCGTACCCAACTTGAGGACTGTCCGGTTTTTTCTTCTGGGTCTTAGGGACATATGGTCTGACGAATTTGGAAGGGACCCATCTCAGGCCTGAGGGCGTGGATACGCAAGCGTACCCCCGTCCCCAGGTGACCAAGTCATAGGGTCCTTCCTGCTGCCAGGTCTCAGGGTTTTTAATGAGAACTGGCGGCTTTTCCTTGACCTTGCTCTGCTCGTAGGAATTAAAGTGCCTCGCGATGGGGGGGTTGAGGCACTCGAAGGAACAGTTTAAGAAATTGATGGTAAAAAGGGCTCGCGCTAACTGAACCTGGGGGGACTCATTTTTAGCTGACGACTGTTGTTGTTTAAGCATCCTTTTGATGCTTTGACGAGTCCTCTCTACCACGGCTTGACCTGTCGGGGAATAGGCGATGCCAGTTTTATGTTCTATTCCCCATTGCTGCAGGAAGCCTGCGAATTCCTTGGATGTGTACCCGGGGGCATTGTCTGTTTTTATCTGTTTTGGGACGCCTAGCATGGAGAAGGCTTGTATCAGGTGTTTCTCTACTTCCTTGGCCTTCTCCCCTGTGTGGGCAGAGGCGAAAACTGCTCCAGAGAAGGTGTCCACGGAGACATGGACGTACTTCATCCTCCCGAAGGAGGGGATATGAGTAACGTCCATCTGCCACACCTCACAGGACTTTAGACCCCTAGGGTTAGCCCCTGCGCTCACCGATGGTAGTGGGAGCGACTTACAGGACGGGCATGTGGCCACAATGGCCTTGGCCTGGTCCCGGGTTAGATGGAACTGCCGGACCAGACCAGGCGCATTTTGATGGTAAAGCTGGTGGCTTATTTTGGCTTGCTGGAACTTGTCCGGGAGCGGCGCCAGCTGTGCGGGGGCGGCAGCGAGGGAATCGGCACGCCGATTGCCCTCGGCCAAGAACCCCGGCAGGTCGGTGTGTGACCTGATATGCATCACATAAAACGGTTGCTCTCGGTGGGAGACTAGCCTTATCAGCTTAGAGAGCAACTTGTTAAGGGCATCGTTGGAGACACCTTGCAGGATTGCATCCTGTGCTCTAGACACTACACCCGCTACATAGGCCGAATCAGTTACTAAATTAAAAGGTTCAGAGAACCGCTCAAAAGCTCGAACGACTGCGGCCAACTCAGCTACTTGAGGGGATCCTTCTACTTCAACAACATCTGCCTCCCACTGCTGAGTTTGAGGATCTTTCCAAGTCACTACTGACTTGTGGGACCCTCCGGACGCGTCTGTAAAAACTGTTAGAGCCTTTAAGGGTTTTTTGCTCTGAATTTGTTTTGTTGACAGAGTGAATTGGATTTCGGAATTGAAAATTTTGTGGGCCGGTCTCAAAACAGAAATTTTTCCGGTGTAGCTGTCCAGTGCAAACTGCAATGATTCATTCTCTTGCAGCAGGTGTTCTAACATTGCCTTTGTGAATTGGCCCGATTCTAATTTCAAAGGAATGTGGATGTGATCAAAGTCACACCCCGCCAGCTCCCGAATCCGCGTTCTCGCTTTGCGGATTAGCTCTGCCACCAGCTCTTGTGGCCGTGTCAACCTTTTGGATCGTGAATGACTCAGGAATACCCACTCTATGATGGAGAGTGGGTCCCTTTTGTCCTGATCCTTGCCCTTTCCTAGGGTGTCTGCCCATTGGAAGATGACACCGTGGAGGTGTGGCAGTCTGCCCAATATGATGAATCTGAAGGGCAGGCCCGGATCGTACCTGTGGGCCTGCCTGGCAGACATTGCCTCCTGAACCTTCTGCAAAGCAGCTTTGGCCTCTGGAGTGAGTTCCCTGGGAGAACTAGGCTCTTCCCCCCCTTTCAATAAATTGAAAAGAGGGGCTAGGTCTTCGTTGTTAATACCTAACCAGGGTCTCACCCAGTTTAAAGACCCACACAGCTGCTGTACGTCGGCTAGAGTCCGAATTGAATTTTTTATGGTCAATTTCTGCGGAACAATGGTCCGCTTGTTTATTTCTAAACCCAGGTACTTCCAAGGTGGCATTTTTTGAATCTTATCCTCTCGCAGCTCGAACCCTACAGCAACCAACGCACTGGTTGTCAGTTCAAGCGCGTGTGTAAGTAGATCGCTGTTGGGGGCACAAATAAGAATATCATCCATATAGTGCTGGATGATCACGCCCTCGGTGGCTGCACGCACAGGGGACAGCAATGAAGAGACGTACCACTGGCAAATGCTTGGGCTGACTTTCATGCCTTGGGGAAGAACTTTCCAGTGGTATCTCTCCATTGGGGCTTCTCGGTTGATGGAAGGAACCGAGAAGGCGAACCGTGGTGCGTCATCAGGGTGTAGGGGAATTTGGAAAAAACAATTTTTGATGTCAATGACAGCTAATTCCCAATTTTCTGGTAACATCGTGGGGGACGGCATCCCTGGCTGGAGAGGACCCATGTCTTCTATTACATTGTTGATGGCGCGAAGGTCATGAAGGAGGCGCCACTCGTGTTTGCCAGGTTTTTTCAGGACAAAGACAGGGGAATTCCAGGGGGATGTTGTTTCCTGGATATTTCCTTTGGCAAGTTGCTCCTTCACGAGCTCCCGAAGCGCTTTTAATTTCTGTTTATTGAGCGGCCACTGCTCTACCCACACTGGTGTATCTGTGAGCCAATTAAGTTTTCGGGTAGGACGCTTTTCAGTGACTGTTGCCCGAAAAACCTGGGGGGTCGGGATGTTAATTGTGACCCCCCACTGGGCCATCAGGTCTCTCCCCCATAAGGGTTCTGTGTAATCTAATACGAACGGGCGTAAATAGGCCGATTGTCCGTTCGGCCCCTCAAATTTTACGATGTTTTTTGATTGCTTTGCCAATTGAGAACCCCCTACACCTTGAATTTTCCCCGCCACGTTTTGCAATTCCCAGCGTGACGGCCAATCCCGTGCGGGAATGACTGTCACGTCTGCTCCTGTATCTAGGAGACCGCTTAGGTGTTTGTACTCCCCATCCTTCCGCATATAGCAGGAGAGCTTTGGTCTTTCCTTCCCTATGACCTGGGCCTGGCACACCTGGTAGCTTTTCTTCGCTGACTTCTTCCATAGATCCTCAGGGTGTGCCGGAGGCCCAGATGCTGGAATGGCTTGGGCGATGATTTGGCCCTTGGGAAGGAAGACTGGAGGATGGGGGCAGTGCAGCCACACTACTAATCGCTCGGTGTTCCTGGATGTCAGGGATGGTGCAATAGTGACTTCGAGAGGCGTGAATTTTGTGTCCCCAAGAACGATGTACTTACTGTGGAGGTTCCTCCAGGTTCCTGGGTCCTCTGTGTCGACAGCGATGGAGTGCCAGTCGCTGTCCCTTAGGTGCAGAGCCTCAGTCAGGGCCAACCTATATGGGGAGAAACCAGATACGATGTTAAGTATCGGCTTGGGCTGGTTCGGGCCTCGACCCAGCCAAGCAGTGGGAATGAAATCCACATCTTCTCTCATATAGGCTGGTTTGTCAGCCATAATCTGGTGTGTCAAGTCCAGTGAAATGTCCTTAGGTGGGCATTGCAGGTAGTCGTCCCTCCCCTCCTCTGATGTTATAGAACCCACCATATTTATGTCCTCGCGCAGGCAGGGACTGCGCTGATGACTCAGTTTTTTTGTTTTCCCCCCGAGTTGGGGGCACTCTTTTCTTGTCGCTGCTGTTTAAACCTAAAAAACTCGTCCCTCAGCGGGCATTGGGAAGCCCAATGTCCCTTCTGCCTACATAGATTGCAGGCCTGATGGTGCTGTTGTCCCCTCGGGGGTGCTCCTGTAGGGCGGCGATCTGGAGAAGGGGTGGCTGGCGGTGTCACGGCTTCAACGAAGGCTACTCTCTTTGTTGGTGGTTTAGGAGTTTCTGGAATGTCTTTAGCAGGAACTGTCACCTTCTTCGCACAGACTTGTAGCATGCTTTGAAGGGTAGGCTCAGGGTCCAGGGGCAGACTGAGGATTGCTTGCTGGCACGTGTCGTTAGCGTTCTGCCTCGCAACTGTGGCAAGCATCCCCTCTCGCAGCCTCTCGTCTGGGACCTGAGCCTCCATCGTGTAATGCAAGCGATCCACGAACGTGACAAAAGGTTCTAGGGATTCCTGCTTTAGGGACAAGAAGTTAATAACCGTACCGCTGGGTCTTAACTTAAAAAACGCCTTTTCTGCTGCCCTAGTGCTGACTTGCAGCGCCTCTCTGGGGATTTTTTCCGCCTGCTTGGTCCCCATTTTCCAATCCCCCTCCCCGCACAAGTGGTCTAGCGATATTACAGCCCCATCCTCATCCCTAGAGCTATCTGCATTGGCCCAGAGGTCAGGTAACACCTCTCTGATCTCCCGCTTCCACTCGGACTCCCAGATGAGGAATTCTCCGTGGGTAATTAAACAGGAGAAGAGAGTTCGCATGTCTGCTGGGACATATTCTTTGGAGGAGAGGGTTGCTTTTAATAAGTTTCGGAAGTATTCGCTTTCCATCCCGAACCCCTTCTTGGCCTTGCAGAGCTCTTTGATGGTCTGCTGGGGGATGGGGGACCACTGTGCAAGGGGCCTACCCCCCTGCCGCGGGGTACAGGTGACAGGTGCGGCCGAGAAGGCAGGTAGGGACTGGGGTGGATCGGGGTTCCCACGCTCCCCCCCCCCGGAACCGAAAGCGTGGGAACTGGAAGTGGGGTCGTGGGAACCAGGGGATGAGGCGTGGTCTGGAGCAGGGGGAGTGGTATGGTGGGGACTCCCCTCCCCGGGGGTGGAGCTGAGGGGTGGGGTGTTGAATAATTCAAGGAAGGGGGAGTTGACGGGGGGTGGAGGAGGGAGGTGGGCGGAGAAATCCGGGGAGCAGAAGGGGTTGGTCTGCCGGAAGGGATTATAGGAGGGGGGAGGACAGGGATCATGGGAAGAAGGAGCACGAGTGGCGGGAAAACCCACGCGGTCACCTCCATCTTGTGTCCTGGGGAAGGGGGAAGAAGGGGAGCCATTTCGTGGGGTTTGGGGATGGAGGATGGGGGATGAGGGATCTTCGGGGGTCTGGGATAACTGAAAACGAACGGAGTCTCTACGGGACGGGGCTGTACAGTGCGGGGAAGAAGGGGAACGGGTAGAAGCAGAGACAGTGCCTGCACCGCTCTGCGGGGTGTCTAGGGTATTCTCAGAGGGGCCAGAATCTGCCTGCGGGCAATGCCGGGATGCCTGTCTGATAATACCCGACTTCGGGAGAGAGGGAGAGTTTTGCCGCAGTTTTCCCGCAGCGCCCACCGCAGCCGCAGCCTCGGGAGCAGCGACAGCAGCTGCCCTGCACCCCGCCGCAGCGGCGGCCGCATCGTACTGCAGCGACCGGGCTGAGGGACAGGGAAGCGGAGTAGGGTTATATGAACTACCCGCCGAACTGGGGATCGGTTTGTTTGCGGCTGGCTGTGGCAGACTTTCGTAGCGATATTTAATTATATCGCGAATTTGGAGAGCCAAATGGGTGAATATGGAGAGAGAGAGATCTGACTGTCGCAGGATCTTCCCCGCTACCTGTTCCCAAAAAGGGGCTTGGTATAATTTAGCTGGCGAAATGTCAGGGAAAGTTTGCGACAACCACTGAACGAACCGTTTTACTTCAGATTTTTTAACCTTAATTCCCCCCACTAAAAGGATACCCACAACTTGGGAATAAATGCTCTTCTGTGGCACGGACAGCCTTGCACCCATGGCTGTTAGATGTTAAATCGTGCCGCAGCGCCTACGATTGGGAAAACACGAACGAAAAACAAAAGACCACACTTCCGGCTTTGTCGCGGTCCTTAAGCTTCCCGCCCGGAAAGGGAAGCACCAAAAACAGGAATTTTTTCCCCGAACCCCGGGGAAAAAGAAACCCACCAAAAAGGGATCCTTCCCCTAAAACCTAGGGGAAAGGAACCAACCAAAAAAAAAGGACCGGGAAAGCCCCAGGGGCCCCTATACTCACAAACCACAGGGGTCCGAGAGGGAAGGGTGGAAAAGAAAAACCAATCGCAGGGCTTCTCCGCGAGAGAATCGACTCCGGAGGTGCTTTCCAGAGCTGCCGATCCTGTCCCCAAGAGTGCCACCCACTAAAACGTGGGTCTGCTCTCGCCGGGGTAGCTGACGGCCAGGAGGACGATTCTTCAGGTCTGCGCGACCCTAAAATCCTCAAACGAGGGTCCAACGCCGCGAAAACGGGGCCCCACGTTGGGCGCCAGCTGCCGCGCTCCCGCCCCGGTTCCCTTTGTCTCAGCCCCGGCTAGCTCTCATCCTGGGGCGAGGGCGGGCGATGGAGGCACCCTCCGCCGCTCCCAGCTGGGGTTTGGAGAGTGCCTTTGTGGGTTCTGGGCAGCGCTAGCAAGCCTCGCGGTGGTAAATGAAGAGCGGATCCTGCTGGGGGCTAAGTCCGAGTTTATTGTAGCCCAACGGGGCCAAATGTCCTAGAACGGTGCCAGCCAACAGGAACAAGCACAAGCTGCTTGCACTGGCTTATAAACTGTAAGGGAGGGGTATCCAACGACCAATGGGGATAGGGATAGGGGGTGGCTCCGGGATGGGGGGATATGGTGGGGTCCAATGGGGGAAGGATATGGGGGGAGCCCCAGGTCCTCGCCCAATCACCCGGTGCCCTGAGTGGAAGCTTCTGGATGGATGGGAAGGGACACCGAGTGATAGACAAGGCACCCGGGGGGGGGTAAAATGCCTCTTTCAGGGTGATGGATAGATACTGGGAAGACGGGAAGGGCGGACAAGGCGGGAAAACTGGGGATAAACCAAGTTGCACACGGGGGTACAAAGGAATAAACCAATACATAATACAGGGATAATAAAACATATACATAACGCAACTCCACACTGCTGTCAGCACTAGAGGCCTGTTTCTCTCTTGCAGCCCCTGCCACAGCTGTATTCATGGTACAAAAAGGCTTTGCTCAGGTGCTGGAGTCTCAAGAACCTTAGCTGGGAACAGGGTGGGTGTCTGTGAAGGCCCCCTTTTGTATCTGCACAGTGATCCTGGATGGGCAGAGCATAGATCATCCAGAATCTGGATCTGTGGGCTGCTGAGAACACTGGATGGGCTTTCTGGGCAGAGGGGCAGGCCTGGGGAACACGGTCACTTGGCAAGGAAACTCCAGCAGTGGAGGAAAAGTGGATTGCCAGACAAAGCCCATGGTGACGGGGTACCTTCGCTGCTGGCTCCCAGCACTCATACCTGGCAGGTGTCCATGCCACCCCGTGGGTAGCCAGCACACAGGTTGTGGGTGTGGATGGCCCCAGCGTACCGACGGCTGCTGTTAACCAGCCGGATATCCAGGAGACGGACCTTGGCTTCCTGCAGGACATCACTCGGACCCTGAGCTGCAAGCACAGGAAGGAATGGGCACCCAGCAGCTCTTTGCCAGTTCCACTCCCCTGTCTGGGGGTGAACTCATTCCCTAGGGCTTGGCTTTGCCTCTGGAGCAGTTGTTGAAGCGCTGTGTCCTTTCTGTCTGCCTTTGGGGAGCAGGCCAGGCCCAGCTCTCCAGAGGCATACATCCTACAGCCTGACTTTGGTTTGTGCTGTCAGGAAGCCAAACCCATCTTGCTGGTGTGCCCAGCTCACCCTCAGGGCCCTTTTTGGGAACTCACCTTTTGCAGTGGCAGAACCCCAGCCAGCAATGTAGCAGGTTTTCAGCTCTGACACTGTGAGCGAGGCGTTGGGCACGCAGGCAAGCTGGACGTAGTCACTGCACTCCACGGGCTTGTCCAGCTCCAGCAGGGCGATGTCGTTCTGCTGGGAATCAGCCGTGTACTCCTGGTGGGCCAGGAGCCGCTTGATGTGGCGCACCTGAGTTTCAGGGCCCAGATGGGTCAGCTTGGTGGCCCCGATCAGCACACGCCACATGGTGACATTCCTGCAAGGCAGAGAGGGGTCTGAGGAAGAGCAGAGCCGTGTGCTGTTGATGCCTTAGGATTTTAGCTTTTGTATTTTTCATCCATTTGTAATCCTGCAGTTTTTTACTGTATAACTAAATTCTGCACACAGTGTGAGCTGCTGCTGCTTTCCCATTCTGGTCACAAAAATTCCTCTCCAGGCCTGGCAATCAAGGATACCTCACTGCCTCAGGCCTCGAGAGATGGAAACAAAAGTGAGTTGAGGGGAGCAAACTGGGGGTAAATGACTTCATTACCTGAAGCTGTAATTAGAAGATTAACCCTAAATATGCAAATGGACCAAATTTATAGGTGTGAAAACCTTTGACCCGTGGTCAATTTTGGGTTGTAGCACTTGGGGGGGTCTTTTGTTTTGCCTAAAATGGACCTGGAGGCCCTTCAATAAATATAATCACTTTTTATTCCTTGTCTGGCCTGTTTTTAGGTAGTCCTGAAAAGGCATCACTGTGGCAGCTCAGCACTTCCCTTCCTTCTGCTTCTCAAGGCAGAGAGGAAAGCAGGGCAATGAGGAGTGTGACTGCCCTAGCATGCCTTAGGCTCCAGGAATGCCACACTGGAGGCTGCTGGGCAGCAGTGGCACGAGCCCAGCCTTCTGAGCAGTCCCTCAGTTGGGCCCCGTAGTATTGAGGTGCTGCAGGCTGGGCAACTGTTTGTGTGGTGAGGATACCCTCATTCCCTGCTCCTCCTTACCTGGCCTGGAGGAAGCAATGGGCTGCTGTGAGGACCCACTGTGGGCTGATGAGGGACCCTCCACATGTATGGCCGGTGCCTATTTTCCTGGGGTCCTGGATGCTGACAATCCAGGGCCAGGCCCCTGGCAGGGCACCTGTGCCAGTCACAATTCGGTAGTCAGCATCTATGGAGTTGTAGTCAGAAGCCATGGGCCGGAGCCCACAGGTCCCTCTGGAAGCACAAAATCATTACTGCCCTTCTGTTCCAGTACCTGGGTGCTGGCAAGGAGGCTCCCACATGGGGTTTGGGGTGTGGCAATGGGGGACAAGCACCCTCCTAGAGCCTGGGGCCATACCTGCAGTTGCCCCAGGTACCATGTGCAGGTCTGTACACAGCCAGCAGGATGAAGAGGTACAGGTACAGAAGATTCATCGCTGTCAGCAGCATCTGTCAGCTGAAAGAGACAAAAGCTTGTCTCTTCCAGTGCAGTCTCTGACGAGTGCTGCAGCAACTGCACTGTCCATGGCACCTGGGGCTGATGTCACAGAGTGGGTGGTTCCAGGTTCTGGGCACAGTGTCCTCAGAGGGCAGGGAAAGGCCACAGCCTCACAGAACCACAGAATGGTTTGGGCTGGAAGGGACCTTGAAGGTTGTGAAAGGCAGAAGGGGTCCCTTGCCTCGCACATGCAAAACGACACCATGGGCAGACAAATCTGGCACAGAGGGAAAGTCACTCCAAAGGCAGTGTTTGGTCAGAGAGGGTGCTCAGAGCCACCACACGATGGAGAAAACTAGCACATCAAAGCTAGAAAGAGGACAGGAAGGAACAATGCCATGTGCAAACTACTTGGGGGGATGCTTCAAGGCACATAAGCCTTAGCTGATGGAACAAACCTGGAAACTCCTGAGTGTTGCAAGAGGAATTGCTGACCATGGCAGAGTGCGAGAAGCTGACAGGAGTTTCAATGCCATGAGGAAGCCCTTCTGAGTCTGTTTATACATTCTCCATGTCTGGAGCAGGGTGAGTACTGCAAATGCCTCAGTGCTGCCTCTTGCTTTGGAGACTGGTGCTGGAGGTCATGGCTGCAGAAAACAAGGGACTGAGATGGAGAGTGCTCATGCACTCACTTTTGTGGTTTGGGAATGGCATTCCCCAGTCTGGTGTTTCCACTGGAACACTGCAAACCACTGCTCCTCACTCCCTTCTCCCTCTCCCCTCCCTTCTCTGGTGGGCTTGAGAATAGAACTGGAAGCACAAAAGTTAAAGACTGTGGGTTGAGACAAGAACAATATAATGGAAACAGCAATGAAACAAGAAAATGAGCAGTAACCGCAACAATATTAATAATGGACTGGGACAATTCACATGCAACCATCCACCCCATAGAGCCTGGCAGTACCCAACCAGGCTGTCATGCATGTTATCCAGCGGAGATTTCTTCCCCTGTCCCTGGAAAATGTTGTGGAGTGGTTCAGAACAACCTCCACGTCCTGGCCATGCCCTGTCCTGGTTATGGCAAAAATTTACCCCATCCTGGCCAGAACCAGGACATTCACCCTCATGATCTGCCCCACAGCTTTGGAATCTGTGCCAGAGGGTCTGGCAGGGCAGGGAGGGCAGTCACCAGGGATTGGCAGACGTTGGAAACTCCTTATCCCTCTCTCTGGCCCCTGGTTTTCCTTGTTTTATGGAATGGAAGAACACATGTCCAACTCCTCCCAGTATCTCCTTCACTGGAAATCCTCCGTGCTTTGATTCCTTCTCTGACATTCTGCTGCACCTGGGGAATGCAGTGGGAAAACCCAAGGCTTTGTGTGAAGGTCACTCCCTCAGCACTTCACCTGAGGTGCACAGGAAGGCTGCCCTGGCTCTACCACACCTCATCCAGAACACCTGGAAGCTCTTCCCTCCCCATTCACACACTCCCCTGCCTTGTCCTCCTCATCCCACAGGGATGCACAGAGGGGCTACCACACTTCACGGTTTGGTAGCCCTGATACCACACTCCTGACTGGAATGGGGTGACCCTGGGGCAGTTTTGGCCTGCATCAGTTCCATGTCCTGCCTCAGCACACCCAGGTTCTCTGTTGGCGTCTGTGCTCATCTCTGCAGCTTTGCTGTCCTGCACCAGGAGTTTGCTGAATAAAATCATCCTCTAGAAAGGACATGTGACACAAGCCCAGGAGTAAGCAGCACCATGGGAGAGTTCAGCAAGGTGCCCTGGGGACAGCCAGGCCAGGCAGGGGAAGGTGGGGGGACCACGGCCTCACTGAAGCAGCCACATTGTACAGCACAAAAAATAAAGCTAAATAAATGCTGGGATGAAATACAGCACTGCTGGGACTGCTCCATTTAGCAAATAACAGTTGTGGGGGAGATTTACAGATGTACTGGGTACATCTGGGAACTGGGGCTCCTGCTGGAAGTCTTCAATCTTGAAGCTCCCAGTTCCCAAAGCTGGTAAATCCTTCCCAGCAATGGCTCCTGAGGCAGGGAGAGGGGTGGAAAGCCAAGGATGGGGCAGAGATCAGAAGGAGCTGGGGAGCTCAGAGAGGTCTTCAAGGGGAAGAGGATTTGTCTGAAAGGCCCTCACTTTTCTGGTCATCTTGGCAACTCTGGCAGGTTTAACAGGAGGTTTGTCTGGAAACAAGACAGGGACATATTGGCATGATGGGTGCTGGCATATTCCAGTCTTAGGCTTTGCAGAGAGAGATTTGCTGTTTCCCCATAGGCCACAGAGGATTTTAATATGAGGTGAACTCCCCAAGCTTGCATCCACCCTGTTCCATGGCCTCTGGCTCTGAGAAATGCTCTCCTGTGCACCCTGCTTCATTCCCTCAGATCAATGGCTGATGTGCCAGCAGCTCCTGCTCCAGAAGGGCAGCACATGATGAAGGTGCCACCCCTGCAGCTGAAAAGAAGGTTCCTTTTGCCATGGCATTCCAGGAGGTCATAAGACACATCATCAATGGAGTCTGAAAAAAAGAAAAATTAGAAGTTGAGGCAGCTGCATTTACCAGTGTGGGCAGTCCAGAGAGAACTGCCTGGACCTGACCCAGTTTGTGGATCAGAGCCAGAAATAGGTTCCCTTAGCTAGAAATGAGACCTCTCTACCCAGAGAGCCAGCTGCTTGCCATTCCATTGCTCCCTGGCCACAAGCAGCACTTCATCCATGAGCTCTCACCCCACAGAGCCCCTAGGTAACCCTGAAAAGACTCCTTCAGTATCAGGGGCTGCAAGAGACCTCTAGATGAGCAGCTAGAGGATTAGGTGAGGAGAAGAACTGAAATAAAATGCGTGTTTTTCCCTGGATTTGTGGAAGACAACAAGAAAGAAATACAGGACCCCAAAAAACAAACCCACTCGATGGGAGAGGCAGGTGAGCACCTCTGGTTCAGGAATTACAGAATGCACTCAACTGCAGCTTGCAGGCAAGGATCCTGGCACGTTCCAGCAGCCAGCACTGCCACCTGATCCCAGCATCCCTCTGCCCCATGGATTTACACAGGACCCCAAAGCCCCAGTGGTCAGTGAAAGGAAAACATCCAACTGTCCACACTTGGCAACCTACTCCTGGGTTCTGCAGCCTGTGGAGAAAGACAAATTCCCTCACTAGAAAACTAAGCAGGTTTGAGCTGGGCTTTCTCAAAGCACACTAAAGGCAGAGGTGGGCTTCTCCGTGCTGTTTGGGAAGTGGCACATGAACCACACGGGAATCAGAGAGAGATTATCAACTCCAGAGGCACTGCTGAGCGCAGCCTCTCCTGACTCCAGCTGGGCTCCAGCCCCGAGGTGACCTGTGCCTCCAAACAGAGGGGCCAGAGTGACCTGCACTGACCAGGCCGGCCACAGCTCCGTGTCACACTGACCACTGCAGCGTCCAGCCAGTCCCTCCAGAGGCTCTTCCAATCTCCACCTCCACCTTACAGGGGCATGGAACGCCGCTGATCACACCCGCTGCTCCCTGACCTGCAGCCAGAGGAAGATTTCCTCATTTGCTGCTGTGGCCAGTGGCACCTCTCTGTAGCAGGTTTTGCGTCCTGCTCGGTGCCCCAGTGCTCCAGACAGGCTGGCTCCGTGCTGCTGGGCCTCTCCCGGTCCCTCTGAGCAGGGCTGCAGCCGAGTCTTCAGAACAGCCCCAATTCCCCAAAACAGCCCCCAAAACAGCCCGGCGCTGTCTGTGTGGGGAACATCAAACCCACACCAAGGAATGGCTTTGCCCAGTGCCCCGGGATGGAGCAGCCCCGGCCTGCTCCACCAGAGCCCAGGGCGGCTCTGGGAGCCCTGAGGGCACGAGAGAAGGAAACTTCAGCGTGAGGGTCTGCAGCGGCCAGGGGAACACCAGCGCCTCCGAGCCGCCCTGCCAGACACGTACGGCCCTCCACCACCCTCGCAGTGGTGCGGGAATGTGCTCGCTGCTGAGGGCGGCCTCGCGGCTCGGCGAGCAGCTCGGGCAGGGCCGCCGCTGTCCGCTCCGTGCGGAGCGCAGCCTCCTCCGGACGCGGCCGTGAGGCGGTCTGGGCCCTCGGGTGTCGCCTCCGGCAGAATCAGCGGCTCGGTGGAGCTCACACGAAGCTCTCCCTGGGGCGGGACAGCCCTTGCCCGTGGGGTGTCGGGCGGGCCCCGGGCCGGCCGAGGGTTGCCCGGCTGAGCCCGGGGCCGCCCCTGACGTGGGGCTCTGGGGCAGAGTCCGGCCCGCGGTGCCCAGCAGGGATGCGCGGTTCTGTCTGTGCTCGGGCAGCACCAGAGTAGAGTTTTTCCCTGCTACAGTACCTACGCTACCCCGCGAAAGAGCATCGCTCAGGTTTGACAGGAGGAGAAATCTGTGTGGCCGTCAGCTATCACCTATGGCCCGGTCAGGATACTGATGGATTTTCTGACCTATTCGCTAGGGTCGTGTAAAATGTTAAACTGCAGATGCTTTCTGAAAGCAACTAGTGCTTTGAATGGTACAATCTGGATTACAGAAGCTTTATGTAGTGTTAGGCTGTGAACCACAATAGGTTTATTCTACAAGTTAATAGGGATATGCCAGATCATGTTACACTTCTGTTTTATCTTCTGTTTTGACCCTATGGCAAGCATCAGTTGGGTTTATTTAGCTCTTTATTAGCCCTTTATTTAGCTCTTAGCATTTTTCACATTTTGTGTGAAAAATGAATTAACTTTTAGGTAGATATTTTTAAAGAGGAAAAATGTATTTGTGCCTATTGATGCTGCAGTGATTTGTGGTTTTGAGACCCATCTTGCAAAATACCACATGCTGAGGCTGATTGTCATAGCTCTGAAGCCAGCCCTGGGTATGGAATGCTTTTCATTCTTTGGAGTGTTCATTCCAGGCAGTTCTGTGTAACGAGATCTTTACAGAGCATGGAAGATGCCTCTAGGGGAAGTCTCCATTTTGATTGCTGTGCCTAGACTAATTCTGATACTCCTGAGTTTGCTGTCAGGTTTTTACGATGCTGAAATGTGTGTTTTCCAGGTTCCTGTGTGGGCTATTTTTCACTAAGAATCTAGAAAATATCTTGGCTTTTCGTGGGGTTTAGTGCAAAATAGGTTTGACTGTAGGAACCATGAAGAGAGCCTGACAGAGGAATGGTTGAACGACAAGGGACATGATACTGTAAAATTAATCCAAATAGGGAGGGCTACGTGACTGCTGCAAAGTTTGCATGGCCCTGAAGAGTAGATAGTGTGCAGAAAACAGGACATTGAAACTGCTTGGTATGTAGAAGTAGATAGAGAAGAACAAAAGAGTACTAAGCTGTTCTAACTGCAAGGCCAGCTGGACAGGCATGTATCGATCATAAAGATACTTTTAAGATAATAGTACAAGTCACATAGCAACCAATCATGAGCTTGGCTTTTGCAATATGTATGAGCTAATTAACGAACATATATAAACTGTGTAATCTGTCACAATAAACTGAGACTTGATGATCATGATATCATGAGTCTTGTCTCCCGCGGCATTTTCCCTCTAACAACTGGCGCCCGAAAGCAGGGACCTGATCCGAGCCTAAGGCGAGAGGGGTGCTGCGTTGGAGTGCGGGTCCTGCGGCTGGAAGGACGGCGAAAATAAAGAGAAGAGGCGAAACGCTCTGCTCCGCGCCCTGAGTGACCGTAGAAGCGGGCTCAGCCGATACGTGCTGCCGAAGCCTGAAGGAGCCAGCAACGGTACGGACGTAATCATGGAAAGGCAAGCAGCATATGATTTATTTAGTGCTTCTCTTAGAAAAAGGCAGATTAGGGGGATTGACTTAGATAAGGATCTCCCTTCGCTATTGCATCATGCTGAGTCTTACGGCTTTTTCGTTAACCCCCATAGTGTTCATAAACTTTCAAAATGGAGAAGATATAGGGATAAGTTGTGGGAATTAGTGTTAGATGAGGATAAACCGGGCAAGAAAATGAGTAAACTTTGGAGAGTGGTTGATAACGAATTGTTAATGTGTCAGGCAGAAAAGAGGGCGGTGGAAGTGATACGGACAGCTCTGGAGAAAAATAAGGAATGTAAACCCTCGCTTCTCTCCAGTGAGCCAAACCCTCCGGTTCTCACAAATTTTCCCATTCCCATCTCTGCTTCTGAAATGCCTGTACCTCCCATAGACACTAGTAGCATTGAGGTGCTGGAAATTGAGATCCAAATTGCTTTATGGCAACGGGACTGGGATCCCAAATTCACTTTTTGTGAACGGGAATCAGGTAGAACGGAGCGGGCGCGGGGCCAGACAGAGCGGGGCCGGCCAGCACCGAGCCGGAGGCGAGCCCGGGGCGGAGCGGACATCAGCCGAGAGACGGAAGGCTCCTTGCTGCCGAGCAGCAGCGCAAGGGGGGAGAGGGGCGTTCCTGGGGCTCAGCCGCGCTGGAGCCGGAGCAGGCGGGGCGCGGCCGTGGCGGGGGTGTCTCTTCTCCCATCCACAAGGTGACACAACAAGGACGGGAGCGAGGCGGCGCCGCCCCTCATCTCCCCGCAGCGCCCAGCAATGGCGGCGGAGATGGCGGCACAGTCCTGGTTGCCATGGCAGCGACAACGCCGAGAGCAGCAGCGCCACCGGTGGCGGGATCGCAACACTACAGCAAAAATTTCAACAGCATCTTCCCAATTTCTTACAAGAGTCAGAGACGTAATGAAAAAGTACAGCAATACCGAGTGTTTTCCAAGATACCAAGAAGGATGAACATTATGTGAATCAATGTTATTTCAAATATGATATAGATAAAAATCACTGTATAAAGATAGAAATTTTAGTAATTATTTAATTACCAAAAATGTCTCTGAAAACAAAGAGTTAAGAAAATGTCATCTGATGGAATTTTAGTATTGAGTTTGTAATCTCCGTCTTTGGGTTTTTATAGATAATAATATAAGTAATAGTAATTTTTAAGTTTTATAGATAATACGATAAATAGTGATTGTTAAGTTTTTGTAAGTAATGATAAGTAGTGATTGTTACTAATGTTATATGAGTGCTTTAAAAGGATTGTCTTAAACTATTTTAAACATTTCTTGTTAATAGGTTGATCATAAAATGCGAGTTGTCTGATTTTTGTGATAAGAATTATTATTAAGGTATTAAGGTATTAAGGTGTTGTTATAGTATTTACAGTCAGTTTTCATATGTTTTATTGTCTCTTTAGGTGATTGATTACAAGATATTTTTTCAGGATCCTGTGTTTTTGATTTTTTAACTACTCATGTGTTTTCTTTATCCAATATTTTATGCAGCTGCAATTCATCTTCCTTTAAAAATTCATTGTCCAAATTTTAGTTCAAGATTTCAGACTTCAAATTTTCAGATTTCTGAAGAAAGGGTTTGTTGTATTTAGAGAATTTTTGTCTTGAAAGAGATTTTAGACAGGTTCAATTATTTGATAGTTTGATAAAGTTTTAATAATAAGGTTTTTTACTTATAACTGTTATTTCTAGGACTTTTGTTTTATAATGTGTTAAAACATATCCTCCAATTAGAGTTTGAGCTCTGGCCAAGCTCTGGCTCTACGTGGATGGTGTGATTGACCCAGGTGTTTTCTGCATCAAAAAGTATTCAAGTCCTTTTGGCTTGACAATTTGACCATGTAGGGCAGCTGAGCCTCAAAGGGAGTTTTGGAGAGACATGATCCGGACATGTTTTATCCAAATCTCTGTTGTTTTAAGGTTTATCAGCTGCTGCAGACTCTGGGATGACAATTTGATAGTGTAGCACTTGGTAACTGTGATTTTATATGTAATATTAATTGTGTATTATCTGATTGATTTTTATTTGTTGTTAGTTTCTTTACTATATGCATTGTTTTGTTCTTGATGTTTTTTCATGTTTATTATAAAGATGTTGATATTTCCATTTCTTCATGCAAATTTTAGGAAACAGAATTGAGAGAGGACCCTCCAGTCCCTGTGGGGAGTGTTGAGTTTGTTTGTGTTTTAGCAGGTGCAGAATCTGGATAGATTTCATTGAAGAATGTTAAACTTATCAATTTCAAGAGAACACTAATCTCTCCACAAGTAAATCAGAGGATGCACAGCAAAAGTGGATTGTGCAAAGATTTGTGTTTCACCCACAGAAAATTGTAGACTTTAGGTTTTTTCATAAGTGTGTTTTTAATTATGTTATAGACTTTTTTTACTAAGTTTTAATGAGTTTTAGTAATGCCTGTGATTTTTCTGTTCATTTTACCATTGCTTTTCAATGGCAAAAGAAAAAGAGGGACAATCAATTAAATAATCAAAAGCATAACATTAAGTTTATCATAAATATAGTTTGTATTTAGAATTAAGTTTGTTCCTTTCATGTTAAACAGAACAATCAAAACCATGAGAAATATGAAGTGGGGTGCACTTCTGTAATACTAACCTCATTTTTCACCCCACGAGTTGCTTCAGTGCAAGCTCTCACACAATTAAAAATCCTAGCCTACTGGACAGAAAAATAAATTAATATTTCATCTAAAATGTTAAGTGAGCTTGCCACAAATATAGGTAGTATCTGTCATGCAGTTCTGCAAAACAGAGCAGCTGCCACTAATTTACTTCTTCTAGCCCAAGGTCATAGTTGTGAAGAATTTGAAAGAATGTGCTGTATGAACTTATCTGATCACGCTACATCTATCCATAAGCAAATACGAAAATTGACCGAGCTAACTCAACAGTTAAAGGTAGAGGATAGATTAGGTTTAAAAAGATAGCTAAAAGGATTGGGGATCGGACCATAGTTAAGAGACATTATCAAATACGGCATAATAGTTCTAAGCATAATTGTGATACTTTTGCTTGTTTTGCCCTGTGTGTTTACTTGCTTGCAAGGCTTGATGCAGCAGCTTTTGCAGAAAATGCTGAATGCACACCTTCTTGTACAAAAGGAAAACGGGAGAGATGAAGAGAGCCTGACAGAGGAATGGTTGAACGACAAGGGACATGATACTGTAAAATTAATCCAAATAGGGAGGGCTACGTGACTGCTGCAAAGTTTGCATGGCCCTGAAGAGTAGATAGTGTGCAGAAAACAGGATATTGAAACTGCTTGGTATGTAGAAGTAGATAGAGAAGAACAAAAGAGTACTAAGCTGTTCTAACTGCAAGGCCAGCTGGACAGGCATGTATCGATCATAAAGATACTTTTAAGATAATAGTACAAGTCACATAGCAACCAATCATGAGCTTGGCTTTTGCAATATGTATGAGCTAATTAACGAACATATATAAACTGTGTAATCTGTCACAATAAACTGAGACTTGATGATCATGATATCATGAGTCTTGTCTCCCGCGGCATTTTCCCTCTAACAGAACCACATTGTTGCAAAGATGAAGCATGCAATTAAAGTTCTTTCTAATAATTTGAGATGATTTAAATATATGTCAAATGAAATGCCATAGTCAAGGAACCAAAGCAGTCGAATGAATTGCCTATAAATTCCTTTGGCATGAAGCGTGTTGAGTGAAATGTTTATTTCTTCTAAGCAATAGGTCATAAGAGTGTTTAAATAAAGGTATAGTATATATAATGCACTGGAGCACAATCCATGGATTAGAGTGAAATTTCAACACTCAGTTCCTTTACTTAGAGAAGTCCACCTATGCCCAGATGGATTAATTAATTGTAGTGGTAGAAAATACAGGGTGTAAAACACAGCTGACTGTTGAGCTTAGTATATCACTATGTTGTAGAGAAACTCAAGAATCAAGAAAATTCTAAATAAGTAAATGCTAATTTGTCATGCAGTACTATGGTATTTTCAGGCAGCTAATCAAGAAAATTTGAATTGGAAGACCGTCAAACTTGTTTCATACAATAAAACTCTGAGAGACTTATCTACAAATAGAAACACAAGGAGCATCCTTTTTTGTACTCAGCAAAGAGCTGGAGTATGTTGTGCTGTTACGGAGGTTTATTTTTATAAACTACTCCAATGAATTTTATAAGCATGTAAAAGATTGTAAGTGCCCTGAAACATGTTTATTCTTGGACTGGCAATTACATACATGGATTCAGTTTTGATTTTCTTTAAAATAAAAATAAAAATATTTCTCTGGAGTAATTTGCTCTCGGTAACAAGAGTCATCTGCAAGAGAAATATCCAAACCAATTTCTGGGCAGTGGAAGTAGCTTTATTTTTTATAACATTCTTAGTACCTGTGACCAGGGTTGGTAGAGTGCCAGTCCTGCCAGCTTTAAGGAGCTGCATGTAAGTGTACCCTCGTTTCCTCAGAATCCCAGGGATGTGGACATTTCTTTGAGATGAGCTTTTAGGAAGCCCCAGAACATCTGGTGGTGTGACATCTTCCTGCATGCTCTGTTTCTGCACGTGATGTTTTCCAGTGCTTTCAAACATCCCTTCCCTTCTGTTTTTTCAGATGGTTATTTAGACCTATCTTGAGAGCTACTCTCTTCAGCCTCAGCTTTATCCAAGATACAATATGGTTATTATATAACCTAGTATTTTTTCATTTTACTTACATTTCATTACATAACCTAGTATTTTACATTGTTACTTGCACAGCAGAATAACTGCAGAACTCTGCTCGATCCAGGTTATACTGAAAACTAAAAAAAATGCTATTTTTACATGCCTGACATTTTTCTTGCATATTTGAGCTTAGGTATTATGTTTGCTCATTTCAGGAGTGCTTCTGAACCACAGTCCAGAAAGAAGAAAAATCTTCTTGGTTGAAGTTGAACATTTGTCTCTAAGAGTAAGAACAAAGCCATGCCAGTGCTTTCAGAAGACTCAGGTAATTCAGCTGCATGCTTTCAACAGAGCAGTGACTGAAATCTTGTCATACCTGTTTCACACATAAAAATAATTTAAATAGGAGTAAAATGTAATAGAATTAAGATAATTCAACTGAAGTTTCTGAGCAATTACCTACAAGAAGGAAGGTGGAATGTAAAAGGTGAAAATTAATAAAGTTTGTCAGGATCAGTTTCCTACTAACCCTAGAGCACCCAAATATACTCTGATAGACCTGAATATACTCTGATAGACTTGAATATATTCTGATAGATCTGAATATATTCTGATAGACCTGAATATATTCTGATAGGCAGAATTGGACCCCTCAGTGTAACAGTGCCTTCTACATGTGCTTACTAAAGATCAGCCCATATATCTCTGCTGCTTGCTGTGTCATTTCTTAATATTTTCTGAACAGGGGTTGATAAACATTGTAAATATCCTTCCTTTTAACTTAAAATAAGTGTCTTTGTTCAAGGCTACTTTACTAGCTTCTCCAGTATGCTGCCCAGGAGAAGTCACAGATAATAAATGATGCTTAGGATTAAAGCAGGAGTGAGTTTGAGTCTCCTGGATCAAAATCCACTCTAAGGTTCGTGGAGAGAATAGCCACAGGAATAGATTTGAACCCCCTCCACCTTTTTATATTTCCTGTTTTGTTTTGGTCCTGTGTTCCCAGACATGGTTCACCGGGAAAAATCTGGCCTTTGTCTGGCTCTGTGTGTTGCAAAATTGGGATATTTAAATATTTTTTTAGAAAACTAGCCACAAGCTTTGATTCCACCACAATGGAAATCTACACTTTATCCTTTCTTCCTCTGGTCAGGCCTGGCTTTTTATAGGTGCCTCAGAGTGGAAGGGGCAGGATAACACTTGTAAGCAAAGCTGCTGGGGAGGTAGAGCTGCTACCTGTGCAAAAAAAGGTCATTCAATCAGTTTGAGAGTCTGCTGTGGTACTAAAATTTCAAATTTGTAAGAGGGGAAACAAAGGGTTCTGGAAACAAGGAGTAATAAACATGAAGTGTTAAATGTGAAAGATAATTTCTTAAGAAATATATATTGCTTTGTTAGATTTTGCCTTAATATGATGGTGTGCTTGACACTTATGAGGGGAGTGTTGCAAAATGAGCTGTGGATAAACACGAGATAATCACAAGTCTCTGCAAATGTGATGATCATCAATGTGATACCCAAATAAATGTAGTGACTGTTAAGACTGCAGTAGAAGGTCCTGTGAGAAATGCTGTGTAGAATGTTTTTGTTCTGTCCTGAATCTAAATTTAGGGTTGCATGAAACTTTGGCCCTTTTGACATCTCAGCTAAGACCTGATTCAAATCATAAAGAGGAAATGGGATTCCTTAGGGATGTCTTCAGTGAAAGAAGTCTCAGCTACCTGATGAAGGTAAAAGTTTGTATTTATTTATGTACATTCTCCTTACAGTTTACTTTTTCTCTGTTCCCTTGATTTATCAACCATTTACTTTGCCAAACCTTTTTTTTAAGAATTCTGTACTGACCAAAGCATATGTGTGCTTAAGAACAAACACTAATAATGTTTGACAATTAATATGTTGAACATATTAAAACCGAGATCAAGGAGTAGAATGTTGCTGGCAGAGGTTCCAAAAAGTGCAAGAGGCTCCAGGGAATGGGGAAAATATGCAGATGGGATAGAAAACCTAATATCCCATTGAGTATGGGATAGAAAACTTCATATATGGGATAGAAAACCTCACATGCCATTGAATATGGGACAGAAACCCTCACATATGGGATAGAAAACCTCACATTCCATTGCATATGGGATAGAAAACCTAACACCCAACCTATAATAAAATCCCCTAATATAACTTTAGTTGCCAAGTATTGGTTATGCAAAAGCCAGATGATGCCTCTTCACAGAGATAATCTAGTTTATGAATGTATGGGAAATTAATTCAATAGTCCAGTTTTAATTTTTTAATGTGGAGGTGGGTTTTTTTGGGGGTGTTATTTGGTGGGGGTGTTTTGTTTTAATTTTGGTTCTGAGTTTCTTTGGGGTGGGTGTGCTAGGGAAGAAGTAAAGGGTTTGGGTTTGGGTGTTTGCTTTCCAGCCTTAGCACAGGGATGTGGCTTCCTCAGAGAGGGTGGTAAGGATGCTCAGTAGGGGAACATGAGGCACTTTGCCAAAATATTCCTTATGTCTTTGACAGATGTGGAGTCAGTCTGAGTGCCAGCAGTGTCTGCAGGGGAGCTGTGGACAGTTCATCTATCACAACACTGGGGGTGGCACAAAGCTCTTCTGGTCTGCCCACTGCTCAGAAATCCTTGCTCCTGGCTGTGGAACTTCTGGCTGTGGAACTCCTCCTCAGCCTGTGTCCGGCCAATCTTCAGCCTTGAGACTTTCTAGAACGGTGTTCCCTGAGTCATGAGAGTTGAGTTTCAAGTCCCGCACCCAGGGATTCCACTGCTGGGCAGCATAAAACAGTGTTCCCAACTGCTGTCCTCAAGAGCTGTAGCCCCCTGTGACCTGTGTCCCTTCTCCCATCAGAGCTTTGTTTTGCTGGTGCCTGGCTTGGGAGTCCTTGCCTTGCACAGGAGACTGGACTGGACTACAAACACATGCTAACAGTGGTAACAGGCAACTTTATTTACACAACTAAATAAATTTCAGCATTTGTGCATGCAGAGGAGGAAGATTGGCAGGACAGAGGACGCCTTTGACCTGAGGCTGCCTTTGGACGAGCAGGCACTGCCCCAGTATGTAATGGTCATGGTCCACTGCAGCCTGCAGTGGATCCTGTTCATCCTGCTGCCCATGTCTTTTTTCTCATGAGGCCCAGCAGTATCTGGTGCACGCGAGTTAAGAATTTCACCACTATCTGGTATGGATGTGGAGCAGGCAAGAGAGGTTGCATTGACATTGGCTCCTCAGAGGGGTTTGAGGTCGACTCTGGCTCTGGTGTGGCTGTTGCAGTTGAGTGATTAGGAGTGGGAGTACAGCAGCCTGACTCTGTTGGTGCTGACTCTGGCTGCTCCAAGGGGGCTGAGCTGAAGGTTGGCTCTGGTCTTGGAGTAGCTGTTTCAGCTGACTCTGGACATGGAGTGGGAGTAGAGCAGCCTGACTCTGTTGGTGTTGGCTCTGGCTGCTCAAAAGGGGTTGAGCTGAAGGTTGGCTCTGGTGCTGGAGTGGCTGTTTCAGCTGACTCTGGACATGGAGTGGGAGTAGAGCAGCCTGACTCTGTTGGTGTTGGCTCTGGCTGCTCAAAAGAGGTTGAGCTGAAGGTTGGCTCTGGTGCTGGAGTGGCTGTTTCAGCTGACTCTGGACATGGAGTGGGAGTAGAGCAGCCTGACTCTGTTGGTGCTGACTCTGGCTGCTCCAAGGGGGCTGAGCTGAAGGTTGGCTCTGGTCTTGGAGTAGCTGTTTCAGCTGACTCAGGATATGGAGTGGGAGTAGAGCAGTTTGACTCTGTCAGTGTTGGCTCTGGCTGCTCAAGAGGGGTTGAGATGTAGGTTGTCTCTGGTGCTAGAGTGTCTGTTCCAGGTGGACGCATGCCCATCTGAATCAGGATCCAGTTGTAGAAGTACTGAGTGGAGGTGTAGACTCCCGGGCGTTTTGTTCTGACACAGCCTTTTCCCCAGCTGGTCACTCCAACAAGCCAAAAGTAGCCAGCATGGTTATCTTTGCACACCAGAGGCCCTCCACTGTCACCCTGCAACAGAGGAAAGAGGATTAGGGTGCTGTTGGGTGGCTGCTGTCAGCACTAGAGGCCTGTTTCTCTCTTGCAGCCCCTGCCACAGCTGTATTCATGGTACAAAAAGGCTTTGCTCAGGTGCTGGAGTCTCAAGAACCTTAGCTGGGAACAGGGTGGGTGTCTGTGAAGGCCCCCTTTTGTATCTGCACAGTGATCCTGGATGGGCAGAGCATAGATCATCCAGAATCTGGATCTGTGGGCTGCTGAGAACACTGGATGGGCTTTCTGGGCAGAGGGGCAGGCCTGGGGAACACGGTCACTTGGCAAGGAAACTCCAGCAGTGGAGGAAAAGTGGTTTGCCAGACAAAGCCCATGGTGACGGGGTACCTTCGCTGCTGGCTCCCAGCACTCATACCTGGCAGGTGTCCATGCCACCCCGTGGGTAGCCAGCACACAGGTTGTGGGTGTGGATGGCCCCAGCGTACCGACGGCTGCTGTTAACCAGCCGGATATCCAGGAGACGGACCTTGGCTTCCTGCAGGACATCACTCGGACCCTGAGCTGCAAGCACAGGAAGGAATGGGCACCCAGCAGCTCTTTGCCAGTTCCACTCCCCTGTCTGGGGGTGAACTCATTCCCTAGGGCTTGGCTTTGCCTCTGGAGCAGTTGTTGAAGCGCTGTGTCCTTTCTGTCTGCCTTTGGGGAGCAGGCCAGGCCCAGCTCTCCAGAGGCATACATCCTACAGCCTGACTTTGGTTTGTGCTGTCAGGAAGCCAAACCCATCTTGCTGGTGTGCCCAGCTCACCCTCAGGGCCCTTTTTGGGAACTCACCTTTTGCAGTGGCAGAACCCCAGCCAGCAATGTAGCAGGTTTTCAGCTCTGACACTGTGAGCGAGGCGTTGGGCACGCAGGCAAGCTGGACGTAGTCACTGCACTCCACGGGCTTGTCCAGCTCCAGCAGGGCGATGTCGTTCTGCTGGGAATCAGCCGTGTACTCCTGGTGGGCCAGGAGCCGCTTGATGTGGCGCACCTGAGTTTCAGGGCCCAGATGGGTCAGCTTGGTGGCCCCGATCAGCACACGCCACATGGTGACATTCCTGCAAGGCAGAGAGGGGTCTGAGGAAGAGCAGAGCCGTGTGCTGTTGATGCCTTAGGATTTTAGCTTTTGTATTTTTCATCCATTTGTAATCCTGCAGTTTTTTACTGTATAACTAAATTCTGCACACAGTGTGAGCTGCTGCTGCTTTCCCATTCTGGTCACAAAAATTCCTCTCCAGGCCTGGCAATCAAGGATACCTCACTGCCTCAGGCCTCGAGAGATGGAAACAAAAGTGAGTTGAGGGGAGCAAACTGGGGGTAAATGACTTCATTACCTGAAGCTGTAATTAGAAGATTAACCCTAAATATGCAAATGGACCAAATTTATAGGTGTGAAAACCTTTGACCCGTGGTCAATTTTGGGTTGTAGCACTTGGGGGGGTCTTTTGTTTTGCCTAAAATGGACCTGGAGGCCCTTCAATAAATATAATCACTTTTTATTCCTTGTCTGGCCTGTTTTTAGGTAGTCCTGAAAAGGCATCACTGTGGCAGCTCAGCACTTCCCTTCCTTCTGCTTCTCAAGGCAGAGAGGAAAGCAGGGCAATGAGGAGTGTGACTGCCCTAGCATGCCTTAGGCTCCAGGAATGCCACACTGGAGGCTGCTGGGCAGCAGTGGCACGAGCCCAGCCTTCTGAGCAGTCCCTCAGTTGGGCCCCGTAGTATTGAGGTGCTGCAGGCTGGGCAACTGTTTGTGTGGTGAGGATACCCTCATTCCCTGCTCCTCCTTACCTGGCCTGGAGGAAGCAATGGGCTGCTGTGAGGACCCACTGTGGGCTGATGAGGGACCCTCCACATGTATGGCCGGTGCCTATTTTCCTGGGGTCCTGGATGCTGACAATCCAGGGCCAGGCCCCTGGCAGGGCACCTGTGCCAGTCACAATTCGGTAGTCAGCATCTATGGAGTTGTAGTCAGAAGCCATGGGCCGGAGCCCACAGGTCCCTCTGGAAGCACAAAATCATTACTGCCCTTCTGTTCCAGTTCTGTACCTGGGTGCTGGCAAGGAGGCTCCCACATGGGGTTTGGGGTGTGGCAATGGGGGACAAGCACCCTCCTAGAGCCTGGGGCCATACCTGCAGTTGCCCCAGGTACCATGTGCAGGTCTGTACACAGCCAGCAGGATGAAGAGGTACAGGTACAGAAGATTCATCGCTGTCAGCAGCATCTGTCAGCTGAAAGAGACAAAAGCTTGTCTCTTCCAGTGCAGTCTCTGACGAGTGCTGCAGCAACTGCACTGTCCATGGCACCTGGGGCTGATGTCACAGAGTGGGTGGTTCCAGGTTCTGGGCACAGTGTCCTCAGAGGGCAGGGAAAGGCCACAGCCTCACAGAACCACAGAATGGTTTGGGCTGGAAGGGACCTTGAAGGTTGTGAAAGGCAAAAGGGGTCCCTTGCCTCGCACATGCAAAACGACACCATGGGCAGACAAATCTGGCACAGAGGGAAAGTCACTCCAAAGGCAGTGTTTGGTCAGAGAGGGTGCTCAGAGCCACCACACGATGGAGAAAACTAGCACATCAAAGTTAGAAAGAGGACAGGAAGGAACAATGCCATGTGCAAACTACTTGGGGGGATGCTTCAAGGCACATAAGCCTTAGCTGATGGAACAAACCTGGAAACTCCTGAGTGTTGCAAGAGGAATTGCTGACCATGGCAGAGTGCGAGAAGCTGACAGGAGTTTCAATGCCATGAGGAAGCCCTTCTGAGTCTGTTTATACATTCTCCATGTCTGGAGCAGGGTGAGTACTGCAAATGCCTCAGTGCTGCCTCTTGCTTTGGAGACTGGTGCTGGAGGTCATGGCTGCAGAAAACAAGGGACTGAGATGGAGAGTGCTCATGCACTCACTTTTGTGGTTTGGGAATGGCATTCCCCAGTCTGGTGTTTCCACTGGAACACTGCAAACCACTGCTCCTCACTCCCTTCTCCCTCTCCCCTCCCTTCTCTGGTGGGCTTGAGAATAGAACTGGAAGCACAAAAGTTAAAGACTGTGGGTTGAGACAAGAACAATATAGTGGAAACAGCAATGAAACAAGAAAATGAGCAGTAACCGCAACAATATGGACTGGGACAATTCACATGCAACCATCCACCCCATAGAGCCTGGCAGTACCCAACCAGGCTGTCATGCATGTTATCCAGCGGAGATTTCTTCCCCTGTCCCTGGAAAATGTTGTGGAGTGGTTCAGAACAACCTCCACGTCCTGGCCATGCCCTGTCCTGGTTATGGCAAAAATTTACCCCATCCTGGCCAGAACCAGGACATTCACCCTCATGATCTGCCCCACAGCTTTGGAATCTGTGCCAGAAGGTCTGGCAGGGCAGGGAGGGCAGTCACCAGGGATTGGCAGACGTTGGAAACTCCTTATCCCTCTCTCTGGCCCCTGGTTTTCCTTGTTTTATGGAATGGAAGAACACATGTCCAACTCCTCCCAGTATCTCCTTCACTGGAAATCCTCCGTGCTTTGATTCCTTCTCTGACATTCTGCTGCACCTGGGGAATGCAGTGGGAAAACCCAAGGCTTTGTGTGAAGGTCACTCCCTCAGCACTTCACCTGAGGTGCACAGGAAGGCTGCCCTGGCTCTACCACACCTCATCCAGAACACCTGGAAGCTCTTCCCTCCCCATTCACACACTCCCCTGCCTTGTCCTCCTCATCCCACAGGGATGCACAGAGGGGCTACCACACTTCACGGTTTGGTAGCCCTGATACCACACTCCTGACTGGAATGGGGTGACCCTGGGGCAGTTTTGGCCTGCATCAGTTCCATGTCCTGCCTCAGCACACCCAGGTTCTCTGTTGGCGTCTGTGCTCATCTCTGCAGCTTTGCTGTCCTGCACCAGGAGTTTGCTGAATAAAATCATCCTCTAGAAAGGACATGTGACACAAGCCCAGGAGTAAGCAGCACCATGGGAGAGTTCAGCAAGGTGCCCTGGGGACAGCCAGGCCAGGCAGGGGAAGGTGGGGGGACCACGGCCTCACTGAAGCAGCCACATTGTACAGCACAAAAAATAAAGCTAAATAAATGCTGGGATGAAATACAGCACTGCTGGGACTGCTCCATTTAGCAAATAACAGTTGTGGGGGAGATTTACAGATGTACTGGGTACATCTGGGAACTGGGGCTCCTGCTGGAAGTCTTCAATCTTGAAGCTCCCAGTTCCCAAAGCTGGTAAATCCTTCCCAGCAATGGCTCCTGAGGCAGGGAGAGGGGTGGAAAGCCAAGGATGGGGCAGAGATCAGAAGGAGCTGGGGAGCTCAGAGAGGTCTTCAAGGGGAAGAGGATTTGTCTGAAAGGCCCTCACTTTTCTGGTCATCTTGGCAACTCTGGCAGGTTTAACAGGAGGTTTGTCTGGAAACAAGACAGGGACATATTGGCATGATGGGTGCTGGCATATTCCAGTCTTAGGCTTTGCAGAGAGAGATTTGCTGTTTCCCCATAGGCCACAGAGGATTTTAATATGAGGTGAACTCCCCAAGCTTGCATCCACCCTGTTCCATGGCCTCTGGCTCTGAGAAATGCTCTCCTGTGCACCCTGCTTCATTCCCTCAGATCAATGGCTGATGTGCCAGCAGCTCCTGCTCCAGAAGGGCAGCACATGATGAAGGTGCCACCCCTGCAGCTGAAAAGAAGGTTCCTTTTGCCATGGCATTCCAGGAGGTCATAAGACACATCATCAATGGAGTCTGAAAAAAAGAAAAATTAGAAGTTGAGGCAGCTGCATTTACCAGTGTGGGCAGTCCAGAGAGAACTGCCTGGACCTGACCCAGTTTGTGGATCAGAGCCAGAAATAGGTTCCCTTAGCTAGAAATGAGACCTCTCTACCCAGAGAGCCAGCTGCTTGCCATTCCATTGCTCCCTGGCCACAAGCAGCACTTCATCCATGAGCTCTCACCCCACAGAGCCCCTAGGTAACCCTGAAAAGACTCCTTCAGTATCAGGGGCTGCAAGAGACCTCTAGATGAGCAGCTAGAGGATTAGGTGAGGAGAAGAACTGAAATAAAATGCGTGTTTTTCCCTGGATTTGTGGAAGACAACAAGAAAGAAATACAGGACCCCAAAAAACAAACCCACTCGATGGGAGAGGCAGGTGAGCACCTCTGGTTCAGGAATTACAGAATGCACTCAACTGCAGCTTGCAGACAAGGATCCTGGCACGTTCCAGCAGCCAGCACTGCCACCTGATCCCAGCATCCCTCTGCCCCATGGATTTACACAGGACCCCAAAGCCCCAGTGGTCAGTGAAAGGAAAACATCCAACTGTCCACACTTGGCAACCTACTCCTGGGTTCTGCAGCCTGTGGAGAAAGACAAATTCCCTCACTAGAAAACTAAGCTGGTTTGAGCTGGGCTTTCTCAAAGCACACTAAAGGCAGAGGTGGGCTTCTCCGTGCTGTTTGGGAAGTGGCACATGAACCACACGGGAATCAGAGAGAGATTATCAACTCCAGAGGCACTGCTGAGCGCAGCCTCTCCTGACTCCAGCTGGGCTCCAGCCCCGAGGTGACCTGTGCCTCCAAACAGAGGGGCCAGAGTGACCTGCACTGACCAGGCCGGCCACAGCTCCGTGTCACACTGACCACTGCAGCGTCCAGCCAGTCCCTCCAGAGGCTCTTCCAATCTCCACCTCCACCTTACAGGGGCATGGAACGCCGCTGATCACACCCGCTGCTCCCTGACCTGCAGCCAGAGGAAGATTTCCTCATTTGCTGCTGTGGCCAGTGGCACCTCTCTGTAGCAGGTTTTGCGTCCTGCTCGGTGCCCCAGTGCTCCAGACAGGCTGGCTCCGTGCTGCTGGGCCTCTCCCGGTCCCTCTGAGCAGGGCTGCAGCCGAGTCTTCAGAACAGCCCCAATTCCCCAAAACAGCCCCCAAAACAGCCCGGCGCTGTCTGTGTGGGGAACATCAAACCCACACCAAGGAATGGCTTTGCCCAGTGCCCCGGGATGGAGCAGCCCCGGCCTGCTCCACCAGAGCCCAGGGCGGCTCTGGGAGCCCTGAGGGCACGAGAGAAGGAAACTTCAGCGTGAGGGTCTGCAGCGGCCAGGGGAACACCAGCGCCTCCGAGCCGCCCTGCCAGACACGTACGGCCCTCCACCACCCTCGCAGTGGTGCGGGAATGTGCTCGCTGCTGAGGGCGGCCTCGCGGCTCGGCGAGCAGCTCGGGCAGGGCCGCCGCTGTCCGCTCCGTGCGGAGCGCAGCCTCCTCCGGACGCGGCCGTGAGGCGGTCTGGGCCCTCGGGTGTCGCCTCCGGCAGAATCAGCGGCTCGGTGGAGCTCACACGAAGCTCTCCCTGGGGCGGGACAGCCCTTGCCCGTGGGGTGTCGGGCGGGCCCCGGGCCGGCCGAGGGTTGCCCGGCTGAGCCCGGGGCCGCCCCTGACGTGGGGCTCTGGGGCAGAGTCCGGCCCGCGGTGCCCAGCAGGGATGCGCGGTTCTGTCTGTGCTCGGGCAGCACCAGAGTAGAGTTTTTCCCTGCTACAGTACCTACGCTACCCCGCGAAAGAGCATCGCTCAGGTTTGACAGGAGGAGAAATCTGTGTGGCCGTCAGCTATCACCTATGGCCCGGTCAGGATACTGATGGATTTTCTGACCTATTCGCTAGGGTCGTGTAAAATGTTAAACTGCAGATGCTTTCTGAAAGCAACTAGTGCTTTGAATGGTACAATCTGGATTACAGAAGCTTTATGTAGTGTTAGGCTGTGAACCACAATAGGTTTATTCTACAAGTTAATAGGGATATGCCAGATCATGTTACACTTCTGTTTTATCTTCTGTTTTGACCCTATGGCAAGCATCAGTTGGGTTTATTTAGCTCTTTATTAGCCCTTTATTTAGCTCTTAGCATTTTTCACATTTTGTGTGAAAAATGAATTAACTTTTAGGTAGATATTTTTAAAGAGGAAAAATGTATTTGTGCCTATTGATGCTGCAGTGATTTGTGGTTTTGAGACCCATCTTGCAAAATACCACATGCTGAGGCTGATTGTCATAGCTCTGAAGCCAGCCCTGGGTATGGAATGCTTTTCATTCTTTGGAGTGTTCATTCCAGGCAGTTCTGTGTAACGAGATCTTTACAGAGCATGGAAGATGCCTCTAGGGGAAGTCTCCATTTTGATTGCTGTGCCTAGACTAATTCTGATACTCCTGAGTTTGCTGTCAGGTTTTTACGATGCTGAAATGTGTGTTTTCCAGGTTCCTGTGTGGGCTATTTTTCACTAAGAATCTAGAAAATATCTTGGCTTTTCGTGGGGTTTAGTGCAAAATAGGTTTGACTGTAGGAACCACATTGTTGCAAAGATGAAGCATGCAATTAAAGTTCTTTCTAATAATTTGAGATGATTTAAATATATGTCAAATGAAATGCCATAGTCAAGGAACCAAAGCAGTCGAATGAATTGCCTATAAATTCCTTTGGCATGAAGCGTGTTGAGTGAAATGTTTATTTCTTCTAAGCAATAGGTCATAAGAGTGTTTAAATAAAGGTATAGTATATATAATGCACTGGAGCACAATCCATGGATTAGAGTGAAATTTCAACACTCAGTTCCTTTACTTAGAGAAGTCCACCTATGCCCAGATGGATTAATTAATTGTAGTGGTAGAAAATACAGGGTGTAAAACACAGCTGACTGTTGAGCTTAGTATATCACTATGTTGTAGAGAAACTCAAGAATCAAGAAAATTCTAAATAAGTAAATGCTAATTTGTCATGCAGTACTATGGTATTTTCAGGCAGCTAATCAAGAAAATTTGAATTGGAAGACCGTCAAACTTGTTTCATACAATAAAACTCTGAGAGACTTATCTACAAATAGAAACACAAGGAGCATCCTTTTTTGTACTCAGCAAAGAGCTGGAGTATGTTGTGCTGTTACGGAGGTTTATTTTTATAAACTACTCCAATGAATTTTATAAGCATGTAAAAGATTGTAAGTGCCCTGAAACATGTTTATTCTTGGACTGGCAATTACATACATGGATTCAGTTTTGATTTTCTTTAAAATAAAAATAAAAATATTTCTCTGGAGTAATTTGCTCTCGGTAACAAGAGTCATCTGCAAGAGAAATATCCAAACCAATTTCTGGGCAGTGGAAGTAGCTTTATTTTTTATAACATTCTTAGTACCTGTGACCAGGGTTGGTAGAGTGCCAGTCCTGCCAGCTTTAAGGAGCTGCATGTAAGTGTACCCTCGTTTCCTCAGAATCCCAGGGATGTGGACATTTCTTTGAGATGAGCTTTTAGGAAGCCCCAGAACATCTGGTGGTGTGACATCTTCCTGCATGCTCTGTTTCTGCACGTGATGTTTTCCAGTGCTTTCAAACATCCCTTCCCTTCTGTTTTTTCAGATGGTTATTTAGACCTATCTTGAGAGCTACTCTCTTCAGCCTCAGCTTTATCCAAGATACAATATGGTTATTATATAACCTAGTATTTTTTCATTTTACTTACATTTCATTACATAACCTAGTATTTTACATTGTTACTTGCACAGCAGAATAACTGCAGAACTCTGCTCGATCCAGGTTATACTGAAAACTAAAAAAAATGCTATTTTTACATGCCTGACATTTTTCTTGCATATTTGAGCTTAGGTATTATGTTTGCTCATTTCAGGAGTGCTTCTGAACCACAGTCCAGAAAGAAGAAAAATCTTCTTGGTTGAAGTTGAACATTTGTCTCTAAGAGTAAGAACAAAGCCATGCCAGTGCTTTCAGAAGACTCAGGTAATTCAGCTGCATGCTTTCAACAGAGCAGTGACTGAAATCTTGTCATACCTGTTTCACACATAAAAATAATTTAAATAGGAGTAAAATGTAATAGAATTAAGATAATTCAACTGAAGTTTCTGAGCAATTACCTACAAGAAGGAAGGTGGAATGTAAAAGGTGAAAATTAATAAAGTTTGTCAGGATCAGTTTCCTACTAACCCTAGAGCACCCAAATATACTCTGATAGACCTGAATATACTCTGATAGACTTGAATATATTCTGACAGATCTGAATATATTCTGATAGACCTGAATATATTCTGATAGGCAGAATTGGACCCCTCAGTGTAACAGTGCCTTCTACATGTGCTTACTAAAGATCAGCCCATATATCTCTGCTGCTTGCTGTGTCATTTCTTAATATTTTCTGAACAGGGGTTGATAAACATTGTAAATATCCTTCCTTTTAACTTAAAATAAGTGTCTTTGTTCAAGGCTACTTTACTAGCTTCTCCAGTATGCTGCCCAGGAGAAGTCACAGATAATAAATGATGCTTAGGATTAAAGCAGGAGTGAGTTTGAGTCTCCTGGATCAAAATCCACTCTAAGGTTCGTGGAGAGAATAGCCACAGGAATAGATTTGAACCCCCTCCACCTTTTTATATTTCCTGTTTTGTTTTGGTCCTGTGTTCCCAGACATGGTTCACCGGGAAAAATCTGGCCTTTGTCTGGCTCTGTGTGTTGCAAAATTGGGATATTTAAATATTTTTTTAGAAAACTAGCCACAAGCTTTGATTCCACCACAATGGAAATCTACACTTTATCCTTTCTTCCTCTGGTCAGGCCTGGCTTTTTATAGGTGCCTCAGAGTGGAAGGGGCAGGATAACACTTGTAAGCAAAGCTGCTGGGGAGGTAGAGCTGCTACCTGTGCAAAAAAAGGTCATTCAATCAGTTTGAGAGTCTGCTGTGGTACTAAAATTTCAAATTTGTAAGAGGGGAAACAAAGGGTTCTGGAAACAAGGAGTAATAAACATGAAGTGTTAAATGTGAAAGATAATTTCTTAAGAAATATATATTGCTTTGTTAGATTTTGCCTTAATATGATGGTGTGCTTGACACTTATGAGGGGAGTGTTGCAAAATGAGCTGTGGATAAACACGAGATAATCACAAGTCTCTGCAAATGTGATGATCATCAATGTGATACCCAAATAAATGTAGTGACTGTTAAGACTGCAGTAGAAGGTCCTGTGAGAAATGCTGTGTAGAATGTTTTTGTTCTGTCCTGAATCTAAATTTAGGGTTGCATGAAACTTTGGCCCTTTTGACATCTCAGCTAAGACCTGATTCAAATCATAAAGAGGAAATGGGATTCCTTAGGGATGTCTTCAGTGAAAGAAGTCTCAGCTACCTGATGAAGGTAAAAGTTTGTATTTATTTATGTACATTCTCCTTACAGTTTACTTTTTCTCTGTTCCCTTGATTTATCAACCATTTACTTTGCCAAACCTTTTTTTTAAGAATTCTGTACTGACCAAAGCATATGTGTGCTTAAGAACAAACACTAATAATGTTTGACAATTAATATGTTGAACATATTAAAACCGAGATCAAGGAGTAGAATGTTGCTGGCAGAGGTTCCAAAAAGTGCAAGAGGCTCCAGGGAATGGGGAAAATATGCAGATGGGATAGAAAACCTAATATCCCATTGAGTATGGGATAGAAAACTTCATATATGGGATAGAAAACCTCACATGCCATTGAATATGGGACAGAAACCCTCACATATGGGATAGAAAACCTCACATTCCATTGCATATGGGATAGAAAACCTAACACCCAACCTATAATAAAATCCCCTAATATAACTTTAGTTGCCAAGTATTGGTTATGCAAAAGCCAGATGATGCCTCTTCACAGAGATAATCTAGTTTATGAATGTATGGGAAATTAATTCAATAGTCCAGTTTTAATTTTTTAATGTGGAGGTGGGTTTTTTTGGGGGTGTTATTTGGTGGGGGTGTTTTGTTTTAATTTTGGTTCTGAGTTTCTTTGGGGTGGGTGTGCTAGGGAAGAAGTAAAGGGTTTGGGTTTGGGTGTTTGCTTTCCAGCCTTAGCACAGGGATGTGGCTTCCTCAGAGAGGGTGGTAAGGATGCTCAGTAGGGGAACATGAGGCACTTTGCCAAAATATTCCTTATGTCTTTGACAGATGTGGAGTCAGTCTGAGTGCCAGCAGTGTCTGCAGGGGAGCTGTGGACAGTTCATCTATCACAACACTGGGGGTGGCACAAAGCTCTTCTGGTCTGCCCACTGCTCAGAAATCCTTGCTCCTGGCTGTGGAACTTCTGGCTGTGGAACTCCTCCTCAGCCTGTGTCCGGCCAATCTTCAGCCTTGAGACTTTCTAGAACGGTGTTCCCTGAGTCATGAGAGTTGAGTTTCAAGTCCCGCACCCAGGGATTCCACTGCTGGGCAGCATAAAACAGTGTTCCCAACTGCTGTCCTCAAGAGCTGTAGCCCCCTGTGACCTGTGTCCCTTCTCCCATCAGAGCTTTGTTTTGCTGGTGCCTGGCTTGGGAGTCCTTGCCTTGCACAGGAGACTGGACTGGACTACAAACACATGCTAACAGTGGTAACAGGCAACTTTATTTACACAACTAAATAAATTTCAGCATTTGTGCATGCAGAGGAGGAAGATTGGCAGGACAGAGGACGCCTTTGACCTGAGGCTGCCTTTGGACGAGCAGGCACTGCCCCAGTATGTAATGGTCATGGTCCACTGCAGCCTGCAGTGGATCCTGTTCATCCTGCTGCCCATGTCTTTTTTCTCATGAGGCCCAGCAGTATCTGGTGCACCCGAGTTAAGAATTTCACCACTATCTGGTATGGATGTGGAGCAGGCAAGAGAGGTTGCCTTGACATTGGCTCCTCAGAGGGGTTTGAGGTCGACTCTGGCTCTGGTGTGGCTGTTGCAGTTGAGTGATCAGGAGTGGGAGTACAGCAGCCTGACTCTGTTGGTGCTGACTCTGGCTGCTCCAAGGGGGCTGAGCTGAAGGTTGGCTCTGGTCTTGGAGTAGCTGTTTCAGCTGACTCAGGATATGGAGTGGGAGTAGAGCAGCCTGACTCTGTTGGTGTTGGCTCTGGCTGCTCAAAAGAGGTTGAGCTGAAGGTTGGCTCTGGTGCTGGAGTGGCTGTTTCAGCTGACTCTGGACATGGAGTGGGAGTAGAGCAGCCTGACTCTGTTGGTGCTGACTCTGGCTGCTCCAAGGGGGCTGAGCTGAAGGTTGGCTCTGGTCTTGGAGTAGCTGTTTCAGCTGACTCAGGATATGGAGTGGGAGTAGAGCAGTTTGACTCTGTCAGTGTTGGCTCTCTCTGCTCAAGAGGGGTTGAGATGTAGGTTGTCTCTGGTGCTAGAGTGTCTGTTCCAGGTGGACGCATGCCCATCTGAATCAGGATCCAGTTGTAGAAGTACTGAGTGGAGGTGTAGACTCCCGGGCGTTTTGTTCTGACACAGCCTTTTCCCCAGCTGGTCACTCCAACAAGCCAAAAGTAGCCAGCATGGTTATCTTTGCACACCAGAGGCCCTCCACTGTCACCCTGCAACAGAGGAAAGAGGATTAGGGTGCTGTTGGGTGGCTGCTGTCAGCACTAGAGGCCTGTTTCTCTCTTGCAGCCCCTGCCACAGCTGTATTCATGGTACAAAAAGGCTTTGCTCAGGTGCTGGAGTCTCAAGAACCTTAGCTGGGAACAGGGTGGGTGTCTGTGAAGGCCCCCTTTTGTATCTGCACAGTGATCCTGGATGGGCAGAGCATAGATCATCCAGAATCTGGATCTGTGGGCTGCTGAGAACACTGGATGGGCTTTCTGGGCAGAGGGGCAGGCCTGGGGAACACGGTCACTTGGCAAGGAAACTCCAGCAGTGGAGGAAAAGTGGTTTGCCAGACAAAGCCCATGGTGACGGGGTACCTTCGCTGCTGGCTCCCAGCACTCATACCTGGCAGGTGTCCATGCCACCCCGTGGGTAGCCAGCACACAGGTTGTGGGTGTGGATGGCCCCAGCGTACCGACGGCTGCTGTTAACCAGCCGGATATCCAGGAGACGGACCTTGGCTTCCTGCAGGACATCACTCGGACCCTGAGCTGCAAGCACAGGAAGGAATGGGCACCCAGCAGCTCTTTGCCAGTTCCACTCCCCTGTCTGGGGGTGAACTCATTCCCTAGGGCTTGGCTTTGCCTCTGGAGCAGTTGTTGAAGCGCTGTGTCCTTTCTGTCTGCCTTTGGGGAGCAGGCCAGGCCCAGCTCTCCAGAGGCATACATCCTACAGCCTGACTTTGGTTTGTGCTGTCAGGAAGCCAAACCCATCTTGCTGGTGTGCCCAGCTCACCCTCAGGGCCCTTTTTGGGAACTCACCTTTTGCAGTGGCAGAACCCCAGCCAGCAATGTAGCAGGTTTTCAGCTCTGACACTGTGAGCGAGGCGTTGGGCACGCAGGCAAGCTGGACGTAGTCACTGCACTCCACGGGCTTGTCCAGCTCCAGCAGGGCGATGTCGTTCTGCTGGGAATCAGCCGTGTACTCCTGGTGGGCCAGGAGCCGCTTGATGTGGCGCACCTGAGTTTCAGGGCCCAGATGGGTCAGCTTGGTGGCCCCGATCAGCACACGCCACATGGTGACATTCCTGCAAGGCAGAGAGGGGTCTGAGGAAGAGCAGAGCCGTGTGCTGTTGATGCCTTAGGATTTTAGCTTTTGTATTTTTCATCCATTTGTAATCCTGCAGTTTTTTACTGTATAACTAAATTCTGCACACAGTGTGAGCTGCTGCTGCTTTCCCATTCTGGTCACAAAAATTCCTCTCCAGGCCTGGCAATCAAGGATACCTCACTGCCTCAGGCCTCGAGAGATGGAAACAAAAGTGAGTTGAGGGGAGCAAACTGGGGGTAAATGACTTCATTACCTGAAGCTGTAATTAGAAGATTAACCCTAAATATGCAAATGGACCAAATTTATAGGTGTGAAAACCTTTGACCCGTGGTCAATTTTGGGTTGTAGCACTTGGGGGGGGTCTTTTGTTTTGCCTAAAATGGACCTGGAGGCCCTTCAATAAATATAATCACTTTTTATTCCTTGTCTGGCCTGTTTTTAGGTAGTCCTGAAAAGGCATCACTGTGGCAGCTCAGCACTTCCCTTCCTTCTGCTTCTCAAGGCAGAGAGGAAAGCAGGGCAATGAGGAGTGTGACTGCCCTAGCATGCCTTAGGCTCCAGGAATGCCACACTGGAGGCTGCTGGGCAGCAGTGGCACGAGCCCAGCCTTCTGAGCAGTCCCTCAGTTGGGCCCCGTAGTATTGAGGTGCTGCAGGCTGGGCAACTGTTTGTGTGGTGAGGATACCCTCATTCCCTGCTCCTCCTTACCTGGCCTGGAGGAAGCAATGGGCTGCTGTGAGGACCCACTGTGGGCTGATGAGGGACCCTCCACATGTATGGCCGGTGCCTATTTTCCTGGGGTCCTGGATGCTGACAATCCAGGGCCAGGCCCCTGGCAGGGCACCTGTGCCAGTCACAATTCGGTAGTCAGCATCTATGGAGTTGTAGTCAGAAGCCATGGGCCGGAGCCCACAGGTCCCTCTGGAAGCACAAAATCATTACTGCCCTTCTGTTCCAGTACCTGGGTGCTGGCAAGGAGGCTCCCACATGGGGTTTGGGGTGTGGCAATGGGGGACAAGCACCCTCCTAGAGCCTGGGGCCATACCTGCAGTTGCCCCAGGTACCATGTGCAGGTCTGTACACAGCCAGCAGGATGAAGAGGTACAGGTACAGAAGATTCATCGCTGTCAGCAGCATCTGTCAGCTGAAAGAGACAAAAGCTTGTCTCTTCCAGTGCAGTCTCTGACGAGTGCTGCAGCAACTGCACTGTCCATGGCACCTGGGGCTGATGTCACAGAGTGGGTGGTTCCAGGTTCTGGGCACAGTGTCCTCAGAGGGCAGGGAAAGGCCACAGCCTCACAGAACCACAGAATGGTTTGGGCTGGAAGGGACCTTGAAGGTTGTGAAAGGCAAAAGGGGTCCCTTGCCTCGCACATGCAAAACGACACCATGGGCAGACAAATCTGGCACAGAGGGAAAGTCACTCCAAAGGCAGTGTTTGGTCAGAGAGGGTGCTCAGAGCCACCACACGATGGAGAAAACTAGCACATCAAAGCTAGAAAGAGGACAGGAAGGAACAATGCCATGTGCAAACTACTTGGGGGGATGCTTCAAGGCACATAAGCCTTAGCTGATGGAACAAACCTGGAAACTCCTGAGTGTTGCAAGAGGAATTGCTGACCATGGCAGAGTGCGAGAAGCTGACAGGAGTTTCAATGCCATGAGGAAGCCCTTCTGAGTCTGTTTATACATTCTCCATGTCTGGAGCAGGGTGAGTACTGCAAATGCCTCAGTGCTGCCTCTTGCTTTGGAGACTGGTGCTGGAGGTCATGGCTGCAGAAAACAAGGGACTGAGATGGAGAGTGCTCATGCACTCACTTTTGTGGTTTGGGAATGGCATTCCCCAGTCTGGTGTTTCCACTGGAACACTGCAAACCACTGCTCCTCACTCCCTTCTCCCTCTCCCCTCCCTTCTCTGGTGGGCTTGAGAATAGAACTGGAAGCACAAAAGTTAAAGACTGTGGGTTGAGACAAGAACAATATAATGGAAACAGCAATGAAACAAGAAAATGAGCAGTAACCGCAACAATATTAATAATGGACTGGGACAATTCACATGCAACCATCCACCCCATAGAGCCTGGCAGTACCCAACCAGGCTGTCATGCATGTTATCCAGCGGAGATTTCTTCCCCTGTCCCTGGAAAATGTTGTGGAGTGGTTCAGAACAACCTCCACGTCCTGGCCATGCCCTGTCCTGGTTATGGCAAAAATTTACCCCATCCTGGCCAGAACCAGGACATTCACCCTCATGATCTGCCCCACAGCTTTGGAATCTGTGCCAGAGGGTCTGGCAGGGCAGGGAGGGCAGTCACCAGGGATTGGCAGACGTTGGAAACTCCTTATCCCTCTCTCTGGCCCCTGGTTTTCCTTGTTTTATGGAATGGAAGAACACATGTCCAACTCCTCCCAGTATCTCCTTCACTGGAAATCCTCCGTGCTTTGATTCCTTCTCTGACATTCTGCTGCACCTGGGGAATGCAGTGGGAAAACCCAAGGCTTTGTGTGAAGGTCACTCCCTCAGCACTTCACCTGAGGTGCACAGGAAGGCTGCCCTGGCTCTACCACACCTCATCCAGAACACCTGGAAGCTCTTCCCTCCCCATTCACACACTCCCCTGCCTTGTCCTCCTCATCCCACAGGGATGCACAGAGGGGCTACCACACTTCACGGTTTGGTAGCCCTGATACCACACTCCTGACTGGAATGGGGTGACCCTGGGGCAGTTTTGGCCTGCATCAGTTCCATGTCCTGCCTCAGCACACCCAGGTTCTCTGTTGGCGTCTGTGCTCATCTCTGCAGCTTTGCTGTCCTGCACCAGGAGTTTGCTGAATAAAATCATCCTCTAGAAAGGACATGTGACACAAGCCCAGGAGTAAGCAGCACCATGGGAGAGTTCAGCAAGGTGCCCTGGGGACAGCCAGGCCAGGCAGGGGAAGGTGGGGGGACCACGGCCTCACTGAAGCAGCCACATTGTACAGCACAAAAAATAAAGCTAAATAAATGCTGGGATGAAATACAGCACTGCTGGGACTGCTCCATTTAGCAAATAACAGTTGTGGGGGAGATTTACAGATGTACTGGGTACATCTGGGAACTGGGGCTCCTGCTGGAAGTCTTCAATCTTGAAGCTCCCAGTTCCCAAAGCTGGTAAATCCTTCCCAGCAATGGCTCCTGAGGCAGGGAGAGGGGTGGAAAGCCAAGGATGGGGCAGAGATCAGAAGGAGCTGGGGAGCTCAGAGAGGTCTTCAAGGGGAAGAGGATTTGTCTGAAAGGCCCTCACTTTTCTGGTCATCTTGGCAACTCTGGCAGGTTTAACAGGAGGTTTGTCTGGAAACAAGACAGGGACATATTGGCATGATGGGTGCTGGCATATTCCAGTCTTAGGCTTTGCAGAGAGAGATTTGCTGTTTCCCCATAGGCCACAGAGGATTTTAATATGAGGTGAACTCCCCAAGCTTGCATCCACCCTGTTCCATGGCCTCTGGCTCTGAGAAATGCTCTCCTGTGCACCCTGCTTCATTCCCTCAGATCAATGGCTGATGTGCCAGCAGCTCCTGCTCCAGAAGGGCAGCACATGATGAAGGTGCCACCCCTGCAGCTGAAAAGAAGGTTCCTTTTGCCATGGCATTCCAGGAGGTCATAAGACACATCATCAATGGAGTCTGAAAAAAAGAAAAA
This sequence comes from Lonchura striata, assembly GCF_050655825.1. Lineage (NCBI taxonomy): Eukaryota > Metazoa > Chordata > Aves > Passeriformes > Estrildidae > Lonchura > Lonchura striata. The sequence goes on from NC_140729.1 coordinate 8,120,159, forward strand.
TTAGAAGTTGAGGCAGCTGCATTTACCAGTGTGGGCAGTCCAGAGAGAACTGCCTGGACCTGACCCAGTTTGTGGATCAGAGCCAGAAATAGGTTCCCTTAGCTAGAAATGAGACCTCTCTACCCAGAGAGCCAGCTGCTTGCCATTCCATTGCTCCCTGGCCACAAGCAGCACTTCATCCATGAGCTCTCACCCCACAGAGCCCCTAGGTAACCCTGAAAAGACTCCTTCAGTATCAGGGGCTGCAAGAGACCTCTAGATGAGCAGCTAGAGGATTAGGTGAGGAGAAGAACTGAAATAAAATGCGTGTTTTTCCCTGGATTTGTGGAAGACAACAAGAAAGAAATACAGGACCCCAAAAAACAAACCCACTCGATGGGAGAGGCAGGTGAGCACCTCTGGTTCAGGAATTACAGAATGCACTCAACTGCAGCTTGCAGACAAGGATCCTGGCACGTTCCAGCAGCCAGCACTGCCACCTGATCCCAGCATCCCTCTGCCCCATGGATTTACACAGGACCCCAAAGCCCCAGTGGTCAGTGAAAGGAAAACATCCAACTGTCCACACTTGGCAACCTACTCCTGGGTTCTGCAGCCTGTGGAGAAAGACAAATTCCCTCACTAGAAAACTAAGCAGGTTTGAGCTGGGCTTTCTCAAAGCACACTAAAGGCAGAGGTGGGCTTCTCCGTGCTGTTTGGGAAGTGGCACATGAACCACACGGGAATCAGAGAGAGATTATCAACTCCAGAGGCACTGCTGAGCGCAGCCTCTCCTGACTCCAGCTGGGCTCCAGCCCCGAGGTGACCTGTGCCTCCAAACAGAGGGGCCAGAGTGACCTGCACTGACCAGGCCGGCCACAGCTCCGTGTCACACTGACCACTGCAGCGTCCAGCCAGTCCCTCCAGAGGCTCTTCCAATCTCCACCTCCACCTTACAGGGGCATGGAACGCCGCTGATCACACCCGCTGCTCCCTGACCTGCAGCCAGAGGAAGATTTCCTCATTTGCTGCTGTGGCCAGTGGCACCTCTCTGTAGCAGGTTTTGCGTCCTGCTCGGTGCCCCAGTGCTCCAGACAGGCTGGCTCCGTGCTGCTGGGCCTCTCCCGGTCCCTCTGAGCAGGGCTGCAGCCGAGTCTTCAGAACAGCCCCAATTCCCCAAAACAGCCCCCAAAACAGCCCGGCGCTGTCTGTGTGGGGAACATCAAACCCACACCAAGGAATGGCTTTGCCCAGTGCCCCGGGATGGAGCAGCCCCGGCCTGCTCCACCAGAGCCCAGGGCGGCTCTGGGAGCCCTGAGGGCACGAGAGAAGGAAACTTCAGCGTGAGGGTCTGCAGCGGCCAGGGGAACACCAGCGCCTCCGAGCCGCCCTGCCAGACACGTACGGCCCTCCACCACCCTCGCAGTGGTGCGGGAATGTGCTCGCTGCTGAGGGCGGCCTCGCGGCTCGGCGAGCAGCTCGGGCAGGGCCGCCGCTGTCCGCTCCGTGCGGAGCGCAGCCTCCTCCGGACGCGGCCGTGAGGCGGTCTGGGCCCTCGGGTGTCGCCTCCGGCAGAATCAGCGGCTCGGTGGAGCTCACACGAAGCTCTCCCTGGGGCGGGACAGCCCTTGCCCGTGGGGTGTCGGGCGGGCCCCGGGCCGGCCGAGGGTTGCCCGGCTGAGCCCGGGGCCGCCCCTGACGTGGGGCTCTGGGGCAGAGTCCGGCCCGCGGTGCCCAGCAGGGATGCGCGGTTCTGTCTGTGCTCGGGCAGCACCAGAGTAGAGTTTTTCCCTGCTACAGTACCTACGCTACCCCGCGAAAGAGCATCGCTCAGGTTTGACAGGAGGAGAAATCTGTGTGGCCGTCAGCTATCACCTATGGCCCGGTCAGGATACTGATGGATTTTCTGACCTATTCGCTAGGGTCGTGTAAAATGTTAAACTGCAGATGCTTTCTGAAAGCAACTAGTGCTTTGAATGGTACAATCTGGATTACAGAAGCTTTATGTAGTGTTAGGCTGTGAACCACAATAGGTTTATTCTACAAGTTAATAGGGATATGCCAGATCATGTTACACTTCTGTTTTATCTTCTGTTTTGACCCTATGGCAAGCATCAGTTGGGTTTATTTAGCTCTTTATTAGCCCTTTATTTAGCTCTTAGCATTTTTCACATTTTGTGTGAAAAATGAATTAACTTTTAGGTTGATATTTTTAAAGAGGAAAAATGTATTTGTGCCTATTGATGCTGCAGTGATTTGTGGTTTTGAGACCCATCTTGCAAAATACCACATGCTGAGGCTGATTGTCATAGCTCTGAAGCCAGCCCTGGGTATGGAATGCTTTTCATTCTTTGGAGTGTTCATTCCAGGCAGTTCTGTGTAACGAGATCTTTACAGAGCATGGAAGATGCCTCTAGGGGAAGTCTCCATTTTGATTGCTGTGCCTAGACTAATTCTGATACTCCTGAGTTTGCTGTCAGGTTTTTACGATGCTGAAATGTGTGTTTTCCAGGTTCCTGTGTGGGCTATTTTTCACTAAGAATCTAGAAAATATCTTGGCTTTTCGTGGGGTTTAGTGCAAAATAGGTTTGACTGTAGGAACCATGAAGAGAGCCTGACAGAGGAATGGTTGAACGACAAGGGACATGATACTGTAAAATTAATCCAAATAGGGAGGGCTACGTGACTGCTGCAAAGTTTGCATGGCCCTGAAGAGTAGATAGTGTGCAGAAAACAGGACATTGAAACTGCTTGGTATGTAGAAGTAGATAGAGAAGAACAAAAGAGTACTAAGCTGTTCTAACTGCAAGGCCAGCTGGACAGGCATGTATCGATCATAAAGATACTTTTAAGATAATAGTACAAGTCACATAGCAACCAATCATGAGCTTGGCTTTTGCAATATGTATGAGCTAATTAACGAACATATATAAACTGTGTAATCTGTCACAATAAACTGAGACTTGATGATCATGATATCATGAGTCTTGTCTCCCGCGGCATTTTCCCTCTAACAACTGGCGCCCGAAAGCAGGGACCTGATCCGAGCCTAAGGCGAGAGGGGTGCTGCGTTGGAGTGCGGGTCCTGCGGCTGGAAGGACGGCGAAAATAAAGAGAAGAGGCGAAACGCTCTGCTCCGCGCCCTGAGTGACCGTAGAAGCGGGCTCAGCCGATACGTGCTGCCGAAGCCTGAAGGAGCCAGCAACGGTACGGACGTAATCATGGAAAGGCAAGCAGCATATGATTTATTTAGTGCTTCTCTTAGAAAAAGGCAGATTAGGGGGATTGACTTAGATAAGGATCTCCCTTCGCTATTGCATCATGCTGAGTCTTACGGCTTTTTCGTTAACCCCCATAGTGTTCATAAACTTTCAAAATGGAGAAGATATAGGGATAAGTTGTGGGAATTAGTGTTAGATGAGGATAAACCGGGCAAGAAAATGAGTAAACTTTGGAGAGTGGTTGATAACGAATTGTTAATGTGTCAGGCAGAAAAGAGGGCGGTGGAAGTGATACGGACAGCTCTGGAGAAAAATAAGGAATGTAAACCCTCGCTTCTCTCCAGTGAGCCAAACCCTCCGGTTCTCACAAATTTTCCCATTCCCATCTCTGCTTCTGAAATGCCTGTACCTCCCATAGACACTAGTAGCATTGAGGTGCTGGAAATTGAGATCCAAATTGCTTTATGGCAACGGGACTGGGATCCCAAATTCACTTTTTGTGAACGGGAATCAGGTAGAACGGAGCGGGCGCGGGGCCAGACAGAGCGGGGCCGGCCAGCACCGAGCCGGAGGCGAGCCCGGGGCGGAGCGGACATCAGCCGAGAGACGGAAGGCTCCTTGCTGCCGAGCAGCAGCGCAAGGGGGGAGAGGGGCGTTCCTGGGGCTCAGCCGCGCTGGAGCCGGAGCAGGCGGGGCGCGGCCGTGGCGGGGGTGTCTCTTCTCCCATCCACAAGGTGACACAACAAGGACGGGAGCGAGGCGGCGCCGCCCCTCATCTCCCCGCAGCGCCCAGCAATGGCGGCGGAGATGGCGGCACAGTCCTGGTTGCCATGGCAGCGACAACGCCGAGAGCAGCAGCGCCACCGGTGGCGGGATCGCAACACTACAGCAAAAATTTCAACAGCATCTTCCCAATTTCTTACAAGAGTCAGAGACGTAATGAAAAAGTACAGCAATACCGAGTGTTTTCCAAGATACCAAGAAGGATGAACATTATGTGAATCAATGTTATTTCAAATATGATATAGATAAAAATCACTGTATAAAGATAGAAATTTTAGTAATTATTTAATTACCAAAAATGTCTCTGAAAACAAAGAGTTAAGAAAATGTCATCTGATGGAATTTTAGTATTGAGTTTGTAATCTCCGTCTTTGGGTTTTTATAGATAATAATATAAGTAATAGTAATTTTTAAGTTTTATAGATAATACGATAAATAGTGATTGTTAAGTTTTTGTAAGTAATGATAAGTAGTGATTGTTACTAATGTTATATGAGTGCTTTAAAAGGATTGTCTTAAACTATTTTAAACATTTCTTGTTAATAGGTTGATCATAAAATGCGAGTTGTCTGATTTTTGTGATAAGAATTATTATTAAGGTATTAAGGTATTAAGGTGTTGTTATAGTATTTACAGTCAGTTTTCATATGTTTTATTGTCTCTTTAGGTGATTGATTACAAGATATTTTTTCAGGATCCTGTGTTTTTGATTTTTTAACTACTCATGTGTTTTCTTTATCCAATATTTTATGCAGCTGCAATTCATCTTCCTTTAAAAATTCATTGTCCAAATTTTAGTTCAAGATTTCAGACTTCAAATTTTCAGATTTCTGAAGAAAGGGTTTGTTGTATTTAGAGAATTTTTGTCTTGAAAGAGATTTTAGACAGGTTCAATTATTTGATAGTTTGATAAAGTTTTAATAATAAGGTTTTTTACTTATAACTGTTATTTCTAGGACTTTTGTTTTATAATGTGTTAAAACATATCCTCCAATTAGAGTTTGAGCTCTGGCCAAGCTCTGGCTCTACGTGGATGGTGTGATTGACCCAGGTGTTTTCTGCATCAAAAAGTATTCAAGTCCTTTTGGCTTGACAATTTGACCATGTAGGGCAGCTGAGCCTCAAAGGGAGTTTTGGAGAGACATGATCCGGACATGTTTTATCCAAATCTCTGTTGTTTTAAGGTTTATCAGCTGCTGCAGACTCTGGGATGACAATTTGATAGTGTAGCACTTGGTAACTGTGATTTTATATGTAATATTAATTGTGTATTATCTGATTGATTTTTATTTGTTGTTAGTTTCTTTACTATATGCATTGTTTTGTTCTTGATGTTTTTTCATGTTTATTATAAAGATGTTGATATTTCCATTTCTTCATGCAAATTTTAGGAAACAGAATTGAGAGAGGACCCTCCAGTCCCTGTGGGGAGTGTTGAGTTTGTTTGTGTTTTAGCAGGTGCAGAATCTGGATAGATTTCATTGAAGAATGTTAAACTTATCAATTTCAAGAGAACACTAATCTCTCCACAAGTAAATCAGAGGATGCACAGCAAAAGTGGATTGTGCAAAGATTTGTGTTTCACCCACAGAAAATTGTAGACTTTAGGTTTTTTCATAAGTGTGTTTTTAATTATGTTATAGACTTTTTTTACTAAGTTTTAATGAGTTTTAGTAATGCCTGTGATTTTTCTGTTCATTTTACCATTGCTTTTCAATGGCAAAAGAAAAAGAGGGACAATCAATTAAATAATCAAAAGCATAACATTAAGTTTATCATAAATATAGTTTGTATTTAGAATTAAGTTTGTTCCTTTCATGTTAAACAGAACAATCAAAACCATGAGAAATATGAAGTGGGGTGCACTTCTGTAATACTAACCTCATTTTTCACCCCACGAGTTGCTTCAGTGCAAGCTCTCACACAATTAAAAATCCTAGCCTACTGGACAGAAAAATAAATTAATATTTCATCTAAAATGTTAAGTGAGCTTGCCACAAATATAGGTAGTATCTGTCATGCAGTTCTGCAAAACAGAGCAGCTGCCACTAATTTACTTCTTCTAGCCCAAGGTCATAGTTGTGAAGAATTTGAAAGAATGTGCTGTATGAACTTATCTGATCACGCTACATCTATCCATAAGCAAATACGAAAATTGACCGAGCTAACTCAACAGTTAAAGGTAGAGGATAGATTAGGTTTAAAAAGATAGCTAAAAGGATTGGGGATCGGACCATAGTTAAGAGACATTATCAAATACGGCATAATAGTTCTAAGCATAATTGTGATACTTTTGCTTGTTTTGCCCTGTGTGTTTACTTGCTTGCAAGGCTTGATGCAGCAGCTTTTGCAGAAAATGCTGAATGCACACCTTCTTGTACAAAAGGAAAACGGGAGAGATGAAGAGAGCCTGACAGAGGAATGGTTGAACGACAAGGGACATGATACTGTAAAATTAATCCAAATAGGGAGGGCTACGTGACTGCTGCAAAGTTTGCATGGCCCTGAAGAGTAGATAGTGTGCAGAAAACAGGATATTGAAACTGCTTGGTATGTAGAAGTAGATAGAGAAGAACAAAAGAGTACTAAGCTGTTCTAACTGCAAGGCCAGCTGGACAGGCATGTATCGATCATAAAGATACTTTTAAGATAATAGTACAAGTCACATAGCAACCAATCATGAGCTTGGCTTTTGCAATATGTATGAGCTAATTAACGAACATATATAAACTGTGTAATCTGTCACAATAAACTGAGACTTGATGATCATGATATCATGAGTCTTGTCTCCCGCGGCATTTTCCCTCTAACAGAACCACATTGTTGCAAAGATGAAGCATGCAATTAAAGTTCTTTCTAATAATTTGAGATGATTTAAATATATGTCAAATGAAATGCCATAGTCAAGGAACCAAAGCAGTCGAATGAATTGCCTATAAATTCCTTTGGCATGAAGCGTGTTGAGTGAAATGTTTATTTCTTCTAAGCAATAGGTCATAAGAGTGTTTAAATAAAGGTATAGTATATATAATGCACTGGAGCACAATCCATGGATTAGAGTGAAATTTCAACACTCAGTTCCTTTACTTAGAGAAGTCCACCTATGCCCAGATGGATTAATTAATTGTAGTGGTAGAAAATACAGGGTGTAAAACACAGCTGACTGTTGAGCTTAGTATATCACTATGTTGTAGAGAAACTCAAGAATCAAGAAAATTCTAAATAAGTAAATGCTAATTTGTCATGCAGTACTATGGTATTTTCAGGCAGCTAATCAAGAAAATTTGAATTGGAAGACCGTCAAACTTGTTTCATACAATAAAACTCTGAGAGACTTATCTACAAATAGAAACACAAGGAGCATCCTTTTTTGTACTCAGCAAAGAGCTGGAGTATGTTGTGCTGTTACGGAGGTTTATTTTTATAAACTACTCCAATGAATTTTATAAGCATGTAAAAGATTGTAAGTGCCCTGAAACATGTTTATTCTTGGACTGGCAATTACATACATGGATTCAGTTTTGATTTTCTTTAAAATAAAAATAAAAATATTTCTCTGGAGTAATTTGCTCTCGGTAACAAGAGTCATCTGCAAGAGAAATATCCAAACCAATTTCTGGGCAGTGGAAGTAGCTTTATTTTTTATAACATTCTTAGTACCTGTGACCAGGGTTGGTAGAGTGCCAGTCCTGCCAGCTTTAAGGAGCTGCATGTAAGTGTACCCTCGTTTCCTCAGAATCCCAGGGATGTGGACATTTCTTTGAGATGAGCTTTTAGGAAGCCCCAGAACATCTGGTGGTGTGACATCTTCCTGCATGCTCTGTTTCTGCACGTGATGTTTTCCAGTGCTTTCAAACATCCCTTCCCTTCTGTTTTTTCAGATGGTTATTTAGACCTATCTTGAGAGCTACTCTCTTCAGCCTCAGCTTTATCCAAGATACAATATGGTTATTATATAACCTAGTATTTTTTCATTTTACTTACATTTCATTACATAACCTAGTATTTTACATTGTTACTTGCACAGCAGAATAACTGCAGAACTCTGCTCGATCCAGGTTATACTGAAAACTAAAAAAAATGCTATTTTTACATGCCTGACATTTTTCTTGCATATTTGAGCTTAGGTATTATGTTTGCTCATTTCAGGAGTGCTTCTGAACCACAGTCCAGAAAGAAGAAAAATCTTCTTGGTTGAAGTTGAACATTTGTCTCTAAGAGTAAGAACAAAGCCATGCCAGTGCTTTCAGAAGACTCAGGTAATTCAGCTGCATGCTTTCAACAGAGCAGTGACTGAAATCTTGTCATACCTGTTTCACACATAAAAATAATTTAAATAGGAGTAAAATGTAATAGAATTAAGATAATTCAACTGAAGTTTCTGAGCAATTACCTACAAGAAGGAAGGTGGAATGTAAAAGGTGAAAATTAATAAAGTTTGTCAGGATCAGTTTCCTACTAACCCTAGAGCACCCAAATATACTCTGATAGACCTGAATATACTCTGATAGACTTGAATATATTCTGATAGATCTGAATATATTCTGATAGACCTGAATATATTCTGATAGGCAGAATTGGACCCCTCAGTGTAACAGTGCCTTCTACATGTGCTTACTAAAGATCAGCCCATATATCTCTGCTGCTTGCTGTGTCATTTCTTAATATTTTCTGAACAGGGGTTGATAAACATTGTAAATATCCTTCCTTTTAACTTAAAATAAGTGTCTTTGTTCAAGGCTACTTTACTAGCTTCTCCAGTATGCTGCCCAGGAGAAGTCACAGATAATAAATGATGCTTAGGATTAAAGCAGGAGTGAGTTTGAGTCTCCTGGATCAAAATCCACTCTAAGGTTCGTGGAGAGAATAGCCACAGGAATAGATTTGAACCCCCTCCACCTTTTTATATTTCCTGTTTTGTTTTGGTCCTGTGTTCCCAGACATGGTTCACCGGGAAAAATCTGGCCTTTGTCTGGCTCTGTGTGTTGCAAAATTGGGATATTTAAATATTTTTTTAGAAAACTAGCCACAAGCTTTGATTCCACCACAATGGAAATCTACACTTTATCCTTTCTTCCTCTGGTCAGGCCTGGCTTTTTATAGGTGCCTCAGAGTGGAAGGGGCAGGATAACACTTGTAAGCAAAGCTGCTGGGGAGGTAGAGCTGCTACCTGTGCAAAAAAAGGTCATTCAATCAGTTTGAGAGTCTGCTGTGGTACTAAAATTTCAAATTTGTAAGAGGGGAAACAAAGGGTTCTGGAAACAAGGAGTAATAAACATGAAGTGTTAAATGTGAAAGATAATTTCTTAAGAAATATATATTGCTTTGTTAGATTTTGCCTTAATATGATGGTGTGCTTGACACTTATGAGGGGAGTGTTGCAAAATGAGCTGTGGATAAACACGAGATAATCACAAGTCTCTGCAAATGTGATGATCATCAATGTGATACCCAAATAAATGTAGTGACTGTTAAGACTGCAGTAGAAGGTCCTGTGAGAAATGCTGTGTAGAATGTTTTTGTTCTGTCCTGAATCTAAATTTAGGGTTGCATGAAACTTTGGCCCTTTTGACATCTCAGCTAAGACCTGATTCAAATCATAAAGAGGAAATGGGATTCCTTAGGGATGTCTTCAGTGAAAGAAGTCTCAGCTACCTGATGAAGGTAAAAGTTTGTATTTATTTATGTACATTCTCCTTACAGTTTACTTTTTCTCTGTTCCCTTGATTTATCAACCATTTACTTTGCCAAACCTTTTTTTTAAGAATTCTGTACTGACCAAAGCATATGTGTGCTTAAGAACAAACACTAATAATGTTTGACAATTAATATGTTGAACATATTAAAACCGAGATCAAGGAGTAGAATGTTGCTGGCAGAGGTTCCAAAAAGTGCAAGAGGCTCCAGGGAATGGGGAAAATATGCAGATGGGATAGAAAACCTAATATCCCATTGAGTATGGGATAGAAAACTTCATATATGGGATAGAAAACCTCACATGCCATTGAATATGGGACAGAAACCCTCACATATGGGATAGAAAACCTCACATTCCATTGCATATGGGATAGAAAACCTAACACCCAACCTATAATAAAATCCCCTAATATAACTTTAGTTGCCAAGTATTGGTTATGCAAAAGCCAGATGATGCCTCTTCACAGAGATAATCTAGTTTATGAATGTATGGGAAATTAATTCAATAGTCCAGTTTTAATTTTTTAATGTGGAGGTGGGTTTTTTTGGGGGTGTTATTTGGTGGGGGTGTTTTGTTTTAATTTTGGTTCTGAGTTTCTTTGGGGTGGGTGTGCTAGGGAAGAAGTAAAGGGTTTGGGTTTGGGTGTTTGCTTTCCAGCCTTAGCACAGGGATGTGGCTTCCTCAGAGAGGGTGGTAAGGATGCTCAGTAGGGGAACATGAGGCACTTTGCCAAAATATTCCTTATGTCTTTGACAGATGTGGAGTCAGTCTGAGTGCCAGCAGTGTCTGCAGGGGAGCTGTGGACAGTTCATCTATCACAACACTGGGGGTGGCACAAAGCTCTTCTGGTCTGCCCACTGCTCAGAAATCCTTGCTCCTGGCTGTGGAACTTCTGGCTGTGGAACTCCTCCTCAGCCTGTGTCCGGCCAATCTTCAGCCTTGAGACTTTCTAGAACGGTGTTCCCTGAGTCATGAGAGTTGAGTTTCAAGTCCCGCACCCAGGGATTCCACTGCTGGGCAGCATAAAACAGTGTTCCCAACTGCTGTCCTCAAGAGCTGTAGCCCCCTGTGACCTGTGTCCCTTCTCCCATCAGAGCTTTGTTTTGCTGGTGCCTGGCTTGGGAGTCCTTGCCTTGCACAGGAGACTGGACTGGACTACAAACACATGCTAACAGTGGTAACAGGCAACTTTATTTACACAACTAAATAAATTTCAGCATTTGTGCATGCAGAGGAGGAAGATTGGCAGGACAGAGGACGCCTTTGACCTGAGGCTGCCTTTGGACGAGCAGGCACTGCCCCAGTATGTAATGGTCATGGTCCACTGCAGCCTGCAGTGGATCCTGTTCATCCTGCTGCCCATGTCTTTTTTCTCATGAGGCCCAGCAGTATCTGGTGCACCCGAGTTAAGAATTTCACCACTATCTGGTATGGATGTGGAGCAGGCAAGAGAGGTTGCATTGACATTGGCTCCTCAGAGGGGTTTGAGGTCGACTCTGGCTCTGGTGTGGCTGTTGCAGTTGAGTGATCAGGAGTGGGAGTACAGCAGCCTGACTCTGTTGGTGCTGACTCTGGCTGCTCCAAGGGGGCTGAGCTGAAGGTTGGCTCTGGTCTTGGAGTAGCTGTTTCAGCTGACTCAGGATATGGAGTGGGAGTAGAGCAGCCTGACTCTGTTGGTGTTGGCTCTGGCTGCTCAAAAGAGGTTGAGCTGAAGGTTGGCTCTGGTGCTGGAGTGGCTGTTTCAGCTGACTCTGGACATGGAGTGGGAGTAGAGCAGCCTGACTCTGTTGGTGTTGGCTCTGGCTGCTCAAAAGAGGTTGAGCTGAAGGTTGGCTCTGGTGCTGGAGTGGCTGTTTCAGCTGACTCTGGACATGGAGTGGGAGTAGAGCAGCCTGACTCTGTTGGTGTTGGCTCTGGCTGCTCAAAAGAGGTTGAGCTGAAGGTTGGCTCTGGTGCTGGAGTAGCTGTTTCAGCTGACTCTGGACATGGAGTGGGAGTAGAGCAGCCTGACTCTGTTGGTGTTGGCTCTGGCTGCTCAAAAGGGGTTGAGCTGAAGGTTGGCTCTGGTGCTGGAGTGGCTGTTTCAGCTGACTCTGGACATGGAGTGGGAGTAGAGCAGCCTGACTCTGTTGGTGTTGGCTCTGGCTGCTCAAAAGGGGTTGAGCTGAAGGTTGGCTCTGGTGCTGGAGTGGCTGTTTCAGCTGACTCTGGACATGGAGTGGGAGTGGAGCAGCCTGACTCTGTTGGTGTTGGCTCTGGCTGCTCAAAAGGGGTTGAGCTGAAGGTTGGCTCTGGTGCTGGAGTGGCTGTTTCAGCTGACTCTGGACATGGAGTGGGAGTAGAGCAGTTTGACTCTGTTGGTGTTGGCTCTGGCTGCTCAAAAGAGGTTGAGCTGAAGGTTGGCTCTGGTGCTGGAGTGGCTGTTTCAGCTGACTCTGGACATGGAGTGGGAGTGGAGCAGCCTGACTCTGTTGGTGTTGGCTCTGGCTGCTCAAAAGGGGTTGAGCTGAAGGTTGGCTCTGGTGCTGGAGTGGCTGTTTCAGCTGACTCTGGACATGGAGTGGGAGTAGAGCAGTTTGACTCTGTTGGTGCTGACTCTGGCTGCTCCAAGGGGGCTGAGCTGAAGGTTGGCTCTGGTCTTGGAGTAGCTGTTTCAGCTGACTCTGGACATGGAGTGGGAGTAGAGCAGCCTGACTCTGTTGGTGCTGACTCTGGCTGCTCCAAGGGGGCTGAGCTGAAGGTTGGCTCTGGTCTTGGAGTAGCTGTTTCAGCTGACTCAGGATATGGAGTGGGAGTAGAGCAGTTTGACTCTGTCAGTGTTGGCTCTGGCTGCTCAAGAGGGGTTGAGATGTAGGTTGTCTCTGGTGCTAGAGTGTCTGTTCCAGGTGGACGCATGCCCATCTGAATCAGGATCCAGTTGTAGAAGTACTGAGTGGAGGTGTAGACTCCCGGGCGTTTTGTTCTGACACAGCCTTTTCCCCAGCTGGTCACTCCAACAAGCCAAAAGTAGCCAGCATGGTTATCTTTGCACACCAGAGGCCCTCCACTGTCACCCTGCAACAGAGGAAAGAGGATTAGGGTGCTGTTGGGTGGCTGCTGTGCCGCGCTCCCGCCCCGGTTCCCTTTGTCTCAGCCCCGGCTAGCTCTCATCCTGGGGCGAGGGCGGGCGATGGAGGCACCCTCCGCCGCTCCCAGCTGGGGTTTGGAGAGTGCCTTTGTGGGTTCTGGGCAGCGCTAGCAAGCCTCGCGGTGGTAAATGAAGAGCGGATCCTGCTGGGGGCTAAGTCCGAGTTTATTGTAGCCCAACGGGGCCAAATGTCCTAGAACGGTGCCAGCCAACAGGAACAAGCACAAGCTGCTTGCACTGGCTTATAAACTGTAAGGGAGGGGTATCCAACGACCAATGGGGATAGGGATAGGGGGTGGCTCCGGGATGGGGGGATATGGTGGGGTCCAATGGGGGAAGGATATGGGGGGAGCCCCAGGTCCTCGCCCAATCACCCGGTGCCCTGAGTGGAAGCTTCTGGATGGATGGGAAGGGACACCGAGTGATAGACAAGGCACCCGGGGGGGGGTAAAATGCCTCTTTCAGGGTGATGGATAGATACTGGGAAGGCGGGAAGGGCGGACAAGGCGGGAAAACTGGGGATAAACCAAGTTGCACACGGGGGTACAAAGGAATAAACCAATACATAATACAGGGATAATAAAACATATACATAACGCAACTCCACATCTCCTCCTTTTTTTGTTTAAAAAGAAAGAAAGGTGAAGAGGATAAAGTAAGTCTTTAAACGGGGGCTTCACAGTCACTGGGCTCATTTTGAAACTAGATGTTTCCTTTTTCTGGAAATTCTTCTTCTTGAAACCCTTCTTTGTTCAAGGGTTTCAGTTCATCACTATGTTAAAGCTTGTAATAAACACAATGAGTCCCAGCAGCAGCAAAAGTCCTGTTTCTTTAGAAAGTAACTGAAATTAATAGTTGAGGTAGGGGAGGTCTAACTCAAAGGGGAACAGAGAATCCCAGGAGCCAGGGAGGGAAGAGGGGGGACCAGGTGAGGGGGACCTTTTCCGCCGTCGGAGGGCGGCGTACCCAACTTGAGGACTGTCCGGTTTTTTCTTCTGGGTCTTAGGGACATATGGTCTGACGAATTTGGAAGGGACCCATCTCAGGCCTGAGGGCGTGGATACGCAAGCGTACCCCCGTCCCCAGGTGACCAAGTCATAGGGTCCTTCCTGCTGCCAGGTCTCAGGGTTTTTAATGAGAACTGGCGGCTTTTCCTTGACCTTGCTCTGCTCGTAGGAATTAAAGTGCCTCGCGATGGGGGGGTTGAGGCACTCGAAGGAACAGTTTAAGAAATTGATGGTAAAAAGGGCTCGCGCTAACTGAACCTGGGGGGACTCATTTTTAGCTGACGACTGTTGTTGTTTAAGCATCCTTTTGATGCTTTGACGAGTCCTCTCTACCACGGCTTGACCTGTCGGGGAATAGGCGATGCCAGTTTTATGTTCTATTCCCCATTGCTGCAGGAAGCCTGCGAATTCCTTGGATGTGTACCCGGGGGCATTGTCTGTTTTTATCTGTTTTGGGACGCCTAGCATGGAGAAGGCTTGTATCAGGTGTTTCTCTACTTCCTTGGCCTTCTCCCCTGTGTGGGCAGAGGCGAAAACTGCTCCAGAGAAGGTGTCCACGGAGACATGGACGTACTTCATCCTCCCGAAGGAGGGGATATGAGTAACGTCCATCTGCCACACCTCACAGGACTTTAGACCCCTAGGGTTAGCCCCTGCGCTCACCGATGGTAGTGGGAGCGACTTACAGGACGGGCATGTGGCCACAATGGCCTTGGCCTGGTCCCGGGTTAGATGGAACTGCCGGACCAGACCAGGCGCATTTTGATGGTAAAGCTGGTGGCTTATTTTGGCTTGCTGGAACTTGTCCGGGAGCGGCGCCAGCTGTGCGGGGGCGGCAGCGAGGGAATCGGCACGCCGATTGCCCTCGGCCAAGAACCCCGGCAGGTCGGTGTGTGACCTGATATGCATCACATAAAACGGTTGCTCTCGGTGGGAGACTAGCCTTATCAGCTTAGAGAGCAACTTGTTAAGGGCATCGTTGGAGACACCTTGCAGGATTGCATCCTGTGCTCTAGACACTACACCCGCTACATAGGCCGAATCAGTTACTAAATTAAAAGGTTCAGAGAACCGCTCAAAAGCTCGAACGACTGCGGCCAACTCAGCTACTTGAGGGGATCCTTCTACTTCAACAACATCTGCCTCCCACTGCTGAGTTTGAGGATCTTTCCAAGTCACTACTGACTTGTGGGACCCTCCGGACGCGTCTGTAAAAACTGTTAGAGCCTTTAAGGGTTTTTTGCTCTGAATTTGTTTTGTTGACAGAGTGAATTGGATTTCGGAATTGAAAATTTTGTGGGCCGGTCTCAAAACAGAAATTTTTCCGGTGTAGCTGTCCAGTGCAAACTGCAATGATTCATTCTCTTGCAGCAGGTGTTCTAACATTGCCTTTGTGAATTGGCCCGATTCTAATTTCAAAGGAATGTGGATGTGATCAAAGTCACACCCCGCCAGCTCCCGAATCCGCGTTCTCGCTTTGCGGATTAGCTCTGCCACCAGCTCTTGTGGCCGTGTCAACCTTTTGGATCGTGAATGACTCAGGAATACCCACTCTATGATGGAGAGTGGGTCCCTTTTGTCCTGATCCTTGCCCTTTCCTAGGGTGTCTGCCCATTGGAAGATGACACCGTGGAGGTGTGGCAGTCTGCCCAATATGATGAATCTGAAGGGCAGGCCCGGATCGTACCTGTGGGCCTGCCTGGCAGACATTGCCTCCTGAACCTTCTGCAAAGCAGCTTTGGCCTCTGGAGTGAGTTCCCTGGGAGAACTAGGCTCTTCCCCCCCTTTCAATAAATTGAAAAGAGGGGCTAGGTCTTCGTTGTTAATACCTAACCAGGGTCTCACCCAGTTTAAAGACCCACACAGCTGCTGTACGTCGGCTAGAGTCCGAATTGAATTTTTTATGGTCAATTTCTGCGGAACAATGGTCCGCTTGTTTATTTCTAAACCCAGGTACTTCCAAGGTGGCATTTTTTGAATCTTATCCTCTCGCAGCTCGAACCCTACAGCAACCAACGCACTGGTTGTCAGTTCAAGCGCGTGTGTAAGTAGATCGCTGTTGGGGGCACAAATAAGAATATCATCCATATAGTGCTGGATGATCACGCCCTCGGTGGCTGCACGCACAGGGGACAGCAATGAAGAGACGTACCACTGGCAAATGCTTGGGCTGACTTTCATGCCTTGGGGAAGAACTTTCCAGTGGTATCTCTCCATTGGGGCTTCTCGGTTGATGGAAGGAACCGAGAAGGCGAACCGTGGTGCGTCATCAGGGTGTAGGGGAATTTGGAAAAAACAATTTTTGATGTCAATGACAGCTAATTCCCAATTTTCTGGTAACATCGTGGGGGACGGCATCCCTGGCTGGAGAGGACCCATGTCTTCTATTACATTGTTGATGGCGCGAAGGTCATGAAGGAGGCGCCACTCGTGTTTGCCAGGTTTTTTCAGGACAAAGACAGGGGAATTCCAGGGGGATGTTGTTTCCTGGATATTTCCTTTGGCAAGTTGCTCCTTCACGAGCTCCCGAAGCGCTTTTAATTTCTGTTTATTGAGCGGCCACTGCTCTACCCACACTGGTGTATCTGTGAGCCAATTAAGTTTTCGGGTAGGACGCTTTTCAGTGACTGTTGCCCGAAAAACCTGGGGGGTCGGGATGTTAATTGTGACCCCCCACTGGGCCATCAGGTCTCTCCCCCATAAGGGTTCTGTGTAATCTAATACGAACGGGCGTAAATAGGCCGATTGTCCGTTCGGCCCCTCAAATTTTACGATGTTTTTTGATTGCTTTGCCAATTGAGAACCCCCTACACCTTGAATTTTCCCCGCCACGTTTTGCAATTCCCAGCGTGACGGCCAATCCCGTGCGGGAATGACTGTCACGTCTGCTCCTGTATCTAGGAGACCGCTTAGGTGTTTGTACTCCCCATCCTTCCGCATATAGCAGGAGAGCTTTGGTCTTTCCTTCCCTATGACCTGGGCCTGGCACACCTGGTAGCTTTTCTTCGCTGACTTCTTCCATAGATCCTCAGGGTGTGCCGGAGGCCCAGATGCTGGAATGGCTTGGGCGATGATTTGGCCCTTGGGAAGGAAGACTGGAGGATGGGGGCAGTGCAGCCACACTACTAATCGCTCGGTGTTCCTGGATGTCAGGGATGGTGCAATAGTGACTTCGAGAGGCGTGAATTTTGTGTCCCCAAGAACGATGTACTTACTGTGGAGGTTCCTCCAGGTTCCTGGGTCCTCTGTGTCGACAGCGATGGAGTGCCAGTCGCTGTCCCTTAGGTGCAGAGCCTCAGTCAGGGCCAACCTATATGGGGAGAAACCAGATACGATGTTAAGTATCGGCTTGGGCTGGTTCGGGCCTCGACCCAGCCAAGCAGTGGGAATGAAATCCACATCTTCTCTCATATAGGCTGGTTTGTCAGCCATAATCTGGTGTGTCAAGTCCAGTGAAATGTCCTTAGGTGGGCATTGCAGGTAGTCGTCCCTCCCCTCCTCTGATGTTATAGAACCCACCATATTTATGTCCTCGCGCAGGCAGGGACTGCGCTGATGACTCAGTTTTTTTGTTTTCCCCCCGAGTTGGGGGCACTCTTTTCTTGTCGCTGCTGTTTAAACCTAAAAAACTCGTCCCTCAGCGGGCATTGGGAAGCCCAATGTCCCTTCTGCCTACATAGATTGCAGGCCTGATGGTGCTGTTGTCCCCTCGGGGGTGCTCCTGTAGGGCGGCGATCTGGAGAAGGGGTGGCTGGCGGTGTCACGGCTTCAACGAAGGCTACTCTCTTTGTTGGTGGTTTAGGAGTTTCTGGAATGTCTTTAGCAGGAACTGTCACCTTCTTCGCACAGACTTGTAGCATGCTTTGAAGGGTAGGCTCAGGGTCCAGGGGCAGACTGAGGATTGCTTGCTGGCACGTGTCGTTAGCGTTCTGCCTCGCAACTGTGGCAAGCATCCCCTCTCGCAGCCTCTCGTCTGGGACCTGAGCCTCCATCGTGTAATGCAAGCGATCCACGAACGTGACAAAAGGTTCTAGGGATTCCTGCTTTAGGGACAAGAAGTTAATAACCGTACCGCTGGGTCTTAACTTAAAAAACGCCTTTTCTGCTGCCCTAGTGCTGACTTGCAGCGCCTCTCTGGGGATTTTTTCCGCCTGCTTGGTCCCCATTTTCCAATCCCCCTCCCCGCACAAGTGGTCTAGCGATATTACAGCCCCATCCTCATCCCTAGAGCTATCTGCATTGGCCCAGAGGTCAGGTAACACCTCTCTGATCTCCCGCTTCCACTCGGACTCCCAGATGAGGAATTCTCCGTGGGTAATTAAACAGGAGAAGAGAGTTCGCATGTCTGCTGGGACATATTCTTTGGAGGAGAGGGTTGCTTTTAATAAGTTTCGGAAGTATTCGCTTTCCATCCCGAACCCCTTCTTGGCCTTGCAGAGCTCTTTGATGGTCTGCTGGGGGATGGGGGACCACTGTGCAAGGGGCCTACCCCCCTGCCGCGGGGTACAGGTGACAGGTGCGGCCGAGAAGGCAGGTAGGGACTGGGGTGGATCGGGGTTCCCACGCTCCCCCCCCCCGGAACCGAAAGCGTGGGAACTGGAAGTGGGGTCGTGGGAACCAGGGGATGAGGCGTGGTCTGGAGCAGGGGGAGTGGTATGGTGGGGACTCCCCTCCCCGGGGGTGGAGCTGAGGGGTGGGGTGTTGAATAATTCAAGGAAGGGGGAGTTGACGGGGGGTGGAGGAGGGAGGTGGGCGGAGAAATCCGGGGAGCAGAAGGGGTTGGTCTGCCGGAAGGGATTATAGGAGGGGGGAGGACAGGGATCATGGGAAGAAGGAGCACGAGTGGCGGGAAAACCCACGCGGTCACCTCCATCTTGTGTCCTGGGGAAGGGGGAAGAAGGGGAGCCATTTCGTGGGGTTTGGGGATGGAGGATGGGGGATGAGGGATCTTCGGGGGTCTGGGATAACTGAAAACGAACGGAGTCTCTACGGGACGGGGCTGTACAGTGCGGGGAAGAAGGGGAACGGGTAGAAGCAGAGACAGTGCCTGCACCGCTCTGCGGGGTGTCTAGGGTATTCTCAGAGGGGCCAGAATCTGCCTGCGGGCAATGCCGGGATGCCTGTCTGATAATACCCGACTTCGGGAGAGAGGGAGAGTTTTGCCGCAGTTTTCCCGCAGCGCCCACCGCAGCCGCAGCCTCGGGAGCAGCGACAGCAGCTGCCCTGCACCCCGCCGCAGCGGCGGCCGCATCGTACTGCAGCGACCGGGCTGAGGGACAGGGAAGCGGAGTAGGGTTATATGAACTACCCGCCGAACTGGGGATCGGTTTGTTTGCGGCTGGCTGTGGCAGACTTTCGTAGCGATATTTAATTATATCGCGAATTTGGAGAGCCAAATGGGTGAATATGGAGAGAGAGAGATCTGACTGTCGCAGGATCTTCCCCGCTACCTGTTCCCAAAAAGGGGCTTGGTATAATTTAGCTGGCGAAATGTCAGGGAAAGTTTGCGACAACCACTGAACGAACCGTTTTACTTCAGATTTTTTAACCTTAATTCCCCCCACTAAAAGGATACCCACAACTTGGGAATAAATGCTCTTCTGTGGCACGGACAGCCTTGCACCCATGGCTGTTAGATGTTAAATCGTGCCGCAGCGCCTACGATTGGGAAAACACGAACGAAAAACAAAAGACCACACTTCCGGCTTTGTCGCGGTCCTTAAGCTTCCCGCCCGGAAAGGGAAGCACCAAAAACAGGAATTTTTTCCCCGAACCCCGGGGAAAAAGAAACCCACCAAAAAGGGATCCTTCCCCTAAAACCTAGGGGAAAGGAACCAACCAAAAAAAAAGGACCGGGAAAGCCCCAGGGGCCCCTATACTCACAAACCACAGGGGTCCGAGAGGGAAGGGTGGAAAAGAAAAACCAATCGCAGGGCTTCTCCGCGAGAGAATCGACTCCGGAGGTGCTTTCCAGAGCTGCCGATCCTGTCCCCAAGAGTGCCACCCACTAAAACGTGGGTCTGCTCTCGCCGGGGTAGCTGACGGCCAGGAGGACGATTCTTCAGGTCTGCGCGACCCTAAAATCCTCAAACGAGGGTCCAACGCCGCGAAAACGGGGCCCCACGTTGGGCGCCAGCTGCCGCGCTCCCGCCCCGGTTCCCTTTGTCTCAGCCCCGGCTAGCTCTCATCCTGGGGCGAGGGCGGGCGATGGAGGCACCCTCCGCCGCTCCCAGCTGGGGTTTGGAGAGTGCCTTTGTGGGTTCTGGGCAGCGCTAGCAAGCCTCGCGGTGGTAAATGAAGAGCGGATCCTGCTGGGGGCTAAGTCCGAGTTTATTGTAGCCCAACGGGGCCAAATGTCCTAGAACGGTGCCAGCCAACAGGAACAAGCACAAGCTGCTTGCACTGGCTTATAAACTGTAAGGGAGGGGTATCCAACGACCAATGGGGATAGGGATAGGGGGTGGCTCCGGGATGGGGGGATATGGTGGGGTCCAATGGGGGAAGGATATGGGGGGAGCCCCAGGTCCTCGCCCAATCACCCGGTGCCCTGAGTGGAAGCTTCTGGATGGATGGGAAGGGACACCGAGTGATAGACAAGGCACCCGGGGGGGGGTAAAATGCCTCTTTCAGGGTGATGGATAGATACTGGGAAGACGGGAAGGGCGGACAAGGCGGGAAAACTGGGGATAAACCAAGTTGCACACGGGGGTACAAAGGAATAAACCAATACATAATACAGGGATAATAAAACATATACATAACGCAACTCCACACTGCTGTCAGCACTAGAGGCCTGTTTCTCTCTTGCAGCCCCTGCCACAGCTGTATTCATGGTACAAAAAGGCTTTGCTCAGGTGCTGGAGTCTCAAGAACCTTAGCTGGGAACAGGGTGGGTGTCTGTGAAGGCCCCCTTTTGTATCTGCACAGTGATCCTGGATGGGCAGAGCATAGATCATCCAGAATCTGGATCTGTGGGCTGCTGAGAACAC
This sequence comes from Lonchura striata, assembly GCF_050655825.1. NCBI lineage: Eukaryota > Metazoa > Chordata > Aves > Passeriformes > Estrildidae > Lonchura > Lonchura striata. The sequence goes on from NC_140729.1 coordinate 8,140,963, forward strand.
TGGATGGGCTTTCTGGGCAGAGGGGCAGGCCTGGGGAACACGGTCACTTGGCAAGGAAACTCCAGCAGTGGAGGAAAAGTGGATTGCCAGACAAAGCCCATGGTGACGGGGTACCTTCGCTGCTGGCTCCCAGCACTCATACCTGGCAGGTGTCCATGCCACCCCGTGGGTAGCCAGCACACAGGTTGTGGGTGTGGATGGCCCCAGCGTACCGACGGCTGCTGTTAACCAGCCGGATATCCAGGAGACGGACCTTGGCTTCCTGCAGGACATCACTCGGACCCTGAGCTGCAAGCACAGGAAGGAATGGGCACCCAGCAGCTCTTTGCCAGTTCCACTCCCCTGTCTGGGGGTGAACTCATTCCCTAGGGCTTGGCTTTGCCTCTGGAGCAGTTGTTGAAGCGCTGTGTCCTTTCTGTCTGCCTTTGGGGAGCAGGCCAGGCCCAGCTCTCCAGAGGCATACATCCTACAGCCTGACTTTGGTTTGTGCTGTCAGGAAGCCAAACCCATCTTGCTGGTGTGCCCAGCTCACCCTCAGGGCCCTTTTTGGGAACTCACCTTTTGCAGTGGCAGAACCCCAGCCAGCAATGTAGCAGGTTTTCAGCTCTGACACTGTGAGCGAGGCGTTGGGCACGCAGGCAAGCTGGACGTAGTCACTGCACTCCACGGGCTTGTCCAGCTCCAGCAGGGCGATGTCGTTCTGCTGGGAATCAGCCGTGTACTCCTGGTGGGCCAGGAGCCGCTTGATGTGGCGCACCTGAGTTTCAGGGCCCAGATGGGTCAGCTTGGTGGCCCCGATCAGCACACGCCACATGGTGACATTCCTGCAAGGCAGAGAGGGGTCTGAGGAAGAGCAGAGCCGTGTGCTGTTGATGCCTTAGGATTTTAGCTTTTGTATTTTTCATCCATTTGTAATCCTGCAGTTTTTTACTGTATAACTAAATTCTGCACACAGTGTGAGCTGCTGCTGCTTTCCCATTCTGGTCACAAAAATTCCTCTCCAGGCCTGGCAATCAAGGATACCTCACTGCCTCAGGCCTCGAGAGATGGAAACAAAAGTGAGTTGAGGGGAGCAAACTGGGGGTAAATGACTTCATTACCTGAAGCTGTAATTAGAAGATTAACCCTAAATATGCAAATGGACCAAATTTATAGGTGTGAAAACCTTTGACCCGTGGTCAATTTTGGGTTGTAGCACTTGGGGGGGTCTTTTGTTTTGCCTAAAATGGACCTGGAGGCCCTTCAATAAATATAATCACTTTTTATTCCTTGTCTGGCCTGTTTTTAGGTAGTCCTGAAAAGGCATCACTGTGGCAGCTCAGCACTTCCCTTCCTTCTGCTTCTCAAGGCAGAGAGGAAAGCAGGGCAATGAGGAGTGTGACTGCCCTAGCATGCCTTAGGCTCCAGGAATGCCACACTGGAGGCTGCTGGGCAGCAGTGGCACGAGCCCAGCCTTCTGAGCAGTCCCTCAGTTGGGCCCCGTAGTATTGAGGTGCTGCAGGCTGGGCAACTGTTTGTGTGGTGAGGATACCCTCATTCCCTGCTCCTCCTTACCTGGCCTGGAGGAAGCAATGGGCTGCTGTGAGGACCCACTGTGGGCTGATGAGGGACCCTCCACATGTATGGCCGGTGCCTATTTTCCTGGGGTCCTGGATGCTGACAATCCAGGGCCAGGCCCCTGGCAGGGCACCTGTGCCAGTCACAATTCGGTAGTCAGCATCTATGGAGTTGTAGTCAGAAGCCATGGGCCGGAGCCCACAGGTCCCTCTGGAAGCACAAAATCATTACTGCCCTTCTGTTCCAGTACCTGGGTGCTGGCAAGGAGGCTCCCACATGGGGTTTGGGGTGTGGCAATGGGGGACAAGCACCCTCCTAGAGCCTGGGGCCATACCTGCAGTTGCCCCAGGTACCATGTGCAGGTCTGTACACAGCCAGCAGGATGAAGAGGTACAGGTACAGAAGATTCATCGCTGTCAGCAGCATCTGTCAGCTGAAAGAGACAAAAGCTTGTCTCTTCCAGTGCAGTCTCTGACGAGTGCTGCAGCAACTGCACTGTCCATGGCACCTGGGGCTGATGTCACAGAGTGGGTGGTTCCAGGTTCTGGGCACAGTGTCCTCAGAGGGCAGGGAAAGGCCACAGCCTCACAGAACCACAGAATGGTTTGGGCTGGAAGGGACCTTGAAGGTTGTGAAAGGCAGAAGGGGTCCCTTGCCTCGCACATGCAAAACGACACCATGGGCAGACAAATCTGGCACAGAGGGAAAGTCACTCCAAAGGCAGTGTTTGGTCAGAGAGGGTGCTCAGAGCCACCACACGATGGAGAAAACTAGCACATCAAAGCTAGAAAGAGGACAGGAAGGAACAATGCCATGTGCAAACTACTTGGGGGGATGCTTCAAGGCACATAAGCCTTAGCTGATGGAACAAACCTGGAAACTCCTGAGTGTTGCAAGAGGAATTGCTGACCATGGCAGAGTGCGAGAAGCTGACAGGAGTTTCAATGCCATGAGGAAGCCCTTCTGAGTCTGTTTATACATTCTCCATGTCTGGAGCAGGGTGAGTACTGCAAATGCCTCAGTGCTGCCTCTTGCTTTGGAGACTGGTGCTGGAGGTCATGGCTGCAGAAAACAAGGGACTGAGATGGAGAGTGCTCATGCACTCACTTTTGTGGTTTGGGAATGGCATTCCCCAGTCTGGTGTTTCCACTGGAACACTGCAAACCACTGCTCCTCACTCCCTTCTCCCTCTCCCCTCCCTTCTCTGGTGGGCTTGAGAATAGAACTGGAAGCACAAAAGTTAAAGACTGTGGGTTGAGACAAGAACAATATAATGGAAACAGCAATGAAACAAGAAAATGAGCAGTAACCGCAACAATATTAATAATGGACTGGGACAATTCACATGCAACCATCCACCCCATAGAGCCTGGCAGTACCCAACCAGGCTGTCATGCATGTTATCCAGCGGAGATTTCTTCCCCTGTCCCTGGAAAATGTTGTGGAGTGGTTCAGAACAACCTCCACGTCCTGGCCATGCCCTGTCCTGGTTATGGCAAAAATTTACCCCATCCTGGCCAGAACCAGGACATTCACCCTCATGATCTGCCCCACAGCTTTGGAATCTGTGCCAGAGGGTCTGGCAGGGCAGGGAGGGCAGTCACCAGGGATTGGCAGACGTTGGAAACTCCTTATCCCTCTCTCTGGCCCCTGGTTTTCCTTGTTTTATGGAATGGAAGAACACATGTCCAACTCCTCCCAGTATCTCCTTCACTGGAAATCCTCCGTGCTTTGATTCCTTCTCTGACATTCTGCTGCACCTGGGGAATGCAGTGGGAAAACCCAAGGCTTTGTGTGAAGGTCACTCCCTCAGCACTTCACCTGAGGTGCACAGGAAGGCTGCCCTGGCTCTACCACACCTCATCCAGAACACCTGGAAGCTCTTCCCTCCCCATTCACACACTCCCCTGCCTTGTCCTCCTCATCCCACAGGGATGCACAGAGGGGCTACCACACTTCACGGTTTGGTAGCCCTGATACCACACTCCTGACTGGAATGGGGTGACCCTGGGGCAGTTTTGGCCTGCATCAGTTCCATGTCCTGCCTCAGCACACCCAGGTTCTCTGTTGGCGTCTGTGCTCATCTCTGCAGCTTTGCTGTCCTGCACCAGGAGTTTGCTGAATAAAATCATCCTCTAGAAAGGACATGTGACACAAGCCCAGGAGTAAGCAGCACCATGGGAGAGTTCAGCAAGGTGCCCTGGGGACAGCCAGGCCAGGCAGGGGAAGGTGGGGGGACCACGGCCTCACTGAAGCAGCCACATTGTACAGCACAAAAAATAAAGCTAAATAAATGCTGGGATGAAATACAGCACTGCTGGGACTGCTCCATTTAGCAAATAACAGTTGTGGGGGAGATTTACAGATGTACTGGGTACATCTGGGAACTGGGGCTCCTGCTGGAAGTCTTCAATCTTGAAGCTCCCAGTTCCCAAAGCTGGTAAATCCTTCCCAGCAATGGCTCCTGAGGCAGGGAGAGGGGTGGAAAGCCAAGGATGGGGCAGAGATCAGAAGGAGCTGGGGAGCTCAGAGAGGTCTTCAAGGGGAAGAGGATTTGTCTGAAAGGCCCTCACTTTTCTGGTCATCTTGGCAACTCTGGCAGGTTTAACAGGAGGTTTGTCTGGAAACAAGACAGGGACATATTGGCATGATGGGTGCTGGCATATTCCAGTCTTAGGCTTTGCAGAGAGAGATTTGCTGTTTCCCCATAGGCCACAGAGGATTTTAATATGAGGTGAACTCCCCAAGCTTGCATCCACCCTGTTCCATGGCCTCTGGCTCTGAGAAATGCTCTCCTGTGCACCCTGCTTCATTCCCTCAGATCAATGGCTGATGTGCCAGCAGCTCCTGCTCCAGAAGGGCAGCACATGATGAAGGTGCCACCCCTGCAGCTGAAAAGAAGGTTCCTTTTGCCATGGCATTCCAGGAGGTCATAAGACACATCATCAATGGAGTCTGAAAAAAAGAAAAATTAGAAGTTGAGGCAGCTGCATTTACCAGTGTGGGCAGTCCAGAGAGAACTGCCTGGACCTGACCCAGTTTGTGGATCAGAGCCAGAAATAGGTTCCCTTAGCTAGAAATGAGACCTCTCTACCCAGAGAGCCAGCTGCTTGCCATTCCATTGCTCCCTGGCCACAAGCAGCACTTCATCCATGAGCTCTCACCCCACAGAGCCCCTAGGTAACCCTGAAAAGACTCCTTCAGTATCAGGGGCTGCAAGAGACCTCTAGATGAGCAGCTAGAGGATTAGGTGAGGAGAAGAACTGAAATAAAATGCGTGTTTTTCCCTGGATTTGTGGAAGACAACAAGAAAGAAATACAGGACCCCAAAAAACAAACCCACTCGATGGGAGAGGCAGGTGAGCACCTCTGGTTCAGGAATTACAGAATGCACTCAACTGCAGCTTGCAGGCAAGGATCCTGGCACGTTCCAGCAGCCAGCACTGCCACCTGATCCCAGCATCCCTCTGCCCCATGGATTTACACAGGACCCCAAAGCCCCAGTGGTCAGTGAAAGGAAAACATCCAACTGTCCACACTTGGCAACCTACTCCTGGGTTCTGCAGCCTGTGGAGAAAGACAAATTCCCTCACTAGAAAACTAAGCAGGTTTGAGCTGGGCTTTCTCAAAGCACACTAAAGGCAGAGGTGGGCTTCTCCGTGCTGTTTGGGAAGTGGCACATGAACCACACGGGAATCAGAGAGAGATTATCAACTCCAGAGGCACTGCTGAGCGCAGCCTCTCCTGACTCCAGCTGGGCTCCAGCCCCGAGGTGACCTGTGCCTCCAAACAGAGGGGCCAGAGTGACCTGCACTGACCAGGCCGGCCACAGCTCCGTGTCACACTGACCACTGCAGCGTCCAGCCAGTCCCTCCAGAGGCTCTTCCAATCTCCACCTCCACCTTACAGGGGCATGGAACGCCGCTGATCACACCCGCTGCTCCCTGACCTGCAGCCAGAGGAAGATTTCCTCATTTGCTGCTGTGGCCAGTGGCACCTCTCTGTAGCAGGTTTTGCGTCCTGCTCGGTGCCCCAGTGCTCCAGACAGGCTGGCTCCGTGCTGCTGGGCCTCTCCCGGTCCCTCTGAGCAGGGCTGCAGCCGAGTCTTCAGAACAGCCCCAATTCCCCAAAACAGCCCCCAAAACAGCCCGGCGCTGTCTGTGTGGGGAACATCAAACCCACACCAAGGAATGGCTTTGCCCAGTGCCCCGGGATGGAGCAGCCCCGGCCTGCTCCACCAGAGCCCAGGGCGGCTCTGGGAGCCCTGAGGGCACGAGAGAAGGAAACTTCAGCGTGAGGGTCTGCAGCGGCCAGGGGAACACCAGCGCCTCCGAGCCGCCCTGCCAGACACGTACGGCCCTCCACCACCCTCGCAGTGGTGCGGGAATGTGCTCGCTGCTGAGGGCGGCCTCGCGGCTCGGCGAGCAGCTCGGGCAGGGCCGCCGCTGTCCGCTCCGTGCGGAGCGCAGCCTCCTCCGGACGCGGCCGTGAGGCGGTCTGGGCCCTCGGGTGTCGCCTCCGGCAGAATCAGCGGCTCGGTGGAGCTCACACGAAGCTCTCCCTGGGGCGGGACAGCCCTTGCCCGTGGGGTGTCGGGCGGGCCCCGGGCCGGCCGAGGGTTGCCCGGCTGAGCCCGGGGCCGCCCCTGACGTGGGGCTCTGGGGCAGAGTCCGGCCCGCGGTGCCCAGCAGGGATGCGCGGTTCTGTCTGTGCTCGGGCAGCACCAGAGTAGAGTTTTTCCCTGCTACAGTACCTACGCTACCCCGCGAAAGAGCATCGCTCAGGTTTGACAGGAGGAGAAATCTGTGTGGCCGTCAGCTATCACCTATGGCCCGGTCAGGATACTGATGGATTTTCTGACCTATTCGCTAGGGTCGTGTAAAATGTTAAACTGCAGATGCTTTCTGAAAGCAACTAGTGCTTTGAATGGTACAATCTGGATTACAGAAGCTTTATGTAGTGTTAGGCTGTGAACCACAATAGGTTTATTCTACAAGTTAATAGGGATATGCCAGATCATGTTACACTTCTGTTTTATCTTCTGTTTTGACCCTATGGCAAGCATCAGTTGGGTTTATTTAGCTCTTTATTAGCCCTTTATTTAGCTCTTAGCATTTTTCACATTTTGTGTGAAAAATGAATTAACTTTTAGGTAGATATTTTTAAAGAGGAAAAATGTATTTGTGCCTATTGATGCTGCAGTGATTTGTGGTTTTGAGACCCATCTTGCAAAATACCACATGCTGAGGCTGATTGTCATAGCTCTGAAGCCAGCCCTGGGTATGGAATGCTTTTCATTCTTTGGAGTGTTCATTCCAGGCAGTTCTGTGTAACGAGATCTTTACAGAGCATGGAAGATGCCTCTAGGGGAAGTCTCCATTTTGATTGCTGTGCCTAGACTAATTCTGATACTCCTGAGTTTGCTGTCAGGTTTTTACGATGCTGAAATGTGTGTTTTCCAGGTTCCTGTGTGGGCTATTTTTCACTAAGAATCTAGAAAATATCTTGGCTTTTCGTGGGGTTTAGTGCAAAATAGGTTTGACTGTAGGAACCATGAAGAGAGCCTGACAGAGGAATGGTTGAACGACAAGGGACATGATACTGTAAAATTAATCCAAATAGGGAGGGCTACGTGACTGCTGCAAAGTTTGCATGGCCCTGAAGAGTAGATAGTGTGCAGAAAACAGGACATTGAAACTGCTTGGTATGTAGAAGTAGATAGAGAAGAACAAAAGAGTACTAAGCTGTTCTAACTGCAAGGCCAGCTGGACAGGCATGTATCGATCATAAAGATACTTTTAAGATAATAGTACAAGTCACATAGCAACCAATCATGAGCTTGGCTTTTGCAATATGTATGAGCTAATTAACGAACATATATAAACTGTGTAATCTGTCACAATAAACTGAGACTTGATGATCATGATATCATGAGTCTTGTCTCCCGCGGCATTTTCCCTCTAACAACTGGCGCCCGAAAGCAGGGACCTGATCCGAGCCTAAGGCGAGAGGGGTGCTGCGTTGGAGTGCGGGTCCTGCGGCTGGAAGGACGGCGAAAATAAAGAGAAGAGGCGAAACGCTCTGCTCCGCGCCCTGAGTGACCGTAGAAGCGGGCTCAGCCGATACGTGCTGCCGAAGCCTGAAGGAGCCAGCAACGGTACGGACGTAATCATGGAAAGGCAAGCAGCATATGATTTATTTAGTGCTTCTCTTAGAAAAAGGCAGATTAGGGGGATTGACTTAGATAAGGATCTCCCTTCGCTATTGCATCATGCTGAGTCTTACGGCTTTTTCGTTAACCCCCATAGTGTTCATAAACTTTCAAAATGGAGAAGATATAGGGATAAGTTGTGGGAATTAGTGTTAGATGAGGATAAACCGGGCAAGAAAATGAGTAAACTTTGGAGAGTGGTTGATAACGAATTGTTAATGTGTCAGGCAGAAAAGAGGGCGGTGGAAGTGATACGGACAGCTCTGGAGAAAAATAAGGAATGTAAACCCTCGCTTCTCTCCAGTGAGCCAAACCCTCCGGTTCTCACAAATTTTCCCATTCCCATCTCTGCTTCTGAAATGCCTGTACCTCCCATAGACACTAGTAGCATTGAGGTGCTGGAAATTGAGATCCAAATTGCTTTATGGCAACGGGACTGGGATCCCAAATTCACTTTTTGTGAACGGGAATCAGGTAGAACGGAGCGGGCGCGGGGCCAGACAGAGCGGGGCCGGCCAGCACCGAGCCGGAGGCGAGCCCGGGGCGGAGCGGACATCAGCCGAGAGACGGAAGGCTCCTTGCTGCCGAGCAGCAGCGCAAGGGGGGAGAGGGGCGTTCCTGGGGCTCAGCCGCGCTGGAGCCGGAGCAGGCGGGGCGCGGCCGTGGCGGGGGTGTCTCTTCTCCCATCCACAAGGTGGCGCAACAAGGACGGGAGCGAGGCGGCGCCGCCCCTCATCTCCCCGCAGCGCCCAGCAATGGCGGCGGAGATGGCGGCACAGTCCTGGTTGCCATGGCAGCGACAACGCCGAGAGCAGCAGCGCCACCGGTGGCGGGATCGCAACACTACAGCAAAAATTTCAACAGCATCTTCCCAATTTCTTACAAGAGTCAGAGACGTAATGAAAAAGTACAGCAATACCGAGTGTTTTCCAAGATACCAAGAAGGATGAACATTATGTGAATCAATGTTATTTCAAATATGATATAGATAAAAATCACTGTATAAAGATAGAAATTTTAGTAATTATTTAATTACCAAAAATGTCTCTGAAAACAAAGAGTTAAGAAAATGTCATCTGATGGAATTTTAGTATTGAGTTTGTAATCTCCGTCTTTGGGTTTTTATAGATAATAATATAAGTAATAGTAATTTTTAAGTTTTATAGATAATACGATAAATAGTGATTGTTAAGTTTTTGTAAGTAATGATAAGTAGTGATTGTTACTAATGTTATATGAGTGCTTTAAAAGGATTGTCTTAAACTATTTTAAACATTTCTTGTTAATAGGTTGATCATAAAATGCGAGTTGTCTGATTTTTGTGATAAGAATTATTATTAAGGTATTAAGGTATTAAGGTGTTGTTATAGTATTTACAGTCAGTTTTCATATGTTTTATTGTCTCTTTAGGTGATTGATTACAAGATATTTTTTCAGGATCCTGTGTTTTTGATTTTTTAACTACTCATGTGTTTTCTTTATCCAATATTTTATGCAGCTGCAATTCATCTTCCTTTAAAAATTCATTGTCCAAATTTTAGTTCAAGATTTCAGACTTCAAATTTTCAGATTTCTGAAGAAAGGGTTTGTTGTATTTAGAGAATTTTTGTCTTGAAAGAGATTTTAGACAGGTTCAATTATTTGATAGTTTGATAAAGTTTTAATAATAAGGTTTTTTACTTATAACTGTTATTTCTAGGACTTTTGTTTTATAATGTGTTAAAACATATCCTCCAATTAGAGTTTGAGCTCTGGCCAAGCTCTGGCTCTACGTGGATGGTGTGATTGACCCAGGTGTTTTCTGCATCAAAAAGTATTCAAGTCCTTTTGGCTTGACAATTTGACCATGTAGGGCAGCTGAGCCTCAAAGGGAGTTTTGGAGAGACATGATCCGGACATGTTTTATCCAAATCTCTGTTGTTTTAAGGTTTATCAGCTGCTGCAGACTCTGGGATGACAATTTGATAGTGTAGCACTTGGTAACTGTGATTTTATATGTAATATTAATTGTGTATTATCTGATTGATTTTTATTTGTTGTTAGTTTCTTTACTATATGCATTGTTTTGTTCTTGATGTTTTTTCATGTTTATTATAAAGATGTTGATATTTCCATTTCTTCATGCAAATTTTAGGAAACAGAATTGAGAGAGGACCCTCCAGTCCCTGTGGGGAGTGTTGAGTTTGTTTGTGTTTTAGCAGGTGCAGAATCTGGATAGATTTCATTGAAGAATGTTAAACTTATCAATTTCAAGAGAACACTAATCTCTCCACAAGTAAATCAGAGGATGCACAGCAAAAGTGGATTGTGCAAAGATTTGTGTTTCACCCACAGAAAATTGTAGACTTTAGGTTTTTTCATAAGTGTGTTTTTAATTATGTTATAGACTTTTTTTACTAAGTTTTAATGAGTTTTAGTAATGCCTGTGATTTTTCTGTTCATTTTACCATTGCTTTTCAATGGCAAAAGAAAAAGAGGGACAATCAATTAAATAATCAAAAGCATAACATTAAGTTTATCATAAATATAGTTTGTATTTAGAATTAAGTTTGTTCCTTTCATGTTAAACAGAACAATCAAAACCATGAGAAATATGAAGTGGGGTGCACTTCTGTAATACTAACCTCATTTTTCACCCCACGAGTTGCTTCAGTGCAAGCTCTCACACAATTAAAAATCCTAGCCTACTGGACAGAAAAATAAATTAATATTTCATCTAAAATGTTAAGTGAGCTTGCCACAAATATAGGTAGTATCTGTCATGCAGTTCTGCAAAACAGAGCAGCTGCCACTAATTTACTTCTTCTAGCCCAAGGTCATAGTTGTGAAGAATTTGAAAGAATGTGCTGTATGAACTTATCTGATCACGCTACATCTATCCATAAGCAAATACGAAAATTGACCGAGCTAACTCAACAGTTAAAGGTAGAGGATAGATTAGGTTTAAAAAGATAGCTAAAAGGATTGGGGATCGGACCATAGTTAAGAGACATTATCAAATACGGCATAATAGTTCTAAGCATAATTGTGATACTTTTGCTTGTTTTGCCCTGTGTGTTTACTTGCTTGCAAGGCTTGATGCAGCAGCTTTTGCAGAAAATGCTGAATGCACACCTTCTTGTACAAAAGGAAAACGGGAGAGATGAAGAGAGCCTGACAGAGGAATGGTTGAACGACAAGGGACATGATACTGTAAAATTAATCCAAATAGGGAGGGCTACGTGACTGCTGCAAAGTTTGCATGGCCCTGAAGAGTAGATAGTGTGCAGAAAACAGGATATTGAAACTGCTTGGTATGTAGAAGTAGATAGAGAAGAACAAAAGAGTACTAAGCTGTTCTAACTGCAAGGCCAGCTGGACAGGCATGTATCGATCATAAAGATACTTTTAAGATAATAGTACAAGTCACATAGCAACCAATCATGAGCTTGGCTTTTGCAATATGTATGAGCTAATTAACGAACATATATAAACTGTGTAATCTGTCACAATAAACTGAGACTTGATGATCATGATATCATGAGTCTTGTCTCCCGCGGCATTTTCCCTCTAACAGAACCACATTGTTGCAAAGATGAAGCATGCAATTAAAGTTCTTTCTAATAATTTGAGATGATTTAAATATATGTCAAATGAAATGCCATAGTCAAGGAACCAAAGCAGTCGAATGAATTGCCTATAAATTCCTTTGGCATGAAGCGTGTTGAGTGAAATGTTTATTTCTTCTAAGCAATAGGTCATAAGAGTGTTTAAATAAAGGTATAGTATATATAATGCACTGGAGCACAATCCATGGATTAGAGTGAAATTTCAACACTCAGTTCCTTTACTTAGAGAAGTCCACCTATGCCCAGATGGATTAATTAATTGTAGTGGTAGAAAATACAGGGTGTAAAACACAGCTGACTGTTGAGCTTAGTATATCACTATGTTGTAGAGAAACTCAAGAATCAAGAAAATTCTAAATAAGTAAATGCTAATTTGTCATGCAGTACTATGGTATTTTCAGGCAGCTAATCAAGAAAATTTGAATTGGAAGACCGTCAAACTTGTTTCATACAATAAAACTCTGAGAGACTTATCTACAAATAGAAACACAAGGAGCATCCTTTTTTGTACTCAGCAAAGAGCTGGAGTATGTTGTGCTGTTACGGAGGTTTATTTTTATAAACTACTCCAATGAATTTTATAAGCATGTAAAAGATTGTAAGTGCCCTGAAACATGTTTATTCTTGGACTGGCAATTACATACATGGATTCAGTTTTGATTTTCTTTAAAATAAAAATAAAAATATTTCTCTGGAGTAATTTGCTCTCGGTAACAAGAGTCATCTGCAAGAGAAATATCCAAACCAATTTCTGGGCAGTGGAAGTAGCTTTATTTTTTATAACATTCTTAGTACCTGTGACCAGGGTTGGTAGAGTGCCAGTCCTGCCAGCTTTAAGGAGCTGCATGTAAGTGTACCCTCGTTTCCTCAGAATCCCAGGGATGTGGACATTTCTTTGAGATGAGCTTTTAGGAAGCCCCAGAACATCTGGTGGTGTGACATCTTCCTGCATGCTCTGTTTCTGCACGTGATGTTTTCCAGTGCTTTCAAACATCCCTTCCCTTCTGTTTTTTCAGATGGTTATTTAGACCTATCTTGAGAGCTACTCTCTTCAGCCTCAGCTTTATCCAAGATACAATATGGTTATTATATAACCTAGTATTTTTTCATTTTACTTACATTTCATTACATAACCTAGTATTTTACATTGTTACTTGCACAGCAGAATAACTGCAGAACTCTGCTCGATCCAGGTTATACTGAAAACTAAAAAAAATGCTATTTTTACATGCCTGACATTTTTCTTGCATATTTGAGCTTAGGTATTATGTTTGCTCATTTCAGGAGTGCTTCTGAACCACAGTCCAGAAAGAAGAAAAATCTTCTTGGTTGAAGTTGAACATTTGTCTCTAAGAGTAAGAACAAAGCCATGCCAGTGCTTTCAGAAGACTCAGGTAATTCAGCTGCATGCTTTCAACAGAGCAGTGACTGAAATCTTGTCATACCTGTTTCACACATAAAAATAATTTAAATAGGAGTAAAATGTAATAGAATTAAGATAATTCAACTGAAGTTTCTGAGCAATTACCTACAAGAAGGAAGGTGGAATGTAAAAGGTGAAAATTAATAAAGTTTGTCAGGATCAGTTTCCTACTAACCCTAGAGCACCCAAATATACTCTGATAGACCTGAATATACTCTGATAGACTTGAATATATTCTGATAGATCTGAATATATTCTGATAGACCTGAATATATTCTGATAGGCAGAATTGGACCCCTCAGTGTAACAGTGCCTTCTACATGTGCTTACTAAAGATCAGCCCATATATCTCTGCTGCTTGCTGTGTCATTTCTTAATATTTTCTGAACAGGGGTTGATAAACATTGTAAATATCCTTCCTTTTAACTTAAAATAAGTGTCTTTGTTCAAGGCTACTTTACTAGCTTCTCCAGTATGCTGCCCAGGAGAAGTCACAGATAATAAATGATGCTTAGGATTAAAGCAGGAGTGAGTTTGAGTCTCCTGGATCAAAATCCACTCTAAGGTTCGTGGAGAGAATAGCCACAGGAATAGATTTGAACCCCCTCCACCTTTTTATATTTCCTGTTTTGTTTTGGTCCTGTGTTCCCAGACATGGTTCACCGGGAAAAATCTGGCCTTTGTCTGGCTCTGTGTGTTGCAAAATTGGGATATTTAAATATTTTTTTAGAAAACTAGCCACAAGCTTTGATTCCACCACAATGGAAATCTACACTTTATCCTTTCTTCCTCTGGTCAGGCCTGGCTTTTTATAGGTGCCTCAGAGTGGAAGGGGCAGGATAACACTTGTAAGCAAAGCTGCTGGGGAGGTAGAGCTGCTACCTGTGCAAAAAAAGGTCATTCAATCAGTTTGAGAGTCTGCTGTGGTACTAAAATTTCAAATTTGTAAGAGGGGAAACAAAGGGTTCTGGAAACAAGGAGTAATAAACATGAAGTGTTAAATGTGAAAGATAATTTCTTAAGAAATATATATTGCTTTGTTAGATTTTGCCTTAATATGATGGTGTGCTTGACACTTATGAGGGGAGTGTTGCAAAATGAGCTGTGGATAAACACGAGATAATCACAAGTCTCTGCAAATGTGATGATCATCAATGTGATACCCAAATAAATGTAGTGACTGTTAAGACTGCAGTAGAAGGTCCTGTGAGAAATGCTGTGTAGAATGTTTTTGTTCTGTCCTGAATCTAAATTTAGGGTTGCATGAAACTTTGGCCCTTTTGACATCTCAGCTAAGACCTGATTCAAATCATAAAGAGGAAATGGGATTCCTTAGGGATGTCTTCAGTGAAAGAAGTCTCAGCTACCTGATGAAGGTAAAAGTTTGTATTTATTTATGTACATTCTCCTTACAGTTTACTTTTTCTCTGTTCCCTTGATTTATCAACCATTTACTTTGCCAAACCTTTTTTTTAAGAATTCTGTACTGACCAAAGCATATGTGTGCTTAAGAACAAACACTAATAATGTTTGACAATTAATATGTTGAACATATTAAAACCGAGATCAAGGAGTAGAATGTTGCTGGCAGAGGTTCCAAAAAGTGCAAGAGGCTCCAGGGAATGGGGAAAATATGCAGATGGGATAGAAAACCTAATATCCCATTGAGTATGGGATAGAAAACTTCATATATGGGATAGAAAACCTCACATGCCATTGAATATGGGACAGAAACCCTCACATATGGGATAGAAAACCTCACATTCCATTGCATATGGGATAGAAAACCTAACACCCAACCTATAATAAAATCCCCTAATATAACTTTAGTTGCCAAGTATTGGTTATGCAAAAGCCAGATGATGCCTCTTCACAGAGATAATCTAGTTTATGAATGTATGGGAAATTAATTCAATAGTCCAGTTTTAATTTTTTAATGTGGAGGTGGGTTTTTTTGGGGGTGTTATTTGGTGGGGGTGTTTTGTTTTAATTTTGGTTCTGAGTTTCTTTGGGGTGGGTGTGCTAGGGAAGAAGTAAAGGGTTTGGGTTTGGGTGTTTGCTTTCCAGCCTTAGCACAGGGATGTGGCTTCCTCAGAGAGGGTGGTAAGGATGCTCAGTAGGGGAACATGAGGCACTTTGCCAAAATATTCCTTATGTCTTTGACAGATGTGGAGTCAGTCTGAGTGCCAGCAGTGTCTGCAGGGGAGCTGTGGACAGTTCATCTATCACAACACTGGGGGTGGCACAAAGCTCTTCTGGTCTGCCCACTGCTCAGAAATCCTTGCTCCTGGCTGTGGAACTTCTGGCTGTGGAACTCCTCCTCAGCCTGTGTCCGGCCAATCTTCAGCCTTGAGACTTTCTAGAACGGTGTTCCCTGAGTCATGAGAGTTGAGTTTCAAGTCCCGCACCCAGGGATTCCACTGCTGGGCAGCATAAAACAGTGTTCCCAACTGCTGTCCTCAAGAGCTGTAGCCCCCTGTGACCTGTGTCCCTTCTCCCATCAGAGCTTTGTTTTGCTGGTGCCTGGCTTGGGAGTCCTTGCCTTGCACAGGAGACTGGACTGGACTACAAACACATGCTAACAGTGGTAACAGGCAACTTTATTTACACAACTAAATAAATTTCAGCATTTGTGCATGCAGAGGAGGAAGATTGGCAGGACAGAGGACGCCTTTGACCTGAGGCTGCCTTTGGACGAGCAGGCACTGCCCCAGTATGTAATGGTCATGGTCCACTGCAGCCTGCAGTGGATCCTGTTCATCCTGCTGCCCATGTCTTTTTTCTCATGAGGCCCAGCAGTATCTGGTGCACGCGAGTTAAGAATTTCACCACTATCTGGTATGGATGTGGAGCAGGCAAGAGAGGTTGCATTGACATTGGCTCCTCAGAGGGGTTTGAGGTCGACTCTGGCTCTGGTGTGGCTGTTGCAGTTGAGTGATTAGGAGTGGGAGTACAGCAGCCTGACTCTGTTGGTGCTGACTCTGGCTGCTCCAAGGGGGCTGAGCTGAAGGTTGGCTCTGGTCTTGGAGTAGCTGTTTCAGCTGACTCTGGACATGGAGTGGGAGTAGAGCAGCCTGACTCTGTTGGTGTTGGCTCTGGCTGCTCAAAAGGGGTTGAGCTGAAGGTTGGCTCTGGTGCTGGAGTGGCTGTTTCAGCTGACTCTGGACATGGAGTGGGAGTAGAGCAGCCTGACTCTGTTGGTGTTGGCTCTGGCTGCTCAAAAGAGGTTGAGCTGAAGGTTGGCTCTGGTGCTGGAGTGGCTGTTTCAGCTGACTCTGGACATGGAGTGGGAGTAGAGCAGCCTGACTCTGTTGGTGCTGACTCTGGCTGCTCCAAGGGGGCTGAGCTGAAGGTTGGCTCTGGTCTTGGAGTAGCTGTTTCAGCTGACTCAGGATATGGAGTGGGAGTAGAGCAGTTTGACTCTGTCAGTGTTGGCTCTGGCTGCTCAAGAGGGGTTGAGATGTAGGTTGTCTCTGGTGCTAGAGTGTCTGTTCCAGGTGGACGCATGCCCATCTGAATCAGGATCCAGTTGTAGAAGTACTGAGTGGAGGTGTAGACTCCCGGGCGTTTTGTTCTGACACAGCCTTTTCCCCAGCTGGTCACTCCAACAAGCCAAAAGTAGCCAGCATGGTTATCTTTGCACACCAGAGGCCCTCCACTGTCACCCTGCAACAGAGGAAAGAGGATTAGGGTGCTGTTGGGTGGCTGCTGTCAGCACTAGAGGCCTGTTTCTCTCTTGCAGCCCCTGCCACAGCTGTATTCATGGTACAAAAAGGCTTTGCTCAGGTGCTGGAGTCTCAAGAACCTTAGCTGGGAACAGGGTGGGTGTCTGTGAAGGCCCCCTTTTGTATCTGCACAGTGATCCTGGATGGGCAGAGCATAGATCATCCAGAATCTGGATCTGTGGGCTGCTGAGAACACTGGATGGGCTTTCTGGGCAGAGGGGCAGGCCTGGGGAACACGGTCACTTGGCAAGGAAACTCCAGCAGTGGAGGAAAAGTGGTTTGCCAGACAAAGCCCATGGTGACGGGGTACCTTCGCTGCTGGCTCCCAGCACTCATACCTGGCAGGTGTCCATGCCACCCCGTGGGTAGCCAGCACACAGGTTGTGGGTGTGGATGGCCCCAGCGTACCGACGGCTGCTGTTAACCAGCCGGATATCCAGGAGACGGACCTTGGCTTCCTGCAGGACATCACTCGGACCCTGAGCTGCAAGCACAGGAAGGAATGGGCACCCAGCAGCTCTTTGCCAGTTCCACTCCCCTGTCTGGGGGTGAACTCATTCCCTAGGGCTTGGCTTTGCCTCTGGAGCAGTTGTTGAAGCGCTGTGTCCTTTCTGTCTGCCTTTGGGGAGCAGGCCAGGCCCAGCTCTCCAGAGGCATACATCCTACAGCCTGACTTTGGTTTGTGCTGTCAGGAAGCCAAACCCATCTTGCTGGTGTGCCCAGCTCACCCTCAGGGCCCTTTTTGGGAACTCACCTTTTGCAGTGGCAGAACCCCAGCCAGCAATGTAGCAGGTTTTCAGCTCTGACACTGTGAGCGAGGCGTTGGGCACGCAGGCAAGCTGGACGTAGTCACTGCACTCCACGGGCTTGTCCAGCTCCAGCAGGGCGATGTCGTTCTGCTGGGAATCAGCCGTGTACTCCTGGTGGGCCAGGAGCCGCTTGATGTGGCGCACCTGAGTTTCAGGGCCCAGATGGGTCAGCTTGGTGGCCCCGATCAGCACACGCCACATGGTGACATTCCTGCAAGGCAGAGAGGGGTCTGAGGAAGAGCAGAGCCGTGTGCTGTTGATGCCTTAGGATTTTAGCTTTTGTATTTTTCATCCATTTGTAATCCTGCAGTTTTTTACTGTATAACTAAATTCTGCACACAGTGTGAGCTGCTGCTGCTTTCCCATTCTGGTCACAAAAATTCCTCTCCAGGCCTGGCAATCAAGGATACCTCACTGCCTCAGGCCTCGAGAGATGGAAACAAAAGTGAGTTGAGGGGAGCAAACTGGGGGTAAATGACTTCATTACCTGAAGCTGTAATTAGAAGATTAACCCTAAATATGCAAATGGACCAAATTTATAGGTGTGAAAACCTTTGACCCGTGGTCAATTTTGGGTTGTAGCACTTGGGGGGGTCTTTTGTTTTGCCTAAAATGGACCTGGAGGCCCTTCAATAAATATAATCACTTTTTATTCCTTGTCTGGCCTGTTTTTAGGTAGTCCTGAAAAGGCATCACTGTGGCAGCTCAGCACTTCCCTTCCTTCTGCTTCTCAAGGCAGAGAGGAAAGCAGGGCAATGAGGAGTGTGACTGCCCTGGCATGCCTTAGGCTCCAGGAATGCCACACTGGAGGCTGCTGGGCAGCAGTGGCACGAGCCCAGCCTTCTGAGCAGTCCCTCAGTTGGGCCCCGTAGTATTGAGGTGCTGCAGGCTGGGCAACTGTTTGTGTGGTGAGGATACCCTCATTCCTTGCTCCTCCTTACCTGGCCTGGAGGAAGCAATGGGCTGCTGTGAGGACCCACTGTGGGCTGATGAGGGACCCTCCACATGTATGGCCGGTGCCTATTTTCCTGGGGTCCTGGATGCTGACAATCCAGGGCCAGGCCCCTGGCAGGGCACCTGTGCCAGTCACAATTCGGTAGTCAGCATCTATGGAGTTGTAGTCAGAAGCCATGGGCCGGAGCCCACAGGTCCCTCTGGAAGCACAAAATCATTACTGCCCTTCTGTTCCAGTTCTGTACCTGGGTGCTGGCAAGGAGGCTCCCACATGGGGTTTGGGGTGTGGCAATGGGGGACAAGCACCCTCCTAGAGCCTGGGGCCATACCTGCAGTTGCCCCAGGTACCATGTGCAGGTCTGTACACAGCCAGCAGGATGAAGAGGTACAGGTACAGAAGATTCATCGCTGTCAGCAGCATCTGTCAGCTGAAAGAGACAAAAGCTTGTCTCTTCCAGTGCAGTCTCTGACGAGTGCTGCAGCAACTGCACTGTCCATGGCACCTGGGGCTGATGTCACAGAGTGGGTGGTTCCAGGTTCTGGGCACAGTGTCCTCAGAGGGCAGGGAAAGGCCACAGCCTCACAGAACCACAGAATGGTTTGGGCTGGAAGGGACCTTGAAGGTTGTGAAAGGCAAAAGGGGTCCCTTGCCTCGCACATGCAAAACGACACCATGGGCAGACAAATCTGGCACAGAGGGAAAGTCACTCCAAAGGCAGTGTTTGGTCAGAGAGGGTGCTCAGAGCCACCACACGATGGAGAAAACTAGCACATCAAAGTTAGAAAGAGGACAGGAAGGAACAATGCCATGTGCAAACTACTTGGGGGGATGCTTCAAGGCACATAAGCCTTAGCTGATGGAACAAACCTGGAAACTCCTGAGTGTTGCAAGAGGAATTGCTGACCATGGCAGAGTGCGAGAAGCTGACAGGAGTTTCAATGCCATGAGGAAGCCCTTCTGAGTCTGTTTATACATTCTCCATGTCTGGAGCAGGGTGAGTACTGCAAATGCCTCAGTGCTGCCTCTTGCTTTGGAGACTGGTGCTGGAGGTCATGGCTGCAGAAAACAAGGGACTGAGATGGAGAGTGCTCATGCACTCACTTTTGTGGTTTGGGAATGGCATTCCCCAGTCTGGTGTTTCCACTGGAACACTGCAAACCACTGCTCCTCACTCCCTTCTCCCTCTCCCCTCCCTTCTCTGGTGGGCTTGAGAATAGAACTGGAAGCACAAAAGTTAAAGACTGTGGGTTGAGACAAGAACAATATAGTGGAAACAGCAATGAAACAAGAAAATGAGCAGTAACCGCAACAATATGGACTGGGACAATTCACATGCAACCATCCACCCCATAGAGCCTGGCAGTACCCAACCAGGCTGTCATGCATGTTATCCAGCGGAGATTTCTTCCCCTGTCCCTGGAAAATGTTGTGGAGTGGTTCAGAACAACCTCCACGTCCTGGCCATGCCCTGTCCTGGTTATGGCAAAAATTTACCCCATCCTGGCCAGAACCAGGACATTCACCCTCATGATCTGCCCCACAGCTTTGGAATCTGTGCCAGAAGGTCTGGCAGGGCAGGGAGGGCAGTCACCAGGGATTGGCAGACGTTGGAAACTCCTTATCCCTCTCTCTGGCCCCTGGTTTTCCTTGTTTTATGGAATGGAAGAACACATGTCCAACTCCTCCCAGTATCTCCTTCACTGGAAATCCTCCGTGCTTTGATTCCTTCTCTGACATTCTGCTGCACCTGGGGAATGCAGTGGGAAAACCCAAGGCTTTGTGTGAAGGTCACTCCCTCAGCACTTCACCTGAGGTGCACAGGAAGGCTGCCCTGGCTCTACCACACCTCATCCAGAACACCTGGAAGCTCTTCCCTCCCCATTCACACACTCCCCTGCCTTGTCCTCCTCATCCCACAGGGATGCACAGAGGGGCTACCACACTTCACGGTTTGGTAGCCCTGATACCACACTCCTGACTGGAATGGGGTGACCCTGGGGCAGTTTTGGCCTGCATCAGTTCCATGTCCTGCCTCAGCACACCCAGGTTCTCTGTTGGCGTCTGTGCTCATCTCTGCAGCTTTGCTGTCCTGCACCAGGAGTTTGCTGAATAAAATCATCCTCTAGAAAGGACATGTGACACAAGCCCAGGAGTAAGCAGCACCATGGGAGAGTTCAGCAAGGTGCCCTGGGGACAGCCAGGCCAGGCAGGGGAAGGTGGGGGGACCACGGCCTCACTGAAGCAGCCACATTGTACAGCACAAAAAATAAAGCTAAATAAATGCTGGGATGAAATACAGCACTGCTGGGACTGCTCCATTTAGCAAATAACAGTTGTGGGGGAGATTTACAGATGTACTGGGTACATCTGGGAACTGGGGCTCCTGCTGGAAGTCTTCAATCTTGAAGCTCCCAGTTCCCAAAGCTGGTAAATCCTTCCCAGCAATGGCTCCTGAGGCAGGGAGAGGGGTGGAAAGCCAAGGATGGGGCAGAGATCAGAAGGAGCTGGGGAGCTCAGAGAGGTCTTCAAGGGGAAGAGGATTTGTCTGAAAGGCCCTCACTTTTCTGGTCATCTTGGCAACTCTGGCAGGTTTAACAGGAGGTTTGTCTGGAAACAAGACAGGGACATATTGGCATGATGGGTGCTGGCATATTCCAGTCTTAGGCTTTGCAGAGAGAGATTTGCTGTTTCCCCATAGGCCACAGAGGATTTTAATATGAGGTGAACTCCCCAAGCTTGCATCCACCCTGTTCCATGGCCTCTGGCTCTGAGAAATGCTCTCCTGTGCACCCTGCTTCATTCCCTCAGATCAATGGCTGATGTGCCAGCAGCTCCTGCTCCAGAAGGGCAGCACATGATGAAGGTGCCACCCCTGCAGCTGAAAAGAAGGTTCCTTTTGCCATGGCATTCCAGGAGGTCATAAGACACATCATCAATGGAGTCTGAAAAAAAGAAAAATTAGAAGTTGAGGCAGCTGCATTTACCAGTGTGGGCAGTCCAGAGAGAACTGCCTGGACCTGACCCAGTTTGTGGATCAGAGCCAGAAATAGGTTCCCTTAGCTAGAAATGAGACCTCTCTACCCAGAGAGCCAGCTGCTTGCCATTCCATTGCTCCCTGGCCACAAGGAGCACTTCATCCATGAGCTCTCACCCCACAGAGCCCCTAGGTAACCCTGAAAAGACTCCTTCAGTATCAGGGGCTGCAAGAGACCTCTAGATGAGCAGCTAGAGGATTAGGTGAGGAGAAGAACTGAAATAAAATGCGTGTTTTTCCCTGGATTTGTGGAAGACAACAAGAAAGAAATACAGGACCCCAAAAAACAAACCCACTCGATGGGAGAGGCAGGTGAGCACCTCTGGTTCAGGAATTACAGAATGCACTCAACTGCAGCTTGCAGACAAGGATCCTGGCACGTTCCAGCAGCCAGCACTGCCACCTGATCCCAGCATCCCTCTGCCCCATGGATTTACACAGGACCCCAAAGCCCCAGTGGTCAGTGAAAGGAAAACATCCAACTGTCCACACTTGGCAACCTACTCCTGGGTTCTGCAGCCTGTGGAGAAAGACAAATTCCCTCACTAGAAAACTAAGCTGGTTTGAGCTGGGCTTTCTCAAAGCACACTAAAGGCAGAGGTGGGCTTCTCCGTGCTGTTTGGGAAGTGGCACATGAACCACACGGGAATCAGAGAGAGATTATCAACTCCAGAGGCACTGCTGAGCGCAGCCTCTCCTGACTCCAGCTGGGCTCCAGCCCCGAGGTGACCTGTGCCTCCAAACAGAGGGGCCAGAGTGACCTGCACTGACCAGGCCGGCCACAGCTCCGTGTCACACTGACCACTGCAGCGTCCAGCCAGTCCCTCCAGAGGCTCTTCCAATCTCCACCTCCACCTTACAGGGGCATGGAACGCCGCTGATCACACCCGCTGCTCCCTGACCTGCAGCCAGAGGAAGATTTCCTCATTTGCTGCTGTGGCCAGTGGCACCTCTCTGTAGCAGGTTTTGCGTCCTGCTCGGTGCCCCAGTGCTCCAGACAGGCTGGCTCCGTGCTGCTGGGCCTCTCCCGGTCCCTCTGAGCAGGGCTGCAGCCGAGTCTTCAGAACAGCCCCAATTCCCCAAAACAGCCCCCAAAACAGCCCGGCGCTGTCTGTGTGGGGAACATCAAACCCACACCAAGGAATGGCTTTGCCCAGTGCCCCGGGATGGAGCAGCCCCGGCCTGCTCCACCAGAGCCCAGGGCGGCTCTGGGAGCCCTGAGGGCACGAGAGAAGGAAACTTCAGCGTGAGGGTCTGCAGCGGCCAGGGGAACACCAGCGCCTCCGAGCCGCCCTGCCAGACACGTACGGCCCTCCACCACCCTCGCAGTGGTGCGGGAATGTGCTCGCTGCTGAGGGCGGCCTCGCGGCTCGGCGAGCAGCTCGGGCAGGGCCGCCGCTGTCCGCTCCGTGCGGAGCGCAGCCTCCTCCGGACGCGGCCGTGAGGCGGTCTGGGCCCTCGGGTGTCGCCTCCGGCAGAATCAGCGGCTCGGTGGAGCTCACACGAAGCTCTCCCTGGGGCGGGACAGCCCTTGCCCGTGGGGTGTCGGGCGGGCCCCGGGCCGGCCGAGGGTTGCCCGGCTGAGCCCGGGGCCGCCCCTGACGTGGGGCTCTGGGGCAGAGTCCGGCCCGCGGTGCCCAGCAGGGATGCGCGGTTCTGTCTGTGCTCGGGCAGCACCAGAGTAGAGTTTTTCCCTGCTACAGTACCTACGCTACCCCGCGAAAGAGCATCGCTCAGGTTTGACAGGAGGAGAAATCTGTGTGGCCGTCAGCTATCACCTATGGCCCGGTCAGGATACTGATGGATTTTCTGACCTATTCGCTAGGGTCGTGTAAAATGTTAAACTGCAGATGCTTTCTGAAAGCAACTAGTGCTTTGAATGGTACAATCTGGATTACAGAAGCTTTATGTAGTGTTAGGCTGTGAACCACAATAGGTTTATTCTACAAGTTAATAGGGATATGCCAGATCATGTTACACTTCTGTTTTATCTTCTGTTTTGACCCTATGGCAAGCATCAGTTGGGTTTATTTAGCTCTTTATTAGCCCTTTATTTAGCTCTTAGCATTTTTCACATTTTGTGTGAAAAATGAATTAACTTTTAGGTAGATATTTTTAAAGAGGAAAAATGTATTTGTGCCTATTGATGCTGCAGTGATTTGTGGTTTTGAGACCCATCTTGCAAAATACCACATGCTGAGGCTGATTGTCATAGCTCTGAAGCCAGCCCTGGGTATGGAATGCTTTTCATTCTTTGGAGTGTTCATTCCAGGCAGTTCTGTGTAACGAGATCTTTACAGAGCATGGAAGATGCCTCTAGGGGAAGTCTCCATTTTGATTGCTGTGCCTAGACTAATTCTGATACTCCTGAGTTTGCTGTCAGGTTTTTACGATGCTGAAATGTGTGTTTTCCAGGTTCCTGTGTGGGCTATTTTTCACTAAGAATCTAGAAAATATCTTGGCTTTTCGTGGGGTTTAGTGCAAAATAGGTTTGACTGTAGGAACCACATTGTTGCAAAGATGAAGCATGCAATTAAAGTTCTTTCTAATAATTTGAGATGATTTAAATATATGTCAAATGAAATGCCATAGTCAAGGAACCAAAGCAGTCGAATGAATTGCCTATAAATTCCTTTGGCATGAAGCGTGTTGAGTGAAATGTTTATTTCTTCTAAGCAATAGGTCATAAGAGTGTTTAAATAAAGGTATAGTATATATAATGCACTGGAGCACAATCCATGGATTAGAGTGAAATTTCAACACTCAGTTCCTTTACTTAGAGAAGTCCACCTATGCCCAGATGGATTAATTAATTGTAGTGGTAGAAAATACAGGGTGTAAAACACAGCTGACTGTTGAGCTTAGTATATCACTATGTTGTAGAGAAACTCAAGAATCAAGAAAATTCTAAATAAGTAAATGCTAATTTGTCATGCAGTACTATGGTATTTTCAGGCAGCTAATCAAGAAAATTTGAATTGGAAGACCGTCAAACTTGTTTCATACAATAAAACTCTGAGAGACTTATCTACAAATAGAAACACAAGGAGCATCCTTTTTTGTACTCAGCAAAGAGCTGGAGTATGTTGTGCTGTTACGGAGGTTTATTTTTATAAACTACTCCAATGAATTTTATAAGCATGTAAAAGATTGTAAGTGCCCTGAAACATGTTTATTCTTGGACTGGCAATTACATACATGGATTCAGTTTTGATTTTCTTTAAAATAAAAATAAAAATATTTCTCTGGAGTAATTTGCTCTCGGTAACAAGAGTCATCTGCAAGAGAAATATCCAAACCAATTTCTGGGCAGTGGAAGTAGCTTTATTTTTTATAACATTCTTAGTACCTGTGACCAGGGTTGGTAGAGTGCCAGTCCTGCCAGCTTTAAGGAGCTGCATGTAAGTGTACCCTCGTTTCCTCAGAATCCCAGGGATGTGGACATTTCTTTGAGATGAGCTTTTAGGAAGCCCCAGAACATCTGGTGGTGTGACATCTTCCTGCATGCTCTGTTTCTGCACGTGATGTTTTCCAGTGCTTTCAAACATCCCTTCCCTTCTGTTTTTTCAGATGGTTATTTAGACCTATCTTGAGAGCTACTCTCTTCAGCCTCAGCTTTATCCAAGATACAATATGGTTATTATATAACCTAGTATTTTTTCATTTTACTTACATTTCATTACATAACCTAGTATTTTACATTGTTACTTGCACAGCAGAATAACTGCAGAACTCTGCTCGATCCAGGTTATACTGAAAACTAAAAAAAATGCTATTTTTACATGCCTGACATTTTTCTTGCATATTTGAGCTTAGGTATTATGTTTGCTCATTTCAGGAGTGCTTCTGAACCACAGTCCAGAAAGAAGAAAAATCTTCTTGGTTGAAGTTGAACATTTGTCTCTAAGAGTAAGAACAAAGCCATGCCAGTGCTTTCAGAAGACTCAGGTAATTCAGCTGCATGCTTTCAACAGAGCAGTGACTGAAATCTTGTCATACCTGTTTCACACATAAAAATAATTTAAATAGGAGTAAAATGTAATAGAATTAAGATAATTCAACTGAAGTTTCTGAGCAATTACCTACAAGAAGGAAGGTGGAATGTAAAAGGTGAAAATTAATAAAGTTTGTCAGGATCAGTTTCCTACTAACCCTAGAGCACCCAAATATACTCTGATAGACCTGAATATACTCTGATAGACTTGAATATATTCTGATAGATATGAATATATTCTGATAGACCTGAATATATTCTGATAGGCAGAATTGGACCCCTCAGTGTAACAGTGCCTTCTACATGTGCTTACTAAAGATCAGCCCATATATCTCTGCTGCTTGCTGTGTCATTTCTTAATATTTTCTGAACAGGGGTTGATAAACATTGTAAATATCCTTCCTTTTAACTTAAAATAAGTGTCTTTGTTCAAGGCTACTTTACTAGCTTCTCCAGTATGCTGCCCAGGAGAAGTCACAGATAATAAATGATGCTTAGGATTAAAGCAGGAGTGAGTTTGAGTCTCCTGGATCAAAATCCACTCTAAGGTTCGTGGAGAGAATAGCCACAGGAATAGATTTGAACCCCCTCCACCTTTTTATATTTCCTGTTTTGTTTTGGTCCTGTGTTCCCAGACATGGTTCACCGGGAAAAATCTGGCCTTTGTCTGGCTCTGTGTGTTGCAAAATTGGGATATTTAAATATTTTTTTAGAAAACTAGCCACAAGCTTTGATTCCACCACAATGGAAATCTACACTTTATCCTTTCTTCCTCTGGTCAGGCCTGGCTTTTTATAGGTGCCTCAGAGTGGAAGGGGCAGGATAACACTTGTAAGCAAAGCTGCTGGGGAGGTAGAGCTGCTACCTGTGCAAAAAAAGGTCATTCAATCAGTTTGAGAGTCTGCTGTGGTACTAAAATTTCAAATTTGTAAGAGGGGAAACAAAGGGTTCTGGAAACAAGGAGTAATAAACATGAAGTGTTAAATGTGAAAGATAATTTCTTAAGAAATATATATTGCTTTGTTAGATTTTGCCTTAATATGATGGTGTGCTTGACACTTATGAGGGGAGTGTTGCAAAATGAGCTGTGGATAAACACGAGATAATCACAAGTCTCTGCAAATGTGATGATCATCAATGTGATACCCAAATAAATGTAGTGACTGTTAAGACTGCAGTAGAAGGTCCTGTGAGAAATGCTGTGTAGAATGTTTTTGTTCTGTCCTGAATCTAAATTTAGGGTTGCATGAAACTTTGGCCCTTTTGACATCTCAGCTAAGACCTGATTCAAATCATAAAGAGGAAATGGGATTCCTTAGGGATGTCTTCAGTGAAAGAAGTCTCAGCTACCTGATGAAGGTAAAAGTTTGTATTTATTTATGTACATTCTCCTTACAGTTTACTTTTTCTCTGTTCCCTTGATTTATCAACCATTTACTTTGCCAAACCTTTTTTTTAAGAATTCTGTACTGACCAAAGCATATGTGTGCTTAAGAACAAACACTAATAATGTTTGACAATTAATATGTTGAACCTATTAAAACCGAGATCAAGGAGTAGAATGTTGCTGGCAGAGGTTCCAAAAAGTGCAAGAGGCTCCAGGGAATGGGGAAAATATGCAGATGGGATAGAAAACCTAATATCCCATTGAGTATGGGATAGAAAACTTCATATATGGGATAGAAAACCTCACATGCCATTGAATATGGGACAGAAACCCTCACATATGGGATAGAAAACCTCACATTCCATTGCATATGGGATAGAAAACCTAACACCCAACCTATAATAAAATCCCCTAATATAACTTTAGTTGCCAAGTATTGGTTATGCAAAAGCCAGATGATGCCTCTTCACAGAGATAATCTAGTTTATGAATGTATGGGAAATTAATTCAATAGTCCAGTTTTAATTTTTTAATGTGGAGGTGGGTTTTTTTGGGGGTGTTATTTGGTGGGGGTGTTTTGTTTTAATTTTGGTTCTGAGTTTCTTTGGGGTGGGTGTGCTAGGGAAGAAGTAAAGGGTTTGGGTTTGGGTGTTTGCTTTCCAGCCTTAGCACAGGGATGTGGCTTCCTCAGAGAGGGTGGTAAGGATGCTCAGTAGGGGAACATGAGGCACTTTGCCAAAATATTCCTTATGTCTTTGACAGATGTGGAGTCAGTCTGAGTGCCAGCAGTGTCTGCAGGGGAGCTGTGGACAGTTCATCTATCACAACACTGGGGGTGGCACAAAGCTCTTCTGGTCTGCCCACTGCTCAGAAATCCTTGCTCCTGGCTGTGGAACTTCTGGCTGTGGAACTCCTCCTCAGCCTGTGTCCGGCCAATCTTCAGCCTTGAGACTTTCTAGAACGGTGTTCCCTGAGTCATGAGAGTTGAGTTTCAAGTCCCGCACCCAGGGATTCCACTGCTGGGCAGCATAAAACAGTGTTCCCAACTGCTGTCCTCAAGAGCTGTAGCCCCCTGTGACCTGTGTCCCTTCTCCCATCAGAGCTTTGTTTTGCTGGTGCCTGGCTTGGGAGTCCTTGCCTTGCACAGGAGACTGGACTGGACTACAAACACATGCTAACAGTGGTAACAGGCAACTTTATTTACACAACTAAATAAATTTCAGCATTTGTGCATGCAGAGGAGGAAGATTGGCAGGACAGAGGACGCCTTTGACCTGAGGCTGCCTTTGGACGAGCAGGCACTGCCCCAGTATGTAATGGTCATGGTCCACTGCAGCCTGCAGTGGATCCTGTTCATCCTGCTGCCCATGTCTTTTTTCTCATGAGGCCCAGCAGTATCTGGTGCACCCGAGTTAAGAATTTCACCACTATCTGGTATGGATGTGGAGCAGGCAAGAGAGGTTGCATTGACATTGGCTCCTCAGAGGGGTTTGAGGTCGACTCTGGCTCTGGTGTGGCTGTTGCAGTTGAGTGATCAGGAGTGGGAGTACAGCAGCCTGACTCTGTTGGTGCTGACTCTGGCTGCTCCAAGGGGGCTGAGCTGAAGGTTGGCTCTGGTCTTGGAGTAGCTGTTTCAGCTGACTCAGGATATGGAGTGGGAGTAGAGCAGCCTGACTCTGTTGGTGTTGGCTCTGGCTGCTCAAAAGAGGTTGAGCTGAAGGTTGGCTCTGGTGCTGGAGTGGCTGTTTCAGCTGACTCTGGACATGGAGTGGGAGTAGAGCAGCCTGACTCTGTTGGTGTTGGCTCTGGCTGCTCAAAAGAGGTTGAGCTGAAGGTTGGCTCTGGTGCTGGAGTAGCTGTTTCAGCTGACTCTGGACATGGAGTGGGAGTAGAGCAGCCTGACTCTGTTGGTGTTGGCTCTGGCTGCTCAAAAGGGGTTGAGCTGAAGGTTGGCTCTGGTGCTGGAGTGGCTGTTTCAGCTGACTCTGGACATGGAGTGGGAGTGGAGCAGCCTGACTCTGTTGGTGTTGGCTCTGGCTGCTCAAAAGAGGTTGAGCTGAAGGTTGGCTCTGGTGCTGGAGTGGCTGTTTCAGCTGACTCTGGACATGGAGTGGGAGTAGAGCAGCCTGACTCTGTTGGTGCTGACTCTGGCTGCTCCAAGGGGGCTGAGCTGAAGGTTGGCTCTGGTCTTGGAGTAGCTGTTTCAGCTGACTCAGGATATGGAGTGGGAGTAGAGCAGTTTGACTCTGTCAGTGTTGGCTCTGGCTGCTCAAGAGGGGTTGAGATGTAGGTTGTCTCTGGTGCTAGAGTGTCTGTTCCAGGTGGACGCATGCCCATCTGAATCAGGATCCAGTTGTAGAAGTACTGAGTGGAGGTGTAGACTCCCGGGCGTTTTGTTCTGACACAGCCTTTTCCCCAGCTGGTCACTCCAACAAGCCAAAAGTAGCCAGCATGGTTATCTTTGCACACCAGAGGCCCTCCACTGTCACCCTGCAACAGAGGAAAGAGGATTAGGGTGCTGTTGGGTGGCTGCTGTCAGCACTAGAGGCCTGTTTCTCTCTTGCAGCCCCTGCCACAGCTGTATTCATGGTACAAAAAGGCTTTGCTCAGGTGCTGGAGTCTCAAGAACCTTAGCTGGGAACAGGGTGGGTGTCTGTGAAGGCCCCCTTTTGTATCTGCACAGTGATCCTGGATGGGCAGAGCATAGATCATCCAGAATCTGGATCTGTGGGCTGCTGAGAACACTGGATGGGCTTTCTGGGCAGAGGGGCAGGCCTGGGGAACACGGTCACTTGGCAAGGAAACTCCAGCAGTGGAGGAAAAGTGGTTTGCCAGACAAAGCCCATGGTGACGGGGTACCTTCGCTGCTGGCTCCCAGCACTCATACCTGGCAGGTGTCCATGCCACCCCGTGGGTAGCCAGCACACAGGTTGTGGGTGTGGATGGCCCCAGCGTACCGACGGCTGCTGTTAACCAGCCGGATATCCAGGAGACGGACCTTGGCTTCCTGCAGGACATCACTCGGACCCTGAGCTGCAAGCACAGGAAGGAATGGGCACCCAGCAGCTCTTTGCCAGTTCCACTCCCCTGTCTGGGGGTGAACTCATTCCCTAGGGCTTGGCTTTGCCTCTGGAGCAGTTGTTGAAGCGCTGTGTCCTTTCTGTCTGCCTTTGGGGAGCAGGCCAGGCCCAGCTCTCCAGAGGCATACATCCTACAGCCTGACTTTGGTTTGTGCTGTCAGGAAGCCAAACCCATCTTGCTGGTGTGCCCAGCTCACCCTCAGGGCCCTTTTTGGGAACTCACCTTTTGCAGTGGCAGAACCCCAGCCAGCAATGTAGCAGGTTTTCAGCTCTGACACTGTGAGCGAGGCGTTGGGCACGCAGGCAAGCTGGACGTAGTCACTGCACTCCACGGGCTTGTCCAGCTCCAGCAGGGCGATGTCGTTCTGCTGGGAATCAGCCGTGTACTCCTGGTGGGCCAGGAGCCGCTTGATGTGGCGCACCTGAGTTTCAGGGCCCAGATGGGTCAGCTTGGTGGCCCCGATCAGCACACGCCACATGGTGACATTCCTGCAAGGCAGAGAGGGGTCTGAGGAAGAGCAGAGCCGTGTGCTGTTGATGCCTTAGGATTTTAGCTTTTGTATTTTTCATCCATTTGTAATCCTGCAGTTTTTTACTGTATAACTAAATTCTGCACACAGTGTGAGCTGCTGCTGCTTTCCCATTCTGGTCACAAAAATTCCTCTCCAGGCCTGGCAATCAAGGATACCTCACTGCCTCAGGCCTCGAGAGATGGAAACAAAAGTGAGTTGAGGGGAGCAAACTGGGGGTAAATGACTTCATTACCTGAAGCTGTAATTAGAAGATTAACCCTAAATATGCAAATGGACCAAATTTATAGGTGTGAAAACCTTTGACCCGTGGTCAATTTTGGGTTGTAGCACTTGGGGGGGTCTTTTGTTTTGCCTAAAATGGACCTGGAGGCCCTTCAATAAATATAATCACTTTTTATTCCTTGTCTGGCCTGTTTTTAGGTAGTCCTGAAAAGGCATCACTGTGGCAGCTCAGCACTTCCCTTCCTTCTGCTTCTCAAGGCAGAGAGGAAAGCAGGGCAATGAGGAGTGTGACTGCCCTAGCATGCCTTAGGCTCCAGGAATGCCACACTGGAGGCTGCTGGGCAGCAGTGGCACGAGCCCAGCCTTCTGAGCAGTCCCTCAGTTGGGCCCCGTAGTATTGAGGTGCTGCAGGCTGGGCAACTGTTTGTGTGGTGAGGATACCCTCATTCCCTGCTCCTCCTTACCTGGCCTGGAGGAAGCAATGGGCTGCTGTGAGGACCCACTGTGGGCTGATGAGGGACCCTCCACATGTATGGCCGGTGCCTATTTTCCTGGGGTCCTGGATGCTGACAATCCAGGGCCAGGCCCCTGGCAGGGCACCTGTGCCAGTCACAATTCGGTAGTCAGCATCTATGGAGTTGTAGTCAGAAGCCATGGGCCGGAGCCCACAGGTCCCTCTGGAAGCACAAAATCATTACTGCCCTTCTGTTCCAGTACCTGGGTGCTGGCAAGGAGGCTCCCACATGGGGTTTGGGGTGTGGCAATGGGGGACAAGCACCCTCCTAGAGCCTGGGGCCATACCTGCAGTTGCCCCAGGTACCATGTGCAGGTCTGTACACAGCCAGCAGGATGAAGAGGTACAGGTACAGAAGATTCATCGCTGTCAGCAGCATCTGTCAGCTGAAAGAGACAAAAGCTTGTCTCTTCCAGTGCAGTCTCTGACGAGTGCTGCAGCAACTGCACTGTCCATGGCACCTGGGGCTGATGTCACAGAGTGGGTGGTTCCAGGTTCTGGGCACAGTGTCCTCAGAGGGCAGGGAAAGGCCACAGCCTCACAGAACCACAGAATGGTTTGGGCTGGAAGGGACCTTGAAGGTTGTGAAAGGCAAAAGGGGTCCCTTGCCTCGCACATGCAAAACGACACCATGGGCAGACAAATCTGGCACAGAGGGAAAGTCACTCCAAAGGCAGTGTTTGGTCAGAGAGGGTGCTCAGAGCCACCACACGATGGAGAAAACTAGCACATCAAAGCTAGAAAGAGGACAGGAAGGAACAATGCCATGTGCAAACTACTTGGGGGGATGCTTCAAGGCACATAAGCCTTAGCTGATGGAACAAACCTGGAAACTCCTGAGTGTTGCAAGAGGAATTGCTGACCATGGCAGAGTGCGAGAAGCTGACAGGAGTTTCAATGCCATGAGGAAGCCCTTCTGAGTCTGTTTATACATTCTCCATGTCTGGAGCAGGGTGAGTACTGCAAATGCCTCAGTGCTGCCTCTTGCTTTGGAGACTGGTGCTGGAGGTCATGGCTGCAGAAAACAAGGGACTGAGATGGAGAGTGCTCATGCACTCACTTTTGTGGTTTGGGAATGGCATTCCCCAGTCTGGTGTTTCCACTGGAACACTGCAAACCACTGCTCCTCACTCCCTTCTCCCTCTCCCCTCCCTTCTCTGGTGGGCTTGAGAATAGAACTGGAAGCACAAAAGTTAAAGACTGTGGGTTGAGACAAGAACAATATAATGGAAACAGCAATGAAACAAGAAAATGAGCAGTAACCGCAACAATATTAATAATGGACTGGGACAATTCACATGCAACCATCCACCCCATAGAGCCTGGCAGTACCCAACCAGGCTGTCATGCATGTTATCCAGCGGAGATTTCTTCCCCTGTCCCTGGAAAATGTTGTGGAGTGGTTCAGAACAACCTCCACGTCCTGGCCATGCCCTGTCTTGGTTATGGCAAAAATTTACCCCATCCTGGCCAGAACCAGGACATTCACCCTCATGATCTGCCCCACAGCTTTGGAATCTGTGCCAGAGGGTCTGGCAGGGCAGGGAGGGCAGTCACCAGGGATTGGCAGACGTTGGAAACTCCTTATCCCTCTCTCTGGCCCCTGGTTTTCCTTGTTTTATGGAATGGAAGAACACATGTCCAACTCCTCCCAGTATCTCCTTCACTGGAAATCCTCCGTGCTTTGATTCCTTCTCTGACATTCTGCTGCACCTGGGGAATGCAGTGGGAAAACCCAAGGCTTTGTGTGAAGGTCACTCCCTCAGCACTTCACCTGAGGTGCACAGGAAGGCTGCCCTGGCTCTACCACACCTCATCCAGAACACCTGGAAGCTCTTCCCTCCCCATTCACACACTCCCCTGCCTTGTCCTCCTCATCCCACAGGGATGCACAGAGGGGCTACCACACTTCACGGTTTGGTAGCCCTGATACCACACTCCTGACTGGAATGGGGTGACCCTGGGGCAGTTTTGGCCTGCATCAGTTCCATGTCCTGCCTCAGCACACCCAGGTTCTCTGTTGGCGTCTGTGCTCATCTCTGCAGCTTTGCTGTCCTGCACCAGGAGTTTGCTGAATAAAATCATCCTCTAGAAAGGACATGTGACACAAGCCCAGGAGTAAGCAGCACCATGGGAGAGTTCAGCAAGGTGCCCTGGGGACAGCCAGGCCAGGCAGGGGAAGGTGGGGGGACCACGGCCTCACTGAAGCAGCCACATTGTACAGCACAAAAAATAAAGCTAAATAAATGCTGGGATGAAATACAGCACTGCTGGGACTGCTCCATTTAGCAAATAACAGTTGTGGGGGAGATTTACAGATGTACTGGGTACATCTGGGAACTGGGGCTCCTGCTGGAAGTCTTCAATCTTGAAGCTCCCAGTTCCCAAAGCTGGTAAATCCTTCCCAGCAATGGCTCCTGAGGCAGGGAGAGGGGTGGAAAGCCAAGGATGGGGCAGAGATCAGAAGGAGCTGGGGAGCTCAGAGAGGTCTTCAAGGGGAAGAGGATTTGTCTGAAAGGCCCTCACTTTTCTGGTCATCTTGGCAACTCTGGCAGGTTTAACAGGAGGTTTGTCTGGAAACAAGACAGGGACATATTGGCATGATGGGTGCTGGCATATTCCAGTCTTAGGCTTTGCAGAGAGAGATTTGCTGTTTCCCCATAGGCCACAGAGGATTTTAATATGAGGTGAACTCCCCAAGCTTGCATCCACCCTGTTCCATGGCCTCTGGCTCTGAGAAATGCTCTCCTGTGCACCCTGCTTCATTCCCTCAGATCAATGGCTGATGTGCCAGCAGCTCCTGCTCCAGAAGGGCAGCACATGATGAAGGTGCCACCCCTGCAGCTGAAAAGAAGGTTCCTTTTGCCATGGCATTCCAGGAGGTCATAAGACACATCATCAATGGAGTCTGAAAAAAAGAAAAATTAGAAGTTGAGGCAGCTGCATTTACCAGTGTGGGCAGTCCAGAGAGAACTGCCTGGACCTGACCCAGTTTGTGGATCAGAGCCAGAAATAGGTTCCCTTAGCTAGAAATGAGACCTCTCTACCCAGAGAGCCAGCTGCTTGCCATTCCATTGCTCCCTGGCCACAAGCAGCACTTCATCCATGAGCTCTCACCCCACAGAGCCCCTAGGTAACCCTGAAAAGACTCCTTCAGTATCAGGGGCTGCAAGAGACCTCTAGATGAGCAGCTAGAGGATTAGGTGAGGAGAAGAACTGAAATAAAATGCGTGTTTTTCCCTGGATTTGTGGAAGACAACAAGAAAGAAATACAGGACCCCAAAAAACAAACCCACTCGATGGGAGAGGCAGGTGAGCACCTCTGGTTCAGGAATTACAGAATGCACTCAACTGCAGCTTGCAGACAAGGATCCTGGCACGTTCCAGCAGCCAGCACTGCCACCTGATCCCAGCATCCCTCTGCCCCATGGATTTACACAGGACCCCAAAGCCCCAGTGGTCAGTGAAAGGAAAACATCCAACTGTCCACACTTGGCAACCTACTCCCGGGTTCTGCAGCCTGTGGAGAAAGACAAATTCCCTCACTAGAAAACTAAGCAGGTTTGAGCTGGGCTTTCTCAAAGCACACTAAAGGCAGAGGTGGGCTTCTCCGTGCTGTTTGGGAAGTGGCACATGAACCACACGGGAATCAGAGAGAGATTATCAACTCCAGAGGCACTGCTGAGCGCAGCCTCTCCTGACTCCAGCTGGGCTCCAGCCCCGAGGTGACCTGTGCCTCCAAACAGAGGGGCCAGAGTGACCTGCACTGACCAGGCCGGCCACAGCTCCGTGTCACACTGACCACTGCAGCGTCCAGCCAGTCCCTCCAGAGGCTCTTCCAATCTCCACCTCCACCTTACAGGGGCATGGAACGCCGCTGATCACACCCGCTGCTCCCTGACCTGCAGCCAGAGGAAGATTTCCTCATTTGCTGCTGTGGCCAGTGGCACCTCTCTGTAGCAGGTTTTGCGTCCTGCTCGGTGCCCCAGTGCTCCAGACAGGCTGGCTCCGTGCTGCTGGGCCTCTCCCGGTCCCTCTGAGCAGGGCTGCAGCCGAGTCTTCAGAACAGCCCCAATTCCCCAAAACAGCCCCCAAAACAGCCCGGCGCTGTCTGTGTGGGGAACATCAAACCCACACCAAGGAATGGCTTTGCCCAGTGCCCCGGGATGGAGCAGCCCCGGCCTGCTCCACCAGAGCCCAGGGCGGCTCTGGGAGCCCTGAGGGCACGAGAGAAGGAAACTTCAGCGTGAGGGTCTGCAGCGGCCAGGGGAACACCAGCGCCTCCGAGCCGCCCTGCCAGACACGTACGGCCCTCCACCACCCTCGCAGTGGTGCGGGAATGTGCTCGCTGCTGAGGGCGGCCTCGCGGCTCGGCGAGCAGCTCGGGCAGGGCCGCCGCTGTCCGCTCCGTGCGGAGCGCAGCCTCCTCCGGACGCGGCCGTGAGGCGGTCTGGGCCCTCGGGTGTCGCCTCCGGCAGAATCAGCGGCTCGGTGGAGCTCACACGAAGCTCTCCCTGGGGCGGGACAGCCCTTGCCCGTGGGGTGTCGGGCGGGCCCCGGGCCGGCCGAGGGTTGCCCGGCTGAGCCCGGGGCCGCCCCTGACGTGGGGCTCTGGGGCAGAGTCCGGCCCGCGGTGCCCAGCAGGGATGCGCGGTTCTGTCTGTGCTCGGGCAGCACCAGAGTAGAGTTTTTCCCTGCTACAGTACCTACGCTACCCCGCGAAAGAGCATCGCTCAGGTTTGACAGGAGGAGAAATCTGTGTGGCCGTCAGCTATCACCTATGGCCCGGTCAGGATACTGATGGATTTTCTGACCTATTCGCTAGGGTCGTGTAAAATGTTAAACTGCAGATGCTTTCTGAAAGCAACTAGTGCTTTGAATGGTACAATCTGGATTACAGAAGCTTTATGTAGTGTTAGGCTGTGAACCACAATAGGTTTATTCTACAAGTTAATAGGGATATGCCAGATCATGTTACACTTCTGTTTTATCTTCTGTTTTGACCCTATGGCAAGCATCAGTTGGGTTTATTTAGCTCTTTATTAGCCCTTTATTTAGCTCTTAGCATTTTTCACATTTTGTGTGAAAAATGAATTAACTTTTAGGTAGATATTTTTAAAGAGGAAAAATGTATTTGTGCCTATTGATGCTGCAGTGATTTGTGGTTTTGAGACCCATCTTGCAAAATACCACATGCTGAGGCTGATTGTCATAGCTCTGAAGCCAGCCCTGGGTATGGAATGCTTTTCATTCTTTGGAGTGTTCATTCCAGGCAGTTCTGTGTAACGAGATCTTTACAGAGCATGGAAGATGCCTCTAGGGGAAGTCTCCATTTTGATTGCTGTGCCTAGACTAATTCTGATACTCCTGAGTTTGCTGTCAGGTTTTTACGATGCTGAAATGTGTGTTTTCCAGGTTCCTGTGTGGGCTATTTTTCACTAAGAATCTAGAAAATATCTTGGCTTTTCGTGGGGTTTAGTGCAAAATAGGTTTGACTGTAGGAACCACATTGTTGCAAAGATGAAGCATGCAATTAAAGTTCTTTCTAATAATTTGAGATGATTTAAATATATGTCAAATGAAATGCCATAGTCAAGGAACCAAAGCAGTCGAATGAATTGCCTATAAATTCCTTTGGCATGAAGCGTGTTGAGTGAAATGTTTATTTCTTCTAAGCAATAGGTCATAAGAGTGTTTAAATAAAGGTATAGTATATATAATGCACTGGAGCACAATCCATGGATTAGAGTGAAATTTCAACACTCAGTTCCTTTACTTAGAGAAGTCCACCTATGCCCAGATGGATTAATTAATTGTAGTGGTAGAAAATACAGGGTGTAAAACACAGCTGACTGTTGAGCTTAGTATATCACTATGTTGTAGAGAAACTCAAGAATCAAGAAAATTCTAAATAAGTAAATGCTAATTTGTCATGCAGTACTATGGTATTTTCAGGCAGCTAATCAAGAAAATTTGAATTGGAAGACCGTCAAACTTGTTTCATACAATAAAACTCTGAGAGACTTATCTACAAATAGAAACACAAGGAGCATCCTTTTTTGTACTCAGCAAAGAGCTGGAGTATGTTGTGCTGTTACGGAGGTTTATTTTTATAAACTACTCCAATGAATTTTATAAGCATGTAAAAGATTGTAAGTGCCCTGAAACATGTTTATTCTTGGACTGGCAATTACATACATGGATTCAGTTTTGATTTTCTTTAAAATAAAAATAAAAATATTTCTCTGGAGTAATTTGCTCTCGGTAACAAGAGTCATCTGCAAGAGAAATATCCAAACCAATTTCTGGGCAGTGGAAGTAGCTTTATTTTTTATAACATTCTTAGTACCTGTGACCAGGGTTGGTAGAGTGCCAGTCCTGCCAGCTTTAAGGAGCTGCATGTAAGTGTACCCTCGTTTCCTCAGAATCCCAGGGATGTGGACATTTCTTTGAGATGAGCTTTTAGGAAGCCCCAGAACATCTGGTGGTGTGACATCTTCCTGCATGCTCTGTTTCTGCACGTGATGTTTTCCAGTGCTTTCAAACATCCCTTCCCTTCTGTTTTTTCAGATGGTTATTTAGACCTATCTTGAGAGCTACTCTCTTCAGCCTCAGCTTTATCCAAGATACAATATGGTTATTATATAACCTAGTATTTTTTCATTTTACTTACATTTCATTACATAACCTAGTATTTTACATTGTTACTTGCACAGCAGAATAACTGCAGAACTCTGCTCGATCCAGGTTATACTGAAAACTAAAAAAAATGCTATTTTTACATGCCTGACATTTTTCTTGCATATTTGAGCTTAGGTATTATGTTTGCTCATTTCAGGAGTGCTTCTGAACCACAGTCCAGAAAGAAGAAAAATCTTCTTGGTTGAAGTTGAACATTTGTCTCTAAGAGTAAGAACAAAGCCATGCCAGTGCTTTCAGAAGACTCAGGTAATTCAGCTGCATGCTTTCAACAGAGCAGTGACTGAAATCTTGTCATACCTGTTTCACACATAAAAATAATTTAAATAGGAGTAAAATGTAATAGAATTAAGATAATTCAACTGAAGTTTCTGAGCAATTACCTACAAGAAGGAAGGTGGAATGTAAAAGGTGAAAATTAATAAAGTTTGTCAGGATCAGTTTCCTACTAACCCTAGAGCACCCAAATATACTCTGATAGACCTGAATATACTCTGATAGACTTGAATATATTCTGATAGATATGAATATATTCTGATAGACCTGAATATATTCTGATAGGCAGAATTGGACCCCTCAGTGTAACAGTGCCTTCTACATGTGCTTACTAAAGATCAGCCCATATATCTCTGCTGCTTGCTGTGTCATTTCTTAATATTTTCTGAACAGGGGTTGATAAACATTGTAAATATCCTTCCTTTTAACTTAAAATAAGTGTCTTTGTTCAAGGCTACTTTACTAGCTTCTCCAGTATGCTGCCCAGGAGAAGTCACAGATAATAAATGATGCTTAGGATTAAAGCAGGAGTGAGTTTGAGTCTCCTGGATCAAAATCCACTCTAAGGTTCGTGGAGAGAATAGCCACAGGAATAGATTTGAACCCCCTCCACCTTTTTATATTTCCTGTTTTGTTTTGGTCCTGTGTTCCCAGACATGGTTCACCGGGAAAAATCTGGCCTTTGTCTGGCTCTGTGTGTTGCAAAATTGGGATATTTAAATATTTTTTTAGAAAACTAGCCACAAGCTTTGATTCCACCACAATGGAAATCTACACTTTATCCTTTCTTCCTCTGGTCAGGCCTGGCTTTTTATAGGTGCCTCAGAGTGGAAGGGGCAGGATAACACTTGTAAGCAAAGCTGCTGGGGAGGTAGAGCTGCTACCTGTGCAAAAAAAGGTCATTCAATCAGTTTGAGAGTCTGCTGTGGTACTAAAATTTCAAATTTGTAAGAGGGGAAACAAAGGGTTCTGGAAACAAGGAGTAATAAACATGAAGTGTTAAATGTGAAAGATAATTTCTTAAGAAATATATATTGCTTTGTTAGATTTTGCCTTAATATGATGGTGTGCTTGACACTTATGAGGGGAGTGTTGCAAAATGAGCTGTGGATAAACACGAGATAATCACAAGTCTCTGCAAATGTGATGATCATCAATGTGATACCCAAATAAATGTAGTGACTGTTAAGACTGCAGTAGAAGGTCCTGTGAGAAATGCTGTGTAGAATGTTTTTGTTCTGTCCTGAATCTAAATTTAGGGTTGCATGAAACTTTGGCCCTTTTGACATCTCAGCTAAGACCTGATTCAAATCATAAAGAGGAAATGGGATTCCTTAGGGATGTCTTCAGTGAAAGAAGTCTCAGCTACCTGATGAAGGTAAAAGTTTGTATTTATTTATGTACATTCTCCTTACAGTTTACTTTTTCTCTGTTCCCTTGATTTATCAACCATTTACTTTGCCAAACCTTTTTTTTAAGAATTCTGTACTGACCAAAGCATATGTGTGCTTAAGAACAAACACTAATAATGTTTGACAATTAATATGTTGA
This sequence comes from Lonchura striata, assembly GCF_050655825.1. Lineage (NCBI taxonomy): Eukaryota > Metazoa > Chordata > Aves > Passeriformes > Estrildidae > Lonchura > Lonchura striata. The sequence goes on from NC_140729.1 coordinate 8,180,541, forward strand.
ACCTATTAAAACCGAGATCAAGGAGTAGAATGTTGCTGGCAGAGGTTCCAAAAAGTGCAAGAGGCTCCAGGGAATGGGGAAAATATGCAGATGGGATAGAAAACCTAATATCCCATTGAGTATGGGATAGAAAACTTCATATATGGGATAGAAAACCTCACATGCCATTGAATATGGGACAGAAACCCTCACATATGGGATAGAAAACCTCACATTCCATTGCATATGGGATAGAAAACCTAACACCCAACCTATAATAAAATCCCCTAATATAACTTTAGTTGCCAAGTATTGGTTATGCAAAAGCCAGATGATGCCTCTTCACAGAGATAATCTAGTTTATGAATGTATGGGAAATTAATTCAATAGTCCAGTTTTAATTTTTTAATGTGGAGGTGGGTTTTTTTGGGGGTGTTATTTGGTGGGGGTGTTTTGTTTTAATTTTGGTTCTGAGTTTCTTTGGGGTGGGTGTGCTAGGGAAGAAGTAAAGGGTTTGGGTTTGGGTGTTTGCTTTCCAGCCTTAGCACAGGGATGTGGCTTCCTCAGAGAGGGTGGTAAGGATGCTCAGTAGGGGAACATGAGGCACTTTGCCAAAATATTCCTTATGTCTTTGACAGATGTGGAGTCAGTCTGAGTGCCAGCAGTGTCTGCAGGGGAGCTGTGGACAGTTCATCTATCACAACACTGGGGGTGGCACAAAGCTCTTCTGGTCTGCCCACTGCTCAGAAATCCTTGCTCCTGGCTGTGGAACTTCTGGCTGTGGAACTCCTCCTCAGCCTGTGTCCGGCCAATCTTCAGCCTTGAGACTTTCTAGAACGGTGTTCCCTGAGTCATGAGAGTTGAGTTTCAAGTCCCGCACCCAGGGATTCCACTGCTGGGCAGCATAAAACAGTGTTCCCAACTGCTGTCCTCAAGAGCTGTAGCCCCCTGTGACCTGTGTCCCTTCTCCCATCAGAGCTTTGTTTTGCTGGTGCCTGGCTTGGGAGTCCTTGCCTTGCACAGGAGACTGGACTGGACTACAAACACATGCTAACAGTGGTAACAGGCAACTTTATTTACACAACTAAATAAATTTCAGCATTTGTGCATGCAGAGGAGGAAGATTGGCAGGACAGAGGACGCCTTTGACCTGAGGCTGCCTTTGGACGAGCAGGCACTGCCCCAGTATGTAATGGTCATGGTCCACTGCAGCCTGCAGTGGATCCTGTTCATCCTGCTGCCCATGTCTTTTTTCTCATGAGGCCCAGCAGTATCTGGTGCACCCGAGTTAAGAATTTCACCACTATCTGGTATGGATGTGGAGCAGGCAAGAGAGGTTGCATTGACATTGGCTCCTCAGAGGGGTTTGAGGTCGACTCTGGCTCTGGTGTGGCTGTTGCAGTTGAGTGATCAGGAGTGGGAGTACAGCAGCCTGACTCTGTTGGTGCTGACTCTGGCTGCTCCAAGGGGGCTGAGCTGAAGGTTGGCTCTGGTCTTGGAGTAGCTGTTTCAGCTGACTCAGGATATGGAGTGGGAGTAGAGCAGCCTGACTCTGTTGGTGTTGGCTCTGGCTGCTCAAAAGGGGTTGAGCTGAAGGTTGGCTCTGGTGCTGGAGTGGCTGTTTCAGCTGACTCTGGACATGGAGTGGGAGTGGAGCAGCCTGACTCTGTTGGTGTTGGCTCTGGCTGCTCAAAAGGGGTTGAGCTGAAGGTTGGCTCTGGTGCTGGAGTGGCTGTTTCAGCTGACTCTGGACATGGAGTGGGAGTAGAGCAGCCTGACTCTGTTGGTGCTGACTCTGGCTGCTCCAAGGGGGCTGAGCTGAAGGTTGGCTCTGGTCTTGGAGTAGCTGTTTCAGCTGACTCAGGATATGGAGTGGGAGTAGAGCAGTTTGACTCTGTCAGTGTTGGCTCTGGCTGCTCAAGAGGGGTTGAGATGTAGGTTGTCTCTGGTGCTAGAGTGTCTGTTCCAGGTGGACGCATGCCCATCTGAATCAGGATCCAGTTGTAGAAGTACTGAGTGGAGGTGTAGACTCCCGGGCGTTTTGTTCTGACACAGCCTTTTCCCCAGCTGGTCACTCCAACAAGCCAAAAGTAGCCAGCATGGTTATCTTTGCACACCAGAGGCCCTCCACTGTCACCCTGCAACAGAGGAAAGAGGATTAGGGTGCTGTTGGGTGGCTGCTGTCAGCACTAGAGGCCTGTTTCTCTCTTGCAGCCCCTGCCACAGCTGTATTCATGGTACAAAAAGGCTTTGCTCAGGTGCTGGAGTCTCAAGAACCTTAGCTGGGAACAGGGTGGGTGTCTGTGAAGGCCCCCTTTTGTATCTGCACAGTGATCCTGGATGGGCAGAGCATAGATCATCCAGAATCTGGATCTGTGGGCTGCTGAGAACACTGGATGGGCTTTCTGGGCAGAGGGGCAGGCCTGGGGAACACGGTCACTTGGCAAGGAAACTCCAGCAGTGGAGGAAAAGTGGTTTGCCAGACAAAGCCCATGGTGACGGGGTACCTTCGCTGCTGGCTCCCAGCACTCATACCTGGCAGGTGTCCATGCCACCCCGTGGGTAGCCAGCACACAGGTTGTGGGTGTGGATGGCCCCAGCGTACCGACGGCTGCTGTTAACCAGCCGGATATCCAGGAGACGGACCTTGGCTTCCTGCAGGACATCACTCGGACCCTGAGCTGCAAGCACAGGAAGGAATGGGCACCCAGCAGCTCTTTGCCAGTTCCACTCCCCTGTCTGGGGGTGAACTCATTCCCTAGGGCTTGGCTTTGCCTCTGGAGCAGTTGTTGAAGCGCTGTGTCCTTTCTGTCTGCCTTTGGGGAGCAGGCCAGGCCCAGCTCTCCAGAGGCATACATCCTACAGCCTGACTTTGGTTTGTGCTGTCAGGAAGCCAAACCCATCTTGCTGGTGTGCCCAGCTCACCCTCAGGGCCCTTTTTGGGAACTCACCTTTTGCAGTGGCAGAACCCCAGCCAGCAATGTAGCAGGTTTTCAGCTCTGACACTGTGAGCGAGGCGTTGGGCACGCAGGCAAGCTGGACGTAGTCACTGCACTCCACGGGCTTGTCCAGCTCCAGCAGGGCGATGTCGTTCTGCTGGGAATCAGCCGTGTACTCCTGGTGGGCCAGGAGCCGCTTGATGTGGCGCACCTGAGTTTCAGGGCCCAGATGGGTCAGCTTGGTGGCCCCGATCAGCACACGCCACATGGTGACATTCCTGCAAGGCAGAGAGGGGTCTGAGGAAGAGCAGAGCCGTGTGCTGTTGATGCCTTAGGATTTTAGCTTTTGTATTTTTCATCCATTTGTAATCCTGCAGTTTTTTACTGTATAACTAAATTCTGCACACAGTGTGAGCTGCTGCTGCTTTCCCATTCTGGTCACAAAAATTCCTCTCCAGGCCTGGCAATCAAGGATACCTCACTGCCTCAGGCCTCGAGAGATGGAAACAAAAGTGAGTTGAGGGGAGCAAACTGGGGGTAAATGACTTCATTACCTGAAGCTGTAATTAGAAGATTAACCCTAAATATGCAAATGGACCAAATTTATAGGTGTGAAAACCTTTGACCCGTGGTCAATTTTGGGTTGTAGCACTTGGGGGGGTCTTTTGTTTTGCCTAAAATGGACCTGGAGGCCCTTCAATAAATATAATCACTTTTTATTCCTTGTCTGGCCTGTTTTTAGGTAGTCCTGAAAAGGCATCACTGTGGCAGCTCAGCACTTCCCTTCCTTCTGCTTCTCAAGGCAGAGAGGAAAGCAGGGCAATGAGGAGTGTGACTGCCCTAGCATGCCTTAGGCTCCAGGAATGCCACACTGGAGGCTGCTGGGCAGCAGTGGCACGAGCCCAGCCTTCTGAGCAGTCCCTCAGTTGGGCCCCGTAGTATTGAGGTGCTGCAGGCTGGGCAACTGTTTGTGTGGTGAGGATACCCTCATTCCCTGCTCCTCCTTACCTGGCCTGGAGGAAGCAATGGGCTGCTGTGAGGACCCACTGTGGGCTGATGAGGGACCCTCCACATGTATGGCCGGTGCCTATTTTCCTGGGGTCCTGGATGCTGACAATCCAGGGCCAGGCCCCTGGCAGGGCACCTGTGCCAGTCACAATTCGGTAGTCAGCATCTATGGAGTTGTAGTCAGAAGCCATGGGCCGGAGCCCACAGGTCCCTCTGGAAGCACAAAATCATTACTGCCCTTCTGTTCCAGTACCTGGGTGCTGGCAAGGAGGCTCCCACATGGGGTTTGGGGTGTGGCAATGGGGGACAAGCACCCTCCTAGAGCCTGGGGCCATACCTGCAGTTGCCCCAGGTACCATGTGCAGGTCTGTACACAGCCAGCAGGATGAAGAGGTACAGGTACAGAAGATTCATCGCTGTCAGCAGCATCTGTCAGCTGAAAGAGACAAAAGCTTGTCTCTTCCAGTGCAGTCTCTGACGAGTGCTGCAGCAACTGCACTGTCCATGGCACCTGGGGCTGATGTCACAGAGTGGGTGGTTCCAGGTTCTGGGCACAGTGTCCTCAGAGGGCAGGGAAAGGCCACAGCCTCACAGAACCACAGAATGGTTTGGGCTGGAAGGGACCTTGAAGGTTGTGAAAGGCAAAAGGGGTCCCTTGCCTCGCACATGCAAAACGACACCATGGGCAGACAAATCTGGCACAGAGGGAAAGTCACTCCAAAGGCAGTGTTTGGTCAGAGAGGGTGCTCAGAGCCACCACACGATGGAGAAAACTAGCACATCAAAGCTAGAAAGAGGACAGGAAGGAACAATGCCATGTGCAAACTACTTGGGGGGATGCTTCAAGGCACATAAGCCTTAGCTGATGGAACAAACCTGGAAACTCCTGAGTGTTGCAAGAGGAATTGCTGACCATGGCAGAGTGCGAGAAGCTGACAGGAGTTTCAATGCCATGAGGAAGCCCTTCTGAGTCTGTTTATACATTCTCCATGTCTGGAGCAGGGTGAGTACTGCAAATGCCTCAGTGCTGCCTCTTGCTTTGGAGACTGGTGCTGGAGGTCATGGCTGCAGAAAACAAGGGACTGAGATGGAGAGTGCTCATGCACTCACTTTTGTGGTTTGGGAATGGCATTCCCCAGTCTGGTGTTTCCACTGGAACACTGCAAACCACTGCTCCTCACTCCCTTCTCCCTCTCCCCTCCCTTCTCTGGTGGGCTTGAGAATAGAACTGGAAGCACAAAAGTTAAAGACTGTGGGTTGAGACAAGAACAATATAATGGAAACAGCAATGAAACAAGAAAATGAGCAGTAACCGCAACAATATTAATAATGGACTGGGACAATTCACATGCAACCATCCACCCCATAGAGCCTGGCAGTACCCAACCAGGCTGTCATGCATGTTATCCAGCGGAGATTTCTTCCCCTGTCCCTGGAAAATGTTGTGGAGTGGTTCAGAACAACCTCCACGTCCTGGCCATGCCCTGTCCTGGTTATGGCAAAAATTTACCCCATCCTGGCCAGAACCAGGACATTCACCCTCATGATCTGCCCCACAGCTTTGGAATCTGTGCCAGAGGGTCTGGCAGGGCAGGGAGGGCAGTCACCAGGGATTGGCAGACGTTGGAAACTCCTTATCCCTCTCTCTGGCCCCTGGTTTTCCTTGTTTTATGGAATGGAAGAACACATGTCCAACTCCTCCCAGTATCTCCTTCACTGGAAATCCTCCGTGCTTTGATTCCTTCTCTGACATTCTGCTGCACCTGGGGAATGCAGTGGGAAAACCCAAGGCTTTGTGTGAAGGTCACTCCCTCAGCACTTCACCTGAGGTGCACAGGAAGGCTGCCCTGGCTCTACCACACCTCATCCAGAACACCTGGAAGCTCTTCCCTCCCCATTCACACACTCCCCTGCCTTGTCCTCCTCATCCCACAGGGATGCACAGAGGGGCTACCACACTTCACGGTTTGGTAGCCCTGATACCACACTCCTGACTGGAATGGGGTGACCCTGGGGCAGTTTTGGCCTGCATCAGTTCCATGTCCTGCCTCAGCACACCCAGGTTCTCTGTTGGCGTCTGTGCTCATCTCTGCAGCTTTGCTGTCCTGCACCAGGAGTTTGCTGAATAAAATCATCCTCTAGAAAGGACATGTGACACAAGCCCAGGAGTAAGCAGCACCATGGGAGAGTTCAGCAAGGTGCCCTGGGGACAGCCAGGCCAGGCAGGGGAAGGTGGGGGGACCACGGCCTCACTGAAGCAGCCACATTGTACAGCACAAAAAATAAAGCTAAATAAATGCTGGGATGAAATACAGCACTGCTGGGACTGCTCCATTTAGCAAATAACAGTTGTGGGGGAGATTTACAGATGTACTGGGTACATCTGGGAACTGGGGCTCCTGCTGGAAGTCTTCAATCTTGAAGCTCCCAGTTCCCAAAGCTGGTAAATCCTTCCCAGCAATGGCTCCTGAGGCAGGGAGAGGGGTGGAAAGCCAAGGATGGGGCAGAGATCAGAAGGAGCTGGGGAGCTCAGAGAGGTCTTCAAGGGGAAGAGGATTTGTCTGAAAGGCCCTCACTTTTCTGGTCATCTTGGCAACTCTGGCAGGTTTAACAGGAGGTTTGTCTGGAAACAAGACAGGGACATATTGGCATGATGGGTGCTGGCATATTCCAGTCTTAGGCTTTGCAGAGAGAGATTTGCTGTTTCCCCATAGGCCACAGAGGATTTTAATATGAGGTGAACTCCCCAAGCTTGCATCCACCCTGTTCCATGGCCTCTGGCTCTGAGAAATGCTCTCCTGTGCACCCTGCTTCATTCCCTCAGATCAATGGCTGATGTGCCAGCAGCTCCTGCTCCAGAAGGGCAGCACATGATGAAGGTGCCACCCCTGCAGCTGAAAAGAAGGTTCCTTTTGCCATGGCATTCCAGGAGGTCATAAGACACATCATCAATGGAGTCTGAAAAAAAGAAAAATTAGAAGTTGAGGCAGCTGCATTTACCAGTGTGGGCAGTCCAGAGAGAACTGCCTGGACCTGACCCAGTTTGTGGATCAGAGCCAGAAATAGGTTCCCTTAGCTAGAAATGAGACCTCTCTACCCAGAGAGCCAGCTGCTTGCCATTCCATTGCTCCCTGGCCACAAGCAGCACTTCATCCATGAGCTCTCACCCCACAGAGCCCCTAGGTAACCCTGAAAAGACTCCTTCAGTATCAGGGGCTGCAAGAGACCTCTAGATGAGCAGCTAGAGGATTAGGTGAGGAGAAGAACTGAAATAAAATGCGTGTTTTTCCCTGGATTTGTGGAAGACAACAAGAAAGAAATACAGGACCCCAAAAAACAAACCCACTCGATGGGAGAGGCAGGTGAGCACCTCTGGTTCAGGAATTACAGAATGCACTCAACTGCAGCTTGCAGACAAGGATCCTGGCACGTTCCAGCAGCCAGCACTGCCACCTGATCCCAGCATCCCTCTGCCCCATGGATTTACACAGGACCCCAAAGCCCCAGTGGTCAGTGAAAGGAAAACATCCAACTGTCCACACTTGGCAACCTACTCCTGGGTTCTGCAGCCTGTGGAGAAAGACAAATTCCCTCACTAGAAAACTAAGCAGGTTTGAGCTGGGCTTTCTCAAAGCACACTAAAGGCAGAGGTGGGCTTCTCCGTGCTGTTTGGGAAGTGGCACATGAACCACACGGGAATCAGAGAGAGATTATCAACTCCAGAGGCACTGCTGAGCGCAGCCTCTCCTGACTCCAGCTGGGCTCCAGCCCCGAGGTGACCTGTGCCTCCAAACAGAGGGGCCAGAGTGACCTGCACTGACCAGGCCGGCCACAGCTCCGTGTCACACTGACCACTGCAGCGTCCAGCCAGTCCCTCCAGAGGCTCTTCCAATCTCCACCTCCACCTTACAGGGGCATGGAACGCCGCTGATCACACCCGCTGCTCCCTGACCTGCAGCCAGAGGAAGATTTCCTCATTTGCTGCTGTGGCCAGTGGCACCTCTCTGTAGCAGGTTTTGCGTCCTGCTCGGTGCCCCAGTGCTCCAGACAGGCTGGCTCCGTGCTGCTGGGCCTCTCCCGGTCCCTCTGAGCAGGGCTGCAGCCGAGTCTTCAGAACAGCCCCAATTCCCCAAAACAGCCCCCAAAACAGCCCGGCGCTGTCTGTGTGGGGAACATCAAACCCACACCAAGGAATGGCTTTGCCCAGTGCCCCGGGATGGAGCAGCCCCGGCCTGCTCCACCAGAGCCCAGGGCGGCTCTGGGAGCCCTGAGGGCACGAGAGAAGGAAACTTCAGCGTGAGGGTCTGCAGCGGCCAGGGGAACACCAGCGCCTCCGAGCCGCCCTGCCAGACACGTACGGCCCTCCACCACCCTCGCAGTGGTGCGGGAATGTGCTCGCTGCTGAGGGCGGCCTCGCGGCTCGGCGAGCAGCTCGGGCAGGGCCGCCGCTGTCCGCTCCGTGCGGAGCGCAGCCTCCTCCGGACGCGGCCGTGAGGCGGTCTGGGCCCTCGGGTGTCGCCTCCGGCAGAATCAGCGGCTCGGTGGAGCTCACACGAAGCTCTCCCTGGGGCGGGACAGCCCTTGCCCGTGGGGTGTCGGGCGGGCCCCGGGCCGGCCGAGGGTTGCCCGGCTGAGCCCGGGGCCGCCCCTGACGTGGGGCTCTGGGGCAGAGTCCGGCCCGCGGTGCCCAGCAGGGATGCGCGGTTCTGTCTGTGCTCGGGCAGCACCAGAGTAGAGTTTTTCCCTGCTACAGTACCTACGCTACCCCGCGAAAGAGCATCGCTCAGGTTTGACAGGAGGAGAAATCTGTGTGGCCGTCAGCTATCACCTATGGCCCGGTCAGGATACTGATGGATTTTCTGACCTATTCGCTAGGGTCGTGTAAAATGTTAAACTGCAGATGCTTTCTGAAAGCAACTAGTGCTTTGAATGGTACAATCTGGATTACAGAAGCTTTATGTAGTGTTAGGCTGTGAACCACAATAGGTTTATTCTACAAGTTAATAGGGATATGCCAGATCATGTTACACTTCTGTTTTATCTTCTGTTTTGACCCTATGGCAAGCATCAGTTGGGTTTATTTAGCTCTTTATTAGCCCTTTATTTAGCTCTTAGCATTTTTCACATTTTGTGTGAAAAATGAATTAACTTTTAGGTAGATATTTTTAAAGAGGAAAAATGTATTTGTGCCTATTGATGCTGCAGTGATTTGTGGTTTTGAGACCCATCTTGCAAAATACCACATGCTGAGGCTGATTGTCATAGCTCTGAAGCCAGCCCTGGGTATGGAATGCTTTTCATTCTTTGGAGTGTTCATTCCAGGCAGTTCTGTGTAACGAGATCTTTACAGAGCATGGAAGATGCCTCTAGGGGAAGTCTCCATTTTGATTGCTGTGCCTAGACTAATTCTGATACTCCTGAGTTTGCTGTCAGGTTTTTACGATGCTGAAATGTGTGTTTTCCAGGTTCCTGTGTGGGCTATTTTTCACTAAGAATCTAGAAAATATCTTGGCTTTTCGTGGGGTTTAGTGCAAAATAGGTTTGACTGTAGGAACCATGAAGAGAGCCTGACAGAGGAATGGTTGAACGACAAGGGACATGATACTGTAAAATTAATCCAAATAGGGAGGGCTACGTGACTGCTGCAAAGTTTGCATGGCCCTGAAGAGTAGATAGTGTGCAGAAAACAGGACATTGAAACTGCTTGGTATGTAGAAGTAGATAGAGAAGAACAAAAGAGTACTAAGCTGTTCTAACTGCAAGGCCAGCTGGACAGGCATGTATCGATCATAAAGATACTTTTAAGATAATAGTACAAGTCACATAGCAACCAATCATGAGCTTGGCTTTTGCAATATGTATGAGCTAATTAACGAACATATATAAACTGTGTAATCTGTCACAATAAACTGAGACTTGATGATCATGATATCATGAGTCTTGTCTCCCGCGGCATTTTCCCTCTAACAACTGGCGCCCGAAAGCAGGGACCTGATCCGAGCCTAAGGCGAGAGGGGTGCTGCGTTGGAGTGCGGGTCCTGCGGCTGGAAGGACGGCGAAAATAAAGAGAAGAGGCGAAACGCTCTGCTCCGCGCCCTGAGTGACCGTAGAAGCGGGCTCAGCCGATACGTGCTGCCGAAGCCTGAAGGAGCCAGCAACGGTACGGACGTAATCATGGAAAGGCAAGCAGCATATGATTTATTTAGTGCTTCTCTTAGAAAAAGGCAGATTAGGGGGATTGACTTAGATAAGGATCTCCCTTCGCTATTGCATCATGCTGAGTCTTACGGCTTTTTCGTTAACCCCCATAGTGTTCATAAACTTTCAAAATGGAGAAGATATAGGGATAAGTTGTGGGAATTAGTGTTAGATGAGGATAAACCGGGCAAGAAAATGAGTAAACTTTGGAGAGTGGTTGATAACGAATTGTTAATGTGTCAGGCAGAAAAGAGGGCGGTGGAAGTGATACGGACAGCTCTGGAGAAAAATAAGGAATGTAAACCCTCGCTTCTCTCCAGTGAGCCAAACCCTCCGGTTCTCACAAATTTTCCCATTCCCATCTCTGCTTCTGAAATGCCTGTACCTCCCATAGACACTAGTAGCATTGAGGTGCTGGAAATTGAGATCCAAATTGCTTTATGGCAACGGGACTGGGATCCCAAATTCACTTTTTGTGAACGGGAATCAGGTAGAACGGAGCGGGCGCGGGGCCAGACAGAGCGGGGCCGGCCAGCACCGAGCCGGAGGCGAGCCCGGGGCGGAGCGGACATCAGCCGAGAGACGGAAGGCTCCTTGCTGCCGAGCAGCAGCGCAAGGGGGGAGAGGGGCGTTCCTGGGGCTCAGCCGCGCTGGAGCCGGAGCAGGCGGGGCGCGGCCGTGGCGGGGGTGTCTCTTCTCCCATCCACAAGGTGACACAACAAGGACGGGAGCGAGGCGGCGCCGCCCCTCATCTCCCCGCAGCGCCCAGCAATGGCGGCGGAGATGGCGGCACAGTCCTGGTTGCCATGGCAGCGACAACGCCGAGAGCAGCAGCGCCGCCGGTGGCGGGATCGCAACACTACAGCAAAAATTTCAACAGCATCTTCCCAATTTCTTACAAGAGTCAGAGACGTAATGAAAAAGTACAGCAATACCGAGTGTTTTCCAAGATACCAAGAAGGATGAACATTATGTGAATCAATGTTATTTCAAATATGATATAGATAAAAATCACTGTATAAAGATAGAAATTTTAGTAATTATTTAATTACCAAAAATGTCTCTGAAAACAAAGAGTTAAGAAAATGTCATCTGATGGAATTTTAGTATTGAGTTTGTAATCTCCGTCTTTGGGTTTTTATAGATAATAATATAAGTAATAGTAATTTTTAAGTTTTATAGATAATACGATAAATAGTGATTGTTAAGTTTTTGTAAGTAATGATAAGTAGTGATTGTTACTAATTTTATATGAGTGCTTTAAAAGGATTGTCTTAAACTATTTTAAACATTTCTTGTTAATAGGTTGATCATAAAATGCGAGTTGTCTGATTTTTGTGATAAGAATTATTATTAAGGTATTAAGGTATTAAGGTGTTGTTATAGTATTTACAGTCAGTTTTCATATGTTTTATTGTCTCTTTAGGTGATTGATTACAAGATATTTTTTCAGGATCCTGTGTTTTTGATTTTTTAACTACTCATGTGTTTTCTTTATCCAATATTTTATGCAGCTGCAATTCATCTTCCTTTAAAAATTCATTGTCCAAATTTTAGTTCAAGATTTCAGACTTCAAATTTTCAGATTTCTGAAGAAAGGGTTTGTTGTATTTAGAGAATTTTTGTCTTGAAAGAGATTTTAGACAGGTTCAATTATTTGATAGTTTGATAAAGTTTTAATAATAAGGTTTTTTACTTATAACTGTTATTTCTAGGACTTTTGTTTTATAATGTGTTAAAACATATCCTCCAATTAGAGTTTGAGCTCTGGCCAAGCTCTGGCTCTACGTGGATGGTGTGATTGACCCAGGTGTTTTCTGCATCAAAAAGTATTCAAGTCCTTTTGGCTTGACAATTTGACCATGTAGGGCAGCTGAGCCTCAAAGGGAGTTTTGGAGAGACATGATCCGGACATGTTTTATCCAAATCTCTGTTGTTTTAAGGTTTATCAGCTGCTGCAGACTCTGGGATGACAATTTGATAGTGTAGCACTTGGTAACTGTGATTTTATATGTAATATTAATTGTGTATTATCTGATTGATTTTTATTTGTTGTTAGTTTCTTTACTATATGCATTGTTTTGTTCTTGATGTTTTTTCATGTTTATTATAAAGATGTTGATATTTCCATTTCTTCATGCAAATTTTAGGAAACAGAATTGAGAGAGGACCCTCCAGTCCCTGTGGGGAGTGTTGAGTTTGTTTGTGTTTTAGCAGGTGCAGAATCTGGATAGATTTCATTGAAGAATGTTAAACTTATCAATTTCAAGAGAACACTAATCTCTCCACAAGTAAATCAGAGGATGCACAGCAAAAGTGGATTGTGCAAAGATTTGTGTTTCACCCACAGAAAATTGTAGACTTTAGGTTTTTTCATAAGTGTGTTTTTAATTATGTTATAGACTTTTTTTACTAAGTTTTAATGAGTTTTAGTAATGCCTGTGATTTTTCTGTTCATTTTACCATTGCTTTTCAATGGCAAAAGAAAAAGAGGGACAATCAATTAAATAATCAAAAGCATAACATTAAGTTTATCATAAATATAGTTTGTATTTAGAATTAAGTTTGTTCCTTTCATGTTAAACAGAACAATCAAAACCATGAGAAATATGAAGTGGGGTGCACTTCTGTAATACTAACCTCATTTTTCACCCCACGAGTTGCTTCAGTGCAAGCTCTCACACAATTAAAAATCCTAGCCTACTGGACAGAAAAATAAATTAATATTTCATCTAAAATGTTAAGTGAGCTTGCCACAAATATAGGTAGTATCTGTCATGCAGTTCTGCAAAACAGAGCAGCTGCCACTAATTTACTTCTTCTAGCCCAAGGTCATAGTTGTGAAGAATTTGAAAGAATGTGCTGTATGAACTTATCTGATCACGCTACATCTATCCATAAGCAAATACGAAAATTGACCGAGCTAACTCAACAGTTAAAGGTAGAGGATAGATTAGGTTTAAAAAGATAGCTAAAAGGATTGGGGATCGGACCATAGTTAAGAGACATTATCAAATACGGCATAATAGTTCTAAGCATAATTGTGATACTTTTGCTTGTTTTGCCCTGTGTGTTTACTTGCTTGCAAGGCTTGATGCAGCAGCTTTTGCAGAAAATGCTGAATGCACACCTTCTTGTACAAAAGGAAAACGGGAGAGATGAAGAGAGCCTGACAGAGGAATGGTTGAACGACAAGGGACATGATACTGTAAAATTAATCCAAATAGGGAGGGCTACGTGACTGCTGCAAAGTTTGCATGGCCCTGAAGAGTAGATAGTGTGCAGAAAACAGGATATTGAAACTGCTTGGTATGTAGAAGTAGATAGAGAAGAACAAAAGAGTACTAAGCTGTTCTAACTGCAAGGCCAGCTGGACAGGCATGTATCGATCATAAAGATACTTTTAAGATAATAGTACAAGTCACATAGCAACCAATCATGAGCTTGGCTTTTGCAATATGTATGAGCTAATTAACGAACATATATAAACTGTGTAATCTGTCACAATAAACTGAGACTTGATGATCATGATATCATGAGTCTTGTCTCCCGCGGCATTTTCCCTCTAACAGAACCACATTGTTGCAAAGATGAAGCATGCAATTAAAGTTCTTTCTAATAATTTGAGATGATTTAAATATATGTCAAATGAAATGCTATAGTCAAGGAACCAAAGCAGTCGAATGAATTGCCTATAAATTCCTTTGGCATGAAGCGTGTTGAGTGAAATGTTTATTTCTTCTAAGCAATAGGTCATAAGAGTGTTTAAATAAAGGTATAGTATATATAATGCACTGGAGCACAATCCATGGATTAGAGTGAAATTTCAACACTCAGTTCCTTTACTTAGAGAAGTCCACCTATGCCCAGATGGATTAATTAATTGTAGTGGTAGAAAATACAGGGTGTAAAACACAGCTGACTGTTGAGCTTAGTATATCACTATGTTGTAGAGAAACTCAAGAATCAAGAAAATTCTAAATAAGTAAATGCTAATTTGTCATGCAGTACTATGGTATTTTCAGGCAGCTAATCAAGAAAATTTGAATTGGAAGACCGTCAAACTTGTTTCATACAATAAAACTCTGAGAGACTTATCTACAAATAGAAACACAAGGAGCATCCTTTTTTGTACTCAGCAAAGAGCTGGAGTATGTTGTGCTGTTACGGAGGTTTATTTTTATAAACTACTCCAATGAATTTTATAAGCATGTAAAAGATTGTAAGTGCCCTGAAACATGTTTATTCTTGGACTGGCAATTACATACATGGATTCAGTTTTGATTTTCTTTAAAATAAAAATAAAAATATTTCTCTGGAGTAATTTGCTCTCGGTAACAAGAGTCATCTGCAAGAGAAATATCCAAACCAATTTCTGGGCAGTGGAAGTAGCTTTATTTTTTATAACATTCTTAGTACCTGTGACCAGGGTTGGTAGAGTGCCAGTCCTGCCAGCTTTAAGGAGCTGCATGTAAGTGTACCCTCGTTTCCTCAGAATCCCAGGGATGTGGACATTTCTTTGAGATGAGCTTTTAGGAAGCCCCAGAACATCTGGTGGTGTGACATCTTCCTGCATGCTCTGTTTCTGCACGTGATGTTTTCCAGTGCTTTCAAACATCCCTTCCCTTCTGTTTTTTCAGATGGTTATTTAGACCTATCTTGAGAGCTACTCTCTTCAGCCTCAGCTTTATCCAAGATACAATATGGTTATTATATAACCTAGTATTTTTTCATTTTACTTACATTTCATTACATAACCTAGTATTTTACATTGTTACTTGCACAGCAGAATAACTGCAGAACTCTGCTCGATCCAGGTTATACTGAAAACTAAAAAAAATGCTATTTTTACATGCCTGACATTTTTCTTGCATATTTGAGCTTAGGTATTATGTTTGCTCATTTCAGGAGTGCTTCTGAACCACAGTCCAGAAAGAAGAAAAATCTTCTTGGTTGAAGTTGAACATTTGTCTCTAAGAGTAAGAACAAAGCCATGCCAGTGCTTTCAGAAGACTCAGGTAATTCAGCTGCATGCTTTCAACAGAGCAGTGACTGAAATCTTGTCATACCTGTTTCACACATAAAAATAATTTAAATAGGAGTAAAATGTAATAGAATTAAGATAATTCAACTGAAGTTTCTGAGCAATTACCTACAAGAAGGAAGGTGGAATGTAAAAGGTGAAAATTAATAAAGTTTGTCAGGATCAGTTTCCTACTAACCCTAGAGCACCCAAATATACTCTGATAGACCTGAATATACTCTGATAGACTTGAATATATTCTGACAGATCTGAATATATTCTGATAGACCTGAATATATTCTGATAGGCAGAATTGGACCCCTCAGTGTAACAGTGCCTTCTACATGTGCTTACTAAAGATCAGCCCATATATCTCTGCTGCTTGCTGTGTCATTTCTTAATATTTTCTGAACAGGGGTTGATAAACATTGTAAATATCCTTCCTTTTAACTTAAAATAAGTGTCTTTGTTCAAGGCTACTTTACTAGCTTCTCCAGTATGCTGCCCAGGAGAAGTCACAGATAATAAATGATGCTTAGGATTAAAGCAGGAGTGAGTTTGAGTCTCCTGGATCAAAATCCACTCTAAGGTTCGTGGAGAGAATAGCCACAGGAATAGATTTGAACCCCCTCCACCTTTTTATATTTCCTGTTTTGTTTTGGTCCTGTGTTCCCAGACATGGTTCACCGGGAAAAATCTGGCCTTTGTCTGGCTCTGTGTGTTGCAAAATTGGGATATTTAAATATTTTTTTAGAAAACTAGCCACAAGCTTTGATTCCACCACAATGGAAATCTACACTTTATCCTTTCTTCCTCTGGTCAGGCCTGGCTTTTTATAGGTGCCTCAGAGTGGAAGGGGCAGGATAACACTTGTAAGCAAAGCTGCTGGGGAGGTAGAGCTGCTACCTGTGCAAAAAAAGGTCATTCAATCAGTTTGAGAGTCTGCTGTGGTACTAAAATTTCAAATTTGTAAGAGGGGAAACAAAGGGTTCTGGAAACAAGGAGTAATAAACATGAAGTGTTAAATGTGAAAGATAATTTCTTAAGAAATATATATTGCTTTGTTAGATTTTGCCTTAATATGATGGTGTGCTTGACACTTATGAGGGGAGTGTTGCAAAATGAGCTGTGGATAAACACGAGATAATCACAAGTCTCTGCAAATGTGATGATCATCAATGTGATACCCAAATAAATGTAGTGACTGTTAAGACTGCAGTAGAAGGTCCTGTGAGAAATGCTGTGTAGAATGTTTTTGTTCTGTCCTGAATCTAAATTTAGGGTTGCATGAAACTTTGGCCCTTTTGACATCTCAGCTAAGACCTGATTCAAATCATAAAGAGGAAATGGGATTCCTTAGGGATGTCTTCAGTGAAAGAAGTCTCAGCTACCTGATGAAGGTAAAAGTTTGTATTTATTTATGTACATTCTCCTTACAGTTTACTTTTTCTCTGTTCCCTTGATTTATCAACCATTTACTTTGCCAAACCTTTTTTTTAAGAATTCTGTACTGACCAAAGCATATGTGTGCTTAAGAACAAACACTAATAATGTTTGACAATTAATATGTTGAACATATTAAAACCGAGATCAAGGAGTAGAATGTTGCTGGCAGAGGTTCCAAAAAGTGCAAGAGGCTCCAGGGAATGGGGAAAATATGCAGATGGGATAGAAAACCTAATATCCCATTGAGTATGGGATAGAAAACTTCATATATGGGATAGAAAACCTCACATGCCATTGAATATGGGACAGAAACCCTCACATATGGGATAGAAAACCTCACATTCCATTGCATATGGGATAGAAAACCTAACACCCAACCTATAATAAAATCCCCTAATATAACTTTAGTTGCCAAGTATTGGTTATGCAAAAGCCAGATGATGCCTCTTCACAGAGATAATCTAGTTTATGAATGTATGGGAAATTAATTCAATAGTCCAGTTTTAATTTTTTAATGTGGAGGTGGGTTTTTTTGGGGGTGTTATTTGGTGGGGGTGTTTTGTTTTAATTTTGGTTCTGAGTTTCTTTGGGGTGGGTGTGCTAGGGAAGAAGTAAAGGGTTTGGGTTTGGGTGTTTGCTTTCCAGCCTTAGCACAGGGATGTGGCTTCCTCAGAGAGGGTGGTAAGGATGCTCAGTAGGGGAACATGAGGCACTTTGCCAAAATATTCCTTATGTCTTTGACAGATGTGGAGTCAGTCTGAGTGCCAGCAGTGTCTGCAGGGGAGCTGTGGACAGTTCATCTATCACAACACTGGGGGTGGCACAAAGCTCTTCTGGTCTGCCCACTGCTCAGAAATCCTTGCTCCTGGCTGTGGAACTTCTGGCTGTGGAACTCCTCCTCAGCCTGTGTCCGGCCAATCTTCAGCCTTGAGACTTTCTAGAACGGTGTTCCCTGAGTCATGAGAGTTGAGTTTCAAGTCCCGCACCCAGGGATTCCACTGCTGGGCAGCATAAAACAGTGTTCCCAACTGCTGTCCTCAAGAGCTGTAGCCCCCTGTGACCTGTGTCCCTTCTCCCATCAGAGCTTTGTTTTGCTGGTGCCTGGCTTGGGAGTCCTTGCCTTGCACAGGAGACTGGACTGGACTACAAACACATGCTAACAGTGGTAACAGGCAACTTTATTTACACAACTAAATAAATTTCAGCATTTGTGCATGCAGAGGAGGAAGATTGGCAGGACAGAGGACGCCTTTGACCTGAGGCTGCCTTTGGACGAGCAGGCACTGCCCCAGTATGTAATGGTCATGGTCCACTGCAGCCTGCAGTGGATCCTGTTCATCCTGCTGCCCATGTCTTTTTTCTCATGAGGCCCAGCAGTATCTGGTGCACCCGAGTTAAGAATTTCACCACTATCTGGTATGGATGTGGAGCAGGCAAGAGAGGTTGCCTTGACATTGGCTCCTCAGAGGGGTTTGAGGTCGACTCTGGCTCTGGTGTGGCTGTTGCAGTTGAGTGATCAGGAGTGGGAGTACAGCAGCCTGACTCTGTTGGTGCTGACTCTGGCTGCTCCAAGGGGGCTGAGCTGAAGGTTGGCTCTGGTCTTGGAGTAGCTGTTTCAGCTGACTCAGGATATGGAGTGGGAGTAGAGCAGCCTGACTCTGTTGGTGTTGGCTCTGGCTGCTCAAAAGAGGTTGAGCTGAAGGTTGGCTCTGGTGCTGGAGTGGCTGTTTCAGCTGACTCTGGACATGGAGTGGGAGTAGAGCAGCCTGACTCTGTTGGTGTTGGCTCTGGCTGCTCAAAAGAGGTTGAGCTGAAGGTTGGCTCTGGTGCTGGAGTGGCTGTTTCAGCTGACTCTGGACATGGAGTGGGAGTAGAGCAGCCTGACTCTGTTGGTGCTGACTCTGGCTGCTCCAAGGGGGCTGAGCTGAAGGTTGGCTCTGGTCTTGGAGTAGCTGTTTCAGCTGACTCAGGATATGGAGTGGGAGTAGAGCAGTTTGACTCTGTCAGTGTTGGCTCTCTCTGCTCAAGAGGGGTTGAGATGTAGGTTGTCTCTGGTGCTAGAGTGTCTGTTCCAGGTGGACGCATGCCCATCTGAATCAGGATCCAGTTGTGGAAGTACTGAGTGGAGGTGTAGACTCCCGGGCGTTTTGTTCTGACACAGCCTTTTCCCCAGCTGGTCACTCCAACAAGCCAAAAGTAGCCAGCATGGTTATCTTTGCACACCAGAGGCCCTCCACTGTCACCCTGCAACAGAGGAAAGAGGATTAGGGTGCTGTTGGGTGGCTGCTGTCAGCACTAGAGGCCTGTTTCTCTCTTGCAGCCCCTGCCACAGCTGTATTCATGGTACAAAAAGGCTTTGCTCAGGTGCTGGAGTCTCAAGAACCTTAGCTGGGAACAGGGTGGGTGTCTGTGAAGGCCCCCTTTTGTATCTGCACAGTGATCCTGGATGGGCAGAGCATAGATCATCCAGAATCTGGATCTGTGGGCTGCTGAGAACACTGGATGGGCTTTCTGGGCAGAGGGGCAGGCCTGGGGAACACGGTCACTTGGCAAGGAAACTCCAGCAGTGGAGGAAAAGTGGTTTGCCAGACAAAGCCCATGGTGACGGGGTACCTTCGCTGCTGGCTCCCAGCACTCATACCTGGCAGGTGTCCATGCCACCCCGTGGGTAGCCAGCACACAGGTTGTGGGTGTGGATGGCCCCAGCGTACCGACGGCTGCTGTTAACCAGCCGGATATCCAGGAGACGGACCTTGGCTTCCTGCAGGACATCACTCGGACCCTGAGCTGCAAGCACAGGAAGGAATGGGCACCCAGCAGCTCTTTGCCAGTTCCACTCCCCTGTCTGGGGGTGAACTCATTCCCTAGGGCTTGGCTTTGCCTCTGGAGCAGTTGTTGAAGCGCTGTGTCCTTTCTGTCTGCCTTTGGGGAGCAGGCCAGGCCCAGCTCTCCAGAGGCATACATCCTACAGCCTGACTTTGGTTTGTGCTGTCAGGAAGCCAAACCCATCTTGCTGGTGTGCCCAGCTCACCCTCAGGGCCCTTTTTGGGAACTCACCTTTTGCAGTGGCAGAACCCCAGCCAGCAATGTAGCAGGTTTTCAGCTCTGACACTGTGAGCGAGGCGTTGGGCACGCAGGCAAGCTGGACGTAGTCACTGCACTCCACGGGCTTGTCCAGCTCCAGCAGGGCGATGTCGTTCTGCTGGGAATCAGCCGTGTACTCCTGGTGGGCCAGGAGCCGCTTGATGTGGCGCACCTGAGTTTCAGGGCCCAGATGGGTCAGCTTGGTGGCCCCGATCAGCACACGCCACATGGTGACATTCCTGCAAGGCAGAGAGGGGTCTGAGGAAGAGCAGAGCCATGTGCTGTTGATGCCTTAGGATTTTAGCTTTTGTATTTTTCATCCATTTGTAATCCTGCAGTTTTTTACTGTATAACTAAATTCTGCACACAGTGTGAGCTGCTGCTGCTTTCCCATTCTGGTCACAAAAATTCCTCTCCAGGCCTGGCAATCAAGGATACCTCACTGCCTCAGGCCTCGAGAGATGGAAACAAAAGTGAGTTGAGGGGAGCAAACTGGGGGTAAATGACTTCATTACCTGAAGCTGTAATTAGAAGATTAACCCTAAATATGCAAATGGACCAAATTTATAGGTGTGAAAACCTTTGACCCGTGGTCAATTTTGGGTTGTAGCACTTGGGGGGGGTCTTTTGTTTTGCCTAAAATGGACCTGGAGGCCCTTCAATAAATATAATCACTTTTTATTCCTTGTCTGGCCTGTTTTTAGGTAGTCCTGAAAAGGCATCACTGTGGCAGCTCAGCACTTCCCTTCCTTCTGCTTCTCAAGGCAGAGAGGAAAGCAGGGCAATGAGGAGTGTGACTGCCCTAGCATGCCTTAGGCTCCAGGAATGCCACACTGGAGGCTGCTGGGCAGCAGTGGCACGAGCCCAGCCTTCTGAGCAGTCCCTCAGTTGGGCCCCGTAGTATTGAGGTGCTGCAGGCTGGGCAACTGTTTGTGTGGTGAGGATACCCTCATTCCCTGCTCCTCCTTACCTGGCCTGGAGGAAGCAATGGGCTGCTGTGAGGACCCACTGTGGGCTGATGAGGGACCCTCCACATGTATGGCCGGTGCCTATTTTCCTGGGGTCCTGGATGCTGACAATCCAGGGCCAGGCCCCTGGCAGGGCACCTGTGCCAGTCACAATTCGGTAGTCAGCATCTATGGAGTTGTAGTCAGAAGCCATGGGCCGGAGCCCACAGGTCCCTCTGGAAGCACAAAATCATTACTGCCCTTCTGTTCCAGTACCTGGGTGCTGGCAAGGAGGCTCCCACATGGGGTTTGGGGTGTGGCAATGGGGGACAAGCACCCTCCTAGAGCCTGGGGCCATACCTGCAGTTGCCCCAGGTACCATGTGCAGGTCTGTACACAGCCAGCAGGATGAAGAGGTACAGGTACAGAAGATTCATCGCTGTCAGCAGCATCTGTCAGCTGAAAGAGACAAAAGCTTGTCTCTTCCAGTGCAGTCTCTGACGAGTGCTGCAGCAACTGCACTGTCCATGGCACCTGGGGCTGATGTCACAGAGTGGGTGGTTCCAGGTTCTGGGCACAGTGTCCTCAGAGGGCAGGGAAAGGCCACAGCCTCACAGAACCACAGAATGGTTTGGGCTGGAAGGGACCTTGAAGGTTGTGAAAGGCAAAAGGGGTCCCTTGCCTCGCACATGCAAAACGACACCATGGGCAGACAAATCTGGCACAGAGGGAAAGTCACTCCAAAGGCAGTGTTTGGTCAGAGAGGGTGCTCAGAGCCACCACACGATGGAGAAAACTAGCACATCAAAGCTAGAAAGAGGACAGGAAGGAACAATGCCATGTGCAAACTACTTGGGGGGATGCTTCAAGGCACATAAGCCTTAGCTGATGGAACAAACCTGGAAACTCCTGAGTGTTGCAAGAGGAATTGCTGACCATGGCAGAGTGCGAGAAGCTGACAGGAGTTTCAATGCCATGAGGAAGCCCTTCTGAGTCTGTTTATACATTCTCCATGTCTGGAGCAGGGTGAGTACTGCAAATGCCTCAGTGCTGCCTCTTGCTTTGGAGACTGGTGCTGGAGGTCATGGCTGCAGAAAACAAGGGACTGAGATGGAGAGTGCTCATGCACTCACTTTTGTGGTTTGGGAATGGCATTCCCCAGTCTGGTGTTTCCACTGGAACACTGCAAACCACTGCTCCTCACTCCCTTCTCCCTCTCCCCTCCCTTCTCTGGTGGGCTTGAGAATAGAACTGGAAGCACAAAAGTTAAAGACTGTGGGTTGAGACAAGAACAATATAATGGAAACAGCAATGAAACAAGAAAATGAGCAGTAACCGCAACAATATTAATAATGGACTGGGACAATTCACATGCAACCATCCACCCCATAGAGCCTGGCAGTACCCAACCAGGCTGTCATGCATGTTATCCAGCGGAGATTTCTTCCCCTGTCCCTGGAAAATGTTGTGGAGTGGTTCAGAACAACCTCCACGTCCTGGCCATGCCCTGTCCTGGTTATGGCAAAAATTTACCCCATCCTGGCCAGAACCAGGACATTCACCCTCATGATCTGCCCCACAGCTTTGGAATCTGTGCCAGAGGGTCTGGCAGGGCAGGGAGGGCAGTCACCAGGGATTGGCAGACGTTGGAAACTCCTTATCCCTCTCTCTGGCCCCTGGTTTTCCTTGTTTTATGGAATGGAAGAACACATGTCCAACTCCTCCCAGTATCTCCTTCACTGGAAATCCTCCGTGCTTTGATTCCTTCTCTGACATTCTGCTGCACCTGGGGAATGCAGTGGGAAAACCCAAGGCTTTGTGTGAAGGTCACTCCCTCAGCACTTCACCTGAGGTGCACAGGAAGGCTGCCCTGGCTCTACCACACCTCATCCAGAACACCTGGAAGCTCTTCCCTCCCCATTCACACACTCCCCTGCCTTGTCCTCCTCATCCCACAGGGATGCACAGAGGGGCTACCACACTTCACGGTTTGGTAGCCCTGATACCACACTCCTGACTGGAATGGGGTGACCCTGGGGCAGTTTTGGCCTGCATCAGTTCCATGTCCTGCCTCAGCACACCCAGGTTCTCTGTTGGCGTCTGTGCTCATCTCTGCAGCTTTGCTGTCCTGCACCAGGAGTTTGCTGAATAAAATCATCCTCTAGAAAGGACATGTGACACAAGCCCAGGAGTAAGCAGCACCATGGGAGAGTTCAGCAAGGTGCCCTGGGGACAGCCAGGCCAGGCAGGGGAAGGTGGGGGGACCACGGCCTCACTGAAGCAGCCACATTGTACAGCACAAAAAATAAAGCTAAATAAATGCTGGGATGAAATACAGCACTGCTGGGACTGCTCCATTTAGCAAATAACAGTTGTGGGGGAGATTTACAGATGTACTGGGTACATCTGGGAACTGGGGCTCCTGCTGGAAGTCTTCAATCTTGAAGCTCCCAGTTCCCAAAGCTGGTAAATCCTTCCCAGCAATGGCTCCTGAGGCAGGGAGAGGGGTGGAAAGCCAAGGATGGGGCAGAGATCAGAAGGAGCTGGGGAGCTCAGAGAGGTCTTCAAGGGGAAGAGGATTTGTCTGAAAGGCCCTCACTTTTCTGGTCATCTTGGCAACTCTGGCAGGTTTAACAGGAGGTTTGTCTGGAAACAAGACAGGGACATATTGGCATGATGGGTGCTGGCATATTCCAGTCTTAGGCTTTGCAGAGAGAGATTTGCTGTTTCCCCATAGGCCACAGAGGATTTTAATATGAGGTGAACTCCCCAAGCTTGCATCCACCCTGTTCCATGGCCTCTGGCTCTGAGAAATGCTCTCCTGTGCACCCTGCTTCATTCCCTCAGATCAATGGCTGATGTGCCAGCAGCTCCTGCTCCAGAAGGGCAGCACATGATGAAGGTGCCACCCCTGCAGCTGAAAAGAAGGTTCCTTTTGCCATGGCATTCCAGGAGGTCATAAGACACATCATCAATGGAGTCTGAAAAAAAGAAAAATTAGAAGTTGAGGCAGCTGCATTTACCAGTGTGGGCAGTCCAGAGAGAACTGCCTGGACCTGACCCAGTTTGTGGATCAGAGCCAGAAATAGGTTCCCTTAGCTAGAAATGAGACCTCTCTACCCAGAGAGCCAGCTGCTTGCCATTCCATTGCTCCCTGGCCACAAGCAGCACTTCATCCATGAGCTCTCACCCCACAGAGCCCCTAGGTAACCCTGAAAAGACTCCTTCAGTATCAGGGGCTGCAAGAGACCTCTAGATGAGCAGCTAGAGGATTAGGTGAGGAGAAGAACTGAAATAAAATGCGTGTTTTTCCCTGGATTTGTGGAAGACAACAAGAAAGAAATACAGGACCCCAAAAAACAAACCCACTCGATGGGAGAGGCAGGTGAGCACCTCTGGTTCAGGAATTACAGAATGCACTCAACTGCAGCTTGCAGACAAGGATCCTGGCACGTTCCAGCAGCCAGCACTGCCACCTGATCCCAGCATCCCTCTGCCCCATGGATTTACACAGGACCCCAAAGCCCCAGTGGTCAGTGAAAGGAAAACATCCAACTGTCCACACTTGGCAACCTACTCCTGGGTTCTGCAGCCTGTGGAGAAAGACAAATTCCCTCACTAGAAAACTAAGCAGGTTTGAGCTGGGCTTTCTCAAAGCACACTAAAGGCAGAGGTGGGCTTCTCCGTGCTGTTTGGGAAGTGGCACATGAACCACACGGGAATCAGAGAGAGATTATCAACTCCAGAGGCACTGCTGAGCGCAGCCTCTCCTGACTCCAGCTGGGCTCCAGCCCCGAGGTGACCTGTGCCTCCAAACAGAGGGGCCAGAGTGACCTGCACTGACCAGGCCGGCCACAGCTCCGTGTCACACTGACCACTGCAGCGTCCAGCCAGTCCCTCCAGAGGCTCTTCCAATCTCCACCTCCACCTTACAGGGGCATGGAACGCCGCTGATCACACCCGCTGCTCCCTGACCTGCAGCCAGAGGAAGATTTCCTCATTTGCTGCTGTGGCCAGTGGCACCTCTCTGTAGCAGGTTTTGCGTCCTGCTCGGTGCCCCAGTGCTCCAGACAGGCTGGCTCCGTGCTGCTGGGCCTCTCCCGGTCCCTCTGAGCAGGGCTGCAGCCGAGTCTTCAGAACAGCCCCAATTCCCCAAAACAGCCCCCAAAACAGCCCGGCGCTGTCTGTGTGGGGAACATCAAACCCACACCAAGGAATGGCTTTGCCCAGTGCCCCGGGATGGAGCAGCCCCGGCCTGCTCCACCAGAGCCCAGGGCGGCTCTGGGAGCCCTGAGGGCACGAGAGAAGGAAACTTCAGCGTGAGGGTCTGCAGCGGCCAGGGGAACACCAGCGCCTCCGAGCCGCCCTGCCAGACACGTACGGCCCTCCACCACCCTCGCAGTGGTGCGGGAATGTGCTCGCTGCTGAGGGCGGCCTCGCGGCTCGGCGAGCAGCTCGGGCAGGGCCGCCGCTGTCCGCTCCGTGCGGAGCGCAGCCTCCTCCGGACGCGGCCGTGAGGCGGTCTGGGCCCTCGGGTGTCGCCTCCGGCAGAATCAGCGGCTCGGTGGAGCTCACACGAAGCTCTCCCTGGGGCGGGACAGCCCTTGCCCGTGGGGTGTCGGGCGGGCCCCGGGCCGGCCGAGGGTTGCCCGGCTGAGCCCGGGGCCGCCCCTGACGTGGGGCTCTGGGGCAGAGTCCGGCCCGCGGTGCCCAGCAGGGATGCGCGGTTCTGTCTGTGCTCGGGCAGCACCAGAGTAGAGTTTTTCCCTGCTACAGTACCTACGCTACCCCGCGAAAGAGCATCGCTCAGGTTTGACAGGAGGAGAAATCTGTGTGGCCGTCAGCTATCACCTATGGCCCGGTCAGGATACTGATGGATTTTCTGACCTATTCGCTAGGGTCGTGTAAAATGTTAAACTGCAGATGCTTTCTGAAAGCAACTAGTGCTTTGAATGGTACAATCTGGATTACAGAAGCTTTATGTAGTGTTAGGCTGTGAACCACAATAGGTTTATTCTACAAGTTAATAGGGATATGCCAGATCATGTTACACTTCTGTTTTATCTTCTGTTTTGACCCTATGGCAAGCATCAGTTGGGTTTATTTAGCTCTTTATTAGCCCTTTATTTAGCTCTTAGCATTTTTCACATTTTGTGTGAAAAATGAATTAACTTTTAGGTTGATATTTTTAAAGAGGAAAAATGTATTTGTGCCTATTGATGCTGCAGTGATTTGTGGTTTTGAGACCCATCTTGCAAAATACCACATGCTGAGGCTGATTGTCATAGCTCTGAAGCCAGCCCTGGGTATGGAATGCTTTTCATTCTTTGGAGTGTTCATTCCAGGCAGTTCTGTGTAACGAGATCTTTACAGAGCATGGAAGATGCCTCTAGGGGAAGTCTCCATTTTGATTGCTGTGCCTAGACTAATTCTGATACTCCTGAGTTTGCTGTCAGGTTTTTACGATGCTGAAATGTGTGTTTTCCAGGTTCCTGTGTGGGCTATTTTTCACTAAGAATCTAGAAAATATCTTGGCTTTTCGTGGGGTTTAGTGCAAAATAGGTTTGACTGTAGGAACCATGAAGAGAGCCTGACAGAGGAATGGTTGAACGACAAGGGACATGATACTGTAAAATTAATCCAAATAGGGAGGGCTACGTGACTGCTGCAAAGTTTGCATGGCCCTGAAGAGTAGATAGTGTGCAGAAAACAGGACATTGAAACTGCTTGGTATGTAGAAGTAGATAGAGAAGAACAAAAGAGTACTAAGCTGTTCTAACTGCAAGGCCAGCTGGACAGGCATGTATCGATCATAAAGATACTTTTAAGATAATAGTACAAGTCACATAGCAACCAATCATGAGCTTGGCTTTTGCAATATGTATGAGCTAATTAACGAACATATATAAACTGTGTAATCTGTCACAATAAACTGAGACTTGATGATCATGATATCATGAGTCTTGTCTCCCGCGGCATTTTCCCTCTAACAACTGGCGCCCGAAAGCAGGGACCTGATCCGAGCCTAAGGCGAGAGGGGTGCTGCGTTGGAGTGCGGGTCCTGCGGCTGGAAGGACGGCGAAAATAAAGAGAAGAGGCGAAACGCTCTGCTCCGCGCCCTGAGTGACCGTAGAAGCGGGCTCAGCCGATACGTGCTGCCGAAGCCTGAAGGAGCCAGCAACGGTACGGACGTAATCATGGAAAGGCAAGCAGCATATGATTTATTTAGTGCTTCTCTTAGAAAAAGGCAGATTAGGGGGATTGACTTAGATAAGGATCTCCCTTCGCTATTGCATCATGCTGAGTCTTACGGCTTTTTCGTTAACCCCCATAGTGTTCATAAACTTTCAAAATGGAGAAGATATAGGGATAAGTTGTGGGAATTAGTGTTAGATGAGGATAAACCGGGCAAGAAAATGAGTAAACTTTGGAGAGTGGTTGATAACGAATTGTTAATGTGTCAGGCAGAAAAGAGGGCGGTGGAAGTGATACGGACAGCTCTGGAGAAAAATAAGGAATGTAAACCCTCGCTTCTCTCCAGTGAGCCAAACCCTCCGGTTCTCACAAATTTTCCCATTCCCATCTCTGCTTCTGAAATGCCTGTACCTCCCATAGACACTAGTAGCATTGAGGTGCTGGAAATTGAGATCCAAATTGCTTTATGGCAACGGGACTGGGATCCCAAATTCACTTTTTGTGAACGGGAATCAGGTAGAACGGAGCGGGCGCGGGGCCAGACAGAGCGGGGCCGGCCAGCACCGAGCCGGAGGCGAGCCCGGGGCGGAGCGGACATCAGCCGAGAGACGGAAGGCTCCTTGCTGCCGAGCAGCAGCGCAAGGGGGGAGAGGGGCGTTCCTGGGGCTCAGCCGCGCTGGAGCCGGAGCAGGCGGGGCGCGGCCGTGGCGGGGGTGTCTCTTCTCCCATCCACAAGGTGACACAACAAGGACGGGAGCGAGGCGGCGCCGCCCCTCATCTCCCCGCAGCGCCCAGCAATGGCGGCGGAGATGGCGGCACAGTCCTGGTTGCCATGGCAGCGACAACGCCGAGAGCAGCAGCGCCACCGGTGGCGGGATCGCAACACTACAGCAAAAATTTCAACAGCATCTTCCCAATTTCTTACAAGAGTCAGAGACGTAATGAAAAAGTACAGCAATACCGAGTGTTTTCCAAGATACCAAGAAGGATGAACATTATGTGAATCAATGTTATTTCAAATATGATATAGATAAAAATCACTGTATAAAGATAGAAATTTTAGTAATTATTTAATTACCAAAAATGTCTCTGAAAACAAAGAGTTAAGAAAATGTCATCTGATGGAATTTTAGTATTGAGTTTGTAATCTCCGTCTTTGGGTTTTTATAGATAATAATATAAGTAATAGTAATTTTTAAGTTTTATAGATAATACGATAAATAGTGATTGTTAAGTTTTTGTAAGTAATGATAAGTAGTGATTGTTACTAATGTTATATGAGTGCTTTAAAAGGATTGTCTTAAACTATTTTAAACATTTCTTGTTAATAGGTTGATCATAAAATGCGAGTTGTCTGATTTTTGTGATAAGAATTATTATTAAGGTATTAAGGTATTAAGGTGTTGTTATAGTATTTACAGTCAGTTTTCATATGTTTTATTGTCTCTTTAGGTGATTGATTACAAGATATTTTTTCAGGATCCTGTGTTTTTGATTTTTTAACTACTCATGTGTTTTCTTTATCCAATATTTTATGCAGCTGCAATTCATCTTCCTTTAAAAATTCATTGTCCAAATTTTAGTTCAAGATTTCAGACTTCAAATTTTCAGATTTCTGAAGAAAGGGTTTGTTGTATTTAGAGAATTTTTGTCTTGAAAGAGATTTTAGACAGGTTCAATTATTTGATAGTTTGATAAAGTTTTAATAATAAGGTTTTTTACTTATAACTGTTATTTCTAGGACTTTTGTTTTATAATGTGTTAAAACATATCCTCCAATTAGAGTTTGAGCTCTGGCCAAGCTCTGGCTCTACGTGGATGGTGTGATTGACCCAGGTGTTTTCTGCATCAAAAAGTATTCAAGTCCTTTTGGCTTGACAATTTGACCATGTAGGGCAGCTGAGCCTCAAAGGGAGTTTTGGAGAGACATGATCCGGACATGTTTTATCCAAATCTCTGTTGTTTTAAGGTTTATCAGCTGCTGCAGACTCTGGGATGACAATTTGATAGTGTAGCACTTGGTAACTGTGATTTTATATGTAATATTAATTGTGTATTATCTGATTGATTTTTATTTGTTGTTAGTTTCTTTACTATATGCATTGTTTTGTTCTTGATGTTTTTTCATGTTTATTATAAAGATGTTGATATTTCCATTTCTTCATGCAAATTTTAGGAAACAGAATTGAGAGAGGACCCTCCAGTCCCTGTGGGGAGTGTTGAGTTTGTTTGTGTTTTAGCAGGTGCAGAATCTGGATAGATTTCATTGAAGAATGTTAAACTTATCAATTTCAAGAGAACACTAATCTCTCCACAAGTAAATCAGAGGATGCACAGCAAAAGTGGATTGTGCAAAGATTTGTGTTTCACCCACAGAAAATTGTAGACTTTAGGTTTTTTCATAAGTGTGTTTTTAATTATGTTATAGACTTTTTTTACTAAGTTTTAATGAGTTTTAGTAATGCCTGTGATTTTTCTGTTCATTTTACCATTGCTTTTCAATGGCAAAAGAAAAAGAGGGACAATCAATTAAATAATCAAAAGCATAACATTAAGTTTATCATAAATATAGTTTGTATTTAGAATTAAGTTTGTTCCTTTCATGTTAAACAGAACAATCAAAACCATGAGAAATATGAAGTGGGGTGCACTTCTGTAATACTAACCTCATTTTTCACCCCACGAGTTGCTTCAGTGCAAGCTCTCACACAATTAAAAATCCTAGCCTACTGGACAGAAAAATAAATTAATATTTCATCTAAAATGTTAAGTGAGCTTGCCACAAATATAGGTAGTATCTGTCATGCAGTTCTGCAAAACAGAGCAGCTGCCACTAATTTACTTCTTCTAGCCCAAGGTCATAGTTGTGAAGAATTTGAAAGAATGTGCTGTATGAACTTATCTGATCACGCTACATCTATCCATAAGCAAATACGAAAATTGACCGAGCTAACTCAACAGTTAAAGGTAGAGGATAGATTAGGTTTAAAAAGATAGCTAAAAGGATTGGGGATCGGACCATAGTTAAGAGACATTATCAAATACGGCATAATAGTTCTAAGCATAATTGTGATACTTTTGCTTGTTTTGCCCTGTGTGTTTACTTGCTTGCAAGGCTTGATGCAGCAGCTTTTGCAGAAAATGCTGAATGCACACCTTCTTGTACAAAAGGAAAACGGGAGAGATGAAGAGAGCCTGACAGAGGAATGGTTGAACGACAAGGGACATGATACTGTAAAATTAATCCAAATAGGGAGGGCTACGTGACTGCTGCAAAGTTTGCATGGCCCTGAAGAGTAGATAGTGTGCAGAAAACAGGATATTGAAACTGCTTGGTATGTAGAAGTAGATAGAGAAGAACAAAAGAGTACTAAGCTGTTCTAACTGCAAGGCCAGCTGGACAGGCATGTATCGATCATAAAGATACTTTTAAGATAATAGTACAAGTCACATAGCAACCAATCATGAGCTTGGCTTTTGCAATATGTATGAGCTAATTAACGAACATATATAAACTGTGTAATCTGTCACAATAAACTGAGACTTGATGATCATGATATCATGAGTCTTGTCTCCCGCGGCATTTTCCCTCTAACAGAACCACATTGTTGCAAAGATGAAGCATGCAATTAAAGTTCTTTCTAATAATTTGAGATGATTTAAATATATGTCAAATGAAATGCCATAGTCAAGGAACCAAAGCAGTCGAATGAATTGCCTATAAATTCCTTTGGCATGAAGCGTGTTGAGTGAAATGTTTATTTCTTCTAAGCAATAGGTCATAAGAGTGTTTAAATAAAGGTATAGTATATATAATGCACTGGAGCACAATCCATGGATTAGAGTGAAATTTCAACACTCAGTTCCTTTACTTAGAGAAGTCCACCTATGCCCAGATGGATTAATTAATTGTAGTGGTAGAAAATACAGGGTGTAAAACACAGCTGACTGTTGAGCTTAGTATATCACTATGTTGTAGAGAAACTCAAGAATCAAGAAAATTCTAAATAAGTAAATGCTAATTTGTCATGCAGTACTATGGTATTTTCAGGCAGCTAATCAAGAAAATTTGAATTGGAAGACCGTCAAACTTGTTTCATACAATAAAACTCTGAGAGACTTATCTACAAATAGAAACACAAGGAGCATCCTTTTTTGTACTCAGCAAAGAGCTGGAGTATGTTGTGCTGTTACGGAGGTTTATTTTTATAAACTACTCCAATGAATTTTATAAGCATGTAAAAGATTGTAAGTGCCCTGAAACATGTTTATTCTTGGACTGGCAATTACATACATGGATTCAGTTTTGATTTTCTTTAAAATAAAAATAAAAATATTTCTCTGGAGTAATTTGCTCTCGGTAACAAGAGTCATCTGCAAGAGAAATATCCAAACCAATTTCTGGGCAGTGGAAGTAGCTTTATTTTTTATAACATTCTTAGTACCTGTGACCAGGGTTGGTAGAGTGCCAGTCCTGCCAGCTTTAAGGAGCTGCATGTAAGTGTACCCTCGTTTCCTCAGAATCCCAGGGATGTGGACATTTCTTTGAGATGAGCTTTTAGGAAGCCCCAGAACATCTGGTGGTGTGACATCTTCCTGCATGCTCTGTTTCTGCACGTGATGTTTTCCAGTGCTTTCAAACATCCCTTCCCTTCTGTTTTTTCAGATGGTTATTTAGACCTATCTTGAGAGCTACTCTCTTCAGCCTCAGCTTTATCCAAGATACAATATGGTTATTATATAACCTAGTATTTTTTCATTTTACTTACATTTCATTACATAACCTAGTATTTTACATTGTTACTTGCACAGCAGAATAACTGCAGAACTCTGCTCGATCCAGGTTATACTGAAAACTAAAAAAAATGCTATTTTTACATGCCTGACATTTTTCTTGCATATTTGAGCTTAGGTATTATGTTTGCTCATTTCAGGAGTGCTTCTGAACCACAGTCCAGAAAGAAGAAAAATCTTCTTGGTTGAAGTTGAACATTTGTCTCTAAGAGTAAGAACAAAGCCATGCCAGTGCTTTCAGAAGACTCAGGTAATTCAGCTGCATGCTTTCAACAGAGCAGTGACTGAAATCTTGTCATACCTGTTTCACACATAAAAATAATTTAAATAGGAGTAAAATGTAATAGAATTAAGATAATTCAACTGAAGTTTCTGAGCAATTACCTACAAGAAGGAAGGTGGAATGTAAAAGGTGAAAATTAATAAAGTTTGTCAGGATCAGTTTCCTACTAACCCTAGAGCACCCAAATATACTCTGATAGACCTGAATATACTCTGATAGACTTGAATATATTCTGATAGATCTGAATATATTCTGATAGACCTGAATATATTCTGATAGGCAGAATTGGACCCCTCAGTGTAACAGTGCCTTCTACATGTGCTTACTAAAGATCAGCCCATATATCTCTGCTGCTTGCTGTGTCATTTCTTAATATTTTCTGAACAGGGGTTGATAAACATTGTAAATATCCTTCCTTTTAACTTAAAATAAGTGTCTTTGTTCAAGGCTACTTTACTAGCTTCTCCAGTATGCTGCCCAGGAGAAGTCACAGATAATAAATGATGCTTAGGATTAAAGCAGGAGTGAGTTTGAGTCTCCTGGATCAAAATCCACTCTAAGGTTCGTGGAGAGAATAGCCACAGGAATAGATTTGAACCCCCTCCACCTTTTTATATTTCCTGTTTTGTTTTGGTCCTGTGTTCCCAGACATGGTTCACCGGGAAAAATCTGGCCTTTGTCTGGCTCTGTGTGTTGCAAAATTGGGATATTTAAATATTTTTTTAGAAAACTAGCCACAAGCTTTGATTCCACCACAATGGAAATCTACACTTTATCCTTTCTTCCTCTGGTCAGGCCTGGCTTTTTATAGGTGCCTCAGAGTGGAAGGGGCAGGATAACACTTGTAAGCAAAGCTGCTGGGGAGGTAGAGCTGCTACCTGTGCAAAAAAAGGTCATTCAATCAGTTTGAGAGTCTGCTGTGGTACTAAAATTTCAAATTTGTAAGAGGGGAAACAAAGGGTTCTGGAAACAAGGAGTAATAAACATGAAGTGTTAAATGTGAAAGATAATTTCTTAAGAAATATATATTGCTTTGTTAGATTTTGCCTTAATATGATGGTGTGCTTGACACTTATGAGGGGAGTGTTGCAAAATGAGCTGTGGATAAACACGAGATAATCACAAGTCTCTGCAAATGTGATGATCATCAATGTGATACCCAAATAAATGTAGTGACTGTTAAGACTGCAGTAGAAGGTCCTGTGAGAAATGCTGTGTAGAATGTTTTTGTTCTGTCCTGAATCTAAATTTAGGGTTGCATGAAACTTTGGCCCTTTTGACATCTCAGCTAAGACCTGATTCAAATCATAAAGAGGAAATGGGATTCCTTAGGGATGTCTTCAGTGAAAGAAGTCTCAGCTACCTGATGAAGGTAAAAGTTTGTATTTATTTATGTACATTCTCCTTACAGTTTACTTTTTCTCTGTTCCCTTGATTTATCAACCATTTACTTTGCCAAACCTTTTTTTTAAGAATTCTGTACTGACCAAAGCATATGTGTGCTTAAGAACAAACACTAATAATGTTTGACAATTAATATGTTGAACATATTAAAACCGAGATCAAGGAGTAGAATGTTGCTGGCAGAGGTTCCAAAAAGTGCAAGAGGCTCCAGGGAATGGGGAAAATATGCAGATGGGATAGAAAACCTAATATCCCATTGAGTATGGGATAGAAAACTTCATATATGGGATAGAAAACCTCACATGCCATTGAATATGGGACAGAAACCCTCACATATGGGATAGAAAACCTCACATTCCATTGCATATGGGATAGAAAACCTAACACCCAACCTATAATAAAATCCCCTAATATAACTTTAGTTGCCAAGTATTGGTTATGCAAAAGCCAGATGATGCCTCTTCACAGAGATAATCTAGTTTATGAATGTATGGGAAATTAATTCAATAGTCCAGTTTTAATTTTTTAATGTGGAGGTGGGTTTTTTTGGGGGTGTTATTTGGTGGGGGTGTTTTGTTTTAATTTTGGTTCTGAGTTTCTTTGGGGTGGGTGTGCTAGGGAAGAAGTAAAGGGTTTGGGTTTGGGTGTTTGCTTTCCAGCCTTAGCACAGGGATGTGGCTTCCTCAGAGAGGGTGGTAAGGATGCTCAGTAGGGGAACATGAGGCACTTTGCCAAAATATTCCTTATGTCTTTGACAGATGTGGAGTCAGTCTGAGTGCCAGCAGTGTCTGCAGGGGAGCTGTGGACAGTTCATCTATCACAACACTGGGGGTGGCACAAAGCTCTTCTGGTCTGCCCACTGCTCAGAAATCCTTGCTCCTGGCTGTGGAACTTCTGGCTGTGGAACTCCTCCTCAGCCTGTGTCCGGCCAATCTTCAGCCTTGAGACTTTCTAGAACGGTGTTCCCTGAGTCATGAGAGTTGAGTTTCAAGTCCCGCACCCAGGGATTCCACTGCTGGGCAGCATAAAACAGTGTTCCCAACTGCTGTCCTCAAGAGCTGTAGCCCCCTGTGACCTGTGTCCCTTCTCCCATCAGAGCTTTGTTTTGCTGGTGCCTGGCTTGGGAGTCCTTGCCTTGCACAGGAGACTGGACTGGACTACAAACACATGCTAACAGTGGTAACAGGCAACTTTATTTACACAACTAAATAAATTTCAGCATTTGTGCATGCAGAGGAGGAAGATTGGCAGGACAGAGGACGCCTTTGACCTGAGGCTGCCTTTGGACGAGCAGGCACTGCCCCAGTATGTAATGGTCATGGTCCACTGCAGCCTGCAGTGGATCCTGTTCATCCTGCTGCCCATGTCTTTTTTCTCATGAGGCCCAGCAGTATCTGGTGCACGCGAGTTAAGAATTTCACCACTATCTGGTATGGATGTGGAGCAGGCAAGAGAGGTTGCATTGACATTGGCTCCTCAGAGGGGTTTGAGGTCGACTCTGGCTCTGGTGTGGCTGTTGCAGTTGAGTGATTAGGAGTGGGAGTACAGCAGCCTGACTCTGTTGGTGCTGACTCTGGCTGCTCCAAGGGGGCTGAGCTGAAGGTTGGCTCTGGTCTTGGAGTAGCTGTTTCAGCTGACTCTGGACATGGAGTGGGAGTAGAGCAGCCTGACTCTGTTGGTGTTGGCTCTGGCTGCTCAAAAGGGGTTGAGCTGAAGGTTGGCTCTGGTGCTGGAGTGGCTGTTTCAGCTGACTCTGGACATGGAGTGGGAGTAGAGCAGCCTGACTCTGTTGGTGTTGGCTCTGGCTGCTCAAAAGAGGTTGAGCTGAAGGTTGGCTCTGGTGCTGGAGTGGCTGTTTCAGCTGACTCTGGACATGGAGTGGGAGTAGAGCAGCCTGACTCTGTTGGTGTTGGCTCTGGCTGCTCAAAAGAGGTTGAGCTGAAGGTTGGCTCTGGTGCTGGAGTGGCTGTTTCAGCTGACTCTGGACATGGAGTGGGAGTAGAGCAGCCTGACTCTGTTGGTGTTGGCTCTGGCTGCTCAAAAGAGGTTGAGCTGAAGGTTGGCTCTGGTGCTGGAGTAGCTGTTTCAGCTGACTCTGGACATGGAGTGGGAGTAGAGCAGCCTGACTCTGTTGGTGTTGGCTCTGGCTGCTCAAAAGGGGTTGAGCTGAAGGTTGGCTCTGGTGCTGGAGTGGCTGTTTCAGCTGACTCTGGACATGGAGTGGGAGTAGAGCAGCCTGACTCTGTTGGTGTTGGCTCTGGCTGCTCAAAAGGGGTTGAGCTGAAGGTTGGCTCTGGTGCTGGAGTGGCTGTTTCAGCTGACTCTGGACATGGAGTGGGAGTGGAGCAGCCTGACTCTGTTGGTGTTGGCTCTGGCTGCTCAAAAGGGGTTGAGCTGAAGGTTGGCTCTGGTGCTGGAGTGGCTGTTTCAGCTGACTCTGGACATGGAGTGGGAGTAGAGCAGTTTGACTCTGTTGGTGCTGACTCTGGCTGCTCCAAGGGGGCTGAGCTGAAGGTTGGCTCTGGTCTTGGAGTAGCTGTTTCAGCTGACTCTGGACATGGAGTGGGAGTAGAGCAGCCTGACTCTGTTGGTGCTGACTCTGGCTGCTCCAAGGGGGCTGAGCTGAAGGTTGGCTCTGGTCTTGGAGTAGCTGTTTCAGCTGACTCAGGATATGGAGTGGGAGTAGAGCAGTTTGACTCTGTCAGTGTTGGCTCTGGCTGCTCAAGAGGGGTTGAGATGTAGGTTGTCTCTGGTGCTAGAGTGTCTGTTCCAGGTGGACGCATGCCCATCTGAATCAGGATCCAGTTGTAGAAGTACTGAGTGGAGGTGTAGACTCCCGGGCGTTTTGTTCTGACACAGCCTTTTCCCCAGCTGGTCACTCCAACAAGCCAAAAGTAGCCAGCATGGTTATCTTTGCACACCAGAGGCCCTCCACTGTCACCCTGCAACAGAGGAAAGAGGATTAGGGTGTTGTTGGGTGGCTGCTGTGCCGCGCTCCCGCCCCGGTTCCCTTTGTCTCAGCCCCGGCTAGCTCTCATCCTGGGGCGAGGGCGGGCGATGGAGGCACCCTCCGCCGCTCCCAGCTGGGGTTTGGAGAGTGCCTTTGTGGGTTCTGGGCAGCGCTAGCAAGCCTCGCGGTGGTAAATGAAGAGCGGATCCTGCTGGGGGCTAAGTCCGAGTTTATTGTAGCCCAACGGGGCCAAATGTCCTAGAACGGTGCCAGCCAACAGGAACAAGCACAAGCTGCTTGCACTGGCTTATAAACTGTAAGGGAGGGGTATCCAACGACCAATGGGGATAGGGATAGGGGGTGGCTCCGGGATGGGGGGATATGGTGGGGTCCAATGGGGGAAGGATATGGGGGGAGCCCCAGGTCCTCGCCCAATCACCCGGTGCCCTGAGTGGAAGCTTCTGGATGGATGGGAAGGGACACCGAGTGATAGACAAGGCACCCGGGGGGGGGTAAAATGCCTCTTTCAGGGTGATGGATAGATACTGGGAAGGCGGGAAGGGCGGACAAGGCGGGAAAACTGGGGATAAACCAAGTTGCACACGGGGGTACAAAGGAATAAACCAATACATAATACAGGGATAATAAAACATATACATAACGCAACTCCACATCTCCTCCTTTTTTTGTTTAAAAAGAAAGAAAGGTGAAGAGGATAAAGTAAGTCTTTAAACGGGGGCTTCACAGTCACTGGGCTCATTTTGAAACTAGATGTTTCCTTTTTCTGGAAATTCTTCTTCTTGAAACCCTTCTTTGTTCAAGGGTTTCAGTTCATCACTATGTTAAAGCTTGTAATAAACACAATGAGTCCCAGCAGCAGCAAAAGTCCTGTTTCTTTAGAAAGTAACTGAAATTAATAGTTGAGGTAGGGGAGGTCTAACTCAAAGGGGAACAGAGAATCCCAGGAGCCAGGGAGGGAAGAGGGGGGACCAGGTGAGGGGGACCTTTTCCGCCGTCGGAGGGCGGCGTACCCAACTTGAGGACTGTCCGGTTTTTTCTTCTGGGTCTTAGGGACATATGGTCTGACGAATTTGGAAGGGACCCATCTCAGGCCTGAGGGCGTGGATACGCAAGCGTACCCCCGTCCCCAGGTGACCAAGTCATAGGGTCCTTCCTGCCGCCAGGTCTCAGGGTTTTTAATGAGAACTGGCGGCTTTTCCTTGACCTTGCTCTGCTCGTAGGAATTAAAGTGCCTCGCGATGGGGGGGTTGAGGCACTCGAAGGAACAGTTTAAGAAATTGATGGTAAAAAGGGCTCGCGCTAACTGAACCTGGGGGGACTCATTTTTAGCTGACGACTGTTGTTGTTTAAGCATCCTTTTGATGCTTTGACGAGTCCTCTCTACCACGGCTTGACCTGTCGGGGAATAGGCGATGCCAGTTTTATGTTCTATTCCCCATTGCTGCAGGAAGCCTGCGAATTCCTTGGATGTGTACCCGGGGGCATTGTCTGTTTTTATCTGTTTTGGGACGCCTAGCATGGAGAAGGCTTGTATCAGGTGTTTCTCTACTTCCTTGGCCTTCTCCCCTGTGTGGGCAGAGGCGAAAACTGCTCCAGAGAAGGTGTCCACGGAGACATGGACGTACTTCATCCTCCCGAAGGAGGGGATATGAGTAACGTCCATCTGCCACACCTCACAGGACTTTAGACCCCTAGGGTTAGCCCCTGCGCTCACCGATGGTAGTGGGAGCGACTTACAGGACGGGCATGTGGCCACAATGGCCTTGGCCTGGTCCCGGGTTAGATGGAACTGCCGGACCAGACCAGGCGCATTTTGATGGTAAAGCTGGTGGCTTATTTTGGCTTGCTGGAACTTGTCCGGGAGCGGCGCCAGCTGTGCGGGGGCGGCAGCGAGGGAATCGGCACGCCGATTGCCCTCGGCCAAGAACCCCGGCAGGTCGGTGTGTGACCTGATATGCATCACATAAAACGGTTGCTCTCGGTGGGAGACTAGCCTTATCAGCTTAGAGAGCAACTTGTTAAGGGCATCGTTGGAGACACCTTGCAGGATTGCATCCTGTGCTCTAGACACTACACCCGCTACATAGGCCGAATCAGTTACTAAATTAAAAGGTTCAGAGAACCGCTCAAAAGCTCGAACGACTGCGGCCAACTCAGCTACTTGAGGGGATCCTTCTACTTCAACAACATCTGCCTCCCACTGCTGAGTTTGAGGATCTTTCCAAGTCACTACTGACTTGTGGGACCCTCCGGACGCGTCTGTAAAAACTGTTAGAGCCTTTAAGGGTTTTTTGCTCTGAATTTGTTTTGTTGACAGAGTGAATTGGATTTCGGAATTGAAAATTTTGTGGGCCGGTCTCAAAACAGAAATTTTTCCGGTGTAGCTGTCCAGTGCAAACTGCAATGATTCATTCTCTTGCAGCAGGTGTTCTAACATTGCCTTTGTGAATTGGCCCGATTCTAATTTCAAAGGAATGTGGATGTGATCAAAGTCACACCCCGCCAGCTCCCGAATCCGCGTTCTCGCTTTGCGGATTAGCTCTGCCACCAGCTCTTGTGGCCGTGTCAACCTTTTGGATCGTGAATGACTCAGGAATACCCACTCTATGATGGAGAGTGGGTCCCTTTTGTCCTGATCCTTGCCCTTTCCTAGGGTGTCTGCCCATTGGAAGATGACACCGTGGAGGTGTGGCAGTCTGCCCAATATGATGAATCTGAAGGGCAGGCCCGGATCGTACCTGTGGGCCTGCCTGGCAGACATTGCCTCCTGAACCTTCTGCAAAGCAGCTTTGGCCTCTGGAGTGAGTTCCCTGGGAGAACTAGGCTCTTCCCCCCCTTTCAATAAATTGAAAAGAGGGGCTAGGTCTTCGTTGTTAATACCTAACCAGGGTCTCACCCAGTTTAAAGACCCACACAGCTGCTGTACGTCGGCTAGAGTCCGAATTGAATTTTTTATGGTCAATTTCTGCGGAACAATGGTCCGCTTGTTTATTTCTAAACCCAGGTACTTCCAAGGTGGCATTTTTTGAATCTTATCCTCTCGCAGCTCGAACCCTACAGCAACCAACGCACTGGTTGTCAGTTCAAGCGCGTGTGTAAGTAGATCGCTGTTGGGGGCACAAATAAGAATATCATCCATATAGTGCTGGATGATCACGCCCTCGGTGGCTGCACGCACAGGGGACAGCAATGAAGAGACGTACCACTGGCAAATGCTTGGGCTGACTTTCATGCCTTGGGGAAGAACTTTCCAGTGGTATCTCTCCATTGGGGCTTCTCGGTTGATGGAAGGAACCGAGAAGGCGAACCGTGGTGCGTCATCAGGGTGTAGGGGAATTTGGAAAAAACAATTTTTGATGTCAATGACAGCTAATTCCCAATTTTCTGGTAACATCGTGGGGGACGGCATCCCTGGCTGGAGAGGACCCATGTCTTCTATTACATTGTTGATGGCGCGAAGGTCATGAAGGAGGCGCCACTCGTGTTTGCCAGGTTTTTTCAGGACAAAGACAGGGGAATTCCAGGGGGATGTTGTTTCCTGGATATTTCCTTTGGCAAGTTGCTCCTTCACGAGCTCCCGAAGCGCTTTTAATTTCTGTTTATTGAGCGGCCACTGCTCTACCCACACTGGTGTATCTGTGAGCCAATTAAGTTTTCGGGTAGGACGCTTTTCAGTGACTGTTGCCCGAAAAACCTGGGGGGTCGGGATGTTAATTGTGACCCCCCACTGGGCCATCAGGTCTCTCCCCCATAAGGGTTCTGTGTAATCTAATACGAACGGGCGTAAATAGGCCGATTGTCCGTTCGGCCCCTCAAATTTTACGATGTTTTTTGATTGCTTTGCCAATTGAGAACCCCCTACACCTTGAATTTTCCCCGCCACGTTTTGCAATTCCCAGCGTGACGGCCAATCCCGTGCGGGAATGACTGTCACGTCTGCTCCTGTATCTAGGAGACCGCTTAGGTGTTTGTACTCCCCATCCTTCCGCATATAGCAGGAGAGCTTTGGTCTTTCCTTCCCTATGACCTGGGCCTGGCACACCTGGTAGCTTTTCTTCGCTGACTTCTTCCATAGATCCTCAGGGTGTGCCGGAGGCCCAGATGCTGGAATGGCTTGGGCGATGATTTGGCCCTTGGGAAGGAAGACTGGAGGATGGGGGCAGTGCAGCCACACTACTAATCGCTCGGTGTTCCTGGATGTCAGGGATGGTGCAATAGTGACTTCGAGAGGCGTGAATTTTGTGTCCCCAAGAACGATGTACTTACTGTGGAGGTTCCTCCAGGTTCCTGGGTCCTCTGTGTCGACAGCGATGGAGTGCCAGTCGCTGTCCCTTAGGTGCAGAGCCTCAGTCAGGGCCAACCTATATGGGGAGAAACCAGATACGATGTTAAGTATCGGCTTGGGCTGGTTCGGGCCTCGACCCAGCCAAGCAGTGGGAATGAAATCCACATCTTCTCTCATATAGGCTGGTTTGTCAGCCATAATCTGGTGTGTCAAGTCCAGTGAAATGTCCTTAGGTGGGCATTGCAGGTAGTCGTCCCTCCCCTCCTCTGATGTTATAGAACCCACCATATTTATGTCCTCGCGCAGGCAGGGACTGCGCTGATGACTCAGTTTTTTTGTTTTCCCCCCGAGTTGGGGGCACTCTTTTCTTGTCGCTGCTGTTTAAACCTAAAAAACTCGTCCCTCAGCGGGCATTGGGAAGCCCAATGTCCCTTCTGCCTACATAGATTGCAGGCCTGATGGTGCTGTTGTCCCCTCGGGGGTGCTCCTGTAGGGCGGCGATCTGGAGAAGGGGTGGCTGGCGGTGTCACGGCTTCAACGAAGGCTACTCTCTTTGTTGGTGGTTTAGGAGTTTCTGGAATGTCTTTAGCAGGAACTGTCACCTTCTTCGCACAGACTTGTAGCATGCTTTGAAGGGTAGGCTCAGGGTCCAGGGGCAGACTGAGGATTGCTTGCTGGCACGTGTCGTTAGCGTTCTGCCTCGCAACTGTGGCAAGCATCCCCTCTCGCAGCCTCTCGTCTGGGACCTGAGCCTCCATCGTGTAATGCAAGCGATCCACGAACGTGACAAAAGGTTCTAGGGATTCCTGCTTTAGGGACAAGAAGTTAATAACCGTACCGCTGGGTCTTAACTTAAAAAACGCCTTTTCTGCTGCCCTAGTGCTGACTTGCAGCGCCTCTCTGGGGATTTTTTCCGCCTGCTTGGTCCCCATTTTCCAATCCCCCTCCCCGCACAAGTGGTCTAGCGATATTACAGCCCCATCCTCATCCCTAGAGCTATCTGCATTGGCCCAGAGGTCAGGTAACACCTCTCTGATCTCCCGCTTCCACTCGGACTCCCAGATGAGGAATTCTCCGTGGGTAATTAAACAGGAGAAGAGAGTTCGCATGTCTGCTGGGACATATTCTTTGGAGGAGAGGGTTGCTTTTAATAAGTTTCGGAAGTATTCGCTTTCCATCCCGAACCCCTTCTTGGCCTTGCAGAGCTCTTTGATGGTCTGCTGGGGGATGGGGGACCACTGTGCAAGGGGCCTACCCCCCTGCCGCGGGGTACAGGTGACAGGTGCGGCCGAGAAGGCAGGTAGGGACTGGGGTGGATCGGGGTTCCCACGCTCCCCCCCCCCGGAACCGAAAGCGTGGGAACTGGAAGTGGGGTCGTGGGAACCAGGGGATGAGGCGTGGTCTGGAGCAGGGGGAGTGGTATGGTGGGGACTCCCCTCCCCGGGGGTGGAGCTGAGGGGTGGGGTGTTGAATAATTCAAGGA
The DNA here is from genome assembly GCF_050655825.1 of Lonchura striata. Classification (NCBI taxonomy): domain Eukaryota; kingdom Metazoa; phylum Chordata; class Aves; order Passeriformes; family Estrildidae; genus Lonchura; species Lonchura striata. The sequence goes on from NC_140729.1 coordinate 8,222,580, forward strand.
AGGGGGAGTTGACGGGGGGTGGAGGAGGGAGGTGGGCGGAGAAATCCGGGGAGCAGAAGGGGTTGGTCTGCCGGAAGGGATTATAGGAGGGGGGAGGACAGGGATCATGGGAAGAAGGAGCACGAGTGGCGGGAAAACCCACGCGGTCACCTCCATCTTGTGTCCTGGGGAAGGGGGAAGAAGGGGAGCCATTTCGTGGGGTTTGGGGATGGAGGATGGGGGATGAGGGATCTTCGGGGGTCTGGGATAACTGAAAACGAACGGAGTCTCTACGGGACGGGGCTGTACAGTGCGGGGAAGAAGGGGAACGGGTAGAAGCAGAGACAGTGCCTGCACCGCTCTGCGGGGTGTCTAGGGTATTCTCAGAGGGGCCAGAATCTGCCTGCGGGCAATGCCGGGATGCCTGTCTGATAATACCCGACTTCGGGAGAGAGGGAGAGTTTTGCCGCAGTTTTCCCGCAGCGCCCACCGCAGCCGCAGCCTCGGGAGCAGCGACAGCAGCTGCCCTGCACCCCGCCGCAGCGGCGGCCGCATCGTACTGCAGCGACCGGGCTGAGGGACAGGGAAGCGGAGTAGGGTTATATGAACTACCCGCCGAACTGGGGATCGGTTTGTTTGCGGCTGGCTGTGGCAGACTTTCGTAGCGATATTTAATTATATCGCGAATTTGGAGAGCCAAATGGGTGAATATGGAGAGAGAGAGATCTGACTGTCGCAGGATCTTCCCCGCTACCTGTTCCCAAAAAGGGGCTTGGTATAATTTAGCTGGCGAAATGTCAGGGAAAGTTTGCGACAACCACTGAACGAACCGTTTTACTTCAGATTTTTTAACCTTAATTCCCCCCACTAAAAGGATACCCACAACTTGGGAATAAATGCTCTTCTGTGGCACGGACAGCCTTGCACCCATGGCTGTTAGATGTTAAATCGTGCCGCAGCGCCTACGATTGGGAAAACACGAACGAAAAACAAAAGACCACACTTCCGGCTTTGTCGCGGTCCTTAAGCTTCCCGCCCGGAAAGGGAAGCACCAAAAACAGGAATTTTTTCCCCGAACCCCGGGGAAAAAGAAACCCACCAAAAAGGGATCCTTCCCCTAAAACCTAGGGGAAAGGAACCAACCAAAAAAAAAGGACCGGGAAAGCCCCAGGGGCCCCTATACTCACAAACCACAGGGGTCCGAGAGGGAAGGGTGGAAAAGAAAAACCAATCGCAGGGCTTCTCCGCGAGAGAATCGACTCCGGAGGTGCTTTCCAGAGCTGCCGATCCTGTCCCCAAGAGTGCCACCCACTAAAACGTGGGTCTGCTCTCGCCGGGGTAGCTGACGGCCAGGAGGACGATTCTTCAGGTCTGCGCGACCCTAAAATCCTCAAACGAGGGTCCAACGCCGCGAAAACGGGGCCCCACGTTGGGCGCCAGCTGCCGCGCTCCCGCCCCGGTTCCCTTTGTCTCAGCCCCGGCTAGCTCTCATCCTGGGGCGAGGGCGGGCGATGGAGGCACCCTCCGCCGCTCCCAGCTGGGGTTTGGAGAGTGCCTTTGTGGGTTCTGGGCAGCGCTAGCAAGCCTCGCGGTGGTAAATGAAGAGCGGATCCTGCTGGGGGCTAAGTCCGAGTTTATTGTAGCCCAACGGGGCCAAATGTCCTAGAACGGTGCCAGCCAACAGGAACAAGCACAAGCTGCTTGCACTGGCTTATAAACTGTAAGGGAGGGGTATCCAACGACCAATGGGGATAGGGATAGGGGGTGGCTCCGGGATGGGGGGATATGGTGGGGTCCAATGGGGGAAGGATATGGGGGGAGCCCCAGGTCCTCGCCCAATCACCCGGTGCCCTGAGTGGAAGCTTCTGGATGGATGGGAAGGGACACCGAGTGATAGACAAGGCACCCGGGGGGGGGTAAAATGCCTCTTTCAGGGTGATGGATAGATACTGGGAAGACGGGAAGGGCGGACAAGGCGGGAAAACTGGGGATAAACCAAGTTGCACACGGGGGTACAAAGGAATAAACCAATACATAATACAGGGATAATAAAACATATACATAACGCAACTCCACACTGCTGTCAGCACTAGAGGCCTGTTTCTCTCTTGCAGCCCCTGCCACAGCTGTATTCATGGTACAAAAAGGCTTTGCTCAGGTGCTGGAGTCTCAAGAACCTTAGCTGGGAACAGGGTGGGTGTCTGTGAAGGCCCCCTTTTGTATCTGCACAGTGATCCTGGATGGGCAGAGCATAGATCATCCAGAATCTGGATCTGTGGGCTGCTGAGAACACTGGATGGGCTTTCTGGGCAGAGGGGCAGGCCTGGGGAACACGGTCACTTGGCAAGGAAACTCCAGCAGTGGAGGAAAAGTGGATTGCCAGACAAAGCCCATGGTGACGGGGTACCTTCGCTGCTGGCTCCCAGCACTCATACCTGGCAGGTGTCCATGCCACCCCGTGGGTAGCCAGCACACAGGTTGTGGGTGTGGATGGCCCCAGCGTACCGACGGCTGCTGTTAACCAGCCGGATATCCAGGAGACGGACCTTGGCTTCCTGCAGGACATCACTCGGACCCTGAGCTGCAAGCACAGGAAGGAATGGGCACCCAGCAGCTCTTTGCCAGTTCCACTCCCCTGTCTGGGGGTGAACTCATTCCCTAGGGCTTGGCTTTGCCTCTGGAGCAGTTGTTGAAGCGCTGTGTCCTTTCTGTCTGCCTTTGGGGAGCAGGCCAGGCCCAGCTCTCCAGAGGCATACATCCTACAGCCTGACTTTGGTTTGTGCTGTCAGGAAGCCAAACCCATCTTGCTGGTGTGCCCAGCTCACCCTCAGGGCCCTTTTTGGGAACTCACCTTTTGCAGTGGCAGAACCCCAGCCAGCAATGTAGCAGGTTTTCAGCTCTGACACTGTGAGCGAGGCGTTGGGCACGCAGGCAAGCTGGACGTAGTCACTGCACTCCACGGGCTTGTCCAGCTCCAGCAGGGCGATGTCGTTCTGCTGGGAATCAGCCGTGTACTCCTGGTGGGCCAGGAGCCGCTTGATGTGGCGCACCTGAGTTTCAGGGCCCAGATGGGTCAGCTTGGTGGCCCCGATCAGCACACGCCACATGGTGACATTCCTGCAAGGCAGAGAGGGGTCTGAGGAAGAGCAGAGCCGTGTGCTGTTGATGCCTTAGGATTTTAGCTTTTGTATTTTTCATCCATTTGTAATCCTGCAGTTTTTTACTGTATAACTAAATTCTGCACACAGTGTGAGCTGCTGCTGCTTTCCCATTCTGGTCACAAAAATTCCTCTCCAGGCCTGGCAATCAAGGATACCTCACTGCCTCAGGCCTCGAGAGATGGAAACAAAAGTGAGTTGAGGGGAGCAAACTGGGGGTAAATGACTTCATTACCTGAAGCTGTAATTAGAAGATTAACCCTAAATATGCAAATGGACCAAATTTATAGGTGTGAAAACCTTTGACCCGTGGTCAATTTTGGGTTGTAGCACTTGGGGGGGTCTTTTGTTTTGCCTAAAATGGACCTGGAGGCCCTTCAATAAATATAATCACTTTTTATTCCTTGTCTGGCCTGTTTTTAGGTAGTCCTGAAAAGGCATCACTGTGGCAGCTCAGCACTTCCCTTCCTTCTGCTTCTCAAGGCAGAGAGGAAAGCAGGGCAATGAGGAGTGTGACTGCCCTAGCATGCCTTAGGCTCCAGGAATGCCACACTGGAGGCTGCTGGGCAGCAGTGGCACGAGCCCAGCCTTCTGAGCAGTCCCTCAGTTGGGCCCCGTAGTATTGAGGTGCTGCAGGCTGGGCAACTGTTTGTGTGGTGAGGATACCCTCATTCCCTGCTCCTCCTTACCTGGCCTGGAGGAAGCAATGGGCTGCTGTGAGGACCCACTGTGGGCTGATGAGGGACCCTCCACATGTATGGCCGGTGCCTATTTTCCTGGGGTCCTGGATGCTGACAATCCAGGGCCAGGCCCCTGGCAGGGCACCTGTGCCAGTCACAATTCGGTAGTCAGCATCTATGGAGTTGTAGTCAGAAGCCATGGGCCGGAGCCCACAGGTCCCTCTGGAAGCACAAAATCATTACTGCCCTTCTGTTCCAGTACCTGGGTGCTGGCAAGGAGGCTCCCACATGGGGTTTGGGGTGTGGCAATGGGGGACAAGCACCCTCCTAGAGCCTGGGGCCATACCTGCAGTTGCCCCAGGTACCATGTGCAGGTCTGTACACAGCCAGCAGGATGAAGAGGTACAGGTACAGAAGATTCATCGCTGTCAGCAGCATCTGTCAGCTGAAAGAGACAAAAGCTTGTCTCTTCCAGTGCAGTCTCTGACGAGTGCTGCAGCAACTGCACTGTCCATGGCACCTGGGGCTGATGTCACAGAGTGGGTGGTTCCAGGTTCTGGGCACAGTGTCCTCAGAGGGCAGGGAAAGGCCACAGCCTCACAGAACCACAGAATGGTTTGGGCTGGAAGGGACCTTGAAGGTTGTGAAAGGCAGAAGGGGTCCCTTGCCTCGCACATGCAAAACGACACCATGGGCAGACAAATCTGGCACAGAGGGAAAGTCACTCCAAAGGCAGTGTTTGGTCAGAGAGGGTGCTCAGAGCCACCACACGATGGAGAAAACTAGCACATCAAAGCTAGAAAGAGGACAGGAAGGAACAATGCCATGTGCAAACTACTTGGGGGGATGCTTCAAGGCACATAAGCCTTAGCTGATGGAACAAACCTGGAAACTCCTGAGTGTTGCAAGAGGAATTGCTGACCATGGCAGAGTGCGAGAAGCTGACAGGAGTTTCAATGCCATGAGGAAGCCCTTCTGAGTCTGTTTATACATTCTCCATGTCTGGAGCAGGGTGAGTACTGCAAATGCCTCAGTGCTGCCTCTTGCTTTGGAGACTGGTGCTGGAGGTCATGGCTGCAGAAAACAAGGGACTGAGATGGAGAGTGCTCATGCACTCACTTTTGTGGTTTGGGAATGGCATTCCCCAGTCTGGTGTTTCCACTGGAACACTGCAAACCACTGCTCCTCACTCCCTTCTCCCTCTCCCCTCCCTTCTCTGGTGGGCTTGAGAATAGAACTGGAAGCACAAAAGTTAAAGACTGTGGGTTGAGACAAGAACAATATAATGGAAACAGCAATGAAACAAGAAAATGAGCAGTAACCGCAACAATATTAATAATGGACTGGGACAATTCACATGCAACCATCCACCCCATAGAGCCTGGCAGTACCCAACCAGGCTGTCATGCATGTTATCCAGCGGAGATTTCTTCCCCTGTCCCTGGAAAATGTTGTGGAGTGGTTCAGAACAACCTCCACGTCCTGGCCATGCCCTGTCCTGGTTATGGCAAAAATTTACCCCATCCTGGCCAGAACCAGGACATTCACCCTCATGATCTGCCCCACAGCTTTGGAATCTGTGCCAGAGGGTCTGGCAGGGCAGGGAGGGCAGTCACCAGGGATTGGCAGACGTTGGAAACTCCTTATCCCTCTCTCTGGCCCCTGGTTTTCCTTGTTTTATGGAATGGAAGAACACATGTCCAACTCCTCCCAGTATCTCCTTCACTGGAAATCCTCCGTGCTTTGATTCCTTCTCTGACATTCTGCTGCACCTGGGGAATGCAGTGGGAAAACCCAAGGCTTTGTGTGAAGGTCACTCCCTCAGCACTTCACCTGAGGTGCACAGGAAGGCTGCCCTGGCTCTACCACACCTCATCCAGAACACCTGGAAGCTCTTCCCTCCCCATTCACACACTCCCCTGCCTTGTCCTCCTCATCCCACAGGGATGCACAGAGGGGCTACCACACTTCACGGTTTGGTAGCCCTGATACCACACTCCTGACTGGAATGGGGTGACCCTGGGGCAGTTTTGGCCTGCATCAGTTCCATGTCCTGCCTCAGCACACCCAGGTTCTCTGTTGGCGTCTGTGCTCATCTCTGCAGCTTTGCTGTCCTGCACCAGGAGTTTGCTGAATAAAATCATCCTCTAGAAAGGACATGTGACACAAGCCCAGGAGTAAGCAGCACCATGGGAGAGTTCAGCAAGGTGCCCTGGGGACAGCCAGGCCAGGCAGGGGAAGGTGGGGGGACCACGGCCTCACTGAAGCAGCCACATTGTACAGCACAAAAAATAAAGCTAAATAAATGCTGGGATGAAATACAGCACTGCTGGGACTGCTCCATTTAGCAAATAACAGTTGTGGGGGAGATTTACAGATGTACTGGGTACATCTGGGAACTGGGGCTCCTGCTGGAAGTCTTCAATCTTGAAGCTCCCAGTTCCCAAAGCTGGTAAATCCTTCCCAGCAATGGCTCCTGAGGCAGGGAGAGGGGTGGAAAGCCAAGGATGGGGCAGAGATCAGAAGGAGCTGGGGAGCTCAGAGAGGTCTTCAAGGGGAAGAGGATTTGTCTGAAAGGCCCTCACTTTTCTGGTCATCTTGGCAACTCTGGCAGGTTTAACAGGAGGTTTGTCTGGAAACAAGACAGGGACATATTGGCATGATGGGTGCTGGCATATTCCAGTCTTAGGCTTTGCAGAGAGAGATTTGCTGTTTCCCCATAGGCCACAGAGGATTTTAATATGAGGTGAACTCCCCAAGCTTGCATCCACCCTGTTCCATGGCCTCTGGCTCTGAGAAATGCTCTCCTGTGCACCCTGCTTCATTCCCTCAGATCAATGGCTGATGTGCCAGCAGCTCCTGCTCCAGAAGGGCAGCACATGATGAAGGTGCCACCCCTGCAGCTGAAAAGAAGGTTCCTTTTGCCATGGCATTCCAGGAGGTCATAAGACACATCATCAATGGAGTCTGAAAAAAAGAAAAATTAGAAGTTGAGGCAGCTGCATTTACCAGTGTGGGCAGTCCAGAGAGAACTGCCTGGACCTGACCCAGTTTGTGGATCAGAGCCAGAAATAGGTTCCCTTAGCTAGAAATGAGACCTCTCTACCCAGAGAGCCAGCTGCTTGCCATTCCATTGCTCCCTGGCCACAAGCAGCACTTCATCCATGAGCTCTCACCCCACAGAGCCCCTAGGTAACCCTGAAAAGACTCCTTCAGTATCAGGGGCTGCAAGAGACCTCTAGATGAGCAGCTAGAGGATTAGGTGAGGAGAAGAACTGAAATAAAATGCGTGTTTTTCCCTGGATTTGTGGAAGACAACAAGAAAGAAATACAGGACCCCAAAAAACAAACCCACTCGATGGGAGAGGCAGGTGAGCACCTCTGGTTCAGGAATTACAGAATGCACTCAACTGCAGCTTGCAGGCAAGGATCCTGGCACGTTCCAGCAGCCAGCACTGCCACCTGATCCCAGCATCCCTCTGCCCCATGGATTTACACAGGACCCCAAAGCCCCAGTGGTCAGTGAAAGGAAAACATCCAACTGTCCACACTTGGCAACCTACTCCTGGGTTCTGCAGCCTGTGGAGAAAGACAAATTCCCTCACTAGAAAACTAAGCAGGTTTGAGCTGGGCTTTCTCAAAGCACACTAAAGGCAGAGGTGGGCTTCTCCGTGCTGTTTGGGAAGTGGCACATGAACCACACGGGAATCAGAGAGAGATTATCAACTCCAGAGGCACTGCTGAGCGCAGCCTCTCCTGACTCCAGCTGGGCTCCAGCCCCGAGGTGACCTGTGCCTCCAAACAGAGGGGCCAGAGTGACCTGCACTGACCAGGCCGGCCACAGCTCCGTGTCACACTGACCACTGCAGCGTCCAGCCAGTCCCTCCAGAGGCTCTTCCAATCTCCACCTCCACCTTACAGGGGCATGGAACGCCGCTGATCACACCCGCTGCTCCCTGACCTGCAGCCAGAGGAAGATTTCCTCATTTGCTGCTGTGGCCAGTGGCACCTCTCTGTAGCAGGTTTTGCGTCCTGCTCGGTGCCCCAGTGCTCCAGACAGGCTGGCTCCGTGCTGCTGGGCCTCTCCCGGTCCCTCTGAGCAGGGCTGCAGCCGAGTCTTCAGAACAGCCCCAATTCCCCAAAACAGCCCCCAAAACAGCCCGGCGCTGTCTGTGTGGGGAACATCAAACCCACACCAAGGAATGGCTTTGCCCAGTGCCCCGGGATGGAGCAGCCCCGGCCTGCTCCACCAGAGCCCAGGGCGGCTCTGGGAGCCCTGAGGGCACGAGAGAAGGAAACTTCAGCGTGAGGGTCTGCAGCGGCCAGGGGAACACCAGCGCCTCCGAGCCGCCCTGCCAGACACGTACGGCCCTCCACCACCCTCGCAGTGGTGCGGGAATGTGCTCGCTGCTGAGGGCGGCCTCGCGGCTCGGCGAGCAGCTCGGGCAGGGCCGCCGCTGTCCGCTCCGTGCGGAGCGCAGCCTCCTCCGGACGCGGCCGTGAGGCGGTCTGGGCCCTCGGGTGTCGCCTCCGGCAGAATCAGCGGCTCGGTGGAGCTCACACGAAGCTCTCCCTGGGGCGGGACAGCCCTTGCCCGTGGGGTGTCGGGCGGGCCCCGGGCCGGCCGAGGGTTGCCCGGCTGAGCCCGGGGCCGCCCCTGACGTGGGGCTCTGGGGCAGAGTCCGGCCCGCGGTGCCCAGCAGGGATGCGCGGTTCTGTCTGTGCTCGGGCAGCACCAGAGTAGAGTTTTTCCCTGCTACAGTACCTACGCTACCCCGCGAAAGAGCATCGCTCAGGTTTGACAGGAGGAGAAATCTGTGTGGCCGTCAGCTATCACCTATGGCCCGGTCAGGATACTGATGGATTTTCTGACCTATTCGCTAGGGTCGTGTAAAATGTTAAACTGCAGATGCTTTCTGAAAGCAACTAGTGCTTTGAATGGTACAATCTGGATTACAGAAGCTTTATGTAGTGTTAGGCTGTGAACCACAATAGGTTTATTCTACAAGTTAATAGGGATATGCCAGATCATGTTACACTTCTGTTTTATCTTCTGTTTTGACCCTATGGCAAGCATCAGTTGGGTTTATTTAGCTCTTTATTAGCCCTTTATTTAGCTCTTAGCATTTTTCACATTTTGTGTGAAAAATGAATTAACTTTTAGGTAGATATTTTTAAAGAGGAAAAATGTATTTGTGCCTATTGATGCTGCAGTGATTTGTGGTTTTGAGACCCATCTTGCAAAATACCACATGCTGAGGCTGATTGTCATAGCTCTGAAGCCAGCCCTGGGTATGGAATGCTTTTCATTCTTTGGAGTGTTCATTCCAGGCAGTTCTGTGTAACGAGATCTTTACAGAGCATGGAAGATGCCTCTAGGGGAAGTCTCCATTTTGATTGCTGTGCCTAGACTAATTCTGATACTCCTGAGTTTGCTGTCAGGTTTTTACGATGCTGAAATGTGTGTTTTCCAGGTTCCTGTGTGGGCTATTTTTCACTAAGAATCTAGAAAATATCTTGGCTTTTCGTGGGGTTTAGTGCAAAATAGGTTTGACTGTAGGAACCACATTGTTGCAAAGATGAAGCATGCAATTAAAGTTCTTTCTAATAATTTGAGATGATTTAAATATATGTCAAATGAAATGCCATAGTCAAGGAACCAAAGCAGTCGAATGAATTGCCTATAAATTCCTTTGGCATGAAGCGTGTTGAGTGAAATGTTTATTTCTTCTAAGCAATAGGTCATAAGAGTGTTTAAATAAAGGTATAGTATATATAATGCACTGGAGCACAATCCATGGATTAGAGTGAAATTTCAACACTCAGTTCCTTTACTTAGAGAAGTCCACCTATGCCCAGATGGATTAATTAATTGTAGTGGTAGAAAATACAGGGTGTAAAACACAGCTGACTGTTGAGCTTAGTATATCACTATGTTGTAGAGAAACTCAAGAATCAAGAAAATTCTAAATAAGTAAATGCTAATTTGTCATGCAGTACTATGGTATTTTCAGGCAGCTAATCAAGAAAATTTGAATTGGAAGACCGTCAAACTTGTTTCATACAATAAAACTCTGAGAGACTTATCTACAAATAGAAACACAAGGAGCATCCTTTTTTGTACTCAGCAAAGAGCTGGAGTATGTTGTGCTGTTACGGAGGTTTATTTTTATAAACTACTCCAATGAATTTTATAAGCATGTAAAAGATTGTAAGTGCCCTGAAACATGTTTATTCTTGGACTGGCAATTACATACATGGATTCAGTTTTGATTTTCTTTAAAATAAAAATAAAAATATTTCTCTGGAGTAATTTGCTCTCGGTAACAAGAGTCATCTGCAAGAGAAATATCCAAACCAATTTCTGGGCAGTGGAAGTAGCTTTATTTTTTATAACATTCTTAGTACCTGTGACCAGGGTTGGTAGAGTGCCAGTCCTGCCAGCTTTAAGGAGCTGCATGTAAGTGTACCCTCGTTTCCTCAGAATCCCAGGGATGTGGACATTTCTTTGAGATGAGCTTTTAGGAAGCCCCAGAACATCTGGTGGTGTGACATCTTCCTGCATGCTCTGTTTCTGCACGTGATGTTTTCCAGTGCTTTCAAACATCCCTTCCCTTCTGTTTTTTCAGATGGTTATTTAGACCTATCTTGAGAGCTACTCTCTTCAGCCTCAGCTTTATCCAAGATACAATATGGTTATTATATAACCTAGTATTTTTTCATTTTACTTACATTTCATTACATAACCTAGTATTTTACATTGTTACTTGCACAGCAGAATAACTGCAGAACTCTGCTCGATCCAGGTTATACTGAAAACTAAAAAAAATGCTATTTTTACATGCCTGACATTTTTCTTGCATATTTGAGCTTAGGTATTATGTTTGCTCATTTCAGGAGTGCTTCTGAACCACAGTCCAGAAAGAAGAAAAATCTTCTTGGTTGAAGTTGAACATTTGTCTCTAAGAGTAAGAACAAAGCCATGCCAGTGCTTTCAGAAGACTCAGGTAATTCAGCTGCATGCTTTCAACAGAGCAGTGACTGAAATCTTGTCATACCTGTTTCACACATAAAAATAATTTAAATAGGAGTAAAATGTAATAGAATTAAGATAATTCAACTGAAGTTTCTGAGCAATTACCTACAAGAAGGAAGGTGGAATGTAAAAGGTGAAAATTAATAAAGTTTGTCAGGATCAGTTTCCTACTAACCCTAGAGCACCCAAATATACTCTGATAGACCTGAATATACTCTGATAGACTTGAATATATTCTGATAGATCTGAATATATTCTGATAGACCTGAATATATTCTGATAGGCAGAATTGGACCCCTCAGTGTAACAGTGCCTTCTACATGTGCTTACTAAAGATCAGCCCATATATCTCTGCTGCTTGCTGTGTCATTTCTTAATATTTTCTGAACAGGGGTTGATAAACATTGTAAATATCCTTCCTTTTAACTTAAAATAAGTGTCTTTGTTCAAGGCTACTTTACTAGCTTCTCCAGTATGCTGCCCAGGAGAAGTCACAGATAATAAATGATGCTTAGGATTAAAGCAGGAGTGAGTTTGAGTCTCCTGGATCAAAAGCCACTCTAAGGTTCGTGGAGAGAATAGCCACAGGAATAGATTTGAACCCCCTCCACCTTTTTATATTTCCTGTTTTGTTTTGGTCCTGTGTTCCCAGACATGGTTCACCGGGAAAAATCTGGCCTTTGTCTGGCTCTGTGTGTTGCAAAATTGGGATATTTAAATATTTTTTTAGAAAACTAGCCACAAGCTTTGATTCCACCACAATGGAAATCTACACTTTATCCTTTCTTCCTCTGGTCAGGCCTGGCTTTTTATAGGTGCCTCAGAGTGGAAGGGGCAGGATAACACTTGTAAGCAAAGCTGCTGGGGAGGTAGAGCTGCTACCTGTGCAAAAAAAGGTCATTCAATCAGTTTGAGAGTCTGCTGTGGTACTAAAATTTCAAATTTGTAAGAGGGGAAACAAAGGGTTCTGGAAACAAGGAGTAATAAACATGAAGTGTTAAATGTGAAAGATAATTTCTTAAGAAATATATATTGCTTTGTTAGATTTTGCCTTAATATGATGGTGTGCTTGACACTTATGAGGGGAGTGTTGCAAAATGAGCTGTGGATAAACACGAGATAATCACAAGTCTCTGCAAATGTGATGATCATCAATGTGATACCCAAATAAATGTAGTGACTGTTAAGACTGCAGTAGAAGGTCCTGTGAGAAATGCTGTGTAGAATGTTTTTGTTCTGTCCTGAATCTAAATTTAGGGTTGCATGAAACTTTGGCCCTTTTGACATCTCAGCTAAGACCTGATTCAAATCATAAAGAGGAAATGGGATTCCTTAGGGATGTCTTCAGTGAAAGAAGTCTCAGCTACCTGATGAAGGTAAAAGTTTGTATTTATTTATGTACATTCTCCTTACAGTTTACTTTTTCTCTGTTCCCTTGATTTATCAACCATTTACTTTGCCAAACCTTTTTTTTAAGAATTCTGTACTGACCAAAGCATATGTGTGCTTAAGAACAAACACTAATAATGTTTGACAATTAATATGTTGAACATATTAAAACCGAGATCAAGGAGTAGAATGTTGCTGGCAGAGGTTCCAAAAAGTGCAAGAGGCTCCAGGGAATGGGGAAAATATGCAGATGGGATAGAAAACCTAATATCCCATTGAGTATGGGATAGAAAACTTCATATATGGGATAGAAAACCTCACATGCCATTGAATATGGGACAGAAACCCTCACATATGGGATAGAAAACCTCACATTCCATTGCATATGGGATAGAAAACCTAACACCCAACCTATAATAAAATCCCCTAATATAACTTTAGTTGCCAAGTATTGGTTATGCAAAAGCCAGATGATGCCTCTTCACAGAGATAATCTAGTTTATGAATGTATGGGAAATTAATTCAATAGTCCAGTTTTAATTTTTTAATGTGGAGGTGGGTTTTTTTGGGGGTGTTATTTGGTGGGGGTGTTTTGTTTTAATTTTGGTTCTGAGTTTCTTTGGGGTGGGTGTGCTAGGGAAGAAGTAAAGGGTTTGGGTTTGGGTGTTTGCTTTCCAGCCTTAGCACAGGGATGTGGCTTCCTCAGAGAGGGTGGTAAGGATGCTCAGTAGGGGAACATGAGGCACTTTGCCAAAATATTCCTTATGTCTTTGACAGATGTGGAGTCAGTCTGAGTGCCAGCAGTGTCTGCAGGGGAGCTGTGGACAGTTCATCTATCACAACACTGGGGGTGGCACAAAGCTCTTCTGGTCTGCCCACTGCTCAGAAATCCTTGCTCCTGGCTGTGGAACTTCTGGCTGTGGAACTCCTCCTCAGCCTGTGTCCGGCCAATCTTCAGCCTTGAGACTTTCTAGAACGGTGTTCCCTGAGTCATGAGAGTTGAGTTTCAAGTCCCGCACCCAGGGATTCCACTGCTGGGCAGCATAAAACAGTGTTCCCAACTGCTGTCCTCAAGAGCTGTAGCCCCCTGTGACCTGTGTCCCTTCTCCCATCAGAGCTTTGTTTTGCTGGTGCCTGGCTTGGGAGTCCTTGCCTTGCACAGGAGACTGGACTGGACTACAAACACATGCTAACAGTGGTAACAGGCAACTTTATTTACACAACTAAATAAATTTCAGCATTTGTGCATGCAGAGGAGGAAGATTGGCAGGACAGAGGACGCCTTTGACCTGAGGCTGCCTTTGGACGAGCAGGCACTGCCCCAGTATGTAATGGTCATGGTCCACTGCAGCCTGCAGTGGATCCTGTTCATCCTGCTGCCCATGTCTTTTTTCTCATGAGGCCCAGCAGTATCTGGTGCACCCGAGTTAAGAATTTCACCACTATCTGGTATGGATGTGGAGCAGGCAAGAGAGGTTGCATTGACATTGGCTCCTCAGAGGGGTTTGAGGTCGACTCTGGCTCTGGTGTGGCTGTTGCAGTTGAGTGATCAGGAGTGGGAGTACAGCAGCCTGACTCTGTTGGTGTTGGCTCTGGCTGCTCAAAAGAGATTGAGCTGAAGGTTGGCTCTGGTGCTGGAGTAGCTGTTTCAGCTGACTCTGGACATGGAGTGGGAGTAGAGCAGCCTGACTCTGTTGGTGTTGGCTCTGGCTGCTCAAAAGGGGTTGAGCTGAAGGTTGGCTCTGGTGCTGGAGTGGCTGTTTCAGCTGACTCTGGACATGGAGTGGGAGTAGAGCAGCCTGACTCTGTTGGTGTTGGCTCTGGCTGCTCAAAAGAGGTTGAGCTGAAGGTTGGCTCTGGTGCTGGAGTAGCTGTTTCAGCTGACTCTGGACATGGAGTGGGAGTAGAGCAGCCTGACTCTGTTGGTGCTGACTCTGGCTGCTCCAAGGGGGCTGAGCTGAAGGTTGGCTCTGGTCTTGGAGTAGCTGTTTCAGCTGACTCAGGATATGGAGTGGGAGTAGAGCAGTTTGACTCTGTCAGTGTTGGCTCTGGCTGCTCAAGAGGGGTTGAGATGTAGGTTGTCTCTGGTGCTAGAGTGTCTGTTCCAGGTGGACGCATGCCCATCTGAATCAGGATCCAGTTGTAGAAGTACTGAGTGGAGGTGTAGACTCCCGGGCGTTTTGTTCTGACACAGCCTTTTCCCCAGCTGGTCACTCCAACAAGCCAAAAGTAGCCAGCATGGTTATCTTTGCACACCAGAGGCCCTCCACTGTCACCCTGCAACAGAGGAAAGAGGATTAGGGTGCTGTTGGGTGGCTGCTGTCAGCACTAGAGGCCTGTTTCTCTCTTGCAGCCCCTGCCACAGCTGTATTCATGGTACAAAAAGGCTTTGCTCAGGTGCTGGAGTCTCAAGAACCTTAGCTGGGAACAGGGTGGGTGTCTGTGAAGGCCCCCTTTTGTATCTGCACAGTGATCCTGGATGGGCAGAGCATAGATCATCCAGAATCTGGATCTGTGGGCTGCTGAGAACACTGGATGGGCTTTCTGGGCAGAGGGGCAGGCCTGGGGAACACGGTCACTTGGCAAGGAAACTCCAGCAGTGGAGGAAAAGTGGTTTGCCAGACAAAGCCCATGGTGACGGGGTACCTTCGCTGCTGGCTCCCAGCACTCATACCTGGCAGGTGTCCATGCCACCCCGTGGGTAGCCAGCACACAGGTTGTGGGTGTGGATGGCCCCAGCGTACCGACGGCTGCTGTTAACCAGCCGGATATCCAGGAGACGGACCTTGGCTTCCTGCAGGACATCACTCGGACCCTGAGCTGCAAGCACAGGAAGGAATGGGCACCCAGCAGCTCTTTGCCAGTTCCACTCCCCTGTCTGGGGGTGAACTCATTCCCTAGGGCTTGGCTTTGCCTCTGGAGCAGTTGTTGAAGCGCTGTGTCCTTTCTGTCTGCCTTTGGGGAGCAGGCCAGGCCCAGCTCTCCAGAGGCATACATCCTACAGCCTGACTTTGGTTTGTGCTGTCAGGAAGCCAAACCCATCTTGCTGGTGTGCCCAGCTCACCCTCAGGGCCCTTTTTGGGAACTCACCTTTTGCAGTGGCAGAACCCCAGCCAGCAATGTAGCAGGTTTTCAGCTCTGACACTGTGAGCGAGGCGTTGGGCACGCAGGCAAGCTGGACGTAGTCACTGCACTCCACGGGCTTGTCCAGCTCCAGCAGGGCGATGTCGTTCTGCTGGGAATCAGCCGTGTACTCCTGGTGGGCCAGGAGCCGCTTGATGTGGCGCACCTGAGTTTCAGGGCCCAGATGGGTCAGCTTGGTGGCCCCGATCAGCACACGCCACATGGTGACATTCCTGCAAGGCAGAGAGGGGTCTGAGGAAGAGCAGAGCCGTGTGCTGTTGATGCCTTAGGATTTTAGCTTTTGTATTTTTCATCCATTTGTAATCCTGCAGTTTTTTACTGTATAACTAAATTCTGCACACAGTGTGAGCTGCTGCTGCTTTCCCATTCTGGTCACAAAAATTCCTCTCCAGGCCTGGCAATCAAGGATACCTCACTGCCTCAGGCCTCGAGAGATGGAAACAAAAGTGAGTTGAGGGGAGCAAACTGGGGGTAAATGACTTCATTACCTGAAGCTGTAATTAGAAGATTAACCCTAAATATGCAAATGGACCAAATTTATAGGTGTGAAAACCTTTGACCCGTGGTCAATTTTGGGTTGTAGCACTTGGGGGGGTCTTTTGTTTTGCCTAAAATGGACCTGGAGGCCCTTCAATAAATATAATCACTTTTTATTCCTTGTCTGGCCTGTTTTTAGGTAGTCCTGAAAAGGCATCACTGTGGCAGCTCAGCACTTCCCTTCCTTCTGCTTCTCAAGGCAGAGAGGAAAGCAGGGCAATGAGGAGTGTGACTGCCCTAGCATGCCTTAGGCTCCAGGAATGCCACACTGGAGGCTGCTGGGCAGCAGTGGCACGAGCCCAGCCTTCTGAGCAGTCCCTCAGTTGGGCCCCGTAGTATTGAGGTGCTGCAGGCTGGGCAACTGTTTGTGTGGTGAGGATACCCTCATTCCCTGCTCCTCCTTACCTGGCCTGGAGGAAGCAATGGGCTGCTGTGAGGACCCACTGTGGGCTGATGAGGGACCCTCCACATGTATGGCCGGTGCCTATTTTCCTGGGGTCCTGGATGCTGACAATCCAGGGCCAGGCCCCTGGCAGGGCACCTGTGCCAGTCACAATTCGGTAGTCAGCATCTATGGAGTTGTAGTCAGAAGCCATGGGCCGGAGCCCACAGGTCCCTCTGGAAGCACAAAATCATTACTGCCCTTCTGTTCCAGTACCTGGGTGCTGGCAAGGAGGCTCCCACATGGGGTTTGGGGTGTGGCAATGGGGGACAAGCACCCTCCTAGAGCCTGGGGCCATACCTGCAGTTGCCCCAGGTACCATGTGCAGGTCTGTACACAGCCAGCAGGATGAAGAGGTACAGGTACAGAAGATTCATCGCTGTCAGCAGCATCTGTCAGCTGAAAGAGACAAAAGCTTGTCTCTTCCAGTGCAGTCTCTGACGAGTGCTGCAGCAACTGCACTGTCCATGGCACCTGGGGCTGATGTCACAGAGTGGGTGGTTCCAGGTTCTGGGCACAGTGTCCTCAGAGGGCAGGGAAAGGCCACAGCCTCACAGAACCACAGAATGGTTTGGGCTGGAAGGGACCTTGAAGGTTGTGAAAGGCAAAAGGGGTCCCTTGCCTCGCACATGCAAAACGACACCATGGGCAGACAAATCTGGCACAGAGGGAAAGTCACTCCAAAGGCAGTGTTTGGTCAGAGAGGGTGCTCAGAGCCACCACACGATGGAGAAAACTAGCACATCAAAGCTAGAAAGAGGACAAGAAGGAACAATGCCATGTGCAAACTACTTGGGGGGATGCTTCAAGGCACATAAGCCTTAGCTGATGGAACAAACCTGGAAACTCCTGAGTGTTGCAAGAGGAATTGCTGACCATGGCAGAGTGCGAGAAGCTGACAGGAGTTTCAATGCCATGAGGAAGCCCTTCTGAGTCTGTTTATACATTCTCCATGTCTGGAGCAGGGTGAGTACTGCAAATGCCTCAGTGCTGCCTCTTGCTTTGGAGACTGGTGCTGGAGGTCATGGCTGCAGAAAACAAGGGACTGAGATGGAGAGTGCTCATGCACTCACTTTTGTGGTTTGGGAATGGCATTCCCCAGTCTGGTGTTTCCACTGGAACACTGCAAACCACTGCTCCTCACTCCCTTCTCCCTCTCCCCTCCCTTCTCTGGTGGGCTTGAGAATAGAACTGGAAGCACAGAAGTTAAAGACTGTGGGTTGAGACAAGAACAATATAATGGAAACAGCAATGAAACAAGAAAATGAGCAGTAACCGCAACAATATTAATAATGGACTGGGACAATTCACATGCAACCATCCACCCCATAGAGCCTGGCAGTACCCAACCAGGCTGTCATGCATGTTATCCAGCGGAGATTTCTTCCCCTGTCCCTGGAAAATGTTGTGGAGTGGTTCAGAACAACCTCCACGTCCTGGCCATGCCCTGTCCTGGTTATGGCAAAAATTTACCCCATCCTGGCCAGAACCAGGACATTCACCCTCATGATCTGCCCCACAGCTTTGGAATCTGTGCCAGAGGGTCTGGCAGGGCAGGGAGGGCAGTCACCAGGGATTGGCAGACGTTGGAAACTCCTTATCCCTCTCTCTGGCCCCTGGTTTTCCTTGTTTTATGGAATGGAAGAACACATGTCCAACTCCTCCCAGTATCTCCTTCACTGGAAATCCTCCGTGCTTTGATTCCTTCTCTGACATTCTGCTGCACCTGGGGAATGCAGTGGGAAAACCCAAGGCTTTGTGTGAAGGTCACTCCCTCAGCACTTCACCTGAGGTGCACAGGAAGGCTGCCCTGGCTCTACCACACCTCATCCAGAACACCTGGAAGCTCTTCCCTCCCCATTCACACACTCCCCTGCCTTGTCCTCCTCATCCCACAGGGATGCACAGAGGGGCTACCACACTTCACGGTTTGGTAGCCCTGATACCACACTCCTGACTGGAATGGGGTGACCCTGGGGCAGTTTTGGCCTGCATCAGTTCCATGTCCTGCCTCAGCACACCCAGGTTCTCTGTTGGCGTCTGTGCTCATCTCTGCAGCTTTGCTGTCCTGCACCAGGAGTTTGCTGAATAAAATCATCCTCTAGAAAGGACATGTGACACAAGCCCAGGAGTAAGCAGCACCATGGGAGAGTTCAGCAAGGTGCCCTGGGGACAGCCAGGCCAGGCAGGGGAAGGTGGGGGGACCACGGCCTCACTGAAGCAGCCACATTGTACAGCACAAAAAATAAAGCTAAATAAATGCTGGGATGAAATACAGCACTGCTGGGACTGCTCCATTTAGCAAATAACAGTTGTGGGGGAGATTTACAGATGTACTGGGTACATCTGGGAACTGGGGCTCCTGCTGGAAGTCTTCAATCTTGAAGCTCCCAGTTCCCAAAGCTGGTAAATCCTTCCCAGCAATGGCTCCTGAGGCAGGGAGAGGGGTGGAAAGCCAAGGATGGGGCAGAGATCAGAAGGAGCTGGGGAGCTCAGAGAGGTCTTCAAGGGGAAGAGGATTTGTCTGAAAGGCCCTCACTTTTCTGGTCATCTTGGCAACTCTGGCAGGTTTAACAGGAGGTTTGTCTGGAAACAAGACAGGGACATATTGGCATGATGGGTGCTGGCATATTCCAGTCTTAGGCTTTGCAGAGAGAGATTTGCTGTTTCCCCATAGGCCACAGAGGATTTTAATATGAGGTGAACTCCCCAAGCTTGCATCCACCCTGTTCCATGGCCTCTGGCTCTGAGAAATGCTCTCCTGTGCACCCTGCTTCATTCCCTCAGATCAATGGCTGATGTGCCAGCAGCTCCTGCTCCAGAAGGGCAGCACATGATGAAGGTGCCACCCCTGCAGCTGAAAAGAAGGTTCCTTTTGCCATGGCATTCCAGGAGGTCATAAGACACATCATCAATGGAGTCTGAAAAAAAGAAAAATTAGAAGTTGAGGCAGCTGCATTTACCAGTGTGGGCAGTCCAGAGAGAACTGCCTGGACCTGACCCAGTTTGTGGATCAGAGCCAGAAATAGGTTCCCTTAGCTAGAAATGAGACCTCTCTACCCAGAGAGCCAGCTGCTTGCCATTCCATTGCTCCCTGGCCACAAGCAGCACTTCATCCATGAGCTCTCACCCCACAGAGCCCCTAGGTAACCCTGAAAAGACTCCTTCAGTATCAGGGGCTGCAAGAGACCTCTAGATGAGCAGCTAGAGGATTAGGTGAGGAGAAGAACTGAAATAAAATGCGTGTTTTTCCCTGGATTTGTGGAAGACAACAAGAAAGAAATACAGGACCCCAAAAAACAAACCCACTCGATGGGAGAGGCAGGTGAGCACCTCTGGTTCAGGAATTACAGAATGCACTCAACTGCAGCTTGCAGACAAGGATCCTGGCACGTTCCAGCAGCCAGCACTGCCACCTGATCCCAGCATCCCTCTGCCCCATGGATTTACACAGGACCCCAAAGCCCCAGTGGTCAGTGAAAGGAAAACATCCAACTGTCCACACTTGGCAACCTACTCCTGGGTTCTGCAGCCTGTGGAGAAAGACAAATTCCCTCACTAGAAAACTAAGCAGGTTTGAGCTGGGCTTTCTCAAAGCACACTAAAGGCAGAGGTGGGCTTCTCCGTGCTGTTTGGGAAGTGGCACATGAACCACACGGGAATCAGAGAGAGATTATCAACTCCAGAGGCACTGCTGAGCGCAGCCTCTCCTGACTCCAGCTGGGCTCCAGCCCCGAGGTGACCTGTGCCTCCAAACAGAGGGGCCAGAGTGACCTGCACTGACCAGGCCGGCCACAGCTCCGTGTCACACTGACCACTGCAGCGTCCAGCCAGTCCCTCCAGAGGCTCTTCCAATCTCCACCTCCACCTTACAGGGGCATGGAACGCCGCTGATCACACCCGCTGCTCCCTGACCTGCAGCCAGAGGAAGATTTCCTCATTTGCTGCTGTGGCCAGTGGCACCTCTCTGTAGCAGGTTTTGCGTCCTGCTCGGTGCCCCAGTGCTCCAGACAGGCTGGCTCCGTGCTGCTGGGCCTCTCCCGGTCCCTCTGAGCAGGGCTGCAGCCGAGTCTTCAGAACAGCCCCAATTCCCCAAAACAGCCCCCAAAACAGCCCGGCGCTGTCTGTGTGGGGAACATCAAACCCACACCAAGGAATGGCTTTGCCCAGTGCCCCGGGATGGAGCAGCCCCGGCCTGCTCCACCAGAGCCCAGGGCGGCTCTGGGAGCCCTGAGGGCACGAGAGAAGGAAACTTCAGCGTGAGGGTCTGCAGCGGCCAGGGGAACACCAGCGCCTCCGAGCCGCCCTGCCAGACACGTACGGCCCTCCACCACCCTCGCAGTGGTGCGGGAATGTGCTCGCTGCTGAGGGCGGCCTCGCGGCTCGGCGAGCAGCTCGGGCAGGGCCGCCGCTGTCCGCTCCGTGCGGAGCGCAGCCTCCTCCGGACGCGGCCGTGAGGCGGTCTGGGCCCTCGGGTGTCGCCTCCGGCAGAATCAGCGGCTCGGTGGAGCTCACACGAAGCTCTCCCTGGGGCGGGACAGCCCTTGCCCGTGGGGTGTCGGGCGGGCCCCGGGCCGGCCGAGGGTTGCCCGGCTGAGCCCGGGGCCGCCCCTGACGTGGGGCTCTGGGGCAGAGTCCGGCCCGCGGTGCCCAGCAGGGATGCGCGGTTCTGTCTGTGCTCGGGCAGCACCAGAGTAGAGTTTTTCCCTGCTACAGTACCTACGCTACCCCGCGAAAGAGCATCGCTCAGGTTTGACAGGAGGAGAAATCTGTGTGGCCGTCAGCTATCACCTATGGCCCGGTCAGGATACTGATGGATTTTCTGACCTATTCGCTAGGGTCGTGTAAAATGTTAAACTGCAGATGCTTTCTGAAAGCAACTAGTGCTTTGAATGGTACAATCTGGATTACAGAAGCTTTATGTAGTGTTAGGCTGTGAACCACAATAGGTTTATTCTACAAGTTAATAGGGATATGCCAGATCATGTTACACTTCTGTTTTATCTTCTGTTTTGACCCTATGGCAAGCATCAGTTGGGTTTATTTAGCTCTTTATTAGCCCTTTATTTAGCTCTTAGCATTTTTCACATTTTGTGTGAAAAATGAATTAACTTTTAGGTAGATATTTTTAAAGAGGAAAAATGTATTTGTGCCTATTGATGCTGCAGTGATTTGTGGTTTTGAGACCCATCTTGCAAAATACCACATGCTGAGGCTGATTGTCATAGCTCTGAAGCCAGCCCTGGGTATGGAATGCTTTTCATTCTTTGGAGTGTTCATTCCAGGCAGTTCTGTGTAACGAGATCTTTACAGAGCATGGAAGATGCCTCTAGGGGAAGTCTCCATTTTGATTGCTGTGCCTAGACTAATTCTGATACTCCTGAGTTTGCTGTCAGGTTTTTACGATGCTGAAATGTGTGTTTTCCAGGTTCCTGTGTGGGCTATTTTTCACTAAGAATCTAGAAAATATCTTGGCTTTTCGTGGGGTTTAGTGCAAAATAGGTTTGACTGTAGGAACCATGAAGAGAGCCTGACAGAGGAATGGTTGAACGACAAGGGACATGATACTGTAAAATTAATCCAAATAGGGAGGGCTACGTGACTGCTGCAAAGTTTGCATGGCCCTGAAGAGTAGATAGTGTGCAGAAAACAGGATATTGAAACTGCTTGGTATGTAGAAGTAGATAGAGAAGAACAAAAGAGTACTAAGCTGTTCTAACTGCAAGGCCAGCTGGACAGGCATGTATCGATCATAAAGATACTTTTAAGATAATAGTACAAGTCACATAGCAACCAATCATGAGCTTGGCTTTTGCAATATGTATGAGCTAATTAACGAACATATATAAACTGTGTAATCTGTCACAATAAACTGAGACTTGATGATCATGATATCATGAGTCTTGTCTCCCGCGGCATTTTCCCTCTAACAACTGGCGCCCGAAAGCAGGGACCTGATCCGAGCCTAAGGCGAGAGGGGTGCTGCGTTGGAGTGCGGGTCCTGCGGCTGGAAGGACGGCGAAAATAAAGAGAAGAGGCGAAACGCTCTGCTCCGCGCCCTGAGTGACCGTAGAAGCGGGCTCAGCCGATACGTGCTGCCGAAGCCTGAAGGAGCCAGCAACGGTACGGACGTAATCATGGAAAGGCAAGCAGCATATGATTTATTTAGTGCTTCTCTTAGAAAAAGGCAGATTAGGGGGATTGACTTAGATAAGGATCTCCCTTCGCTATTGCATCATGCTGAGTCTTACGGCTTTTTCGTTAACCCCCATAGTGTTCATAAACTTTCAAAATGGAGAAGATATAGGGATAAGTTGTGGGAATTAGTGTTAGATGAGGATAAACCGGGCAAGAAAATGAGTAAACTTTGGAGAGTGGTTGATAACGAATTGTTAATGTGTCAGGCAGAAAAGAGGGCGGTGGAAGTGATACGGACAGCTCTGGAGAAAAATAAGGAATGTAAACCCTCGCTTCTCTCCAGTGAGCCAAACCCTCCGGTTCTCACAAATTTTCCCATTCCCATCTCTGCTTCTGAAATGCCTGTACCTCCCATAGACACTAGTAGCATTGAGGTGCTGGAAATTGAGATCCAAATTGCTTTATGGCAACGGGACTGGGATCCCAAATTCACTTTTTGTGAACGGGAATCAGGTAGAACGGAGCGGGCGCGGGGCCAGACAGAGCGGGGCCGGCCAGCACCGAGCCGGAGGCGAGCCCGGGGCGGAGCGGACATCAGCCGAGAGACGGAAGGCTCCTTGCTGCCGAGCAGCAGCGCAAGGGGGGAGAGGGGCGTTCCTGGGGCTCAGCCGCGCTGGAGCCGGAGCAGGCGGGGCGCGGCCGTGGCGGGGGTGTCTCTTCTCCCATCCACAAGGTGACACAACAAGGACGGGAGCGAGGCGGCGCCGCCCCTCATCTCCCCGCAGCGCCCAGCAATGGCGGCGGAGATGGCGGCACAGTCCTGGTTGCCATGGCAGCGACAACGCCGAGAGCAGCAGCGCCACCGGTGGCGGGATCGCAACACTACAGCAAAAATTTCAACAGCATCTTCCCAATTTCTTACAAGAGTCAGAGACGTAATGAAAAAGTACAGCAATACCGAGTGTTTTCCAAGATACCAAGAAGGATGAACATTATGTGAATCAATGTTATTTCAAATATGATATAGATAAAAATCACTGTATAAAGATAGAAATTTTAGTAATTATTTAATTACCAAAAATGTCTCTGAAAACAAAGAGTTAAGAAAATGTCATCTGATGGAATTTTAGTATTGAGTTTGTAATCTCCGTCTTTGGGTTTTTATAGATAATAATATAAGTAATAGTAATTTTTAAGTTTTATAGATAATACGATAAATAGTGATTGTTAAGTTTTTGTAAGTAATGATAAGTAGTGATTGTTACTAATGTTATATGAGTGCTTTAAAAGGATTGTCTTAAACTATTTTAAACATTTCTTGTTAATAGGTTGATCATAAAATGCGAGTTGTCTGATTTTTGTGATAAGAATTATTATTAAGGTATTAAGGTATTAAGGTGTTGTTATAGTATTTACAGTCAGTTTTCATATGTTTTATTGTCTCTTTAGGTGATTGATTACAAGATATTTTTTCAGGATCCTGTGTTTTTGATTTTTTAACTACTCATGTGTTTTCTTTATCCAATATTTTATGCAGCTGCAATTCATCTTCCTTTAAAAATTCATTGTCCAAATTTTAGTTCAAGAT
Source organism: Lonchura striata (assembly GCF_050655825.1). NCBI lineage: Eukaryota > Metazoa > Chordata > Aves > Passeriformes > Estrildidae > Lonchura > Lonchura striata. Next base: position 8,246,671 of record NC_140729.1, read on the forward strand.
TTCAGACTTCAAATTTTCAGATTTCTGAAGAAAGGGTTTGTTGTATTTAGAGAATTTTTGTCTTGAAAGAGATTTTAGACAGGTTCAATTATTTGATAGTTTGATAAAGTTTTAATAATAAGGTTTTTTACTTATAACTGTTATTTCTAGGACTTTTGTTTTATAATGTGTTAAAACATATCCTCCAATTAGAGTTTGAGCTCTGGCCAAGCTCTGGCTCTACGTGGATGGTGTGATTGACCCAGGTGTTTTCTGCATCAAAAAGTATTCAAGTCCTTTTGGCTTGACAATTTGACCATGTAGGGCAGCTGAGCCTCAAAGGGAGTTTTGGAGAGACATGATCCGGACATGTTTTATCCAAATCTCTGTTGTTTTAAGGTTTATCAGCTGCTGCAGACTCTGGGATGACAATTTGATAGTGTAGCACTTGGTAACTGTGATTTTATATGTAATATTAATTGTGTATTATCTGATTGATTTTTATTTGTTGTTAGTTTCTTTACTATATGCATTGTTTTGTTCTTGATGTTTTTTCATGTTTATTATAAAGATGTTGATATTTCCATTTCTTCATGCAAATTTTAGGAAACAGAATTGAGAGAGGACCCTCCAGTCCCTGTGGGGAGTGTTGAGTTTGTTTGTGTTTTAGCAGGTGCAGAATCTGGATAGATTTCATTGAAGAATGTTAAACTTATCAATTTCAAGAGAACACTAATCTCTCCACAAGTAAATCAGAGGATGCACAGCAAAAGTGGATTGTGCAAAGATTTGTGTTTCACCCACAGAAAATTGTAGACTTTAGGTTTTTTCATAAGTGTGTTTTTAATTATGTTATAGACTTTTTTTACTAAGTTTTAATGAGTTTTAGTAATGCCTGTGATTTTTCTGTTCATTTTACCATTGCTTTTCAATGGCAAAAGAAAAAGAGGGACAATCAATTAAATAATCAAAAGCATAACATTAAGTTTATCATAAATATAGTTTGTATTTAGAATTAAGTTTGTTCCTTTCATGTTAAACAGAACAATCAAAACCATGAGAAATATGAAGTGGGGTGCACTTCTGTAATACTAACCTCATTTTTCACCCCACGAGTTGCTTCAGTGCAAGCTCTCACACAATTAAAAATCCTAGCCTACTGGACAGAAAAATAAATTAATATTTCATCTAAAATGTTAAGTGAGCTTGCCACAAATATAGGTAGTATCTGTCATGCAGTTCTGCAAAACAGAGCAGCTGCCACTAATTTACTTCTTCTAGCCCAAGGTCATAGTTGTGAAGAATTTGAAAGAATGTGCTGTATGAACTTATCTGATCACGCTACATCTATCCATAAGCAAATACGAAAATTGACCGAGCTAACTCAACAGTTAAAGGTAGAGGATAGATTAGGTTTAAAAAGATAGCTAAAAGGATTGGGGATCGGACCATAGTTAAGAGACATTATCAAATACGGCATAATAGTTCTAAGCATAATTGTGATACTTTTGCTTGTTTTGCCCTGTGTGTTTACTTGCTTGCAAGGCTTGATGCAGCAGCTTTTGCAGAAAATGCTGAATGCACACCTTCTTGTACAAAAGGAAAACGGGAGAGATGAAGAGAGCCTGACAGAGGAATGGTTGAACGACAAGGGACATGATACTGTAAAATTAATCCAAATAGGGAGGGCTACGTGACTGCTGCAAAGTTTGCATGGCCCTGAAGAGTAGATAGTGTGCAGAAAACAGGATATTGAAACTGCTTGGTATGTAGAAGTAGATAGAGAAGAACAAAAGAGTACTAAGCTGTTCTAACTGCAAGGCCAGCTGGACAGGCATGTATCGATCATAAAGATACTTTTAAGATAATAGTACAAGTCACATAGCAACCAATCATGAGCTTGGCTTTTGCAATATGTATGAGCTAATTAACGAACATATATAAACTGTGTAATCTGTCACAATAAACTGAGACTTGATGATCATGATATCATGAGTCTTGTCTCCCGCGGCATTTTCCCTCTAACAGAACCACATTGTTGCAAAGATGAAGCATGCAATTAAAGTTCTTTCTAATAATTTGAGATGATTTAAATATATGTCAAATGAAATGCCATAGTCAAGGAACCAAAGCAGTCGAATGAATTGCCTATAAATTCCTTTGGCATGAAGCGTGTTGAGTGAAATGTTTATTTCTTCTAAGCAATAGGTCATAAGAGTGTTTAAATAAAGGTATAGTATATATAATGCACTGGAGCACAATCCATGGATTAGAGTGAAATTTCAACACTCAGTTCCTTTACTTAGAGAAGTCCACCTATGCCCAGATGGATTAATTAATTGTAGTGGTAGAAAATACAGGGTGTAAAACACAGCTGACTGTTGAGCTTAGTATATCACTATGTTGTAGAGAAACTCAAGAATCAAGAAAATTCTAAATAAGTAAATGCTAATTTGTCATGCAGTACTATGGTATTTTCAGGCAGCTAATCAAGAAAATTTGAATTGGAAGACCGTCAAACTTGTTTCATACAATAAAACTCTGAGAGACTTATCTACAAATAGAAACACAAGGAGCATCCTTTTTTGTACTCAGCAAAGAGCTGGAGTATGTTGTGCTGTTACGGAGGTTTATTTTTATAAACTACTCCAATGAATTTTATAAGCATGTAAAAGATTGTAAGTGCCCTGAAACATGTTTATTCTTGGACTGGCAATTACATACATGGATTCAGTTTTGATTTTCTTTAAAATAAAAATAAAAATATTTCTCTGGAGTAATTTGCTCTCGGTAACAAGAGTCATCTGCAAGAGAAATATCCAAACCAATTTCTGGGCAGTGGAAGTAGCTTTATTTTTTATAACATTCTTAGTACCTGTGACCAGGGTTGGTAGAGTGCCAGTCCTGCCAGCTTTAAGGAGCTGCATGTAAGTGTACCCTCGTTTCCTCAGAATCCCAGGGATGTGGACATTTCTTTGAGATGAGCTTTTAGGAAGCCCCAGAACATCTGGTGGTGTGACATCTTCCTGCATGCTCTGTTTCTGCACGTGATGTTTTCCAGTGCTTTCAAACATCCCTTCCCTTCTGTTTTTTCAGATGGTTATTTAGACCTATCTTGAGAGCTACTCTCTTCAGCCTCAGCTTTATCCAAGATACAATATGGTTATTATATAACCTAGTATTTTTTCATTTTACTTACATTTCATTACATAACCTAGTATTTTACATTGTTACTTGCACAGCAGAATAACTGCAGAACTCTGCTCGATCCAGGTTATACTGAAAACTAAAAAAAATGCTATTTTTACATGCCTGACATTTTTCTTGCATATTTGAGCTTAGGTATTATGTTTGCTCATTTCAGGAGTGCTTCTGAACCACAGTCCAGAAAGAAGAAAAATCTTCTTGGTTGAAGTTGAACATTTGTCTCTAAGAGTAAGAACAAAGCCATGCCAGTGCTTTCAGAAGACTCAGGTAATTCAGCTGCATGCTTTCAACAGAGCAGTGACTGAAATCTTGTCATACCTGTTTCACACATAAAAATAATTTAAATAGGAGTAAAATGTAATAGAATTAAGATAATTCAACTGAAGTTTCTGAGCAATTACCTACAAGAAGGAAGGTGGAATGTAAAAGGTGAAAATTAATAAAGTTTGTCAGGATCAGTTTCCTACTAACCCTAGAGCACCCAAATATACTCTGATAGACCTGAATATACTCTGATAGACTTGAATATATTCTGATAGATCTGAATATATTCTGATAGACCTGAATATATTCTGATAGGCAGAATTGGACCCCTCAGTGTAACAGTGCCTTCTACATGTGCTTACTAAAGATCAGCCCATATATCTCTGCTGCTTGCTGTGTCATTTCTTAATATTTTCTGAACAGGGGTTGATAAACATTGTAAATATCCTTCCTTTTAACTTAAAATAAGTGTCTTTGTTCGAGGCTACTTTACTAGCTTCTCCAGTATGCTGCCCAGGAGAAGTCACAGATAATAAATGATGCTTAGGATTAAAGCAGGAGTGAGTTTGAGTCTCCTGGATCAAAATCCACTCTAAGGTTCGTGGAGAGAATAGCCACAGGAATAGATTTGAATCCCCTCCACCTTTTTATATTTCCTGTTTTGTTTTGGTCCTGTGTTCCCAGACATGGTTCACCGGGAAAAATCTGGCCTTTGTCTGGCTCTGTGTGTTGCAAAATTGGGATATTTAAATATTTTTTTAGAAAACTAGCCACAAGCTTTGATTCCACCACAATGGAAATCTACACTTTATCCTTTCTTCCTCTGGTCAGGCCTGGCTTTTTATAGGTGCCTCAGAGTGGAAGGGGCAGGATAACACTTGTAAGCAAAGCTGCTGGGGAGGTAGAGCTGCTACCTGTGCAAAAAAAGGTCATTCAATCAGTTTGAGAGTCTGCTGTGGTACTAAAATTTCAAATTTGTAAGAGGGGAAACAAAGGGTTCTGGAAACAAGGAGTAATAAACATGAAGTGTTAAATGTGAAAGATAATTTCTTAAGAAATATATATTGCTTTGTTAGATTTTGCCTTAATATGATGGTGTGCTTGACACTTATGAGGGGAGTGTTGCAAAATGAGCTGTGGATAAACACGAGATAATCACAAGTCTCTGCAAATGTGATGATCATCAATGTGATACCCAAATAAATGTAGTGACTGTTAAGACTGCAGTAGAAGGTCCTGTGAGAAATGCTGTGTAGAATGTTTTTGTTCTGTCCTGAATCTAAATTTAGGGTTGCATGAAACTTTGGCCCTTTTGACATCTCAGCTAAGACCTGATTCAAATCATAAAGAGGAAATGGGATTCCTTAGGGATGTCTTCAGTGAAAGAAGTCTCAGCTACCTGATGAAGGTAAAAGTTTGTATTTATTTATGTACATTCTCCTTACAGTTTACTTTTTCTCTGTTCCCTTGATTTATCAACCATTTACTTTGCCAAACCTTTTTTTTAAGAATTCTGTACTGACCAAAGCATATGTGTGCTTAAGAACAAACACTAATAATGTTTGACAATTAATATGTTGAACCTATTAAAACCGAGATCAAGGAGTAGAATGTTGCTGGCAGAGGTTCCAAAAAGTGCAAGAGGCTCCAGGGAATGGGGAAAATATGCAGATGGGATAGAAAACCTAATATCCCATTGAGTATGGGATAGAAAACTTCATATATGGGATAGAAAACCTCACATGCCATTGAATATGGGACAGAAACCCTCACATATGGGATAGAAAACCTCACATTCCATTGCATATGGGATAGAAAACCTAACACCCAACCTATAATAAAATCCCCTAATATAACTTTAGTTGCCAAGTATTGGTTATGCAAAAGCCAGATGATGCCTCTTCACAGAGATAATCTAGTTTATGAATGTATGGGAAATTAATTCAATAGTCCAGTTTTAATTTTTTAATGTGGAGGTGGGTTTTTTTGGGGGTGTTATTTGGTGGGGGTGTTTTGTTTTAATTTTGGTTCTGAGTTTCTTTGGGGTGGGTGTGCTAGGGAAGAAGTAAAGGGTTTGGGTTTGGGTGTTTGCTTTCCAGCCTTAGCACAGGGATGTGGCTTCCTCAGAGAGGGTGGTAAGGATGCTCAGTAGGGGAACATGAGGCACTTTGCCAAAATATTCCTTATGTCTTTGACAGATGTGGAGTCAGTCTGAGTGCCAGCAGTGTCTGCAGGGGAGCTGTGGACAGTTCATCTATCACAACACTGGGGGTGGCACAAAGCTCTTCTGGTCTGCCCACTGCTCAGAAATCCTTGCTCCTGGCTGTGGAACTTCTGGCTGTGGAACTCCTCCTCAGCCTGTGTCCGGCCAATCTTCAGCCTTGAGACTTTCTAGAACGGTGTTCCCTGAGTCATGAGAGTTGAGTTTCAAGTCCCGCACCCAGGGATTCCACTGCTGGGCAGCATAAAACAGTGTTCCCAACTGCTGTCCTCAAGAGCTGTAGCCCCCTGTGACCTGTGTCCCTTCTCCCATCAGAGCTTTGTTTTGCTGGTGCCTGGCTTGGGAGTCCTTGCCTTGCACAGGAGACTGGACTGGACTACAAACACATGCTAACAGTGGTAACAGGCAACTTTATTTACACAACTAAATAAATTTCAGCATTTGTGCATGCAGAGGAGGAAGATTGGCAGGACAGAGGACGCCTTTGACCTGAGGCTGCCTTTGGACGAGCAGGCACTGCCCCAGTATGTAATGGTCATGGTCCACTGCAGCCTGCAGTGGATCCTGTTCATCCTGCTGCCCATGTCTTTTTTCTCATGAGGCCCAGCAGTATCTGGTGCACCCGAGTTAAGAATTTCACCACTATCTGGTATGGATGTGGAGCAGGCAAGAGAGGTTGCCTTGACATTGGCTCCTCAGAGGGGTTTGAGGTCGACTCTGGCTCTGGTGTGGCTGTTGCAGTTGAGTGATCAGGAGTGGGAGTACAGCAGCCTGACTCTGTTGGTGCTGACTCTGGCTGCTCCAAGGGGGCTGAGCTGAAGGTTGGCTCTGGTCTTGGAGTAGCTGTTTCAGCTGACTCAGGATATGGAGTGGGAGTAGAGCAGCCTGACTCTGTTGGTGTTGGCTCTGGCTGCTCAAAAGAGGTTGAGCTGAAGGTTGGCTCTGGTGCTGGAGTGGCTGTTTCAGCTGACTCAGGATATGGAGTGGGAGTAGAGCAGCCTGACTCTGTTGGTGTTGGCTCTGGCTGCTCAAAAGAGGTTGAGCTGAAGGTTGGCTCTGGTGCTGGAGTGGCTGTTTCAGCTGACTCTGGACATGGAGTGGGAGTAGAGCAGCCTGACTCTGTTGGTGTTGGCTCTGGCTGCTCAAAAGGGGTTGAGCTGAAGGTTGGCTCTGGTGCTGGAGTGGCTGTTTCAGCTGACTCTGGACATGGAGTGGGAGTGGAGCAGCCTGACTCTGTTGGTGTTGGCTCTGGCTGCTCAAAAGGGGTTGAGCTGAAGGTTGGCTCTGGTGCTGGAGTGGCTGTTTCAGCTGACTCTGGACATGGAGTGGGAGTAGAGCAGTTTGACTCTGTTGGTGTTGGCTCTGGCTGCTCCAAGGGGGCTGAGCTGAAGGTTGGCTCTGGTGCTGGAGTGGCTGTTTCAGCTGACTCAGGATATGGAGTGGGAGTAGAGCAGTTTGACTCTGTCAGTGTTGGCTCTGGCTGCTCAAGAGGGGTTGAGATGTAGGTTGTCTCTGGTGCTAGAGTGTCTGTTCCAGGTGGACGCATGCCCATCTGAATCAGGATCCAGTTGTAGAAGTACTGAGTGGAGGTGTAGACTCCCGGGCGTTTTGTTCTGACACAGCCTTTTCCCCAGCTGGTCACTCCAACAAGCCAAAAGTAGCCAGCATGGTTATCTTTGCACACCAGAGGCCCTCCACTGTCACCCTGCAACAGAGGAAAGAGGATTAGGGTGCTGTTGGGTGGCTGCTGTCAGCACTAGAGGCCTGTTTCTCTCTTGCAGCCCCTGCCACAGCTGTATTCATGGTACAAAAAGGCTTTGCTCAGGTGCTGGAGTCTCAAGAACCTTAGCTGGGAACAGGGTGGGTGTCTGTGAAGGCCCCCTTTTGTATCTGCACAGTGATCCTGGATGGGCAGAGCATAGATCATCCAGAATCTGGATCTGTGGGCTGCTGAGAACACTGGATGGGCTTTCTGGGCAGAGGGGCAGGCCTGGGGAACACGGTCACTTGGCAAGGAAACTCCAGCAGTGGAGGAAAAGTGGTTTGCCAGACAAAGCCCATGGTGACGGGGTACCTTCGCTGCTGGCTCCCAGCACTCATACCTGGCAGGTGTCCATGCCACCCCGTGGGTAGCCAGCACACAGGTTGTGGGTGTGGATGGCCCCAGCGTACCGACGGCTGCTGTTAACCAGCCAGATATCCAGGAGACGGACCTTGGCTTCCTGCAGGACATCACTCGGACCCTGAGCTGCAAGCACAGGAAGGAATGGGCACCCAGCAGCTCTTTGCCAGTTCCACTCCCCTGTCTGGGGGTGAACTCATTCCCTAGGGCTTGGCTTTGCCTCTGGAGCAGTTGTTGAAGCGCTGTGTCCTTTCTGTCTGCCTTTGGGGAGCAGGCCAGGCCCAGCTCTCCAGAGGCATACATCCTACAGCCTGACTTTGGTTTGTGCTGTCAGGAAGCCAAACCCATCTTGCTGGTGTGCCCAGCTCACCCTCAGGGCCCTTTTTGGGAACTCACCTTTTGCAGTGGCAGAACCCCAGCCAGCAATGTAGCAGGTTTTCAGCTCTGACACTGTGAGCGAGGCGTTGGGCACGCAGGCAAGCTGGACGTAGTCACTGCACTCCACGGGCTTGTCCAGCTCCAGCAGGGCGATGTCGTTCTGCTGGGAATCAGCCGTGTACTCCTGGTGGGCCAGGAGCCGCTTGATGTGGCGCACCTGAGTTTCAGGGCCCAGATGGGTCAGCTTGGTGGCCCCGATCAGCACACGCCACATGGTGACATTCCTGCAAGGCAGAGAGGGGTCTGAGGAAGAGCAGAGCCGTGTGCTGTTGATGCCTTAGGATTTTAGCTTTTGTATTTTTCATCCATTTGTAATCCTGCAGTTTTTTACTGTATAACTAAATTCTGCACACAGTGTGAGCTGCTGCTGCTTTCCCATTCTGGTCACAAAAATTCCTCTCCAGGCCTGGCAATCAAGGATACCTCACTGCCTCAGGCCTCGAGAGATGGAAACAAAAGTGAGTTGAGGGGAGCAAACTGGGGGTAAATGACTTCATTACCTGAAGCTGTAATTAGAAGATTAACCCTAAATATGCAAATGGACCAAATTTATAGGTGTGAAAACCTTTGACCCGTGGTCAATTTTGGGTTGTAGCACTTGGGGGGGTCTTTTGTTTTGCCTAAAATGGACCTGGAGGCCCTTCAATAAATATAATCACTTTTTATTCCTTGTCTGGCCTGTTTTTAGGTAGTCCTGAAAAGGCATCACTGTGGCAGCTCAGCACTTCCCTTCCTTCTGCTTCTCAAGGCAGAGAGGAAAGCAGGGCAATGAGGAGTGTGACTGCCCTAGCATGCCTTAGGCTCCAGGAATGCCACACTGGAGGCTGCTGGGCAGCAGTGGCACGAGCCCAGCCTTCTGAGCAGTCCCTCAGTTGGGCCCCGTAGTATTGAGGTGCTGCAGGCTGGGCAACTGTTTGTGTGGTGAGGATACCCTCATTCCCTGCTCCTCCTTACCTGGCCTGGAGGAAGCAATGGGCTGCTGTGAGGACCCACTGTGGGCTGATGAGGGACCCTCCACATGTATGGCCGGTGCCTATTTTCCTGGGGTCCTGGATGCTGACAATCCAGGGCCAGGCCCCTGGCAGGGCACCTGTGCCAGTCACAATTCGGTAGTCAGCATCTATGGAGTTGTAGTCAGAAGCCATGGGCCGGAGCCCACAGGTCCCTCTGGAAGCACAAAATCATTACTGCCCTTCTGTTCCAGTACCTGGGTGCTGGCAAGGAGGCTCCCACATGGGGTTTGGGGTATGGCAATGGGGGACAAGCACCCTCCTAGAGCCTGGGGCCATACCTGCAGTTGCCCCAGGTACCATGTGCAGGTCTGTACACAGCCAGCAGGATGAAGAGGTACAGGTACAGAAGATTCATCGCTGTCAGCAGCATCTGTCAGCTGAAAGAGACAAAAGCTTGTCTCTTCCAGTGCAGTCTCTGACGAGTGCTGCAGCAACTGCACTGTCCATGGCACCTGGGGCTGATATCACAGAGTGGGTGGTTCCAGGTTCTGGGCACAGTGTCCTCAGAGGGCAGGGAAAGGCCACAGCCTCACAGAACCACAGAATGGTTTGGGCTGGAAGGGACCTTGAAGGTTGTGAAAGGCAAAAGGGGTCCCTTGCCTCGCACATGCAAAACGACACCATGGGCAGACAAATCTGGCACAGAGGGAAAGTCACTCCAAAGGCAGTGTTTGGTCAGAGAGGGTGCTCAGAGCCACCACACGATGGAGAAAACTAGCACATCAAAGCTAGAAAGAGGACAGGAAGGAACAATGCCATGTGCAAACTACTTGGGGGGATGCTTCAAGGCACATAAGCCTTAGCTGATGGAACAAACCTGGAAACTCCTGAGTGTTGCAAGAGGAATTGCTGACCATGGCAGAGTGCGAGAAGCTGACAGGAGTTTCAATGCCATGAGGAAGCCCTTCTGAGTCTGTTTATACATTCTCCATGTCTGGAGCAGGGTGAGTACTGCAAATGCCTCAGTGCTGCCTCTTGCTTTGGAGACTGGTGCTGGAGGTCATGGCTGCAGAAAACAAGGGACTGAGATGGAGAGTGCTCATGCACTCACTTTTGTGGTTTGGGAATGGCATTCCCCAGTCTGGTGTTTCCACTGGAACACTGCAAACCACTGCTCCTCACTCCCTTCTCCCTCTCCCCTCCCTTCTCTGGTGGGCTTGAGAATAGAACTGGAAGCACAAAAGTTAAAGACTGTGGGTTGAGACAAGAACAATATAATGGAAACAGCAATGAAACAAGAAAATGAGCAGTAACCGCAACAATATTAATAATGGACTGGGACAATTCACATGCAACCATCCACCCCATAGAGCCTGGCAGTACCCAACCAGGCTGTCATGCATGTTATCCAGCGGAGATTTCTTCCCCTGTCCCTGGAAAATGTTGTGGAGTGGTTCAGAACAACCTCCACGTCCTGGCCATGCCCTGTCCTGGTTATGGCAAAAATTTACCCCATCCTGGCCAGAACCAGGACATTCACCCTCATGATCTGCCCCACAGCTTTGGAATCTGTGCCAGAGGGTCTGGCAGGGCAGGGAGGGCAGTCACCAGGGATTGGCAGACGTTGGAAACTCCTTATCCCTCTCTCTGGCCCCTGGTTTTCCTTGTTTTATGGAATGGAAGAACACATGTCCAACTCCTCCCAGTATCTCCTTCACTGGAAATCCTCCGTGCTTTGATTCCTTCTCTGACATTCTGCTGCACCTGGGGAATGCAGTGGGAAAACCCAAGGCTTTGTGTGAAGGTCACTCCCTCAGCACTTCACCTGAGGTGCACAGGAAGGCTGCCCTGGCTCTACCACACCTCATCCAGAACACCTGGAAGCTCTTCCCTCCCCATTCACACACTCCCCTGCCTTGTCCTCCTCATCCCACAGGGATGCACAGAGGGGCTACCACACTTCACGGTTTGGTAGCCCTGATACCACACTCCTGACTGGAATGGGGTGACCCTGGGGCAGTTTTGGCCTGCATCAGTTCCATGTCCTGCCTCAGCACACCCAGGTTCTCTGTTGGCGTCTGTGCTCATCTCTGCAGCTTTGCTGTCCTGCACCAGGAGTTTGCTGAATAAAATCATCCTCTAGAAAGGACATGTGACACAAGCCCAGGAGTAAGCAGCACCATGGGAGAGTTCAGCAAGGTGCCCTGGGGACAGCCAGGCCAGGCAGGGGAAGGTGGGGGGACCACGGCCTCACTGAAGCAGCCACATTGTACAGCACAAAAAATAAAGCTAAATAAATGCTGGGATGAAATACAGCACTGCTGGGACTGCTCCATTTAGCAAATAACAGTTGTGGGGGAGATTTACAGATGTACTGGGTACATCTGGGAACTGGGGCTCCTGCTGGAAGTCTTCAATCTTGAAGCTCCCAGTTCCCAAAGCTGGTAAATCCTTCCCAGCAATGGCTCCTGAGGCAGGGAGAGGGGTGGAAAGCCAAGGATGGGGCAGAGATCAGAAGGAGCTGGGGAGCTCAGAGAGGTCTTCAAGGGGAAGAGGATTTGTCTGAAAGGCCCTCACTTTTCTGGTCATCTTGGCAACTCTGGCAGGTTTAACAGGAGGTTTGTCTGGAAACAAGACAGGGACATATTGGCATGATGGGTGCTGGCATATTCCAGTCTTAGGCTTTGCAGAGAGAGATTTGCTGTTTCCCCATAGGCCACAGAGGATTTTAATATGAGGTGAACTCCCCAAGCTTGCATCCACCCTGTTCCATGGCCTCTGGCTCTGAGAAATGCTCTCCTGTGCACCCTGCTTCATTCCCTCAGATCAATGGCTGATGTGCCAGCAGCTCCTGCTCCAGAAGGGCAGCACATGATGAAGGTGCCACCCCTGCAGCTGAAAAGAAGGTTCCTTTTGCCATGGCATTCCAGGAGGTCATAAGACACATCATCAATGGAGTCTGAAAAAAAGAAAAATTAGAAGTTGAGGCAGCTGCATTTACCAGTGTGGGCAGTCCAGAGAGAACTGCCTGGACCTGACCCAGTTTGTGGATCAGAGCCAGAAATAGGTTCCCTTAGCTAGAAATGAGACCTCTCTACCCAGAGAGCCAGCTGCTTGCCATTCCATTGCTCCCTGGCCACAAGCAGCACTTCATCCATGAGCTCTCACCCCACAGAGCCCCTAGGTAACCCTGAAAAGACTCCTTCAGTATCAGGGGCTGCAAGAGACCTCTAGATGAGCAGCTAGAGGATTAGGTGAGGAGAAGAACTGAAATAAAATGCGTGTTTTTCCCTGGATTTGTGGAAGACAACAAGAAAGAAATACAGGACCCCAAAAAACAAACCCACTCGATGGGAGAGGCAGGTGAGCACCTCTGGTTCAGGAATTACAGAATGCACTCAACTGCAGCTTGCAGACAAGGATCCTGGCACGTTCCAGCAGCCAGCACTGCCACCTGATCCCAGCATCCCTCTGCCCCATGGATTTACACAGGACCCCAAAGCCCCAGTGGTCAGTGAAAGGAAAACATCCAACTGTCCACACTTGGCAACCTACTCCTGGGTTCTGCAGCCTGTGGAGAAAGACAAATTCCCTCACTAGAAAACTAAGCAGGTTTGAGCTGGGCTTTCTCAAAGCACACTAAAGGCAGAGGTGGGCTTCTCCGTGCTGTTTGGGAAGTGGCACATGAACCACACGGGAATCAGAGAGAGATTATCAACTCCAGAGGCACTGCTGAGCGCAGCCTCTCCTGACTCCAGCTGGGCTCCAGCCCCGAGGTGACCTGTGCCTCCAAACAGAGGGGCCAGAGTGACCTGCACTGACCAGGCCGGCCACAGCTCCGTGTCACACTGACCACTGCAGCGTCCAGCCAGTCCCTCCAGAGGCTCTTCCAATCTCCACCTCCACCTTACAGGGGCATGGAACGCCGCTGATCACACCCGCTGCTCCCTGACCTGCAGCCAGAGGAAGATTTCCTCATTTGCTGCTGTGGCCAGTGGCACCTCTCTGTAGCAGGTTTTGCGTCCTGCTCGGTGCCCCAGTGCTCCAGACAGGCTGGCTCCGTGCTGCTGGGCCTCTCCCGGTCCCTCTGAGCAGGGCTGCAGCCGAGTCTTCAGAACAGCCCCAATTCCCCAAAACAGCCCCCAAAACAGCCCGGCGCTGTCTGTGTGGGGAACATCAAACCCACACCAAGGAATGGCTTTGCCCAGTGCCCCGGGATGGAGCAGCCCCGGCCTGCTCCACCAGAGCCCAGGGCGGCTCTGGGAGCCCTGAGGGCACGAGAGAAGGAAACTTCAGCGTGAGGGTCTGCAGCGGCCAGGGGAACACCAGCGCCTCCGAGCCGCCCTGCCAGACACGTACGGCCCTCCACCACCCTCGCAGTGGTGCGGGAATGTGCTCGCTGCTGAGGGCGGCCTCGCGGCTCGGCGAGCAGCTCGGGCAGGGCCGCCGCTGTCCGCTCCGTGCGGAGCGCAGCCTCCTCCGGACGCGGCCGTGAGGCGGTCTGGGCCCTCGGGTGTCGCCTCCGGCAGAATCAGCGGCTCGGTGGAGCTCACACGAAGCTCTCCCTGGGGCGGGACAGCCCTTGCCCGTGGGGTGTCGGGCGGGCCCCGGGCCGGCCGAGGGTTGCCCGGCTGAGCCCGGGGCCGCCCCTGACGTGGGGCTCTGGGGCAGAGTCCGGCCCGCGGTGCCCAGCAGGGATGCGCGGTTCTGTCTGTGCTCGGGCAGCACCAGAGTAGAGTTTTTCCCTGCTACAGTACCTACGCTACCCCGCGAAAGAGCATCGCTCAGGTTTGACAGGAGGAGAAATCTGTGTGGCCGTCAGCTATCACCTATGGCCCGGTCAGGATACTGATGGATTTTCTGACCTATTCGCTAGGGTCGTGTAAAATGTTAAACTGCAGATGCTTTCTGAAAGCAACTAGTGCTTTGAATGGTACAATCTGGATTACAGAAGCTTTATGTAGTGTTAGGCTGTGAACCACAATAGGTTTATTCTACAAGTTAATAGGGATATGCCAGATCATGTTACACTTCTGTTTTATCTTCTGTTTTGACCCTATGGCAAGCATCAGTTGGGTTTATTTAGCTCTTTATTAGCCCTTTATTTAGCTCTTAGCATTTTTCACATTTTGTGTGAAAAATGAATTAACTTTTAGGTAGATATTTTTAAAGAGGAAAAATGTATTTGTGCCTATTGATGCTGCAGTGATTTGTGGTTTTGAGACCCATCTTGCAAAATACCACATGCTGAGGCTGATTGTCATAGCTCTGAAGCCAGCCCTGGGTATGGAATGCTTTTCATTCTTTGGAGTGTTCATTCCAGGCAGTTCTGTGTAACGAGATCTTTACAGAGCATGGAAGATGCCTCTAGGGGAAGTCTCCATTTTGATTGCTGTGCCTAGACTAATTCTGATACTCCTGAGTTTGCTGTCAGGTTTTTACGATGCTGAAATGTGTGTTTTCCAGGTTCCTGTGTGGGCTATTTTTCACTAAGAATCTAGAAAATATCTTGGCTTTTCGTGGGGTTTAGTGCAAAATAGGTTTGACTGTAGGAACCACATTGTTGCAAAGATGAAGCATGCAATTAAAGTTCTTTCTAATAATTTGAGATGATTTAAATATATGTCAAATGAAATGCCATAGTCAAGGAACCAAAGCAGTCGAATGAATTGCCTATAAATTCCTTTGGCATGAAGCGTGTTGAGTGAAATGTTTATTTCTTCTAAGCAATAGGTCATAAGAGTGTTTAAATAAAGGTATAGTATATATAATGCACTGGAGCACAATCCATGGATTAGAGTGAAATTTCAACACTCAGTTCCTTTACTTAGAGAAGTCCACCTATGCCCAGATGGATTAATTAATTGTAGTGGTAGAAAATACAGGGTGTAAAACACAGCTGACTGTTGAGCTTAGTATATCACTATGTTGTAGAGAAACTCAAGAATCAAGAAAATTCTAAATAAGTAAATGCTAATTTGTCATGCAGTACTATGGTATTTTCAGGCAGCTAATCAAGAAAATTTGAATTGGAAGACCGTCAAACTTGTTTCATACAATAAAACTCTGAGAGACTTATCTACAAATAGAAACACAAGGAGCATCCTTTTTTGTACTCAGCAAAGAGCTGGAGTATGTTGTGCTGTTACGGAGGTTTATTTTTATAAACTACTCCAATGAATTTTATAAGCATGTAAAAGATTGTAAGTGCCCTGAAACATGTTTATTCTTGGACTGGCAATTACATACATGGATTCAGTTTTGATTTTCTTTAAAATAAAAATAAAAATATTTCTCTGGAGTAATTTGCTCTCGGTAACAAGAGTCATCTGCAAGAGAAATATCCAAACCAATTTCTGGGCAGTGGAAGTAGCTTTATTTTTTATAACATTCTTAGTACCTGTGACCAGGGTTGGTAGAGTGCCAGTCCTGCCAGCTTTAAGGAGCTGCATGTAAGTGTACCCTCGTTTCCTCAGAATCCCAGGGATGTGGACATTTCTTTGAGATGAGCTTTTAGGAAGCCCCAGAACATCTGGTGGTGTGACATCTTCCTGCATGCTCTGTTTCTGCACGTGATGTTTTCCAGTGCTTTCAAACATCCCTTCCCTTCTGTTTTTTCAGATGGTTATTTAGACCTATCTTGAGAGCTACTCTCTTCAGCCTCAGCTTTATCCAAGATACAATATGGTTATTATATAACCTAGTATTTTTTCATTTTACTTACATTTCATTACATAACCTAGTATTTTACATTGTTACTTGCACAGCAGAATAACTGCAGAACTCTGCTCGATCCAGGTTATACTGAAAACTAAAAAAAATGCTATTTTTACATGCCTGACATTTTTCTTGCATATTTGAGCTTAGGTATTATGTTTGCTCATTTCAGGAGTGCTTCTGAACCACAGTCCAGAAAGAAGAAAAATCTTCTTGGTTGAAGTTGAACATTTGTCTCTAAGAGTAAGAACAAAGCCATGCCAGTGCTTTCAGAAGACTCAGGTAATTCAGCTGCATGCTTTCAACAGAGCAGTGACTGAAATCTTGTCATACCTGTTTCACACATAAAAATAATTTAAATAGGAGTAAAATGTAATAGAATTAAGATAATTCAACTGAAGTTTCTGAGCAATTACCTACAAGAAGGAAGGTGGAATGTAAAAGGTGAAAATTAATAAAGTTTGTCAGGATCAGTTTCCTACTAACCCTAGAGCACCCAAATATACTCTGATAGACCTGAATATACTCTGATAGACTTGAATATATTCTGATAGATCTGAATATATTCTGATAGACCTGAATATATTCTGATAGGCAGAATTGGACCCCTCAGTGTAACAGTGCCTTCTACATGTGCTTACTAAAGATCAGCCCATATATCTCTGCTGCTTGCTGTGTCATTTCTTAATATTTTCTGAACAGGGGTTGATAAACATTGTAAATATCCTTCCTTTTAACTTAAAATAAGTGTCTTTGTTCAAGGCTACTTTACTAGCTTCTCCAGTATGCTGCCCAGGAGAAGTCACAGATAATAAATGATGCTTAGGATTAAAGCAGGAGTGAGTTTGAGTCTCCTGGATCAAAATCCACTCTAAGGTTCGTGGAGAGAATAGCCACAGGAATAGATTTGAATCCCCTCCACCTTTTTATATTTCCTGTTTTGTTTTGGTCCTGTGTTCCCAGACATGGTTCACCGGGAAAAATCTGGCCTTTGTCTGGCTCTGTGTGTTGCAAAATTGGGATATTTAAATATTTTTTTAGAAAACTAGCCACAAGCTTTGATTCCACCACAATGGAAATCTACACTTTATCCTTTCTTCCTCTGGTCAGGCCTGGCTTTTTATAGGTGCCTCAGAGTGGAAGGGGCAGGATAACACTTGTAAGCAAAGCTGCTGGGGAGGTAGAGCTGCTACCTGTGCAAAAAAAGGTCATTCAATCAGTTTGAGAGTCTGCTGTGGTACTAAAATTTCAAATTTGTAAGAGGGGAAACAAAGGGTTCTGGAAACAAGGAGTAATAAACATGAAGTGTTAAATGTGAAAGATAATTTCTTAAGAAATATATATTGCTTTGTTAGATTTTGCCTTAATATGATGGTGTGCTTGACACTTATGAGGGGAGTGTTGCAAAATGAGCTGTGGATAAACACGAGATAATCACAAGTCTCTGCAAATGTGATGATCATCAATGTGATACCCAAATAAATGTAGTGACTGTTAAGACTGCAGTAGAAGGTCCTGTGAGAAATGCTGTGTAGAATGTTTTTGTTCTGTCCTGAATCTAAATTTAGGGTTGCATGAAACTTTGGCCCTTTTGACATCTCAGCTAAGACCTGATTCAAATCATAAAGAGGAAATGGGATTCCTTAGGGATGTCTTCAGTGAAAGAAGTCTCAGCTACCTGATGAAGGTAAAAGTTTGTATTTATTTATGTACATTCTCCTTACAGTTTACTTTTTCTCTGTTCCCTTGATTTATCAACCATTTACTTTGCCAAACCTTTTTTTTAAGAATTCTGTACTGACCAAAGCATATGTGTGCTTAAGAACAAACACTAATAATGTTTGACAATTAATATGTTGAACCTATTAAAACCGAGATCAAGGAGTAGAATGTTGCTGGCAGAGGTTCCAAAAAGTGCAAGAGGCTCCAGGGAATGGGGAAAATATGCAGATGGGATAGAAAACCTAATATCCCATTGAGTATGGGATAGAAAACTTCATATATGGGATAGAAAACCTCACATGCCATTGAATATGGGACAGAAACCCTCACATATGGGATAGAAAACCTCACATTCCATTGCATATGGGATAGAAAACCTAACACCCAACCTATAATAAAATCCCCTAATATAACTTTAGTTGCCAAGTATTGGTTATGCAAAAGCCAGATGATGCCTCTTCACAGAGATAATCTAGTTTATGAATGTATGGGAAATTAATTCAATAGTCCAGTTTTAATTTTTTAATGTGGAGGTGGGTTTTTTTGGGGGTGTTATTTGGTGGGGGTGTTTTGTTTTAATTTTGGTTCTGAGTTTCTTTGGGGTGGGTGTGCTAGGGAAGAAGTAAAGGGTTTGGGTTTGGGTGTTTGCTTTCCAGCCTTAGCACAGGGATGTGGCTTCCTCAGAGAGGGTGGTAAGGATGCTCAGTAGGGGAACATGAGGCACTTTGCCAAAATATTCCTTATGTCTTTGACAGATGTGGAGTCAGTCTGAGTGCCAGCAGTGTCTGCAGGGGAGCTGTGGACAGTTCATCTATCACAACACTGGGGGTGGCACAAAGCTCTTCTGGTCTGCCCACTGCTCAGAAATCCTTGCTCCTGGCTGTGGAACTTCTGGCTGTGGAACTCCTCCTCAGCCTGTGTCCGGCCAATCTTCAGCCTTGAGACTTTCTAGAACGGTGTTCCCTGAGTCATGAGAGTTGAGTTTCAAGTCCCGCACCCAGGGATTCCACTGCTGGGCAGCATAAAACAGTGTTCCCAACTGCTGTCCTCAAGAGCTGTAGCCCCCTGTGACCTGTGTCCCTTCTCCCATCAGAGCTTTGTTTTGCTGGTGCCTGGCTTGGGAGTCCTTGCCTTGCACAGGAGACTGGACTGGACTACAAACACATGCTAACAGTGGTAACAGGCAACTTTATTTACACAACTAAATAAATTTCAGCATTTGTGCATGCAGAGGAGGAAGATTGGCAGGACAGAGGACGCCTTTGACCTGAGGCTGCCTTTGGACGAGCAGGCACTGCCCCAGTATGTAATGGTCATGGTCCACTGCAGCCTGCAGTGGATCCTGTTCATCCTGCTGCCCATGTCTTTTTTCTCATGAGGCCCAGCAGTATCTGGTGCACCCGAGTTAAGAATTTCACCACTATCTGGTATGGATGTGGAGCAGGCAAGAGAGGTTGCCTTGACATTGGCTCCTCAGAGGGGTTTGAGGTCGACTCTGGCTCTGGTGTGGCTGTTGCAGTTGAGTGATCAGGAGTGGGAGTACAGCAGCCTGACTCTGTTGGTGCTGACTCTGGCTGCTCCAAGGGGGCTGAGCTGAAGGTTGGCTCTGGTCTTGGAGTAGCTGTTTCAGCTGACTCAGGATATGGAGTGGGAGTAGAGCAGCCTGACTCTGTTGGTGTTGGCTCTGGCTGCTCAAAAGGGGTTGAGCTGAAGGTTGGCTCTGGTGCTGGAGTGGCTGTTTCAGCTGACTCTGGACATGGAGTGGGAGTGGAGCAGCCTGACTCTGTTGGTGTTGGCTCTGGCTGCTCAAAAGGGGTTGAGCTGAAGGTTGGCTCTGGTGCTGGAGTGGCTGTTTCAGCTGACTCTGGACATGGAGTGGGAGTAGAGCAGTTTGACTCTGTTGGTGTTGGCTCTGGCTGCTCAAAAGAGGTTGAGCTGAAGGTTGGCTCTGGTGCTGGAGTGGCTGTTTCAGCTGACTCTGGACATGGAGTGGGAGTGGAGCAGCCTGACTCTGTTGGTGTTGGCTCTGGCTGCTCAAAAGGGGTTGAGCTGAAGGTTGGCTCTGGTGCTGGAGTGGCTGTTTCAGCTGACTCTGGACATGGAGTGGGAGTAGAGCAGTTTGACTCTGTTGGTGCTGACTCTGGCTGCTCCAAGGGGGCTGAGCTGAAGGTTGGCTCTGGTCTTGGAGTAGCTGTTTCAGCTGACTCTGGACATGGAGTGGGAGTAGAGCAGCCTGACTCTGTTGGTGCTGACTCTGGCTGCTCCAAGGGGGCTGAGCTGAAGGTTGGCTCTGGTCTTGGAGTAGCTGTTTCAGCTGACTCAGGATATGGAGTGGTAGTAGAGCAGTTTGACTCTGTCAGTGTTGGCTCTGGCTGCTCAAGAGGGGTTGAGATGTAGGTTGTCTCTGGTGCTAGAGTGTCTGTTCCAGGTGGACGCATGCCCATCTGAATCAGGATCCAGTTGTAGAAGTACTGAGTGGAGGTGTAGACTCCCGGGCGTTTTGTTCTGACACAGCCTTTTCCCCAGCTGGTCACTCCAACAAGCCAAAAGTAGCCAGCATGGTTATCTTTGCACACCAGAGGCCCTCCACTGTCACCCTGCAACAGAGGAAAGAGGATTAGGGTGCTGTTGGGTGGCTGCTGTCAGCACTAGAGGCCTGTTTCTCTCTTGCAGCCCCTGCCACAGCTGTATTCATGGTACAAAAAGGCTTTGCTCAGGTGCTGGAGTCTCAAGAACCTTAGCTGGGAACAGGGTGGGTGTCTGTGAAGGCCCCCTTTTGTATCTGCACAGTGATCCTGGATGGGCAGAGCATAGATCATCCAGAATCTGGATCTGTGGGCTGCTGAGAACACTGGATGGGCTTTCTGGGCAGAGGGGCAGGCCTGGGGAACACGGTCACTTGGCAAGGAAACTCCAGCAGTGGAGGAAAAGTGGTTTGCCAGACAAAGCCCATGGTGACGGGGTACCTTCGCTGCTGGCTCCCAGCACTCATACCTGGCAGGTGTCCATGCCACCCCGTGGGTAGCCAGCACACAGGTTGTGGGTGTGGATGGCCCCAGCGTACCGACGGCTGCTGTTAACCAGCCGGATATCCAGGAGACGGACCTTGGCTTCCTGCAGGACATCACTCGGACCCTGAGCTGCAAGCACAGGAAGGAATGGGCACCCAGCAGCTCTTTGCCAGTTCCACTCCCCTGTCTGGGGGTGAACTCATTCCCTAGGGCTTGGCTTTGCCTCTGGAGCAGTTGTTGAAGCGCTGTGTCCTTTCTGTCTGCCTTTGGGGAGCAGGCCAGGCCCAGCTCTCCAGAGGCATACATCCTACAGCCTGACTTTGGTTTGTGCTGTCAGGAAGCCAAACCCATCTTGCTGGTGTGCCCAGCTCACCCTCAGGGCCCTTTTTGGGAACTCACCTTTTGCAGTGGCAGAACCCCAGCCAGCAATGTAGCAGGTTTTCAGCTCTGACACTGTGAGCGAGGCGTTGGGCACGCAGGCAAGCTGGACGTAGTCACTGCACTCCACGGGCTTGTCCAGCTCCAGCAGGGCGATGTCGTTCTGCTGGGAATCAGCCGTGTACTCCTGGTGGGCCAGGAGCCGCTTGATGTGGCGCACCTGAGTTTCAGGGCCCAGATGGGTCAGCTTGGTGGCCCCGATCAGCACACGCCACATGGTGACATTCCTGCAAGGCAGAGAGGGGTCTGAGGAAGAGCAGAGCCGTGTGCTGTTGATGCCTTAGGATTTTAGCTTTTGTATTTTTCATCCATTTGTAATCCTGCAGTTTTTTACTGTATAACTAAATTCTGCACACAGTGTGAGCTGCTGCTGCTTTCCCATTCTGGTCACAAAAATTCCTCTCCAGGCCTGGCAATCAAGGATACCTCACTGCCTCAGGCCTCGAGAGATGGAAACAAAAGTGAGTTGAGGGGAGCAAACTGGGGGTAAATGACTTCATTACCTGAAGCTGTAATTAGAAGATTAACCCTAAATATGCAAATGGACCAAATTTATAGGTGTGAAAACCTTTGACCCGTGGTCAATTTTGGGTTGTAGCACTTGGGGGGGTCTTTTGTTTTGCCTAAAATGGACCTGGAGGCCCTTCAATAAATATAATCACTTTTTATTCCTTGTCTGGCCTGTTTTTAGGTAGTCCTGAAAAGGCATCACTGTGGCAGCTCAGCACTTCCCTTCCTTCTGCTTCTCAAGGCAGAGAGGAAAGCAGGGCAATGAGGAGTGTGACTGCCCTAGCATGCCTTAGGCTCCAGGAATGCCACACTGGAGGCTGCTGGGCAGCAGTGGCACGAGCCCAGCCTTCTGAGCAGTCCCTCAGTTGGGCCCCGTAGTATTGAGGTGCTGCAGGCTGGGCAACTGTTTGTGTGGTGAGGATACCCTCATTCCCTGCTCCTCCTTACCTGGCCTGGAGGAAGCAATGGGCTGCTGTGAGGACCCACTGTGGGCTGATGAGGGACCCTCCACATGTATGGCCGGTGCCTATTTTCCTGGGGTCCTGGATGCTGACAATCCAGGGCCAGGCCCCTGGCAGGGCACCTGTGCCAGTCACAATTCGGTAGTCAGCATCTATGGAGTTGTAGTCAGAAGCCATGGGCCGGAGCCCACAGGTCCCTCTGGAAGCACAAAATCATTACTGCCCTTCTGTTCCAGTACCTGGGTGCTGGCAAGGAGGCTCCCACATGGGGTTTGGGGTGTGGCAATGGGGGACAAGCACCCTCCTAGAGCCTGGGGCCATACCTGCAGTTGCCCCAGGTACCATGTGCAGGTCTGTACACAGCCAGCAGGATGAAGAGGTACAGGTACAGAAGATTCATCGCTGTCAGCAGCATCTGTCAGCTGAAAGAGACAAAAGCTTGTCTCTTCCAGTGCAGTCTCTGACGAGTGCTGCAGCAACTGCACTGTCCATGGCACCTGGGGCTGATGTCACAGAGTGGGTGGTTCCAGGTTCTGGGCACAGTGTCCTCAGAGGGCAGGGAAAGGCCACAGCCTCACAGAACCACAGAATGGTTTGGGCTGGAAGGGACCTTGAAGGTTGTGAAAGGCAAAAGGGGTCCCTTGCCTCGCACATGCAAAACGACACCATGGGCAGACAAATCTGGCACAGAGGGAAAGTCACTCCAAAGGCAGTGTTTGGTCAGAGAGGGTGCTCAGAGCCACCACACGATGGAGAAAACTAGCACATCAAAGCTAGAAAGAGGACAGGAAGGAACAATGCCATGTGCAAACTACTTGGGGGGATGCTTCAAGGCACATAAGCCTTAGCTGATGGAACAAACCTGGAAACTCCTGAGTGTTGCAAGAGGAATTGCTGACCATGGCAGAGTGCGAGAAGCTGACAGGAGTTTCAATGCCATGAGGAAGCCCTTCTGAGTCTGTTTATACATTCTCCATGTCTGGAGCAGGGTGAGTACTGCAAATGCCTCAGTGCTGCCTCTTGCTTTGGAGACTGGTGCTGGAGGTCATGGCTGCAGAAAACAAGGGACTGAGATGGAGAGTGCTCATGCACTCACTTTTGTGGTTTGGGAATGGCATTCCCCAGTCTGGTGTTTCCACTGGAACACTGCAAACCACTGCTCCTCACTCCCTTCTCCCTCTCCCCTCCCTTCTCTGGTGGGCTTGAGAATAGAACTGGAAGCACAAAAGTTAAAGACTGTGGGTTGAGACAAGAACAATATAATGGAAACAGCAATGAAACAAGAAAATGAGCAGTAACCGCAACAATATTAATAATGGACTGGGACAATTCACATGCAACCATCCACCCCATAGAGCCTGGCAGTACCCAACCAGGCTGTCATGCATGTTATCCAGCGGAGATTTCTTCCCCTGTCCCTGGAAAATGTTGTGGAGTGGTTCAGAACAACCTCCACGTCCTGGCCATGCCCTGTCCTGGTTATGGCAAAAATTTACCCCATCCTGGCCAGAACCAGGACATTCACCCTCATGATCTGCCCCACAGCTTTGGAATCTGTGCCAGAGGGTCTGGCAGGGCAGGGAGGGCAGTCACCAGGGATTGGCAGACGTTGGAAACTCCTTATCCCTCTCTCTGGCCCCTGGTTTTCCTTGTTTTATGGAATGGAAGAACACATGTCCAACTCCTCCCAGTATCTCCTTCACTGGAAATCCTCCGTGCTTTGATTCCTTCTCTGACATTCTGCTGCACCTGGGGAATGCAGTGGGAAAACCCAAGGCTTTGTGTGAAGGTCACTCCCTCAGCACTTCACCTGAGGTGCACAGGAAGGCTGCCCTGGCTCTACCACACCTCATCCAGAACACCTGGAAGCTCTTCCCTCCCCATTCACACACTCCCCTGCCTTGTCCTCCTCATCCCACAGGGATGCACAGAGGGGCTACCACACTTCACGGTTTGGTAGCCCTGATACCACACTCCTGACTGGAATGGGGTGACCCTGGGGCAGTTTTGGCCTGCATCAGTTCCATGTCCTGCCTCAGCACACCCAGGTTCTCTGTTGGCGTCTGTGCTCATCTCTGCAGCTTTGCTGTCCTGCACCAGGAGTTTGCTGAATAAAATCATCCTCTAGAAAGGACATGTGACACAAGCCCAGGAGTAAGCAGCACCATGGGAGAGTTCAGCAAGGTGCCCTGGGGACAGCCAGGCCAGGCAGGGGAAGGTGGGGGGACCCGGCCTCACTGAAGCAGCCACATTGTACAGCACAAAAAATAAAGCTAAATAAATGCTGGGATGAAATACAGCACTGCTGGGACTGCTCCATTTAGCAAATAACAGTTGTGGGGGAGATTTACAGATGTACTGGGTACATCTGGGAACTGGGGCTCCTGCTGGAAGTCTTCAATCTTGAAGCTCCCAGTTCCCAAAGCTGGTAAATCCTTCCCAGCAATGGCTCCTGAGGCAGGGAGAGGGGTGGAAAGCCAAGGATGGGGCAGAGATCAGAAGGAGCTGGGGAGCTCAGAGAGGTCTTCAAGGGGAAGAGGATTTGTCTGAAAGGCCCTCACTTTTCTGGTCATCTTGGCAACTCTGGCAGGTTTAACAGGAGGTTTGTCTGGAAACAAGACAGGGACATATTGGCATGATAGGTGCTGGCATATTCCAGTCTTAGGCTTTGCAGAGAGAGATTTGCTGTTTCCCCATAGGCCACAGAGGATTTTAATATGAGGTGAACTCCCCAAGCTTGCATCCACCCTGTTCCATGGCCTCTGGCTCTGAGAAATGCTCTCCTGTGCACCCTGCTTCATTCCCTCAGATCAATGGCTGATGTGCCAGCAGCTCCTGCTCCAGAAGGGCAGCACATGATGAAGGTGCCACCCCTGCAGCTGAAAAGAAGGTTCCTTTTGCCATGGCATTCCAGGAGGTCATAAGACACATCATCAATGGAGTCTGAAAAAAAGAAAAATTAGAAGTTGAGGCAGCTGCATTTACCAGTGTGGGCAGTCCAGAGAGAACTGCCTGGACCTGACCCAGTTTGTGGATCAGAGCCAGAAATAGGTTCCCTTAGCTAGAAATGAGACCTCTCTACCCAGAGAGCCAGCTGCTTGCCATTCCATTGCTCCCTGGCCACAAGCAGCACTTCATCCATGAGCTCTCACCCCACAGAGCCCCTAGGTAACCCTGAAAAGACTCCTTCAGTATCAGGGGCTGCAAGAGACCTCTAGATGAGCAGCTAGAGGATTAGGTGAGGAGAAGAACTGAAATAAAATGCGTGTTTTTCCCTGGATTTGTGGAAGACAACAAGAAAGAAATACAGGACCCCAAAAAACAAACCCACTCGATGGGAGAGGCAGGTGAGCACCTCTGGTTCAGGAATTACAGAATGCACTCAACTGCAGCTTGCAGACAAGGATCCTGGCACGTTCCAGCAGCCAGCACTGCCACCTGATCCCAGCATCCCTCTGCCCCATGGATTTACACAGGACCCCAAAGCCCCAGTGGTCAGTGAAAGGAAAACATCCAACTGTCCACACTTGGCAACCTACTCCTGGGTTCTGCAGCCTGTGGAGAAAGACAAATTCCCTCACTAGAAAACTAAGCAGGTTTGAGCTGGGCTTTCTCAAAGCACACTAAAGGCAGAGGTGGGCTTCTCCGTGCTGTTTGGGAAGTGGCACATGAACCACACGGGAATCAGAGAGAGATTATCAACTCCAGAGGCACTGCTGAGCGCAGCCTCTCCTGACTCCAGCTGGGCTCCAGCCCCGAGGTGACCTGTGCCTCCAAACAGAGGGGCCAGAGTGACCTGCACTGACCAGGCCGGCCACAGCTCCGTGTCACACTGACCACTGCAGCGTCCAGCCAGTCCCTCCAGAGGCTCTTCCAATCTCCACCTCCACCTTACAGGGGCATGGAACGCCGCTGATCACACCCGCTGCTCCCTGACCTGCAGCCAGAGGAAGATTTCCTCATTTGCTGCTGTGGCCAGTGGCACCTCTCTGTAGCAGGTTTTGCGTCCTGCTCGGTGCCCCAGTGCTCCAGACAGGCTGGCTCCGTGCTGCTGGGCCTCTCCCGGTCCCTCTGAGCAGGGCTGCAGCCGAGTCTTCAGAACAGCCCCAATTCCCCAAAACAGCCCCCAAAACAGCCCGGCGCTGTCTGTGTGGGGAACATCAAACCCACACCAAGGAATGGCTTTGCCCAGTGCCCCGGGATGGAGCAGCCCCGGCCTGCTCCACCAGAGCCCAGGGCGGCTCTGGGAGCCCTGAGGGCACGAGAGAAGGAAACTTCAGCGTGAGGGTCTGCAGCGGCCAGGGGAACACCAGCGCCTCCGAGCCGCCCTGCCAGACACGTACGGCCCTCCACCACCCTCGCAGTGGTGCGGGAATGTGCTCGCTGCTGAGGGCGGCCTCGCGGCTCGGCGAGCAGCTCGGGCAGGGCCGCCGCTGTCCGCTCCGTGCGGAGCGCAGCCTCCTCCGGACGCGGCCGTGAGGCGGTCTGGGCCCTCGGGTGTCGCCTCCGGCAGAATCAGCGGCTCGGTGGAGCTCACACGAAGCTCTCCCTGGGGCGGGACAGCCCTTGCCCGTGGGGTGTCGGGCGGGCCCCGGGCCGGCCGAGGGTTGCCCGGCTGAGCCCGGGGCCGCCCCTGACGTGGGGCTCTGGGGCAGAGTCCGGCCCGCGGTGCCCAGCAGGGATGCGCGGTTCTGTCTGTGCTCGGGCAGCACCAGAGTAGAGTTTTTCCCTGCTACAGTACCTACGCTACCCCGCGAAAGAGCATCGCTCAGGTTTGACAGGAGGAGAAATCTGTGTGGCCGTCAGCTATCACCTATGGCCCGGTCAGGATACTGATGGATTTTCTGACCTATTCGCTAGGGTCGTGTAAAATGTTAAACTGCAGATGCTTTCTGAAAGCAACTAGTGCTTTGAATGGTACAATCTGGATTACAGAAGCTTTATGTAGTGTTAGGCTGTGAACCACAATAGGTTTATTCTACAAGTTAATAGGGATATGCCAGATCATGTTACACTTCTGTTTTATCTTCTGTTTTGACCCTATGGCAAGCATCAGTTGGGTTTATTTAGCTCTTTATTAGCCCTTTATTTAGCTCTTAGCATTTTTCACATTTTGTGTGAAAAATGAATTAACTTTTAGGTAGATATTTTTAAAGAGGAAAAATGTATTTGTGCCTATTGATGCTGCAGTGATTTGTGGTTTTGAGACCCATCTTGCAAAATACCACATGCTGAGGCTGATTGTCATAGCTCTGAAGCCAGCCCTGGGTATGGAATGCTTTTCATTCTTTGGAGTGTTCATTCCAGGCAGTTCTGTGTAACGAGATCTTTACAGAGCATGGAAGATGCCTCTAGGGGAAGTCTCCATTTTGATTGCTGTGCCTAGACTAATTCTGATACTCCTGAGTTTGCTGTCAGGTTTTTACGATGCTGAAATGTGTGTTTTCCAGGTTCCTGTGTGGGCTATTTTTCACTAAGAATCTAGAAAATATCTTGGCTTTTCGTGGGGTTTAGTGCAAAATAGGTTTGACTGTAGGAACCACATTGTTGCAAAGATGAAGCATGCAATTAAAGTTCTTTCTAATAATTTGAGATGATTTAAATATATGTCAAATGAAATGCCATAGTCAAGGAACCAAAGCAGTCGAATGAATTGCCTATAAATTCCTTTGGCATGAAGCGTGTTGAGTGAAATGTTTATTTCTTCTAAGCAATAGGTCATAAGAGTGTTTAAATAAAGGTATAGTATATATAATGCACTGGAGCACAATCCATGGATTAGAGTGAAATTTCAACACTCAGTTCCTTTACTTAGAGAAGTCCACCTATGCCCAGATGGATTAATTAATTGTAGTGGTAGAAAATACAGGGTGTAAAACACAGCTGACTGTTGAGCTTAGTATATCACTATGTTGTAGAGAAACTCAAGAATCAAGAAAATTCTAAATAAGTAAATGCTAATTTGTCATGCAGTACTATGGTATTTTCAGGCAGCTAATCAAGAAAATTTGAATTGGAAGACCGTCAAACTTGTTTCATACAATAAAACTCTGAGAGACTTATCTACAAATAGAAACACAAGGAGCATCCTTTTTTGTACTCAGCAAAGAGCTGGAGTATGTTGTGCTGTTACGGAGGTTTATTTTTATAAACTACTCCAATGAATTTTATAAGCATGTAAAAGATTGTAAGTGCCCTGAAACATGTTTATTCTTGGACTGGCAATTACATACATGGATTCAGTTTTGATTTTCTTTAAAATAAAAATAAAAATATTTCTCTGGAGTAATTTGCTCTCGGTAACAAGAGTCATCTGCAAGAGAAATATCCAAACCAATTTCTGGGCAGTGGAAGTAGCTTTATTTTTTATAACATTCTTAGTACCTGTGACCAGGGTTGGTAGAGTGCCAGTCCTGCCAGCTTTAAGGAGCTGCATGTAAGTGTACCCTCGTTTCCTCAGAATCCCAGGGATGTGGACATTTCTTTGAGATGAGCTTTTAGGAAGCCCCAGAACATCTGGTGGTGTGACATCTTCCTGCATGCTCTGTTTCTGCACGTGATGTTTTCCAGTGCTTTCAAACATCCCTTCCCTTCTGTTTTTTCAGATGGTTATTTAGACCTATCTTGAGAGCTACTCTCTTCAGCCTCAGCTTTATCCAAGATACAATATGGTTATTATATAACCTAGTATTTTTTCATTTTACTTACATTTCATTACATAACCTAGTATTTTACATTGTTACTTGCACAGCAGAATAACTGCAGAACTCTGCTCGATCCAGGTTATACTGAAAACTAAAAAAAATGCTATTTTTACATGCCTGACATTTTTCTTGCATATTTGAGCTTAGGTATTATGTTTGCTCATTTCAGGAGTGCTTCTGAACCACAGTCCAGAAAGAAGAAAAATCTTCTTGGTTGAAGTTGAACATTTGTCTCTAAGAGTAAGAACAAAGCCATGCCAGTGCTTTCAGAAGACTCAGGTAATTCAGCTGCATGCTTTCAACAGAGCAGTGACTGAAATCTTGTCATACCTGTTTCACACATAAAAATAATTTAAATAGGAGTAAAATGTAATAGAATTAAGATAATTCAACTGAAGTTTCTGAGCAATTACCTACAAGAAGGAAGGTGGAATGTAAAAGGTGAAAATTAATAAAGTTTGTCAGGATCAGTTTCCTACTAACCCTAGAGCACCCAAATATACTCTGATAGACCTGAATATACTCTGATAGACTTGAATATATTCTGATAGATCTGAATATATTCTGATAGACCTGAATATATTCTGATAGGCAGAATTGGACCCCTCAGTGTAACAGTGCCTTCTACATGTGCTTACTAAAGATCAGCCCATATATCTCTGCTGCTTGCTGTGTCATTTCTTAATATTTTCTGAACAGGGGTTGATAAACATTGTAAATATCCTTCCTTTTAACTTAAAATAAGTGTCTTTGTTCAAGGCTACTTTACTAGCTTCTCCAGTATGCTGCCCAGGAGAAGTCACAGATAATAAATGATGCTTAGGATTAAAGCAGGAGTGAGTTTGAGTCTCCTGGATCAAAATCCACTCTAAGGTTCGTGGAGAGAATAGCCACAGGAATAGATTTGAACCCCCTCCACCTTTTTATATTTCCTGTTTTGTTTTGGTCCTGTGTTCCCAGACATGGTTCACCGGGAAAAATCTGGCCTTTGTCTGGCTCTGTGTGTTGCAAAATTGGGATATTTAAATATTTTTTTAGAAAACTAGCCACAAGCTTTGATTCCACCACAATGGAAATCTACACTTTATCCTTTCTTCCTCTGGTCAGGCCTGGCTTTTTATAGGTGCCTCAGAGTGGAAGGGGCAGGATAACACTTGTAAGCAAAGCTGCTGGGGAGGTAGAGCTGCTACCTGTGCAAAAAAAGGTCATTCAATCAGTTTGAGAGTCTGCTGTGGTACTAAAATTTCAAATTTGTAAGAGGGGAAACAAAGGGTTCTGGAAACAAGGAGTAATAAACATGAAGTGTTAAATGTGAAAGATAATTTCTTAAGAAATATATATTGCTTTGTTAGATTTTGCCTTAATATGATGGTGTGCTTGACACTTATGAGGGGAGTGTTGCAAAATGAGCTGTGGATAAACACGAGATAATCACAAGTCTCTGCAAATGTGATGATCATCAATGTGATACCCAAATAAATGTAGTGACTGTTAAGACTGCAGTAGAAGGTCCTGTGAGAAATGCTGTGTAGAATGTTTTTGTTCTGTCCTGAATCTAAATTTAGGGTTGCATGAAACTTTGGCCCTTTTGACATCTCAGCTAAGACCTGATTCAAATCATAAAGAGGAAATGGGATTCCTTAGGGATGTCTTCAGTGAAAGAAGTCTCAGCTACCTGATGAAGGTAGAAGTTTGTATTTATTTATGTACATTCTCCTTACAGTTTACTTTTTCTCTGTTCCCTTGATTTATCAACCATTTACTTTGCCAAACCTTTTTTTTAAGAATTCTGTACTGACCAAAGCATATGTGTGCTTAAGAACAAACACTAATAATGTTTGACAATTAATATGTTGAACATATTAAAACCGAGATCAAGGAGTAGAATGTTGCTGGCAGAGGTTCCAAAAAGTGCAAGAGGCTCCAGGGAATGGGGAAAATATGCAGATGGGATAGAAAACCTAATATCCCATTGAGTATGGGATAGAAAACTTCATATATGGGATAGAAAACCTCACATGCCATTGAATATGGGACAGAAACCCTCACATATGGGATAGAAAACCTCACATTCCATTGCATATGGGATAGAAAACCTAACACCCAACCTATAATAAAATCCCCTAATATAACTTTAGTTGCCAAGTATTGGTTATGCAAAAGCCAGATGATGCCTCTTCACAGAGATAATCTAGTTTATGAATGTATGGGAAATTAATTCAATAGTCCAGTTTTAATTTTTTAATGTGGAGGTGGGTTTTTTTGGGGGTGTTATTTGGTGGGGGTGTTTTGTTTTAATTTTGGTTCTGAGTTTCTTTGGGGTGGGTGTGCTAGGGAAGAAGTAAAGGGTTTGGGTTTGGGTGTTTGCTTTCCAGCCTTAGCACAGGGATGTGGCTTCCTCAGAGAGGGTGGTAAGGATGCTCAGTAGGGGAACATGAGGCACTTTGCCAAAATATTCCTTATGTCTTTGACAGATGTGGAGTCAGTCTGAGTGCCAGCAGTGTCTGCAGGGGAGCTGTGGACAGTTCATCTATCACAACACTGGGGGTGGCACAAAGCTCTTCTGGTCTGCCCACTGCTCAGAAATCCTTGCTCCTGGCTGTGGAACTTCTGGCTGTGGAACTCCTCCTCAGCCTGTGTCCGGCCAATCTTCAGCCTTGAGACTTTCTAGAACGGTGTTCCCTGAGTCATGAGAGTTGAGTTTCAAGTCCCGCACCCAGGGATTCCACTGCTGGGCAGCATAAAACAGTGTTCCCAACTGCTGTCCTCAAGAGCTGTAGCCCCCTGTGACCTGTGTCCCTTCTCCCATCAGAGCTTTGTTTTGCTGGTGCCTGGCTTGGGAGTCCTTGCCTTGCACAGGAGACTGGACTGGACTACAAACACATGCTAACAGTGGTAACAGGCAACTTTATTTACACAACTAAATAAATTTCAGCATTTGTGCATGCAGAGGAGGAAGATTGGCAGGACAGAGGACGCCTTTGACCTGAGGCTGCCTTTGGACGAGCAGGCACTGCCCCAGTATGTAATGGTCATGGTCCACTGCAGCCTGCAGTGGATCCTGTTCATCCTGCTGCCCATGTCTTTTTTCTCATGAGGCCCAGCAGTATCTGGTGCACCCGAGTTAAGAATTTCACCACTATCTGGTATGGATGTGGAGCAGGCAAGAGAGGTTGCATTGACATTGGCTCCTCAGAGGGGTTTGAGGTCGACTCTGGCTCTGGTGTGGCTGTTGCAGTTGAGTGATCAGGAGTGGGAGTACAGCAGCCTGACTCTGTTGGTGCTGACTCTGGCTGCTCCAAGGGGGCTGAGCTGAAGGTTGGCACTGGTCTTGCAGTAGCTGTTTCAGCTGACTCAGGATATGGAGTGGGAGTAGAGCAGCCTGACTCTGTTGGTGTTGGCTCTGGCTGCTCAAAAGAGGTTGAGCTGAAGGTTGGCTCTGGTGCTGGAGTAGCTGTTTCAGCTGACTCTGGACATGGAGTGGGAGTAGAGCAGCCTGACTCTGTTGGTGTTGGCTCTGGCTGCTCAAAAGGGGTTGAGCTGAAGGTTGGCTCTGGTGCTGGAGTGGCTGTTTCAGCTGACTCTGGACATGGAGTGGGAGTAGAGCAGCCTGACTCTGTTGGTGTTGGCTCTGGCTGCTCAAAAGAGGTTGAGATGTAGGTTGTCTCTGGTGCTAGAGTGTCTGTTCCAGGTGGACGCATGCCCATCTGAATCAGGATCCAGTTGTGGAAGTACTGAGTGGAGGTGTAGACTCCCGGGCGTTTTGTTCTGACACAGCCTTTTCCCCAGCTGGTCACTCCAACAAGCCAAAAGTAGCCAGCATGGTTATCTTTGCACACCAGAGGCCCTCCACTGTCACCCTGCAACAGAGGAAAGAGGATTAGGGTGCTGTTGGGTGGCTGCTGTCAGCACTAGAGGCCTGTTTCTCTCTTGCAGCCCCTGCCACAGCTGTATTCATGGTACAAAAAGGCTTTGCTCAGGTGCTGGAGTCTCAAGAACCTTAGCTGGGAACAGGGTGGGTGTCTGTGAAGGCCCCCTTTTGTATCTGCACAGTGATCCTGGATGGGCAGAGCATAGATCATCCAGAATCTGGATCTGTGGGCTGCTGAGAACACTGGATGGGCTTTCTGGGCAGAGGGGCAGGCCTGGGGAACACGGTCACTTGGCAAGGAAACTCCAGCAGTGGAGGAAAAGTGGTTTGCCAGACAAAGCCCATGGTGACGGGGTACCTTCGCTGCTGGCTCCCAGCACTCATACCTGGCAGGTGTCCATGCCACCCCGTGGGTAGCCAGCACACAGGTTGTGGGTGTGGATGGCCCCAGCGTACCGACGGCTGCTGTTAACCAGCCGGATATCCAGGAGACGGACCTTGGCTTCCTGCAGGACATCACTCGGACCCTGAGCTGCAAGCACAGGAAGGAATGGGCACCCAGCAGCTCTTTGCCAGTTCCACTCCCCTGTCTGGGGGTGAACTCATTCCCTAGGGCTTGGCTTTGCCTCTGGAGCAGTTGTTGAAGCGCTGTGTCCTTTCTGTCTGCCTTTGGGGAGCAGGCCAGGCCCAGCTCTCCAGAGGCATACATCCTACAGCCTGACTTTGGTTTGTGCTGTCAGGAAGCCAAACCCATCTTGCTGGTGTGCCCAGCTCACCCTCAGGGCCCTTTTTGGGAACTCACCTTTTGCAGTGGCAGAACCCCAGCCAGCAATGTAGCAGGTTTTCAGCTCTGACACTGTGAGCGAGGCGTTGGGCACGCAGGCAAGCTGGACGTAGTCACTGCACTCCACGGGCTTGTCCAGCTCCAGCAGGGCGATGTCGTTCTGCTGGGAATCAGCCGTGTACTCCTGGTGGGCCAGGAGCCGCTTGATGTGGCGCACCTGAGTTTCAGGGCCCAGATGGGTCAGCTTGGTGGCCCCGATCAGCACACGCCACATGGTGACATTCCTGCAAGGCAGAGAGGGGTCTGAGGAAGAGCAGAGCCGTGTGCTGTTGATGCCTTAGGATTTTAGCTTTTGTATTTTTCATCCATTTGTAATCCTGCAGTTTTTTACTGTATAACTAAATTCTGCACACAGTGTGAGCTGCTGCTGCTTTCCCATTCTGGTCACAAAAATTCCTCTCCAGGCCTGGCAATCAAGGATACCTCACTGCCTCAGGCCTCGAGAGATGGAAACAAAAGTGAGTTGAGGGGAGCAAACTGGGGGTAAATGACTTCATTACCTGAAGCTGTAATTAGAAGATTAACCCTAAATATGCAAATGGACCAAATTTATAGGTGTGAAAACCTTTGACCCGTGGTCAATTTTGGGTTGTAGCACTTGGGGGGGTCTTTTGTTTTGCCTAAAATGGACCTGGAGGCCCTTCAATAAATATAATCACTTTTTATTCCTTGTCTGGCCTGTTTTTAGGTAGTCCTGAAAAGGCATCACTGTGGCAGCTCAGCACTTCCCTTCCTTCTGCTTCTCAAGGCAGAGAGGAAAGCAGGGCAATGAGGAGTGTGACTGCCCTAGCATGCCTTAGGCTCCAGGAATGCCACACTGGAGGCTGCTGGGCAGCAGTGGCACGAGCCCAGCCTTCTGAGCAGTCCCTCAGTTGGGCCCCGTAGTATTGAGGTGCTGCAGGCTGGGCAACTGTTTGTGTGGTGAGGATACCCTCATTCCCTGCTCCTCCTTACCTGGCCTGGAGGAAGCAATGGGCTGCTGTGAGGACCCACTGTGGGCTGATGAGGGACCCTCCACATGTATGGCCGGTGCCTATTTTCCTGGGGTCCTGGATGCTGACAATCCAGGGCCAGGCCCCTGGCAGGGCACCTGTGCCAGTCACAATTCGGTAGTCAGCATCTATGGAGTTGTAGTCAGAAGCCATGGGCCGGAGCCCACAGGTCCCTCTGGAAGCACAAAATCATTACTGCCCTTCTGTTCCAGTACCTGGGTGCTGGCAAGGAGGCTCCCACATGGGGTTTGGGGTGTGGCAATGGGGGACAAGCACCCTCCTAGAGCCTGGGGCCATACCTGCAGTTGCCCCAGGTACCATGTGCAGGTCTGTACACAGCCAGCAGGATGAAGAGGTACAGGTACAGAAGATTCATCGCTGTCAGCAGCATCTGTCAGCTGAAAGAGACAAAAGCTTGTCTCTTCCAGTGCAGTCTCTGACGAGTGCTGCAGCAACTGCACTGTCCATGGCACCTGGGGCTGATGTCACAGAGTGGGTGGTTCCAGGTTCTGGGCACAGTGTCCTCAGAGGGCAGGGAAAGGCCACAGCCTCACAGAACCACAGAATGGTTTGGGCTGGAAGGGACCTTGAAGGTTGTGAAAGGCAAAAGGGGTCCCTTGCCTCGCACATGCAAAACGACACCATGGGCAGACAAATCTGGCACAGAGGGAAAGTCACTCCAAAGGCAGTGTTTGGTCAGAGAGGGTGCTCAGAGCCACCACACGATGGAGAAAACTAGCACATCAAAGCTAGAAAGAGGACAGGAAGGAACAATGCCATGTGCAAACTACTTGGGGGGATGCTTCAAGGCACATAAGCCTTAGCTGATGGAACAAACCTGGAAACTCCTGAGTGTTGCAAGAGGAATTGCTGACCATGGCAGAGTGCGAGAAGCTGACAGGAGTTTCAATGCCATGAGGAAGCCCTTCTGAGTCTGTTTATACATTCTCCATGTCTGGAGCAGGGTGAGTACTGCAAATGCCTCAGTGCTGCCTCTTGCTTTGGAGACTGGTGCTGGAGGTCATGGCTGCAGAAAACAAGGGACTGAGATGGAGAGTGCTCATGCACTCACTTTTGTGGTTTGGGAATGGCATTCCCCAGTCTGGTGTTTCCACTGGAACACTGCAAACCACTGCTCCTCACTCCCTTCTCCCTCTCCCCTCCCTTCTCTGGTGGGCTTGAGAATAGAACTGGAAGCACAAAAGTTAAAGACTGTGGGTTGAGACAAGAACAATATAATGGAAACAGCAATGAAACAAGAAAATGAGCAGTAACCGCAACAATATTAATAATGGACTGGGACAATTCACATGCAACCATCCACCCCATAGAGCCTGGCAGTACCCAACCAGGCTGTCATGCATGTTATCCAGCGGAGATTTCTTCCCCTGTCCCTGGAAAATGTTGTGGAGTGGTTCAGAACAACCTCCACGTCCTGGCCATGCCCTGTCCTGGTTATGGCAAAAATTTACCCCATCCTGGCCAGAACCAGGACATTCACCCTCATGATCTGCCCCACAGCTTTGGAATCTGTGCCAGAGGGTCTGGCAGGGCAGGGAGGGCAGTCACCAGGGATTGGCAGACGTTGGAAACTCCTTATCCCTCTCTCTGGCCCCTGGTTTTCCTTGTTTTATGGAATGGAAGAACACATGTCCAACTCCTCCCAGTATCTCCTTCACTGGAAATCCTCCGTGCTTTGATTCCTTCTCTGACATTCTGCTGCACCTGGGGAATGCAGTGGGAAAACCCAAGGCTTTGTGTGAAGGTCACTCCCTCAGCACTTCACCTGAGGTGCACAGGAAGGCTGCCCTGGCTCTACCACACCTCATCCAGAACACCTGGAAGCTCTTCCCTCCCCATTCACACACTCCCCTGCCTTGTCCTCCTCATCCCACAGGGATGCACAGAGGGGCTACCACACTTCACGGTTTGGTAGCCCTGATACCACACTCCTGACTGGAATGGGGTGACCCTGGGGCAGTTTTGGCCTGCATCAGTTCCATGTCCTGCCTCAGCACACCCAGGTTCTCTGTTGGCGTCTGTGCTCATCTCTGCAGCTTTGCTGTCCTGCACCAGGAGTTTGCTGAATAAAATCATCCTCTAGAAAGGACATGTGACACAAGCCCAGGAGTAAGCAGCACCATGGGAGAGTTCAGCAAGGTGCCCTGGGGACAGCCAGGCCAGGCAGGGGAAGGTGGGGGGACCACGGCCTCACTGAAGCAGCCACATTGTACAGCACAAAAAATAAAGCTAAATAAATGCTGGGATGAAATACAGCACTGCTGGGACTGCTCCATTTAGCAAATAACAGTTGTGGGGGAGATTTACAGATGTACTGGGTACATCTGGGAACTGGGGCTCCTGCTGGAAGTCTTCAATCTTGAAGCTCCCAGTTCCCAAAGCTGGTAAATCCTTCCCAGCAATGGCTCCTGAGGCAGGGAGAGGGGTGGAAAGCCAAGGATGGGGCAGAGATCAGAAGGAGCTGGGGAGCTCAGAGAGGTCTTCAAGGGGAAGAGGATTTGTCTGAAAGGCCCTCACTTTTCTGGTCATCTTGGCAACTCTGGCAGGTTTAACAGGAGGTTTGTCTGGAAACAAGACAGGGACATATTGGCATGATAGGTGCTGGCATATTCCAGTCTTAGGCTTTGCAGAGAGAGATTTGCTGTTTCCCCATAGGCCACAGAGGATTTTAATATGAGGTGAACTCCCCAAGCTTGCATCCACCCTGTTCCATGGCCTCTGGCTCTGAGAAATGCTCTCCTGTGCACCCTGCTTCATTCCCTCAGATCAATGGCTGATGTGCCAGCAGCTCCTGCTCCAGAAGGGCAGCACATGATGAAGGTGCCACCCCTGCAGCTGAAAAGAAGGTTCCTTTTGCCATGGCATTCCAGGAGGTCATAAGACACATCATCAATGGAGTCTGAAAAAAAGAAAAATTAGAAGTTGAGGCAGCTGCATTTACCAGTGTGGGCAGTCCAGAGAGAACTGCCTGGACCTGACCCAGTTTGTGGATCAGAGCCAGAAATAGGTTCCCTTAGCTAGAAATGAGACCTCTCTACCCAGAGAGCCAGCTGCTTGCCATTCCATTGCTCCCTGGCCACAAGCAGCACTTCATCCATGAGCTCTCACCCCACAGAGCCCCTAGGTAACCCTGAAAAGACTCCTTCAGTATCAGGGGCTGCAAGAGACCTCTAGATGAGCAGCTAGAGGATTAGGTGAGGAGAAGAACTGAAATAAAATGCGTGTTTTTCCCTGGATTTGTGGAAGACAACAAGAAAGAAATACAGGACCCCAAAAAACAAACCCACTCGATGGGAGAGGCAGGTGAGCACCTCTGGTTCAGGAATTACAGAATGCACTCAACTGCAGCTTGCAGACAAGGATCCTGGCACGTTCCAGCAGCCAGCACTGCCACCTGATCCCAGCATCCCTCTGCCCCATGGATTTACACAGGACCCCAAAGCCCCAGTGGTCAGTGAAAGGAAAACATCCAACTGTCCACACTTGGCAACCTACTCCTGGGTTCTGCAGCCTGTGGAGAAAGACAAATTCCCTCACTAGAAAACTAAGCAGGTTTGAGCTGGGCTTTCTCAAAGCACACTAAAGGCAGAAGTGGGCTTCTCCGTGCTGTTTGGGAAGTGGCACATGAACCACACGGGAATCAGAGAGAGATTATCAACTCCAGAGGCACTGCTGAGCGCAGCCTCTCCTGACTCCAGCTGGGCTCCAGCCCCGAGGTGACCTGTGCCTCCAAACAGAGGGGCCAGAGTGACCTGCACTGACCAGGCCGGCCACAGCTCCGTGTCACACTGACCACTGCAGCGTCCAGCCAGTCCCTCCAGAGGCTCTTCCAATCTCCACCTCCACCTTACAGGGGCATGGAACGCCGCTGATCACACCCGCTGCTCCCTGACCTGCAGCCAGAGGAAGATTTCCTCATTTGCTGCTGTGGCCAGTGGCACCTCTCTGTAGCAGGTTTTGCGTCCTGCTCGGTGCCCCAGTGCTCCAGACAGGCTGGCTCCGTGCTGCTGGGCCTCTCCCGGTCCCTCTGAGCAGGGCTGCAGCCGAGTCTTCAGAACAGCCCCAATTCCCCAAAACAGCCCCCAAAACAGCCCGGCGCTGTCTGTGTGGGGAACATCAAACCCACACCAAGGAATGGCTTTGCCCAGTGCCCCGGGATGGAGCAGCCCCGGCCTGCTCCACCAGAGCCCAGGGCGGCTCTGGGAGCCCTGAGGGCACGAGAGAAGGAAACTTCAGCGTGAGGGTCTGCAGCGGCCAGGGGAACACCAGCGCCTCCGAGCCGCCCTGCCAGACACGTACGGCCCTCCACCACCCTCGCAGTGGTGCGGGAATGTGCTCGCTGCTGAGGGCGGCCTCGCGGCTCGGCGAGCAGCTCGGGCAGGGCCGCCGCTGTCCGCTCCGTGCGGAGCGCAGCCTCCTCCGGACGCGGCCGTGAGGCGGTCTGGGCCCTCGGGTGTCGCCTCCGGCAGAATCAGCGGCTCGGTGGAGCTCACACGAAGCTCTCCCTGGGGCGGGACAGCCCTTGCCCGTGGGGTGTCGGGCGGGCCCCGGGCCGGCCGAGGGTTGCCC
Organism: Lonchura striata; assembly: GCF_050655825.1. Classification (NCBI taxonomy): domain Eukaryota; kingdom Metazoa; phylum Chordata; class Aves; order Passeriformes; family Estrildidae; genus Lonchura; species Lonchura striata. The sequence goes on from NC_140729.1 coordinate 8,285,715, forward strand.
GGCTGAGCCCGGGGCCGCCCCTGACGTGGGGCTCTGGGGCAGAGTCCGGCCCGCGGTGCCCAGCAGGGATGCGCGGTTCTGTCTGTGCTCGGGCAGCACCAGAGTAGAGTTTTTCCCTGCTACAGTACCTACGCTACCCCGCGAAAGAGCATCGCTCAGGTTTGACAGGAGGAGAAATCTGTGTGGCCGTCAGCTATCACCTATGGCCCGGTCAGGATACTGATGGATTTTCTGACCTATTCGCTAGGGTCGTGTAAAATGTTAAACTGCAGATGCTTTCTGAAAGCAACTAGTGCTTTGAATGGTACAATCTGGATTACAGAAGCTTTATGTAGTGTTAGGCTGTGAACCACAATAGGTTTATTCTACAAGTTAATAGGGATATGCCAGATCATGTTACACTTCTGTTTTATCTTCTGTTTTGACCCTATGGCAAGCATCAGTTGGGTTTATTTAGCTCTTTATTAGCCCTTTATTTAGCTCTTAGCATTTTTCACATTTTGTGTGAAAAATGAATTAACTTTTAGGTAGATATTTTTAAAGAGGAAAAATGTATTTGTGCCTATTGATGCTGCAGTGATTTGTGGTTTTGAGACCCATCTTGCAAAATACCACATGCTGAGGCTGATTGTCATAGCTCTGAAGCCAGCCCTGGGTATGGAATGCTTTTCATTCTTTGGAGTGTTCATTCCAGGCAGTTCTGTGTAACGAGATCTTTACAGAGCATGGAAGATGCCTCTAGGGGAAGTCTCCATTTTGATTGCTGTGCCTAGACTAATTCTGATACTCCTGAGTTTGCTGTCAGGTTTTTACGATGCTGAAATGTGTGTTTTCCAGGTTCCTGTGTGGGCTATTTTTCACTAAGAATCTAGAAAATATCTTGGCTTTTCGTGGGGTTTAGTGCAAAATAGGTTTGACTGTAGGAACCACATTGTTGCAAAGATGAAGCATGCAATTAAAGTTCTTTCTAATAATTTGAGATGATTTAAATATATGTCAAATGAAATGCCATAGTCAAGGAACCAAAGCAGTCGAATGAATTGCCTATAAATTCCTTTGGCATGAAGCGTGTTGAGTGAAATGTTTATTTCTTCTAAGCAATAGGTCATAAGAGTGTTTAAATAAAGGTATAGTATATATAATGCACTGGAGCACAATCCATGGATTAGAGTGAAATTTCAACACTCAGTTCCTTTACTTAGAGAAGTCCACCTATGCCCAGATGGATTAATTAATTGTAGTGGTAGAAAATACAGGGTGTAAAACACAGCTGACTGTTGAGCTTAGTATATCACTATGTTGTAGAGAAACTCAAGAATCAAGAAAATTCTAAATAAGTAAATGCTAATTTGTCATGCAGTACTATGGTATTTTCAGGCAGCTAATCAAGAAAATTTGAATTGGAAGACCGTCAAACTTGTTTCATACAATAAAACTCTGAGAGACTTATCTACAAATAGAAACACAAGGAGCATCCTTTTTTGTACTCAGCAAAGAGCTGGAGTATGTTGTGCTGTTACGGAGGTTTATTTTTATAAACTACTCCAATGAATTTTATAAGCATGTAAAAGATTGTAAGTGCCCTGAAACATGTTTATTCTTGGACTGGCAATTACATACATGGATTCAGTTTTGATTTTCTTTAAAATAAAAATAAAAATATTTCTCTGGAGTAATTTGCTCTCGGTAACAAGAGTCATCTGCAAGAGAAATATCCAAACCAATTTCTGGGCAGTGGAAGTAGCTTTATTTTTTATAACATTCTTAGTACCTGTGACCAGGGTTGGTAGAGTGCCAGTCCTGCCAGCTTTAAGGAGCTGCATGTAAGTGTACCCTCGTTTCCTCAGAATCCCAGGGATGTGGACATTTCTTTGAGATGAGCTTTTAGGAAGCCCCAGAACATCTGGTGGTGTGACATCTTCCTGCATGCTCTGTTTCTGCACGTGATGTTTTCCAGTGCTTTCAAACATCCCTTCCCTTCTGTTTTTTCAGATGGTTATTTAGACCTATCTTGAGAGCTACTCTCTTCAGCCTCAGCTTTATCCAAGATACAATATGGTTATTATATAACCTAGTATTTTTTCATTTTACTTACATTTCATTACATAACCTAGTATTTTACATTGTTACTTGCACAGCAGAATAACTGCAGAACTCTGCTCGATCCAGGTTATACTGAAAACTAAAAAAAATGCTATTTTTACATGCCTGACATTTTTCTTGCATATTTGAGCTTAGGTATTATGTTTGCTCATTTCAGGAGTGCTTCTGAACCACAGTCCAGAAAGAAGAAAAATCTTCTTGGTTGAAATTGAACATTTGTCTCTAAGAGTAAGAACAAAGCCATGCCAGTGCTTTCAGAAGACTCAGGTAATTCAGCTGCATGCTTTCAACAGAGCAGTGACTGAAATCTTGTCATACCTGTTTCACACATAAAAATAATTTAAATAGGAGTAAAATGTAATAGAATTAAGATAATTCAACTGAAGTTTCTGAGCAATTACCTACAAGAAGGAAGGTGGAATGTAAAAGGTGAAAATTAATAAAGTTTGTCAGGATCAGTTTCCTACTAACCCTAGAGCACCCAAATATACTCTGATAGACCTGAATATACTCTGATAGACTTGAATATATTCTGATAGATCTGAATATATTCTGATAGACCTGAATATATTCTGATAGGCAGAATTGGACCCCTCAGTGTAACAGTGCCTTCTACATGTGCTTACTAAAGATCAGCCCATATATCTCTGCTGCTTGCTGTGTCATTTCTTAATATTTTCTGAACAGGGGTTGATAAACATTGTAAATATCCTTCCTTTTAACTTAAAATAAGTGTCTTTGTTCAAGGCTACTTTACTAGCTTCTCCAGTATGCTGCCCAGGAGAAGTCACAGATAATAAATGATGCTTAGGATTAAAGCAGGAGTGAGTTTGAGTCTCCTGGATCAAAATCCACTCTAAGGTTCGTGGAGAGAATAGCCACAGGAATAGATTTGAACCCCCTCCACCTTTTTATATTTCCTGTTTTGTTTTGGTCCTGTGTTCCCAGACATGGTTCACCGGGAAAAATCTGGCCTTTGTCTGGCTCTGTGTGTTGCAAAATTGGGATATTTAAATATTTTTTTAGAAAACTAGCCACAAGCTTTGATTCCACCACAATGGAAATCTACACTTTATCCTTTCTTCCTCTGGTCAGGCCTGGCTTTTTATAGGTGCCTCAGAGTGGAAGGGGCAGGATAACACTTGTAAGCAAAGCTGCTGGGGAGGTAGAGCTGCTACCTGTGCAAAAAAAGGTCATTCAATCAGTTTGAGAGTCTGCTGTGGTACTAAAATTTCAAATTTGTAAGAGGGGAAACAAAGGGTTCTGGAAACAAGGAGTAATAAACATGAAGTGTTAAATGTGAAAGATAATTTCTTAAGAAATATATATTGCTTTGTTAGATTTTGCCTTAATATGATGGTGTGCTTGACACTTATGAGGGGAGTGTTGCAAAATGAGCTGTGGATAAACACGAGATAATCACAAGTCTCTGCAAATGTGATGATCATCAATGTGATACCCAAATAAATGTAGTGACTGTTAAGACTGCAGTAGAAGGTCCTGTGAGAAATGCTGTGTAGAATGTTTTTGTTCTGTCCTGAATCTAAATTTAGGGTTGCATGAAACTTTGGCCCTTTTGACATCTCAGCTAAGACCTGATTCAAATCATAAAGAGGAAATGGGATTCCTTAGGGATGTCTTCAGTGAAAGAAGTCTCAGCTACCTGATGAAGGTAGAAGTTTGTATTTATTTATGTACATTCTCCTTACAGTTTACTTTTTCTCTGTTCCCTTGATTTATCAACCATTTACTTTGCCAAACCTTTTTTTTAAGAATTCTGTACTGACCAAAGCATATGTGTGCTTAAGAACAAACACTAATAATGTTTGACAATTAATATGTTGAACATATTAAAACCGAGATCAAGGAGTAGAATGTTGCTGGCAGAGGTTCCAAAAAGTGCAAGAGGCTCCAGGGAATGGGGAAAATATGCAGATGGGATAGAAAACCTAATATCCCATTGAGTATGGGATAGAAAACTTCATATATGGGATAGAAAACCTCACATGCCATTGAATATGGGACAGAAACCCTCACATATGGGATAGAAAACCTCACATTCCATTGCATATGGGATAGAAAACCTAACACCCAACCTATAATAAAATCCCCTAATATAACTTTAGTTGCCAAGTATTGGTTATGCAAAAGCCAGATGATGCCTCTTCACAGAGATAATCTAGTTTATGAATGTATGGGAAATTAATTCAATAGTCCAGTTTTAATTTTTTAATGTGGAGGTGGGTTTTTTTGGGGGTGTTATTTGGTGGGGGTGTTTTGTTTTAATTTTGGTTCTGAGTTTCTTTGGGGTGGGTGTGCTAGGGAAGAAGTAAAGGGTTTGGGTTTGGGTGTTTGCTTTCCAGCCTTAGCACAGGGATGTGGCTTCCTCAGAGAGGGTGGTAAGGATGCTCAGTAGGGGAACATGAGGCACTTTGCCAAAATATTCCTTATGTCTTTGACAGATGTGGAGTCAGTCTGAGTGCCAGCAGTGTCTGCAGGGGAGCTGTGGACAGTTCATCTATCACAACACTGGGGGTGGCACAAAGCTCTTCTGGTCTGCCCACTGCTCAGAAATCCTTGCTCCTGGCTGTGGAACTTCTGGCTGTGGAACTCCTCCTCAGCCTGTGTCCGGCCAATCTTCAGCCTTGAGACTTTCTAGAACGGTGTTCCCTGAGTCATGAGAGTTGAGTTTCAAGTCCCGCACCCAGGGATTCCACTGCTGGGCAGCATAAAACAGTGTTCCCAACTGCTGTCCTCAAGAGCTGTAGCCCCCTGTGACCTGTGTCCCTTCTCCCATCAGAGCTTTGTTTTGCTGGTGCCTGGCTTGGGAGTCCTTGCCTTGCACAGGAGACTGGACTGGACTACAAACACATGCTAACAGTGGTAACAGGCAACTTTATTTACACAACTAAATAAATTTCAGCATTTGTGCATGCAGAGGAGGAAGATTGGCAGGACAGAGGACGCCTTTGACCTGAGGCTGCCTTTGGACGAGCAGGCACTGCCCCAGTATGTAATGGTCATGGTCCACTGCAGCCTGCAGTGGATCCTGTTCATCCTGCTGCCCATGTCTTTTTTCTCATGAGGCCCAGCAGTATCTGGTGCACCCGAGTTAAGAATTTCACCACTATCTGGTATGGATGTGGAGCAGGCAAGAGAGGTTGCATTGACATTGGCTCCTCAGAGGGGTTTGAGGTCGACTCTGGCTCTGGTGTGGCTGTTGCAGTTGAGTGATCAGGAGTGGGAGTACAGCAGCCTGACTCTGTTGGTGCTGACTCTGGCTGCTCCAAGGGGGCTGAGCTGAAGGTTGGCTCTGGTCTTGGAGTAGCTGTTTCAGCTGACTCAGGACATGGAGTGGGAGTAGAGCAGCCTGACTCTGTTGGTGTTGGCTCTGGCTGCTCAAAAGAGGTTGAGCTGAAGGTTGGCTCTGGTGCTGGAGTGGCTGTTTCAGCTGACTCTGGACATGGAGTGGGAGTAGAGCAGCCTGACTCTGTTGGTGTTGGCTCTGGCTGCTCAAAAGGGGTTGAGCTGAAGGTTGGCTCTGGTGCTGGAGTGGCTGTTTCAGCTGACTCTGGACATGGAGTGGGAGTAGAGTGCCGCGCTCCCCAGCCCCAAGTGCCCTCTGATGTTGCGCTCAACCCCGGCTAGCTCGGCACCTGGGGTGAGGACGGGCAATGAGGCACCTCTTGCTGCGCCCTGATGGGGTTTGAGAGGTGTCCCCGTGGGTCCTGAATCAGCAGCGGCTACCCTAAGGCGGCAAGGAAAAGCCGGAACCAGCTGGGGTAAAAGTCTTCTTTAATCTGGAGCCAACGTGGCCAACGCAAAGAAGATACACCAACAGGAAACCCCCCCAAGCTGGAACCCCGAGTGGGGTTCGGGGCAGGCAATTATAGGATTTGGGAAGGGAATGGGATTGGAAACCAGGGAGGGAAAACCAATGGGAGACGGGGAAGGGAGTGGCTCCACGGTGGGGTGATTCCGCCTGGTCCAATGGGAAGGGGACAGGGGAGTGGCCCCAGGCCCTCGTCCAATCACTCGGTGCCCTGTGGAGAAGTTTCTGGACAGAGGGGAAGGAACACCGAGTGACAGACAAGGTACCTGGGAGGGGACAGGGGGATGACTTGGCAGTTTTGGGGATGACGGACAGGTGTTGGGAAGGTGGGAAAGGGGGACCAGGCGGGAAAACAGAACAAAAGGATGTACCAATACAGCAAATAGGGGAAGACAGGAACAAACCATTGGGGAAATACAAAATTGTAAAACCGTACATAAAATAAATAAAAACGCACCACCACATCTCCCCCTTTTGTGTTTAAAAGAAAAAGAAGGAGAGGGAGGTAAACACAAGTCCTTAAACTGGGGAGACAGAGTCCTTGGCATCCTCGTCAAACCAGACATCGTTTGGGTCTTCTTTTGGCTGCTCACTGATGTTAAGTGGCTGGAGCTCACCCGGGTCGGCTACTGTAGCGTGGTTGATGTTGATGTTGTTGCTGAGGGCCTTCAGCAACAGCCGCTTGACCACCCCGAAGCCCCCGGCGAAGGCGATGAGCCCCAGCAGCAGCACGATGCCCGTCTGAATCAGGGAACGGATCCACCCAGCGAGGCCCCATCCTTCGAAGAGGGAATCCAGCCATCCTGTGGACTCCTTTTGGATGTGATGGATCATCTCCTGCATCCTTGAGATGGACGTCCGGACGTCCTCAGCCCTTGAACTCGATTTTACACAGCACACGCCAGCGAACTCCAAAGGCTGAGGAACAATCCACGAATGCAGGAGATGTGGGGCGATGGAGAGGCCCAGAAGGATGAGGTAGATTGGTGGGAACATGCTGGGTGGACCGGTGGTGGTGGATACGGCTCTGTAAAATAAACTGACACGAAAATTAATACTTAAAATTAATAGGGAGGTCCATCCTCCAAAGGAAAAGGGACTCCGTGGAGCCTAGGAAGGGGAAAGGAAGGTCATAACAAAATGGTTCGGAGTTGGGGGAAAGGGACCTCCTCCGCCTGCGGAGGGCCGCGTGCCCCACCTGAGGACTTGACGGTCTTTTGTCCGAGTTCTTAGGGACGTAGGGCCGGACGAACTTGGAAGGGACCCATCTCAGGCCTGAGGGCGTGGATACGCAAGCGTATCCCCGTCCCCAGGTGACTAAGTCATAGGGTCCCTCCTGTCGCCAGGTCTCTGGATCTTTGATGAGAACTGGCGGCCTCTCCCTGACCTTGCTCTGCTCTGATGCCCCGAAGTGTCTCACGATGGGGGGATTGAGACACTCAAATGAACAATTTAGAAAGTTCAAAGTAAACAGGGCTCTCGCCAACTGGACTTGGGGGGACTCATGCTTGGATGCTGAGAGTTGTTGTTTCAGCATCCGTTTGATGTTTTGGTGAGTCCTTTCCACCACGGCTTGACCTGAGGGGGAATAGGCGATGCCGGTCTTGTGTTCTATTCCCCATTGCTGCAGGAAGCCGGCAAATTCCCTGGAGGTATACCCGGGGGCGTTGTCGGTTTTGATCAATTTGGGGACGCCCAGCATGGAGAAGGCTTGGACTAGATGTTTCTGAACGTCCTTTGCCCTCTCCCCGGTGTGGGCAGAGGCGAAAACTGCCCCAGAGAAGGTGTCCACAGAGACATGGACGTACTTCTGCTTCCCGAAGGAAGGGACGTGAGTAACGTCCATTTGCCACACCTCACAGGATTGGAGTCCCCTGGGATTAGCCCCTGCGCTCACCGATGGCAAGGGGAGCGACTTACAGGACGGGCAAGTCGCCACAATGGCCTTGGTCTGGTCCCGGGTCAGGTGGAATTCCCGGACCAGACCAGGCGCATTCTGATGATGGAACTGGTGGCTGATCTTAGCTTGCTGGAACTTCTCCGGGAGTGGCGCCAGCTGCACGGGGGCGGCCGCAAGGGCATCGGCACGCCGATTACCTTCGGCCAAGAACCCCGGCAAGTCGGTGTGGGACCTTATGTGCATTACATAAAACGGTTGCTCTCGGTGGGAGATTAGCCTAACCAGCTTTGAGAGCAACTCATTGAGGGCCTCGTTGGGAACACCCTGCAGGATTGCATCCTGTGCCCTAGATACTACACCTGCTACATAGGCCGAATCTGTGACCAAATTGAAGGGTTCAGAGAACTTCTCAAAAGCCCTGACGACTGCGGCCAACTCAGCTAGCTGTGGGGATCCCTCCACCACAGCGACATCAGACTCCCACCGCTGAGTCTGAGGATCCCTCTAAGTCACTACGGACTTGTGGGACCCTCCGGACGCGTCAGTAAAAACTGTCAGAGCCTTTAGGGGTTTTTTGCTCTGAATCCGTGTTACTTTTAGCACGAATTGGACGTCCGAATCAAAAATTTTGTGGGCTGGTCTCAAAACAGAAATTTCGCCCGTGTAGCTATCCAGAGCAAACTGCAAGGATTCGTTTTCTCGCAGTAGGTGTTCCAACATGGCCTTGGTGAATTGGCCCGATTCCAATTTTAAAGGTATGTAAATGCACTTAAAGTCCTCACCTGCCAACTCCCGGATCCTCATCCGCGCTTTGCGGATGAGTTCCGCCACCAGTTCTTGTGGTTTGGTCAGCCTTTTGGACCGACTGTGGCTCAGGAACACCCACTCTATGATTAAGAGGGGGTCCTTTTTGCCTTGGTCCGTGCCCTTTCCCAGGGTCTCCATCCACTGAAAGATGATGCCATGGAGGTGTGGCAGTCTGCCCATGATGATGAATTTGAAGGGCAGGCCCGGATCGCACCTGTGGGCCTGCCTGGCAGACATGGCCTCCTGGACCCTCTCTAAAGCAGCTTTGGCCTCTGGGGTGAGCTCCCTGGGAGAACTAGGCTCATCCCCCCCTTTCAATAAATTGAAAAGAGGGGCTAGGTCCTCGTTGGAAATACCTAACCAGGGTCTCACCCAATTTAAAGACCCACACAGCTGCTGGACATCTGCTAGGTTCCGAATTGTATTTTTGATGGCCAATTTCTGCGGAGCAATGGTCCGCTTAGTAATTTCCAAACCCAGGTATTTCCAGGGCGGCATCTTCTGAATTTTGTCCTTGCGCAGCTCGAACCCTGCAGCAACCAACGCACTGGTTGTCAGTTCAAGCGCGTGGGTAAGCAGATCGTCATTGGGGGCACAAATTAAAATGTCATCCATGTAATGGTGGATGATCACGCCAGTTGTGGCTGCACGCACAGGGGACAACAATGAAGAAACGTACCACTGGCAAATACTTGGGCTGTTTTTCATGCCCTGAGGAAGTACTCTCCAATGGTACCTCTTCATTGGGGCTTCTCGGTTGATGGAGGGAACCGAGAAGGCAAACCGCGGCGCGTCATCAGGATGTAGGGGAATTTGGAAGAAGCAATTCTTAATATCAATTATGGCCAGATTCCAATTTTGAGGCAACATCGCCGGGGACGGCATCCCAGGTTGGGGAGAGCCCATATTTTCAATTACTGCATTGATTGCACGGAGGTCGTGAAGGAGCCGCCACTCGTCTTTGCCCGGTTTTTTGAGGACAAAGACGGGGGAATTCCAAGGAGATGTAGTTTCTTGGATATTCCCTTTGGCTAACTGCTCGTCCACGAGCTCCCGGAGCGCTTTTAATTTTTGTTTATTCAGCGGCCATTGCTCCACCCACACTGGAGTATCTGTCAGCCAATTCAGTTTCTGGGTGGGACGCTCCTCAATGGTCGCTGCCCGAAAAACCTGGGGGGTCGGTATGTCAATTGTGACCCCCCATTGGGCCATCAGGTCTCTCCCCCACAAGGGCTCCGTATAGTCTAAAACGAATGGGCGTAAATACGCCGATTGCCCATTCGGCCCCTCAATTTTGACGATGTTTTTCGATTGTTTTGCCAATTGGGTGCCTCCTACTCCTGAAATTTTTCCCGCTACGTTTTGCAACTCCCAACGCGACGGCCAATCCCGTTCGGGAATGACCGTGACGTCTGCCCCTGTGTCCAGGAGTCCATTGATGTGCTTGAACTCCTGGCCCTTCCACATGTAACAACCCAACTTCGGCCTTTCCTTCCCAATGACCTGGGCCCGGCACACCTGGTAATCCTGTTTGGCAGACTTGCGCCACAAATCTTCAGGGTGTACCGGTGGCCCAGATATCGGAATTGCTTGGGCGATGATTTGGCCCTTGGGAAGGAAAGCCGGAGGGTGGGAGCAGTGCAGCCACAAAACCACCTGGTCCGGATCCCTTGATGTTACACAGGGAGCGATGGTAATGTCTAAAGGCGTGTATTTTGTGTCCCCAAGGACGATGTACTTACTACGGATGTTCCTCCAGGTCCCTGGGTCGTCAGCGTTGACAGTGACGAAATGCCAATGATCGTCTCGCAGATGCAGAGCGTCGGTCAGGGCCAACCTATATGGGGAGAAATTAGAGGTGGTGTTAAGTATTGGCTTGGGCTGGGTTGGGTCTCGACCCAGCCAAGCAGTGGAAATGAATTCCACGTCCTCCCTCATATAGGCTGGTTCGTTCGTCCGGTGCTTGGTCATGTCCTGTAAAGAAAGGTCCTCAGGCGGGGTGCGAAAGCTGGTGTTGTCCCTCCCCTCCTCCGGTGTTAATCTCCCCACCTTATTTCTGTCTGAGCGCAGGGAGGGACTGCGCTCATAGATCAGTTTTTTGGTCTAGCCCCCAAGTTGGGGGTAGACCTCCCCTGGTGTTGCCTGTAATTTAAGAACTCCTCCCTGAGGGGACACTTGTTGACCCAGTGTCCCCCCTGCCCGCAGAGGTGGCACTTTTCCGTCTGCGGGGGTCCTCTTGGGGATGCTCCTGGCGGACGACGGTTGGCCGATGGTGTGGCCGGCGGCGTCCGGGCGGCGGCGAAGGACACCCTCCTTGATGGCGGTTGAGGGGTCCTCCGCGGATCCTCCGCAGGGACCGTGACCTTCCGAGCGCAAACCTGCAACATTGCCTGCAGGGCGGGCTCAGGTTCAAGAGGGAGGCTGAGGATCGCTTGCCGACAGGGCTCGTTTGCGTTCTGCTTTGCCACTGTGGCAAGCATCCCCTCCCTCAGGCGCTCGTCCGGAACCTGAGCCTCCATCGCCCTGTGCAGGCGGTCCACGAAGGTCACGAATGGCTCGATTGGTCCCTGCTTAATAGATAAGAAATCAATGGCCGCCCCGCGCGATCGCAAGGTGACCAGTGCCTTTTCCGCCGCTCTCGCACTGACCTGCAGTGCGCCCCGTGGGATTTTTTCCGCCTGCTTTGCCCCCTCCTTCCAATCCCCCTCCCCGCACAAGTGGTCGAGGGATATCACTGCCCCATCCCCATCCCGGGAGGTCTCTGCAGAGGCCCAGAGGTCAGGGAGAACATCCCTGATCTCCCGCTTCCATTCCGACTCCCATATCAGGAACTCACCATGTGAGATGAGACATGATATGAGCGTCCGAATGTCTGCGGGGACATATTCGGCCGCAGAAAAGGTTGCTTTCAGCAACCCCCGAAAATATTCGCTTTCGCGGCCAAACTCCCTCTGAGCCTTGCACAGCTCCTTGATGACATGCTGTGGGATGGGTGACCACTGTGCAAGGGGCCCGGCCCCCTGCCGCGGTGTGTAGACGACTGGCGCGGCAGAGAAGGCCGGAAGGGTTGGAGAGGGTTCCGGGTTCCCACGCCCCTCCCTTCCGGAACCGATAGCGTGGGAACCGGAAGTTAGAGCGTGGGAACCAGGGGGCGGGGCGGAAGGGGCGTGGCCAGGAGCGGGGGGAGTGGCAGGATGGGAACTCCCCTCCCCGGAGGCGGAGTCAGGGGGCGGGGAAAACCCCGCGTCAGCAGGGGCGTGGTCGGGATAGGGTGGAGGAGGGACATGGGCGGGGAGATCCGGGGAAGGGGCGGAACTTCAGGAGGCGGGAAGAAAGGGGTTGCGGGAGGGGGGAGCACAAGTGGCGGGAAAAGCCGCGCGGGCTCCGCCATCTTGTGCCCGGGAGACTGAGGGAGATGGGCGGCCATTTTGTGGCAGCCCAGGGAGAGTGGCCGAGGGAGAGGTTTTGGGTTCGGGGGATAACTTAACACGAACAGACCCTCTACGGGACAGGGCTGTACATTTGGGAGAAGCAGGGGAACGGGGAGAGGCAGAGACGGCGCCTGTCTCGCCTGGGGGAGAATTAGGAGCAGAGGGAGAGGAAAGAGGTTTAGGGTTGCTAAACCCACCCGCTGAACTGGGGATTTGTTTGTCAGTTGGCTGTGGCAGGTTTCCGTAGTTATTTTTAACAATATCGCGAATTTGGAGAGCCAATAAAGTGAATTTTGCGAGAGAAAGATCTGACTTACGCAGAATCTCCCTCCCGACTTGGTCCCAAAAGGGGACCTGGTACAATTTAGCTGCCGAAACGTCAGGAAAAGCCTGCGACAACCATCTGACAAATTTTTTAACTTCATTTTTCTTAATTTTCACCCCACCCACTAAAAGGATGCCCACAACTTGGGTATAGAGGCTTTTCTGGGGCACCGAGAGCTTAGCACCCATAGCTCGCTGTTAATTGGTGCCCCGCGAGGTAAGTTCTGAAAATCCCAAAAGAACGAAGAAGACTGCCGCTCCCCGCTCTGTCCCCACCCTCGACGCACTCCCGCCCGGGAAGGGAGGCAAACCCGGTGAGGGCTAGGGGAGAGCCGGACCGCCCCTACACCGTCTACACGGTGAGGGTCCACCAGGGGAGGGTAGAAACGAAAAAACAGAACTTACCAAACCGCCGCGGTGGAGACCGACGCCGCTGGTGTCTCCGGCACTACCGGCTCCGTCCCCTGGGAGCGCAGCTCTCTAAAACGGAGCGCGCTCTAACCAGGGGCAGTTGACGGCCACGAGGGGTAATTCCCGAGGTCTGGGGGACCTCAAACTCCTCTGCCACGGGGTCCTAGCTGCGATTCCAGGGCCCCACGTTGGGCGCCAACTTGCCGCGCTCCCCAGCCCCAAGTGCCCTCTGATGTTGCGCTCAACCCCGGCTAGCTCGGCACCTGGGGTGAGGACGGGCAATGAGGCACCTCTCGCTGCGCCCTGATGGGGTTTGAGAGGTGTCCCCGTGGGTCCTGAATCAGCAGCGGCTACCCTAAGGCGGCAAGGAAAAGCCGGAACCAGCTGGGGTAAAAGTCTTCTTTAATCTGGAGCCAACGTGGCCAACGCAAAGAAGATACACCAACAGGAAACCCCCCCAAGCTGGAACCCCGAGTGGGGTTCGGGGCAGGCAATTATAGGATTTGGGAAGGGAATGGGAGTGGAAACCAGGGAGGGAAAACCAATGGGAGACGGGGAAGGGAGTGGCTCCACGGTGGGGTGATTCCGCCTGGTCCAATGGGAAGGGGACAGGGGAGTGGCCCCAGGCCCTCGTCCAATCACTCGGTGCCCTGTGGAGAAGTTTCTGGACAGAGGGGAAGGAACACCGAGTGACAGACAAGGTACCTGGGAGGGGACAGGGGGATGACTTGGCAGTTTTGGGGATGACGGACAGGTGTTGGGAAGGAGGGAAAGGGGGACCAGGCGGGAAAACAGAACAAAAGGATGTACCAATACAGCAAATAGGGGAAGACAGGAACAAACCATTGGGGAAATACAAAATTGTAAAACCGTACATAAAATAAATAAAAACGCACCACCACAGTAGAGCAGCCTGACTCTGTTGGTGTTGGCTCTGGCTGCTCAAAAGAGGTTGAGCTGAAGGTTGGCTCTGGTGCTGGAGTAGCTGTTTCAGCTGACTCTGGACATGGAGTGGGAGTAGAGCAGCCTGACTCTGTTGGTGTTGGCTCTGGCTGCTCAAAAGGGGTTGAGCTGAAGGTTGGCTCTGGTGCTGGAGTGGCTGTTTCAGCTGACTCTGGACATGGAGTGGGAGTGGAGCAGCCTGACTCTGTTGGTGTTGGCTCTGGCTGCTCAAAAGGGGTTGAGCTGAAGGTTGGCTCTGGTGCTGGAGTGGCTGTTTCAGCTGACTCTGGACATGGAGTGGGAGTAGAGCAGTTTGACTCTGTTGGTGTTGGCTCTGGCTGCTCAAAAGAGGTTGAGCTGAAGGTTGGCTCTGGTGCTGGAGTGGCTGTTTCAGCTGACTCTGGACATGGAGTGGGAGTAGAGCAGCCTGACTCTGTTGGTGCTGACTCTGGCTGCTCCAAGGGGGCTGAGCTGAAGGTTGGCTCTGGTCTTGGAGTAGCTGTTTCAGCTGACTCAGGATATGGAGTGGGAGTAGAGCAGTTTGACTCTGTCAGTGTTGGCTCTGGCTGCTCAAGAGGGGTTGAGATGTAGGTTGTCTCTGGTGCTAGAGTGTCTGTTCCAGGTGGACGCATGCCCATCTGAATCAGGATCCAGTTGTAGAAGTACTGAGTGGAGGTGTAGACTCCCGGGCGTTTTGTTCTGACACAGCCTTTTCCCCAGCTGGTCACTCCAACAAGCCAAAAGTAGCCAGCATGGTTATCTTTGCACACCAGAGGCCCTCCACTGTCACCCTGCAACAGAGGAAAGAGGATTAGGGTGCTGTTGGGTGGCTGCTGTCAGCACTAGAGGCCTGTTTCTCTCTTGCAGCCCCTGCCACAGCTGTATTCATGGTACAAAAAGGCTTTGCTCAGGTGCTGGAGTCTCAAGAACCTTAGCTGGGAACAGGGTGGGTGTCTGTGAAGGCCCCCTTTTGTATCTGCACAGTGATCCTGGATGGGCAGAGCATAGATCATCCAGAATCTGGATCTGTGGGCTGCTGAGAACACTGGATGGGCTTTCTGGGCAGAGGGGCAGGCCTGGGGAACACGGTCACTTGGCAAGGAAACTCCAGCAGTGGAGGAAAAGTGGTTTGCCAGACAAAGCCCATGGTGACGGGGTACCTTCGCTGCTGGCTCCCAGCACTCATACCTGGCAGGTGTCCATGCCACCCCGTGGGTAGCCAGCACACAGGTTGTGGGTGTGGATGGCCCCAGCGTACCGACGGCTGCTGTTAACCAGCCGGATATCCAGGAGACGGACCTTGGCTTCCTGCAGGACATCACTCGGACCCTGAGCTGCAAGCACAGGAAGGAATGGGCACCCAGCAGCTCTTTGCCAGTTCCACTCCCCTGTCTGGGGGTGAACTCATTCCCTAGGGCTTGGCTTTGCCTCTGGAGCAGTTGTTGAAGCGCTGTGTCCTTTCTGTCTGCCTTTGGGGAGCAGGCCAGGCCCAGCTCTCCAGAGGCATACATCCTACAGCCTGACTTTGGTTTGTGCTGTCAGGAAGCCAAACCCATCTTGCTGGTGTGCCCAGCTCACCCTCAGGGCCCTTTTTGGGAACTCACCTTTTGCAGTGGCAGAACCCCAGCCAGCAATGTAGCAGGTTTTCAGCTCTGACACTGTGAGCGAGGCGTTGGGCACGCAGGCAAGCTGGACGTAGTCACTGCACTCCACGGGCTTGTCCAGCTCCAGCAGGGCGATGTCGTTCTGCTGGGAATCAGCCGTGTACTCCTGGTGGGCCAGGAGCCGCTTGATGTGGCGCACCTGAGTTTCAGGGCCCAGATGGGTCAGCTTGGTGGCCCCGATCAGCACACGCCACATGGTGACATTCCTGCAAGGCAGAGAGGGGTCTGAGGAAGAGCAGAGCCGTGTGCTGTTGATGCCTTAGGATTTTAGCTTTTGTATTTTTCATCCATTTGTAATCCTGCAGTTTTTTACTGTATAACTAAATTCTGCACACAGTGTGAGCTGCTGCTGCTTTCCCATTCTGGTCACAAAAATTCCTCTCCAGGCCTGGCAATCAAGGATACCTCACTGCCTCAGGCCTCGAGAGATGGAAACAAAAGTGAGTTGAGGGGAGCAAACTGGGGGTAAATGACTTCATTACCTGAAGCTGTAATTAGAAGATTAACCCTAAATATGCAAATGGACCAAATTTATAGGTGTGAAAACCTTTGACCCGTGGTCAATTTTGGGTTGTAGCACTTGGGGGGGTCTTTTGTTTTGCCTAAAATGGACCTGGAGGCCCTTCAATAAATATAATCACTTTTTATTCCTTGTCTGGCCTGTTTTTAGGTAGTCCTGAAAAGGCATCACTGTGGCAGCTCAGCACTTCCCTTCCTTCTGCTTCTCAAGGCAGAGAGGAAAGCAGGGCAATGAGGAGTGTGACTGCCCTAGCATGCCTTAGGCTCCAGGAATGCCACACTGGAGGCTGCTGGGCAGCAGTGGCACGAGCCCAGCCTTCTGAGCAGTCCCTCAGTTGGGCCCCGTAGTATTGAGGTGCTGCAGGCTGGGCAACTGTTTGTGTGGTGAGGATACCCTCATTCCCTGCTCCTCCTTACCTGGCCTGGAGGAAGCAATGGGCTGCTGTGAGGACCCACTGTGGGCTGATGAGGGACCCTCCACATGTATGGCCGGTGCCTATTTTCCTGGGGTCCTGGATGCTGACAATCCAGGGCCAGGCCCCTGGCAGGGCACCTGTGCCAGTCACAATTCGGTAGTCAGCATCTATGGAGTTGTAGTCAGAAGCCATGGGCCGGAGCCCACAGGTCCCTCTGGAAGCACAAAATCATTACTGCCCTTCTGTTCCAGTACCTGGGTGCTGGCAAGGAGGCTCCCACATGGGGTTTGGGGTGTGGCAATGGGGGACAAGCACCCTCCTAGAGCCTGGGGCCATACCTGCAGTTGCCCCAGGTACCATGTGCAGGTCTGTACACAGCCAGCAGGATGAAGAGGTACAGGTACAGAAGATTCATCGCTGTCAGCAGCATCTGTCAGCTGAAAGAGACAAAAGCTTGTCTCTTCCAGTGCAGTCTCTGACGAGTGCTGCAGCAACTGCACTGTCCATGGCACCTGGGGCTGATGTCACAGAGTGGGTGGTTCCAGGTTCTGGGCACAGTGTCCTCAGAGGGCAGGGAAAGGCCACAGCCTCACAGAACCACAGAATGGTTTGGGCTGGAAGGGACCTTGAAGGTTGTGAAAGGCAAAAGGGGTCCCTTGCCTCGCACATGCAAAACGACACCATGGGCAGACAAATCTGGCACAGAGGGAAAGTCACTCCAAAGGCAGTGTTTGGTCAGAGAGGGTGCTCAGAGCCACCACATGATGGAGAAAACTAGCACATCAAAGCTAGAAAGAGGACAGGAAGGAACAATGCCATGTGCAAACTACTTGGGGGGATGCTTCAAGGCACATAAGCCTTAGCTGATGGAACAAACCTGGAAACTCCTGAGTGTTGCAAGAGGAATTGCTGACCATGGCAGAGTGCGAGAAGCTGACAGGAGTTTCAATGCCATGAGGAAGCCCTTCTGAGTCTGTTTATACATTCTCCATGTCTGGAGCAGGGTGAGTACTGCAAATGCCTCAGTGCTGCCTCTTGCTTTGGAGACTGGTGCTGGAGGTCATGGCTGCAGAAAACAAGGGACTGAGATGGAGAGTGCTCATGCACTCACTTTTGTGGTTTGGGAATGGCATTCCCCAGTCTGGTGTTTCCACTGGAACACTGCAAACCACTGCTCCTCACTCCCTTCTCCCTCTCCCCTCCCTTCTCTGGTGGGCTTGAGAATAGAACTGGAAGCACAAAAGTTAAAGACTGTGGGTTGAGACAAGAACAATATAATGGAAACAGCAATGAAACAAGAAAATGAGCAGTAACCGCAACAATATTAATAATGGACTGGGACAATTCACATGCAACCATCCACCCCATAGAGCCTGGCAGTACCCAACCAGGCTGTCATGCATGTTATCCAGCGGAGATTTCTTCCCCTGTCCCTGGAAAATGTTGTGGAGTGGTTCAGAACAACCTCCACGTCCTGGCCATGCCCTGTCCTGGTTATGGCAAAAAATTTACCCCATCCTGGCCAGAACCAGGACATTCACCCTCATGATCTGCCCCACAGCTTTGGAATCTGTGCCAGAGGGTCTGGCAGGGCAGGGAGGGCAGTCACCAGGGATTGGCAGACGTTGGAAACTCCTTATCCCTCTCTCTGGCCCCTGGTTTTCCTTGTTTTATGGAATGGAAGAACACATGTCCAACTCCTCCCAGTATCTCCTTCACTGGAAATCCTCCGTGCTTTGATTCCTTCTCTGACATTCTGCTGCACCTGGGGAATGCAGTGGGAAAACCCAAGGCTTTGTGTGAAGGTCACTCCCTCAGCACTTCACCTGAGGTGCACAGGAAGGCTGCCCTGGCTCTACCACACCTCATCCAGAACACCTGGAAGCTCTTCCCTCCCCATTCACACACTCCCCTGCCTTGTCCTCCTCATCCCACAGGGATGCACAGAGGGGCTACCACACTTCACGGTTTGGTAGCCCTGATACCACACTCCTGACTGGAATGGGGTGACCCTGGGGCAGTTTTGGCCTGCATCAGTTCCATGTCCTGCCTCAGCACACCCAGGTTCTCTGTTGGCGTCTGTGCTCATCTCTGCAGCTTTGCTGTCCTGCACCAGGAGTTTGCTGAATAAAATCATCCTCTAGAAAGGACATGTGACACAAGCCCAGGAGTAAGCAGCACCATGGGAGAGTTCAGCAAGGTGCCCTGGGGACAGCCAGGCCAGGCAGGGGAAGGTGGGGGGACCACGGCCTCACTGAAGCAGCCACATTGTACAGCACAAAAAATAAAGCTAAATAAATGCTGGGATGAAATACAGCACTGCTGGGACTGCTCCATTTAGCAAATAACAGTTGTGGGGGAGATTTACAGATGTACTGGGTACATCTGGGAACTGGGGCTCCTGCTGGAAGTCTTCAATCTTGAAGCTCCCAGTTCCCAAAGCTGGTAAATCCTTCCCAGCAATGGCTCCTGAGGCAGGGAGAGGGGTGGAAAGCCAAGGATGGGGCAGAGATCAGAAGGAGCTGGGGAGCTCAGAGAGGTCTTCAAGGGGAAGAGGATTTGTCTGAAAGGCCCTCACTTTTCTGGTCATCTTGGCAACTCTGGCAGGTTTAACAGGAGGTTTGTCTGGAAACAAGACAGGGACATATTGGCATGATGGGTGCTGGCATATTCCAGTCTTAGGCTTTGCAGAGAGAGATTTGCTGTTTCCCCATAGGCCACAGAGGATTTTAATATGAGGTGAACTCCCCAAGCTTGCATCCACCCTGTTCCATGGCCTCTGGCTCTGAGAAATGCTCTCCTGTGCACCCTGCTTCATTCCCTCAGATCAATGGCTGATGTGCCAGCAGCTCCTGCTCCAGAAGGGCAGCACATGATGAAGGTGCCACCCCTGCAGCTGAAAAGAAGGTTCCTTTTGCCATGGCATTCCAGGAGGTCATAAGACACATCATCAATGGAGTCTGAAAAAAAGAAAAATTAGAAGTTGAGGCAGCTGCATTTACCAGTGTGGGCAGTCCAGAGAGAACTGCCTGGACCTGACCCAGTTTGTGGATCAGAGCCAGAAATAGGTTCCCTTAGCTAGAAATGAGACCTCTCTACCCAGAGAGCCAGCTGCTTGCCATTCCATTGCTCCCTGGCCACAAGCAGCACTTCATCCATGAGCTCTCACCCCACAGAGCCCCTAGGTAACCCTGAAAAGACTCCTTCAGTATCAGGGGCTGCAAGAGACCTCTAGATGAGCAGCTAGAGGATTAGGTGAGGAGAAGAACTGAAATAAAATGCGTGTTTTTCCCTGGATTTGTGGAAGACAACAAGAAAGAAATACAGGACCCCAAAAAACAAACCCACTCGATGGGAGAGGCAGGTGAGCACCTCTGGTTCAGGAATTACAGAATGCACTCAACTGCAGCTTGCAGACAAGGATCCTGGCACGTTCCAGCAGCCAGCACTGCCACCTGATCCCAGCATCCCTCTGCCCCATGGATTTACACAGGACCCCAAAGCCCCAGTGGTCAGTGAAAGGAAAACATCCAACTGTCCACACTTGGCAACCTACTCCTGGGTTCTGCAGCCTGTGGAGAAAGACAAATTCCCTCACTAGAAAACTAAGCAGGTTTGAGCTGGGCTTTCTCAAAGCACACTAAAGGCAGAGGTGGGCTTCTCCGTGCTGTTTGGGAAGTGGCACATGAACCACACGGGAATCAGAGAGAGATTATCAACTCCAGAGGCACTGCTGAGCGCAGCCTCTCCTGACTCCAGCTGGGCTCCAGCCCCGAGGTGACCTGTGCCTCCAAACAGAGGGGCCAGAGTGACCTGCACTGACCAGGCCGGCCACAGCTCCGTGTCACACTGACCACTGCAGCGTCCAGCCAGTCCCTCCAGAGGCTCTTCCAATCTCCACCTCCACCTTACAGGGGCATGGAACGCCGCTGATCACACCCGCTGCTCCCTGACCTGCAGCCAGAGGAAGATTTCCTCATTTGCTGCTGTGGCCAGTGGCACCTCTCTGTAGCAGGTTTTGCGTCCTGCTCGGTGCCCCAGTGCTCCAGACAGGCTGGCTCCGTGCTGCTGGGCCTCTCCCGGTCCCTCTGAGCAGGGCTGCAGCCGAGTCTTCAGAACAGCCCCAATTCCCCAAAACAGCCCCCAAAACAGCCCGGCGCTGTCTGTGTGGGGAACATCAAACCCACACCAAGGAATGGCTTTGCCCAGTGCCCCGGGATGGAGCAGCCCCGGCCTGCTCCACCAGAGCCCAGGGCGGCTCTGGGAGCCCTGAGGGCACGAGAGAAGGAAACTTCAGCGTGAGGGTCTGCAGCGGCCAGGGGAACACCAGCGCCTCCGAGCCGCCCTGCCAGACACGTACGGCCCTCCACCACCCTCGCAGTGGTGCGGGAATGTGCTCGCTGCTGAGGGCGGCCTCGCGGCTCGGCGAGCAGCTCGGGCAGGGCCGCCGCTGTCCGCTCCGTGCGGAGCGCAGCCTCCTCCGGACGCGGCCGTGAGGCGGTCTGGGCCCTCGGGTGTCGCCTCCGGCAGAATCAGCGGCTCGGTGGAGCTCACACGAAGCTCTCCCTGGGGCGGGACAGCCCTTGCCCGTGGGGTGTCGGGCGGGCCCCGGGCCGGCCGAGGGTTGCCCGGCTGAGCCCGGGGCCGCCCCTGACGTGGGGCTCTGGGGCAGAGTCCGGCCCGCGGTGCCCAGCAGGGATGCGCGGTTCTGTCTGTGCTCGGGCAGCACCAGAGTAGAGTTTTTCCCTGCTACAGTACCTACGCTACCCCGCGAAAGAGCATCGCTCAGGTTTGACAGGAGGAGAAATCTGTGTGGCCGTCAGCTATCACCTATGGCCCGGTCAGGATACTGATGGATTTTCTGACCTATTCGCCTAGGGTCGTGTAAAATGTTAAACTGCAGATGCTTTCTGAAAGCAACTAGTGCTTTGAATGGTACAATCTGGATTACAGAAGCTTTATGTAGTGTTAGGCTGTGAACCACAATAGGTTTATTCTACAAGTTAATAGGGATATGCCAGATCATGTTACACTTCTGTTTTATCTTCTGTTTTGACCCTATGGCAAGCATCAGTTGGGTTTATTTAGCTCTTTATTAGCCCTTTATTTAGCTCTTAGCATTTTTCACATTTTGTGTGAAAAATGAATTAACTTTTAGGTAGATATTTTTAAAGAGGAAAAATGTATTTGTGCCTATTGATGCTGCAGTGATTTGTGGTTTTGAGACCCATCTTGCAAAATACCACATGCTGAGGCTGATTGTCATAGCTCTGAAGCCAGCCCTGGGTATGGAATGCTTTTCATTCTTTGGAGTGTTCATTCCAGGCAGTTCTGTGTAACGAGATCTTTACAGAGCATGGAAGATGCCTCTAGGGGAAGTCTCCATTTTGATTGCTGTGCCTAGACTAATTCTGATACTCCTGAGTTTGCTGTCAGGTTTTTACGATGCTGAAATGTGTGTTTTCCAGGTTCCTGTGTGGGCTATTTTTCACTAAGAATCTAGAAAATATCTTGGCTTTTCGTGGGGTTTAGTGCAAAATAGGTTTGACTGTAGGAACCACATTGTTGCAAAGATGAAGCATGCAATTAAAGTTCTTTCTAATAATTTGAGATGATTTAAATATATGTCAAATGAAATGCCATAGTCAAGGAACCAAAGCAGTCGAATGAATTGCCTATAAATTCCTTTGGCATGAAGCGTGTTGAGTGAAATGTTTATTTCTTCTAAGCAATAGGTCATAAGAGTGTTTAAATAAAGGTATAGTATATATAATGCACTGGAGCACAATCCATGGATTAGAGTGAAATTTCAACACTCAGTTCCTTTACTTAGAGAAGTCCACCTATGCCCAGATGGATTAATTAATTGTAGTGGTAGAAAATACAGGGTGTAAAACACAGCTGACTGTTGAGCTTAGTATATCACTATGTTGTAGAGAAACTCAAGAATCAAGAAAATTCTAAATAAGTAAATGCTAATTTGTCATGCAGTACTATGGTATTTTCAGGCAGCTAATCAAGAAAATTTGAATTGGAAGACCGTCAAACTTGTTTCATACAATAAAACTCTGAGAGACTTATCTACAAATAGAAACACAAGGAGCATCCTTTTTTGTACTCAGCAAAGAGCTGGAGTATGTTGTGCTGTTACGGAGGTTTATTTTTATAAACTACTCCAATGAATTTTATAAGCATGTAAAAGATTGTAAGTGCCCTGAAACATGTTTATTCTTGGACTGGCAATTACATACATGGATTCAGTTTTGATTTTCTTTAAAATAAAAATAAAAATATTTCTCTGGAGTAATTTGCTCTCGGTAACAAGAGTCATCTGCAAGAGAAATATCCAAACCAATTTCTGGGCAGTGGAAGTAGCTTTATTTTTTATAACATTCTTAGTACCTGTGACCAGGGTTGGTAGAGTGCCAGTCCTGCCAGCTTTAAGGAGCTGCATGTAAGTGTACCCTCGTTTCCTCAGAATCCCAGGGATGTGGACATTTCTTTGAGATGAGCTTTTAGGAAGCCCCAGAACATCTGGTGGTGTGACATCTTCCTGCATGCTCTGTTTCTGCACGTGATGTTTTCCAGTGCTTTCAAACATCCCTTCCCTTCTGTTTTTTCAGATGGTTATTTAGACCTATCTTGAGAGCTACTCTCTTCAGCTTCAGCTTTATCCAAGATACAATATGGTTATTATATAACCTAGTATTTTTTCATTTTACTTACATTTCATTACATAACCTAGTATTTTACATTGTTACTTGCACAGCAGAATAACTGCAGAACTCTGCTCGATCCAGGTTATACTGAAAACTAAAAAAAATGCTATTTTTACATGCCTGACATTTTTCTTGCATATTTGAGCTTAGGTATTATGTTTGCTCATTTCAGGAGTGCTTCTGAACCACAGTCCAGAAAGAAGAAAAATCTTCTTGGTTGAAGTTGAACATTTGTCTCTAAGAGTAAGAACAAAGCCATGCCAGTGCTTTCAGAAGACTCAGGTAATTCAGCTGCATGCTTTCAACAGAGCAGTGACTGAAATCTTGTCATACCTGTTTCACACATAAAAATAATTTAAATAGGAGTAAAATGTAATAGAATTAAGATAATTCAACTGAAGTTTCTGAGCAATTACCTACAAGAAGGAAGGTGGAATGTAAAAGGTGAAAATTAATAAAGTTTGTCAGGATCAGTTTCCTACTAACCCTAGAGCACCCAAATATACTCTGATAGACCTGAATATACTCTGATAGACTTGAATATATTCTGATAGATCTGAATATATTCTGATAGACCTGAATATATTCTGATAGGCAGAATTGGACCCCTCAGTGTAACAGTGCCTTCTACATGTGCTTACTAAAGATCAGCCCATATATCTCTGCTGCTTGCTGTGTCATTTCTTAATATTTTCTGAACAGGGGTTGATAAACATTGTAAATATCCTTCCTTTTAACTTAAAATAAGTGTCTTTGTTCAAGGCTACTTTACTAGCTTCTCCAGTATGCTGCCCAGGAGAAGTCACAGATAATAAATGATGCTTAGGATTAAAGCAGGAGTGAGTTTGAGTCTCCTGGATCAAAATCCACTCTAAGGTTCGTGGAGAGAATAGCCACAGGAATAGATTTGAACCCCCTCCACCTTTTTATATTTCCTGTTTTGTTTTGGTCCTGTGTTCCCAGACATGGTTCACCGGGAAAAATCTGGCCTTTGTCTGGCTCTGTGTGTTGCAAAATTGGGATATTTAAATATTTTTTTAGAAAACTAGCCACAAGCTTTGATTCCACCACAATGGAAATCTACACTTTATCCTTTCTTCCTCTGGTCAGGCCTGGCTTTTTATAGGTGCCTCAGAGTGGAAGGGGCAGGATAACACTTGTAAGCAAAGCTGCTGGGGAGGTAGAGCTGCTACCTGTGCAAAAAAAGGTCATTCAATCAGTTTGAGAGTCTGCTGTGGTACTAAAATTTCAAATTTGTAAGAGGGGAAACAAAGGGTTCTGGAAACAAGGAGTAATAAACATGAAGTGTTAAATGTGAAAGATAATTTCTTAAGAAATATATATTGCTTTGTTAGATTTTGCCTTAATATGATGGTGTGCTTGACACTTATGAGGGGAGTGTGCAAAATGAGCTGTGGATAAACACGAGATAATCACAAGTCTCTGCAAATGTGATGATCATCAATGTGATACCCAAATAAATGTAGTGACTGTTAAGACTGCAGTAGAAGGTCCTGTGAGAAATGCTGTGTAGAATGTTTTTGTTCTGTCCTGAATCTAAATTTAGGGTTGCATGAAACTTTGGCCCTTTTGACATCTCAGCTAAGACCTGATTCAAATCATAAAGAGGAAATGGGATTCCTTAGGGATGTCTTCAGTGAAAGAAGTCTCAGCTACCTGATGAAGGTAAAAGTTTGTATTTATTTATGTACATTCTCCTTACAGTTTACTTTTTCTCTGTTCCCTTGATTTATCAACCATTTACTTTGCCAAACCTTTTTTTTAAGAATTCTGTACTGACCAAAGCATATGTGTGCTTAAGAACAAACACTAATAATGTTTGACAATTAATATGTTGAACCTATTAAAACCGAGATCAAGGAGTAGAATGTTGCTGGCAGAGGTTCCAAAAAGTGCAAGAGGCTCCAGGGAATGGGGAAAATATGCAGATGGGATAGAAAACCTAATATCCCATTGAGTATGGGATAGAAAACTTCATATATGGGATAGAAAACCTCACATGCCATTGAATATGGGACAGAAACCCTCACATATGGGATAGAAAACCTCACATTCCATTGCATATGGGATAGAAAACCTAACACCCAACCTATAATAAAATCCCCTAATATAACTTTAGTTGCCAAGTATTGGTTATGCAAAAGCCAGATGATGCCTCTTCACAGAGATAATCTAGTTTATGAATGTATGGGAAATTAATTCAATAGTCCAGTTTTAATTTTTTAATGTGGAGGTGGGTTTTTTGGGGGGTGTTATTTGGTGGGGGTGTTTTGTTTTAATTTTGGTTCTGAGTTTCTTTGGGGTGGGTGTGCTAGGGAAGAAGTAAAGGGTTTGGGTTTGGGTGTTTGCTTTCCAGCCTTAGCACAGGGATGTGGCTTCCTCAGAGAGGGTGGTAAGGATGCTCAGTAGGGGAACATGAGGCACTTTGCCAAAATATTCCTTATGTCTTTGACAGATGTGGAGTCAGTCTGAGTGCCAGCAGTGTCTGCAGGGGAGCTGTGGACAGTTCATCTATCACAACACTGGGGGTGGCACAAAGCTCTTCTGGTCTGCCCACTGCTCAGAAATCCTTGCTCCTGGCTGTGGAACTTCTGGCTGTGGAACTCCTCCTCAGCCTGTGTCCGGCCAATCTTCAGCCTTGAGACTTTCTAGAACGGTGTTCCCTGAGTCATGAGAGTTGAGTTTCAAGTCCCGCACCCAGGGATTCCACTGCTGGGCAGCATAAAACAGTGTTCCCAACTGCTGTCCTCAAGAGCTGTAGCCCCCTGTGACCTGTGTCCCTTCTCCCATCAGAGCTTTGTTTTGCTGGTGCCTGGCTTGGGAGTCCTTGCCTTGCACAGGAGACTGGACTGGACTACAAACACATGCTAACAGTGGTAACAGGCAACTTTATTTACACAACTAAATAAATTTCAGCATTTGTGCATGCAGAGGAGGAAGATTGGCAGGACAGAGGACGCCTTTGACCTGAGGCTGCCTTTGGACGAGCAGGCACTGCCCCAGTATGTAATGGTCATGGTCCACTGCAGCCTGCAGTGGATCCTGTTCATCCTGCTGCCCATGTCTTTTTTCTCATGAGGCCCAGCAGTATCTGGTGCACCCGAGTTAAGAATTTCACCACTATCTGGTATGGATGTGGAGCAGGCAAGAGAGGTTGCATTGACATTGGCTCCTCAGAGGGGTTTGAGGTCGACTCTGGCTCTGGTGTGGCTGTTGCAGTTGAGTGATCAGGAGTGGGAGTACAGCAGCCTGACTCTGTTGGTGCTGACTCTGGCTGCTCCAAGGGGGCTGAGCTGAAGGTTGGCTCTGGTCTTGGAGTAGCTGTTTCAGCTGACTCAGGATATGGAGTGGGAGTAGAGCAGCCTGACTCTGTTGGTGTTGGCTCTGGCTGCTCAAAAGAGGTTGAGCTGAAGGTTGGCTCTGGTGCTGGAGTGGCTGTTTCAGCTGACTCTGGACATGGAGTGGGAGTAGAGCAGCCTGACTCTGTTGGTGTTGGCTCTGGCTGCTCAAAAGAGGTTGAGCTGAAGGTTGGCTCTGGTGCTGGAGTAGCTGTTTCAGCTGACTCTGGACATGGAGTGGGAGTAGAGCAGCCTGACTCTGTTGGTGCTGACTCTGGCTGCTCCAAGGGGGCTGAGCTGAAGGTTGGCTCTGGTCTTGGAGTAGCTGTTTCAGCTGACTCAGGATATGGAGTGGGAGTAGAGCAGTTTGACTCTGTCAGTGTTGGCTCTGGCTGCTCAAGAGGGGTTGAGATGTAGGTTGTCTCTGGTGCTAGAGTGTCTGTTCCAGGTGGACGCATGCCCATCTGAATCAGGATCCAGTTGTAGAAGTACTGAGTGGAGGTGTAGACTCCCGGGCGTTTTGTTCTGACACAGCCTTTTCCCCAGCTGGTCACTCCAACAAGCCAAAAGTAGCCAGCATGGTTATCTTTGCACACCAGAGGCCCTCCACTGTCACCCTGCAACAGAGGAAAGA
The DNA here is from genome assembly GCF_050655825.1 of Lonchura striata. Taxonomy (NCBI): domain Eukaryota; kingdom Metazoa; phylum Chordata; class Aves; order Passeriformes; family Estrildidae; genus Lonchura; species Lonchura striata. The sequence continues at coordinate 8,312,776 of NC_140729.1, forward strand.
GGATTAGGGTGCTGTTGGGTGGCTGCTGTCAGCACTAGAGGCCTGTTTCTCTCTTGCAGCCCCTGCCACAGCTGTATTCATGGTACAAAAAGGCTTTGCTCAGGTGCTGGAGTCTCAAGAACCTTAGCTGGGAACAGGGTGGGTGTCTGTGAAGGCCCCCTTTTGTATCTGCACAGTGATCCTGGATGGGCAGAGCATAGATCATCCAGAATCTGGATCTGTGGGCTGCTGAGAACACTGGATGGGCTTTCTGGGCAGAGGGGCAGGCCTGGGGAACACGGTCACTTGGCAAGGAAACTCCAGCAGTGGAGGAAAAGTGGTTTGCCAGACAAAGCCCATGGTGACGGGGTACCTTCGCTGCTGGCTCCCAGCACTCATACCTGGCAGGTGTCCATGCCACCCCGTGGGTAGCCAGCACACAGGTTGTGGGTGTGGATGGCCCCAGCGTACCGACGGCTGCTGTTAACCAGCCGGATATCCAGGAGACGGACCTTGGCTTCCTGCAGGACATCACTCGGACCCTGAGCTGCAAGCACAGGAAGGAATGGGCACCCAGCAGCTCTTTGCCAGTTCCACTCCCCTGTCTGGGGGTGAACTCATTCCCTAGGGCTTGGCTTTGCCTCTGGAGCAGTTGTTGAAGCGCTGTGTCCTTTCTGTCTGCCTTTGGGGAGCAGGCCAGGCCCAGCTCTCCAGAGGCATACATCCTACAGCCTGACTTTGGTTTGTGCTGTCAGGAAGCCAAACCCATCTTGCTGGTGTGCCCAGCTCACCCTCAGGGCCCTTTTTGGGAACTCACCTTTTGCAGTGGCAGAACCCCAGCCAGCAATGTAGCAGGTTTTCAGCTCTGACACTGTGAGCGAGGCGTTGGGCACACAGGCAAGCTGGACGTAGTCACTGCACTCCACGGGCTTGTCCAGCTCCAGCAGGGCGATGTCGTTCTGCTGGGAATCAGCCATGTACTCCTGGTGGGCCAGGAGCCGCTTGATGTGGCGCACCTGAGTTTCAGGGCCCAGATGGGTCAGCTTGGTGGCCCCGATCAGCACACGCCACATGGTGACATTCCTGCAAGGCAGAGAGGGGTCTGAGGAAGAGCAGAGCCGTGTGCTGTTGATGCCTTAGGATTTTAGCTTTTGTATTTTTCATCCATTTGTAATCCTGCAGTTTTTTACTGTATAACTAAATTCTGCACACAGTGTGAGCTGCTGCTGCTTTCCCATTCTGGTCACAAAAATTCCTCTCCAGGCCTGGCAATCAAGGATACCTCACTGCCTCAGGCCTCGAGAGATGGAAACAAAAGTGAGTTGAGGGGAGCAAACTGGGGGTAAATGACTTCATTACCTGAAGCTGTAATTAGAAGATTAACCCTAAATATGCAAATGGACCAAATTTATAGGTGTGAAAACCTTTGACCCGTGGTCAATTTTGGGTTGTAGCACTTGGGGGGGGTCTTTTGTTTTGCCTAAAATGGACCTGGAGGCCCTTCAATAAATATAATCACTTTTTATTCCTTGTCTGGCCTGTTTTTAGGTAGTCCTGAAAAGGCATCACTGTGGCAGCTCAGCACTTCCCTTCCTTCTGCTTCTCAAGGCAGAGAGGAAAGCAGGGCAATGAGGAGTGTGACTGCCCTAGCATGCCTTAGGCTCCAGGAATGCCACACTGGAGGCTGCTGGGCAGCAGTGGCACGAGCCCAGCCTTCTGAGCAGTCCCTCAGTTGGGCCCCGTAGTATTGAGGTGCTGCAGGCTGGGCAACTGTTTGTGTGGTGAGGATACCCTCATTCCCTGCTCCTCCTTACCTGGCCTGGAGGAAGCAATGGGCTGCTGTGAGGACCCACTGTGGGCTGATGAGGGACCCTCCACATGTATGGCCGGTGCCTATTTTCCTGGGGTCCTGGATGCTGACAATCCAGGGCCAGGCCCCTGGCAGGGCACCTGTGCCAGTCACAATTCGGTAGTCAGCATCTATGGAGTTGTAGTCAGAAGCCATGGGCCGGAGCCCACAGGTCCCTCTGGAAGCACAAAATCATTACTGCCCTTCTGTTCCAGTACCTGGGTGCTGGCAAGGAGGCTCCCACATGGGGTTTGGGGTGTGGCAATGGGGGACAAGCACCCTCCTAGAGCCTGGGGCCATACCTGCAGTTGCCCCAGGTACCATGTGCAGGTCTGTACACAGCCAGCAGGATGAAGAGGTACAGGTACAGAAGATTCATCGCTGTCAGCAGCATCTGTCAGCTGAAAGAGACAAAAGCTTGTCTCTTCCAGTGCAGTCTCTGACGAGTGCTGCAGCAACTGCACTGTCCATGGCACCTGGGGCTGATGTCACAGAGTGGGTGGTTCCAGGTTCTGGGCACAGTGTCCTCAGAGGGCAGGGAAAGGCCACAGCCTCACAGAACCACAGAATGGTTTGGGCTGGAAGGGACCTTGAAGGTTGTGAAAGGCAAAAGGGGTCCCTTGCCTCGCACATGCAAAACGACACCATGGGCAGACAAATCTGGCACAGAGGGAAAGTCACTCCAAAGGCAGTGTTTGGTCAGAGAGGGTGCTCAGAGCCACCACACGATGGAGAAAACTAGCACATCAAAGCTAGAAAGAGGACAGGAAGGAACAATGCCATGTGCAAACTACTTGGGGGGATGCTTCAAGGCACATAAGCCTTAGCTGATGGAACAAACCTGGAAACTCCTGAGTGTTGCAAGAGGAATTGCTGACCATGGCAGAGTGCGAGAAGCTGACAGGAGTTTCAATGCCATGAGGAAGCCCTTCTGAGTCTGTTTATACATTCTCCATGTCTGGAGCAGGGTGAGTACTGCAAATGCCTCAGTGCTGCCTCTTGCTTTGGAGACTGGTGCTGGAGGTCATGGCTGCAGAAAACAAGGGACTGAGATGGAGAGTGCTCATGCACTCACTTTTGTGGTTTGGGAATGGCATTCCCCAGTCTGGTGTTTCCACTGGAACACTGCAAACCACTGCTCCTCACTCCCTTCTCCCTCTCCCCTCCCTTCTCTGGTGGGCTTGAGAATAGAACTGGAAGCACAAAAGTTAAAGACTGTGGGTTGAGACAAGAACAATATAATGGAAACAGCAATGAAACAAGAAAATGAGCAGTAACCGCAACAATATTAATAATGGACTGGGACAATTCACATGCAACCATCCACCCCATAGAGCCTGGCAGTACCCAACCAGGCTGTCATGCATGTTATCCAGCGGAGATTTCTTCCCCTGTCCCTGGAAAATGTTGTGGAGTGGTTCAGAACAACCTCCACGTCCTGGCCATGCCCTGTCCTGGTTATGGCAAAAATTTACCCCATCCTGGCCAGAACCAGGACATTCACCCTCATGATCTGCCCCACAGCTTTGGAATCTGTGCCAGAGGGTCTGGCAGGGCAGGGAGGGCAGTCACCAGGGATTGGCAGACGTTGGAAACTCCTTATCCCTCTCTCTGGCCCCTGGTTTTCCTTGTTTTATGGAATGGAAGAACACATGTCCAACTCCTCCCAGTATCTCCTTCACTGGAAATCCTCCGTGCTTTGATTCCTTCTCTGACATTCTGCTGCACCTGGGGAATGCAGTGGGAAAACCCAAGGCTTTGTGTGAAGGTCACTCCCTCAGCACTTCACCTGAGGTGCACAGGAAGGCTGCCCTGGCTCTACCACACCTCATCCAGAACACCTGGAAGCTCTTCCCTCCCCATTCACACACTCCCCTGCCTTGTCCTCCTCATCCCACAGGGATGCACAGAGGGGCTACCACACTTCACGGTTTGGTAGCCCTGATACCACACTCCTGACTGGAATGGGGTGACCCTGGGGCAGTTTTGGCCTGCATCAGTTCCATGTCCTGCCTCAGCACACCCAGGTTCTCTGTTGGCGTCTGTGCTCATCTCTGCAGCTTTGCTGTCCTGCACCAGGAGTTTGCTGAATAAAATCATCCTCTAGAAAGGACATGTGACACAAGCCCAGGAGTAAGCAGCACCATGGGAGAGTTCAGCAAGGTGCCCTGGGGACAGCCAGGCCAGGCAGGGGAAGGTGGGGGGACCACGGCCTCACTGAAGCAGCCACATTGTACAGCACAAAAAATAAAGCTAAATAAATGCTGGGATGAAATACAGCACTGCTGGGACTGCTCCATTTAGCAAATAACAGTTGTGGGGGAGATTTACAGATGTACTGGGTACATCTGGGAACTGGGGCTCCTGCTGGAAGTCTTCAATCTTGAAGCTCCCAGTTCCCAAAGCTGGTAAATCCTTCCCAGCAATGGCTCCTGAGGCAGGGAGAGGGGTGGAAAGCCAAGGATGGGGCAGAGATCAGAAGGAGCTGGGGAGCTCAGAGAGGTCTTCAAGGGGAAGAGGATTTGTCTGAAAGGCCCTCACTTTTCTGGTCATCTTGGCAACTCTGGCAGGTTTAACAGGAGGTTTGTCTGGAAACAAGACAGGGACATATTGGCATGATGGGTGCTGGCATATTCCAGTCTTAGGCTTTGCAGAGAGAGATTTGCTGTTTCCCCATAGGCCACAGAGGATTTTAATATGAGGTGAACTCCCCAAGCTTGCATCCACCCTGTTCCATGGCCTCTGGCTCTGAGAAATGCTCTCCTGTGCACCCTGCTTCATTCCCTCAGATCAATGGCTGATGTGCCAGCAGCTCCTGCTCCAGAAGGGCAGCACATGATGAAGGTGCCACCCCTGCAGCTGAAAAGAAGGTTCCTTTTGCCATGGCATTCCAGGAGGTCATAAGACACATCATCAATGGAGTCTGAAAAAAAGAAAAATTAGAAGTTGAGGCAGCTGCATTTACCAGTGTGGGCAGTCCAGAGAGAACTGCCTGGACCTGACCCAGTTTGTGGATCAGAGCCAGAAATAGGTTCCCTTAGCTAGAAATGAGACCTCTCTACCCAGAGAGCCAGCTGCTTGCCATTCCATTGCTCCCTGGCCACAAGCAGCACTTCATCCATGAGCTCTCACCCCACAGAGCCCCTAGGTAACCCTGAAAAGACTCCTTCAGTATCAGGGGCTGCAAGAGACCTCTAGATGAGCAGCTAGAGGATTAGGTGAGGAGAAGAACTGAAATAAAATGCGTGTTTTTCCCTGGATTTGTGGAAGACAACAAGAAAGAAATACAGGACCCCAAAAAACAAACCCACTCGATGGGAGAGGCAGGTGAGCACCTCTGGTTCAGGAATTACAGAATGCACTCAACTGCAGCTTGCAGACAAGGATCCTGGCACGTTCCAGCAGCCAGCACTGCCACCTGATCCCAGCATCCCTCTGCCCCATGGATTTACACAGGACCCCAAAGCCCCAGTGGTCAGTGAAAGGAAAACATCCAACTGTCCACACTTGGCAACCTACTCCCGGGTTCTGCAGCCTGTGGAGAAAGACAAATTCCCTCACTAGAAAACTAAGCAGGTTTGAGCTGGGCTTTCTCAAAGCACACTAAAGGCAGAGGTGGGCTTCTCCGTGCTGTTTGGGAAGTGGCACATGAACCACACGGGAATCAGAGAGAGATTATCAACTCCAGAGGCACTGCTGAGCGCAGCCTCTCCTGACTCCAGCTGGGCTCCAGCCCCGAGGTGACCTGTGCCTCCAAACAGAGGGGCCAGAGTGACCTGCACTGACCAGGCCGGCCACAGCTCCGTGTCACACTGACCACTGCAGCGTCCAGCCAGTCCCTCCAGAGGCTCTTCCAATCTCCACCTCCACCTTACAGGGGCATGGAACGCCGCTGATCACACCCGCTGCTCCCTGACCTGCAGCCAGAGGAAGATTTCCTCATTTGCTGCTGTGGCCAGTGGCACCTCTCTGTAGCAGGTTTTGCGTCCTGCTCGGTGCCCCAGTGCTCCAGACAGGCTGGCTCCGTGCTGCTGGGCCTCTCCCGGTCCCTCTGAGCAGGGCTGCAGCCGAGTCTTCAGAACAGCCCCAATTCCCCAAAACAGCCCCCAAAACAGCCCGGCGCTGTCTGTGTGGGGAACATCAAACCCACACCAAGGAATGGCTTTGCCCAGTGCCCCGGGATGGAGCAGCCCCGGCCTGCTCCACCAGAGCCCAGGGCGGCTCTGGGAGCCCTGAGGGCACGAGAGAAGGAAACTTCAGCGTGAGGGTCTGCAGCGGCCAGGGGAACACCAGCGCCTCCGAGCCGCCCTGCCAGACACGTACGGCCCTCCACCACCCTCGCAGTGGTGCGGGAATGTGCTCGCTGCTGAGGGCGGCCTCGCGGCTCGGCGAGCAGCTCGGGCAGGGCCGCCGCTGTCCGCTCCGTGCGGAGCGCAGCCTCCTCCGGACGCGGCCGTGAGGCGGTCTGGGCCCTCGGGTGTCGCCTCCGGCAGAATCAGCGGCTCGGTGGAGCTCACACGAAGCTCTCCCTGGGGCGGGACAGCCCTTGCCCGTGGGGTGTCGGGCGGGCCCCGGGCCGGCCGAGGGTTGCCCGGCTGAGCCCGGGGCCGCCCCTGACGTGGGGCTCTGGGGCAGAGTCCGGCCCGCGGTGCCCAGCAGGGATGCGCGGTTCTGTCTGTGCTCGGGCAGCACCAGAGTAGAGTTTTTCCCTGCTACAGTACCTACGCTACCCCGCGAAAGAGCATCGCTCAGGTTTGACAGGAGGAGAAATCTGTGTGGCCGTCAGCTATCACCTATGGCCCGGTCAGGATACTGATGGATTTTCTGACCTATTCGCTAGGGTCGTGTAAAATGTTAAACTGCAGATGCTTTCTGAAAGCAACTAGTGCTTTGAATGGTACAATCTGGATTACAGAAGCTTTATGTAGTGTTAGGCTGTGAACCACAATAGGTTTATTCTACAAGTTAATAGGGATATGCCAGATCATGTTACACTTCTGTTTTATCTTCTGTTTTGACCCTATGGCAAGCATCAGTTGGGTTTATTTAGCTCTTTATTAGCCCTTTATTTAGCTCTTAGCATTTTTCACATTTTGTGTGAAAAATGAATTAACTTTTAGGTAGATATTTTTAAAGAGGAAAAATGTATTTGTGCCTATTGATGCTGCAGTGATTTGTGGTTTTGAGACCCATCTTGCAAAATACCACATGCTGAGGCTGATTGTCATAGCTCTGAAGCCAGCCCTGGGTATGGAATGCTTTTCATTCTTTGGAGTGTTCATTCCAGGCAGTTCTGTGTAACGAGATCTTTACAGAGCATGGAAGATGCCTCTAGGGGAAGTCTCCATTTTGATTGCTGTGCCTAGACTAATTCTGATACTCCTGAGTTTGCTGTCAGGTTTTTACGATGCTGAAATGTGTGTTTTCCAGGTTCCTGTGTGGGCTATTTTTCACTAAGAATCTAGAAAATATCTTGGCTTTTCGTGGGGTTTAGTGCAAAATAGGTTTGACTGTAGGAACCACATTGTTGCAAAGATGAAGCATGCAATTAAAGTTCTTTCTAATAATTTGAGATGATTTAAATATATGTCAAATGAAATGCCATAGTCAAGGAACCAAAGCAGTCGAATGAATTGCCTATAAATTCCTTTGGCATGAAGCGTGTTGAGTGAAATGTTTATTTCTTCTAAGCAATAGGTCATAAGAGTGTTTAAATAAAGGTATAGTATATATAATGCACTGGAGCACAATCCATGGATTAGAGTGAAATTTCAACACTCAGTTCCTTTACTTAGAGAAGTCCACCTATGCCCAGATGGATTAATTAATTGTAGTGGTAGAAAATACAGGGTGTAAAACACAGCTGACTGTTGAGCTTAGTATATCACTATGTTGTAGAGAAACTCAAGAATCAAGAAAATTCTAAATAAGTAAATGCTAATTTGTCATGCAGTACTATGGTATTTTCAGGCAGCTAATCAAGAAAATTTGAATTGGAAGACCGTCAAACTTGTTTCATACAATAAAACTCTGAGAGACTTATCTACAAATAGAAACACAAGGAGCATCCTTTTTTGTACTCAGCAAAGAGCTGGAGTATGTTGTGCTGTTACGGAGGTTTATTTTTATAAACTACTCCAATGAATTTTATAAGCATGTAAAAGATTGTAAGTGCCCTGAAACATGTTTATTCTTGGACTGGCAATTACATACATGGATTCAGTTTTGATTTTCTTTAAAATAAAAATAAAAATATTTCTCTGGAGTAATTTGCTCTCGGTAACAAGAGTCATCTGCAAGAGAAATATCCAAACCAATTTCTGGGCAGTGGAAGTAGCTTTATTTTTTATAACATTCTTAGTACCTGTGACCAGGGTTGGTAGAGTGCCAGTCCTGCCAGCTTTAAGGAGCTGCATGTAAGTGTACCCTCGTTTCCTCAGAATCCCAGGGATGTGGACATTTCTTTGAGATGAGCTTTTAGGAAGCCCCAGAACATCTGGTGGTGTGACATCTTCCTGCATGCTCTGTTTCTGCACGTGATGTTTTCCAGTGCTTTCAAACATCCCTTCCCTTCTGTTTTTTCAGATGGTTATTTAGACCTATCTTGAGAGCTACTCTCTTCAGCCTCAGCTTTATCCAAGATACAATATGGTTATTATATAACCTAGTATTTTTTCATTTTACTTACATTTCATTACATAACCTAGTATTTTACATTGTTACTTGCACAGCAGAATAACTGCAGAACTCTGCTCGATCCAGGTTATACTGAAAACTAAAAAAAATGCTATTTTTACATGCCTGACATTTTTCTTGCATATTTGAGCTTAGGTATTATGTTTGCTCATTTCAGGAGTGCTTCTGAACCACAGTCCAGAAAGAAGAAAAATCTTCTTGGTTGAAGTTGAACATTTGTCTCTAAGAGTAAGAACAAAGCCATGCCAGTGCTTTCAGAAGACTCAGGTAATTCAGCTGCATGCTTTCAACAGAGCAGTGACTGAAATCTTGTCATACCTGTTTCACACATAAAAATAATTTAAATAGGAGTAAAATGTAATAGAATTAAGATAATTCAACTGAAGTTTCTGAGCAATTACCTACAAGAAGGAAGGTGGAATGTAAAAGGTGAAAATTAATAAAGTTTGTCAGGATCAGTTTCCTACTAACCCTAGAGCACCCAAATATACTCTGATAGACCTGAATATACTCTGATAGACTTGAATATATTCTGATAGATCTGAATATATTCTGATAGACCTGAATATATTCTGATAGGCAGAATTGGACCCCTCAGTGTAACAGTGCCTTCTACATGTGCTTACTAAAGATCAGCCCATATATCTCTGCTGCTTGCTGTGTCATTTCTTAATATTTTCTGAACAGGGGTTGATAAACATTGTAAATATCCTTCCTTTTAACTTAAAATAAGTGTCTTTGTTCAAGGCTACTTTACTAGCTTCTCCAGTATGCTGCCCAGGAGAAGTCACAGATAATAAATGATGCTTAGGATTAAAGCAGGAGTGAGTTTGAGTCTCCTGGATCAAAATCCACTCTAAGGTTCGTGGAGAGAATAGCCACAGGAATAGATTTGAACCCCCTCCACCTTTTTATATTTCCTGTTTTGTTTTGGTCCTGTGTTCCCAGACATGGTTCACCGGGAAAAATCTGGCCTTTGTCTGGCTCTGTGTGTTGCAAAATTGGGATATTTAAATATTTTTTTAGAAAACTAGCCACAAGCTTTGATTCCACCACAATGGAAATCTACACTTTATCCTTTCTTCCTCTGGTCAGGCCTGGCTTTTTATAGGTGCCTCAGAGTGGAAGGGGCAGGATAACACTTGTAAGCAAAGCTGCTGGGGAGGTAGAGCTGCTACCTGTGCAAAAAAAGGTCATTCAATCAGTTTGAGAGTCTGCTGTGGTACTAAAATTTCAAATTTGTAAGAGGGGAAACAAAGGGTTCTGGAAACAAGGAGTAATAAACATGAAGTGTTAAATGTGAAAGATAATTTCTTAAGAAATATATATTGCTTTGTTAGATTTTGCCTTAATATGATGGTGTGCTTGACACTTATGAGGGGAGTGTTGCAAAATGAGCTGTGGATAAACACGAGATAATCACAAGTCTCTGCAAATGTGATGATCATCAATGTGATACCCAAATAAATGTAGTGACTGTTAAGACTGCAGTAGAAGGTCCTGTGAGAAATGCTGTGTAGAATGTTTTTGTTCTGTCCTGAATCTAAATTTAGGGTTGCATGAAACTTTGGCCCTTTTGACATCTCAGCTAAGACCTGATTCAAATCATAAAGAGGAAATGGGATTCCTTAGGGATGTCTTCAGTGAAAGAAGTCTCAGCTACCTGATGAAGGTAAAAGTTTGTATTTATTTATGTACATTCTCCTTACAGTTTACTTTTTCTCTGTTCCCTTGATTTATCAACCATTTACTTTGCCAAACCTTTTTTTTAAGAATTCTGTACTGACCAAAGCATATGTGTGCTTAAGAACAAACACTAATAATGTTTGACAATTAATATGTTGAACATATTAAAACCGAGATCAAGGAGTAGAATGTTGCTGGCAGAGGTTCCAAAAAGTGCAAGAGGCTCCAGGGAATGGGGAAAATATGCAGATGGGATAGAAAACCTAATATCCCATTGAGTATGGGATAGAAAACTTCATATATGGGATAGAAAACCTCACATGCCATTGAATATGGGACAGAAACCCTCACATATGGGATAGAAAACCTCACATTCCATTGCATATGGGATAGAAAACCTAACACCCAACCTATAATAAAATCCCCTAATATAACTTTAGTTGCCAAGTATTGGTTATGCAAAAGCCAGATGATGCCTCTTCACAGAGATAATCTAGTTTATGAATGTATGGGAAATTAATTCAATAGTCCAGTTTTAATTTTTTAATGTGGAGGTGGGTTTTTTTGGGGGTGTTATTTGGTGGGGGTGTTTTGTTTTAATTTTGGTTCTGAGTTTCTTTGGGGTGGGTGTGCTAGGGAAGAAGTAAAGGGTTTGGGTTTGGGTGTTTGCTTTCCAGCCTTAGCACAGGGATGTGGCTTCCTCAGAGAGGGTGGTAAGGATGCTCAGTAGGGGAACATGAGGCACTTTGCCAAAATATTCCTTATGTCTTTGACAGATGTGGAGTCAGTCTGAGTGCCAGCAGTGTCTGCAGGGGAGCTGTGGACAGTTCATCTATCACAACACTGGGGGTGGCACAAAGCTCTTCTGGTCTGCCCACTGCTCAGAAATCCTTGCTCCTGGCTGTGGAACTTCTGGCTGTGGAACTCCTCCTCAGCCTGTGTCCGGCCAATCTTCAGCCTTGAGACTTTCTAGAACGGTGTTCCCTGAGTCATGAGAGTTGAGTTTCAAGTCCCGCACCCAGGGATTCCACTGCTGGGCAGCATAAAACAGTGTTCCCAACTGCTGTCCTCAAGAGCTGTAGCCCCCTGTGACCTGTGTCCCTTCTCCCATCAGAGCTTTGTTTTGCTGGTGCCTGGCTTGGGAGTCCTTGCCTTGCACAGGAGACTGGACTGGACTACAAACACATGCTAACAGTGGTAACAGGCAACTTTATTTACACAACTAAATAAATTTCAGCATTTGTGCATGCAGAGGAGGAAGATTGGCAGGACAGAGGACGCCTTTGACCTGAGGCTGCCTTTGGACGAGCAGGCACTGCCCCAGTATGTAATGGTCATGGTCCACTGCAGCCTGCAGTGGATCCTGTTCATCCTGCTGCCCATGTCTTTTTTCTCATGAGGCCCAGCAGTATCTGGTGCACCCGAGTTAAGAATTTCACCACTATCTGGTATGGATGTGGAGCAGGCAAGAGAGGTTGCATTGACATTGGCTCCTCAGAGGGGTTTGAGGTCGACTCTGGCTCTGGTGTGGCTGTTGCAGTTGAGTGATCAGGAGTGGGAGTACAGCAGCCTGACTCTGTTGGTGCTGACTCTGGCTGCTCCAAGGGGGCTGAGCTGAAGGTTGGCTCTGGTCTTGGAGTAGCTGTTTCAGCTGACTCAGGATATGGAGTGGGAGTAGAGCAGCCTGACTCTGTTGGTGTTGGCTCTGGCTGCTCAAAAGAGGTTGAGCTGAAGGTTGGCTCTGGTGCTGGAGTGGCTGTTTCAGCTGACTCTGGACATGGAGTGGGAGTAGAGCAGCCTGACTCTGTTGGTGTTGGCTCTGGCTGCTCAAAAGAGGTTGAGCTGAAGGTTGGCTCTGGTGCTGGAGTAGCTGTTTCAGCTGACTCTGGACATGGAGTGGGAGTAGAGCAGCCTGACTCTGTTGGTGTTGGCTCTGGCTGCTCAAAAGGGGTTGAGCTGAAGGTTGGCTCTGGTGCTGGAGTGGCTGTTTCAGCTGACTCTGGACATGGAGTGGGAGTGGAGCAGCCTGACTCTGTTGGTGTTGGCTCTGGCTGCTCAAAAGGGGTTGAGCTGAAGGTTGGCTCTGGTGCTGGAGTGGCTGTTTCAGCTGACTCTGGACATGGAGTGGGAGTAGAGCAGTTTGACTCTGTTGGTGTTGGCTCTGGCTGCTCAAAAGAGGTTGAGCTGAAGGTTGGCTCTGGTGCTGGAGTGGCTGTTTCAGCTGACTCTGGACATGGAGTGGGAGTAGAGCAGCCTGACTCTGTTGGTGCTGACTCTGGCTGCTCCAAGGGGGCTGAGCTGAAGGTTGGCTCTGGTCTTGGAGTAGCTGTTTCAGCTGACTCAGGATATGGAGTGGGAGTAGAGCAGTTTGACTCTGTCAGTGTTGGCTCTGGCTGCTCAAGAGGGGTTGAGATGTAGGTTGTCTCTGGTGCTAGAGTGTCTGTTCCAGGTGGACGCATGCCCATCTGAATCAGGATCCAGTTGTAGAAGTACTGAGTGGAGGTGTAGACTCCCGGGCGTTTTGTTCTGACACAGCCTTTTCCCCAGCTGGTCACTCCAACAAGCCAAAAGTAGCCAGCATGGTTATCTTTGCACACCAGAGGCCCTCCACTGTCACCCTGCAACAGAGGAAAGAGGATTAGGGTGCTGTTGGGTGGCTGCTGTCAGCACTAGAGGCCTGTTTCTCTCTTGCAGCCCCTGCCACAGCTGTATTCATGGTACAAAAAGGCTTTGCTCAGGTGCTGGAGTCTCAAGAACCTTAGCTGGGAACAGGGTGGGTGTCTGTGAAGGCCCCCTTTTGTATCTGCACAGTGATCCTGGATGGGCAGAGCATAGATCATCCAGAATCTGGATCTGTGGGCTGCTGAGAACACTGGATGGGCTTTCTGGGCAGAGGGGCAGGCCTGGGGAACACGGTCACTTGGCAAGGAAACTCCAGCAGTGGAGGAAAAGTGGTTTGCCAGACAAAGCCCATGGTGACGGGGTACCTTCGCTGCTGGCTCCCAGCACTCATACCTGGCAGGTGTCCATGCCACCCCGTGGGTAGCCAGCACACAGGTTGTGGGTGTGGATGGCCCCAGCGTACCGACGGCTGCTGTTAACCAGCCGGATATCCAGGAGACGGACCTTGGCTTCCTGCAGGACATCACTCGGACCCTGAGCTGCAAGCACAGGAAGGAATGGGCACCCAGCAGCTCTTTGCCAGTTCCACTCCCCTGTCTGGGGGTGAACTCATTCCCTAGGGCTTGGCTTTGCCTCTGGAGCAGTTGTTGAAGCGCTGTGTCCTTTCTGTCTGCCTTTGGGGAGCAGGCCAGGCCCAGCTCTCCAGAGGCATACATCCTACAGCCTGACTTTGGTTTGTGCTGTCAGGAAGCCAAACCCATCTTGCTGGTGTGCCCAGCTCACCCTCAGGGCCCTTTTTGGGAACTCACCTTTTGCAGTGGCAGAACCCCAGCCAGCAATGTAGCAGGTTTTCAGCTCTGACACTGTGAGCGAGGCGTTGGGCACGCAGGCAAGCTGGACGTAGTCACTGCACTCCACGGGCTTGTCCAGCTCCAGCAGGGCGATGTCGTTCTGCTGGGAATCAGCCGTGTACTCCTGGTGGGCCAGGAGCCGCTTGATGTGGCGCACCTGAGTTTCAGGGCCCAGATGGGTCAGCTTGGTGGCCCCGATCAGCACACGCCACATGGTGACATTCCTGCAAGGCAGAGAGGGGTCTGAGGAAGAGCAGAGCCGTGTGCTGTTGATGCCTTAGGATTTTAGCTTTTGTATTTTTCATCCATTTGTAATCCTGCAGTTTTTTACTGTATAACTAAATTCTGCACACAGTGTGAGCTGCTGCTGCTTTCCCATTCTGGTCACAAAAATTCCTCTCCAGGCCTGGCAATCAAGGATACCTCACTGCCTCAGGCCTCGAGAGATGGAAACAAAAGTGAGTTGAGGGGAGCAAACTGGGGGTAAATGACTTCATTACCTGAAGCTGTAATTAGAAGATTAACCCTAAATATGCAAATGGACCAAATTTATAGGTGTGAAAACCTTTGACCCGTGGTCAATTTTGGGTTGTAGCACTTGGGGGGGTCTTTTGTTTTGCCTAAAATGGACCTGGAGGCCCTTCAATAAATATAATCACTTTTTATTCCTTGTCTGGCCTGTTTTTAGGTAGTCCTGAAAAGGCATCACTGTGGCAGCTCAGCACTTCCCTTCCTTCTGCTTCTCAAGGCAGAGAGGAAAGCAGGGCAATGAGGAGTGTGACTGCCCTAGCATGCCTTAGGCTCCAGGAATGCCACACTGGAGGCTGCTGGGCAGCAGTGGCACGAGCCCAGCCTTCTGAGCAGTCCCTCAGTTGGGCCCCGTAGTATTGAGGTGCTGCAGGCTGGGCAACTGTTTGTGTGGTGAGGATACCCTCATTCCCTGCTCCTCCTTACCTGGCCTGGAGGAAGCAATGGGCTGCTGTGAGGACCCACTGTGGGCTGATGAGGGACCCTCCACATGTATGGCCGGTGCCTATTTTCCTGGGGTCCTGGATGCTGACAATCCAGGGCCAGGCCCCTGGCAGGGCACCTGTGCCAGTCACAATTCGGTAGTCAGCATCTATGGAGTTGTAGTCAGAAGCCATGGGCCGGAGCCCACAGGTCCCTCTGGAAGCACAAAATCATTACTGCCCTTCTGTTCCAGTACCTGGGTGCTGGCAAGGAGGCTCCCACATGGGGTTTGGGGTGTGGCAATGGGGGACAAGCACCCTCCTAGAGCCTGGGGCCATACCTGCAGTTGCCCCAGGTACCATGTGCAGGTCTGTACACAGCCAGCAGGATGAAGAGGTACAGGTACAGAAGATTCATCGCTGTCAGCAGCATCTGTCAGCTGAAAGAGACAAAAGCTTGTCTCTTCCAGTGCAGTCTCTGACGAGTGCTGCAGCAACTGCACTGTCCATGGCACCTGGGGCTGATGTCACAGAGTGGGTGGTTCCAGGTTCTGGGCACAGTGTCCTCAGAGGGCAGGGAAAGGCCACAGCCTCACAGAACCACAGAATGGTTTGGGCTGGAAGGGACCTTGAAGGTTGTGAAAGGCAAAAGGGGTCCCTTGCCTCGCACATGCAAAACGACACCATGGGCAGACAAATCTGGCACAGAGGGAAAGTCACTCCAAAGGCAGTGTTTGGTCAGAGAGGGTGCTCAGAGCCACCACACGATGGAGAAAACTAGCACATCAAAGCTAGAAAGAGGACAGGAAGGAACAATGCCATGTGCAAACTACTTGGGGGGATGCTTCAAGGCACATAAGCCTTAGCTGATGGAACAAACCTGGAAACTCCTGAGTGTTGCAAGAGGAATTGCTGACCATGGCAGAGTGCGAGAAGCTGACAGGAGTTTCAATGCCATGAGGAAGCCCTTCTGAGTCTGTTTATACATTCTCCATGTCTGGAGCAGGGTGAGTACTGCAAATGCCTCAGTGCTGCCTCTTGCTTTGGAGACTGGTGCTGGAGGTCATGGCTGCAGAAAACAAGGGACTGAGATGGAGAGTGCTCATGCACTCACTTTTGTGGTTTGGGAATGGCATTCCCCAGTCTGGTGTTTCCACTGGAACACTGCAAACCACTGCTCCTCACTCCCTTCTCCCTCTCCCCTCCCTTCTCTGGTGGGCTTGAGAATAGAACTGGAAGCACAAAAGTTAAAGACTGTGGGTTGAGACAAGAACAATATAATGGAAACAGCAATGAAACAAGAAAATGAGCAGTAACCGCAACAATATTAATAATGGACTGGGACAATTCACATGCAACCATCCACCCCATAGAGCCTGGCAGTACCCAACCAGGCTGTCATGCATGTTATCCAGCGGAGATTTCTTCCCCTGTCCCTGGAAAATGTTGTGGAGTGGTTCAGAACAACCTCCACGTCCTGGCCATGCCCTGTCCTGGTTATGGCAAAAATTTACCCCATCCTGGCCAGAACCAGGACATTCACCCTCATGATCTGCCCCACAGCTTTGGAATCTGTGCCAGAGGGTCTGGCAGGGCAGGGAGGGCAGTCACCAGGGATTGGCAGACGTTGGAAACTCCTTATCCCTCTCTCTGGCCCCTGGTTTTCCTTGTTTTATGGAATGGAAGAACACATGTCCAACTCCTCCCAGTATCTCCTTCACTGGAAATCCTCCGTGCTTTGATTCCTTCTCTGACATTCTGCTGCACCTGGGGAATGCAGTGGGAAAACCCAAGGCTTTGTGTGAAGGTCACTCCCTCAGCACTTCACCTGAGGTGCACAGGAAGGCTGCCCTGGCTCTACCACACCTCATCCAGAACACCTGGAAGCTCTTCCCTCCCCATTCACACACTCCCCTGCCTTGTCCTCCTCATCCCACAGGGATGCACAGAGGGGCTACCACACTTCACGGTTTGGTAGCCCTGATACCACACTCCTGACTGGAATGGGGTGACCCTGGGGCAGTTTTGGCCTGCATCAGTTCCATGTCCTGCCTCAGCACACCCAGGTTCTCTGTTGGCGTCTGTGCTCATCTCTGCAGCTTTGCTGTCCTGCACCAGGAGTTTGCTGAATAAAATCATCCTCTAGAAAGGACATGTGACACAAGCCCAGGAGTAAGCAGCACCATGGGAGAGTTCAGCAAGGTGCCCTGGGGACAGCCAGGCCAGGCAGGGGAAGGTGGGGGGACCACGGCCTCACTGAAGCAGCCACATTGTACAGCACAAAAAATAAAGCTAAATAAATGCTGGGATGAAATACAGCACTGCTGGGACTGCTCCATTTAGCAAATAACAGTTGTGGGGGAGATTTACAGATGTACTGGGTACATCTGGGAACTGGGGCTCCTGCTGGAAGTCTTCAATCTTGAAGCTCCCAGTTCCCAAAGCTGGTAAATCCTTCCCAGCAATGGCTCCTGAGGCAGGGAGAGGGGTGGAAAGCCAAGGATGGGGCAGAGATCAGAAGGAGCTGGGGAGCTCAGAGAGGTCTTCAAGGGGAAGAGGATTTGTCTGAAAGGCCCTCACTTTTCTGGTCATCTTGGCAACTCTGGCAGGTTTAACAGGAGGTTTGTCTGGAAACAAGACAGGGACATATTGGCATGATAGGTGCTGGCATATTCCAGTCTTAGGCTTTGCAGAGAGAGATTTGCTGTTTCCCCATAGGCCACAGAGGATTTTAATATGAGGTGAACTCCCCAAGCTTGCATCCACCCTGTTCCATGGCCTCTGGCTCTGAGAAATGCTCTCCTGTGCACCCTGCTTCATTCCCTCAGATCAATGGCTGATGTGCCAGCAGCTCCTGCTCCAGAAGGGCAGCACATGATGAAGGTGCCACCCCTGCAGCTGAAAAGAAGGTTCCTTTTGCCATGGCATTCCAGGAGGTCATAAGACACATCATCAATGGAGTCTGAAAAAAAGAAAAATTAGAAGTTGAGGCAGCTGCATTTACCAGTGTGGGCAGTCCAGAGAGAACTGCCTGGACCTGACCCAGTTTGTGGATCAGAGCCAGAAATAGGTTCCCTTAGCTAGAAATGAGACCTCTCTACCCAGAGAGCCAGCTGCTTGCCATTCCATTGCTCCCTGGCCACAAGCAGCACTTCATCCATGAGCTCTCACCCCACAGAGCCCCTAGGTAACCCTGAAAAGACTCCTTCAGTATCAGGGGCTGCAAGAGACCTCTAGATGAGCAGCTAGAGGATTAGGTGAGGAGAAGAACTGAAATAAAATGCGTGTTTTTCCCTGGATTTGTGGAAGACAACAAGAAAGAAATACAGGACCCCAAAAAACAAACCCACTCGATGGGAGAGGCAGGTGAGCACCTCTGGTTCAGGAATTACAGAATGCACTCAACTGCAGCTTGCAGACAAGGATCCTGGCACGTTCCAGCAGCCAGCACTGCCACCTGATCCCAGCATCCCTCTGCCCCATGGATTTACACAGGACCCCAAAGCCCCAGTGGTCAGTGAAAGGAAAACATCCAACTGTCCACACTTGGCAACCTACTCCTGGGTTCTGCAGCCTGTGGAGAAAGACAAATTCCCTCACTAGAAAACTAAGCAGGTTTGAGCTGGGCTTTCTCAAAGCACACTAAAGGCAGAAGTGGGCTTCTCCGTGCTGTTTGGGAAGTGGCACATGAACCACACGGGAATCAGAGAGAGATTATCAACTCCAGAGGCACTGCTGAGCGCAGCCTCTCCTGACTCCAGCTGGGCTCCAGCCCCGAGGTGACCTGTGCCTCCAAACAGAGGGGCCAGAGTGACCTGCACTGACCAGGCCGGCCACAGCTCCGTGTCACACTGACCACTGCAGCGTCCAGCCAGTCCCTCCAGAGGCTCTTCCAATCTCCACCTCCACCTTACAGGGGCATGGAACGCCGCTGATCACACCCGCTGCTCCCTGACCTGCAGCCAGAGGAAGATTTCCTCATTTGCTGCTGTGGCCAGTGGCACCTCTCTGTAGCAGGTTTTGCGTCCTGCTCGGTGCCCCAGTGCTCCAGACAGGCTGGCTCCGTGCTGCTGGGCCTCTCCCGGTCCCTCTGAGCAGGGCTGCAGCCGAGTCTTCAGAACAGCCCCAATTCCCCAAAACAGCCCCCAAAACAGCCCGGCGCTGTCTGTGTGGGGAACATCAAACCCACACCAAGGAATGGCTTTGCCCAGTGCCCCGGGATGGAGCAGCCCCGGCCTGCTCCACCAGAGCCCAGGGCGGCTCTGGGAGCCCTGAGGGCACGAGAGAAGGAAACTTCAGCGTGAGGGTCTGCAGCGGCCAGGGGAACACCAGCGCCTCCGAGCCGCCCTGCCAGACACGTACGGCCCTCCACCACCCTCGCAGTGGTGCGGGAATGTGCTCGCTGCTGAGGGCGGCCTCGCGGCTCGGCGAGCAGCTCGGGCAGGGCCGCCGCTGTCCGCTCCGTGCGGAGCGCAGCCTCCTCCGGACGCGGCCGTGAGGCGGTCTGGGCCCTCGGGTGTCGCCTCCGGCAGAATCAGCGGCTCGGTGGAGCTCACACGAAGCTCTCCCTGGGGCGGGACAGCCCTTGCCCGTGGGGTGTCGGGCGGGCCCCGGGCCGGCCGAGGGTTGCCCGGCTGAGCCCGGGGCCGCCCCTGACGTGGGGCTCTGGGGCAGAGTCCGGCCCGCGGTGCCCAGCAGGGATGCGCGGTTCTGTCTGTGCTCGGGCAGCACCAGAGTAGAGTTTTTCCCTGCTACAGTACCTACGCTACCCCGCGAAAGAGCATCGCTCAGGTTTGACAGGAGGAGAAATCTGTGTGGCCGTCAGCTATCACCTATGGCCCGGTCAGGATACTGATGGATTTTCTGACCTATTCGCTAGGGTCGTGTAAAATGTTAAACTGCAGATGCTTTCTGAAAGCAACTAGTGCTTTGAATGGTACAATCTGGATTACAGAAGCTTTATGTAGTGTTAGGCTGTGAACCACAATAGGTTTATTCTACAAGTTAATAGGGATATGCCAGATCATGTTACACTTCTGTTTTATCTTCTGTTTTGACCCTATGGCAAGCATCAGTTGGGTTTATTTAGCTCTTTATTAGCCCTTTATTTAGCTCTTAGCATTTTTCACATTTTGTGTGAAAAATGAATTAACTTTTAGGTAGATATTTTTAAAGAGGAAAAATGTATTTGTGCCTATTGATGCTGCAGTGATTTGTGGTTTTGAGACCCATCTTGCAAAATACCACATGCTGAGGCTGATTGTCATAGCTCTGAAGCCAGCCCTGGGTATGGAATGCTTTTCATTCTTTGGAGTGTTCATTCCAGGCAGTTCTGTGTAACGAGATCTTTACAGAGCATGGAAGATGCCTCTAGGGGAAGTCTCCATTTTGATTGCTGTGCCTAGACTAATTCTGATACTCCTGAGTTTGCTGTCAGGTTTTTACGATGCTGAAATGTGTGTTTTCCAGGTTCCTGTGTGGGCTATTTTTCACTAAGAATCTAGAAAATATCTTGGCTTTTCGTGGGGTTTAGTGCAAAATAGGTTTGACTGTAGGAACCACATTGTTGCAAAGATGAAGCATGCAATTAAAGTTCTTTCTAATAATTTGAGATGATTTAAATATATGTCAAATGAAATGCCATAGTCAAGGAACCAAAGCAGTCGAATGAATTGCCTATAAATTCCTTTGGCATGAAGCGTGTTGAGTGAAATGTTTATTTCTTCTAAGCAATAGGTCATAAGAGTGTTTAAATAAAGGTATAGTATATATAATGCACTGGAGCACAATCCATGGATTAGAGTGAAATTTCAACACTCAGTTCCTTTACTTAGAGAAGTCCACCTATGCCCAGATGGATTAATTAATTGTAGTGGTAGAAAATACAGGGTGTAAAACACAGCTGACTGTTGAGCTTAGTATATCACTATGTTGTAGAGAAACTCAAGAATCAAGAAAATTCTAAATAAGTAAATGCTAATTTGTCATGCAGTACTATGGTATTTTCAGGCAGCTAATCAAGAAAATTTGAATTGGAAGACCGTCAAACTTGTTTCATACAATAAAACTCTGAGAGACTTATCTACAAATAGAAACACAAGGAGCATCCTTTTTTGTACTCAGCAAAGAGCTGGAGTATGTTGTGCTGTTACGGAGGTTTATTTTTATAAACTACTCCAATGAATTTTATAAGCATGTAAAAGATTGTAAGTGCCCTGAAACATGTTTATTCTTGGACTGGCAATTACATACATGGATTCAGTTTTGATTTTCTTTAAAATAAAAATAAAAATATTTCTCTGGAGTAATTTGCTCTCGGTAACAAGAGTCATCTGCAAGAGAAATATCCAAACCAATTTCTGGGCAGTGGAAGTAGCTTTATTTTTTATAACATTCTTAGTACCTGTGACCAGGGTTGGTAGAGTGCCAGTCCTGCCAGCTTTAAGGAGCTGCATGTAAGTGTACCCTCGTTTCCTCAGAATCCCAGGGATGTGGACATTTCTTTGAGATGAGCTTTTAGGAAGCCCCAGAACATCTGGTGGTGTGACATCTTCCTGCATGCTCTGTTTCTGCACGTGATGTTTTCCAGTGCTTTCAAACATCCCTTCCCTTCTGTTTTTTCAGATGGTTATTTAGACCTATCTTGAGAGCTACTCTCTTCAGCCTCAGCTTTATCCAAGATACAATATGGTTATTATATAACCTAGTATTTTTTCATTTTACTTACATTTCATTACATAACCTAGTATTTTACATTGTTACTTGCACAGCAGAATAACTGCAGAACTCTGCTCGATCCAGGTTATACTGAAAACTAAAAAAAATGCTATTTTTACATGCCTGACATTTTTCTTGCATATTTGAGCTTAGGTATTATGTTTGCTCATTTCAGGAGTGCTTCTGAACCACAGTCCAGAAAGAAGAAAAATCTTCTTGGTTGAAGTTGAACATTTGTCTCTAAGAGTAAGAACAAAGCCATGCCAGTGCTTTCAGAAGACTCAGGTAATTCAGCTGCATGCTTTCAACAGAGCAGTGACTGAAATCTTGTCATACCTGTTTCACACATAAAAATAATTTAAATAGGAGTAAAATGTAATAGAATTAAGATAATTCAACTGAAGTTTCTGAGCAATTACCTACAAGAAGGAAGGTGGAATGTAAAAGGTGAAAATTAATAAAGTTTGTCAGGATCAGTTTCCTACTAACCCTAGAGCACCCAAATATACTCTGATAGACCTGAATATACTCTGATAGACTTGAATATATTCTGATAGATCTGAATATATTCTGATAGACCTGAATATATTCTGATAGGCAGAATTGGACCCCTCAGTGTAACAGTGCCTTCTACATGTGCTTACTAAAGATCAGCCCATATATCTCTGCTGCTTGCTGTGTCATTTCTTAATATTTTCTGAACAGGGGTTGATAAACATTGTAAATATCCTTCCTTTTAACTTAAAATAAGTGTCTTTGTTCAAGGCTACTTTACTAGCTTCTCCAGTATGCTGCCCAGGAGAAGTCACAGATAATAAATGATGCTTAGGATTAAAGCAGGAGTGAGTTTGAGTCTCCTGGATCAAAATCCACTCTAAGGTTCGTGGAGAGAATAGCCACAGGAATAGATTTGAACCCCCTCCACCTTTTTATATTTCCTGTTTTGTTTTGGTCCTGTGTTCCCAGACATGGTTCACCGGGAAAAATCTGGCCTTTGTCTGGCTCTGTGTGTTGCAAAATTGGGATATTTAAATATTTTTTTAGAAAACTAGCCACAAGCTTTGATTCCACCACAATGGAAATCTACACTTTATCCTTTCTTCCTCTGGTCAGGCCTGGCTTTTTATAGGTGCCTCAGAGTGGAAGGGGCAGGATAACACTTGTAAGCAAAGCTGCTGGGGAGGTAGAGCTGCTACCTGTGCAAAAAAAGGTCATTCAATCAGTTTGAGAGTCTGCTGTGGTACTAAAATTTCAAATTTGTAAGAGGGGAAACAAAGGGTTCTGGAAACAAGGAGTAATAAACATGAAGTGTTAAATGTGAAAGATAATTTCTTAAGAAATATATATTGCTTTGTTAGATTTTGCCTTAATATGATGGTGTGCTTGACACTTATGAGGGGAGTGTTGCAAAATGAGCTGTGGATAAACACGAGATAATCACAAGTCTCTGCAAATGTGATGATCATCAATGTGATACCCAAATAAATGTAGTGACTGTTAAGACTGCAGTAGAAGGTCCTGTGAGAAATGCTGTGTAGAATGTTTTTGTTCTGTCCTGAATCTAAATTTAGGGTTGCATGAAACTTTGGCCCTTTTGACATCTCAGCTAAGACCTGATTCAAATCATAAAGAGGAAATGGGATTCCTTAGGGATGTCTTCAGTGAAAGAAGTCTCAGCTACCTGATGAAGGTAGAAGTTTGTATTTATTTATGTACATTCTCCTTACAGTTTACTTTTTCTCTGTTCCCTTGATTTATCAACCATTTACTTTGCCAAACCTTTTTTTTAAGAATTCTGTACTGACCAAAGCATATGTGTGCTTAAGAACAAACACTAATAATGTTTGACAATTAATATGTTGAACCTATTAAAACCGAGATCAAGGAGTAGAATGTTGCTGGCAGAGGTTCCAAAAAGTGCAAGAGGCTCCAGGGAATGGGGAAAATATGCAGATGGGATAGAAAACCTAATATCCCATTGAGTATGGGATAGAAAACTTCATATATGGGATAGAAAACCTCACATGCCATTGAATATGGGACAGAAACCCTCACATATGGGATAGAAAACCTCACATTCCATTGCATATGGGATAGAAAACCTAACACCCAACCTATAATAAAATCCCCTAATATAACTTTAGTTGCCAAGTATTGGTTATGCAAAAGCCAGATGATGCCTCTTCACAGAGATAATCTAGTTTATGAATGTATGGGAAATTAATTCAATAGTCCAGTTTTAATTTTTTAATGTGGAGGTGGGTTTTTTTGGGGGTGTTATTTGGTGGGGGTGTTTTGTTTTAATTTTGGTTCTGAGTTTCTTTGGGGTGGGTGTGCTAGGGAAGAAGTAAAGGGTTTGGGTTTGGGTGTTTGCTTTCCAGCCTTAGCACAGGGATGTGGCTTCCTCAGAGAGGGTGGTAAGGATGCTCAGTAGGGGAACATGAGGCACTTTGCCAAAATATTCCTTATGTCTTTGACAGATGTGGAGTCAGTCTGAGTGCCAGCAGTGTCTGCAGGGGAGCTGTGGACAGTTCATCTATCACAACACTGGGGGTGGCACAAAGCTCTTCTGGTCTGCCCACTGCTCAGAAATCCTTGCTCCTGGCTGTGG
Organism: Lonchura striata; assembly: GCF_050655825.1. Lineage (NCBI taxonomy): Eukaryota > Metazoa > Chordata > Aves > Passeriformes > Estrildidae > Lonchura > Lonchura striata. The sequence continues at coordinate 8,336,737 of NC_140729.1, forward strand.
AACTTCTGGCTGTGGAACTCCTCCTCAGCCTGTGTCCGGCCAATCTTCAGCCTTGAGACTTTCTAGAACGGTGTTCCCTGAGTCATGAGAGTTGAGTTTCAAGTCCCGCACCCAGGGATTCCACTGCTGGGCAGCATAAAACAGTGTTCCCAACTGCTGTCCTCAAGAGCTGTAGCCCCCTGTGACCTGTGTCCCTTCTCCCATCAGAGCTTTGTTTTGCTGGTGCCTGGCTTGGGAGTCCTTGCCTTGCACAGGAGACTGGACTGGACTACAAACACATGCTAACAGTGGTAACAGGCAACTTTATTTACACAACTAAATAAATTTCAGCATTTGTGCATGCAGAGGAGGAAGATTGGCAGGACAGAGGACGCCTTTGACCTGAGGCTGCCTTTGGACGAGCAGGCACTGCCCCAGTATGTAATGGTCATGGTCCACTGCAGCCTGCAGTGGATCCTGTTCATCCTGCTGCCCATGTCTTTTTTCTCATGAGGCCCAGCAGTATCTGGTGCACCCGAGTTAAGAATTTCACCACTATCTGGTATGGATGTGGAGCAGGCAAGAGAGGTTGCATTGACATTGGCTCCTCAGAGGGGTTTGAGGTCGACTCTGGCTCTGGTGTGGCTGTTGCAGTTGAGTGATCAGGAGTGGGAGTACAGCAGCCTGACTCTGTTGGTGTTGGCTCTGGCTGCTCAAAAGAGGTTGAGCTGAAGGTTGGCTCTGGTGCTGGAGTAGCTGTTTCAGCTGACTCTGGACATGGAGTGGGAGTAGAGCAGCCTGACTCTGTTGGTGTTGGCTCTGGCTGCTCAAAAGGGGTTGAGCTGAAGGTTGGCTCTGGTGCTGGAGTGGCTGTTTCAGCTGACTCTGGACATGGAGTGGGAGTAGAGCAGCCTGACTCTGTTGGTGTTGGCTCTGGCTGCTCAAAAGAGGTTGAGCTGAAGGTTGGCTCTGGTGCTGGAGTAGCTGTTTCAGCTGACTCTGGACATGGAGTGGGAGTAGAGCAGCCTGACTCTGTTGGTGTTGGCTCTGGCTGCTCAAAAGAGGTTGAGCTGAAGGTTGGCTCTGGTGCTGGAGTGGCTGTTTCAGCTGACTCTGGACATGGAGTGGGAGTGGAGCAGCCTGACTCTGTTGGTGTTGGCTCTGGCTGCTCCAAGGGGGCTGAGCTGAAGGTTGGCTCTGGTGCTGGAGTAGCTGTTTCAGCTGACTCTGGACATGGAGTGGGAGTAGAGCAGCCTGACTCTGTTGGTGTTGGCTCTGGCTGCTCAAAAGGGGTTGAGCTGAAGGTTGGCTCTGGTGCTGGAGTGGCTGTTTCAGCTGACTCTGGACATGGAGTGGGAGTGGAGCAGCCTGACTCTGTTGGTGTTGGCTCTGGCTGCTCAAAAGGGGTTGAGCTGAAGGTTGGCTCTGGTGCTGGAGTGGCTGTTTCAGCTGACTCTGGACATGGAGTGGGAGTAGAGCAGCCTGACTCTGTTGGTGCTGACTCTGGCTGCTCCAAGGGGGCTGAGCTGAAGGTTGGCTCTGGTCTTGGAGTAGCTGTTTCAGCTGACTCAGGATATGGAGTGGGAGTAGAGCAGTTTGACTCTGTCAGTGTTGGCTCTGGCTGCTCAAGAGGGGTTGAGATGTAGGTTGTCTCTGGTGCTAGAGTGTCTGTTCCAGGTGGACGCATGCCCATCTGAATCAGGATCCAGTTGTAGAAGTACTGAGTGGAGGTGTAGACTCCCGGGCGTTTTGTTCTGACACAGCCTTTTCCCCAGCTGGTCACTCCAACAAGCCAAAAGTAGCCAGCATGGTTATCTTTGCACACCAGAGGCCCTCCACTGTCACCCTGCAACAGAGGAAAGAGGATTAGGGTGCTGTTGGGTGGCTGCTGTCAGCACTAGAGGCCTGTTTCTCTCTTGCAGCCCCTGCCACAGCTGTATTCATGGTACAAAAAGGCTTTGCTCAGGTGCTGGAGTCTCAAGAACCTTAGCTGGGAACAGGGTGGGTGTCTGTGAAGGCCCCCTTTTGTATCTGCACAGTGATCCTGGATGGGCAGAGCATAGATCATCCAGAATCTGGATCTGTGGGCTGCTGAGAACACTGGATGGGCTTTCTGGGCAGAGGGGCAGGCCTGGGGAACACGGTCACTTGGCAAGGAAACTCCAGCAGTGGAGGAAAAGTGGTTTGCCAGACAAAGCCCATGGTGACGGGGTACCTTCGCTGCTGGCTCCCAGCACTCATACCTGGCAGGTGTCCATGCCACCCCGTGGGTAGCCAGCACACAGGTTGTGGGTGTGGATGGCCCCAGCGTACCGACGGCTGCTGTTAACCAGCCGGATATCCAGGAGACGGACCTTGGCTTCCTGCAGGACATCACTCGGACCCTGAGCTGCAAGCACAGGAAGGAATGGGCACCCAGCAGCTCTTTGCCAGTTCCACTCCCCTGTCTGGGGGTGAACTCATTCCCTAGGGCTTGGCTTTGCCTCTGGAGCAGTTGTTGAAGCGCTGTGTCCTTTCTGTCTGCCTTTGGGGAGCAGGCCAGGCCCAGCTCTCCAGAGGCATACATCCTACAGCCTGACTTTGGTTTGTGCTGTCAGGAAGCCAAACCCATCTTGCTGGTGTGCCCAGCTCACCCTCAGGGCCCTTTTTGGGAACTCACCTTTTGCAGTGGCAGAACCCCAGCCAGCAATGTAGCAGGTTTTCAGCTCTGACACTGTGAGCGAGGCGTTGGGCACGCAGGCAAGCTGGACGTAGTCACTGCACTCCACGGGCTTGTCCAGCTCCAGCAGGGCGATGTCGTTCTGCTGGGAATCAGCCGTGTACTCCTGGTGGGCCAGGAGCCGCTTGATGTGGCGCACCTGAGTTTCAGGGCCCAGATGGGTCAGCTTGGTGGCCCCGATCAGCACACGCCACATGGTGACATTCCTGCAAGGCAGAGAGGGGTCTGAGGAAGAGCAGAGCCGTGTGCTGTTGATGCCTTAGGATTTTAGCTTTTGTATTTTTCATCCATTTGTAATCCTGCAGTTTTTTACTGTATAACTAAATTCTGCACACAGTGTGAGCTGCTGCTGCTTTCCCATTCTGGTCACAAAAATTCCTCTCCAGGCCTGGCAATCAAGGATACCTCACTGCCTCAGGCCTCGAGAGATGGAAACAAAAGTGAGTTGAGGGGAGCAAACTGGGGGTAAATGACTTCATTACCTGAAGCTGTAATTAGAAGATTAACCCTAAATATGCAAATGGACCAAATTTATAGGTGTGAAAACCTTTGACCCGTGGTCAATTTTGGGTTGTAGCACTTGGGGGGGTCTTTTGTTTTGCCTAAAATGGACCTGGAGGCCCTTCAATAAATATAATCACTTTTTATTCCTTGTCTGGCCTGTTTTTAGGTAGTCCTGAAAAGGCATCACTGTGGCAGCTCAGCACTTCCCTTCCTTCTGCTTCTCAAGGCAGAAAGGAAAGCAGGGCAATGAGGAGTGTGACTGCCCTAGCATGCCTTAGGCTCCAGGAATGCCACACTGGAGGCTGCTGGGCAGCAGTGGCACGAGCCCAGCCTTCTGAGCAGTCCCTCAGTTGGGCCCCGTAGTATTGAGGTGCTGCAGGCTGGGCAACTGTTTGTGTGGTGAGGATACCCTCATTCCCTGCTCCTCCTTACCTGGCCTGGAGGAAGCAATGGGCTGCTGTGAGGACCCACTGTGGGCTGATGAGGGACCCTCCACATGTATGGCCGGTGCCTATTTTCCTGGGGTCCTGGATGCTGACAATCCAGGGCCAGGCCCCTGGCAGGGCACCTGTGCCAGTCACAATTCGGTAGTCAGCATCTATGGAGTTGTAGTCAGAAGCCATGGGCCGGAGCCCACAGGTCCCTCTGGAAGCACAAAATCATTACTGCCCTTCTGTTCCAGTACCTGGGTGCTGGCAAGGAGGCTCCCACATGGGGTTTGGGGTGTGGCAATGGGGGACAAGCACCCTCCTAGAGCCTGGGGCCATACCTGCAGTTGCCCCAGGTACCATGTGCAGGTCTGTACACAGCCAGCAGGATGAAGAGGTACAGGTACAGAAGATTCATCGCTGTCAGCAGCATCTGTCAGCTGAAAGAGACAAAAGCTTGTCTCTTCCAGTGCAGTCTCTGACGAGTGCTGCAGCAACTGCACTGTCCATGGCACCTGGGGCTGATGTCACAGAGTGGGTGGTTCCAGGTTCTGGGCACAGTGTCCTCAGAGGGCAGGGAAAGGCCACAGCCTCACAGAACCACAGAATGGTTTGGGCTGGAAGGGACCTTGAAGGTTGTGAAAGGCAAAAGGGGTCCCTTGCCTCGCACATGCAAAACGACACCATGGGCAGACAAATCTGGCACAGAGGGAAAGTCACTCCAAAGGCAGTGTTTGGTCAGAGAGGGTGCTCAGAGCCACCACACGATGGAGAAAACTAGCACATCAAAGCTAGAAAGAGGACAGGAAGGAACAATGCCATGTGCAAACTACTTGGGGGGATGCTTCAAGGCACATAAGCCTTAGCTGATGGAACAAACCTGGAAACTCCTGAGTGTTGCAAGAGGAATTGCTGACCATGGCAGAGTGCGAGAAGCTGACAGGAGTTTCAATGCCATGAGGAAGCCCTTCTGAGTCTGTTTATACATTCTCCATGTCTGGAGCAGGGTGAGTACTGCAAATGCCTCAGTGCTGCCTCTTGCTTTGGAGACTGGTGCTGGAGGTCATGGCTGCAGAAAACAAGGGACTGAGATGGAGAGTGCTCATGCACTCACTTTTGTGGTTTGGGAATGGCATTCCCCAGTCTGGTGTTTCCACTGGAACACTGCAAACCACTGCTCCTCACTCCCTTCTCCCTCTCCCCTCCCTTCTCTGGTGGGCTTGAGAATAGAACTGGAAGCACAGAAGTTAAAGACTGTGGGTTGAGACAAGAACAATATAATGGAAACAGCAATGAAACAAGAAAATGAGCAGTAACCGCAACAATATTAATAATGGACTGGGACAATTCACATGCAACCATCCACCCCATAGAGCCTGGCAGTACCCAACCAGGCTGTCATGCATGTTATCCAGCGGAGATTTCTTCCCCTGTCCCTGGAAAATGTTGTGGAGTGGTTCAGAACAACCTCCACGTCCTGGCCATGCCCTGTCCTGGTTATGGCAAAAATTTACCCCATCCTGGCCAGAACCAGGACATTCACCCTCATGATCTGCCCCACAGCTTTGGAATCTGTGCCAGAGGGTCTGGCAGGGCAGGGAGGGCAGTCACCAGGGATTGGCAGACGTTGGAAACTCCTTATCCCTCTCTCTGGCCCCTGGTTTTCCTTGTTTTATGGAATGGAAGAACACATGTCCAACTCCTCCCAGTATCTCCTTCACTGGAAATCCTCCGTGCTTTGATTCCTTCTCTGACATTCTGCTGCACCTGGGGAATGCAGTGGGAAAACCCAAGGCTTTGTGTGAAGGTCACTCCCTCAGCACTTCACCTGAGGTGCACAGGAAGGCTGCCCTGGCTCTACCACACCTCATCCAGAACACCTGGAAGCTCTTCCCTCCCCATTCACACACTCCCCTGCCTTGTCCTCCTCATCCCACAGGGATGCACAGAGGGGCTACCACACTTCACGGTTTGGTAGCCCTGATACCACACTCCTGACTGGAATGGGGTGACCCTGGGGCAGTTTTGGCCTGCATCAGTTCCATGTCCTGCCTCAGCACACCCAGGTTCTCTGTTGGCGTCTGTGCTCATCTCTGCAGCTTTGCTGTCCTGCACCAGGAGTTTGCTGAATAAAATCATCCTCTAGAAAGGACATGTGACACAAGCCCAGGAGTAAGCAGCACCATGGGAGAGTTCAGCAAGGTGCCCTGGGGACAGCCAGGCCAGGCAGGGGAAGGTGGGGGGACCACGGCCTCACTGAAGCAGCCACATTGTACAGCACAAAAAATAAAGCTAAATAAATGCTGGGATGAAATACAGCACTGCTGGGACTGCTCCATTTAGCAAATAACAGTTGTGGGGGAGATTTACAGATGTACTGGGTACATCTGGGAACTGGGGCTCCTGCTGGAAGTCTTCAATCTTGAAGCTCCCAGTTCCCAAAGCTGGTAAATCCTTCCCAGCAATGGCTCCTGAGGCAGGGAGAGGGGTGGAAAGCCAAGGATGGGGCAGAGATCAGAAGGAGCTGGGGAGCTCAGAGAGGTCTTCAAGGGGAAGAGGATTTGTCTGAAAGGCCCTCACTTTTCTGGTCATCTTGGCAACTCTGGCAGGTTTAACAGGAGGTTTGTCTGGAAACAAGACAGGGACATATTGGCATGATGGGTGCTGGCATATTCCAGTCTTAGGCTTTGCAGAGAGAGATTTGCTGTTTCCCCATAGGCCACAGAGGATTTTAATATGAGGTGAACTCCCCAAGCTTGCATCCACCCTGTTCCATGGCCTCTGGCTCTGAGAAATGCTCTCCTGTGCACCCTGCTTCATTCCCTCAGATCAATGGCTGATGTGCCAGCAGCTCCTGCTCCAGAAGGGCAGCACATGATGAAGGTGCCACCCCTGCAGCTGAAAAGAAGGTTCCTTTTGCCATGGCATTCCAGGAGGTCATAAGACACATCATCAATGGAGTCTGAAAAAAAGAAAAATTAGAAGTTGAGGCAGCTGCATTTACCAGTGTGGGCAGTCCAGAGAGAACTGCCTGGACCTGACCCAGTTTGTGGATCAGAGCCAGAAATAGGTTCCCTTAGCTAGAAATGAGACCTCTCTACCCAGAGAGCCAGCTGCTTGCCATTCCATTGCTCCCTGGCCACAAGCAGCACTTCATCCATGAGCTCTCACCCCACAGAGCCCCTAGGTAACCCTGAAAAGACTCCTTCAGTATCAGGGGCTGCAAGAGACCTCTAGATGAGCAGCTAGAGGATTAGGTGAGGAGAAGAACTGAAATAAAATGCGTGTTTTTCCCTGGATTTGTGGAAGACAACAAGAAAGAAATACAGGACCCCAAAAAACAAACCCACTCGATGGGAGAGGCAGGTGAGCACCTCTGGTTCAGGAATTACAGAATGCACTCAACTGCAGCTTGCAGACAAGGATCCTGGCACGTTCCAGCAGCCAGCACTGCCACCTGATCCCAGCATCCCTCTGCCCCATGGATTTACACAGGACCCCAAAGCCCCAGTGGTCAGTGAAAGGAAAACATCCAACTGTCCACACTTGGCAACCTACTCCTGGGTTCTGCAGCCTGTGGAGAAAGACAAATTCCCTCACTAGAAAACTAAGCAGGTTTGAGCTGGGCTTTCTCAAAGCACACTAAAGGCAGAGGTGGGCTTCTCCGTGCTGTTTGGGAAGTGGCACATGAACCACACGGGAATCAGAGAGAGATTATCAACTCCAGAGGCACTGCTGAGCGCAGCCTCTCCTGACTCCAGCTGGGCTCCAGCCCCGAGGTGACCTGTGCCTCCAAACAGAGGGGCCAGAGTGACCTGCACTGACCAGGCCGGCCACAGCTCCGTGTCACACTGACCACTGCAGCGTCCAGCCAGTCCCTCCAGAGGCTCTTCCAATCTCCACCTCCACCTTACAGGGGCATGGAACGCCGCTGATCACACCCGCTGCTCCCTGACCTGCAGCCAGAGGAAGATTTCCTCATTTGCTGCTGTGGCCAGTGGCACCTCTCTGTAGCAGGTTTTGCGTCCTGCTCGGTGCCCCAGTGCTCCAGACAGGCTGGCTCCGTGCTGCTGGGCCTCTCCCGGTCCCTCTGAGCAGGGCTGCAGCCGAGTCTTCAGAACAGCCCCAATTCCCCAAAACAGCCCCCAAAACAGCCCGGCGCTGTCTGTGTGGGGAACATCAAACCCACACCAAGGAATGGCTTTGCCCAGTGCCCCGGGATGGAGCAGCCCCGGCCTGCTCCACCAGAGCCCAGGGCGGCTCTGGGAGCCCTGAGGGCACGAGAGAAGGAAACTTCAGCGTGAGGGTCTGCAGCGGCCAGGGGAACACCAGCGCCTCCGAGCCGCCCTGCCAGACACGTACGGCCCTCCACCACCCTCGCAGTGGTGCGGGAATGTGCTCGCTGCTGAGGGCGGCCTCGCGGCTCGGCGAGCAGCTCGGGCAGGGCCGCCGCTGTCCGCTCCGTGCGGAGCGCAGCCTCCTCCGGACGCGGCCGTGAGGCGGTCTGGGCCCTCGGGTGTCGCCTCCGGCAGAATCAGCGGCTCGGTGGAGCTCACACGAAGCTCTCCCTGGGGCGGGACAGCCCTTGCCCGTGGGGTGTCGGGCGGGCCCCGGGCCGGCCGAGGGTTGCCCGGCTGAGCCCGGGGCCGCCCCTGACGTGGGGCTCTGGGGCAGAGTCCGGCCCGCGGTGCCCAGCAGGGATGCGCGGTTCTGTCTGTGCTCGGGCAGCACCAGAGTAGAGTTTTTCCCTGCTACAGTACCTACGCTACCCCGCGAAAGAGCATCGCTCAGGTTTGACAGGAGGAGAAATCTGTGTGGCCGTCAGCTATCACCTATGGCCCGGTCAGGATACTGATGGATTTTCTGACCTATTCGCTAGGGTCGTGTAAAATGTTAAACTGCAGATGCTTTCTGAAAGCAACTAGTGCTTTGAATGGTACAATCTGGATTACAGAAGCTTTATGTAGTGTTAGGCTGTGAACCACAATAGGTTTATTCTACAAGTTAATAGGGATATGCCAGATCATGTTACACTTCTGTTTTATCTTCTGTTTTGACCCTATGGCAAGCATCAGTTGGGTTTATTTAGCTCTTTATTAGCCCTTTATTTAGCTCTTAGCATTTTTCACATTTTGTGTGAAAAATGAATTAACTTTTAGGTAGATATTTTTAAAGAGGAAAAATGTATTTGTGCCTATTGATGCTGCAGTGATTTGTGGTTTTGAGACCCATCTTGCAAAATACCACATGCTGAGGCTGATTGTCATAGCTCTGAAGCCAGCCCTGGGTATGGAATGCTTTTCATTCTTTGGAGTGTTCATTCCAGGCAGTTCTGTGTAACGAGATCTTTACAGAGCATGGAAGATGCCTCTAGGGGAAGTCTCCATTTTGATTGCTGTGCCTAGACTAATTCTGATACTCCTGAGTTTGCTGTCAGGTTTTTACGATGCTGAAATGTGTGTTTTCCAGGTTCCTGTGTGGGCTATTTTTCACTAAGAATCTAGAAAATATCTTGGCTTTTCGTGGGGTTTAGTGCAAAATAGGTTTGACTGTAGGAACCACATTGTTGCAAAGATGAAGCATGCAATTAAAGTTCTTTCTAATAATTTGAGATGATTTAAATATATGTCAAATGAAATGCCATAGTCAAGGAACCAAAGCAGTCGAATGAATTGCCTATAAATTCCTTTGGCATGAAGCGTGTTGAGTGAAATGTTTATTTCTTCTAAGCAATAGGTCATAAGAGTGTTTAAATAAAGGTATAGTATATATAATGCACTGGAGCACAATCCATGGATTAGAGTGAAATTTCAACACTCAGTTCCTTTACTTAGAGAAGTCCACCTATGCCCAGATGGATTAATTAATTGTAGTGGTAGAAAATACAGGGTGTAAAACACAGCTGACTGTTGAGCTTAGTATATCACTATGTTGTAGAGAAACTCAAGAATCAAGAAAATTCTAAATAAGTAAATGCTAATTTGTCATGCAGTACTATGGTATTTTCAGGCAGCTAATCAAGAAAATTTGAATTGGAAGACCGTCAAACTTGTTTCATACAATAAAACTCTGAGAGACTTATCTACAAATAGAAACACAAGGAGCATCCTTTTTTGTACTCAGCAAAGAGCTGGAGTATGTTGTGCTGTTACGGAGGTTTATTTTTATAAACTACTCCAATGAATTTTATAAGCATGTAAAAGATTGTAAGTGCCCTGAAACATGTTTATTCTTGGACTGGCAATTACATACATGGATTCAGTTTTGATTTTCTTTAAAATAAAAATAAAAATATTTCTCTGGAGTAATTTGCTCTCGGTAACAAGAGTCATCTGCAAGAGAAATATCCAAACCAATTTCTGGGCAGTGGAAGTAGCTTTATTTTTTATAACATTCTTAGTACCTGTGACCAGGGTTGGTAGAGTGCCAGTCCTGCCAGCTTTAAGGAGCTGCATGTAAGTGTACCCTCGTTTCCTCAGAATCCCAGGGATGTGGACATTTCTTTGAGATGAGCTTTTAGGAAGCCCCAGAACATCTGGTGGTGTGACATCTTCCTGCATGCTCTGTTTCTGCACGTGATGTTTTCCAGTGCTTTCAAACATCCCTTCCCTTCTGTTTTTTCAGATGGTTATTTAGACCTATCTTGAGAGCTACTCTCTTCAGCCTCAGCTTTATCCAAGATACAATATGGTTATTATATAACCTAGTATTTTTTCATTTTACTTACATTTCATTACATAACCTAGTATTTTACATTGTTACTTGCACAGCAGAATAACTGCAGAACTCTGCTCGATCCAGGTTATACTGAAAACTAAAAAAAATGCTATTTTTACATGCCTGACATTTTTCTTGCATATTTGAGCTTAGGTATTATGTTTGCTCATTTCAGGAGTGCTTCTGAACCACAGTCCAGAAAGAAGAAAAATCTTCTTGGTTGAAGTTGAACATTTGTCTCTAAGAGTAAGAACAAAGCCATGCCAGTGCTTTCAGAAGACTCAGGTAATTCAGCTGCATGCTTTCAACAGAGCAGTGACTGAAATCTTGTCATACCTGTTTCACACATAAAAATAATTTAAATAGGAGTAAAATGTAATAGAATTAAGATAATTCAACTGAAGTTTCTGAGCAATTACCTACAAGAAGGAAGGTGGAATGTAAAAGGTGAAAATTAATAAAGTTTGTCAGGATCAGTTTCCTACTAACCCTAGAGCACCCAAATATACTCTGATAGACCTGAATATACTCTGATAGACTTGAATATATTCTGATAGATCTGAATATATTCTGATAGACCTGAATATATTCTGATAGGCAGAATTGGACCCCTCAGTGTAACAGTGCCTTCTACATGTGCTTACTAAAGATCAGCCCATATATCTCTGCTGCTTGCTGTGTCATTTCTTAATATTTTCTGAACAGGGGTTGATAAACATTGTAAATATCCTTCCTTTTAACTTAAAATAAGTGTCTTTGTTCAAGGCTACTTTACTAGCTTCTCCAGTATGCTGCCCAGGAGAAGTCACAGATAATAAATGATGCTTAGGATTAAAGCAGGAGTGAGTTTGAGTCTCCTGGATCAAAATCCACTCTAAGGTTCGTGGAGAGAATAGCCACAGGAATAGATTTGAACCCCCTCCGCCTTTTTATATTTCCTGTTTTGTTTTGGTCCTGTGTTCCCAGACATGGTTCACCGGGAAAAATCTGGCCTTTGTCTGGCTCTGTGTGTTGCAAAATTGGGATATTTAAATATTTTTTTAGAAAACTAGCCACAAGCTTTGATTCCACCACAATGGAAATCTACACTTTATCCTTTCTTCCTCTGGTCAGGCCTGGCTTTTTATAGGTGCCTCAGAGTGGAAGGGGCAGGATAACACTTGTAAGCAAAGCTGCTGGGGAGGTAGAGCTGCTACCTGTGCAAAAAAAGGTCATTCAATCAGTTTGAGAGTCTGCTGTGGTACTAAAATTTCAAATTTGTAAGAGGGGAAACAAAGGGTTCTGGAAACAAGGAGTAATAAACATGAAGTGTTAAATGTGAAAGATAATTTCTTAAGAAATATATATTGCTTTGTTAGATTTTGCCTTAATATGATGGTGTGCTTGACACTTATGAGGGGAGTGTTGCAAAATGAGCTGTGGATAAACACGAGATAATCACAAGTCTCTGCAAATGTGATGATCATCAATGTGATACCCAAATAAATGTAGTGACTGTTAAGACTGCAGTAGAAGGTCCTGTGAGAAATGCTGTGTAGAATGTTTTTGTTCTGTCCTGAATCTAAATTTAGGGTTGCATGAAACTTTGGCCCTTTTGACATCTCAGCTAAGACCTGATTCAAATCATAAAGAGGAAATGGGATTCCTTAGGGATGTCTTCAGTGAAAGAAGTCTCAGCTACCTGATGAAGGTAAAAGTTTGTATTTATTTATGTACATTCTCCTTACAGTTTACTTTTTCTCTGTTCCCTTGATTTATCAACCATTTACTTTGCCAAACCTTTTTTTTAAGAATTCTGTACTGACCAAAGCATATGTGTGCTTAAGAACAAACACTAATAATGTTTGACAATTAATATGTTGAACATATTAAAACCGAGATCAAGGAGTAGAATGTTGCTGGCAGAGGTTCCAAAAAGTGCAAGAGGCTCCAGGGAATGGGGAAAATATGCAGATGGGATAGAAAACCTAATATCCCATTGAGTATGGGATAGAAAACTTCATATATGGGATAGAAAACCTCACATGCCATTGAATATGGGACAGAAACCCTCACATATGGGATAGAAAACCTCACATTCCATTGCATATGGGATAGAAAACCTAACACCCAACCTATAATAAAATCCCCTAATATAACTTTAGTTGCCAAGTATTGGTTATGCAAAAGCCAGATGATGCCTCTTCACAGAGATAATCTAGTTTATGAATGTATGGGAAATTAATTCAATAGTCCAGTTTTAATTTTTTAATGTGGAGGTGGGTTTTTTTGGGGGTGTTATTTGGTGGGGGTGTTTTGTTTTAATTTTGGTTCTGAGTTTCTTTGGGGTGGGTGTGCTAGGGAAGAAGTAAAGGGTTTGGGTTTGGGTGTTTGCTTTCCAGCCTTAGCACAGGGATGTGGCTTCCTCAGAGAGGGTGGTAAGGATGCTCAGTAGGGGAACATGAGGCACTTTGCCAAAATATTCCTTATGTCTTTGACAGATGTGGAGTCAGTCTGAGTGCCAGCAGTGTCTGCAGGGGAGCTGTGGACAGTTCATCTATCACAACACTGGGGGTGGCACAAAGCTCTTCTGGTCTGCCCACTGCTCAGAAATCCTTGCTCCTGGCTGTGGAACTTCTGGCTGTGGAACTCCTCCTCAGCCTGTGTCCGGCCAATCTTCAGCCTTGAGACTTTCTAGAACGGTGTTCCCTGAGTCATGAGAGTTGAGTTTCAAGTCCCGCACCCAGGGATTCCACTGCTGGGCAGCATAAAACAGTGTTCCCAACTGCTGTCCTCAAGAGCTGTAGCCCCCTGTGACCTGTGTCCCTTCTCCCATCAGAGCTTTGTTTTGCTGGTGCCTGGCTTGGGAGTCCTTGCCTTGCACAGGAGACTGGACTGGACTACAAACACATGCTAACAGTGGTAACAGGCAACTTTATTTACACAACTAAATAAATTTCAGCATTTGTGCATGCAGAGGAGGAAGATTGGCAGGACAGAGGACGCCTTTGACCTGAGGCTGCCTTTGGACGAGCAGGCACTGCCCCAGTATGTAATGGTCATGGTCCACTGCAGCCTGCAGTGGATCCTGTTCATCCTGCTGCCCATGTCTTTTTTCTCATGAGGCCCAGCAGTATCTGGTGCACCCGAGTTAAGAATTTCACCACTATCTGGTATGGATGTGGAGCAGGCAAGAGAGGTTGCATTGACATTGGCTCCTCAGAGGGGTTTGAGGTCGACTCTGGCTCTGGTGTGGCTGTTGCAGTTGAGTGATCAGGAGTGGGAGTACAGCAGCCTGACTCTGTTGGTGTTGGCTCTGGCTGCTCAAAAGAGGTTGAGCTGAAGGTTGGCTCTGGTGCTGGAGTAGCTGTTTCAGCTGACTCTGGACATGGAGTGGGAGTAGAGCAGCCTGACTCTGTTGGTGTTGGCTCTGGCTGCTCAAAAGAGGTTGAGCTGAAGGTTGGCTCTGGTGCTGGAGTGGCTGTTTCAGCTGACTCTGGACATGGAGTGGGAGTGGAGCAGCCTGACTCTGTTGGTGTTGGCTCTGGCTGCTCCAAGGGGGCTGAGCTGAAGGTTGGCTCTGGTGCTGGAGTGGCTGTTTCAGCTGACTCTGGACATGGAGTGGGAGTAGAGCAGCCTGACTCTGTTGGTGCTGACTCTGGCTGCTCCAAGGGGGCTGAGCTGAAGGTTGGCTCTGGTCTTGGAGTAGCTGTTTCAGCTGACTCAGGATATGGAGTGGGAGTAGAGCAGTTTGACTCTGTCAGTGTTGGCTCTGGCTGCTCAAGAGGGGTTGAGATGTAGGTTGTCTCTGGTGCTAGAGTGTCTGTTCCAGGTGGACGCATGCCCATCTGAATCAGGATCCAGTTGTAGAAGTACTGAGTGGAGGTGTAGACTCCCGGGCGTTTTGTTCTGACACAGCCTTTTCCCCAGCTGGTCACTCCAACAAGCCAAAAGTAGCCAGCATGGTTATCTTTGCACACCAGAGGCCCTCCACTGTCACCCTGCAACAGAGGAAAGAGGATTAGGGTGCTGTTGGGTGGCTGCTGTCAGCACTAGAGGCCTGTTTCTCTCTTGCAGCCCCTGCCACAGCTGTATTCATGGTACAAAAAGGCTTTGCTCAGGTGCTGGAGTCTCAAGAACCTTAGCTGGGAACAGGGTGGGTGTCTGTGAAGGCCCCCTTTTGTATCTGCACAGTGATCCTGGATGGGCAGAGCATAGATCATCCAGAATCTGGATCTGTGGGCTGCTGAGAACACTGGATGGGCTTTCTGGGCAGAGGGGCAGGCCTGGGGAACACGGTCACTTGGCAAGGAAACTCCAGCAGTGGAGGAAAAGTGGTTTGCCAGACAAAGCCCATGGTGACGGGGTACCTTCGCTGCTGGCTCCCAGCACTCATACCTGGCAGGTGTCCATGCCACCCCGTGGGTAGCCAGCACACAGGTTGTGGGTGTGGATGGCCCCAGCGTACCGACGGCTGCTGTTAACCAGCCGGATATCCAGGAGACGGACCTTGGCTTCCTGCAGGACATCACTCGGACCCTGAGCTGCAAGCACAGGAAGGAATGGGCACCCAGCAGCTCTTTGCCAGTTCCACTCCCCTGTCTGGGGGTGAACTCATTCCCTAGGGCTTGGCTTTGCCTCTGGAGCAGTTGTTGAAGCGCTGTGTCCTTTCTGTCTGCCTTTGGGGAGCAGGCCAGGCCCAGCTCTCCAGAGGCATACATCCTACAGCCTGACTTTGGTTTGTGCTGTCAGGAAGCCAAACCCATCTTGCTGGTGTGCCCAGCTCACCCTCAGGGCCCTTTTTGGGAACTCACCTTTTGCAGTGGCAGAACCCCAGCCAGCAATGTAGCAGGTTTTCAGCTCTGACACTGTGAGCGAGGCGTTGGGCACGCAGGCAAGCTGGACGTAGTCACTGCACTCCACGGGCTTGTCCAGCTCCAGCAGGGCGATGTCGTTCTGCTGGGAATCAGCCGTGTACTCCTGGTGGGCCAGGAGCCGCTTGATGTGGCGCACCTGAGTTTCAGGGCCCAGATGGGTCAGCTTGGTGGCCCCGATCAGCACACGCCACATGGTGACATTCCTGCAAGGCAGAGAGGGGTCTGAGGAAGAGCAGAGCCATGTGCTGTTGATGCCTTAGGATTTTAGCTTTTGTATTTTTCATCCATTTGTAATCCTGCAGTTTTTTACTGTATAACTAAATTCTGCACACAGTGTGAGCTGCTGCTGCTTTCCCATTCTGGTCACAAAAATTCCTCTCCAGGCCTGGCAATCAAGGATACCTCACTGCCTCAGGCCTCGAGAGATGGAAACAAAAGTGAGTTGAGGGGAGCAAACTGGGGGTAAATGACTTCATTACCTGAAGCTGTAATTAGAAGATTAACCCTAAATATGCAAATGGACCAAATTTATAGGTGTGAAAACCTTTGACCCGTGGTCAATTTTGGGTTGTAGCACTTGGGGGGGTCTTTTGTTTTGCCTAAAATGGACCTGGAGGCCCTTCAATAAATATAATCACTTTTTATTCCTTGTCTGGCCTGTTTTTAGGTAGTCCTGAAAAGGCATCACTGTGGCAGCTCAGCACTTCCCTTCCTTCTGCTTCTCAAGGCAGAGAGGAAAGCAGGGCAATGAGGAGTGTGACTGCCCTAGCATGCCTTAGGCTCCAGGAATGCCACACTGGAGGCTGCTGGGCAGCAGTGGCACGAGCCCAGCCTTCTGAGCAGTCCCTCAGTTGGGCCCCGTAGTATTGAGGTGCTGCAGGCTGGGCAACTGTTTGTGTGGTGAGGATACCCTCATTCCCTGCTCCTCCTTACCTGGCCTGGAGGAAGCAATGGGCTGCTGTGAGGACCCACTGTGGGCTGATGAGGGACCCTCCACATGTATGGCCGGTGCCTATTTTCCTGGGGTCCTGGATGCTGACAATCCAGGGCCAGGCCCCTGGCAGGGCACCTGTGCCAGTCACAATTCGGTAGTCAGCATCTATGGAGTTGTAGTCAGAAGCCATGGGCCGGAGCCCACAGGTCCCTCTGGAAGCACAAAATCATTACTGCCCTTCTGTTCCAGTACCTGGGTGCTGGCAAGGAGGCTCCCACATGGGGTTTGGGGTATGGCAATGGGGGACAAGCACCCTCCTAGAGCCTGGGGCCATACCTGCAGTTGCCCCAGGTACCATGTGCAGGTCTGTACACAGCCAGCAGGATGAAGAGGTACAGGTACAGAAGATTCATCGCTGTCAGCAGCATCTGTCAGCTGAAAGAGACAAAAGCTTGTCTCTTCCAGTGCAGTCTCTGACGAGTGCTGCAGCAACTGCACTGTCCATGGCACCTGGGGCTGATGTCACAGAGTGGGTGGTTCCAGGTTCTGGGCACAGTGTCCTCAGAGGGCAGGGAAAGGCCACAGCCTCACAGAACCACAGAATGGTTTGGGCTGGAAGGGACCTTGAAGGTTGTGAAAGGCAAAAGGGGTCCCTTGCCTCGCACATGCAAAACGACACCATGGGCAGACAAATCTGGCACAGAGGGAAAGTCACTCCAAAGGCAGTGTTTGGTCAGAGAGGGTGCTCAGAGCCACCACACGATGGAGAAAACTAGCACATCAAAGCTAGAAAGAGGACAGGAAGGAACAATGCCATGTGCAAACTACTTGGGGGGATGCTTCAAGGCACATAAGCCTTAGCTGATGGAACAAACCTGGAAACTCCTGAGTGTTGCAAGAGGAATTGCTGACCATGGCAGAGTGCGAGAAGCTGACAGGAGTTTCAATGCCATGAGGAAGCCCTTCTGAGTCTGTTTATACATTCTCCATGTCTGGAGCAGGGTGAGTACTGCAAATGCCTCAGTGCTGCCTCTTGCTTTGGAGACTGGTGCTGGAGGTCATGGCTGCAGAAAACAAGGGACTGAGATGGAGAGTGCTCATGCACTCACTTTTGTGGTTTGGGAATGGCATTCCCCAGTCTGGTGTTTCCACTGGAACACTGCAAACCACTGCTCCTCACTCCCTTCTCCCTCTCCCCTCCCTTCTCTGGTGGGCTTGAGAATAGAACTGGAAGCACAGAAGTTAAAGACTGTGGGTTGAGACAAGAACAATATAATGGAAACAGCAATGAAACAAGAAAATGAGCAGTAACCGCAACAATATTAATAATGGACTGGGACAATTCACATGCAACCATCCACCCCATAGAGCCTGGCAGTACCCAACCAGGCTGTCATGCATGTTATCCAGCGGAGATTTCTTCCCCTGTCCCTGGAAAATGTTGTGGAGTGGTTCAGAACAACCTCCACGTCCTGGCCATGCCCTGTCCTGGTTATGGCAAAAATTTACCCCATCCTGGCCAGAACCAGGACATTCACCCTCATGATCTGCCCCACAGCTTTGGAATCTGTGCCAGAGGGTCTGGCAGGGCAGGGAGGGCAGTCACCAGGGATTGGCAGACGTTGGAAACTCCTTATCCCTCTCTCTGGCCCCTGGTTTTCCTTGTTTTATGGAATGGAAGAACACATGTCCAACTCCTCCCAGTATCTCCTTCACTGGAAATCCTCCGTGCTTTGATTCCTTCTCTGACATTCTGCTGCACCTGGGGAATGCAGTGGGAAAACCCAAGGCTTTGTGTGAAGGTCACTCCCTCAGCACTTCACCTGAGGTGCACAGGAAGGCTGCCCTGGCTCTACCACACCTCATCCAGAACACCTGGAAGCTCTTCCCTCCCCATTCACACACTCCCCTGCCTTGTCCTCCTCATCCCACAGGGATGCACAGAGGGGCTACCACACTTCACGGTTTGGTAGCCCTGATACCACACTCCTGACTGGAATGGGGTGACCCTGGGGCAGTTTTGGCCTGCATCAGTTCCATGTCCTGCCTCAGCACACCCAGGTTCTCTGTTGGCGTCTGTGCTCATCTCTGCAGCTTTGCTGTCCTGCACCAGGAGTTTGCTGAATAAAATCATCCTCTAGAAAGGACATGTGACACAAGCCCAGGAGTAAGCAGCACCATGGGAGAGTTCAGCAAGGTGCCCTGGGGACAGCCAGGCCAGGCAGGGGAAGGTGGGGGGACCACGGCCTCACTGAAGCAGCCACATTGTACAGCACAAAAAATAAAGCTAAATAAATGCTGGGATGAAATACAGCACTGCTGGGACTGCTCCATTTAGCAAATAACAGTTGTGGGGGAGATTTACAGATGTACTGGGTACATCTGGGAACTGGGGCTCCTGCTGGAAGTCTTCAATCTTGAAGCTCCCAGTTCCCAAAGCTGGTAAATCCTTCCCAGCAATGGCTCCTGAGGCAGGGAGAGGGGTGGAAAGCCAAGGATGGGGCAGAGATCAGAAGGAGCTGGGGAGCTCAGAGAGGTCTTCAAGGGGAAGAGGATTTGTCTGAAAGGCCCTCACTTTTCTGGTCATCTTGGCAACTCTGGCAGGTTTAACAGGAGGTTTGTCTGGAAACAAGACAGGGACATATTGGCATGATGGGTGCTGGCATATTCCAGTCTTAGGCTTTGCAGAGAGAGATTTGCTGTTTCCCCATAGGCCACAGAGGATTTTAATATGAGGTGAACTCCCCAAGCTTGCATCCACCCTGTTCCATGGCCTCTGGCTCTGAGAAATGCTCTCCTGTGCACCCTGCTTCATTCCCTCAGATCAATGGCTGATGTGCCAGCAGCTCCTGCTCCAGAAGGGCAGCACATGATGAAGGTGCCACCCCTGCAGCTGAAAAGAAGGTTCCTTTTGCCATGGCATTCCAGGAGGTCATAAGACACATCATCAATGGAGTCTGAAAAAAAGAAAAATTAGAAGTTGAGGCAGCTGCATTTACCAGTGTGGGCAGTCCAGAGAGAACTGCCTGGACCTGACCCAGTTTGTGGATCAGAGCCAGAAATAGGTTCCCTTAGCTAGAAATGAGACCTCTCTACCCAGAGAGCCAGCTGCTTGCCATTCCATTGCTCCCTGGCCACAAGCAGCACTTCATCCATGAGCTCTCACCCCACAGAGCCCCTAGGTAACCCTGAAAAGACTCCTTCAGTATCAGGGGCTGCAAGAGACCTCTAGATGAGCAGCTAGAGGATTAGGTGAGGAGAAGAACTGAAATAAAATGCGTGTTTTTCCCTGGATTTGTGGAAGACAACAAGAAAGAAATACAGGACCCCAAAAAACAAACCCACTCGATGGGAGAGGCAGGTGAGCACCTCTGGTTCAGGAATTACAGAATGCACTCAACTGCAGCTTGCAGACAAGGATCCTGGCACGTTCCAGCAGCCAGCACTGCCACCTGATCCCAGCATCCCTCTGCCCCATGGATTTACACAGGACCCCAAAGCCCCAGTGGTCAGTGAAAGGAAAACATCCAACTGTCCACACTTGGCAACCTACTCCTGGGTTCTGCAGCCTGTGGAGAAAGACAAATTCCCTCACTAGAAAACTAAGCAGGTTTGAGCTGGGCTTTCTCAAAGCACACTAAAGGCAGAGGTGGGCTTCTCCGTGCTGTTTGGGAAGTGGCACATGAACCACACGGGAATCAGAGAGAGATTATCAACTCCAGAGGCACTGCTGAGCGCAGCCTCTCCTGACTCCAGCTGGGCTCCAGCCCCGAGGTGACCTGTGCCTCCAAACAGAGGGGCCAGAGTGACCTGCACTGACCAGGCCGGCCACAGCTCCGTGTCACACTGACCACTGCAGCGTCCAGCCAGTCCCTCCAGAGGCTCTTCCAATCTCCACCTCCACCTTACAGGGGCATGGAACGCCGCTGATCACACCCGCTGCTCCCTGACCTGCAGCCAGAGGAAGATTTCCTCATTTGCTGCTGTGGCCAGTGGCACCTCTCTGTAGCAGGTTTTGCGTCCTGCTCGGTGCCCCAGTGCTCCAGACAGGCTGGCTCCGTGCTGCTGGGCCTCTCCCGGTCCCTCTGAGCAGGGCTGCAGCCGAGTCTTCAGAACAGCCCCAATTCCCCAAAACAGCCCCCAAAACAGCCCGGCGCTGTCTGTGTGGGGAACATCAAACCCACACCAAGGAATGGCTTTGCCCAGTGCCCCGGGATGGAGCAGCCCCGGCCTGCTCCACCAGAGCCCAGGGCGGCTCTGGGAGCCCTGAGGGCACGAGAGAAGGAAACTTCAGCGTGAGGGTCTGCAGCGGCCAGGGGAACACCAGCGCCTCCGAGCCGCCCTGCCAGACACGTACGGCCCTCCACCACCCTCGCAGTGGTGCGGGAATGTGCTCGCTGCTGAGGGCGGCCTCGCGGCTCGGCGAGCAGCTCGGGCAGGGCCGCCGCTGTCCGCTCCGTGCGGAGCGCAGCCTCCTCCGGACGCGGCCGTGAGGCGGTCTGGGCCCTCGGGTGTCGCCTCCGGCAGAATCAGCGGCTCGGTGGAGCTCACACGAAGCTCTCCCTGGGGCGGGACAGCCCTTGCCCGTGGGGTGTCGGGCGGGCCCCGGGCCGGCCGAGGGTTGCCCGGCTGAGCCCGGGGCCGCCCCTGACGTGGGGCTCTGGGGCAGAGTCCGGCCCGCGGTGCCCAGCAGGGATGCGCGGTTCTGTCTGTGCTCGGGCAGCACCAGAGTAGAGTTTTTCCCTGCTACAGTACCTACGCTACCCCGCGAAAGAGCATCGCTCAGGTTTGACAGGAGGAGAAATCTGTGTGGCCGTCAGCTATCACCTATGGCCCGGTCAGGATACTGATGGATTTTCTGACCTATTCGCTAGGGTCGTGTAAAATGTTAAACTGCAGATGCTTTCTGAAAGCAACTAGTGCTTTGAATGGTACAATCTGGATTACAGAAGCTTTATGTAGTGTTAGGCTGTGAACCACAATAGGTTTATTCTACAAGTTAATAGGGATATGCCAGATCATGTTACACTTCTGTTTTATCTTCTGTTTTGACCCTATGGCAAGCATCAGTTGGGTTTATTTAGCTCTTTATTAGCCCTTTATTTAGCTCTTAGCATTTTTCACATTTTGTGTGAAAAATGAATTAACTTTTAGGTAGATATTTTTAAAGAGGAAAAATGTATTTGTGCCTATTGATGCTGCAGTGATTTGTGGTTTTGAGACCCATCTTGCAAAATACCACATGCTGAGGCTGATTGTCATAGCTCTGAAGCCAGCCCTGGGTATGGAATGCTTTTCATTCTTTGGAGTGTTCATTCCAGGCAGTTCTGTGTAACGAGATCTTTACAGAGCATGGAAGATGCCTCTAGGGGAAGTCTCCATTTTGATTGCTGTGCCTAGACTAATTCTGATACTCCTGAGTTTGCTGTCAGGTTTTTACGATGCTGAAATGTGTGTTTTCCAGGTTCCTGTGTGGGCTATTTTTCACTAAGAATCTAGAAAATATCTTGGCTTTTCGTGGGGTTTAGTGCAAAATAGGTTTGACTGTAGGAACCATGAAGAGAGCCTGACAGAGGAATGGTTGAACGACAAGGGACATGATACTGTAAAATTAATCCAAATAGGGAGGGCTACGTGACTGCTGCAAAGTTTGCATGGCCCTGAAGAGTAGATAGTGTGCAGAAAACAGGATATTGAAACTGCTTGGTATGTAGAAGTAGATAGAGAAGAACAAAAGAGTACTAAGCTGTTCTAACTGCAAGGCCAGCTGGACAGGCATGTATCGATCATAAAGATACTTTTAAGATAATAGTACAAGTCACATAGCAACCAATCATGAGCTTGGCTTTTGCAATATGTATGAGCTAATTAACGAACATATATAAACTGTGTAATCTGTCACAATAAACTGAGACTTGATGATCATGATATCATGAGTCTTGTCTCCCGCGGCATTTTCCCTCTAACAACTGGCGCCCGAAAGCAGGGACCTGATCCGAGCCTAAGGCGAGAGGGGTGCTGCGTTGGAGTGCGGGTCCTGCGGCTGGAAGGACGGCGAAAATAAAGAGAAGAGGCGAAACGCTCTGCTCCGCGCCCTGAGTGACCGTAGAAGCGGGCTCAGCCGATACGTGCTGCCGAAGCCTGAAGGAGCCAGCAACGGTACGGACGTAATCATGGAAAGGCAAGCAGCATATGATTTATTTAGTGCTTCTCTTAGAAAAAGGCAGATTAGGGGGATTGACTTAGATAAGGATCTCCCTTCGCTATTGCATCATGCTGAGTCTTACGGCTTTTTCGTTAACCCCCATAGTGTTCATAAACTTTCAAAATGGAGAAGATATAGGGATAAGTTGTGGGAATTAGTGTTAGATGAGGATAAACCGGGCAAGAAAATGAGTAAACTTTGGAGAGTGGTTGATAACGAATTGTTAATGTGTCAGGCAGAAAAGAGGGCGGTGGAAGTGATACGGACAGCTCTGGAGAAAAATAAGGAATGTAAACCCTCGCTTCTCTCCAGTGAGCCAAACCCTCCGGTTCTCACAAATTTTCCCATTCCCATCTCTGCTTCTGAAATGCCTGTACCTCCCATAGACACTAGTAGCATTGAGGTGCTGGAAATTGAGATCCAAATTGCTTTATGGCAACGGGACTGGGATCCCAAATTCACTTTTTGTGAACGGGAATCAGGTAGAACGGAGCGGGCGCGGGGCCAGACAGAGCGGGGCCGGCCAGCACCGAGCCGGAGGCGAGCCCGGGGCGGAGCGGACATCAGCCGAGAGACGGAAGGCTCCTTGCTGCCGAGCAGCAGCGCAAGGGGGGAGAGGGGCGTTCCTGGGGCTCAGCCGCGCTGGAGCCGGAGCAGGCGGGGCGCGGCCGTGGCGGGGGTGTCTCTTCTCCCATCCACAAGGTGACACAACAAGGACGGGAGCGAGGCGGCGCCGCCCCTCATCTCCCCGCAGCGCCCAGCAATGGCGGCGGAGATGGCGGCACAGTCCTGGTTGCCATGGCAGCGACAACGCCGAGAGCAGCAGCGCCACCGGTGGCGGGATCGCAACACTACAGCAAAAATTTCAACAGCATCTTCCCAATTTCTTACAAGAGTCAGAGACGTAATGAAAAAGTACAGCAATACCGAGTGTTTTCCAAGATACCAAGAAGGATGAACATTATGTGAATCAATGTTATTTCAAATATGATATAGATAAAAATCACTGTATAAAGATAGAAATTTTAGTAATTATTTAATTACCAAAAATGTCTCTGAAAACAAAGAGTTAAGAAAATGTCATCTGATGGAATTTTAGTATTGAGTTTGTAATCTCCGTCTTTGGGTTTTTATAGATAATAATATAAGTAATAGTAATTTTTAAGTTTTATAGATAATACGATAAATAGTGATTGTTAAGTTTTTGTAAGTAATGATAAGTAGTGATTGTTACTAATGTTATATGAGTGCTTTAAAAGGATTGTCTTAAACTATTTTAAACATTTCTTGTTAATAGGTTGATCATAAAATGCGAGTTGTCTGATTTTTGTGATAAGAATTATTATTAAGGTATTAAGGTATTAAGGTGTTGTTATAGTATTTACAGTCAGTTTTCATATGTTTTATTGTCTCTTTAGGTGATTGATTACAAGATATTTTTTCAGGATCCTGTGTTTTTGATTTTTTAACTACTCATGTGTTTTCTTTATCCAATATTTTATGCAGCTGCAATTCATCTTCCTTTAAAAATTCATTGTCCAAATTTTAGTTCAAGATTTCAGACTTCAAATTTTCAGATTTCTGAAGAAAGGGTTTGTTGTATTTAGAGAATTTTTGTCTTGAAAGAGATTTTAGACAGGTTCAATTATTTGATAGTTTGATAAAGTTTTAATAATAAGGTTTTTTACTTATAACTGTTATTTCTAGGACTTTTGTTTTATAATGTGTTAAAACATATCCTCCAATTAGAGTTTGAGCTCTGGCCAAGCTCTGGCTCTACGTGGATGGTGTGATTGACCCAGGTGTTTTCTGCATCAAAAAGTATTCAAGTCCTTTTGGCTTGACAATTTGACCATGTAGGGCAGCTGAGCCTCAAAGGGAGTTTTGGAGAGACATGATCCGGACATGTTTTATCCAAATCTCTGTTGTTTTAAGGTTTATCAGCTGCTGCAGACTCTGGGATGACAATTTGATAGTGTAGCACTTGGTAACTGTGATTTTATATGTAATATTAATTGTGTATTATCTGATTGATTTTTATTTGTTGTTAGTTTCTTTACTATATGCATTGTTTTGTTCTTGATGTTTTTTCATGTTTATTATAAAGATGTTGATATTTCCATTTCTTCATGCAAATTTTAGGAAACAGAATTGAGAGAGGACCCTCCAGTCCCTGTGGGGAGTGTTGAGTTTGTTTGTGTTTTAGCAGGTGCAGAATCTGGATAGATTTCATTGAAGAATGTTAAACTTATCAATTTCAAGAGAACACTAATCTCTCCACAAGTAAATCAGAGGATGCACAGCAAAAGTGGATTGTGCAAAGATTTGTGTTTCACCCACAGAAAATTGTAGACTTTAGGTTTTTTCATAAGTGTGTTTTTAATTATGTTATAGACTTTTTTTACTAAGTTTTAATGAGTTTTAGTAATGCCTGTGATTTTTCTGTTCATTTTACCATTGCTTTTCAATGGCAAAAGAAAAAGAGGGACAATCAATTAAATAATCAAAAGCATAACATTAAGTTTATCATAAATATAGTTTGTATTTAGAATTAAGTTTGTTCCTTTCATGTTAAACAGAACAATCAAAACCATGAGAAATATGAAGTGGGGTGCACTTCTGTAATACTAACCTCATTTTTCACCCCACGAGTTGCTTCAGTGCAAGCTCTCACACAATTAAAAATCCTAGCCTACTGGACAGAAAAATAAATTAATATTTCATCTAAAATGTTAAGTGAGCTTGCCACAAATATAGGTAGTATCTGTCATGCAGTTCTGCAAAACAGAGCAGCTGCCACTAATTTACTTCTTCTAGCCCAAGGTCATAGTTGTGAAGAATTTGAAAGAATGTGCTGTATGAACTTATCTGATCACGCTACATCTATCCATAAGCAAATACGAAAATTGACCGAGCTAACTCAACAGTTAAAGGTAGAGGATAGATTAGGTTTAAAAAGATAGCTAAAAGGATTGGGGATCGGACCATAGTTAAGAGACATTATCAAATACGGCATAATAGTTCTAAGCATAATTGTGATACTTTTGCTTGTTTTGCCCTGTGTGTTTACTTGCTTGCAAGGCTTGATGCAGCAGCTTTTGCAGAAAATGCTGAATGCACACCTTCTTGTACAAAAGGAAAACGGGAGAGATGAAGAGAGCCTGACAGAGGAATGGTTGAACGACAAGGGACATGATACTGTAAAATTAATCCAAATAGGGAGGGCTACGTGACTGCTGCAAAGTTTGCATGGCCCTGAAGAGTAGATAGTGTGCAGAAAACAGGATATTGAAACTGCTTGGTATGTAGAAGTAGATAGAGAAGAACAAAAGAGTACTAAGCTGTTCTAACTGCAAGGCCAGCTGGACAGGCATGTATCGATCATAAAGATACTTTTAAGATAATAGTACAAGTCACATAGCAACCAATCATGAGCTTGGCTTTTGCAATATGTATGAGCTAATTAACGAACATATATAAACTGTGTAATCTGTCACAATAAACTGAGACTTGATGATCATGATATCATGAGTCTTGTCTCCCGCGGCATTTTCCCTCTAACAGAACCACATTGTTGCAAAGATGAAGCATGCAATTAAAGTTCTTTCTAATAATTTGAGATGATTTAAATATATGTCAAATGAAATGCCATAGTCAAGGAACCAAAGCAGTCGAATGAATTGCCTATAAATTCCTTTGGCATGAAGCGTGTTGAGTGAAATGTTTATTTCTTCTAAGCAATAGGTCATAAGAGTGTTTAAATAAAGGTATAGTATATATAATGCACTGGAGCACAATCCATGGATTAGAGTGAAATTTCAACACTCAGTTCCTTTACTTAGAGAAGTCCACCTATGCCCAGATGGATTAATTAATTGTAGTGGTAGAAAATACAGGGTGTAAAACACAGCTGACTGTTGAGCTTAGTATATCACTATGTTGTAGAGAAACTCAAGAATCAAGAAAATTCTAAATAAGTAAATGCTAATTTGTCATGCAGTACTATGGTATTTTCAGGCAGCTAATCAAGAAAATTTGAATTGGAAGACCGTCAAACTTGTTTCATACAATAAAACTCTGAGAGACTTATCTACAAATAGAAACACAAGGAGCATCCTTTTTTGTACTCAGCAAAGAGCTGGAGTATGTTGTGCTGTTACGGAGGTTTATTTTTATAAACTACTCCAATGAATTTTATAAGCATGTAAAAGATTGTAAGTGCCCTGAAACATGTTTATTCTTGGACTGGCAATTACATACATGGATTCAGTTTTGATTTTCTTTAAAATAAAAATAAAAATATTTCTCTGGAGTAATTTGCTCTCGGTAACAAGAGTCATCTGCAAGAGAAATATCCAAACCAATTTCTGGGCAGTGGAAGTAGCTTTATTTTTTATAACATTCTTAGTACCTGTGACCAGGGTTGGTAGAGTGCCAGTCCTGCCAGCTTTAAGGAGCTGCATGTAAGTGTACCCTCGTTTCCTCAGAATCCCAGGGATGTGGACATTTCTTTGAGATGAGCTTTTAGGAAGCCCCAGAACATCTGGTGGTGTGACATCTTCCTGCATGCTCTGTTTCTGCACGTGATGTTTTCCAGTGCTTTCAAACATCCCTTCCCTTCTGTTTTTTCAGATGGTTATTTAGACCTATCTTGAGAGCTACTCTCTTCAGCCTCAGCTTTATCCAAGATACAATATGGTTATTATATAACCTAGTATTTTTTCATTTTACTTACATTTCATTACATAACCTAGTATTTTACATTGTTACTTGCACAGCAGAATAACTGCAGAACTCTGCTCGATCCAGGTTATACTGAAAACTAAAAAAAATGCTATTTCTACATGCCTGACATTTTTCTTGCATATTTGAGCTTAGGTATTATGTTTGCTCATTTCAGGAGTGCTTCTGAACCACAGTCCAGAAAGAAGAAAAATCTTCTTGGTTGAAGTTGAACATTTGTCTCTAAGAGTAAGAACAAAGCCATGCCAGTGCTTTCAGAAGACTCAGGTAATTCAGCTGCATGCTTTCAACAGAGCAGTGACTGAAATCTTGTCATACCTGTTTCACACATAAAAATAATTTAAATAGGAGTAAAATGTAATAGAATTAAGATAATTCAACTGAAGTTTCTGAGCAATTACCTACAAGAAGGAAGGTGGAATGTAAAAGGTGAAAATTAATAAAGTTTGTCAGGATCAGTTTCCTACTAACCCTAGAGCACCCAAATATACTCTGATAGACCTGAATATACTCTGATAGACTTGAATATATTCTGATAGATCTGAATATATTCTGATAGACCTGAATATATTCTGATAGGCAGAATTGGACCCCTCAGTGTAACAGTGCCTTCTACATGTGCTTACTAAAGATCAGCCTATATATCTCTGCTGCTTGCTGTGTCATTTCTTAATATTTTCTGAACAGGGGTTGATAAACATTGTAAATATCCTTCCTTTTAACTTAAAATAAGTGTCTTTGTTCGAGGCTACTTTACTAGCTTCTCCAGTATGCTGCCCAGGAGAAGTCACAGATAATAAATGATGCTTAGGATTAAAGCAGGAGTGAGTTTGAGTCTCCTGGATCAAAATCCACTCTAAGGTTCGTGGAGAGAATAGCCACAGGAATAGATTTGAACCCCCTCCACCTTTTTATATTTCCTGTTTTGTTTTGGTCCTGTGTTCCCAGACATGGTTCACCGGGAAAAATCTGGCCTTTGTCTGGCTCTGTGTGTTGCAAAATTGGGATATTTAAATATTTTTTTAGAAAACTAGCCACAAGCTTTGATTCCACCACAATGGAAATCTACACTTTATCCTTTCTTCCTCTGGTCAGGCCTGGCTTTTTATAGGTGCCTCAGAGTGGAAGGGGCAGGATAACACTTGTAAGCAAAGCTGCTGGGGAGGTAGAGCTGCTACCTGTGCAAAAAAAGGTCATTCAATCAGTTTGAGAGTCTGCTGTGGTACTAAAATTTCAAATTTGTAAGAGGGGAAACAAAGGGTTCTGGAAACAAGGAGTAATAAACATGAAGTGTTAAATGTGAAAGATAATTTCTTAAGAAATATATATTGCTTTGTTAGATTTTGCCTTAATATGATGGTGTGCTTGACACTTATGAGGGGAGTGTTGCAAAATGAGCTGTGGATAAACACGAGATAATCACAAGTCTCTGCAAATGTGATGATCATCAATGTGATACCCAAATAAATGTAGTGACTGTTAAGACTGCAGTAGAAGGTCCTGTGAGAAATGCTGTGTAGAATGTTTTTGTTCTGTCCTGAATCTAAATTTAGGGTTGCATGAAACTTTGGCCCTTTTGACATCTCAGCTAAGACCTGATTCAAATCATAAAGAGGAAATGGGATTCCTTAGGGATGTCTTCAGTGAAAGAAGTCTCAGCTACCTGATGAAGGTAAAAGTTTGTATTTATTTATGTACATTCTCCTTACAGTTTACTTTTTCTCTGTTCCCTTGATTTATCAACCATTTACTTTGCCAAACCTTTTTTTTAAGAATTCTGTACTGACCAAAGCATATGTGTGCTTAAGAACAAACACTAATAATGTTTGACAATTATTATGTTGAACCTATTAAAACCGAGATCAAGGAGTAGAATGTTGCTGGCAGAGGTTCCAAAAAGTGCAAGAGGCTCCAGGGAATGGGGAAAATATGCAGATGGGATAGAAAACCTAATATCCCATTGAGTATGGGATAGAAAACTTCATATATGGGATAGAAAACCTCACATGCCATTGAATATGGGACAGAAACCCTCACATATGGGATAGAAAACCTCACATTCCATTGCATATGGGATAGAAAACCTAACACCCAACCTATAATAAAATCCCCTAATATAACTTTAGTTGCCAAGTATTGGTTATGCAAAAGCCAGATGATGCCTCTTCACAGAGATAATCTAGTTTATGAATGTATGGGAAATTAATTCAATAGTCCAGTTTTAATTTTTTAATGTGGAGGTGGGTTTTTTTGGGGGTGTTATTTGGTGGGGGTGTTTTGTTTTAATTTTGGTTCTGAGTTTCTTTGGGGTGGGTGTGCTAGGGAAGAAGTAAAGGGTTTGGGTTTGGGTGTTTGCTTTCCAGCCTTAGCACAGGGATGTGGCTTCCTCAGAGAGGGTGGTAAGGATGCTCAGTAGGGGAACATGAGGCACTTTGCCAAAATATTCCTTATGTCTTTGACAGATGTGGAGTCAGTCTGAGTGCCAGCAGTGTCTGCAGGGGAGCTGTGGACAGTTCATCTATCACAACACTAGGGGTGGCACAAAGCTCTTCTGGTCTGCCCACTGCTCAGAAATCCTTGCTCCTGGCTGTGGAACTTCTGGCTGTGGAACTCCTCCTCAGCCTGTGTCCGGCCAATCTTCAGCCTTGAGACTTTCTAGAACGGTGTTCCCTGAGTCATGAGAGTTGAGTTTCAAGTCCCGCACCCAGGGATTCCACTGCTGGGCAGCATAAAACAGTGTTCCCAACTGCTGTCCTCAAGAGCTGTAGCCCCCTGTGACCTGTGTCCCTTCTCCCATCAGAGCTTTGTTTTGCTGGTGCCTGGCTTGGGAGTCCTTGCCTTGCACAGGAGACTGGACTGGACTACAAACACATGCTAACAGTGGTAACAGGCAACTTTATTTACACAACTAAATAAATTTCAGCATTTGTGCATGCAGAGGAGGAAGATTGGCAGGACAGAGGACGCCTTTGACCTGAGGCTGCCTTTGGACGAGCAGGCACTGCCCCAGTATGTAATGGTCATGGTCCACTGCAGCCTGCAGTGGATCCTGTTCATCCTGCTGCCCATGTCTTTTTTCTCATGAGGCCCAGCAGTATCTGGTGCACCCGAGTTAAGAATTTCACCACTATCTGGTATGGATGTGGAGCAGGCAAGAGAGGTTGCATTGACATTGGCTCCTCAGAGGGGTTTGAGGTCGACTCTGGCTCTGGTGTGGCTGTTGCAGTTGAGTGATCAGGAGTGGGAGTACAGCAGCCTGACTCTGTTGGTGCTGACTCTGGCTGCTCCAAGGGGGCTGAGCTGAAGGTTGGCTCTGGTCTTGGAGTAGCTGTTTCAGCTGACTCAGGATATGGAGTGGGAGTAGAGCAGCCTGACTCTGTTGGTGTTGGCTCTGGCTGCTCAAAAGGGGTTGAGCTGAAGGTTGGCTCTGGTGCTGGAGTGGCTGTTTCAGCTGACTCTGGACATGGAGTGGGAGTAGAGCAGCCTGACTCTGTTGGTGTTGGCTCTGGCTGCTCAAAAGGGGTTGAGCTGAAGGTTGGCTCTGGTGCTGGAGTGGCTGTTTCAGCTGACTCTGGACATGGAGTGGGAGTGGAGCAGCCTGACTCTGTTGGTGTTGGCTCTGGCTGCTCAAAAGGGGTTGAGCTGAAGGTTGGCTCTGGTGCTGGAGTGGCTGTTTCAGCTGACTCTGGACATGGAGTGGGAGTAGAGCAGTTTGACTCTGTTGGTGTTGGCTCTGGCTGCTCAAAAGAGGTTGAGCTGAAGGTTGGCTCTGGTGCTGGAGTGGCTGTTTCAGCTGACTCTGGACATGGAGTGGGAGTAGAGCAGCCTGACTCTGTTGGTGCTGACTCTGGCTGCTCCAAGGGGGCTGAGCTGAAGGTTGGCTCTGGTCTTGGAGTAGCTGTTTCAGCTGACTCTGGACATGGAGTGGGAGTAGAGCAGCCTGACTCTGTTGGTGCTGACTCTGGCTGCTCCAAGGGGGCTGAGCTGAAGGTTGGCTCTGGTCTTGGAGTAGGTGTTTCAGCTGACTCAGGATATGGAGTGGGAGTAGAGCAGTTTGACTCTGTCAGTGTTGGCTCTGGCTGCTCAAGAGGGGTTGAGATGTAGGTTGTCTCTGGTGCTAGAGTGTCTGTTCCAGGTGGACGCATGCCCATCTGAATCAGGATCCAGTTGTAGAAGTACTGAGTGGAGGTGTAGACTCCCGGGCGTTTTGTTCTGACACAGCCTTTTCCCCAGCTGGTCACTCCAACAAGCCAAAAGTAGCCAGCATGGTTATCTTTGCACACCAGAGGCCCTCCACTGTCACCCTGCAACAGAGGAAAGAGGATTAGGGTGCTGTTGGGTGGCTGCTGTCAGCACTAGAGGCCTGTTTCTCTCTTGCAGCCCCTGCCACAGCTGTATTCATGGTACAAAAAGGCTTTGCTCAGGTGCTGGAGTCTCAAGAACCTTAGCTGGGAACAGGGTGGGTGTCTGTGAAGGCCCCCTTTTGTATCTGCACAGTGATCCTGGATGGGCAGAGCATAGATCATCCAGAATCTGGATCTGTGGGCTGCTGAGAACACTGGATGGGCTTTCTGGGCAGAGGGGCAGGCCTGGGGAACACGGTCACTTGGCAAGGAAACTCCAGCAGTGGAGGAAAAGTGGTTTGCCAGACAAAGCCCATGGTGACGGGGTACCTTCGCTGCTGGCTCCCAGCACTCATACCTGGCAGGTGTCCATGCCACCCCGTGGGTAGCCAGCACACAGGTTGTGGGTGTGGATGGCCCCAGCGTACCGACGGCTGCTGTTAACCAGCCGGATATCCAGGAGACGGACCTTGGCTTCCTGCAGGACATCACTCGGACCCTGAGCTGCAAGCACAGGAAGGAATGGGCACCCAGCAGCTCTTTGCCAGTTCCACTCCCCTGTCTGGGGGTGAACTCATTCCCTAGGGCTTGGCTTTGCCTCTGGAGCAGTTGTTGAAGCGCTGTGTCCTTTCTGTCTGCCTTTGGGGAGCAGGCCAGGCCCAGCTCTCCAGAGGCATACATCCTACAGCCTGACTTTGGTTTGTGCTGTCAGGAAGCCAAACCCATCTTGCTGGTGTGCCCAGCTCACCCTCAGGGCCCTTTTTGGGAACTCACCTTTTGCAGTGGCAGAACCCCAGCCAGCAATGTAGCAGGTTTTCAGCTCTGACACTGTGAGCGAGGCGTTGGGCACGCAGGCAAGCTGGACGTAGTCACTGCACTCCACGGGCTTGTCCAGCTCCAGCAGGGCGATGTCGTTCTGCTGGGAATCAGCCGTGTACTCCTGGTGGGCCAGGAGCCGCTTGATGTGGCGCACCTGAGTTTCAGGGCCCAGATGGGTCAGCTTGGTGGCCCCGATCAGCACACGCCACATGGTGACATTCCTGCAAGGCAGAGAGGGGTCTGAGGAAGAGCAGAGCCGTGTGCTGTTGATGCCTTAGGATTTTAGCTTTTGTATTTTTCATCCATTTGTAATCCTGCAGTTTTTTACTGTATAACTAAATTCTGCACACAGTGTGAGCTGCTGCTGCTTTCCCATTCTGGTCACAAAAATTCCTCTCCAGGCCTGGCAATCAAGGATACCTCACTGCCTCAGGCCTCGAGAGATGGAAACAAAAGTGAGTTGAGGGGAGCAAACTGGGGGTAAATGACTTCATTACCTGAAGCTGTAATTAGAAGATTAACCCTAAATATGCAAATGGACCAAATTTATAGGTGTGAAAACCTTTGACCCGTGGTCAATTTTGGGTTGTAGCACTTGGGGGGGTCTTTTGTTTTGCCTAAAATGGACCTGGAGGCCCTTCAATAAATATAATCACTTTTTATTCCTTGTCTGGCCTGTTTTTAGGTAGTCCTGAAAAGGCATCACTGTGGCAGCTCAGCACTTCCCTTCCTTCTGCTTCTCAAGGCAGAGAGGAAAGCAGGGCAATGAGGAGTGTGACTGCCCTAGCATGCCTTAGGCTCCAGGAATGCCACACTGGAGGCTGCTGGGCAGCAGTGGCACGAGCCCAGCCTTCTGAGCAGTCCCTCAGTTGGGCCCCGTAGTATTGAGGTGCTGCAGGCTGGGCAACTGTTTGTGTGGTGAGGATACCCTCATTCCCTGCTCCTCCTTACCTGGCCTGGAGGAAGCAATGGGCTGCTGTGAGGACCCACTGTGGGCTGATGAGGGACCCTCCACATGTATGGCCGGTGCCTATTTTCCTGGGGTCCTGGATGCTGACAATCCAGGGCCAGGCCCCTGGCAGGGCACCTGTGCCAGTCACAATTCGGTAGTCAGCATCTATGGAGTTGTAGTCAGAAGCCATGGGCCGGAGCCCACAGGTCCCTCTGGAAGCACAAAATCATTACTGCCCTTCTGTTCCAGTACCTGGGTGCTGGCAAGGAGGCTCCCACATGGGGTTTGGGGTGTGGCAATGGGGGACAAGCACCCTCCTAGAGCCTGGGGCCATACCTGCAGTTGCCCCAGGTACCATGTGCAGGTCTGTACACAGCCAGCAGGATGAAGAGGTACAGGTACAGAAGATTCATCGCTGTCAGCAGCATCTGTCAGCTGAAAGAGACAAAAGCTTGTCTCTTCCAGTGCAGTCTCTGACGAGTGCTGCAGCAACTGCACTGTCCATGGCACCTGGGGCTGATGTCACAGAGTGGGTGGTTCCAGGTTCTGGGCACAGTGTCCTCAGAGGGCAGGGAAAGGCCACAGCCTCACAGAACCACAGAATGGTTTGGGCTGGAAGGGACCTTGAAGGTTGTGAAAGGCAGAAGGGGTCCCTTGCCTCGCACATGCAAAACGACACCATGGGCAGACAAATCTGGCACAGAGGGAAAGTCACTCCAAAGGCAGTGTTTGGTCAGAGAGGGTGCTCAGAGCCACCACACGATGGAGAAAACTAGCACATCAAAGCTAGAAAGAGGACAGGAAGGAACAATGCCATGTGCAAACTACTTGGGGGGATGCTTCAAGGCACATAAGCCTTAGCTGATGGAACAAACCTGGAAACTCCTGAGTGTTGCAAGAGGAATTGCTGACCATGGCAGAGTGCGAGAAGCTGACAGGAGTTTCAATGCCATGAGGAAGCCCTTCTGAGTCTGTTTATACATTCTCCATGTCTGGAGCAGGGTGAGTACTGCAAATGCCTCAGTGCTGCCTCTTGCTTTGGAGACTGGTGCTGGAGGTCATGGCTGCAGAAAACAAGGGACTGAGATGGAGAGTGCTCATGCACTCACTTTTGTGGTTTGGGAATGGCATTCCCCAGTCTGGTGTTTCCACTGGAACACTGCAAACCACTGCTCCTCACTCCCTTCTCCCTCTCCCCTCCCTTCTCTGGTGGGCTTGAGAATAGAACTGGAAGCACAAAAGTTAAAGACTGTGGGTTGAGACAAGAACAATATAATGGAAACAGCAATGAAACAAGAAAATGAGCAGTAACCGCAACAATATTAATAATGGACTGGGACAATTCACATGCAACCATCCACCCCATAGAGCCTGGCAGTACCCAACCAGGCTGTCATGCATGTTATCCAGCGGAGATTTCTTCCCCTGTCCCTGGAAAATGTTGTGGAGTGGTTCAGAACAACCTCCACGTCCTGGCCATGCCCTGTCCTGGTTATGGCAAAAATTTACCCCATCCTGGCCAGAACCAGGACATTCACCCTCATGATCTGCCCCACAGCTTTGGAATCTGTGCCAGAGGGTCTGGCAGGGCAGGGAGGGCAGTCACCAGGGATTGGCAGACGTTGGAAACTCCTTATCCCTCTCTCTGGCCCCTGGTTTTCCTTGTTTTATGGAATGGAAGAACACATGTCCAACTCCTCCCAGTATCTCCTTCACTGGAAATCCTCCGTGCTTTGATTCCTTCTCTGACATTCTGCTGCACCTGGGGAATGCAGTGGGAAAACCCAAGGCTTTGTGTGAAGGTCACTCCCTCAGCACTTCACCTGAGGTGCACAGGAAGGCTGCCCTGGCTCTACCACACCTCATCCAGAACACCTGGAAGCTCTTCCCTCCCCATTCACACACTCCCCTGCCTTGTCCTCCTCATCCCACAGGGATGCACAGAGGGGCTACCACACTTCACGGTTTGGTAGCCCTGATACCACACTCCTGACTGGAATGGGGTGACCCTGGGGCAGTTTTGGCCTGCATCAGTTCCATGTCCTGCCTCAGCACACCCAGGTTCTCTGTTGGCGTCTGTGCTCATCTCTGCAGCTTTGCTGTCCTGCACCAGGAGTTTGCTGAATAAAATCATCCTCTAGAAAGGACATGTGACACAAGCCCAGGAGTAAGCAGCACCATGGGAGAGTTCAGCAAGGTGCCCTGGGGACAGCCAGGCCAGGCAGGGGAAGGTGGGGGGACCACGGCCTCACTGAAGCAGCCACATTGTACAGCACAAAAAATAAAGCTAAATAAATGCTGGGATGAAATACAGCACTGCTGGGACTGCTCCATTTAGCAAATAACAGTTGTGGGGGAGATTTACAGATGTACTGGGTACATCTGGGAACTGGGGCTCCTGCTGGAAGTCTTCAATCTTGAAGCTCCCAGTTCCCAAAGCTGGTAAATCCTTCCCAGCAATGGCTCCTGAGGCAGGGAGAGGGGTGGAAAGCCAAGGATGGGGCAGAGATCAGAAGGAGCTGGGGAGCTCAGAGAGGTCTTCAAGGGGAAGAGGATTTGTCTGAAAGGCCCTCACTTTTCTGGTCATCTTGGCAACTCTGGCAGGTTTAACAGGAGGTTTGTCTGGAAACAAGACAGGGACATATTGGCATGATGGGTGCTGGCATATTCCAGTCTTAGGCTTTGCAGAGAGAGATTTGCTGTTTCCCCATAGGCCACAGAGGATTTTAATATGAGGTGAACTCCCCAAGCTTGCATCCACCCTGTTCCATGGCCTCTGGCTCTGAGAAATGCTCTCCTGTGCACCCTGCTTCATTCCCTCAGATCAATGGCTGATGTGCCAGCAGCTCCTGCTCCAGAAGGGCAGCACATGATGAAGGTGCCACCCCTGCAGCTGAAAAGAAGGTTCCTTTTGCCATGGCATTCCAGGAGGTCATAAGACACATCATCAATGGAGTCTGAAAAAAAGAAAAATTAGAAGTTGAGGCAGCTGCATTTACCAGTGTGGGCAGTCCAGAGAGAACTGCCTGGACCTGACCCAGTTTGTGGATCAGAGCCAGAAATAGGTTCCCTTAGCTAGAAATGAGACCTCTCTACCCAGAGAGCCAGCTGCTTGCCATTCCATTGCTCCCTGGCCACAAGCAGCACTTCATCCATGAGCTCTCACCCCACAGAGCCCCTAGGTAACCCTGAAAAGACTCCTTCAGTATCAGGGGCTGCAAGAGACCTCTAGATGAGCAGCTAGAGGATTAGGTGAGGAGAAGAACTGAAATAAAATGCGTGTTTTTCCCTGGATTTGTGGAAGACAACAAGAAAGAAATACAGGACCCCAAAAAACAAACCCACTCGATGGGAGAGGCAGGTGAGCACCTCTGGTTCAGGAATTACAGAATGCACTCAACTGCAGCTTGCAGACAAGGATCCTGGCACGTTCCAGCAGCCAGCACTGCCACCTGATCCCAGCATCCCTCTGCCCCATGGATTTACACAGGACCCCAAAGCCCCAGTGGTCAGTGAAAGGAAAACATCCAACTGTCCACACTTGGCAACCTACTCCTGGGTTCTGCAGCCTGTGGAGAAAGACAAATTCCCTCACTAGAAAACTAAGCAGGTTTGAGCTGGGCTTTCTCAAAGCACACTAAAGGCAGAGGTGGGCTTCTCCGTGCTGTTTGGGAAGTGGCACATGAACCACACGGGAATCAGAGAGAGATTATCAACTCCAGAGGCACTGCTGAGCGCAGCCTCTCCTGACTCCAGCTGGGCTCCAGCCCCGAGGTGACCTGTGCCTCCAAACAGAGGGGCCAGAGTGACCTGCACTGACCAGGCCGGCCACAGCTCCGTGTCACACTGACCACTGCAGCGTCCAGCCAGTCCCTCCAGAGGCTCTTCCAATCTCCACCTCCACCTTACAGGGGCATGGAACGCCGCTGATCACACCCGCTGCTCCCTGACCTGCAGCCAGAGGAAGATTTCCTCATTTGCTGCTGTGGCCAGTGGCACCTCTCTGTAGCAGGTTTTGCGTCCTGCTCGGTGCCCCAGTGCTCCAGACAGGCTGGCTCCGTGCTGCTGGGCCTCTCCCGGTCCCTCTGAGCAGGGCTGCAGCCGAGTCTTCAGAACAGCCCCAATTCCCCAAAACAGCCCCCAAAACAGCCCGGCGCTGTCTGTGTGGGGAACATCAAACCCACACCAAGGAATGGCTTTGCCCAGTGCCCCGGGATGGAGCAGCCCCGGCCTGCTCCACCAGAGCCCAGGGCGGCTCTGGGAGCCCTGAGGGCACGAGAGAAGGAAACTTCAGCGTGAGGGTCTGCAGCGGCCAGGGGAACACCAGCGCCTCCGAGCCGCCCTGCCAGACACGTACGGCCCTCCACCACCCTCGCAGTGGTGCGGGAATGTGCTCGCTGCTGAGGGCGGCCTCGCGGCTCGGCGAGCAGCTCGGGCAGGGCCGCCGCTGTCCGCTCCGTGCGGAGCGCAGCCTCCTCCGGACGCGGCCGTGAGGCGGTCTGGGCCCTCGGGTGTCGCCTCCGGCAGAATCAGCGGCTCGGTGGAGCTCACACGAAGCTCTCCCTGGGGCGGGACAGCCCTTGCCCGTGGGGTGTCGGGCGGGCCCCGGGCCGGCCGAGGGTTGCCCGGCTGAGCCCGGGGCCGCCCCTGACGTGGGGCTCTGGGGCAGAGTCCGGCCCGCGGTGCCCAGCAGGGATGCGCGGTTCTGTCTGTGCTCGGGCAGCACCAGAGTAGAGTTTTTCCCTGCTACAGTACCTACGCTACCCCGCGAAAGAGCATCGCTCAGGTTTGACAGGAGGAGAAATCTGTGTGGCCGTCAGCTATCACCTATGGCCCGGTCAGGATACTGATGGATTTTCTGACCTATTCGCTAGGGTCGTGTAAAATGTTAAACTGCAGATGCTTTCTGAAAGCAACTAGTGCTTTGAATGGTACAATCTGGATTACAGAAGCTTTATGTAGTGTTAGGCTGTGAACCACAATAGGTTTATTCTACAAGTTAATAGGGATATGCCAGATCATGTTACACTTCTGTTTTATCTTCTGTTTTGACCCTATGGCAAGCATCAGTTGGGTTTATTTAGCTCTTTATTAGCCCTTTATTTAGCTCTTAGCATTTTTCACATTTTGTGTGAAAAATGAATTAACTTTTAGGTAGATATTTTTAAAGAGGAAAAATGTATTTGTGCCTATTGATGCTGCAGTGATTTGTGGTTTTGAGACCCATCTTGCAAAATACCACATGCTGAGGCTGATTGTCATAGCTCTGAAGCCAGCCCTGGGTATGGAATGCTTTTCATTCTTTGGAGTGTTCATTCCAGGCAGTTCTGTGTAACGAGATCTTTACAGAGCATGGAAGATGCCTCTAGGGGAAGTCTCCATTTTGATTGCTGTGCCTAGACTAATTCTGATACTCCTGAGTTTGCTGTCAGGTTTTTACGATGCTGAAATGTGTGTTTTCCAGGTTCCTGTGTGGGCTATTTTTCACTAAGAATCTAGAAAATATCTTGGCTTTTCGTGGGGTTTAGTGCAAAATAGGTTTGACTGTAGGAACCATGAAGAGAGCCTGACAGAGGAATGGTTGAACGACAAGGGACATGATACTGTAAAATTAATCCAAATAGGGAGGGCTACGTGACTGCTGCAAAGTTTGCATGGCCCTGAAGAGTAGATAGTGTGCAGAAAACAGGATATTGAAACTGCTTGGTATGTAGAAGTAGATAGAGAAGAACAAAAGAGTACTAAGCTGTTCTAACTGCAAGGCCAGCTGGACAGGCATGTATCGATCATAAAGATACTTTTAAGATAATAGTACAAGTCACATAGCAACCAATCATGAGCTTGGCTTTTGCAATATGTATGAGCTAATTAACGAACATATATAAACTGTGTAATCTGTCACAATAAACTGAGACTTGATGATCATGATATCATGAGTCTTGTCTCCCGCGGCATTTTCCCTCTAACAACTGGCGCCCGAAAGCAGGGACCTGATCCGAGCCTAAGGCGAGAGGGGTGCTGCGTTGGAGTGCGGGTCCTGCGGCTGGAAGGACGGCGAAAATAAAGAGAAGAGGCGAAACGCTCTGCTCCGCGCCCTGAGTGACCGTAGAAGCGGGCTCAGCCGATACGTGCTGCCGAAGCCTGAAGGAGCCAGCAACGGTACGGACGTAATCATGGAAAGGCAAGCAGCATATGATTTATTTAGTGCTTCTCTTAGAAAAAGGCAGATTAGGGGGATTGACTTAGATAAGGATCTCCCTTCGCTATTGCATCATGCTGAGTCTTACGGCTTTTTCGTTAACCCCCATAGTGTTCATAAACTTTCAAAATGGAGAAGATATAGGGATAAGTTGTGGGAATTAGTGTTAGATGAGGATAAACCGGGCAAGAAAATGAGTAAACTTTGGAGAGTGGTTGATAACGAATTGTTAATGT
The DNA here is from genome assembly GCF_050655825.1 of Lonchura striata. Taxonomy (NCBI): domain Eukaryota; kingdom Metazoa; phylum Chordata; class Aves; order Passeriformes; family Estrildidae; genus Lonchura; species Lonchura striata. Next base: position 8,376,371 of record NC_140729.1, read on the forward strand.
GTCAGGCAGAAAAGAGGGCGGTGGAAGTGATACGGACAGCTCTGGAGAAAAATAAGGAATGTAAACCCTCGCTTCTCTCCAGTGAGCCAAACCCTCCGGTTCTCACAAATTTTCCCATTCCCATCTCTGCTTCTGAAATGCCTGTACCTCCCATAGACACTAGTAGCATTGAGGTGCTGGAAATTGAGATCCAAATTGCTTTATGGCAACGGGACTGGGATCCCAAATTCACTTTTTGTGAACGGGAATCAGGTAGAACGGAGCGGGCGCGGGGCCAGACAGAGCGGGGCCGGCCAGCACCGAGCCGGAGGCGAGCCCGGGGCGGAGCGGACATCAGCCGAGAGACGGAAGGCTCCTTGCTGCCGAGCAGCAGCGCAAGGGGGGAGAGGGGCGTTCCTGGGGCTCAGCCGCGCTGGAGCCGGAGCAGGCGGGGCGCGGCCGTGGCGGGGGTGTCTCTTCTCCCATCCACAAGGTGACACAACAAGGACGGGAGCGAGGCGGCGCCGCCCCTCATCTCCCCGCAGCGCCCAGCAATGGCGGCGGAGATGGCGGCACAGTCCTGGTTGCCATGGCAGCGACAACGCCGAGAGCAGCAGCGCCACCGGTGGCGGGATCGCAACACTACAGCAAAAATTTCAACAGCATCTTCCCAATTTCTTACAAGAGTCAGAGACGTAATGAAAAAGTACAGCAATACCGAGTGTTTTCCAAGATACCAAGAAGGATGAACATTATGTGAATCAATGTTATTTCAAATATGATATAGATAAAAATCACTGTATAAAGATAGAAATTTTAGTAATTATTTAATTACCAAAAATGTCTCTGAAAACAAAGAGTTAAGAAAATGTCATCTGATGGAATTTTAGTATTGAGTTTGTAATCTCCGTCTTTGGGTTTTTATAGATAATAATATAAGTAATAGTAATTTTTAAGTTTTATAGATAATACGATAAATAGTGATTGTTAAGTTTTTGTAAGTAATGATAAGTAGTGATTGTTACTAATGTTATATGAGTGCTTTAAAAGGATTGTCTTAAACTATTTTAAACATTTCTTGTTAATAGGTTGATCATAAAATGCGAGTTGTCTGATTTTTGTGATAAGAATTATTATTAAGGTATTAAGGTGTTGTTATAGTATTTACAGTCAGTTTTCATATGTTTTATTGTCTCTTTAGGTGATTGATTACAAGATATTTTTTCAGGATCCTGTGTTTTTGATTTTTTAACTACTCATGTGTTTTCTTTATCCAATATTTTATGCAGCTGCAATTCATCTTCCTTTAAAAATTCATTGTCCAAATTTTAGTTCAAGATTTCAGACTTCAAATTTTCAGATTTCTGAAGAAAGGGTTTGTTGTATTTAGAGAATTTTTGTCTTGAAAGAGATTTTAGACAGGTTCAATTATTTGATAGTTTGATAAAGTTTTAATAATAAGGTTTTTTACTTATAACTGTTATTTCTAGGACTTTTGTTTTATAATGTGTTAAAACATATCCTCCAATTAGAGTTTGAGCTCTGGCCAAGCTCTGGCTCTACGTGGATGGTGTGATTGACCCAGGTGTTTTCTGCATCAAAAAGTATTCAAGTCCTTTTGGCTTGACAATTTGACCATGTAGGGCAGCTGAGCCTCAAAGGGAGTTTTGGAGAGACATGATCCGGACATGTTTTATCCAAATCTCTGTTGTTTTAAGGTTTATCAGCTGCTGCAGACTCTGGGATGACAATTTGATAGTGTAGCACTTGGTAACTGTGATTTTATATGTAATATTAATTGTGTATTATCTGATTGATTTTTATTTGTTGTTAGTTTCTTTACTATATGCATTGTTTTGTTCTTGATGTTTTTTCATGTTTATTATAAAGATGTTGATATTTCCATTTCTTCATGCAAATTTTAGGAAACAGAATTGAGAGAGGACCCTCCAGTCCCTGTGGGGAGTGTTGAGTTTGTTTGTGTTTTAGCAGGTGCAGAATCTGGATAGATTTCATTGAAGAATGTTAAACTTATCAATTTCAAGAGAACACTAATCTCTCCACAAGTAAATCAGAGGATGCACAGCAAAAGTGGATTGTGCAAAGATTTGTGTTTCACCCACAGAAAATTGTAGACTTTAGGTTTTTTCATAAGTGTGTTTTTAATTATGTTATAGACTTTTTTTACTAAGTTTTAATGAGTTTTAGTAATGCCTGTGATTTTTCTGTTCATTTTACCATTGCTTTTCAATGGCAAAAGAAAAAGAGGGACAATCAATTAAATAATCAAAAGCATAACATTAAGTTTATCATAAATATAGTTTGTATTTAGAATTAAGTTTGTTCCTTTCATGTTAAACAGAACAATCAAAACCATGAGAAATATGAAGTGGGGTGCACTTCTGTAATACTAACCTCATTTTTCACCCCACGAGTTGCTTCAGTGCAAGCTCTCACACAATTAAAAATCCTAGCCTACTGGACAGAAAAATAAATTAATATTTCATCTAAAATGTTAAGTGAGCTTGCCACAAATATAGGTAGTATCTGTCATGCAGTTCTGCAAAACAGAGCAGCTGCCACTAATTTACTTCTTCTAGCCCAAGGTCATAGTTGTGAAGAATTTGAAAGAATGTGCTGTATGAACTTATCTGATCACGCTACATCTATCCATAAGCAAATACGAAAATTGACCGAGCTAACTCAACAGTTAAAGGTAGAGGATAGATTAGGTTTAAAAAGATAGCTAAAAGGATTGGGGATCGGACCATAGTTAAGAGACATTATCAAATACGGCATAATAGTTCTAAGCATAATTGTGATACTTTTGCTTGTTTTGCCCTGTGTGTTTACTTGCTTGCAAGGCTTGATGCAGCAGCTTTTGCAGAAAATGCTGAATGCACACCTTCTTGTACAAAAGGAAAACGGGAGAGATGAAGAGAGCCTGACAGAGGAATGGTTGAACGACAAGGGACATGATACTGTAAAATTAATCCAAATAGGGAGGGCTACGTGACTGCTGCAAAGTTTGCATGGCCCTGAAGAGTAGATAGTGTGCAGAAAACAGGATATTGAAACTGCTTGGTATGTAGAAGTAGATAGAGAAGAACAAAAGAGTACTAAGCTGTTCTAACTGCAAGGCCAGCTGGACAGGCATGTATCGATCATAAAGATACTTTTAAGATAATAGTACAAGTCACATAGCAACCAATCATGAGCTTGGCTTTTGCAATATGTATGAGCTAATTAACGAACATATATAAACTGTGTAATCTGTCACAATAAACTGAGACTTGATGATCATGATATCATGAGTCTTGTCTCCCGCGGCATTTTCCCTCTAACAGAACCACATTGTTGCAAAGATGAAGCATGCAATTAAAGTTCTTTCTAATAATTTGAGATGATTTAAATATATGTCAAATGAAATGCCATAGTCAAGGAACCAAAGCAGTCGAATGAATTGCCTATAAATTCCTTTGGCATGAAGCGTGTTGAGTGAAATGTTTATTTCTTCTAAGCAATAGGTCATAAGAGTGTTTAAATAAAGGTATAGTATATATAATGCACTGGAGCACAATCCATGGATTAGAGTGAAATTTCAACACTCAGTTCCTTTACTTAGAGAAGTCCACCTATGCCCAGATGGATTAATTAATTGTAGTGGTAGAAAATACAGGGTGTAAAACACAGCTGACTGTTGAGCTTAGTATATCACTATGTTGTAGAGAAACTCAAGAATCAAGAAAATTCTAAATAAGTAAATGCTAATTTGTCATGCAGTACTATGGTATTTTCAGGCAGCTAATCAAGAAAATTTGAATTGGAAGACCGTCAAACTTGTTTCATACAATAAAACTCTGAGAGACTTATCTACAAATAGAAACACAAGGAGCATCCTTTTTTGTACTCAGCAAAGAGCTGGAGTATGTTGTGCTGTTACGGAGGTTTATTTTTATAAACTACTCCAATGAATTTTATAAGCATGTAAAAGATTGTAAGTGCCCTGAAACATGTTTATTCTTGGACTGGCAATTACATACATGGATTCAGTTTTGATTTTCTTTAAAATAAAAATAAAAATATTTCTCTGGAGTAATTTGCTCTCGGTAACAAGAGTCATCTGCAAGAGAAATATCCAAACCAATTTCTGGGCAGTGGAAGTAGCTTTATTTTTTATAACATTCTTAGTACCTGTGACCAGGGTTGGTAGAGTGCCAGTCCTGCCAGCTTTAAGGAGCTGCATGTAAGTGTACCCTCGTTTCCTCAGAATCCCAGGGATGTGGACATTTCTTTGAGATGAGCTTTTAGGAAGCCCCAGAACATCTGGTGGTGTGACATCTTCCTGCATGCTCTGTTTCTGCACGTGATGTTTTCCAGTGCTTTCAAACATCCCTTCCCTTCTGTTTTTTCAGATGGTTATTTAGACCTATCTTGAGAGCTACTCTCTTCAGCCTCAGCTTTATCCAAGATACAATATGGTTATTATATAACCTAGTATTTTTTCATTTTACTTACATTTCATTACATAACCTAGTATTTTACATTGTTACTTGCACAGCAGAATAACTGCAGAACTCTGCTCGATCCAGGTTATACTGAAAACTAAAAAAAATGCTATTTCTACATGCCTGACATTTTTCTTGCATATTTGAGCTTAGGTATTATGTTTGCTCATTTCAGGAGTGCTTCTGAACCACAGTCCAGAAAGAAGAAAAATCTTCTTGGTTGAAGTTGAACATTTGTCTCTAAGAGTAAGAACAAAGCCATGCCAGTGCTTTCAGAAGACTCAGGTAATTCAGCTGCATGCTTTCAACAGAGCAGTGACTGAAATCTTGTCATACCTGTTTCACACATAAAAATAATTTAAATAGGAGTAAAATGTAATAGAATTAAGATAATTCAACTGAAGTTTCTGAGCAATTACCTACAAGAAGGAAGGTGGAATGTAAAAGGTGAAAATTAATAAAGTTTGTCAGGATCAGTTTCCTACTAACCCTAGAGCACCCAAATATACTCTGATAGACCTGAATATACTCTGATAGACTTGAATATATTCTGATAGATCTGAATATATTCTGATAGACCTGAATATATTCTGATAGGCAGAATTGGACCCCTCAGTGTAACAGTGCCTTCTACATGTGCTTACTAAAGATCAGCCTATATATCTCTGCTGCTTGCTGTGTCATTTCTTAATATTTTCTGAACAGGGGTTGATAAACATTGTAAATATCCTTCCTTTTAACTTAAAATAAGTGTCTTTGTTCGAGGCTACTTTACTAGCTTCTCCAGTATGCTGCCCAGGAGAAGTCACAGATAATAAATGATGCTTAGGATTAAAGCAGGAGTGAGTTTGAGTCTCCTGGATCAAAATCCACTCTAAGGTTCGTGGAGAGAATAGCCACAGGAATAGATTTGAACCCCCTCCACCTTTTTATATTTCCTGTTTTGTTTTGGTCCTGTGTTCCCAGACATGGTTCACCGGGAAAAATCTGGCCTTTGTCTGGCTCTGTGTGTTGCAAAATTGGGATATTTAAATATTTTTTTAGAAAACTAGCCACAAGCTTTGATTCCACCACAATGGAAATCTACACTTTATCCTTTCTTCCTCTGGTCAGGCCTGGCTTTTTATAGGTGCCTCAGAGTGGAAGGGGCAGGATAACACTTGTAAGCAAAGCTGCTGGGGAGGTAGAGCTGCTACCTGTGCAAAAAAAGGTCATTCAATCAGTTTGAGAGTCTGCTGTGGTACTAAAATTTCAAATTTGTAAGAGGGGAAACAAAGGGTTCTGGAAACAAGGAGTAATAAACATGAAGTGTTAAATGTGAAAGATAATTTCTTAAGAAATATATATTGCTTTGTTAGATTTTGCCTTAATATGATGGTGTGCTTGACACTTATGAGGGGAGTGTTGCAAAATGAGCTGTGGATAAACACGAGATAATCACAAGTCTCTGCAAATGTGATGATCATCAATGTGATACCCAAATAAATGTAGTGACTGTTAAGACTGCAGTAGAAGGTCCTGTGAGAAATGCTGTGTAGAATGTTTTTGTTCTGTCCTGAATCTAAATTTAGGGTTGCATGAAACTTTGGCCCTTTTGACATCTCAGCTAAGACCTGATTCAAATCATAAAGAGGAAATGGGATTCCTTAGGGATGTCTTCAGTGAAAGAAGTCTCAGCTACCTGATGAAGGTAAAAGTTTGTATTTATTTATGTACATTCTCCTTACAGTTTACTTTTTCTCTGTTCCCTTGATTTATCAACCATTTACTTTGCCAAACCTTTTTTTTAAGAATTCTGTACTGACCAAAGCATATGTGTGCTTAAGAACAAACACTAATAATGTTTGACAATTAATATGTTGAACCTATTAAAACCGAGATCAAGGAGTAGAATGTTGCTGGCAGAGGTTCCAAAAAGTGCAAGAGGCTCCAGGGAATGGGGAAAATATGCAGATGGGATAGAAAACCTAATATCCCATTGAGTATGGGATAGAAAACTTCATATATGGGATAGAAAACCTCACATGCCATTGAATATGGGACAGAAACCCTCACATATGGGATAGAAAACCTCACATTCCATTGCATATGGGATAGAAAACCTAACACCCAACCTATAATAAAATCCCCTAATATAACTTTAGTTGCCAAGTATTGGTTATGCAAAAGCCAGATGATGCCTCTTCACAGAGATAATCTAGTTTATGAATGTATGGGAAATTAATTCAATAGTCCAGTTTTAATTTTTTAATGTGGAGGTGGGTTTTTTTGGGGGTGTTATTTGGTGGGGGTGTTTTGTTTTAATTTTGGTTCTGAGTTTCTTTGGGGTGGGTGTGCTAGGGAAGAAGTAAAGGGTTTGGGTTTGGGTGTTTGCTTTCCAGCCTTAGCACAGGGATGTGGCTTCCTCAGAGAGGGTGGTAAGGATGCTCAGTAGGGGAACATGAGGCACTTTGCCAAAATATTCCTTATGTCTTTGACAGATGTGGAGTCAGTCTGAGTGCCAGCAGTGTCTGCAGGGGAGCTGTGGACAGTTCATCTATCACAACACTAGGGGTGGCACAAAGCTCTTCTGGTCTGCCCACTGCTCAGAAATCCTTGCTCCTGGCTGTGGAACTTCTGGCTGTGGAACTCCTCCTCAGCCTGTGTCCGGCCAATCTTCAGCCTTGAGACTTTCTAGAACGGTGTTCCCTGAGTCATGAGAGTTGAGTTTCAAGTCCCGCACCCAGGGATTCCACTGCTGGGCAGCATAAAACAGTGTTCCCAACTGCTGTCCTCAAGAGCTGTAGCCCCCTGTGACCTGTGTCCCTTCTCCCATCAGAGCTTTGTTTTGCTGGTGCCTGGCTTGGGAGTCCTTGCCTTGCACAGGAGACTGGACTGGACTACAAACACATGCTAACAGTGGTAACAGGCAACTTTATTTACACAACTAAATAAATTTCAGCATTTGTGCATGCAGAGGAGGAAGATTGGCAGGACAGAGGACGCCTTTGACCTGAGGCTGCCTTTGGACGAGCAGGCACTGCCCCAGTATGTAATGGTCATGGTCCACTGCAGCCTGCAGTGGATCCTGTTCATCCTGCTGCCCATGTCTTTTTTCTCATGAGGCCCAGCAGTATCTGGTGCACCCGAGTTAAGAATTTCACCACTATCTGGTATGGATGTGGAGCAGGCAAGAGAGGTTGCATTGACATTGGCTCCTCAGAGGGGTTTGAGGTCGACTCTGGCTCTGGTGTGGCTGTTGCAGTTGAGTGATCAGGAGTGGGAGTACAGCAGCCTGACTCTGTTGGTGCTGACTCTGGCTGCTCCAAGGGGGCTGAGCTGAAGGTTGGCTCTGGTCTTGGAGTAGCTGTTTCAGCTGACTCAGGATATGGAGTGGGAGTAGAGCAGCCTGACTCTGTTGGTGTTGGCTCTGGCTGCTCAAAAGAGGTTGAGCTGAAGGTTGGCTCTGGTGCTGGAGTGGCTGTTTCAGCTGACTCTGGACATGGAGTGGGAGTAGAGCAGCCTGACTCTGTTGGTGTTGGCTCTGGCTGCTCAAAAGAGGTTGAGCTGAAGGTTGGCTCTGGTGCTGGAGTGGCTGTTTCAGCTGACTCTGGACATGGAGTGGGAGTAGAGCAGCCTGACTCTGTTGGTGTTTGCTCTGGCTGCTCAAAAGAGGTTGAGCTGAAGGTTGGCTCTGGTGCTGGAGTAGCTGTTTCAGCTGACTCTGGACATGGAGTGGGAGTAGAGCAGCCTGACTCTGTTGGTGTTGGCTCTGGCTGCTCAAAAGGGGTTGAGCTGAAGGTTGGCTCTGGTGCTGGAGTGGCTGTTTCAGCTGACTCTGGACATGGAGTGGGAGTGGAGCAGCCTGACTCTGTTGGTGTTGGCTCTGGCTGCTCAAAAGGGGTTGAGCTGAAGGTTGGCTCTGGTGCTGGAGTGGCTGTTTCAGCTGACTCTGGACATGGAGTGGGAGTAGAGCAGTTTGACTCTGTTGGTGTTGGCTCTGGCTGCTCAAAAGAGGTTGAGCTGAAGGTTGGCTCTGGTGCTGGAGTGGCTGTTTCAGCTGACTCTGGACATGGAGTGGGAGTAGAGCAGCCTGACTCTGTTGGTGTTGGCTCTGGCTGCTCAAAAGGGGTTGAGCTGAAGGTTGGCTCTGGTGCTGGAGTGGCTGTTTCAGCTGACTCTGGACATGGAGTGGGAGTGGAGCAGCCTGACTATGTTGGTGTTGGCTCTGGCTGCTCAAAAGCGGTTGAGCTGAAGGTTGGCTCTGGTGCTGGAGTGGCTGTTTCAGCTGACTCTGGACATGGAGTGGGAGTAGAGCAGTTTGACTCTGTTGGTGCTGACTCTGGCTGCTCCAAGGGGGCTGAGCTGAAGGTTGGCTCTGGTCTTGGAGTAGCTGTTTCAGCTGACTCTGGACATGGAGTGGGAGTAGAGCAGCCTGACTCTGTTGGTGCTGACTCTGGCTGCTCCAAGGGGGCTGAGCTGAAGGTTGGCTCTGGTCTTGGAGTAGCTGTTTCAGCTGACTCAGGATATGGAGTGGTAGTAGAGCAGTTTGACTCTGTCAGTGTTGGCTCTGGCTGCTCAAGAGGGGTTGAGATGTAGGTTGTCTCTGGTGCTAGAGTGTCTGTTCCAGGTGGACACATGCCCATCTGAATCAGGATCCAGTTGTAGAAGTACTGAGTGGAGGTGTAGACTCCCGGGCGTTTTGTTCTGACACAGCCTTTTCCCCAGCTGGTCACTCCAACAAGCCAAAAGTAGCCAGCATGGTTATCTTTGCACACCAGAGGCCCTCCACTGTCACCCTGCAACAGAGGAAAGAGGATTAGGGTGCTGTTGGGTGGCTGGTGTGCCGCGCTCCCGCCCCGGTTCCCTTTGTCTCAGCCCCGGCTAGCTCTCATCCTGGGGCGAGGGCGGGCGATGGAGGCACCCTCCGCCGCTCCCAGCTGGGGTTTGGAGAGTGCCTTTGTGGGTTCTGGGCAGCGCTAGCAAGCCTCGCGGTGGTAAATGAAGAGCGGATCCTGCTGGGGGCTAAGTCCGAGTTTATTGTAGCCCAACGGGGCCAAATGTCCTAGAACGGTGCCAGCCAACAGGAACAAGCACAAGCTGCTTGCACTGGCTTATAAACTGTAAGGGAGGGGTATCCAACGACCAATGGGGATAGGGATAGGGGGTGGCTCCGGGATGGGGGGATATGGTGGGGTCCAATGGGGGAAGGATATGGGGGGAGCCCCAGGTCCTCGCCCAATCACCCGGTGCCCTGAGTGGAAGCTTCTGGATGGATGGGAAGGGACACCGAGTGATAGACAAGGCACCCGGGGGGGGGTAAAATGCCTCTTTCAGGGTGATGGATAGATACTGGGAAGGCGGGAAGGGCGGACAAGGCGGGAAAACTGGGGATAAACCAAGTTGCACACGGGGGTACAAAGGAATAAACCAATACATAATACAGGGATAATAAAACATATACATAACGCAACTCCACATCTCCTCCTTTTTTTGTTTAAAAAGAAAGAAAGGTGAAGAGGATAAAGTAAGTCTTTAAACGGGGGCTTCACAGTCACTGGGCTCATTTTGAAACTAGATGTTTCCTTTTTCTGGAAATTCTTCTTCTTGAAACCCTTCTTTGTTCAAGGGTTTCAGTTCATCACTATGTTAAAGCTTGTAATAAACACAATGAGTCCCAGCAGCAGCAAAAGTCCTGTTTCTTTAGAAAGTAACTGAAATTAATAGTTGAGGTAGGGGAGGTCTAACTCAAAGGGGAACAGAGAATCCCAGGAGCCAGGGAGGGAAGAGGGGGGACCAGGTGAGGGGGACCTTTTCCGCCGTCGGAGGGCGGCGTACCCAACTTGAGGACTGTCCGGTTTTTTCTTCTGGGTCTTAGGGACATATGGTCTGACGAATTTGGAAGGGACCCATCTCAGGCCTGAGGGCGTGGATACGCAAGCGTACCCCCGTCCCCAGGTGACCAAGTCATAGGGTCCTTCCTGCCGCCAGGTCTCAGGGTTTTTAATGAGAACTGGCGGCTTTTCCTTGACCTTGCTCTGCTCGTAGGAATTAAAGTGCCTCGCGATGGGGGGGTTGAGGCACTCGAAGGAACAGTTTAAGAAATTGATGGTAAAAAGGGCTCGCGCTAACTGAACCTGGGGGGACTCATTTTTAGCTGACGACTGTTGTTGTTTAAGCATCCTTTTGATGCTTTGATGAGTCCTCTCTACCACGGCTTGACCTGTCGGGGAATAGGCGATGCCAGTTTTATGTTCTATTCCCCATTGCTGCAGGAAGCCTGCGAATTCCTTGGATGTGTACCCGGGGGCATTGTCTGTTTTTATCTGTTTTGGGACGCCTAGCATGGAGAAGGCTTGTATCAGGTGTTTCTCTACTTCCTTGGCCTTCTCCCCTGTGTGGGCAGAGGCGAAAACTGCTCCAGAGAAGGTGTCCACGGAGACATGGACGTACTTCATCCTCCCGAAGGAGGGGATATGAGTAACGTCCATCTGCCACACCTCACAGGACTTTAGACCCCTAGGGTTAGCCCCTGCGCTCACCGATGGTAGTGGGAGCGACTTACAGGACGGGCATGTGGCCACAATGGCCTTGGCCTGGTCGCGGGTTAGATGGAACTGCCGGACCAGACCAGGCGCATTTTGATGGTAAAGCTGGTGGCTTATTTTGGCTTGCTGGAACTTGTCCGGGAGCGGCGCCAGCTGTGCGGGGGCGGCAGCGAGGGAATCGGCACGCCGATTGCCCTCGGCCAAGAACCCCGGCAGGTCGGTGTGTGACCTGATATGCATCACATAAAACGGTTGCTCTCGGTGGGAGACTAGCCTTATCAGCTTAGAGAGCAACTTGTTAAGGGCATCGTTGGAGACACCTTGCAGGATTGCATCCTGTGCTCTAGACACTACACCCGCTACATAGGCCGAATCAGTTACTAAATTAAAAGGTTCAGAGAACCGCTCAAAAGCTCGAACGACTGCGGCCAACTCAGCTACTTGAGGGGATCCTTCTACTTCAACAACATCTGCCTCCCACTGCTGAGTTTGAGGATCTTTCCAAGTCACTACTGACTTGTGGGACCCTCCGGACGCGTCTGTAAAAACTGTTAGAGCCTTTAAGGGTTTTTTGCTCTGAATTTGTTTTGTTGACAGAGTGAATTGGATTTCGGAATTGAAAATTTTGTGGGCCGGTCTCAAAACAGAAATTTTTCCGGTGTAGCTGTCCAGTGCAAACTGCAATGATTCATTCTCTTGCAGCAGGTGTTCTAACATTGCCTTTGTGAATTGGCCCGATTCTAATTTCAAAGGAATGTGGATGTGATCAAAGTCACACCCCGCCAGCTCCCGAATCCGCGTTCTCGCTTTGCGGATTAGCTCTGCCACCAGCTCTTGTGGCCGTGTCAACCTTTTGGATCGTGAATGACTCAGGAATACCCACTCTATGATGGAGAGTGGGTCCCTTTTGTCCTGATCCTTGCCCTTTCCTAGGGTGTCTGCCCATTGGAAGATGACACCGTGGAGGTGTGGCAGTCTGCCCAATATGATGAATCTGAAGGGCAGGCCCGGATCGTACCTGTGGGCCTGCCTGGCAGACATTGCCTCCTGAACCTTCTGCAAAGCAGCTTTGGCCTCTGGAGTGAGTTCCCTGGGAGAACTAGGCTCTTCCCCCCCTTTCAATAAATTGAAAAGAGGGGCTAGGTCTTCGTTGTTAATACCTAACCAGGGTCTCACCCAGTTTAAAGACCCACACAGCTGCTGTACGTCGGCTAGAGTCCGAATTGAATTTTTTATGGTCAATTTCTGCGGAACAATGGTCCGCTTGTTTATTTCTAAACCCAGGTACTTCCAAGGTGGCATTTTTTGAATCTTATCCTCTCGCAGCTCGAACCCTACAGCAACCAACGCACTGGTTGTCAGTTCAAGCGCGTGTGTAAGTAGATCGCTGTTGGGGGCACAAATAAGAATATCATCCATATAGTGCTGGATGATCACGCCCTCGGTGGCTGCACGCACAGGGGACAGCAATGAAGAGACGTACCACTGGCAAATGCTTGGGCTGACTTTCATGCCTTGGGGAAGAACTTTCCAGTGGTATCTCTCCATTGGGGCTTCTCGGTTGATGGAAGGAACCGAGAAGGCGAACCGTGGTGCGTCATCAGGGTGTAGGGGAATTTGGAAAAAACAATTTTTGATGTCAATGACAGCTAATTCCCAATTTTCTGGTAACATCGTGGGGGACGGCATCCCTGGCTGGAGAGGACCCATGTCTTCTATTACATTGTTGATGGCGCGAAGGTCATGAAGGAGGCGCCACTCGTCTTTGCCAGGTTTTTTCAGGACAAAGACAGGGGAATTCCAGGGGGATGTTGTTTCCTGGATATTCCCTTTGGCAAGTTGCTCCTTCACGAGCTCCCGAAGCGCTTTTAATTTCTGTTTATTGAGCGGCCACTGCTCTACCCACACTGGTGTATCTGTGAGCCAATTAAGTTTTCGGGTAGGACGCTTTTCAGTGACTGTTGCCCGAAAAACCTGGGGGGTCGGGATGTTAATTGTGACCCCCCACTGGGCCATCAGGTCTCTCCCCCATAAGGGTTCTGTGTAATCTAATACGAACGGGCGTAAATAGGCCGATTGTCCGTTCGGCCCCTCAAATTTTACGATGTTTTTTGATTGCTTTGCCAATTGAGAACCCCCTACACCTTGAATTTTCCCCGCCACGTTTTGCAATTCCCAGCGTGACGGCCAATCCCGTGCGGGAATGACTGTCACGTCTGCTCCTGTATCTAGGAGACCGCTTAGGTGTTTGTACTCCCCATCCTTCCGCATATAGCAGGAGAGCTTTGGTCTTTCCTTCCCTATGACCTGGGCCTGGCACACCTGGTAGCTTTTCTTCGCTGACTTCTTCCATAGATCCTCAGGGTGTGCCGGAGGCCCAGATGCTGGAATGGCTTGGGCGATGATTTGGCCCTTGGGAAGGAAGACTGGAGGATGGGGGCAGTACAGCCACACTACTAATCGCTCGGTGTTCCTGGATGTCAGGGATGGTGCAATAGTGACTTCGAGAGGCGTGAATTTTGTGTCCCCAAGAACGATGTACTTACTGTGGAGGTTCCTCCAGGTTCCTGGGTCCTCTGTGTCGACAGCGATGGAGTGCCAGTCGCTGTCCCTTAGGTGCAGAGCCTCAGTCAGGGCCAACCTATATGGGGAGAAACCAGATACGATGTTAAGTATCGGCTTGGGCTGGTTCGGGCCTCGACCCAGCCAAGCAGTGGGAATGAAATCCACATCTTCTCTCATATAGGCTGGTTTGTCAGCCATAATCTGGTGTGTCAAGTCCAGTGAAATGTCCTTAGGTGGGCATTGCAGGTAGTCGTCCCTCCCCTCCTCTGATGTTATAGAACCCACCATATTTATGTCCTCGTGCAGGCAGGGACTGCGCTGATGACTCAGTTTTTTTGTTTTCCCCCCGAGTTGGGGGCACTCTTTTCTTGTCGCTGCTGTTTAAACCTAAAAAACTCGTCCCTCAGCGGGCATTGGGAAGCCCAATGTCCCTTCTGCCTACATAGATTGCAGGCCTGATGGTGCTGTTGTCCCCTCGGGGGTGCTCCTGTAGGGCGGCGATCTGGAGAAGGGGTGGCTGGCGGTGTCACGGCTTCAACGAAGGCTACTCTCTTTGTTGGTGGTTTAGGAGTTTCTGGAATGTCTTTAGCAGGAACTGTCACCTTCTTCGCACAGACTTGTAGCATGCTTTGAAGGGTAGGCTCAGGGTCCAGGGGCAGACTGAGGATTGCTTGCTGGCACGTGTCGTTAGCGTTCTGCCTCGCAACTGTGGCAAGCATCCCCTCTCGCAGCCTCTCGTCTGGGACCTGAGCCTCCATCGTGTAATGCAAGCGATCCACGAACGTGACAAAAGGTTCTAGGGATTCCTGCTTTAGGGACAAGAAGTTAATAACCGTACCGCTGGGTCTTAACTTAAAAAACGCCTTTTCTGCTGCCCTAGTGCTGACTTGCAGCGCCTCTCTGGGGATTTTTTCCGCCTGCTTGGTCCCCATTTTCCAATCCCCCTCCCCGCACAAGTGGTCTAGCGATATTACAGCCCCATCCTCATCCCTAGAGCTATCTGCATTGGCCCAGAGGTCAGGTAACACCTCTCTGATCTCCCGCTTCCACTCGGACTCCCAGATGAGGAATTCTCCGTGGGTAATTAAACAGGAGAAGAGAGTTCGCATGTCTGCTGGGACATATTCTTTGGAGGAGAGGGTTGCTTTTAATAAGCCTCGGAAGTATTCGCTTTCCATCCCGAACCCCTTCTTGGCCTTGCAGAGCTCTTTGATGGTCTGCTGGGGGATGGGGGACCACTGTGCAAGGGGCCTACCCCCCTGCCGCGGGGTACAGGTGACAGGTGCGGCCGAGAAGGCAGGTAGGGACTGGGGTGGATCGGGGTTCCCACGCTCCCCCCCCCCGGAACCGAAAGCGTGGGAACTGGAAGTGGGGTCGTGGGAACCAGGGGACGAGGCGTGGTCTGGAGCAGGGGGAGTGGTATGGTGGGGACTCCCCTCCCCGGGGGTGGAGCTGAGGGGTGGGGTGTTGAATAATTCAAGGAAGGGGGAGTTGACGGGGGGTGGAGGAGGGAGGTGGGCGGAGAAATCCGGGGAGCAGAAGGGGTTGGTCTGCCGGAAGGGATTATAGGAGGGGGGAGGACAGGGATCATGGGAAGAAGGAGCACGAGTGGCGGGAAAACCCACGCGGTCACCTCCATCTTGTGTCCTGGGGAAGGGGGAAGAAGGGGAGCCATTTCGTGGGGTTTGGGGATGGAGGATGGGGGATGAGGGATCTTCGGGGGTCTGGGATAACTGAAAACGAACGGAGTCTCTACGGGACGGGGCTGTACAGCGCGGGGAAGAAGGGGAACGGGTAGAAGCAGAGACAGTGCCTGCACCGCTCTGCGGGGTGTCTAGGGTATTCTCAGAGGGGCCAGAATCTGCCTGCGGGCAATGCCGGGATGCCTGTCTGATAATACCCGACTTCGGGAGAGAGGGAGAGTTTTGCCGCAGTTTTCCCGCAGCGCCCACCGCAGCCGCAGCCTCGGGAGCAGCGACAGCAGCTGCCCTGCGCCCCGCTGCAGCGGCGAGCGCTGCATCGTACTGCAGCGACCGGGCTGAGGGACAGGGAAGCGGAGTAGGGTTATATGAACTACCCGCCGAACTGGGGATCGGTTTGTTTGCGGCTGGCTGTGGCAGACTTTCGTAGCGATATTTAATTATATCGCGAATTTGGAGAGCCAAATGGGTGAATATGGAGAGAGAGAGATCTGACTGTCGCAGGATCTTCCCCGCTACCTGTTCCCAAAAAGGGGCTTGGTATAATTTAGCTGGCGAAATGTCAGGGAAAGTTTGCGACAACCACTGAACGAACCGTTTTACTTCAGATTTTTTAACCTTAATTCCCCCCACTAAAAGGATACCCACAACTTGGGAATAAATGCTCTTCTGTGGCACGGACAGCCTTGCACCCATGGCTGTTAGATGTTAAATCGTGCCGCAGCGCCTACGATTGGGAAAACACGAACGAAAAACAAAAGACCACACTTCCGGCTTTGTCGCGGTCCTTAAGCTTCCCGCCCGGAAAGGGAAGCACCAAAAACAGGAATTTTTTCCCCGAACCCCGGGGAAAAAGAAACCCACCAAAAAGGGATCCTTCCCCTAAAACCTAGGGGAAAGGAACCAACCAAAAAAAAAGGACCGGGAAAGCCCCAGGGGCCCCTATACTCACAAACCACAGGGGTCCGAGAGGGAAGGGTGGAAAAGAAAAACCAATCGCAGGGCTTCTCCGCGAGAGAATCGACTCCGGAGGTGCTTTCCAGAGCTGCCGATCCTGTCCCCAAGAGTGCCACCCACTAAAACGTGGGTCTGCTCTCGCCGGGGTAGCTGACGGCCAGGAGGACGATTCTTCAGGTCTGCGCGACCCTAAAATCCTCAAACGAGGGTCCAACGCCGCGAAAACGGGGCCCCACGTTGGGCGCCAGCTGCCGCGCTCCCGCCCCGGTTCCCTTTGTCTCAGCCCCGGCTAGCTCTCATCCTGGGGCGAGGGCGGGCGATGGAGGCACCCTCCGCCGCTCCCAGCTGGGGTTTGGAGAGTGCCTTTGTGGGTTCTGGGCAGCGCTAGCAAGCCTCGCGGTGGTAAATGAAGAGCGGATCCTGCTGGGGGCTAAGTCCGAGTTTATTGTAGCCCAACGGGGCCAAATGTCCTAGAACGGTGCCAGCCAACAGGAACAAGCACAAGCTGCTTGCACTGGCTTATAAACTGTAAGGGAGGGGTATCCAACGACCAATGGGGATAGGGATAGGGGGTGGCTCCGGGATGGGGGGATATGGTGGGGTCCAATGGGGGAAGGATATGGGGGGAGCCCCAGGTCCTCGCCCAATCACCCGGTGCCCTGAGTGGAAGCTTCTGGATGGATGGGAAGGGACACCGAGTGATAGACAAGGCACCCGGGGGGGGGTAAAATGCCTCTTTCAGGGTGATGGATAGATACTGGGAAGGCGGGAAGGGCGGACAAGGCGGGAAAACTGGGGATAAACCAAGTTGCACACGGGGGTACAAAGGAATAAACCAATACATAATACAGGGATAATAAAACATATACATAACGCAACTCCACACTGCTGTCAGCACTAGAGGCCTGTTTCTCTCTTGCAGCCCCTGCCACAGCTGTATTCATGGTACAAAAAGGCTTTGCTCAGGTGCTGGAGTCTCAAGAACCTTAGCTGGGAACAGGGTGGGTGTCTGTGAAGGCCCCCTTTTGTATCTGCACAGTGATCCTGGATGGGCAGAGCATAGATCATCCAGAATCTGGATCTGTGGGCTGCTGAGAACACTGGATGGGCTTTCTGGGCAGAGGGGCAGGCCTGGGGAACACGGTCACTTGGCAAGGAAACTCCAGCAGTGGAGGAAAAGTGGTTTGCCAGACAAAGCCCATGGTGACGGGGTACCTTCGCTGCTGGCTCCCAGCACTCATACCTGGCAGGTGTCCATGCCACCCCGTGGGTAGCCAGCACACAGGTTGTGGGTGTGGATGGCCCCAGCGTACCGACGGCTGCTGTTAACCAGCCGGATATCCAGGAGACGGACCTTGGCTTCCTGCAGGACATCACTCGGACCCTGAGCTGCAAGCACAGGAAGGAATGGGCACCCAGCAGCTCTTTGCCAGTTCCACTCCCCTGTCTGGGGGTGAACTCATTCCCTAGGGCTTGGCTTTGCCTCTGGAGCAGTTGTTGAAGCGCTGTGTCCTTTCTGTCTGCCTTTGGGGAGCAGGCCAGGCCCAGCTCTCCAGAGGCATACATCCTACAGCCTGACTTTGGTTTGTGCTGTCAGGAAGCCAAACCCATCTTGCTGGTGTGCCCAGCTCACCCTCAGGGCCCTTTTTGGGAACTCACCTTTTGCAGTGGCAGAACCCCAGCCAGCAATGTAGCAGGTTTTCAGCTCTGACACTGTGAGCGAGGCGTTGGGCACGCAGGCAAGCTGGACGTAGTCACTGCACTCCACGGGCTTGTCCAGCTCCAGCAGGGCGATGTCGTTCTGCTGGGAATCAGCCGTGTACTCCTGGTGGGCCAGGAGCCGCTTGATGTGGCGCACCTGAGTTTCAGGGCCCAGATGGGTCAGCTTGGTGGCCCCGATCAGCACACGCCACATGGTGACATTCCTGCAAGGCAGAGAGGGGTCTGAGGAAGAGCAGAGCCGTGTGCTGTTGATGCCTTAGGATTTTAGCTTTTGTATTTTTCATCCATTTGTAATCCTGCAGTTTTTTACTGTATAACTAAATTCTGCACACAGTGTGAGCTGCTGCTGCTTTCCCATTCTGGTCACAAAAATTCCTCTCCAGGCCTGGCAATCAAGGATACCTCACTGCCTCAGGCCTCGAGAGATGGAAACAAAAGTGAGTTGAGGGGAGCAAACTGGGGGTAAATGACTTCATTACCTGAAGCTGTAATTAGAAGATTAACCCTAAATATGCAAATGGACCAAATTTATAGGTGTGAAAACCTTTGACCCGTGGTCAATTTTGGGTTGTAGCACTTGGGGGGGTCTTTTGTTTTGCCTAAAATGGACCTGGAGGCCCTTCAATAAATATAATCACTTTTTATTCCTTGTCTGGCCTGTTTTTAGGTAGTCCTGAAAAGGCATCACTGTGGCAGCTCAGCACTTCCCTTCCTTCTGCTTCTCAAGGCAGAGAGGAAAGCAGGGCAATGAGGAGTGTGACTGCCCTAGCATGCCTTAGGCTCCAGGAATGCCACACTGGAGGCTGCTGGGCAGCAGTGGCACGAGCCCAGCCTTCTGAGCAGTCCCTCAGTTGGGCCCCGTAGTATTGAGGTGCTGCAGGCTGGGCAACTGTTTGTGTGGTGAGGATACCCTCATTCCCTGCTCCTCCTTACCTGGCCTGGAGGAAGCAATGGGCTGCTGTGAGGACCCACTGTGGGCTGATGAGGGACCCTCCACATGTATGGCCGGTGCCTATTTTCCTGGGGTCCTGGATGCTGACAATCCAGGGCCAGGCCCCTGGCAGGGCACCTGTGCCAGTCACAATTCGGTAGTCAGCATCTATGGAGTTGTAGTCAGAAGCCATGGGCCGGAGCCCACAGGTCCCTCTGGAAGCACAAAATCATTACTGCCCTTCTGTTCCAGTACCTGGGTGCTGGCAAGGAGGCTCCCACATGGGGTTTGGGGTATGGCAATGGGGGACAAGCACCCTCCTAGAGCCTGGGGCCATACCTGCAGTTGCCCCAGGTACCATGTGCAGGTCTGTACACAGCCAGCAGGATGAAGAGGTACAGGTACAGAAGATTCATCGCTGTCAGCAGCATCTGTCAGCTGAAAGAGACAAAAGCTTGTCTCTTCCAGTGCAGTCTCTGACGAGTGCTGCAGCAACTGCACTGTCCATGGCACCTGGGGCTGATGTCACAGAGTGGGTGGTTCCAGGTTCTGGGCACAGTGTCCTCAGAGGGCAGGGAAAGGCCACAGCCTCACAGAACCACAGAATGGTTTGGGCTGGAAGGGACCTTGAAGGTTGTGAAAGGCAAAAGGGGTCCCTTGCCTCGCACATGCAAAACGACACCATGGGCAGACAAATCTGGCACAGAGGGAAAGTCACTCCAAAGGCAGTGTTTGGTCAGAGAGGGTGCTCAGAGCCACCACACGATGGAGAAAACTAGCACATCAAAGCTAGAAAGAGGACAGGAAGGAACAATGCCATGTGCAAACTACTTGGGGGGATGCTTCAAGGCACATAAGCCTTAGCTGATGGAACAAACCTGGAAACTCCTGAGTGTTACAAGAGGAATTGCTGACCATGGCAGAGTGCGAGAAGCTGACAGGAGTTTCAATGCCATGAGGAAGCCCTTCTGAGTCTGTTTATACATTCTCCATGTCTGGAGCAGGGTGAGTACTGCAAATGCCTCAGTGCTGCCTCTTGCTTTGGAGACTGGTGCTGGAGGTCATGGCTGCAGAAAACAAGGGACTGAGATGGAGAGTGCTCATGCACTCACTTTTGTGGTTTGGGAATGGCATTCCCCAGTCTGGTGTTTCCACTGGAACACTGCAAACCACTGCTCCTCACTCCCTTCTCCCTCTCCCCTCCCTTCTCTGGTGGGCTTGAGAATAGAACTGGAAGCACAAAAGTTAAAGACTGTGGGTTGAGACAAGAACAATATAATGGAAACAGCAATGAAACAAGAAAATGAGCAGTAACCGCAACAATATTAATAATGGACTGGGACAATTCACATGCAACCATCCACCCCATAGAGCCTGGCAGTACCCAACCAGGCTGTCATGCATGTTATCCAGCGGAGATTTCTTCCCCTGTCCCTGGAAAATGTTGTGGAGTGGTTCAGAACAACCTCCACGTCCTGGCCATGCCCTGTCCTGGTTATGGCAAAAATTTACCCCATCCTGGCCAGAACCAGGACATTCACCCTCATGATCTGCCCCACAGCTTTGGAATCTGTGCCAGAGGGTCTGGCAGGGCAGGGAGGGCAGTCACCAGGGATTGGCAGACGTTGGAAACTCCTTATCCCTCTCTCTGGCCCCTGGTTTTCCTTGTTTTATGGAATGGAAGAACACATGTCCAACTCCTCCCAGTATCTCCTTCACTGGAAATCCTCCGTGCTTTGATTCCTTCTCTGACATTCTGCTGCACCTGGGGAATGCAGTGGGAAAACCCAAGGCTTTGTGTGAAGGTCACTCCCTCAGCACTTCACCTGAGGTGCACAGGAAGGCTGCCCTGGCTCTACCACACCTCATCCAGAACACCTGGAAGCTCTTCCCTCCCCATTCACACACTCCCCTGCCTTGTCCTCCTCATCCCACAGGGATGCACAGAGGGGCTACCACACTTCACGGTTTGGTAGCCCTGATACCACACTCCTGACTGGAATGGGGTGACCCTGGGGCAGTTTTGGCCTGCATCAGTTCCATGTCCTGCCTCAGCACACCCAGGTTCTCTGTTGGCGTCTGTGCTCATCTCTGCAGCTTTGCTGTCCTGCACCAGGAGTTTGCTGAATAAAATCATCCTCTAGAAAGGACATGTGACACAAGCCCAGGAGTAAGCAGCACCATGGGAGAGTTCAGCAAGGTGCCCTGGGGACAGCCAGGCCAGGCAGGGGAAGGTGGGGGGACCACGGCCTCACTGAAGCAGCCACATTGTACAGCACAAAAAATAAAGCTAAATAAATGCTGGGATGAAATACAGCACTGCTGGGACTGCTCCATTTAGCAAATAACAGTTGTGGGGGAGATTTACAGATGTACTGGGTACATCTGGGAACTGGGGCTCCTGCTGGAAGTCTTCAATCTTGAAGCTCCCAGTTCCCAAAGCTGGTAAATCCTTCCCAGCAATGGCTCCTGAGGCAGGGAGAGGGGTGGAAAGCCAAGGATGGGGCAGAGATCAGAAGGAGCTGGGGAGCTCAGAGAGGTCTTCAAGGGGAAGAGGATTTGTCTGAAAGGCCCTCACTTTTCTGGTCATCTTGGCAACTCTGGCAGGTTTAACAGGAGGTTTGTCTGGAAACAAGACAGGGACATATTGGCATGATGGGTGCTGGCATATTCCAGTCTTAGGCTTTGCAGAGAGAGATTTGCTGTTTCCCCATAGGCCACAGAGGATTTTAATATGAGGTGAACTCCCCAAGCTTGCATCCACCCTGTTCCATGGCCTCTGGCTCTGAGAAATGCTCTCCTGTGCACCCTGCTTCATTCCCTCAGATCAATGGCTGATGTGCCAGCAGCTCCTGCTCCAGAAGGGCAGCACATGATGAAGGTGCCACCCCTGCAGCTGAAAAGAAGGTTCCTTTTGCCATGGCATTCCAGGAGGTCATAAGACACATCATCAATGGAGTCTGAAAAAAAGAAAAATTAGAAGTTGAGGCAGCTGCATTTACCAGTGTGGGCAGTCCAGAGAGAACTGCCTGGACCTGACCCAGTTTGTGGATCAGAGCCAGAAATAGGTTCCCTTAGCTAGAAATGAGACCTCTCTACCCAGAGAGCCAGCTGCTTGCCATTCCATTGCTCCCTGGCCACAAGCAGCACTTCATCCATGAGCTCTCACCCCACAGAGCCCCTAGGTAACCCTGAAAAGACTCCTTCACTATCAGGGGCTGCAAGAGACCTCTAGATGAGCAGCTAGAGGATTAGGTGAGGAGAAGAACTGAAATAAAATGCGTGTTTTTCCCTGGATTTGTGGAAGACAACAAGAAAGAAATACAGGACCCCAAAAAACAAACCCACTCGATGGGAGAGGCAGGTGAGCACCTCTGGTTCAGGAATTACAGAATGCACTCAACTGCAGCTTGCAGACAAGGATCCTGGCACGTTCCAGCAGCCAGCACTGCCACCTGATCCCAGCATCCCTCTGCCCCATGGATTTACACAGGACCCCAAAGCCCCAGTGGTCAGTGAAAGGAAAACATCCAACTGTCCACACTTGGCAACCTACTCCTGGGTTCTGCAGCCTGTGGAGAAAGACAAATTCCCTCACTAGAAAACTAAGCAGGTTTGAGCTGGGCTTTCTCAAAGCACACTAAAGGCAGAGGTGGGCTTCTCCGTGCTGTTTGGGAAGTGGCACATGAACCACACGGGAATCAGAGAGAGATTATCAACTCCAGAGGCACTGCTGAGCGCAGCCTCTCCTGACTCCAGCTGGGCTCCAGCCCCGAGGTGACCTGTGCCTCCAAACAGAGGGGCCAGAGTGACCTGCACTGACCAGGCCGGCCACAGCTCCGTGTCACACTGACCACTGCAGCGTCCAGCCAGTCCCTCCAGAGGCTCTTCCAATCTCCACCTCCACCTTACAGGGGCATGGAACGCCGCTGATCACACCCGCTGCTCCCTGACCTGCAGCCAGAGGAAGATTTCCTCATTTGCTGCTGTGGCCAGTGGCACCTCTCTGTAGCAGGTTTTGCGTCCTGCTCGGTGCCCCAGTGCTCCAGACAGGCTGGCTCCGTGCTGCTGGGCCTCTCCCGGTCCCTCTGAGCAGGGCTGCAGCCGAGTCTTCAGAACAGCCCCAATTCCCCAAAACAGCCCCCAAAACAGCCCGGCGCTGTCTGTGTGGGGAACATCAAACCCACACCAAGGAATGGCTTTGCCCAGTGCCCCGGGATGGAGCAGCCCCGGCCTGCTCCACCAGAGCCCAGGGCGGCTCTGGGAGCCCTGAGGGCACGAGAGAAGGAAACTTCAGCGTGAGGGTCTGCAGCGGCCAGGGGAACACCAGCGCCTCCGAGCCGCCCTGCCAGACACGTACGGCCCTCCACCACCCTCGCAGTGGTGCGGGAATGTGCTCGCTGCTGAGGGCGGCCTCGCGGCTCGGCGAGCAGCTCGGGCAGGGCCGCCGCTGTCCGCTCCGTGCGGAGCGCAGCCTCCTCCGGACGCGGCCGTGAGGCGGTCTGGGCCCTCGGGTGTCGCCTCCGGCAGAATCAGCGGCTCGGTGGAGCTCACACGAAGCTCTCCCTGGGGCGGGACAGCCCTTGCCCGTGGGGTGTCGGGCGGGCCCCGGGCCGGCCGAGGGTTGCCCGGCTGAGCCCGGGGCCGCCCCTGACGTGGGGCTCTGGGGCAGAGTCCGGCCCGCGGTGCCCAGCAGGGATGCGCGGTTCTGTCTGTGCTCGGGCAGCACCAGAGTAGAGTTTTTCCCTGCTACAGTACCTACGCTACCCCGCGAAAGAGCATCGCTCAGGTTTGACAGGAGGAGAAATCTGTGTGGCCGTCAGCTATCACCTATGGCCCGGTCAGGATACTGATGGATTTTCTGACCTATTCGCTAGGGTCGTGTAAAATGTTAAACTGCAGATGCTTTCTGAAAGCAACTAGTGCTTTGAATGGTACAATCTGGATTACAGAAGCTTTATGTAGTGTTAGGCTGTGAACCACAATAGGTTTGTTCTACAAGTTAATAGGGATATGCCAGATCATGTTACACTTCTGTTTTATCTTCTGTTTTGACCCTATGGCAAGCATCAGTTGGGTTTATTTAGCTCTTTATTAGCCCTTTATTTAGCTCTTAGCATTTTTCACATTTTGTGTGAAAAATGAATTAACTTTTAGGTAGATATTTTTAAAGAGGAAAAATGTATTTGTGCCTATTGATGCTGCAGTGATTTGTGGTTTTGAGACCCATCTTGCAAAATACCACATGCTGAGGCTGATTGTCATAGCTCTGAAGCCAGCCCTGGGTATGGAATGCTTTTCATTCTTTGGAGTGTTCATTCCAGGCAGTTCTGTGTAACGAGATCTTTACAGAGCATGGAAGATGCCTCTAGGGGAAGTCTCCATTTTGATTGCTGTGCCTAGACTAATTCTGATACTCCTGAGTTTGCTGTCAGGTTTTTACGATGCTGAAATGTGTGTTTTCCAGGTTCCTGTGTGGGCTATTTTTCACTAAGAATCTAGAAAATATCTTGGCTTTTCGTGGGGTTTAGTGCAAAATAGGTTTGACTGTAGGAACCACATTGTTGCAAAGATGAAGCATGCAATTAAAGTTCTTTCTAATAATTTGAGATGATTTAAATATATGTCAAATGAAATGCCATAGTCAAGGAACCAAAGCAGTCGAATGAATTGCCTATAAATTCCTTTGGCATGAAGCGTGTTGAGTGAAATGTTTATTTCTTCTAAGCAATAGGTCATAAGAGTGTTTAAATAAAGGTATAGTATATATAATGCACTGGAGCACAATCCATGGATTAGAGTGAAATTTCAACACTCAGTTCCTTTACTTAGAGAAGTCCACCTATGCCCAGATGGATTAATTAATTGTAGTGGTAGAAAATACAGGGTGTAAAACACAGCTGACTGTTGAGCTTAGTATATCACTATGTTGTAGAGAAACTCAAGAATCAAGAAAATTCTAAATAAGTAAATGCTAATTTGTCATGCAGTACTATGGTATTTTCAGGCAGCTAATCAAGAAAATTTGAATTGGAAGACCGTCAAACTTGTTTCATACAATAAAACTCTGAGAGACTTATCTACAAATAGAAACGCAAGGAGCATCCTTTTTTGTACTCAGCAAAGAGCTGGAGTATGTTGTGCTGTTACGGAGGTTTATTTTTATAAACTACTCCAATGAATTTTATAAGCATGTAAAAGATTGTAAGTGCCCTGAAACATGTTTATTCTTGGACTGGCAATTACATACATGGATTCAGTTTTGATTTTCTTTAAAATAAAAATAAAAATATTTCTCTGGAGTAATTTGCTCTCGGTAACAAGAGTCATCTGCAAGAGAAATATCCAAACCAATTTCTGGGCAGTGGAAGTAGCTTTATTTTTTATAACATTCTTAGTACCTGTGACCAGGGTTGGTAGAGTGCCAGTCCTGCCAGCTTTAAGGAGCTGCATGTAAGTGTACCCTCGTTTCCTCAGAATCCCAGGGATGTGGACATTTCTTTGAGATGAGCTTTTAGGAAGCCCCAGAACATCTGGTGGTGTGACATCTTCCTGCATGCTCTGTTTCTGCACGTGATGTTTTCCAGTGCTTTCAAACATCCCTTCCCTTCTGTTTTTTCAGATGGTTATTTAGACCTATCTTGAGAGCTACTCTCTTCAGCCTCAGCTTTATCCAAGATACAATATGGTTATTATATAACCTAGTATTTTTTCATTTTACTTACATTTCATTACATAACCTAGTATTTTACATTGTTACTTGCACAGCAGAATAACTGCAGAACTCTGCTCGATCCAGGTTATACTGAAAACTAAAAAAAATGCTATTTTTACATGCCTGACATTTTTCTTGCATATTTGAGCTTAGGTATTATGTTTGCTCATTTCAGGAGTGCTTCTGAACCACAGTCCAGAAAGAAGAAAAATCTTCTTGGTTGAAGTTGAACATTTGTCTCTAAGAGTAAGAACAAAGCCATGCCAGTGCTTTCAGAAGACTCAGGTAATTCAGCTGCATGCTTTCAACAGAGCAGTGACTGAAATCTTGTCATACCTGTTTCACACATAAAAATAATTTAAATAGGAGTAAAATGTAATAGAATTAAGATAATTCAACTGAAGTTTCTGAGCAATTACCTACAAGAAGGAAGGTGGAATGTAAAAGGTGAAAATTAATAAAGTTTGTCAGGATCAGTTTCCTACTAACCCTAGAGCACCCAAATATACTCTGATAGACCTGAATATACTCTGATAGACTTGAATATATTCTGATAGATCTGAATATATTCTGATAGACCTGAATATATTCTGATAGGCAGAATTGGACCCCTCAGTGTAACAGTGCCTTCTACATGTGCTTACTAAAGATCAGCCCATATATCTCTGCTGCTTGCTGTGTCATTTCTTAATATTTTCTGAACAGGGGTTGATAAACATTGTAAATATCCTTCCTTTTAACTTAAAATAAGTGTCTTTGTTCGAGGCTACTTTACTAGCTTCTCCAGTATGCTGCCCAGGAGAAGTCACAGATAATAAATGATGCTTAGGATTAAAGCAGGAGTGAGTTTGAGTCTCCTGGATCAAAATCCACTCTAAGGTTCGTGGAGAGAATAGCCACAGGAATAGATTTGAACCCCCTCCACCTTTTTATATTTCCTGTTTTGTTTTGGTCCTGTGTTCCCAGACATGGTTCACCGGGAAAAATCTGGCCTTTGTCTGGCTCTGTGTGTTGCAAAATTGGGATATTTAAATATTTTTTTAGAAAACTAGCCACAAGCTTTGATTCCACCACAATGGAAATCTACACTTTATCCTTTCTTCCTCTGGTCAGGCCTGGCTTTTTATAGGTGCCTCAGAGTGGAAGGGGCAGGATAACACTTGTAAGCAAAGCTGCTGGGGAGGTAGAGCTGCTACCTGTGCAAAAAAAGGTCATTCAATCAGTTTGAGAGTCTGCTGTGGTACTAAAATTTCAAATTTGTAAGAGGGGAAACAAAGGGTTCTGGAAACAAGGAGTAATAAACATGAAGTGTTAAATGTGAAAGATAATTTCTTAAGAAATATATATTGCTTTGTTAGATTTTGCCTTAATATGATGGTGTGCTTGACACTTATGAGGGGAGTGTTGCAAAATGAGCTGTGGATAAACACGAGATAATCACAAGTCTCTGCAAATGTGATGATCATCAATGTGATACCCAAATAAATGTAGTGACTGTTAAGACTGCAGTAGAAGGTCCTGTGAGAAATGCTGTGTAGAATGTTTTTGTTCTGTCCTGAATCTAAATTTAGGGTTGCATGAAACTTTGGCCCTTTTGACATCTCAGCTAAGACCTGATTCAAATCATAAAGAGGAAATGGGATTCCTTAGGGATGTCTTCAGTGAAAGAAGTCTCAGCTACCTGATGAAGGTAAAAGTTTGTATTTATTTATGTACATTCTCCTTACAGTTTACTTTTTCTCTGTTCCCTTGATTTATCAACCATTTACTTTGCCAAACCTTTTTTTTAAGAATTCTGTACTGACCAAAGCATATGTGTGCTTAAGAACAAACACTAATAATGTTTGACAATTAATATGTTGAACCTATTAAAACCGAGATCAAGGAGTAGAATGTTGCTGGCAGAGGTTCCAAAAAGTGCAAGAGGCTCCAGGGAATGGGGAAAATATGCAGATGGGATAGAAAACCTAATATCCCATTGAGTATGGGATAGAAAACTTCATATATGGGATAGAAAACCTCACATGCCATTGAATATGGGACAGAAACCCTCACATATGGGATAGAAAACCTCACATTCCATTGCATATGGGATAGAAAACCTAACACCCAACCTATAATAAAATCCCCTAATATAACTTTAGTTGCCAAGTATTGGTTATGCAAAAGCCAGATGATGCCTCTTCACAGAGATAATCTAGTTTATGAATGTATGGGAAATTAATTCAATAGTCCAGTTTTAATTTTTTAATGTGGAGGTGGGTTTTTTTGGGGGTGTTATTTGGTGGGGGTGTTTTGTTTTAATTTTGGTTCTGAGTTTCTTTGGGGTGGGTGTGCTAGGGAAGAAGTAAAGGGTTTGGGTTTGGGTGTTTGCTTTCCAGCCTTAGCACAGGGATGTGGCTTCCTCAGAGAGGGTGGTAAGGATGCTCAGTAGGGGAACATGAGGCACTTTGCCAAAATATTCCTTATGTCTTTGACAGATGTGGAGTCAGTCTGAGTGCCAGCAGTGTCTGCAGGGGAGCTGTGGACAGTTCATCTATCACAACACTGGGGGTGGCACAAAGCTCTTCTGGTCTGCCCACTGCTCAGAAATCCTTGCTCCTGGCTGTGGAACTTCTGGCTGTGGAACTCCTCCTCAGCCTGTGTCCGGCCAATCTTCAGCCTTGAGACTTTCTAGAACGGTGTTCCCTGAGTCATGAGAGTTGAGTTTCAAGTCCCGCACCCAGGGATTCCACTGCTGGGCAGCATAAAACAGTGTTCCCAACTGCTGTCCTCAAGAGCTGTAGCCCCCTGTGACCTGTGTCCCTTCTCCCATCAGAGCTTTGTTTTGCTGGTGCCTGGCTTGGGAGTCCTTGCCTTGCACAGGAGACTGGACTGGACTACAAACACATGCTAACAGTGGTAACAGGCAACTTTATTTACACAACTAAATAAATTTCAGCATTTGTGCATGCAGAGGAGGAAGATTGGCAGGACAGAGGACGCCTTTGACCTGAGGCTGCCTTTGGACGAGCAGGCACTGCCCCAGTATGTAATGGTCATGGTCCACTGCAGCCTGCAGTGGATCCTGTTCATCCTGCTGCCCATGTCTTTTTTCTCATGAGGCCCAGCAGTATCTGGTGCACCCGAGTTAAGAATTTCACCACTATCTGGTATGGATGTGGAGCAGGCAAGAGAGGTTGCATTGACATTGGCTCCTCAGAGGGGTTTGAGGTCGACTCTGGCTCTGGTGTGGCTGTTGCAGTTGAGTGATCAGGAGTGGGAGTACAGCAGCCTGACTCTGTTGGTGCTGACTCTGGCTGCTCCAAGGGGGCTGAGCTGAAGGTTGGCTCTGGTCTTGGAGTAGCTGTTTCAGCTGACTCAGGATATGGAGTGGGAGTAGAGCAGCCTGACTCTGTTGGTGTTGGCTCTGGCTGCTCAAAAGAGGTTGAGCTGAAGGTTGGCTCTGGTGCTGGAGTGGCTGTTTCAGCTGACTCTGGACATGGAGTGGGAGTAGAGCAGCCTGACTCTGTTGGTGTTGGCTCTGGCTGCTCAAAAGAGGTTGAGCTGAAGGTTGGCTCTGGTGCTGGAGTAGCTGTTTCAGCTGACTCTGGACATGGAGTGGGAGTAGAGCAGCCTGACTCTGTTGGTGTTGGCTCTGGCTGCTCAAAAGGGGTTGAGCTGAAGGTTGGCTCTGGTGCTGGAGTGGCTGTTTCAGCTGACTCTGGACATGGAGTGGGAGTAGAGTGCCGCGCTCCCCAGCCCCAAGTGCCCTCTGATGTTGCGCTCAACCCCGGCTAGCTCGGCACCTGGGGTGAGGACGGGCAATGAGGCACCTCTCGCTGCGCCCTGATGGGGTTTGAGAGGTGTCCCC
Organism: Lonchura striata; assembly: GCF_050655825.1. NCBI lineage: Eukaryota > Metazoa > Chordata > Aves > Passeriformes > Estrildidae > Lonchura > Lonchura striata. The sequence continues at coordinate 8,405,828 of NC_140729.1, forward strand.
GTGGGTCCTGAATCAGCAGCGGCTACCCTAAGGCGGCAAGGAAAAGCCGGAACCAGCTGGGGTAAAAGTCTTCTTTAATCTGGAGCCAACGTGGCCAATGCAAAGAAGATACACCAACAGGAAACCCCCCCAAGCTGGAACCCCGAGTGGGGTTCGGGGCAGGCAATTATAGGATTTGGGAAGGGAATGGCAGTGGAAACCAGGGAGGGAAAACCAATGGGAGACGGGGAAGGGAGTGGCTCCACGGTGGGGTGATTCCGCCTGGTCCAATGGGAAGGGGACAGGGGAGTGGCCCCAGGCCCTCGTCCAATCACTCGGTGCCCTGTGGAGAAGTTTCTGGACAGAGGGGAAGGAACACCGAGTGACAGACAAGGTACCTGGGAGGGGACAGGGGGATGACTTGGCAGTTTTGGGGATGACGGACAGGTGTTGGGAAGGCGGGAAAGGGGGACCAGGCGGGAAAACAGAACAAAAGGATGTACCAATACAGCAAATAGGGGAAGACAGGAACAAACCATTGGGGAAATACAAAATTGTAAAACCGTACATAAAATAAATAAAAACGCACCACCACATCTCCCCCTTTTGTGTTTAAAAGAAAAAGAAGGAGAGGGAGGTAAACACAAGTCCTTAAACTGGGGAGACAGAGTCCTTGGCATCCTCGTCAAACCAGACATCGTTTGGGTCTTCTTTTGGCTGCTCACTGATGTTAAGTGGCTGGAGCTCACCCGGGTCGGCTACTGTAGCGTGGTTGATGTTGATGTTGTTGCTGAGGGCCTTCAGCAACAGCCGCTTGACCACCCCGAAGCCCCCGGCGAAGGCGATGAGCCCCAGCAGCAGCACGATGCCCGTCTGAATCAGGGAACGGATCCACCCAGCGAGGCCCCATCCTTCGAAGAGGGAATCCAGCCATCCTGTGGACTCCTTTTGGATGTGATGGATCATCTCCTGCATCCTTGAGATGGACGTCCGGACGTCCTCAGCCCTTGAACTCGATTTTACACAGCACACGCCAGCGAACTCCAAAGGCTGAGGAACAATCCACGAATGCAGGAGATGTGGGGCGATGGAGAGGCCCAGAAGGATGAGGTAGATTGGTGGGAACATGCTGGGTGGACCGGTGGTGGTGGATACGGCTCTGTAAAATAAACTGACACGAAAATTAATACTTAAAATTAATAGGGAGGTCCATCCTCCAAAGGAAAAGGGACTCCGTGGAGCCTAGGAAGGGGAAAGGAAGGTCATAACAAAATGGTTCGGAGTTGGGGGAAAGGGACCTCCTCCGCCTGCGGAGGGCCGCGTGCCCCACCTGAGGACTTGACAGTCTTTTGTCCGAGTTCTTAGGGACGTAGGGCCGGACGAACTTGGAAGGGACCCATCTCAGGCCTGAGGGCGTGGATACGCAAGCGTATCCCCGTCCCCAGGTGACTAAGTCATAGGGTCCCTCCTGCCGCCAGGTCTCTGGATCTTTGATGAGAACTGGCGGCCTCTCCCTGACCTTGCTCTGCTCTGATGCCCCGAAGTGTCTCACGATGGGGGGATTGAGACACTCAAATGAACAATTTAGAAAGTTCAAAGTAAACAGGGCTCTCGCCAACTGGACTTGGGGGGACTCATGCTTGGATGCTGAGAGTTGTTGTTTCAGCATCCGTTTGATGTTTTGGTGAGTCCTTTCCACCACGGCTTGACCTGAGGGGGAATAGGCGATGCCGGTCTTGTGTTCTATTCCCCATTGCTGCAGGAAGCCGGCAAATTCCCTGGAGGTATACCCGGGGGCGTTGTCGGTTTTGATCAATTTGGGGACGCCCAGCATGGAGAAGGCTTGGACTAGATGTTTCTGAACGTCCTTTGCCCTCTCCCCGGTGTGGGCAGAGGCGAAAACTGCCCCAGAGAAGGTGTCCACAGAGACATGGACGTACTTCTGCTTCCCGAAGGAAGGGACGTGAGTAACGTCCATTTGCCACACCTCACAGGATTGGAGTCCCCTGGGATTAGCCCCTGCGCTCACCGATGGCAAGGGGAGCGACTTACAGGACGGGCAAGTCGCCACGATGGCCTTGGCCTGGTCCCGGGTCAGGTGGAATTCCCGGACCAGACCAGGCGCATTCTGATGATGGAACTGGTGGCTGATCTTAGCTTGCTGGAACTTCTCCGGGAGTGGCGCCAGCTGCACGGGGGCGGCCGCAAGGGCATCGGCACGCCGATTACCTTCGGCCAAGAACCCCGGCAAGTCGGTGTGGGACCTTATGTGCATTACATAAAACGGTTGCTCTCGGTGGGAGATTAGCCTAACCAGCTTTGAGAGCAACTCATTGAGGGCCTCGTTGGGAACACCCTGCAGGATTGCATCCTGTGCCCTAGATACTACACCCGCTACATAGGCCGAATCTGTGACCAAATTGAAGGGTTCAGAGAACTTCTCAAAAGCCCTGACGACTGCGGCCAACTCAGCTAGCTGTGGGGATCCCTCCACCACAGCGACATCAGACTCCCACCGCTGAGTCTGAGGATCCCTCCAAGTCACTACGGACTTGTGGGACCCTCCGGACGCGTCAGTAAAAACTGTCAGAGCCTTTAGGGGTTTTTTGCTCTGAATCCGTGTTACTTTTAGCTCGAATTGGACGTCCGAATCAAAAATTTTGTGGGCTGGTCTCAAAACAGAAATTTCGCCTGTGTAGCTATCCAGAGCAAACTGCAAGGATTCGTTTTCTCGCAGTAGGTGTTCCAACATGGCCTTGGTGAATTGGCCCGATTCCAATTTTAAAGGTATGTAAATGCACTTAAAGTCCTCACCTGCCAACTCCCGGATCCTCATCCGCGCTTTGCGGATGAGTTCCGCCACCAGTTCTTGTGGTTTGGTCAGCCTTTTGGACCGACTGTGGCTCAGGAACACCCACTCTATGATTAAGAGGGGGTCCTTTTTGCCTTGGTCCGTGCCCTTTCCCAGGGTCTCCATCCACTGAAAGATGATGCCATGGAGGTGTGGCAGTCTGCCCATGATGATGAATTTGAAGGGCAGGCCCGGATCGCACCTGTGGGCCTGCCTGGCAGACATGGCCTCCTGGACCCTCTCTAAAGCAGCTTTGGCCTCTGGGGTGAGCTCCCTGGGAGAACTAGGCTCATCCCCCCCTTTCAATAAATTGAAAAGAGGGGCTAGGTCCTCGTTGGAAATACCTAACCAGGGTCTCACCCAATTTAAAGACCCACACAGCTGCTGGACATCTGCTAGGTTCCGAATTGTATTTTTGATGGCCAATTTCTGCGGAGCAATGGTCCGCTTAGTAATTTCCAAACCCAGGTATTTCCAGGGCGGCATCTTCTGAATTTTGTCCTTGCGCAGCTCGAACCCTGCAGCAACCAACGCACTGGTTGTCAGTTCAAGCGCATGGGTAAGCAGATCGTCATTGGGGGCACAAATTAAAATGTCATCCATGTAATGGTGGATGATCACGCCAGTTGTGGCTGCACGCACAGGGGACAACAATGAAGAAACGTACCACTGGCAAATACTTGGGCTGTTTTTCATGCCCTGAGGAAGTACTCTCCAATGGTACCTCTTCATTGCGGCTTCTCGGTTGATGGAGGGAACCGAGAAGGCAAACCGCGGCGCGTCATCAGGATGTAGGGGAATTTGGAAGAAGCAATTCTTAATATCAATTATGGCCAGATTCCAATTTTGAGGCAACATCGCCGGGGACGGCATCCCAGGTTGGGGAGAGCCCATATTTTCAATTACTGCATTGATTGCACGGAGGTCGTGAAGGAGCCGCCACTCGTCTTTGCCCGGTTTTTTGAGGACAAAGACAGGGGAATTCCAAGGAGATGTAGTTTCTTGGATATTCCCTTTGGCTAACTGCTCCTCCACGAGCTCCCGGAGCGCTTTTAATTTTTGTTTATTCAGCGGCCATTGCTCCACCCACACTGGAGTATCTGTCAGCCAATTCAGTTTCTGGGTGGGACGCTCCTCAATGGTCGCTGCCCGAAAAACCTGGGGGGTCGGTATGTCAATTGTGACCCCCCATTGGGCCATCAGGTCTCTCCCCCACAAGGGCTCCGTATAGTCTAAAACGAATGGGCGTAAATACGCCGATTGCCCATTCGGCCCCTCAATTTTGACGATGTTTTTCGATTGTTTTGCCAATTGGGTGCCTCCTACTCCTGAAATTTTTCCCGCTACGTTTTGCAACTCCCAACGCGACGGCCAATCCCGTTCGGGAATGACCGTGACGTCTGCCCCTGTGTCCAGGAGTCCATTGATGTGCTTGAACTCCTGGCCCTTCCACATGTAACAACCCAACTTCGGCCTTTCCTTCCCAATGACCTGGGCCCGGCACACCTGGTAATCCTGTTTGGCAGACTTGCGCCACAAATCTTCAGGGTGTACCGGTGGCCCAGATATCGGAATTGCTTGGGCGATGATTTGGCCCTTGGGAAGGAAAGCCGGAGGGTGGGAGCAGTGCAGCCACAAAACCACCTGGTCCGGATCCCTTGATGTTACACAGGGAGCGATGGTAATGTCTAAAGGCGTGTATTTTGTGTCCCCAAGGACGATGTACTTACTACGGATGTTCCTCCAGGTCCCTGGGTCGTCAGCGTTGACAGTGACGAAATGCCAATGATCGTCTCGCAGATGCAGAGCGTCGGTCAGGGCCAACCTATATGGGGAGAAATTAGAGGTGGTGTTAAGTATTGGCTTGGGCTGGGTTGGGTCTCGACCCAGCCAAGCAGTGGAAATGAATTCCACGTCCTCCCTCATATAGGCTGGTTCGTTCGTCCGGTGCTTGGTCATGTCCTGTAAAGAAAGGTCCTCAGGCGGGGTGCGAAAGCTGGTGTTGTCCCTCCCCTCCTCCGGTGTTAATCTCCCCACCTTATTTCTGTCTGAGCGCAGGGAGGGACTGCGCTCATAGATCAGTTTTTTGGTCTAGCCCCCAAGTTGGGGGTAGACCTCCCCTGGTGTTGCCTGTAATTTAAGAACTCCTCCCTGAGGGGACACTTGTTGACCCAGTGTCCCCCCTGCCCGCAGAGGTGGCACTTTTCCGTCTGCGGGGGTCCTCTTGGGGATGCTCCTGGCGGACGACGGTTGGCCGATGGTGTGGCCGGCGGCGTCCGGGCGGCGGCGAAGGACACCCTCCTTGATGGCGGTTGAGGGGTCCTCCGCGGATCCTCCGCAGGGACCGTGACCTTCCGAGCGCAAACCTGCAACATTGCCTGCAGGGTGGGCTCAGGTTCAAGAGGGAGGCTGAGGATCGCTTGCCGACAGGGCTCGTTTGCGTTCTGCTTTGCCACTGTGGCAAGCATCCCCTCCCTCAGGCGCTCGTCCGGAACCTGAGCCTCCATCGCCCTGTGCAGGCGGTCCACGAAGGTCACGAATGGCTCGATTGGTCCCTGCTTAATAGATAAGAAATCAATGGCCGCCCCGCGCGATCGCAAGGTGACCAGTGCCTTTTCCGCCGCTCTCGCACTGACCTGCAGTGCGCCCCGTGGGATTTTTTCCGCCTGCTTTGCCCCCTCCTTCCAATCCCCCTCCCCGCACAAGTGGTCGAGGGATATCACTGCCCCATCCCCATCCCGGGAGGTCTCTGCAGAGGCCCAGAGGTCAGGGAGAACATCCCTGATCTCCCGCTTCCATTCCGACTCCCATATCAGGAACTCACCATGTGAGATGAGACATGATATGAGCGTCCGAATGTCTGCGGGGACATATTCGGCCGCAGAAAAGGTTGCTTTCAGCAACCCCCGAAAATATTCGCTTTCGCGGCCAAACTCCCTCTGAGCCTTGCACAGCTCCTTGATGACATGCTATGGGATGGGTGACCACTGTGCAAGGGGCCCGGCCCCCTGCCGCGGTGTGTAGACGACTGGCGCGGCAGAGAAGGCCGGAAGGGTTGGAGAGGGTTCCGGGTTCCCACGCCCCTCCCTTCCGGAACCGATAGCGTGGGAACCGGAAGTTAGAGCGTGGGAACCAGGGGGCGGGGCGGAAGGGGCGTGGCCAGGAGCAGGGGGAGTGGCAGGATGGGAACTCCCCTCCCCGGAGGCGGAGTCAGGGGGCGGGGAAAACCCCGCGTCAGCAGGGGCGTGGTCGGGATAGGGTGGAGGAGGGACATGGGCGGGGAGATCCGGGGAAGGGGCGGAACTTCAGGAGGCGGGAAGAAAGGGGTTGCGGGAGGGGGGAGCACAAGTGGCGGGAAAAGCCGCGCGGGCTCCGCCATCTTGTGCCCGGGAGACTGAGGGAGATGGGCGGCCATTTTGTGGCAGCCCAGGGAGAGTGGCCGAGGGAGAGGTTTTGGGTTCGGGGGATAACTTAACACGAACAGACCCTCTACGGGACAGGGCTGTACATTTGGGAGAAGCAGGGGAACGGGGAGAGGCAGAGACGGCGCCTGTCTCGCCTGGGGGAGAATTAGGAGCAGAGGGAGAGGAAAGAGGTTTAGGGTTGCTAAACCCACCCGCTGAACTGGGGATTTGTTTGTCAGTTGGCTGTGGCAGGTTTCCGTAGTTATTTTTAACAATATCGCGAATTTGGAGAGCCAATAAAGTGAATTTTGCGAGAGAAAGATCTGACTTACGCAGAATCTCCCTCCCGACTTGGTCCCAAAAGGGGACCTGGTACAATTTAGCTGCCGAAACGTCGGGAAAAGCCTGCGACAACCATCTGACAAATTTTTTAACTTCATTTTTCTTAATTTTCACCCCACCCACTAAAAGGATGCCCACAACTTGGGTATAGAGGCTTTTCTGGGGCACCGAGAGCTTAGCACCCATAGCTCGCTGTTAATTGGTGCCCCGCGAGGTAAGTTCTGAAAATCCCAAAAGAACGAAGAAGACTGCCGCTCCCCGCTCTGTCCCCACCCTCGACGCACTCCCGCCCGGGAAGGGAGGCAAACCCGGTGAGGGCTAGGGGAGAGCCGGACCGCCCCTACACCGTCTACACGGTGAGGGTCCACCAGGGGAGGGTAGAAACGAAAAAACAGAACTTACCAAACCGCCGCGGTGGAGACCGACGCCGCTGGTGCCTCCGGCGCTACCGGCTCCGTCCCCTGGGAGCGCAGCTCTCTAAAACGGAGCGCGCTCTAACCAGGGGCAGTTGACGGCCACGAGGGGTAATTCCCGAGGTCTGGGGGACCTCAAACTCCTCTGCCACGGGGTCCTAGCTGCGATTCCAGGGCCCCACGTTGGGCGCCAACTTGCCGCGCTCCCCAGCCCCAAGTGCCCTCTGATGTTGCGCTCAACCCCGGCTAGCTCGGCACCTGGGGTGAGGACGGGCAATGAGGCACCTCTCGCTGCGCCCTGATGGGGTTTGAGAGGTGTCCCCGTGGGTCCTGAATCAGCAGCGGCTACCCTAAGGCGGCAAGGAAAAGCCGGAACCAGCTGGGGTAAAAGTCTTCTTTAATCTGGAGCCAACGTGGCCAACGCAAAGAAGATACACCAACAGGAAACCCCCCCAAGCTGGAACCCCGAGTGGGGTTCGGGGCAGGCAATTATAGGATTTGGGAAGGGAATGGCAGTGGAAACCAGGGAGGGAAAACCAATGGGAGACGGGGAAGGGAGTGGCTCCACGGTGGGGTGATTCCGCCTGGTCCAATGGGAAGGGGACAGGGGAGTGGCCCCAGGCCCTCGTCCAATCACTCGGTGCCCTGTGGAGAAGTTTCTGGACAGAGGGGAAGGAACACCGAGTGACAGACAAGGTACCTGGGAGGGGACAGGGGGATGACTTGGCAGTTTTGGGGATGACGGACAGGTGTTGGGAAGGCGGGAAAGGGGGACCAGGCGGGAAAACAGAACAAAAGGATGTACCAATACAGCAAATAGGGGAAGACAGGAACAAACCATTGGGGAAATACAAAATTGTAAAACCGTACATAAAATAAATAAAAACGCACCACCACAGTAGAGCAGCCTGACTCTGTTGGTGTTGGCTCTGGCTGCTCAAAAGAGGTTGAGCTGAAGGTTGGCTCTGGTGCTGGAGTAGCTGTTTCAGCTGACTCTGGACATGGAGTGGGAGTAGAGCAGCCTGACTCTGTTGGTGTTGGCTCTGGCTGCTCAAAAGGGGTTGAGCTGAAGGTTGGCTCTGGTGCTGGAGTGGCTGTTTCAGCTGACTCTGGACATGGAGTGGGAGTAGAGCAGCCTGACTCTGTTGGTGTTGGCTCTGGCTGCTCAAAAGGGGTTGAGCTGAAGGTTGGCTCTGGTGCTGGAGTGGCTGTTTCAGCTGACTCTGGACATGGAGTGGGAGTAGAGCAGTTTGACTCTGTTGGTGTTGGCTCTGGCTGCTCAAAAGGGGTTGAGCTGAAGGTTGGCTCTGGTGCTGGAGTGGCTGTTTCAGCTGACTCTGGACATGGAGTGGGAGTAGAGCAGCCTGACTCTGTTGGTGCTGACTCTGGCTGCTCCAAGGGGGCTGAGCTGAAGGTTGGCTCTGGTCTTGGAGTAGCTGTTTCAGCTGACTCAGGATATGGAGTGGGAGTAGAGCAGTTTGACTCTGTCAGTGTTGGCTCTGGCTGCTCAAGAGGGGTTGAGATGTAGGTTGTCTCTGGTGCTAGAGTGTCTGTTCCAGGTGGACGCATGCCCATCTGAATCAGGATCCAGTTGTAGAAGTACTGAGTGGAGGTGTAGACTCCCGGGCGTTTTGTTCTGACACAGCCTTTTCCCCAGCTGGTCACTCCAACAAGCCAAAAGTAGCCAGCATGGTTATCTTTGCACACCAGAGGCCCTCCACTGTCACCCTGCAACAGAGGAAAGAGGATTAGGGTGCTGTTGGGTGGCTGCTGTCAGCACTAGAGGCCTGTTTCTCTCTTGCAGCCCCTGCCACAGCTGTATTCATGGTACAAAAAGGCTTTGCTCAGGTGCTGGAGTCTCAAGAACCTTAGCTGGGAACAGGGTGGGTGTCTGTGAAGGCCCCCTTTTGTATCTGCACAGTGATCCTGGATGGGCAGAGCATAGATCATCCAGAATCTGGATCTGTGGGCTGCTGAGAACACTGGATGGGCTTTCTGGGCAGAGGGGCAGGCCTGGGGAACACGGTCACTTGGCAAGGAAACTCCAGCAGTGGAGGAAAAGTGGTTTGCCAGACAAAGCCCATGGTGACGGGGTACCTTCGCTGCTGGCTCCCAGCACTCATACCTGGCAGGTGTCCATGCCACCCCGTGGGTAGCCAGCACACAGGTTGTGGGTGTGGATGGCCCCAGCGTACCGACGGCTGCTGTTAACCAGCCGGATATCCAGGAGACGGACCTTGGCTTCCTGCAGGACATCACTCGGACCCTGAGCTGCAAGCACAGGAAGGAATGGGCACCCAGCAGCTCTTTGCCAGTTCCACTCCCCTGTCTGGGGGTGAACTCATTCCCTAGGGCTTGGCTTTGCCTCTGGAGCAGTTGTTGAAGCGCTGTGTCCTTTCTGTCTGCCTTTGGGGAGCAGGCCAGGCCCAGCTCTCCAGAGGCATACATCCTACAGCCTGACTTTGGTTTGTGCTGTCAGGAAGCCAAACCCATCTTGCTGGTGTGCCCAGCTCACCCTCAGGGCCCTTTTTGGGAACTCACCTTTTGCAGTGGCAGAACCCCAGCCAGCAATGTAGCAGGTTTTCAGCTCTGACACTGTGAGCGAGGCGTTGGGCACGCAGGCAAGCTGGACGTAGTCACTGCACTCCACGGGCTTGTCCAGCTCCAGCAGGGCGATGTCGTTCTGCTGGGAATCAGCCGTGTACTCCTGGTGGGCCAGGAGCCGCTTGATGTGGCGCACCTGAGTTTCAGGGCCCAGATGGGTCAGCTTGGTGGCCCCGATCAGCACACGCCACATGGTGACATTCCTGCAAGGCAGAGAGGGGTCTGAGGAAGAGCAGAGCCGTGTGCTGTTGATGCCTTAGGATTTTAGCTTTTGTATTTTTCATCCATTTGTAATCCTGCAGTTTTTTACTGTATAACTAAATTCTGCACACAGTGTGAGCTGCTGCTGCTTTCCCATTCTGGTCACAAAAATTCCTCTCCAGGCCTGGCAATCAAGGATACCTCACTGCCTCAGGCCTCGAGAGATGGAAACAAAAGTGAGTTGAGGGGAGCAAACTGGGGGTAAATGACTTCATTACCTGAAGCTGTAATTAGAAGATTAACCCTAAATATGCAAATGGACCAAATTTATAGGTGTGAAAACCTTTGACCCGTGGTCAATTTTGGGTTGTAGCACTTGGGGGGGTCTTTTGTTTTGCCTAAAATGGACCTGGAGGCCCTTCAATAAATATAATCACTTTTTATTCCTTGTCTGGCCTGTTTTTAGGTAGTCCTGAAAAGGCATCACTGTGGCAGCTCAGCACTTCCCTTCCTTCTGCTTCTCAAGGCAGAGAGGAAAGCAGGGCAATGAGGAGTGTGACTGCCCTAGCATGCCTTAGGCTCCAGGAATGCCACACTGGAGGCTGCTGGGCAGCAGTGGCACGAGCCCAGCCTTCTGAGCAGTCCCTCAGTTGGGCCCCGTAGTATTGAGGTGCTGCAGGCTGGGCAACTGTTTGTGTGGTGAGGATACCCTCATTCCCTGCTCCTCCTTACCTGGCCTGGAGGAAGCAATGGGCTGCTGTGAGGACCCACTGTGGGCTGATGAGGGACCCTCCACATGTATGGCCGGTGCCTATTTTCCTGGGGTCCTGGATGCTGACAATCCAGGGCCAGGCCCCTGGCAGGGCACCTGTGCCAGTCACAATTCGGTAGTCAGCATCTATGGAGTTGTAGTCAGAAGCCATGGGCCGGAGCCCACAGGTCCCTCTGGAAGCACAAAATCATTACTGCCCTTCTGTTCCAGTTCTGTACCTGGGTGCTGGCAAGGAGGCTCCCACATGGGGTTTGGGGTGTGGCAATGGGGGACAAGCACCCTCCTAGAGCCTGGGGCCATACCTGCAGTTGCCCCAGGTACCATGTGCAGGTCTATACACAGCCAGCAGGATGAAGAGGTACAGGTACAGAAGATTCATCGCTGTCAGCAGCATCTGTCAGCTGAAAGAGACAAAAGCTTGTCTCTTCCAGTGCAGTCTCTGACGAGTGCTGCAGCAACTGCACTGTCCATGGCACCTGGGGCTGATGTCACAGAGTGGGTGGTTCCAGGTTCTGGGCACAGTGTCCTCAGAGGGCAGGGAAAGGCCACAGCCTCACAGAACCACAGAATGGTTTGGGCTGGAAGGGACCTTGAAGGTTGTGAAAGGCAAAAGGGGTCCCTTGCCTCGCACATGCAAAACGACACCATGGGCAGACAAATCTGGCACAGAGGGAAAGTCACTCCAAAGGCAGTGTTTGGTCAGAGAGGGTGCTCAGAGCCACCACACGATGGAGAAAACTAGCACATCAAAGCTAGAAAGAGGACAGGAAGGAACAATGCCATGTGCAAACTACTTGGGGGGATGCTTCAAGGCACATAAGCCTTAGCTGATGGAACAAACCTGGAAACTCCTGAGTGTTGCAAGAGGAATTGCTGACCATGGCAGAGTGCGAGAAGCTGACAGGAGTTTCAATGCCATGAGGAAGCCCTTCTGAGTCTGTTTATACATTCTCCATGTCTGGAGCAGGGTGAGTACTGCAAATGCCTCAGTGCTGCCTCTTGCTTTGGAGACTGGTGCTGGAGGTCATGGCTGCAGAAAACAAGGGACTGAGATGGAGAGTGCTCATGCACTCACTTTTGTGGTTTGGGAATGGCATTCCCCAGTCTGGTGTTTCCACTGGAACACTGCAAACCACTGCTCCTCACTCCCTTCTCCCTCTCCCCTCCCTTCTCTGGTGGGCTTGAGAATAGAACTGGAAGCACAAAAGTTAAAGACTGTGGGTTGAGACAAGAACAATATAATGGAAACAGCAATGAAACAAGAAAATGAGCAGTAACCGCAACAATATTAATAATGGACTGGGACAATTCACATGCAACCATCCACCCCATAGAGCCTGGCAGTACCCAACCAGGCTGTCATGCATGTTATCCAGCGGAGATTTCTTCCCCTGTCCCTGGAAAATGTTGTGGAGTGGTTCAGAACAACCTCCACGTCCTGGCCATGCCCTGTCCTGGTTATGGCAAAAATTTACCCCATCCTGGCCAGAACCAGGACATTCACCCTCATGATCTGCCCCACAGCTTTGGAATCTGTGCCAGAGGGTCTGGCAGGGCAGGGAGGGCAGTCACCAGGGATTGGCAGACGTTGGAAACTCCTTATCCCTCTCTCTGGCCCCTGGTTTTCCTTGTTTTATGGAATGGAAGAACACATGTCCAACTCCTCCCAGTATCTCCTTCACTGGAAATCCTCCGTGCTTTGATTCCTTCTCTGACATTCTGCTGCACCTGGGGAATGCAGTGGGAAAACCCAAGGCTTTGTGTGAAGGTCACTCCCTCAGCACTTCACCTGAGGTGCACAGGAAGGCTGCCCTGGCTCTACCACACCTCATCCAGAACACCTGGAAGCTCTTCCCTCCCCATTCACACACTCCCCTGCCTTGTCCTCCTCATCCCACAGGGATGCACAGAGGGGCTACCACACTTCACGGTTTGGTAGCCCTGATACCACACTCCTGACTGGAATGGGGTGACCCTGGGGCAGTTTTGGCCTGCATCAGTTCCATGTCCTGCCTCAGCACACCCAGGTTCTCTGTTGGCGTCTGTGCTCATCTCTGCAGCTTTGCTGTCCTGCACCAGGAGTTTGCTGAATAAAATCATCCTCTAGAAAGGACATGTGACACAAGCCCAGGAGTAAGCAGCACCATGGGAGAGTTCAGCAAGGTGCCCTGGGGACAGCCAGGCCAGGCAGGGGAAGGTGGGGGGACCACGGCCTCACTGAAGCAGCCACATTGTACAGCACAAAAAATAAAGCTAAATAAATGCTGGGATGAAATACAGCACTGCTGGGACTGCTCCATTTAGCAAATAACAGTTGTGGGGGAGATTTACAGATGTACTGGGTACATCTGGGAACTGGGGCTCCTGCTGGAAGTCTTCAATCTTGAAGCTCCCAGTTCCCAAAGCTGGTAAATCCTTCCCAGCAATGGCTCCTGAGGCAGGGAGAGGGGTGGAAAGCCAAGGATGGGGCAGAGATCAGAAGGAGCTGGGGAGCTCAGAGAGGTCTTCAAGGGGAAGAGGATTTGTCTGAAAGGCCCTCACTTTTCTGGTCATCTTGGCAACTCTGGCAGGTTTAACAGGAGGTTTGTCTGGAAACAAGACAGGGACATATTGGCATGATAGGTGCTGGCATATTCCAGTCTTAGGCTTTGCAGAGAGAGATTTGCTGTTTCCCCATAGGCCACAGAGGATTTTAATATGAGGTGAACTCCCCAAGCTTGCATCCACCCTGTTCCATGGCCTCTGGCTCTGAGAAATGCTCTCCTGTGCACCCTGCTTCATTCCCTCAGATCAATGGCTGATGTGCCAGCAGCTCCTGCTCCAGAAGGGCAGCACATGATGAAGGTGCCACCCCTGCAGCTGAAAAGAAGGTTCCTTTTGCCATGGCATTCCAGGAGGTCATAAGACACATCATCAATGGAGTCTGAAAAAAAGAAAAATTAGAAGTTGAGGCAGCTGCATTTACCAGTGTGGGCAGTCCAGAGAGAACTGCCTGGACCTGACCCAGTTTGTGGATCAGAGCCAGAAATAGGTTCCCTTAGCTAGAAATGAGACCTCTCTACCCAGAGAGCCAGCTGCTTGCCATTCCATTGCTCCCTGGCCACAAGCAGCACTTCATCCATGAGCTCTCACCCCACAGAGCCCCTAGGTAACCCTGAAAAGACTCCTTCAGTATCAGGGGCTGCAAGAGACCTCTAGATGAGCAGCTAGAGGATTAGGTGAGGAGAAGAACTGAAATAAAATGCGTGTTTTTCCCTGGATTTGTGGAAGACAACAAGAAAGAAATACAGGACCCCAAAAAACAAACCCACTCGATGGGAGAGGCAGGTGAGCACCTCTGGTTCAGGAATTACAGAATGCACTCAACTGCAGCTTGCAGACAAGGATCCTGGCACGTTCCAGCAGCCAGCACTGCCACCTGATCCCAGCATCCCTCTGCCCCATGGATTTACACAGGACCCCAAAGCCCCAGTGGTCAGTGAAAGGAAAACATCCAACTGTCCACACTTGGCAACCTACTCCTGGGTTCTGCAGCCTGTGGAGAAAGACAAATTCCCTCACTAGAAAACTAAGCAGGTTTGAGCTGGGCTTTCTCAAAGCACACTAAAGGCAGAGGTGGGCTTCTCCGTGCTGTTTGGGAAGTGGCACATGAACCACACGGGAATCAGAGAGAGATTATCAACTCCAGAGGCACTGCTGAGCGCAGCCTCTCCTGACTCCAGCTGGGCTCCAGCCCCGAGGTGACCTGTGCCTCCAAACAGAGGGGCCAGAGTGACCTGCACTGACCAGGCCGGCCACAGCTCCGTGTCACACTGACCACTGCAGCGTCCAGCCAGTCCCTCCAGAGGCTCTTCCAATCTCCACCTCCACCTTACAGGGGCATGGAACGCCGCTGATCACACCCGCTGCTCCCTGACCTGCAGCCAGAGGAAGATTTCCTCATTTGCTGCTGTGGCCAGTGGCACCTCTCTGTAGCAGGTTTTGCGTCCTGCTCGGTGCCCCAGTGCTCCAGACAGGCTGGCTCCGTGCTGCTGGGCCTCTCCCGGTCCCTCTGAGCAGGGCTGCAGCCGAGTCTTCAGAACAGCCCCAATTCCCCAAAACAGCCCCCAAAACAGCCCGGCGCTGTCTGTGTGGGGAACATCAAACCCACACCAAGGAATGGCTTTGCCCAGTGCCCCGGGATGGAGCAGCCCCGGCCTGCTCCACCAGAGCCCAGGGCGGCTCTGGGAGCCCTGAGGGCACGAGAGAAGGAAACTTCAGCGTGAGGGTCTGCAGCGGCCAGGGGAACACCAGCGCCTCCGAGCCGCCCTGCCAGACACGTACGGCCCTCCACCACCCTCGCAGTGGTGCGGGAATGTGCTCGCTGCTGAGGGCGGCCTCGCGGCTCGGCGAGCAGCTCGGGCAGGGCCGCCGCTGTCCGCTCCGTGCGGAGCGCAGCCTCCTCCGGACGCGGCCGTGAGGCGGTCTGGGCCCTCGGGTGTCGCCTCCGGCAGAATCAGCGGCTCGGTGGAGCTCACACGAAGCTCTCCCTGGGGCGGGACAGCCCTTGCCCGTGGGGTGTCGGGCGGGCCCCGGGCCGGCCGAGGGTTGCCCGGCTGAGCCCGGGGCCGCCCCTGACGTGGGGCTCTGGGGCAGAGTCCGGCCCGCGGTGCCCAGCAGGGATGCGCGGTTCTGTCTGTGCTCGGGCAGCACCAGAGTAGAGTTTTTCCCTGCTACAGTACCTACGCTACCCCGCGAAAGAGCATCGCTCAGGTTTGACAGGAGGAGAAATCTGTGTGGCCGTCAGCTATCACCTATGGCCCGGTCAGGATACTGATGGATTTTCTGACCTATTCGCTAGGGTCGTGTAAAATGTTAAACTGCAGATGCTTTCTGAAAGCAACTAGTGCTTTGAATGGTACAATCTGGATTACAGAAGCTTTATGTAGTGTTAGGCTGTGAACCACAATAGGTTTGTTCTACAAGTTAATAGGGATATGCCAGATCATGTTACACTTCTGTTTTATCTTCTGTTTTGACCCTATGGCAAGCATCAGTTGGGTTTATTTAGCTCTTTATTAGCCCTTTATTTAGCTCTTAGCATTTTTCACATTTTGTGTGAAAAATGAATTAACTTTTAGGTAGATATTTTTAAAGAGGAAAAATGTATTTGTGCCTATTGATGCTGCAGTGATTTGTGGTTTTGAGACCCATCTTGCAAAATACCACATGCTGAGGCTGATTGTCATAGCTCTGAAGCCAGCCCTGGGTATGGAATGCTTTTCATTCTTTGGAGTGTTCATTCCAGGCAGTTCTGTGTAACGAGATCTTTACAGAGCATGGAAGATGCCTCTAGGGGAAGTCTCCATTTTGATTGCTGTGCCTAGACTAATTCTGATACTCCTGAGTTTGCTGTCAGGTTTTTACGATGCTGAAATGTGTGTTTTCCAGGTTCCTGTGTGGGCTATTTTTCACTAAGAATCTAGAAAATATCTTGGCTTTTCGTGGGGTTTAGTGCAAAATAGGTTTGACTGTAGGAACCACATTGTTGCAAAGATGAAGCATGCAATTAAAGTTCTTTCTAATAATTTGAGATGATTTAAATATATGTCAAATGAAATGCCATAGTCAAGGAACCAAAGCAGTCGAACGAATTGCCTATAAATTCCTTTGGCATGAAGCGTGTTGAGTGAAATGTTTATTTCTTCTAAGCAATAGGTCATAAGAGTGTTTAAATAAAGGTATAGTATATATAATGCACTGGAGCACAATCCATGGATTAGAGTGAAATTTCAACACTCAGTTCCTTTACTTAGAGAAGTCCACCTATGCCCAGATGGATTAATTAATTGTAGTGGTAGAAAATACAGGGTGTAAAACACAGCTGACTGTTGAGCTTAGTATATCACTATGTTGTAGAGAAACTCAAGAATCAAGAAAATTCTAAATAAGTAAATGCTAATTTGTCATGCAGTACTATGGTATTTTCAGGCAGCTAATCAAGAAAATTTGAATTGGAAGACCGTCAAACTTGTTTCATACAATAAAACTCTGAGAGACTTATCTACAAATAGAAACACAAGGAGCATCCTTTTTTGTACTCAGCAAAGAGCTGGAGTATGTTGTGCTGTTATGGAGGTTTATTTTTATAAACTACTCCAATGAATTTTATAAGCATGTAAAAGATTGTAAGTGCCCTGAAACATGTTTATTCTTGGACTGGCAATTACATACATGGATTCAGTTTTGATTTTCTTTAAAATAAAAATAAAAATATTTCTCTGGAGTAATTTGCTCTCGGTAACAAGAGTCATCTGCAAGAGAAATATCCAAACCAATTTCTGGGCAGTGGAAGTAGCTTTATTTTTTATAACATTCTTAGTACCTGTGACCAGGGTTGGTAGAGTGCCAGTCCTGCCAGCTTTAAGGAGCTGCATGTAAGTGTACCCTCGTTTCCTCAGAATCCCAGGGATGTGGACATTTCTTTGAGATGAGCTTTTAGGAAGCCCCAGAACATCTGGTGGTGTGACATCTTCCTGCATGCTCTGTTTCTGCACGTGATGTTTTCCAGTGCTTTCAAACATCCCTTCCCTTCTGTTTTTTCAGATGGTTATTTAGACCTATCTTGAGAGCTACTCTCTTCAGCCTCAGCTTTATCCAAGATACAATATGGTTATTATATAACCTAGTATTTTTTCATTTTACTTACATTTCATTACATAACCTAGTATTTTACATTGTTACTTGCACAGCAGAATAACTGCAGAACTCTGCTCGATCCAGGTTATACTGAAAACTAAAAAAAATGCTATTTTTACATGCCTGACATTTTTCTTGCATATTTGAGCTTAGGTATTATGTTTGCTCATTTCAGGAGTGCTTCTGAACCACAGTCCAGAAAGAAGAAAAATCTTCTTGGTTGAAGTTGAACATTTGTCTCTAAGAGTAAGAACAAAGCCATGCCAGTGCTTTCAGAAGACTCAGGTAATTCAGCTGCATGCTTTCAACAGAGCAGTGACTGAAATCTTGTCATACCTGTTTCACACATAAAAATAATTTAAATAGGAGTAAAATGTAATAGAATTAAGATAATTCAACTGAAGTTTCTGAGCAATTACCTACAAGAAGGAAGGTGGAATGTAAAAGGTGAAAATTAATAAAGTTTGTCAGGATCAGTTTCCTACTAACCCTAGAGCACCCAAATATACTCTGATAGACCTGAATATACTCTGATAGACTTGAATATATTCTGATAGATCTGAATATATTCTGATAGACCTGAATATATTCTGATAGGCAGAATTGGACCCCTCAGTGTAACAGTGCCTTCTACATGTGCTTACTAAAGATCAGCCCATATATCTCTGCTGCTTGCTGTGTCATTTCTTAATATTTTCTGAACAGGGGTTGATAAACATTGTAAATATCCTTCCTTTTAACTTAAAATAAGTGTCTTTGTTCAAGGCTACTTTACTAGCTTCTCCAGTATGCTGCCCAGGAGAAGTCACAGATAATAAATGATGCTTAGGATTAAAGCAGGAGTGAGTTTGAGTCTCCTGGATCAAAATCCACTCTAAGGTTCGTGGAGAGAATAGCCACAGGAATAGATTTGAACCCCCTCCACCTTTTTATATTTCCTGTTTTGTTTTGGTCCTGTGTTCCCAGACATGGTTCACCGGGAAAAATCTGGCCTTTGTCTGGCTCTGTGTGTTGCAAAATTGGGATATTTAAATATTTTTTTAGAAAACTAGCCACAAGCTTTGATTCCACCACAATGGAAATCTACACTTTATCCTTTCTTCCTCTGGTCAGGCCTGGC
This sequence comes from Lonchura striata, assembly GCF_050655825.1. Classification (NCBI taxonomy): domain Eukaryota; kingdom Metazoa; phylum Chordata; class Aves; order Passeriformes; family Estrildidae; genus Lonchura; species Lonchura striata. The sequence goes on from NC_140729.1 coordinate 8,424,192, forward strand.
TTTTTATAGGTGCCTCAGAGTGGAAGGGGCAGGATAACACTTGTAAGCAAAGCTGCTGGGGAGGTAGAGCTGCTACCTGTGCAAAAAAAGGTCATTCAATCAGTTTGAGAGTCTGCTGTGGTACTAAAATTTCAAATTTGTAAGAGGGGAAACAAAGGGTTCTGGAAACAAGGAGTAATAAACATGAAGTGTTAAATGTGAAAGATAATTTCTTAAGAAATATATATTGCTTTGTTAGATTTTGCCTTAATATGATGGTGTGCTTGACACTTATGAGGGGAGTGTTGCAAAATGAGCTGTGGATAAACACGAGATAATCACAAGTCTCTGCAAATGTGATGATCATCAATGTGATACCCAAATAAATGTAGTGACTGTTAAGACTGCAGTAGAAGGTCCTGTGAGAAATGCTGTGTAGAATGTTTTTGTTCTGTCCTGAATCTAAATTTAGGGTTGCATGAAACTTTGGCCCTTTTGACATCTCAGCTAAGACCTGATTCAAATCATAAAGAGGAAATGGGATTCCTTAGGGATGTCTTCAGTGAAAGAAGTCTCAGCTACCTGATGAAGGTAAAAGTTTGTATTTATTTATGTACATTCTCCTTACAGTTTACTTTTTCTCTGTTCCCTTGATTTATCAACCATTTACTTTGCCAAACCTTTTTTTTAAGAATTCTGTACTGACCAAAGCATATGTGTGCTTAAGAACAAACACTAATAATGTTTGACAATTAATATGTTGAACCTATTAAAACCGAGATCAAGGAGTAGAATGTTGCTGGCAGAGGTTCCAAAAAGTGCAAGAGGCTCCAGGGAATGGGGAAAATATGCAGATGGGATAGAAAACCTAATATCCCATTGAGTATGGGATAGAAAACTTCATATATGGGATAGAAAACCTCACATGCCATTGAATATGGGACAGAAACCCTCACATATGGGATAGAAAACCTCACATTCCATTGCATATGGGATAGAAAACCTAACACCCAACCTATAATAAAATCCCCTAATATAACTTTAGTTGCCAAGTATTGGTTATGCAAAAGCCAGATGATGCCTCTTCACAGAGATAATCTAGTTTATGAATGTATGGGAAATTAATTCAATAGTCCAGTTTTAATTTTTTAATGTGGAGGTGGGTTTTTTTGGGGGTGTTATTTGGTGGGGGTGTTTTGTTTTAATTTTGGTTCTGAGTTTCTTTGGGGTGGGTGTGCTAGGGAAGAAGTAAAGGGTTTGGGTTTGGGTGTTTGCTTTCCAGCCTTAGCACAGGGATGTGGCTTCCTCAGAGAGGGTGGTAAGGATGCTCAGTAGGGGAACATGAGGCACTTTGCCAAAATATTCCTTATGTCTTTGACAGATGTGGAGTCAGTCTGAGTGCCAGCAGTGTCTGCAGGGGAGCTGTGGACAGTTCATCTATCACAACACTGGGGGTGGCACAAAGCTCTTCTGGTCTGCCCACTGCTCAGAAATCCTTGCTCCTGGCTGTGGAACTTCTGGCTGTGGAACTCCTCCTCAGCCTGTGTCCGGCCAATCTTCAGCCTTGAGACTTTCTAGAACGGTGTTCCCTGAGTCATGAGAGTTGAGTTTCAAGTCCCGCACCCAGGGATTCCACTGCTGGGCAGCATAAAACAGTGTTCCCAACTGCTGTCCTCAAGAGCTGTAGCCCCCTGTGACCTGTGTCCCTTCTCCCATCAGAGCTTTGTTTTGCTGGTGCCTGGCTTGGGAGTCCTTGCCTTGCACAGGAGACTGGACTGGACTACAAACACATGCTAACAGTGGTAACAGGCAACTTTATTTACACAACTAAATAAATTTCAGCATTTGTGCATGCAGAGGAGGAAGATTGGCAGGACAGAGGACGCCTTTGACCTGAGGCTGCCTTTGGACGAGCAGGCACTGCCCCAGTATGTAATGGTCATGGTCCACTGCAGCCTGCAGTGGATCCTGTTCATCCTGCTGCCCATGTCTTTTTTCTCATGAGGCCCAGCAGTATCTGGTGCACCCGAGTTAAGAATTTCACCACTATCTGGTATGGATGTGGAGCAGGCAAGAGAGGTTGCCTTGACATTGGCTCCTCAGAGGGGTTTGAGGTCGACTCTGGCTCTGGTGTGGCTGTTGCAGTTGAGTGATCAGGAGTGGGAGTACAGCAGCCTGACTCTGTTGGTGCTGACTCTGGCTGCTCCAAGGGGGCTGAGCTGAAGGTTGGCTCTGGTCTTGGAGTAGCTGTTTCAGCTGACTCAGGATATGGAGTGGGAGTAGAGCAGCCTGACTCTGTTGGTGTTGGCTCTGGCTGCTCAAAAGGGGTTGAGCTGAAGGTTGGCTCTGGTGCTGGAGTGGCTGTTTCAGCTGACTCTGGACATGGAGTGGGAGTGGAGCAGCCTGACTCTGTTGGTGTTGGCTCTGGCTGCTCAAAAGGGGTTGAGCTGAAGGTTGGCTCTGGTGCTGGAGTGGCTGTTTCAGCTGACTCTGGACATGGAGTGGGAGTAGAGCAGTTTGACTCTGTTGGTGTTGGCTCTGGCTGCTCAAAAGAGGTTGAGCTGAAGGTTGGCTCTGGTGCTGGAGTGGCTGTTTCAGCTGACTCTGGACATGGAGTGGGAGTGGAGCAGCCTGACTCTGTTGGTGTTGGCTCTGGCTGCTCAAAAGGGGTTGAGCTGAAGGTTGGCTCTGGTGCTGGAGTGGCTGTTTCAGCTGACTCTGGACATGGAGTGGGAGTAGAGCAGTTTGACTCTGTTGGTGCTGACTCTGGCTGCTCCAAGGGGGCTGAGCTGAAGGTTGGCTCTGGTCTTGGAGTAGCTGTTTCAGCTGACTCTGGACATGGAGTGGGAGTAGAGCAGCCTGACTCTGTTGGTGCTGACTCTGGCTGCTCCAAGGGGGCTGAGCTGAAGGTTGGCTCTGGTCTTGGAGTAGCTGTTTCAGCTGACTCAGGATATGGAGTGGTAGTAGAGCAGTTTGACTCTGTCAGTGTTGGCTCTGGCTGCTCAAGAGGGGTTGAGATGTAGGTTGTCTCTGGTGCTAGAGTGTCTGTTCCAGGTGGACGCATGCCCATCTGAATCAGGATCCAGTTGTAGAAGTACTGAGTGGAGGTGTAGACTCCCGGGCGTTTTGTTCTGACACAGCCTTTTCCCCAGCTGGTCACTCCAACAAGCCAAAAGTAGCCAGCATGGTTATCTTTGCACACCAGAGGCCCTCCACTGTCACCCTGCAACAGAGGAAAGAGGATTAGGGTGCTGTTGGGTGGCTGCTGTCAGCACTAGAGGCCTGTTTCTCTCTTGCAGCCCCTGCCACAGCTGTATTCATGGTACAAAAAGGCTTTGCTCAGGTGCTGGAGTCTCAAGAACCTTAGCTGGGAACAGGGTGGGTGTCTGTGAAGGCCCCCTTTTGTATCTGCACAGTGATCCTGGATGGGCAGAGCATAGATCATCCAGAATCTGGATCTGTGGGCTGCTGAGAACACTGGATGGGCTTTCTGGGCAGAGGGGCAGGCCTGGGGAACACGGTCACTTGGCAAGGAAACTCCAGCAGTGGAGGAAAAGTGGTTTGCCAGACAAAGCCCATGGTGACGGGGTACCTTCGCTGCTGGCTCCCAGCACTCATACCTGGCAGGTGTCCATGCCACCCCGTGGGTAGCCAGCACACAGGTTGTGGGTGTGGATGGCCCCAGCGTACCGACGGCTGCTGTTAACCAGCCGGATATCCAGGAGACGGACCTTGGCTTCCTGCAGGACATCACTCGGACCCTGAGCTGCAAGCACAGGAAGGAATGGGCACCCAGCAGCTCTTTGCCAGTTCCACTCCCCTGTCTGGGGGTGAACTCATTCCCTAGGGCTTGGCTTTGCCTCTGGAGCAGTTGTTGAAGCGCTGTGTCCTTTCTGTCTGCCTTTGGGGAGCAGGCCAGGCCCAGCTCTCCAGAGGCATACATCCTACAGCCTGACTTTGGTTTGTGCTGTCAGGAAGCCAAACCCATCTTGCTGGTGTGCCCAGCTCACCCTCAGGGCCCTTTTTGGGAACTCACCTTTTGCAGTGGCAGAACCCCAGCCAGCAATGTAGCAGGTTTTCAGCTCTGACACTGTGAGCGAGGCGTTGGGCACGCAGGCAAGCTGGACGTAGTCACTGCACTCCACGGGCTTGTCCAGCTCCAGCAGGGCGATGTCGTTCTGCTGGGAATCAGCCGTGTACTCCTGGTGGGCCAGGAGCCGCTTGATGTGGCGCACCTGAGTTTCAGGGCCCAGATGGGTCAGCTTGGTGGCCCCGATCAGCACACGCCACATGGTGACATTCCTGCAAGGCAGAGAGGGGTCTGAGGAAGAGCAGAGCCGTGTGCTGTTGATGCCTTAGGATTTTAGCTTTTGTATTTTTCATCCATTTGTAATCCTGCAGTTTTTTACTGTATAACTAAATTCTGCACACAGTGTGAGCTGCTGCTGCTTTCCCATTCTGGTCACAAAAATTCCTCTCCAGGCCTGGCAATCAAGGATACCTCACTGCCTCAGGCCTCGAGAGATGGAAACAAAAGTGAGTTGAGGGGAGCAAACTGGGGGTAAATGACTTCATTACCTGAAGCTGTAATTAGAAGATTAACCCTAAATATGCAAATGGACCAAATTTATAGGTGTGAAAACCTTTGACCCGTGGTCAATTTTGGGTTGTAGCACTTGGGGGGGTCTTTTGTTTTGCCTAAAATGGACCTGGAGGCCCTTCAATAAATATAATCACTTTTTATTCCTTGTCTGGCCTGTTTTTAGGTAGTCCTGAAAAGGCATCACTGTGGCAGCTCAGCACTTCCCTTCCTTCTGCTTCTCAAGGCAGAGAGGAAAGCAGGGCAATGAGGAGTGTGACTGCCCTAGCATGCCTTAGGCTCCAGGAATGCCACACTGGAGGCTGCTGGGCAGCAGTGGCACGAGCCCAGCCTTCTGAGCAGTCCCTCAGTTGGGCCCCGTAGTATTGAGGTGCTGCAGGCTGGGCAACTGTTTGTGTGGTGAGGATACCCTCATTCCCTGCTCCTCCTTACCTGGCCTGGAGGAAGCAATGGGCTGCTGTGAGGACCCACTGTGGGCTGATGAGGGACCCTCCACATGTATGGCCGGTGCCTATTTTCCTGGGGTCCTGGATGCTGACAATCCAGGGCCAGGCCCCTGGCAGGGCACCTGTGCCAGTCACAATTCGGTAGTCAGCATCTATGGAGTTGTAGTCAGAAGCCATGGGCCGGAGCCCACAGGTCCCTCTGGAAGCACAAAATCATTACTGCCCTTCTGTTCCAGTACCTGGGTGCTGGCAAGGAGGCTCCCACATGGGGTTTGGGGTGTGGCAATGGGGGACAAGCACCCTCCTAGAGCCTGGGGCCATACCTGCAGTTGCCCCAGGTACCATGTGCAGGTCTATACACAGCCAGCAGGATGAAGAGGTACAGGTACAGAAGATTCATCGCTGTCAGCAGCATCTGTCAGCTGAAAGAGACAAAAGCTTGTCTCTTCCAGTGCAGTCTCTGACGAGTGCTGCAGCAACTGCACTGTCCATGGCACCTGGGGCTGATGTCACAGAGTGGGTGGTTCCAGGTTCTGGGCACAGTGTCCTCAGAGGGCAGGGAAAGGCCACAGCCTCACAGAACCACAGAATGGTTTGGGCTGGAAGGGACCTTGAAGGTTGTGAAAGGCAAAAGGGGTCCCTTGCCTCGCACATGCAAAACGACACCATGGGCAGACAAATCTGGCACAGAGGGAAAGTCACTCCAAAGGCAGTGTTTGGTCAGAGAGGGTGCTCAGAGCCACCACACGATGGAGAAAACTAGCACATCAAAGCTAGAAAGAGGACAGGAAGGAACAATGCCATGTGCAAACTACTTGGGGGGATGCTTCAAGGCACATAAGCCTTAGCTGATGGAACAAACCTGGAAACTCCTGAGTGTTGCAAGAGGAATTGCTGACCATGGCAGAGTGCGAGAAGCTGACAGGAGTTTCAATGCCATGAGGAAGCCCTTCTGAGTCTGTTTATACATTCTCCATGTCTGGAGCAGGGTGAGTACTGCAAATGCCTCAGTGCTGCCTCTTGCTTTGGAGACTGGTGCTGGAGGTCATGGCTGCAGAAAACAAGGGACTGAGATGGAGAGTGCTCATGCACTCACTTTTGTGGTTTGGGAATGGCATTCCCCAGTCTGGTGTTTCCACTGGAACACTGCAAACCACTGCTCCTCACTCCCTTCTCCCTCTCCCCTCCCTTCTCTGGTGGGCTTGAGAATAGAACTGGAAGCACAAAAGTTAAAGACTGTGGGTTGAGACAAGAACAATATAATGGAAACAGCAATGAAACAAGAAAATGAGCAGTAACCGCAACAATATTAATAATGGACTGGGACAATTCACATGCAACCATCCACCCCATAGAGCCTGGCAGTACCCAACCAGGCTGTCATGCATGTTATCCAGCGGAGATTTCTTCCCCTGTCCCTGGAAAATGTTGTGGAGTGGTTCAGAACAACCTCCACGTCCTGGCCATGCCCTGTCCTGGTTATGGCAAAAATTTACCCCATCCTGGCCAGAACCAGGACATTCACCCTCATGATCTGCCCCACAGCTTTGGAATCTGTGCCAGAGGGTCTGGCAGGGCAGGGAGGGCAGTCACCAGGGATTGGCAGACGTTGGAAACTCCTTATCCCTCTCTCTGGCCCCTGGTTTTCCTTGTTTTATGGAATGGAAGAACACATGTCCAACTCCTCCCAGTATCTCCTTCACTGGAAATCCTCCGTGCTTTGATTCCTTCTCTGACATTCTGCTGCACCTGGGGAATGCAGTGGGAAAACCCAAGGCTTTGTGTGAAGGTCACTCCCTCAGCACTTCACCTGAGGTGCACAGGAAGGCTGCCCTGGCTCTACCACACCTCATCCAGAACACCTGGAAGCTCTTCCCTCCCCATTCACACACTCCCCTGCCTTGTCCTCCTCATCCCACAGGGATGCACAGAGGGGCTACCACACTTCACGGTTTGGTAGCCCTGATACCACACTCCTGACTGGAATGGGGTGACCCTGGGGCAGTTTTGGCCTGCATCAGTTCCATGTCCTGCCTCAGCACACCCAGGTTCTCTGTTGGCGTCTGTGCTCATCTCTGCAGCTTTGCTGTCCTGCACCAGGAGTTTGCTGAATAAAATCATCCTCTAGAAAGGACATGTGACACAAGCCCAGGAGTAAGCAGCACCATGGGAGAGTTCAGCAAGGTGCCCTGGGGACAGCCAGGCCAGGCAGGGGAAGGTGGGGGGACCACGGCCTCACTGAAGCAGCCACATTGTACAGCACAAAAAATAAAGCTAAATAAATGCTGGGATGAAATACAGCACTGCTGGGACTGCTCCATTTAGCAAATAACAGTTGTGGGGGAGATTTACAGATGTACTGGGTACATCTGGGAACTGGGGCTCCTGCTGGAAGTCTTCAATCTTGAAGCTCCCAGTTCCCAAAGCTGGTAAATCCTTCCCAGCAATGGCTCCTGAGGCAGGGAGAGGGGTGGAAAGCCAAGGATGGGGCAGAGATCAGAAGGAGCTGGGGAGCTCAGAGAGGTCTTCAAGGGGAAGAGGATTTGTCTGAAAGGCCCTCACTTTTCTGGTCATCTTGGCAACTCTGGCAGGTTTAACAGGAGGTTTGTCTGGAAACAAGACAGGGACATATTGGCATGATGGGTGCTGGCATATTCCAGTCTTAGGCTTTGCAGAGAGAGATTTGCTGTTTCCCCATAGGCCACAGAGGATTTTAATATGAGGTGAACTCCCCAAGCTTGCATCCACCCTGTTCCATGGCCTCTGGCTCTGAGAAATGCTCTCCTGTGCACCCTGCTTCATTCCCTCAGATCAATGGCTGATGTGCCAGCAGCTCCTGCTCCAGAAGGGCAGCACATGATGAAGGTGCCACCCCTGCAGCTGAAAAGAAGGTTCCTTTTGCCATGGCATTCCAGGAGGTCATAAGACACATCATCAATGGAGTCTGAAAAAAAGAAAAATTAGAAGTTGAGGCAGCTGCATTTACCAGTGTGGGCAGTCCAGAGAGAACTGCCTGGACCTGACCCAGTTTGTGGATCAGAGCCAGAAATAGGTTCCCTTAGCTAGAAATGAGACCTCTCTACCCAGAGAGCCAGCTGCTTGCCATTCCATTGCTCCCTGGCCACAAGCAGCACTTCATCCATGAGCTCTCACCCCACAGAGCCCCTAGGTAACCCTGAAAAGACTCCTTCAGTATCAGGGGCTGCAAGAGACCTCTAGATGAGCAGCTAGAGGATTAGGTGAGGAGAAGAACTGAAATAAAATGCGTGTTTTTCCCTGGATTTGTGGAAGACAACAAGAAAGAAATACAGGACCCCAAAAAACAAACCCACTCGATGGGAGAGGCAGGTGAGCACCTCTGGTTCAGGAATTACAGAATGCACTCAACTGCAGCTTGCAGACAAGGATCCTGGCACGTTCCAGCAGCCAGCACTGCCACCTGATCCCAGCATCCCTCTGCCCCATGGATTTACACAGGACCCCAAAGCCCCAGTGGTCAGTGAAAGGAAAACATCCAACTGTCCACACTTGGCAACCTACTCCTGGGTTCTGCAGCCTGTGGAGAAAGACAAATTCCCTCACTAGAAAACTAAGCAGGTTTGAGCTGGGCTTTCTCAAAGCACACTAAAGGCAGAGGTGGGCTTCTCCGTGCTGTTTGGGAAGTGGCACATGAACCACACGGGAATCAGAGAGAGATTATCAACTCCAGAGGCACTGCTGAGCGCAGCCTCTCCTGACTCCAGCTGGGCTCCAGCCCCGAGGTGACCTGTGCCTCCAAACAGAGGGGCCAGAGTGACCTGCACTGACCAGGCCGGCCACAGCTCCGTGTCACACTGACCACTGCAGCGTCCAGCCAGTCCCTCCAGAGGCTCTTCCAATCTCCACCTCCACCTTACAGGGGCATGGAACGCCGCTGATCACACCCGCTGCTCCCTGACCTGCAGCCAGAGGAAGATTTCCTCATTTGCTGCTGTGGCCAGTGGCACCTCTCTGTAGCAGGTTTTGCGTCCTGCTCGGTGCCCCAGTGCTCCAGACAGGCTGGCTCCGTGCTGCTGGGCCTCTCCCGGTCCCTCTGAGCAGGGCTGCAGCCGAGTCTTCAGAACAGCCCCAATTCCCCAAAACAGCCCCCAAAACAGCCCGGCGCTGTCTGTGTGGGGAACATCAAACCCACACCAAGGAATGGCTTTGCCCAGTGCCCCGGGATGGAGCAGCCCCGGCCTGCTCCACCAGAGCCCAGGGCGGCTCTGGGAGCCCTGAGGGCACGAGAGAAGGAAACTTCAGCGTGAGGGTCTGCAGCGGCCAGGGGAACACCAGCGCCTCCGAGCCGCCCTGCCAGACACGTACGGCCCTCCACCACCCTCGCAGTGGTGCGGGAATGTGCTCGCTGCTGAGGGCGGCCTCGCGGCTCGGCGAGCAGCTCGGGCAGGGCCGCCGCTGTCCGCTCCGTGCGGAGCGCAGCCTCCTCCGGACGCGGCCGTGAGGCGGTCTGGGCCCTCGGGTGTCGCCTCCGGCAGAATCAGCGGCTCGGTGGAGCTCACACGAAGCTCTCCCTGGGGCGGGACAGCCCTTGCCCGTGGGGTGTCGGGCGGGCCCCGGGCCGGCCGAGGGTTGCCCGGCTGAGCCCGGGGCCGCCCCTGACGTGGGGCTCTGGGGCAGAGTCCGGCCCGCGGTGCCCAGCAGAGATGCGCGGTTCTGTCTGTGCTCGGGCAGCACCAGAGTAGAGTTTTTCCCTGCTACAGTACCTACGCTACCCCGCGAAAGAGCATCGCTCAGGTTTGACAGGAGGAGAAATCTGTGTGGCCGTCAGCTATCACCTATGGCCCGGTCAGGATACTGATGGATTTTCTGACCTATTCGCTAGGGTCGTGTAAAATGTTAAACTGCAGATGCTTTCTGAAAGCAACTAGTGCTTTGAATGGTACAATCTGGATTACAGAAGCTTTATGTAGTGTTAGGCTGTGAACCACAATAGGTTTGTTCTACAAGTTAATAGGGATATGCCAGATCATGTTACACTTCTGTTTTATCTTCTGTTTTGACCCTATGGCAAGCATCAGTTGGGTTTATTTAGCTCTTTATTAGCCCTTTATTTAGCTCTTAGCATTTTTCACATTTTGTGTGAAAAATGAATTAACTTTTAGGTAGATATTTTTAAAGAGGAAAAATGTATTTGTGCCTATTGATGCTGCAGTGATTTGTGGTTTTGAGACCCATCTTGCAAAATACCACATGCTGAGGCTGATTGTCATAGCTCTGAAGCCAGCCCTGGGTATGGAATGCTTTTCATTCTTTGGAGTGTTCATTCCAGGCAGTTCTGTGTAACGAGATCTTTACAGAGCATGGAAGATGCCTCTAGGGGAAGTCTCCATTTTGATTGCTGTGCCTAGACTAATTCTGATACTCCTGAGTTTGCTGTCAGGTTTTTACGATGCTGAAATGTGTGTTTTCCAGGTTCCTGTGTGGGCTATTTTTCACTAAGAATCTAGAAAATATCTTGGCTTTTCGTGGGGTTTAGTGCAAAATAGGTTTGACTGTAGGAACCACATTGTTGCAAAGATGAAGCATGCAATTAAAGTTCTTTCTAATAATTTGAGATGATTTAAATATATGTCAAATGAAATGCCATAGTCAAGGAACCAAAGCAGTCGAATGAATTGCCTATAAATTCCTTTGGCATGAAGCGTGTTGAGTGAAATGTTTATTTCTTCTAAGCAATAGGTCATAAGAGTGTTTAAATAAAGGTATAGTATATATAATGCACTGGAGCACAATCCATGGATTAGAGTGAAATTTCAACACTCAGTTCCTTTACTTAGAGAAGTCCACCTATGCCCAGATGGATTAATTAATTGTAGTGGTAGAAAATACAGGGTGTAAAACACAGCTGACTGTTGAGCTTAGTATATCACTATGTTGTAGAGAAACTCAAGAATCAAGAAAATTCTAAATAAGTAAATGCTAATTTGTCATGCAGTACTATGGTATTTTCAGGCAGCTAATCAAGAAAATTTGAATTGGAAGACCGTCAAACTTGTTTCATACAATAAAACTCTGAGAGACTTATCTACAAATAGAAACACAAGGAGCATCCTTTTTTGTACTCAGCAAAGAGCTGGAGTATGTTGTGCTGTTACGGAGGTTTATTTTTATAAACTACTCCAATGAATTTTATAAGCATGTAAAAGATTGTAAGTGCCCTGAAACATGTTTATTCTTGGACTGGCAATTACATACATGGATTCAGTTTTGATTTTCTTTAAAATAAAAATAAAAATATTTCTCTGGAGTAATTTGCTCTCGGTAACAAGAGTCATCTGCAAGAGAAATATCCAAACCAATTTCTGGGCAGTGGAAGTAGCTTTATTTTTTATAACATTCTTAGTACCTGTGACCAGGGTTGGTAGAGTGCCAGTCCTGCCAGCTTTAAGGAGCTGCATGTAAGTGTACCCTCGTTTCCTCAGAATCCCAGGGATGTGGACATTTCTTTGAGATGAGCTTTTAGGAAGCCCCAGAACATCTGGTGGTGTGACATCTTCCTGCATGCTCTGTTTCTGCACGTGATGTTTTCCAGTGCTTTCAAACATCCCTTCCCTTCTGTTTTTTCAGATGGTTATTTAGACCTATCTTGAGAGCTACTCTCTTCAGCCTCAGCTTTATCCAAGATACAATATGGTTATTATATAACCTAGTATTTTTTCATTTTACTTACATTTCATTACATAACCTAGTATTTTACATTGTTACTTGCACAGCAGAATAACTGCAGAACTCTGCTCGATCCAGGTTATACTGAAAACTAAAAAAAATGCTATTTTTACATGCCTGACATTTTTCTTGCATATTTGAGCTTAGGTATTATGTTTGCTCATTTCAGGAGTGCTTCTGAACCACAGTCCAGAAAGAAGAAAAATCTTCTTGGTTGAAGTTGAACATTTGTCTCTAAGAGTAAGAACAAAGCCATGCCAGTGCTTTCAGAAGACTCAGGTAATTCAGCTGCATGCTTTCAACAGAGCAGTGACTGAAATCTTGTCATACCTGTTTCACACATAAAAATAATTTAAATAGGAGTAAAATGTAATAGAATTAAGATAATTCAACTGAAGTTTCTGAGCAATTACCTACAAGAAGGAAGGTGGAATGTAAAAGGTGAAAATTAATAAAGTTTGTCAGGATCAGTTTCCTACTAACCCTAGAGCACCCAAATATACTCTGATAGACCTGAATATACTCTGATAGACTTGAATATATTCTGACAGATCTGAATATATTCTGATAGACCTGAATATATTCTGATAGGCAGAATTGGACCCCTCAGTGTAACAGTGCCTTCTACATGTGCTTACTAAAGATCAGCCCATATATCTCTGCTGCTTGCTGTGTCATTTCTTAATATTTTCTGAACAGGGGTTGATAAACATTGTAAATATCCTTCCTTTTAACTTAAAATAAGTGTCTTTGTTCAAGGCTACTTTACTAGCTTCTCCAGTATGCTGCCCAGGAGAAGTCACAGATAATAAATGATGCTTAGGATTAAAGCAGGAGTGAGTTTGAGTCTCCTGGATCAAAATCCACTCTAAGGTTCGTGGAGAGAATAGCCACAGGAATAGATTTGAACCCCCTCCACCTTTTTATATTTCCTGTTTTGTTTTGGTCCTGTGTTCCCAGACATGGTTCACCGGGAAAAATCTGGCCTTTGTCTGGCTCTGTGTGTTGCAAAATTGGGATATTTAAATATTTTTTTAGAAAACTAGCCACAAGCTTTGATTCCACCACAATGGAAATCTACACTTTATCCTTTCTTCCTCTGGTCAGGCCTGGCTTTTTATAGGTGCCTCAGAGTGGAAGGGGCAGGATAACACTTGTAAGCAAAGCTGCTGGGGAGGTAGAGCTGCTACCTGTGCAAAAAAAGGTCATTCAATCAGTTTGAGAGTCTGCTGTGGTACTAAAATTTCAAATTTGTAAGAGGGGAAACAAAGGGTTCTGGAAACAAGGAGTAATAAACATGAAGTGTTAAATGTGAAAGATAATTTCTTAAGAAATATATATTGCTTTGTTAGATTTTGCCTTAATATGATGGTGTGCTTGACACTTATGAGGGGAGTGTTGCAAAATGAGCTGTGGATAAACACGAGATAATCACAAGTCTCTGCAAATGTGATGATCATCAATGTGATACCCAAATAAATGTAGTGACTGTTAAGACTGCAGTAGAAGGTCCTGTGAGAAATGCTGTGTAGAATGTTTTTGTTCTGTCCTGAATCTAAATTTAGGGTTGCATGAAACTTTGGCCCTTTTGACATCTCAGCTAAGACCTGATTCAAATCATAAAGAGGAAATGGGATTCCTTAGGGATGTCTTCAGTGAAAGAAGTCTCAGCTACCTGATGAAGGTAAAAGTTTGTATTTATTTATGTACATTCTCCTTACAGTTTACTTTTTCTCTGTTCCCTTGATTTATCAACCATTTACTTTGCCAAACCTTTTTTTTAAGAATTCTGTACTGACCAAAGCATATGTGTGCTTAAGAACAAACACTAATAATGTTTGACAATTAATATGTTGAACCTATTAAAACCGAGATCAAGGAGTAGAATGTTGCTGGCAGAGGTTCCAAAAAGTGCAAGAGGCTCCAGGGAATGGGGAAAATATGCAGATGGGATAGAAAACCTAATATCCCATTGAGTATGGGATAGAAAACTTCATATATGGGATAGAAAACCTCACATGCCATTGAATATGGGACAGAAACCCTCACATATGGGATAGAAAACCTCACATTCCATTGCATATGGGATAGAAAACCTAACACCCAACCTATAATAAAATCCCCTAATATAACTTTAGTTGCCAAGTATTGGTTATGCAAAAGCCAGATGATGCCTCTTCACAGAGATAATCTAGTTTATGAATGTATGGGAAATTAATTCAATAGTCCAGTTTTAATTTTTTAATGTGGAGGTGGGTTTTTTTGGGGGTGTTATTTGGTGGGGGTGTTTTGTTTTAATTTTGGTTCTGAGTTTCTTTGGGGTGGGTGTGCTAGGGAAGAAGTAAAGGGTTTGGGTTTGGGTGTTTGCTTTCCAGCCTTAGCACAGGGATGTGGCTTCCTCAGAGAGGGTGGTAAGGATGCTCAGTAGGGGAACATGAGGCACTTTGCCAAAATATTCCTTATGTCTTTGACAGATGTGGAGTCAGTCTGAGTGCCAGCAGTGTCTGCAGGGGAGCTGTGGACAGTTCATCTATCACAACACTGGGGGTGGCACAAAGCTCTTCTGGTCTGCCCACTGCTCAGAAATCCTTGCTCCTGGCTGTGGAACTTCTGGCTGTGGAACTCCTCCTCAGCCTGTGTCCGGCCAATCTTCAGCCTTGAGACTTTCTAGAACGGTGTTCCCTGAGTCATGAGAGTTGAGTTTCAAGTCCCGCACCCAGGGATTCCACTGCTGGGCAGCATAAAACAGTGTTCCCAACTGCTGTCCTCAAGAGCTGTAGCCCCCTGTGACCTGTGTCCCTTCTCCCATCAGAGCTTTGTTTTGCTGGTGCCTGGCTTGGGAGTCCTTGCCTTGCACAGGAGACTGGACTGGACTACAAACACATGCTAACAGTGGTAACAGGCAACTTTATTTACACAACTAAATAAATTTCAGCATTTGTGCATGCAGAGGAGGAAGATTGGCAGGACAGAGGACGCCTTTGACCTGAGGCTGCCTTTGGACGAGCAGGCACTGCCCCAGTATGTAATGGTCATGGTCCACTGCAGCCTGCAGTGGATCCTGTTCATCCTGCTGCCCATGTCTTTTTTCTCATGAGGCCCAGCAGTATCTGGTGCACCCGAGTTAAGAATTTCACCACTATCTGGTATGGATGTGGAGCAGGCAAGAGAGGTTGCCTTGACATTGGCTCCTCAGAGGGGTTTGAGGTCGACTCTGGCTCTGGTGTGGCTGTTGCAGTTGAGTGATCAGGAGTGGGAGTACAGCAGCCTGACTCTGTTGGTGCTGACTCTGGCTGCTCCAAGGGGGCTGAGCTGAAGGTTGGCTCTGGTCTTGGAGTAGCTGTTTCAGCTGACTCAGGATATGGAGTGGGAGTAGAGCAGCCTGACTCTGTTGGTGTTGGCTCTGGCTGCTCAAAAGGGGTTGAGCTGAAGGTTGGCTCTGGTGCTGGAGTGGCTGTTTCAGCTGACTCTGGACATGGAGTGGGAGTGGAGCAGCCTGACTCTGTTGGTGTTGGCTCTGGCTGCTCAAAAGGGGTTGAGCTGAAGGTTGGCTCTGGTGCTGGAGTGGCTGTTTCAGCTGACTCTGGACATGGAGTGGGAGTAGAGCAGTTTGACTCTGTTGGTGTTGGCTCTGGCTGCTCAAAAGAGGTTGAGCTGAAGGTTGGCTCTGGTGCTGGAGTGGCTGTTTCAGCTGACTCTGGACATGGAGTGGGAGTGGAGCAGCCTGACTCTGTTGGTGTTGGCTCTGGCTGCTCAAAAGGGGTTGAGCTGAAGGTTGGCTCTGGTGCTGGAGTGGCTGTTTCAGCTGACTCTGGACATGGAGTGGGAGTAGAGCAGTTTGACTCTGTTGGTGCTGACTCTGGCTGCTCCAAGGGGGCTGAGCTGAAGGTTGGCTCTGGTCTTGGAGTAGCTGTTTCAGCTGACTCTGGACATGGAGTGGGAGTAGAGCAGCCTGACTCTGTTGGTGCTGACTCTGGCTGCTCCAAGGGGGCTGAGCTGAAGGTTGGCTCTGGTCTTGGAGTAGCTGTTTCAGCTGACTCAGGATATGGAGTGGTAGTAGAGCAGTTTGACTCTGTCAGTGTTGGCTCTGGCTGCTCAAGAGGGGTTGAGATGTAGGTTGTCTCTGGTGCTAGAGTGTCTGTTCCAGGTGGACGCATGCCCATCTGAATCAGGATCCAGTTGTAGAAGTACTGAGTGGAGGTGTAGACTCCCGGGCGTTTTGTTCTGACACAGCCTTTTCCCCAGCTGGTCACTCCAACAAGCCAAAAGTAGCCAGCATGGTTATCTTTGCACACCAGAGGCCCTCCACTGTCACCCTGCAACAGAGGAAAGAGGATTAGGGTGCTGTTGGGTGGCTGCTGTCAGCACTAGAGGCCTGTTTCTCTCTTGCAGCCCCTGCCACAGCTGTATTCATGGTACAAAAAGGCTTTGCTCAGGTGCTGGAGTCTCAAGAACCTTAGCTGGGAACAGGGTGGGTGTCTGTGAAGGCCCCCTTTTGTATCTGCACAGTGATCCTGGATGGGCAGAGCATAGATCATCCAGAATCTGGATCTGTGGGCTGCTGAGAACACTGGATGGGCTTTCTGGGCAGAGGGGCAGGCCTGGGGAACACGGTCACTTGGCAAGGAAACTCCAGCAGTGGAGGAAAAGTGGTTTGCCAGACAAAGCCCATGGTGACGGGGTACCTTCGCTGCTGGCTCCCAGCACTCATACCTGGCAGGTGTCCATGCCACCCCGTGGGTAGCCAGCACACAGGTTGTGGGTGTGGATGGCCCCAGCGTACCGACGGCTGCTGTTAACCAGCCGGATATCCAGGAGACGGACCTTGGCTTCCTGCAGGACATCACTCGGACCCTGAGCTGCAAGCACAGGAAGGAATGGGCACCCAGCAGCTCTTTGCCAGTTCCACTCCCCTGTCTGGGGGTGAACTCATTCCCTAGGGCTTGGCTTTGCCTCTGGAGCAGTTGTTGAAGCGCTGTGTCCTTTCTGTCTGCCTTTGGGGAGCAGGCCAGGCCCAGCTCTCCAGAGGCATACATCCTACAGCCTGACTTTGGTTTGTGCTGTCAGGAAGCCAAACCCATCTTGCTGGTGTGCCCAGCTCACCCTCAGGGCCCTTTTTGGGAACTCACCTTTTGCAGTGGCAGAACCCCAGCCAGCAATGTAGCAGGTTTTCAGCTCTGACACTGTGAGCGAGGCGTTGGGCACGCAGGCAAGCTGGACGTAGTCACTGCACTCCACGGGCTTGTCCAGCTCCAGCAGGGCGATGTCGTTCTGCTGGGAATCAGCCGTGTACTCCTGGTGGGCCAGGAGCCGCTTGATGTGGCGCACCTGAGTTTCAGGGCCCAGATGGGTCAGCTTGGTGGCCCCGATCAGCACACGCCACATGGTGACATTCCTGCAAGGCAGAGAGGGGTCTGAGGAAGAGCAGAGCCGTGTGCTGTTGATGCCTTAGGATTTTAGCTTTTGTATTTTTCATCCATTTGTAATCCTGCAGTTTTTTACTGTATAACTAAATTCTGCACACAGTGTGAGCTGCTGCTGCTTTCCCATTCTGGTCACAAAAATTCCTCTCCAGGCCTGGCAATCAAGGATACCTCACTGCCTCAGGCCTCGAGAGATGGAAACAAAAGTGAGTTGAGGGGAGCAAACTGGGGGTAAATGACTTCATTACCTGAAGCTGTAATTAGAAGATTAACCCTAAATATGCAAATGGACCAAATTTATAGGTGTGAAAACCTTTGACCCGTGGTCAATTTTGGGTTGTAGCACTTGGGGGGGTCTTTTGTTTTGCCTAAAATGGACCTGGAGGCCCTTCAATAAATATAATCACTTTTTATTCCTTGTCTGGCCTGTTTTTAGGTAGTCCTGAAAAGGCATCACTGTGGCAGCTCAGCACTTCCCTTCCTTCTGCTTCTCAAGGCAGAGAGGAAAGCAGGGCAATGAGGAGTGTGACTGCCCTAGCATGCCTTAGGCTCCAGGAATGCCACACTGGAGGCTGCTGGGCAGCAGTGGCACGAGCCCAGCCTTCTGAGCAGTCCCTCAGTTGGGCCCCGTAGTATTGAGGTGCTGCAGGCTGGGCAACTGTTTGTGTGGTGAGGATACCCTCATTCCCTGCTCCTCCTTACCTG
Source organism: Lonchura striata (assembly GCF_050655825.1). NCBI lineage: Eukaryota > Metazoa > Chordata > Aves > Passeriformes > Estrildidae > Lonchura > Lonchura striata. The sequence goes on from NC_140729.1 coordinate 8,442,050, forward strand.
GCCTGGAGGAAGCAATGGGCTGCTGTGAGGACCCACTGTGGGCTGATGAGGGACCCTCCACATGTATGGCCGGTGCCTATTTTCCTGGGGTCCTGGATGCTGACAATCCAGGGCCAGGCCCCTGGCAGGGCACCTGTGCCAGTCACAATTCGGTAGTCAGCATCTATGGAGTTGTAGTCAGAAGCCATGGGCCGGAGCCCACAGGTCCCTCTGGAAGCACAAAATCATTACTGCCCTTCTGTTCCAGTACCTGGGTGCTGGCAAGGAGGCTCCCACATGGGGTTTGGGGTGTGGCAATGGGGGACAAGCACCCTCCTAGAGCCTGGGGCCATACCTGCAGTTGCCCCAGGTACCATGTGCAGGTCTGTACACAGCCAGCAGGATGAAGAGGTACAGGTACAGAAGATTCATCGCTGTCAGCAGCATCTGTCAGCTGAAAGAGACAAAAGCTTGTCTCTTCCAGTGCAGTCTCTGACGAGTGCTGCAGCAACTGCACTGTCCATGGCACCTGGGGCTGATGTCACAGAGTGGGTGGTTCCAGGTTCTGGGCACAGTGTCCTCAGAGGGCAGGGAAAGGCCACAGCCTCACAGAACCACAGAATGGTTTGGGCTGGAAGGGACCTTGAAGGTTGTGAAAGGCAAAAGGGGTCCCTTGCCTCGCACATGCAAAACGACACCATGGGCAGACAAATCTGGCACAGAGGGAAAGTCACTCCAAAGGCAGTGTTTGGTCAGAGAGGGTGCTCAGAGCCACCACACGATGGAGAAAACTAGCACATCAAAGCTAGAAAGAGGACAGGAAGGAACAATGCCATGTGCAAACTACTTGGGGGGATGCTTCAAGGCACATAAGCCTTAGCTGATGGAACAAACCTGGAAACTCCTGAGTGTTGCAAGAGGAATTGCTGACCATGGCAGAGTGCGAGAAGCTGACAGGAGTTTCAATGCCATGAGGAAGCCCTTCTGAGTCTGTTTATACATTCTCCATGTCTGGAGCAGGGTGAGTACTGCAAATGCCTCAGTGCTGCCTCTTGCTTTGGAGACTGGTGCTGGAGGTCATGGCTGCAGAAAACAAGGGACTGAGATGGAGAGTGCTCATGCACTCACTTTTGTGGTTTGGGAATGGCATTCCCCAGTCTGGTGTTTCCACTGGAACACTGCAAACCACTGCTCCTCACTCCCTTCTCCCTCTCCCCTCCCTTCTCTGGTGGGCTTGAGAATAGAACTGGAAGCACAAAAGTTAAAGACTGTGGGTTGAGACAAGAACAATATAATGGAAACAGCAATGAAACAAGAAAATGAGCAGTAACCGCAACAATATTAATAATGGACTGGGACAATTCACATGCAACCATCCACCCCATAGAGCCTGGCAGTACCCAACCAGGCTGTCATGCATGTTATCCAGCGGAGATTTCTTCCCCTGTCCCTGGAAAATGTTGTGGAGTGGTTCAGAACAACCTCCACGTCCTGGCCATGCCCTGTCCTGGTTATGGCAAAAATTTACCCCATCCTGGCCAGAACCAGGACATTCACCCTCATGATCTGCCCCACAGCTTTGGAATCTGTGCCAGAGGGTCTGGCAGGGCAGGGAGGGCAGTCACCAGGGATTGGCAGACGTTGGAAACTCCTTATCCCTCTCTCTGGCCCCTGGTTTTCCTTGTTTTATGGAATGGAAGAACACATGTCCAACTCCTCCCAGTATCTCCTTCACTGGAAATCCTCCGTGCTTTGATTCCTTCTCTGACATTCTGCTGCACCTGGGGAATGCAGTGGGAAAACCCAAGGCTTTGTGTGAAGGTCACTCCCTCAGCACTTCACCTGAGGTGCACAGGAAGGCTGCCCTGGCTCTACCACACCTCATCCAGAACACCTGGAAGCTCTTCCCTCCCCATTCACACACTCCCCTGCCTTGTCCTCCTCATCCCACAGGGATGCACAGAGGGGCTACCACACTTCACGGTTTGGTAGCCCTGATACCACACTCCTGACTGGAATGGGGTGACCCTGGGGCAGTTTTGGCCTGCATCAGTTCCATGTCCTGCCTCAGCACACCCAGGTTCTCTGTTGGCGTCTGTGCTCATCTCTGCAGCTTTGCTGTCCTGCACCAGGAGTTTGCTGAATAAAATCATCCTCTAGAAAGGACATGTGACACAAGCCCAGGAGTAAGCAGCACCATGGGAGAGTTCAGCAAGGTGCCCTGGGGACAGCCAGGCCAGGCAGGGGAAGGTGGGGGGACCACGGCCTCACTGAAGCAGCCACATTGTACAGCACAAAAAATAAAGCTAAATAAATGCTGGGATGAAATACAGCACTGCTGGGACTGCTCCATTTAGCAAATAACAGTTGTGGGGGAGATTTACAGATGTACTGGGTACATCTGGGAACTGGGGCTCCTGCTGGAAGTCTTCAATCTTGAAGCTCCCAGTTCCCAAAGCTGGTAAATCCTTCCCAGCAATGGCTCCTGAGGCAGGGAGAGGGGTGGAAAGCCAAGGATGGGGCAGAGATCAGAAGGAGCTGGGGAGCTCAGAGAGGTCTTCAAGGGGAAGAGGATTTGTCTGAAAGGCCCTCACTTTTCTGGTCATCTTGGCAACTCTGGCAGGTTTAACAGGAGGTTTGTCTGGAAACAAGACAGGGACATATTGGCATGATGGGTGCTGGCATATTCCAGTCTTAGGCTTTGCAGAGAGAGATTTGCTGTTTCCCCATAGGCCACAGAGGATTTTAATATGAGGTGAACTCCCCAAGCTTGCATCCACCCTGTTCCATGGCCTCTGGCTCTGAGAAATGCTCTCCTGTGCACCCTGCTTCATTCCCTCAGATCAATGGCTGATGTGCCAGCAGCTCCTGCTCCAGAAGGGCAGCACATGATGAAGGTGCCACCCCTGCAGCTGAAAAGAAGGTTCCTTTTGCCATGGCATTCCAGGAGGTCATAAGACACATCATCAATGGAGTCTGAAAAAAAGAAAAATTAGAAGTTGAGGCAGCTGCATTTACCAGTGTGGGCAGTCCAGAGAGAACTGCCTGGACCTGACCCAGTTTGTGGATCAGAGCCAGAAATAGGTTCCCTTAGCTAGAAATGAGACCTCTCTACCCAGAGAGCCAGCTGCTTGCCATTCCATTGCTCCCTGGCCACAAGCAGCACTTCATCCATGAGCTCTCACCCCACAGAGCCCCTAGGTAACCCTGAAAAGACTCCTTCAGTATCAGGGGCTGCAAGAGACCTCTAGATGAGCAGCTAGAGGATTAGGTGAGGAGAAGAACTGAAATAAAATGCGTGTTTTTCCCTGGATTTGTGGAAGACAACAAGAAAGAAATACAGGACCCCAAAAAACAAACCCACTCGATGGGAGAGGCAGGTGAGCACCTCTGGTTCAGGAATTACAGAATGCACTCAACTGCAGCTTGCAGACAAGGATCCTGGCACGTTCCAGCAGCCAGCACTGCCACCTGATCCCAGCATCCCTCTGCCCCATGGATTTACACAGGACCCCAAAGCCCCAGTGGTCAGTGAAAGGAAAACATCCAACTGTCCACACTTGGCAACCTACTCCTGGGTTCTGCAGCCTGTGGAGAAAGACAAATTCCCTCACTAGAAAACTAAGCAGGTTTGAGCTGGGCTTTCTCAAAGCACACTAAAGGCAGAGGTGGGCTTCTCCGTGCTGTTTGGGAAGTGGCACATGAACCACACGGGAATCAGAGAGAGATTATCAACTCCAGAGGCACTGCTGAGCGCAGCCTCTCCTGACTCCAGCTGGGCTCCAGCCCCGAGGTGACCTGTGCCTCCAAACAGAGGGGCCAGAGTGACCTGCACTGACCAGGCCGGCCACAGCTCCGTGTCACACTGACCACTGCAGCGTCCAGCCAGTCCCTCCAGAGGCTCTTCCAATCTCCACCTCCACCTTACAGGGGCATGGAACGCCGCTGATCACACCCGCTGCTCCCTGACCTGCAGCCAGAGGAAGATTTCCTCATTTGCTGCTGTGGCCAGTGGCACCTCTCTGTAGCAGGTTTTGCGTCCTGCTCGGTGCCCCAGTGCTCCAGACAGGCTGGCTCCGTGCTGCTGGGCCTCTCCCGGTCCCTCTGAGCAGGGCTGCAGCCGAGTCTTCAGAACAGCCCCAATTCCCCAAAACAGCCCCCAAAACAGCCCGGCGCTGTCTGTGTGGGGAACATCAAACCCACACCAAGGAATGGCTTTGCCCAGTGCCCCGGGATGGAGCAGCCCCGGCCTGCTCCACCAGAGCCCAGGGCGGCTCTGGGAGCCCTGAGGGCACGAGAGAAGGAAACTTCAGCGTGAGGGTCTGCAGCGGCCAGGGGAACACCAGCGCCTCCGAGCCGCCCTGCCAGACACGTACGGCCCTCCACCACCCTCGCAGTGGTGCGGGAATGTGCTCGCTGCTGAGGGCGGCCTCGCGGCTCGGCGAGCAGCTCGGGCAGGGCCGCCGCTGTCCGCTCCGTGCGGAGCGCAGCCTCCTCCGGACGCGGCCGTGAGGCGGTCTGGGCCCTCGGGTGTCGCCTCCGGCAGAATCAGCGGCTCGGTGGAGCTCACACGAAGCTCTCCCTGGGGCGGGACAGCCCTTGCCCGTGGGGTGTCGGGCGGGCCCCGGGCCGGCCGAGGGTTGCCCGGCTGAGCCCGGGGCCGCCCCTGACGTGGGGCTCTGGGGCAGAGTCCGGCCCGCGGTGCCCAGCAGAGATGCGCGGTTCTGTCTGTGCTCGGGCAGCACCAGAGTAGAGTTTTTCCCTGCTACAGTACCTACGCTACCCCGCGAAAGAGCATCGCTCAGGTTTGACAGGAGGAGAAATCTGTGTGGCCGTCAGCTATCACCTATGGCCCGGTCAGGATACTGATGGATTTTCTGACCTATTCGCTAGGGTCGTGTAAAATGTTAAACTGCAGATGCTTTCTGAAAGCAACTAGTGCTTTGAATGGTACAATCTGGATTACAGAAGCTTTATGTAGTGTTAGGCTGTGAACCACAATAGGTTTGTTCTACAAGTTAATAGGGATATGCCAGATCATGTTACACTTCTGTTTTATCTTCTGTTTTGACCCTATGGCAAGCATCAGTTGGGTTTATTTAGCTCTTTATTAGCCCTTTATTTAGCTCTTAGCATTTTTCACATTTTGTGTGAAAAATGAATTAACTTTTAGGTAGATATTTTTAAAGAGGAAAAATGTATTTGTGCCTATTGATGCTGCAGTGATTTGTGGTTTTGAGACCCATCTTGCAAAATACCACATGCTGAGGCTGATTGTCATAGCTCTGAAGCCAGCCCTGGGTATGGAATGCTTTTCATTCTTTGGAGTGTTCATTCCAGGCAGTTCTGTGTAACGAGATCTTTACAGAGCATGGAAGATGCCTCTAGGGGAAGTCTCCATTTTGATTGCTGTGCCTAGACTAATTCTGATACTCCTGAGTTTGCTGTCAGGTTTTTACGATGCTGAAATGTGTGTTTTCCAGGTTCCTGTGTGGGCTATTTTTCACTAAGAATCTAGAAAATATCTTGGCTTTTCGTGGGGTTTAGTGCAAAATAGGTTTGACTGTAGGAACCACATTGTTGCAAAGATGAAGCATGCAATTAAAGTTCTTTCTAATAATTTGAGATGATTTAAATATATGTCAAATGAAATGCCATAGTCAAGGAACCAAAGCAGTCGAATGAATTGCCTATAAATTCCTTTGGCATGAAGCGTGTTGAGTGAAATGTTTATTTCTTCTAAGCAATAGGTCATAAGAGTGTTTAAATAAAGGTATAGTATATATAATGCACTGGAGCACAATCCATGGATTAGAGTGAAATTTCAACACTCAGTTCCTTTACTTAGAGAAGTCCACCTATGCCCAGATGGATTAATTAATTGTAGTGGTAGAAAATACAGGGTGTAAAACACAGCTGACTGTTGAGCTTAGTATATCACTATGTTGTAGAGAAACTCAAGAATCAAGAAAATTCTAAATAAGTAAATGCTAATTTGTCATGCAGTACTATGGTATTTTCAGGCAGCTAATCAAGAAAATTTGAATTGGAAGACCGTCAAACTTGTTTCATACAATAAAACTCTGAGAGACTTATCTACAAATAGAAACACAAGGAGCATCCTTTTTTGTACTCAGCAAAGAGCTGGAGTATGTTGTGCTGTTACGGAGGTTTATTTTTATAAACTACTCCAATGAATTTTATAAGCATGTAAAAGATTGTAAGTGCCCTGAAACATGTTTATTCTTGGACTGGCAATTACATACATGGATTCAGTTTTGATTTTCTTTAAAATAAAAATAAAAATATTTCTCTGGAGTAATTTGCTCTCGGTAACAAGAGTCATCTGCAAGAGAAATATCCAAACCAATTTCTGGGCAGTGGAAGTAGCTTTATTTTTTATAACATTCTTAGTACCTGTGACCAGGGTTGGTAGAGTGCCAGTCCTGCCAGCTTTAAGGAGCTGCATGTAAGTGTACCCTCGTTTCCTCAGAATCCCAGGGATGTGGACATTTCTTTGAGATGAGCTTTTAGGAAGCCCCAGAACATCTGGTGGTGTGACATCTTCCTGCATGCTCTGTTTCTGCACGTGATGTTTTCCAGTGCTTTCAAACATCCCTTCCCTTCTGTTTTTTCAGATGGTTATTTAGACCTATCTTGAGAGCTACTCTCTTCAGCCTCAGCTTTATCCAAGATACAATATGGTTATTATATAACCTAGTATTTTTTCATTTTACTTACATTTCATTACATAACCTAGTATTTTACATTGTTACTTGCACAGCAGAATAACTGCAGAACTCTGCTCGATCCAGGTTATACTGAAAACTAAAAAAAATGCTATTTTTACATGCCTGACATTTTTCTTGCATATTTGAGCTTAGGTATTATGTTTGCTCATTTCAGGAGTGCTTCTGAACCACAGTCCAGAAAGAAGAAAAATCTTCTTGGTTGAAGTTGAACATTTGTCTCTAAGAGTAAGAACAAAGCCATGCCAGTGCTTTCAGAAGACTCAGGTAATTCAGCTGCATGCTTTCAACAGAGCAGTGACTGAAATCTTGTCATACCTGTTTCACACATAAAAATAATTTAAATAGGAGTAAAATGTAATAGAATTAAGATAATTCAACTGAAGTTTCTGAGCAATTACCTACAAGAAGGAAGGTGGAATGTAAAAGGTGAAAATTAATAAAGTTTGTCAGGATCAGTTTCCTACTAACCCTAGAGCACCCAAATATACTCTGATAGACCTGAATATACTCTGATAGACTTGAATATATTCTGACAGATCTGAATATATTCTGATAGACCTGAATATATTCTGATAGGCAGAATTGGACCCCTCAGTGTAACAGTGCCTTCTACATGTGCTTACTAAAGATCAGCCCATATATCTCTGCTGCTTGCTGTGTCATTTCTTAATATTTTCTGAACAGGGGTTGATAAACATTGTAAATATCCTTCCTTTTAACTTAAAATAAGTGTCTTTGTTCAAGGCTACTTTACTAGCTTCTCCAGTATGCTGCCCAGGAGAAGTCACAGATAATAAATGATGCTTAGGATTAAAGCAGGAGTGAGTTTGAGTCTCCTGGATCAAAATCCACTCTAAGGTTCGTGGAGAGAATAGCCACAGGAATAGATTTGAACCCCCTCCACCTTTTTATATTTCCTGTTTTGTTTTGGTCCTGTGTTCCCAGACATGGTTCACCGGGAAAAATCTGGCCTTTGTCTGGCTCTGTGTGTTGCAAAATTGGGATATTTAAATATTTTTTTAGAAAACTAGCCACAAGCTTTGATTCCACCACAATGGAAATCTACACTTTATCCTTTCTTCCTCTGGTCAGGCCTGGCTTTTTATAGGTGCCTCAGAGTGGAAGGGGCAGGATAACACTTGTAAGCAAAGCTGCTGGGGAGGTAGAGCTGCTACCTGTGCAAAAAAAGGTCATTCAATCAGTTTGAGAGTCTGCTGTGGTACTAAAATTTCAAATTTGTAAGAGGGGAAACAAAGGGTTCTGGAAACAAGGAGTAATAAACATGAAGTGTTAAATGTGAAAGATAATTTCTTAAGAAATATATATTGCTTTGTTAGATTTTGCCTTAATATGATGGTGTGCTTGACACTTATGAGGGGAGTGTTGCAAAATGAGCTGTGGATAAACACGAGATAATCACAAGTCTCTGCAAATGTGATGATCATCAATGTGATACCCAAATAAATGTAGTGACTGTTAAGACTGCAGTAGAAGGTCCTGTGAGAAATGCTGTGTAGAATGTTTTTGTTCTGTCCTGAATCTAAATTTAGGGTTGCATGAAACTTTGGCCCTTTTGACATCTCAGCTAAGACCTGATTCAAATCATAAAGAGGAAATGGGATTCCTTAGGGATGTCTTCAGTGAAAGAAGTCTCAGCTACCTGATGAAGGTAAAAGTTTGTATTTATTTATGTACATTCTCCTTACAGTTTACTTTTTCTCTGTTCCCTTGATTTATCAACCATTTACTTTGCCAAACCTTTTTTTTAAGAATTCTGTACTGACCAAAGCATATGTGTGCTTAAGAACAAACACTAATAATGTTTGACAATTAATATGTTGAACCTATTAAAACCGAGATCAAGGAGTAGAATGTTGCTGGCAGAGGTTCCAAAAAGTGCAAGAGGCTCCAGGGAATGGGGAAAATATGCAGATGGGATAGAAAACCTAATATCCCATTGAGTATGGGATAGAAAACTTCATATATGGGATAGAAAACCTCACATGCCATTGAATATGGGACAGAAACCCTCACATATGGGATAGAAAACCTCACATTCCATTGCATATGGGATAGAAAACCTAACACCCAACCTATAATAAAATCCCCTAATATAACTTTAGTTGCCAAGTATTGGTTATGCAAAAGCCAGATGATGCCTCTTCACAGAGATAATCTAGTTTATGAATGTATGGGAAATTAATTCAATAGTCCAGTTTTAATTTTTTAATGTGGAGGTGGGTTTTTTGGGGGGTGTTATTTGGTGGGGGTGTTTTGTTTTAATTTTGGTTCTGAGTTTCTTTGGGGTGGGTGTGCTAGGGAAGAAGTAAAGGGTTTGGGTTTGGGTGTTTGCTTTCCAGCCTTAGCACAGGGATGTGGCTTCCTCAGAGAGGGTGGTAAGGATGCTCAGTAGGGGAACATGAGGCACTTTGCCAAAATATTCCTTATGTCTTTGACAGATGTGGAGTCAGTCTGAGTGCCAGCAGTGTCTGCAGGGGAGCTGTGGACAGTTCATCTATCACAACACTGGGGGTGGCACAAAGCTCTTCTGGTCTGCCCACTGCTCAGAAATCCTTGCTCCTGGCTGTGGAACTTCTGGCTGTGGAACTCCTCCTCAGCCTGTGTCCGGCCAATCTTCAGCCTTGAGACTTTCTAGAACGGTGTTCCCTGAGTCATGAGAGTTGAGTTTCAAGTCCCGCACCCAGGGATTCCACTGCTGGGCAGCATAAAACAGTGTTCCCAACTGCTGTCCTCAAGAGCTGTAGCCCCCTGTGACCTGTGTCCCTTCTCCCATCAGAGCTTTGTTTTGCTGGTGCCTGGCTTGGGAGTCCTTGCCTTGCACAGGAGACTGGACTGGACTACAAACACATGCTAACAGTGGTAACAGGCAACTTTATTTACACAACTAAATAAATTTCAGCATTTGTGCATGCAGAGGAGGAAGATTGGCAGGACAGAGGACGCCTTTGACCTGAGGCTGCCTTTGGACGAGCAGGCACTGCCCCAGTATGTAATGGTCATGGTCCACTGCAGCCTGCAGTGGATCCTGTTCATCCTGCTGCCCATGTCTTTTTTCTCATGAGGCCCAGCAGTATCTGGTGCACCCGAGTTAAGAATTTCACCACTATCTGGTATGGATGTGGAGCAGGCAAGAGAGGTTGCATTGACATTGGCTCCTCAGAGGGGTTTGAGGTCGACTCTGGCTCTGGTGTGGCTGTTGCAGTTGAGTGATCAGGAGTGGGAGTACAGCAGCCTGACTCTGTTGGTGCTGACTCTGGCTGCTCCAAGGGGGCTGAGCTGAAGGTTGGCTCTGGTCTTGGAGTAGCTGTTTCAGCTGACTCAGGATATGGAGTGGGAGTAGAGCAGCCTGACTCTGTTGGTGTTGGCTCTGGCTGCTCAAAAGAGGTTGAGCTGAAGGTTGGCTCTGGTGCTGGAGTGGCTGTTTCAGCTGACTCTGGACATGGAGTGGGAGTAGAGCAGCCTGACTCTGTTGGTGTTGGCTCTGGCTGCTCAAAAGAGGTTGAGCTGAAGGTTGGCTCTGGTGCTGGAGTAGCTGTTTCAGCTGACTCTGGACATGGAGTGGGAGTAGAGCAGCCTGACTCTGTTGGTGTTGGCTCTGGCTGCTCAAAAGGGGTTGAGCTGAAGGTTGGCTCTGGTGCTGGAGTGGCTGTTTCAGCTGACTCTGGACATGGAGTGGGAGTAGAGTGCCGCGCTCCCCAGCCCCAAGTGCCCTCTGATGTTGCGCTCAACCCCGGCTAGCTCGGCACCTGGGGTGAGGACGGGCAATGAGGCACCTCTCGCTGCGCCCTGATGGGGTTTGAGAGGTGTCCCCGTGGGTCCTGAATCAGCAGCGGCTACCCTAAGGCGGCAAGGAAAAGCCGGAACCAGCTGGGGTAAAAGTCTTCTTTAATCTGGAGCCAACGTGGCCAATGCAAAGAAGATACACCAACAGGAAACCCCCCCAAGCTGGAACACCGAGTGGGGTTCGGGGCAGGCAATTATAGGATTTGGGAAGGGAATGGGAGTGGAAACCAGGGAGGGAAAACCAATGGGAGACGGGGAAGGGAGTGGCTCCACGGTGGGGTGATTCCGCCTGGTCCAATGGGAAGGGGACAGGGGAGTGGCCCCAGGCCCTCGTCCAATCACTCGGTGCCCTGTGGAGAAGTTTCTGGACAGAGGGGAAGGAACACCGAGTGACAGACAAGGTACCTGGGAGGGGACAGGGGGATGACTTGGCAGTTTTGGGGATGACGGACAGGTGTTGGGAAGGCGGGAAAGGGGGACCAGGCGGGAAAACAGAACAAAAGGATGTACCAATACAGCAAATAGGGGAAGACAGGAACAAACCATTGGGGAAATACAAAATTGTAAAACCGTACATAAAATAAATAAAAACGCACCACCACATCTCCCCCTTTTGTGTTTAAAAGAAAAAGAAGGAGAGGGAGGTAAACACAAGTCCTTAAACTGGGGAGACAGAGTCCTTGGCATCCTCGTCAAACCAGACATCGTTTGGGTCTTCTTTTGGCTGCTCACTGATGTTAAGTGGCTGGAGCTCACCCGGGTCGGCTACTGTAGCGTGGTTGATGTTGATGTTGTTGCTGAGGGCCTTCAGCAACAGCCGCTTGACCACCCCGAAGCCCCCGGCGAAGGCGATGAGCCCCAGCAGCAGCACGATGCCCGTCTGAATCAGGGAACGGATCCACCCAGCGAGGCCCCATCCTTCGAAGAGGGAATCCAGCCATCCTGTGGACTCCTTTTGGATGTGATGGATCATCTCCTGCATCCTTGAGATGGACGTCCGGACGTCCTCAGCCCTTGAACTCGATTTTACACAGCACACGCCAGCGAACTCCAAAGGCTGAGGAACAATCCACGAATGCAGGAGATGTGGGGCGATGGAGAGGCCCAGAAGGATGAGGTAGATTGGTGGGAACATGCTGGGTGGACCAGTGGTGGTGGATACGGCTCTGTAAAATAAACTGACACGAAAATTAATACTTAAAATTAATAGGGAGGTCCATCCTCCAAAGGAAAAGGGACTCCGTGGAGCCTAGGAAGGGGAAAGGAAGGTCATAACAAAATGGTTCGGAGTTGGGGGAAAGGGACCTCCTCCGCCTGCGGAGGGCCGCGTGCCCCACCTGAGGACTTGACGGTCTTTTGTCCGAGTTCTTAGGGACGTAGGGCCGGACGAACTTGGAAGGGACCCATCTCAGGCCTGAGGGCGTGGATACGCAAGCGTATCCCCGTCCCCAGGTGACTAAGTCATAGGGTCCCTCCTGCCGCCAGGTCTCTGGATCTTTGATGAGAACTGGCGGCCTCTCCCTGACCTTGCTCTGCTCTGATGCCCCGAAGTGTCTCACGATGGGGGGATTGAGACACTCAAATGAACAATTTAGAAAGTTCAAAGTAAACAGGGCTCTCGCCAACTGGACTTGGGGGGACTCATGCTTGGATGCTGAGAGTTGTTGTTTCAGCATCCGTTTGATGTTTTGGTGAGTCCTTTCCACCACGGCTTGACCTGAGGGGGAATAGGCGATGCCGGTCTTGTGTTCTATTCCCCATTGCTGCAGGAAGCCGGCAAATTCCCTGGAGGTATACCCGGGGGCGTTGTCGGTTTTGATCAATTTGGGGACGCCCAGCATGGAGAAGGCTTGGACTAGATGTTTCTGAACGTCCTTTGCCCTCTCCCCGGTGTGGGCAGAGGCGAAAACTGCCCCAGAGAAGGTGTCCACAGAGACATGGACGTACTTCTGCTTCCCGAAGGAAGGGACGTGAGTAACGTCCATTTGCCACACCTCACAGGATTGGAGTCCCCTGGGATTAGCCCCTGCGCTCACCGATGGCAAGGGGAGCGACTTACAGGACGGGCAAGTCGCCACGATGGCCTTGGCCTGGTCCCGGGTCAGGTGGAATTCCCGGACCAGACCAGGCGCATTCTGATGATGGAACTGGTGGCTGATCTTAGCTTGCTGGAACTTCTCCGGGAGTGGCGCCAGCTGCACGGGGGCGGCCGCAAGGGCATCGGCACGCCGATTACCTTCGGCCAAGAACCCCGGCAAGTCGGTGTGGGACCTTATGTGCATTACATAAAACGGTTGCTCTCGGTGGGAGATTAGCCTAACCAGCTTTGAGAGCAACTCATTGAGGGCCTCGTTGGGAACACCCTGCAGGATTGCATCCTGTGCCCTAGATACTACACCCGCTACATAGGCCGAATCTGTGACCAAATTGAAGGGTTCAGAGAACTTCTCAAAAGCCCTGACGACTGCGGCCAACTCAGCTAGCTGTGGGGATCCCTCCACCACAGCGACATCAGACTCCCACCGCTGAGTCTGAGGATCCCTCCAAGTCACTACGGACTTGTGGGACCCTCCGGACGCGTCAGTAAAAACTGTCAGAGCCTTTAGGGGTTTTTTGCTCTGAATCCGTGTTACTTTTAGCTCGAATTGGACGTCCGAATCAAAAATTTTGTGGGCTGGTCTCAAAACAGAAATTTCGCCCGTGTAGCTATCCAGAGCAAACTGCAAGGATTCGTTTTCTCGCAGTAGGTGTTCCAACATGGCCTTGGTGAATTGGCCCGATTCCAATTTTAAAGGTATGTAAATGCACTTAAAGTCCTCACCTGCCAACTCCCGGATCCTCATCCGCGCTTTGCGGATGAGTTCCGCCACCAGTTCTTGTGGTTTGGTCAGCCTTTTGGACCGACTGTGGCTCAGGAACACCCACTCTATGATTAAGAGGGGGTCCTTTTTGCCTTGGTCCGTGCCCTTTCCCAGGGTCTCCATCCACTGAAAGATGATGCCATGGAGGTGTGGCAGTCTGCCCATGATGATGAATTTGAAGGGCAGGCCCGGATCGCACCTGTGGGCCTGCCTGGCAGACATGGCCTCCTGGACCCTCTCTAAAGCAGCTTTGGCCTCTGGGGTGAGCTCCCTGGGAGAACTAGGCTCATCCCCCCCTTTCAATAAATTGAAAAGAGGGGCTAGGTCCTCGTTGGAAATACCTAACCAGGGTCTCACCCAATTTAAAGACCCACACAGCTGCTGGACATCTGCTAGGTTCCGAATTGTATTTTTGATGGCCAATTTCTGCGGAGCAATGGTCCGCTTAGTAATTTCCAAACCCAGGTATTTCCAGGGCGGCATCTTCTGAATTTTGTCCTTGCGCAGCTCGAACCCTGCAGCAACCAACGCACTGGTTGTCAGTTCAAGCGCATGGGTAAGCAGATCGTCATTGGGGGCACAAATTAAAATGTCATCCATGTAATGGTGGATGATCACGCCAGTTGTGGCTGCACGCACAGGGGACAACAATGAAGAAACGTACCACTGGCAAATACTTGGGCTGTTTTTCATGCCCTGAGGAAGTACTCTCCAATGGTACCTCTTCATTGGGGCTTCTCGGTTGATGGAGGGAACCGAGAAGGCAAACCGCGGCGCGTCATCAGGATGTAGGGGAATTTGGAAGAAGCAATTCTTAATATCAATTATGGCCAGATTCCAATTTTGAGGCAACATCGCCGGGGACGGCATCCCAGGTTGGGGAGAGCCCATATTTTCAATTACTGCATTGATTGCACGGAGGTCGTGAAGGAGCCGCCACTCGTCTTTGCCCGGTTTTTTGAGGACAAAGACGGGGGAATTCCAAGGAGATGTAGTTTCTTGGATATTCCCTTTGGCTAACTGCTCCTCCACGAGCTCCCGGAGCGCTTTTAATTTTTGTTTATTCAGCGGCCATTGCTCCACCCACACTGGAGTATCTGTCAGCCAATTCAGTTTCTGGGTGGGACGCTCCTCAATGGTCGCTGCCCGAAAAACCTGGGGGGTCGGTATGTCAATTGTGACCCCCCATTGGGCCATCAGGTCTCTCCCCCACAAGGGCTCCGTATAGTCTAAAACGAATGGGCGTAAATACGCCGATTGCCCATTCGGCCCCTCAATTTTGACGATGTTTTTCGATTGTTTTGCCAATTGGGTGCCTCCTACTCCTGAAATTTTTCCCGCTACGTTTTGCAACTCCCAACGCGACGGCCAATCCCGTTCGGGAATGACCGTGACGTCTGCCCCTGTGTCCAGGAGTCCATTGATGTGCTTGAACTCCTGGCCCTTCCACATGTAACAACCCAACTTCGGCCTTTCCTTCCCAATGACCTGGGCCCGGCACACCTGGTAATCCTGTTTGGCAGACTTGCGCCACAAATCTTCAGGGTGTACCGGTGGCCCAGATATCGGAATTGCTTGGGCGATGATTTGGCCCTTGGGAAGGAAAGCCGGAGGGTGGGAGCAGTGCAGCCACAAAACCACCTGGTCCGGATCCCTTGATGTTACACAGGGAGCGATGGTAATGTCTAAAGGCGTGTATTTTGTGTCCCCAAGGACGATGTACTTACTACGGATGTTCCTCCAGGTCCCTGGGTCGTCAGCGTTGACAGTGACGAAATGCCAATGATCGTCTCGCAGATGCAGAGCGTCGGTCAGGGCCAACCTATATGGGGAGAAATTAGAGGTGGTGTTAAGTATTGGCTTGGGCTGGGTTGGGTCTCGACCCAGCCAAGCAGTGGAAATGAATTCCACGTCCTCCCTCATATAGGCTGGTTCGTTCGTCCGGTGCTTGGTCATGTCCTGTAAAGAAAGGTCCTCAGGCGGGGTGCGAAAGCTGGTGTTGTCCCTCCCCTCCTCCGGTGTTAATCTCCCCACCTTATTTCTGTCTGAGCGCAGGGAGGGACTGCGCTCATAGATCAGTTTTTTGGTCTAGCCCCCAAGTTGGGGGTAGACCTCCCCTGGTGTTGCCTGTAATTTAAGAACTCCTCCCTGAGGGGACACTTGTTGACCCAGTGTCCCCCCTGCCCGCAGAGGTGGCACTTTTCCGTCTGCGGGGGTCCTCTTGGGGATGCTCCTGGCGGACGACGGTTGGCCGATGGTGTGGCCGGCGGCGTCCGGGCGGCGGCGAAGGACACCCTCCTTGATGGCGGTTGAGGGGTCCTCCGCGGATCCTCCGCAGGGACCGTGACCTTCCGAGCGCAAACCTGCAACATTGCCTGCAGGGCGGGCTCAGGTTCAAGAGGGAGGCTGAGGATCGCTTGCCGACAGGGCTCGTTTGCGTTCTGCTTTGCCACTGTGGCAAGCATCCCCTCCCTCAGGCGCTCGTCCGGAACCTGAGCCTCCATCGCCCTGTGCAGGCGGTCCACGAAGGTCACGAATGGCTCGATTGGTCCCTGCTTAATAGATAAGAAATCAATGGCCGCCCCGCGCGATCGCAAGGTGACCAGTGCCTTTTCCGCCGCTCTCGCACTGACCTGCAGTGCGCCCCGTGGGATTTTTTCCGCCTGCTTTGCCCCCTCCTTCCAATCCCCCTCCCCGCACAAGTGGTCGAGGGATATCACTGCCCCATCCCCATCCCGGGAGGTCTCTGCAGAGGCCCAGAGGTCAGGGAGAACATCCCTGATCTCCCGCTTCCATTCCGACTCCCATATCAGGAACTCACCATGTGAGATGAGACATGATATGAGCGTCCGAATGTCTGCGGGGACATATTCGGCCGCAGAAAAGGTTGCTTTCAGCAACCCCCGAAAATATTCGCTTTCGCGGCCAAACTCCCTCTGAGCCTTGCACAGCTCCTTGATGACATGCTATGGGATGGGTGACCACTGTGCAAGGGGCCCGGCCCCCTGCCGCGGTGTGTAGACGACTGGCGCGGCAGAGAAGGCCGGAAGGGTTGGAGAGGGTTCCGGGTTCCCACGCCCCTCCCTTCCGGAACCGATAGCGTGGGAACCGGAAGTTAGAGCGTGGGAACCAGGGGGCGGGGCGGAAGGGGCGTGGCCAGGAGCAGGGGGAGTGGCAGGATGGGAACTCCCCTCCCCGGAGGCGGAGTCAGGGGGCGGGGAAAACCCCGCGTCAGCAGGGGCGTGGTCGGGATAGGGTGGAGGAGGGACATGGGCGGGGAGATCCGGGGAAGGGGCGGAACTTCAGGAGGCGGGAAGAAAGGGGTTGCGGGAGGGGGGAGCACAAGTGGCGGGAAAAGCCGCGCGGGCTCCGCCATCTTGTGCCCGGGAGACTGAGGGAGATGGGCGGCCATTTTGTGGCAGCCCAGGGAGAGTGGCCGAGGGAGAGGTTTTGGGTTCGGGGGATAACTTAACACGAACAGACCCTCTACGGGACAGGGCTGTACATTTGGGAGAAGCAGGGGAACGGGGAGAGGCAGAGACGGCGCCTGTCTCGCCTGGGGGAGAATTAGGAGCAGAGGGAGAGGAAAGAGGTTTAGGGTTGCTAAACCCACCCGCTGAACTGGGGATTTGTTTGTCAGTTGGCTGTGGCAGGTTTCCGTAGTTATTTTTAACAATATCGCGAATTTGGAGAGCCAATAAAGTGAATTTTGCGAGAGAAAGATCTGACTTACGCAGAATCTCCCTCCCGACTTGGTCCCAAAAGGGGACCTGGTACAATTTAGCTGCCGAAACGTCGGGAAAAGCCTGCGACAACCATCTGACAAATTTTTTAACTTCATTTTTCTTAATTTTCACCCCACCCACTAAAAGGATGCCCACAACTTGGGTATAGAGGCTTTTCTGGGGCACCGAGAGCTTAGCACCCATAGCTCGCTGTTAATTGGTGCCCCGCGAGGTAAGTTCTGAAAATCCCAAAAGAACGAAGAAGACTGCCGCTCCCCGCTCTGTCCCCACCCTCGACGCACTCCCGCCCGGGAAGGGAGGCAAACCCGGTGAGGGCTAGGGGAGAGCCGGACCACCCCTACACCGTCTACATGGTGAGGGTCCACCAGGGGAGGGTAGAAACGAAAAAACAGAACTTACCAAACCGCCGCGGTGGAGACCGACGCCGCTGGTGCCTCCGGCGCTACCGGCTCCGTCCCCTGGGAGCGCAGCTCTCTAAAACGGAGCGCGCTCTAACCAGGGGCAGTTGACGGCCACGAGGGGTAATTCCCGAGGTCTGGGGGACCTCAAACTCCTCTGCCACGGGGTCCTAGCTGCGATTCCAGGGCCCCACGTTGGGCGCCAACTTGCCGCGCTCCCCAGCCCCAAGTGCCCTCTGATGTTGCGCTCAACCCCGGCTAGCTCGGCACCTGGGGTGAGGACGGGCAATGAGGCACCTCTCGCTGCGCCCTGATGGGGTTTGAGAGGTGTCCCCGTGGGTCCTGAATCAGCAGCGGCTACCCTAAGGCGGCAAGGAAAAGCCGGAACCAGCTGGGGTAAAAGTCTTCTTTAATCTGGAGCCAACGTGGCCAACGCAAAGAAGATACACCAACAGGAAACCCCCCCAAGCTGGAACCCCGAGTGGGGTTCGGGGCAGGCAATTATAGGATTTGGGAAGGGAATGGGAGTGGAAACCAGGGAGGGAAAACCAATGGGAGACGGGGAAGGGAGTGGCTCCACGGTGGGGTGATTCCGCCTGGTCCAATGGGAAGGGGACAGGGGAGTGGCCCCAGGCCCTCGTCCAATCACTCGGTGCCCTGTGGAGAAGTTTCTGGACAGAGGGGAAGGAACACCGAGTGACAGACAAGGTACCTGGGAGGGGACAGGGGGATGACTTGGCAGTTTTGGGGATGACGGACAGGTGTTGGGAAGGCGGGAAAGGGGGACCAGGCGGGAAAACAGAACAAAAGGATGTACCAATACAGCAAATAGGGGAAGACAGGAACAAACCATTGGGGAAATACAAAATTGTAAAACCGTACATAAAATAAATAAAAACGCACCACCACAGTAGAGCAGCCTGACTCTGTTGGTGTTGGCTCTGGCTGCTCAAAAGAGGTTGAGCTGAAGGTTGGCTCTGGTGCTGGAGTAGCTGTTTCAGCTGACTCTGGACATGGAGTGGGAGTAGAGCAGCCTGACTCTGTTGGTGTTGGCTCTGGCTGCTCAAAAGGGGTTGAGCTGAAGGTTGGCTCTGGTGCTGGAGTGGCTGTTTCAGCTGACTCTGGACATGGAGTGGGAGTGGAGCAGCCTGACTCTGTTGGTGTTGGCTCTGGCTGCTCAAAAGGGGTTGAGCTGAAGGTTGGCTCTGGTGCTGGAGTGGCTGTTTCAGCTGACTCTGGACATGGAGTGGGAGTAGAGCAGTTTGACTCTGTTGGTGTTGGCTCTGGCTGCTCAAAAGAGGTTGAGCTGAAGGTTGGCTCTGGTGCTGGAGTGGCTGTTTCAGCTGACTCTGGACATGGAGTGGGAGTAGAGCAGCCTGACTCTGTTGGTGCTGACTCTGGCTGCTCCAAGGGGGCTGAGCTGAAGGTTGGCTCTGGTCTTGGAGTAGCTGTTTCAGCTGACTCAGGATATGGAGTGGGAGTAGAGCAGTTTGACTCTGTCAGTGTTGGCTCTGGCTGCTCAAGAGGGGTTGAGATGTAGGTTGTCTCTGGTGCTAGAGTGTCTGTTCCAGGTGGACGCATGCCCATCTGAATCAGGATCCAGTTGTAGAAGTACTGAGTGGAGGTGTAGACTCCCGGGCGTTTTGTTCTGACACAGCCTTTTCCCCAGCTGGTCACTCCAACAAGCCAAAAGTAGCCAGCATGGTTATCTTTGCACACCAGAGGCCCTCCACTGTCACCCTGCAACAGAGGAAAGAGGATTAGGGTGCTGTTGGGTGGCTGCTGTCAGCACTAGAGGCCTGTTTCTCTCTTGCAGCCCCTGCCACAGCTGTATTCATGGTACAAAAAGGCTTTGCTCAGGTGCTGGAGTCTCAAGAACCTTAGCTGGGAACAGGGTGGGTGTCTGTGAAGGCCCCCTTTTGTATCTGCACAGTGATCCTGGATGGGCAGAGCATAGATCATCCAGAATCTGGATCTGTGGGCTGCTGAGAACACTGGATGGGCTTTCTGGGCAGAGGGGCAGGCCTGGGGAACACGGTCACTTGGCAAGGAAACTCCAGCAGTGGAGGAAAAGTGGTTTGCCAGACAAAGCCCATGGTGACGGGGTACCTTCGCTGCTGGCTCCCAGCACTCATACCTGGCAGGTGTCCATGCCACCCCGTGGGTAGCCAGCACACAGGTTGTGGGTGTGGATGGCCCCAGCGTACCGACGGCTGCTGTTAACCAGCCGGATATCCAGGAGACGGACCTTGGCTTCCTGCAGGACATCACTCGGACCCTGAGCTGCAAGCACAGGAAGGAATGGGCACCCAGCAGCTCTTTGCCAGTTCCACTCCCCTGTCTGGGGGTGAACTCATTCCCTAGGGCTTGGCTTTGCCTCTGGAGCAGTTATTGAAGCGCTGTGTCCTTTCTGTCTGCCTTTGGGGAGCAGGCCAGGCCCAGCTCTCCAGAGGCATACATCCTACAGCCTGACTTTGGTTTGTGCTGTCAGGAAGCCAAACCCATCTTGCTGGTGTGCCCAGCTCACCCTCAGGGCCCTTTTTGGGAACTCACCTTTTGCAGTGGCAGAACCCCAGCCAGCAATGTAGCAGGTTTTCAGCTCTGACACTGTGAGCGAGGCGTTGGGCACGCAGGCAAGCTGGACGTAGTCACTGCACTCCACGGGCTTGTCCAGCTCCAGCAGGGCGATGTCGTTCTGCTGGGAATCAGCCGTGTACTCCTGGTGGGCCAGGAGCCGCTTGATGTGGCGCACCTGAGTTTCAGGGCCCAGATGGGTCAGCTTGGTGGCCCCGATCAGCACACGCCACATGGTGACATTCCTGCAAGGCAGAGAGGGGTCTGAGGAAGAGCAGAGCCGTGTGCTGTTGATGCCTTAGGATTTTAGCTTTTGTATTTTTCATCCATTTGTAATCCTGCAGTTTTTTACTGTATAACTAAATTCTGCACACAGTGTGAGCTGCTGCTGCTTTCCCATTCTGGTCACAAAAATTCCTCTCCAGGCCTGGCAATCAAGGATACCTCACTGCCTCAGGCCTCGAGAGATGGAAACAAAAGTGAGTTGAGGGGAGCAAACTGGGGGTAAATGACTTCATTACCTGAAGCTGTAATTAGAAGATTAACCCTAAATATGCAAATGGACCAAATTTATAGGTGTGAAAACCTTTGACCCGTGGTCAATTTTGGGTTGTAGCACTTGGGGGGGTCTTTTGTTTTGCCTAAAATGGACCTGGAGGCCCTTCAATAAATATAATCACTTTTTATTCCTTGTCTGGCCTGTTTTTAGGTAGTCCTGAAAAGGCATCACTGTGGCAGCTCAGCACTTCCCTTCCTTCTGCTTCTCAAGGCAGAGAGGAAAGCAGGGCAATGAGGAGTGTGACTGCCCTAGCATGCCTTAGGCTCCAGGAATGCCACACTGGAGGCTGCTGGGCAGCAGTGGCACGAGCCCAGCCTTCTGAGCAGTCCCTCAGTTGGGCCCCGTAGTATTGAGGTGCTGCAGGCTGGGCAACTGTTTGTGTGGTGAGGATACCCTCATTCCCTGCTCCTCCTTACCTGGCCTGGAGGAAGCAATGGGCTGCTGTGAGGACCCACTGTGGGCTGATGAGGGACCCTCCACATGTATGGCCGGTGCCTATTTTCCTGGGGTCCTGGATGCTGACAATCCAGGGCCAGGCCCCTGGCAGGGCACCTGTGCCAGTCACAATTCGGTAGTCAGCATCTATGGAGTTGTAGTCAGAAGCCATGGGCCGGAGCCCACAGGTCCCTCTGGAAGCACAAAATCATTACTGCCCTTCTGTTCCAGTACCTGGGTGCTGGCAAGGAGGCTCCCACATGGGGTTTGGGGTGTGGCAATGGGGGACAAGCACCCTCCTAGAGCCTGGGGCCATACCTGCAGTTGCCCCAGGTACCATGTGCAGGTCTGTACACAGCCAGCAGGATGAAGAGGTACAGGTACAGAAGATTCATCGCTGTCAGCAGCATCTGTCAGCTGAAAGAGACAAAAGCTTGTCTCTTCCAGTGCAGTCTCTGACGAGTGCTGCAGCAACTGCACTGTCCATGGCACCTGGGGCTGATGTCACAGAGTGGGTGGTTCCAGGTTCTGGGCACAGTGTCCTCAGAGGGCAGGGAAAGGCCACAGCCTCACAGAACCACAGAATGGTTTGGGCTGGAAGGGACCTTGAAGGTTGTGAAAGGCAGAAGGGGTCCCTTGCCTCGCACATGCAAAACGACACCATGGGCAGACAAATCTGGCACAGAGGGAAAGTCACTCCAAAGGCAGTGTTTGGTCAGAGAGGGTGCTCAGAGCCACCACACGATGGAGAAAACTAGCACATCAAAGCTAGAAAGAGGACAGGAAGGAACAATGCCATGTGCAAACTACTTGGGGGGATGCTTCAAGGCACATAAGCCTTAGCTGATGGAACAAACCTGGAAACTCCTGAGTGTTGCAAGAGGAATTGCTGACCATGGCAGAGTGCGAGAAGCTGACAGGAGTTTCAATGCCATGAGGAAGCCCTTCTGAGTCTGTTTATACATTCTCCATGTCTGGAGCAGGGTGAGTACTGCAAATGCCTCAGTGCTGCCTCTTGCTTTGGAGACTGGTGCTGGAGGTCATGGCTGCAGAAAACAAGGGACTGAGATGGAGAGTGCTCATGCACTCACTTTTGTGGTTTGGGAATGGCATTCCCCAGTCTGGTGTTTCCACTGGAACACTGCAAACCACTGCTCCTCACTCCCTTCTCCCTCTCCCCTCCCTTCTCTGGTGGGCTTGAGAATAGAACTGGAAGCACAAAAGTTAAAGACTGTGGGTTGAGACAAGAACAATATAGTGGAAACAGCAATGAAACAAGAAAATGAGCAGTAACCGCAACAATATTAATAATGGACTGGGACAATTCACATGCAACCATCCACCCCATAGAGCCTGGCAGTACCCAACCAGGCTGTCATGCATGTTATCCAGCGGAGATTTCTTCCCCTGTCCCTGGAAAATGTTGTGGAGTGGTTCAGAACAACCTCCACGTCCTGGCCATGCCCTGTCCTGGTTATGGCAAAAATTTACCCCATCCTGGCCAGAACCAGGACATTCACCCTCATGATCTGCCCCACAGCTTTGGAATCTGTGCCAGAGGGTCTGGCAGGGCAGGGAGGGCAGTCACCAGGGATTGGCAGACGTTGGAAACTCCTTATCCCTCTCTCTGGCCCCTGGTTTTCCTTGTTTTATGGAATGGAAGAACACATGTCCAACTCCTCCCAGTATCTCCTTCACTGGAAATCCTCCGTGCTTTGATTCCTTCTCTGACATTCTGCTGCACCTGGGGAATGCAGTGGGAAAACCCAAGGCTTTGTGTGAAGGTCACTCCCTCAGCACTTCACCTGAGGTGCACAGGAAGGCTGCCCTGGCTCTACCACACCTCATCCAGAACACCTGGAAGCTCTTCCCTCCCCATTCACACACTCCCCTGCCTTGTCCTCCTCATCCCACAGGGATGCACAGAGGGGCTACCACACTTCACGGTTTGGTAGCCCTGATACCACACTCCTGACTGGAATGGGGTGACCCTGGGGCAGTTTTGGCCTGCATCAGTTCCATGTCCTGCCTCAGCACACCCAGGTTCTCTGTTGGCGTCTGTGCTCATCTCTGCAGCTTTGCTGTCCTGCACCAGGAGTTTGCTGAATAAAATCATCCTCTAGAAAGGACATGTGACACAAGCCCAGGAGTAAGCAGCACCATGGGAGAGTTCAGCAAGGTGCCCTGGGGACAGCCAGGCCAGGCAGGGGAAGGTGGGGGGACCACGGCCTCACTGAAGCAGCCACATTGTACAGCACAAAAAATAAAGCTAAATAAATGCTGGGATGAAATACAGCACTGCTGGGACTGCTCCATTTAGCAAATAACAGTTGTGGGGGAGATTTACAGATGTACTGGGTACATCTGGGAACTGGGGCTCCTGCTGGAAGTCTTCAATCTTGAAGCTCCCAGTTCCCAAAGCTGGTAAATCCTTCCCAGCAATGGCTCCTGAGGCAGGGAGAGGGGTGGAAAGCCAAGGATGGGGCAGAGATCAGAAGGAGCTGGGGAGCTCAGAGAGGTCTTCAAGGGGAAGAGGATTTGTCTGAAAGGCCCTCACTTTTCTGGTCATCTTGGCAACTCTGGCAGGTTTAACAGGAGGTTTGTCTGGAAACAAGACAGGGACATATTGGCATGATGGGTGCTGGCATATTCCAGTCTTAGGCTTTGCAGAGAGAGATTTGCTGTTTCCCCATAGGCCACAGAGGATTTTAATATGAGGTGAACTCCCCAAGCTTGCATCCACCCTGTTCCATGGCCTCTGGCTCTGAGAAATGCTCTCCTGTGCACCCTGCTTCATTCCCTCAGATCAATGGCTGATGTGCCAGCAGCTCCTGCTCCAGAAGGGCAGCACATGATGAAGGTGCCACCCCTGCAGCTGAAAAGAAGGTTCCTTTTGCCATGGCATTCCAGGAGGTCATAAGACACATCATCAATGGAGTCTGAAAAAAAGAAAAATTAGAAGTTGAGGCAGCTGCATTTACCAGTGTGGGCAGTCCAGAGAGAACTGCCTGGACCTGACCCAGTTTGTGGATCAGAGCCAGAAATAGGTTCCCTTAGCTAGAAATGAGACCTCTCTACCCAGAGAGCCAGCTGCTTGCCATTCCATTGCTCCCTGGCCACAAGCAGCACTTCATCCATGAGCTCTCACCCCACAGAGCCCCTAGGTAACCCTGAAAAGACTCCTTCAGTATCAGGGGCTGCAAGAGACCTCTAGATGAGCAGCTAGAGGATTAGGTGAGGAGAAGAACTGAAATAAAATGCGTGTTTTTCCCTGGATTTGTGGAAGACAACAAGAAAGAAATACAGGACCCCAAAAAACAAACCCACTCGATGGGAGAGGCAGGTGAGCACCTCTGGTTCAGGAATTACAGAATGCACTCAACTGCAGCTTGCAGACAAGGATCCTGGCACGTTCCAGCAGCCAGCACTGCCACCTGATCCCAGCATCCCTCTGCCCCATGGATTTACACAGGACCCCAAAGCCCCAGTGGTCAGTGAAAGGAAAACATCCAACTGTCCACACTTGGCAACCTACTCCTGGGTTCTGCAGCCTGTGGAGAAAGACAAATTCCCTCACTAGAAAACTAAGCAGGTTTGAGCTGGGCTTTCTCAAAGCACACTAAAGGCAGAGGTGGGCTTCTCCGTGCTGTTTGGGAAGTGGCACATGAACCACACGGGAATCAGAGAGAGATTATCAACTCCAGAGGCACTGCTGAGCGCAGCCTCTCCTGACTCCAGCTGGGCTCCAGCCCCGAGGTGACCTGTGCCTCCAAACAGAGGGGCCAGAGTGACCTGCACTGACCAGGCCGGCCACAGCTCCGTGTCACACTGACCACTGCAGCGTCCAGCCAGTCCCTCCAGAGGCTCTTCCAATCTCCACCTCCACCTTACAGGGGCATGGAACGCCGCTGATCACACCCGCTGCTCCCTGACCTGCAGCCAGAGGAAGATTTCCTCATTTGCTGCTGTGGCCAGTGGCACCTCTCTGTAGCAGGTTTTGCGTCCTGCTCGGTGCCCCAGTGCTCCAGACAGGCTGGCTCCGTGCTGCTGGGCCTCTCCCGGTCCCTCTGAGCAGGGCTGCAGCCGAGTCTTCAGAACAGCCCCAATTCCCCAAAACAGCCCCCAAAACAGCCCGGCGCTGTCTGTGTGGGGAACATCAAACCCACACCAAGGAATGGCTTTGCCCAGTGCCCCGGGATGGAGCAGCCCCGGCCTGCTCCACCAGAGCCCAGGGCGGCTCTGGGAGCCCTGAGGGCACGAGAGAAGGAAACTTCAGCGTGAGGGTCTGCAGCGGCCAGGGGAACACCAGCGCCTCCGAGCCGCCCTGCCAGACACGTACGGCCCTCCACCACCCTCGCAGTGGTGCGGGAATGTGCTCGCTGCTGAGGGCGGCCTCGCGGCTCGGCGAGCAGCTCGGGCAGGGCCGCCGCTGTCCGCTCCGTGCGGAGCGCAGCCTCCTCCGGACGCGGCCGTGAGGCGGTCTGGGCCCTCGGGTGTCGCCTCCGGCAGAATCAGCGGCTCGGTGGAGCTCACACGAAGCTCTCCCTGGGGCGGGACAGCCCTTGCCCGTGGGGTGTCGGGCGGGCCCCGGGCCGGCCGAGGGTTGCCCGGCTGAGCCCGGGGCCGCCCCTGACGTGGGGCTCTGGGGCAGAGTCCGGCCCGCGGTGCCCAGCAGGGATGCGCGGTTCTGTCTGTGCTCGGGCAGCACCAGAGTAGAGTTTTTCCCTGCTACAGTACCTACGCTACCCCGCGAAAGAGCATCGCTCAGGTTTGACAGGAGGAGAAATCTGTGTGGCCGTCAGCTATCACCTATGGCCCGGTCAGGATACTGATGGATTTTCTGACCTATTCGCTAGGGTCGTGTAAAATGTTAAACTGCAGATGCTTTCTGAAAGCAACTAGTGCTTTGAATGGTACAATCTGGATTACAGAAGCTTTATGTAGTGTTAGGCTGTGAACCACAATAGGTTTGTTCTACAAGTTAATAGGGATATGCCAGATCATGTTACACTTCTGTTTTATCTTCTGTTTTGACCCTATGGCAAGCATCAGTTGGGTTTATTTAGCTCTTTATTAGCCCTTTATTTAGCTCTTAGCATTTTTCACATTTTGTGTGAAAAATGAATTAACTTTTAGGTAGATATTTTTAAAGAGGAAAAATGTATTTGTGCCTATTGATGCTGCAGTGATTTGTGGTTTTGAGACCCATCTTGCAAAATACCACATGCTGAGGCTGATTGTCATAGCTCTGAAGCCAGCCCTGGGTATGGAATGCTTTTCATTCTTTGGAGTGTTCATTCCAGGCAGTTCTGTGTAACGAGATCTTTACAGAGCATGGAAGATGCCTCTAGGGGAAGTCTCCATTTTGATTGCTGTGCCTAGACTAATTCTGATACTCCTGAGTTTGCTGTCAGGTTTTTACGATGCTGAAATGTGTGTTTTCCAGGTTCCTGTGTGGGCTATTTTTCACTAAGAATCTAGAAAATATCTTGGCTTTTCGTGGGGTTTAGTGCAAAATAGGTTTGACTGTAGGAACCATGAAGAGAGCCTGACAGAGGAATGGTTGAACGACAAGGGACATGATACTGTAAAATTAATCCAAATAGGGAGGGCTACGTGACTGCTGCAAAGTTTGCATGGCCCTGAAGAGTAGATAGTGTGCAGAAAACAGGATATTGAAACTGCTTGGTATGTAGAAGTAGATAGAGAAGAACAAAAGAGTACTAAGCTGTTCTAACTGCAAGGCCAGCTGGACAGGCATGTATCGATCATAAAGATACTTTTAAGATAATAGTACAAGTCACATAGCAACCAATCATGAGCTTGGCTTTTGCAATATGTATGAGCTAATTAACGAACATATATAAACTGTGTAATCTGTCACAATAAACTGAGACTTGATGATCATGATATCATGAGTCTTGTCTCCCGCGGCATTTTCCCTCTAACAACTGGCGCCCGAAAGCAGGGACCTGATCCGAGCCTAAGGCGAGAGGGGTGCTGCGTTGGAGTGCGGGTCCTGCGGCTGGAAGGACGGCGAAAATAAAGAGAAGAGGCGAAACGCTCTGCTCCGCGCCCTGAGTGACCGTAGAAGCGGGCTCAGCCGATACGTGCTGCCGAAGCCTGAAGGAGCCAGCAACGGTACGGACGTAATCATGGAAAGGCAAGCAGCATATGATTTATTTAGTGCTTCTCTTAGAAAAAGGCAGATTAGGGGGATTGACTTAGATAAGGATCTCCCTTCGCTATTGCATCATGCTGAGTCTTACGGCTTTTTCGTTAACCCCCATAGTGTTCATAAACTTTCAAAATGGAGAAGATATAGGGATAAGTTGTGGGAATTAGTGTTAGATGAGGATAAACCGGGCAAGAAAATGAGTAAACTTTGGAGAGTGGTTGATAACGAATTGTTAATGTGTCAGGCAGAAAAGAGGGCGGTGGAAGTGATACGGACAGCTCTGGAGAAAAATAAGGAATGTAAACCCTCGCTTCTCTCCAGTGAGCCAAACCCTCCGGTTCTCACAAATTTTCCCATTCCCATCTCTGCTTCTGAAATGCCTGTACCTCCCATAGACACTAGTAGCATTGAGGTGCTGGAAATTGAGATCCAAATTGCTTTATGGCAACGGGACTGGGATCCCAAATTCACTTTTTGTGAACGGGAATCAGGTAGAACGGAGCGGGCGCGGGGCCAGACAGAGCGGGGCCGGCCAGCACCGAGCCGGAGGCGAGCCCGGGGCGGAGCGGACATCAGCCGAGAGACGGAAGGCTCCTTGCTGCCGAGCAGCAGCGCAAGGGGGGAGAGGGGCGTTCCTGGGGCTCAGCCGCGCTGGAGCCGGAGCAGGCGGGGCGCGGCCGTGGCGGGGGTGTCTCTTCTCCCATCCACAAGGTGACACAACAAGGACGGGAGCGAGGCGGCGCCGCCCCTCATCTCCCCGCAGCGCCCAGCAATGGCGGCGGAGATGGCGGCACAGTCCTGGTTGCCATGGCAGCGACAACGCCGAGAGCAGCAGCGCCACCGGTGGCGGGATCGCAACACTACAGCAAAAATTTCAACAGCATCTTCCCAATTTCTTACAAGAGTCAGAGACGTAATGAAAAAGTACAGCAATACCGAGTGTTTTCCAAGATACCAAGAAGGATGAACATTATGTGAATCAATGTTATTTCAAATATGATATAGATAAAAATCACTGTATAAAGATAGAAATTTTAGTAATTATTTAATTACCAAAAATGTCTCTGAAAACAAAGAGTTAAGAAAATGTCATCTGATGGAATTTTAGTATTGAGTTTGTAATCTCCGTCTTTGGGTTTTTATAGATAATAATATAAGTAATAGTAATTTTTAAGTTTTATAGATAATACGATAAATAGTGATTGTTAAGTTTTTGTAAGTAATGATAAGTAGTGATTGTTACTAATGTTATATGAGTGCTTTAAAAGGATTGTCTTAAACTATTTTAAACATTTCTTGTTAATAGGTTGATCATAAAATGCGAGTTGTCTGATTTTTGTGATAAGAATTATTATTAAGGTATTAAGGTATTAAGGTGTTGTTATAGTATTTACAGTCAGTTTTCATATGTTTTATTGTCTCTTTAGGTGATTGATTACAAGATATTTTTTCAGGATCCTGTGTTTTTGATTTTTTAACTACTCATGTGTTTTCTTTATCCAATATTTTATGCAGCTGCAATTCATCTTCCTTTAAAAATTCATTGTCCAAATTTTAGTTCAAGATTTCAGACTTCAAATTTTCAGATTTCTGAAGAAAGGGTTTGTTGTATTTAGAGAATTTTTGTCTTGAAAGAGATTTTAGACAGGTTCAATTATTTGATAGTTTGATAAAGTTTTAATAATAAGGTTTTTTACTTATAACTGTTATTTCTAGGACTTTTGTTTTATAATGTGTTAAAACATATCCTCCAATTAGAGTTTGAGCTCTGGCCAAGCTCTGGCTCTACGTGGATGGTGTGATTGACCCAGGTGTTTTCTGCATCAAAAAGTATTCAAGTCCTTTTGGCTTGACAATTTGACCATGTAGGGCAGCTGAGCCTCAAAGGGAGTTTTGGAGAGACATGATCCGGACATGTTTTATCCAAATCTCTGTTGTTTTAAGGTTTATCAGCTGCTGCAGACTCTGGGATGACAATTTGATAGTGTAGCACTTGGTAACTGTGATTTTATATGTAATATTAATTGTGTATTATCTGATTGATTTTTATTTGTTGTTAGTTTCTTTACTATATGCATTGTTTTGTTCTTGATGTTTTTTCATGTTTATTATAAAGATGTTGATATTTCCATTTCTTCATGCAAATTTTAGGAAACAGAATTGAGAGAGGACCCTCCAGTCCCTGTGGGGAGTGTTGAGTTTGTTTGTGTTTTAGCAGGTGCAGAATCTGGATAGATTTCATTGAAGAATGTTAAACTTATCAATTTCAAGAGAACACTAATCTCTCCACAAGTAAATCAGAGGATGCACAGCAAAAGTGGATTGTGCAAAGATTTGTGTTTCACCCACAGAAAATTGTAGACTTTAGGTTTTTTCATAAGTGTGTTTTTAATTATGTTATAGACTTTTTTTACTAAGTTTTAATGAGTTTTAGTAATGCCTGTGATTTTTCTGTTCATTTTACCATTGCTTTTCAATGGCAAAAGAAAAAGAGGGACAATCAATTAAATAATCAAAAGCATAACATTAAGTTTATCATAAATATAGTTTGTATTTAGAATTAAGTTTGTTCCTTTCATGTTAAACAGAACAATCAAAACCATGAGAAATATGAAGTGGGGTGCACTTCTGTAATACTAACCTCATTTTTCACCCCACGAGTTGCTTCAGTGCAAGCTCTCACACAATTAAAAATCCTAGCCTACTGGACAGAAAAATAAATTAATATTTCATCTAAAATGTTAAGTGAGCTTGCCACAAATATAGGTAGTATCTGTCATGCAGTTCTGCAAAACAGAGCAGCTGCCACTAATTTACTTCTTCTAGCCCAAGGTCATAGTTGTGAAGAATTTGAAAGAATGTGCTGTATGAACTTATCTGATCACGCTACATCTATCCATAAGCAAATACGAAAATTGACCGAGCTAACTCAACAGTTAAAGGTAGAGGATAGATTAGGTTTAAAAAGATAGCTAAAAGGATTGGGGATCGGACCATAGTTAAGAGACATTATCAAATACGGCATAATAGTTCTAAGCATAATTGTGATACTTTTGCTTGTTTTGCCCTGTGTGTTTACTTGCTTGCAAGGCTTGATGCAGCAGCTTTTGCAGAAAATGCTGAATGCACACCTTCTTGTACAAAAGGAAAACGGGAGAGATGAAGAGAGCCTGACAGAGGAATGGTTGAACGACAAGGGACATGATACTGTAAAATTAATCCAAATAGGGAGGGCTACGTGACTGCTGCAAAGTTTGCATGGCCCTGAAGAGTAGATAGTGTGCAGAAAACAGGATATTGAAACTGCTTGGTATGTAGAAGTAGATAGAGAAGAACAAAAGAGTACTAAGCTGTTCTAACTGCAAGGCCAGCTGGACAGGCATGTATCGATCATAAAGATACTTTTAAGATAATAGTACAAGTCACATAGCAACCAATCATGAGCTTGGCTTTTGCAATATGTATGAGCTAATTAACGAACATATATAAACTGTGTAATCTGTCACAATAAACTGAGACTTGATGATCATGATATCATGAGTCTTGTCTCCCGCGGCATTTTCCCTCTAACAGAACCACATTGTTGCAAAGATGAAGCATGCAATTAAAGTTCTTTCTAATAATTTGAGATGATTTAAATATATGTCAAATGAAATGCCATAGTCAAGGAACCAAAGCAGTCGAATGAATTGCCTATAAATTCCTTTGGCATGAAGCGTGTTGAGTGAAATGTTTATTTCTTCTAAGCAATAGGTCATAAGAGTGTTTAAATAAAGGTATAGTATATATAATGCACTGGAGCACAATCCATGGATTAGAGTGAAATTTCAACACTCAGTTCCTTTACTTAGAGAAGTCCACCTATGCCCAGATGGATTAATTAATTGTAGTGGTAGAAAATACAGGGTGTAAAACACAGCTGACTGTTGAGCTTAGTATATCACTATGTTGTAGAGAAACTCAAGAATCAAGAAAATTCTAAATAAGTAAATGCTAATTTGTCATGCAGTACTATGGTATTTTCAGGCAGCTAATCAAGAAAATTTGAATTGGAAGACCGTCAAACTTGTTTCATACAATAAAACTCTGAGAGACTTATCTACAAATAGAAACACAAGGAGCATCCTTTTTTGTACTCAGCAAAGAGCTGGAGTATGTTGTGCTGTTACGGAGGTTTATTTTTATAAACTACTCCAATGAATTTTATAAGCATGTAAAAGATTGTAAGTGCCCTGAAACATGTTTATTCTTGGACTGGCAATTACATACATGAATTCAGTTTTGATTTTCTTTAAAATAAAAATAAAAATATTTCTCTGGAGTAATTTGCTCTCGGTAACAAGAGTCATCTGCAAGAGAAATATCCAAACCAATTTCTGGGCAGTGGAAGTAGCTTTATTTTTTATAACATTCTTAGTACCTGTGACCAGGGTTGGTAGAGTGCCAGTCCTGCCAGCTTTAAGGAGCTGCATGTAAGTGTACCCTCGTTTCCTCAGAATCCCAGGGATGTGGACATTTCTTTGAGATGAGCTTTTAGGAAGCCCCAGAACATCTGGTGGTGTGACATCTTCCTGCATGCTCTGTTTCTGCACGTGATGTTTTCCAGTGCTTTCAAACATCCCTTCCCTTCTGTTTTTTCAGATGGTTATTTAGACCTATCTTGAGAGCTACTCTCTTCAGCCTCAGCTTTATCCAAGATACAATATGGTTATTATATAACCTAGTATTTTTTCATTTTACTTACATTTCATTACATAACCTAGTATTTTACATTGTTACTTGCACAGCAGAATAACTGCAGAACTCTGCTCGATCCAGGTTATACTGAAAACTAAAAAAAATGCTATTTCTACATGCCTGACATTTTTCTTGCATATTTGAGCTTAGGTATTATGTTTGCTCATTTCAGGAGTGCTTCTGAACCACAGTCCAGAAAGAAGAAAAATCTTCTTGGTTGAAGTTGAACATTTGTCTCTAAGAGTAAGAACAAAGCCATGCCAGTGCTTTCAGAAGACTCAGGTAATTCAGCTGCATGCTTTCAACAGAGCAGTGACTGAAATCTTGTCATACCTGTTTCACACATAAAAATAATTTAAATAGGAGTAAAATGTAATAGAATTAAGATAATTCAACTGAAGTTTCTGAGCAATTACCTACAAGAAGGAAGGTGGAATGTAAAAGGTGAAAATTAATAAAGTTTGTCAGGATCAGTTTCCTACTAACCCTAGAGCACCCAAATATACTCTGATAGACCTGAATATACTCTGATAGACTTGAATATATTCTGATAGATCTGAATATATTCTGATAGACCTGAATATATTCTGATAGGCAGAATTGGACCCCTCAGTGTAACAGTGCCTTCTACATGTGCTTACTAAAGATCAGCCCATATATCTCTGCTGCTTGCTGTGTCATTTCTTAATATTTTCTGAACAGGGGTTGATAAACATTGTAAATATCCTTCCTTTTAACTTAAAATAAGTGTCTTTGTTCGAGGCTACTTTACTAGCTTCTCCAGTATGCTGCCCAGGAGAAGTCACAGATAATAAATGATGCTTAGGATTAAAGCAGGAGTGAGTTTGAGTCTCCTGGATCAAAATCCACTCTAAGGTTCGTGGAGAGAATAGCCACAGGAATAGATTTGAACCCCCTCCACCTTTTTATATTTCCTGTTTTGTTTTGGTCCTGTGTTCCCAGACATGGTTCACCGGGAAAAATCTGGCCTTTGTCTGGCTCTGTGTGTTGCAAAATTGGGATATTTAAATATTTTTTTAGAAAACTAGCCACAAGCTTTGATTCCACCACAATGGAAATCTACACTTTATCCTTTCTTCCTCTGGTCAGGCCTGGCTTTTTATAGGTGCCTCAGAGTGGAAGGGGCAGGATAACACTTGTAAGCAAAGCTGCTGGGGAGGTAGAGCTGCTACCTGTGCAAAAAAAGGTCATTCAATCAGTTTGAGAGTCTGCTGTGGTACTAAAATTTCAAATTTGTAAGAGGGGAAACAAAGGGTTCTGGAAACAAGGAGTAATAAACATGAAGTGTTAAATGTGAAAGATAATTTCTTAAGAAATATATATTGCTTTGTTAGATTTTGCCTTAATATGATGGTGTGCTTGACACTTATGAGGGGAGTGTTGCAAAATGAGCTGTGGATAAACACGAGATAATCACAAGTCTCTGCAAATGTGATGATCATCAATGTGATACCCAAATAAATGTAGTGACTGTTAAGACTGCAGTAGAAGGTCCTGTGAGAAATGCTGTGTAGAATGTTTTTGTTCTGTCCTGAATCTAAATTTAGGGTTGCATGAAACTTTGGCCCTTTTGACATCTCAGCTAAGACCTGATTCAAATCATAAAGAGGAAATGGGATTCCTTAGGGATGTCTTCAGTGAAAGAAGTCTCAGCTACCTGATGAAGGTAAAAGTTTGTATTTATTTATGTACATTCTCCTTACAGTTTACTTTTTCTCTGTTCCCTTGATTTATCAACCATTTACTTTGCCAAACCTTTTTTTTAAGAATTCTGTACTGACCAAAGCATATGTGTGCTTAAGAACAAACACTAATAATGTTTGACAATTAATATGTTGAACCTATTAAAACCGAGATCAAGGAGTAGAATGTTGCTGGCAGAGGTTCCAAAAAGTGCAAGAGGCTCCAGGGAATGGGGAAAATATGCAGATGGGATAGAAAACCTAATATCCCATTGAGTATGGGATAGAAAACTTCATATATGGGATAGAAAACCTCACATGCCATTGAATATGGGACAGAAACCCTCACATATGGGATAGAAAACCTCACATTCCATTGCATATGGGATAGAAAACCTAACACCCAACCTATAATAAAATCCCCTAATATAACTTTAGTTGCCAAGTATTGGTTATGCAAAAGCCAGATGATGCCTCTTCACAGAGATAATCTAGTTTATGAATGTATGGGAAATTAATTCAATAGTCCAGTTTTAATTTTTTAATGTGGAGGTGGGTTTTTTTGGGGGTGTTATTTGGTGGGGGTGTTTTGTTTTAATTTTGGTTCTGAGTTTCTTTGGGGTGGGTGTGCTAGGGAAGAAGTAAAGGGTTTGGGTTTGGGTGTTTGCTTTCCAGCCTTAGCACAGGGATGTGGCTTCCTCAGAGAGGGTGGTAAGGATGCTCAGTAGGGGAACATGAGGCACTTTGCCAAAATATTCCTTATGTCTTTGACAGATGTGGAGTCAGTCTGAGTGCCAGCAGTGTCTGCAGGGGAGCTGTGGACAGTTCATCTATCACAACACTGGGGGTGGCACAAAGCTCTTCTGGTCTGCCCACTGCTCAGAAATCCTTGCTCCTGGCTGTGGAACTTCTGGCTGTGGAACTCCTCCTCAGCCTGTGTCCGGCCAATCTTCAGCCTTGAGACTTTCTAGAACGGTGTTCCCTGAGTCATGAGAGTTGAGTTTCAAGTCCCGCACCCAGGGATTCCACTGCTGGGCAGCATAAAACAGTGTTCCCAACTGCTGTCCTCAAGAGCTGTAGCCCCCTGTGACCTGTGTCCCTTCTCCCATCAGAGCTTTGTTTTGCTGGTGCCTGGCTTGGGAGTCCTTGCCTTGCACAGGAGACTGGACTGGACTACAAACACATGCTAACAGTGGTAACAGGCAACTTTATTTACACAACTAAATAAATTTCAGCATTTGTGCATGCAGAGGAGGAAGATTGGCAGGACAGAGGACGCCTTTGACCTGAGGCTGCCTTTGGACGAGCAGGCACTGCCCCAGTATGTAATGGTCATGGTCCACTGCAGCCTGCAGTGGATCCTGTTCATCCTGCTGCCCATGTCTTTTTTCTCATGAGGCCCAGCAGTATCTGGTGCACCCGAGTTAAGAATTTCACCACTATCTGGTATGGATGTGGAGCAGGCAAGAGAGGTTGCCTTGACATTGGCTCCTCAGAGGGGTTTGAGGTCGACTCTGGCTCTGGTGTGGCTGTTGCAGTTGAGTGATCAGGAGTGGGAGTACAGCAGCCTGACTCTGTTGGTGCTGACTCTGGCTGCTCCAAGGGGGCTGAGCTGAAGGTTGGCTCTGGTCTTGGAGTAGCTGTTTCAGCTGACTCAGGATATGGAGTGGGAGTAGAGCAGCCTGACTCTGTTGGTGTTGGCTCTGGCTGCTCAAAAGAGGTTGAGCTGAAGGTTGGCTCTGGTGCTGGAGTGGCTGTTTCAGCTGACTCAGGATATGGAGTGGGAGTAGAGCAGCCTGACTCTGTTGGTGTTGGCTCTGGCTGCTCAAAAGAGGTTGAGCTGAAGGTTGGCTCTGGTGCTGGAGTGGCTGTTTCAGCTGACTCTGGACATGGAGTGGGAGTAGAGCAGCCTGACTCTGTTGGTGTTGGCTCTGGCTGCTCAAAAGGGGTTGAGCTGAAGGTTGGCTCTGGTGCTGGAGTGGCTGTTTCAGCTGACTCTGGACATGGAGTGGGAGTGGAGCAGCCTGACTCTGTTGGTGTTGGCTCTGGCTGCTCAAAAGAGGTTGAGCTGAAGGTTGGCTCTGGTGCTGGAGTGGCTGTTTCAGCTGACTCTGGACATGGAGTGGGAGTAGAGCAGTTTGACTCTGTTGGTGTTGGCTCTGGCTGCTCCAAGGGGGCTGAGCTGAAGGTTGGCTCTGGTCTTGGAGTAGCTGTTTCAGCTGACTCAGGATATGGAGTGGGAGTAGAGCAGTTTGACTCTGTCAGTGTTGGCTCTGGCTGCTCAAGAGGGGTTGAGATGTAGGTTGTCTCTGGTGCTAGAGTGTCTGTTCCAGGTGGACGCATGCCCATCTGAATCAGGATCCAGTTGTAGAAGTACTGAGTGGAGGTGTAGACTCCCGGGCGTTTTGTTCTGACACAGCCTTTTCCCCAGCTGGTCACTCCAACAAGCCAAAAGTAGCCAGCATGGTTATCTTTGCACACCAGAGGCCCTCCACTGTCACCCTGCAACAGAGGAAAGAGGATTAGGGTGCTGTTGGGTGGCTGCTGTCAGCACTAGAGGCCTGTTTCTCTCTTGCAGCCCCTGCCACAGCTGTATTCATGGTACAAAAAGGCTTTGCTCAGGTGCTGGAGTCTCAAGAACCTTAGCTGGGAACAGGGTGGGTGTCTGTGAAGGCCCCCTTTTGTATCTGCACAGTGATCCTGGATGGGCAGAGCATAGATCATCCAGAATCTGGATCTGTGGGCTGCTGAGAACACTGGATGGGCTTTCTGGGCAGAGGGGCAGGCCTGGGGAACACGGTCACTTGGCAAGGAAACTCCAGCAGTGGAGGAAAAGTGGTTTGCCAGACAAAGCCCATGGTGACGGGGTACCTTCGCTGCTGGCTCCCAGCACTCATACCTGGCAGGTGTCCATGCCACCCCGTGGGTAGCCAGCACACAGGTTGTGGGTGTGGATGGCCCCAGCGTACCGACGGCTGCTGTTAACCAGCCAGATATCCAGGAGACGGACCTTGGCTTCCTGCAGGACATCACTCGGACCCTGAGCTGCAAGCACAGGAAGGAATGGGCACCCAGCAGCTCTTTGCCAGTTCCACTCCCCTGTCTGGGGGTGAACTCATTCCCTAGGGCTTGGCTTTGCCTCTGGAGCAGTTGTTGAAGCGCTGTGTCCTTTCTGTCTGCCTTTGGGGAGCAGGCCAGGCCCAGCTCTCCAGAGGCATACATCCTACAGCCTGACTTTGGTTTGTGCTGTCAGGAAGCCAAACCCATCTTGCTGGTGTGCCCAGCTCACCCTCAGGGCCCTTTTTGGGAACTCACCTTTTGCAGTGGCAGAACCCCAGCCAGCAATGTAGCAGGTTTTCAGCTCTGACACTGTGAGCGAGGCGTTGGGCACGCAGGCAAGCTGGACGTAGTCACTGCACTCCACGGGCTTGTCCAGCTCCAGCAGGGCGATGTCGTTCTGCTGGGAATCAGCCGTGTACTCCTGGTGGGCCAGGAGCCGCTTGATGTGGCGCACCTGAGTTTCAGGGCCCAGATGGGTCAGCTTGGTGGCCCCGATCAGCACACGCCACATGGTGACATTCCTGCAAGGCAGAGAGGGGTCTGAGGAAGAGCAGAGCCGTGTGCTGTTGATGCCTTAGGATTTTAGCTTTTGTATTTTTCATCCATTTGTAATCCTGCAGTTTTTTACTGTATAACTAAATTCTGCACACAGTGTGAGCTGCTGCTGCTTTCCCATTCTGGTCACAAAAATTCCTCTCCAGGCCTGGCAATCAAGGATACCTCACTGCCTCAGGCCTCGAGAGATGGAAACAAAAGTGAGTTGAGGGGAGCAAACTGGGGGTAAATGACTTCATTACCTGAAG
Source organism: Lonchura striata (assembly GCF_050655825.1). Classification (NCBI taxonomy): domain Eukaryota; kingdom Metazoa; phylum Chordata; class Aves; order Passeriformes; family Estrildidae; genus Lonchura; species Lonchura striata. The sequence continues at coordinate 8,479,639 of NC_140729.1, forward strand.
CTGTAATTAGAAGATTAACCCTAAATATGCAAATGGACCAAATTTATAGGTGTGAAAACCTTTGACCCGTGGTCAATTTTGGGTTGTAGCACTTGGGGGGGTCTTTTGTTTTGCCTAAAATGGACCTGGAGGCCCTTCAATAAATATAATCACTTTTTATTCCTTGTCTGGCCTGTTTTTAGGTAGTCCTGAAAAGGCATCACTGTGGCAGCTCAGCACTTCCCTTCCTTCTGCTTCTCAAGGCAGAGAGGAAAGCAGGGCAATGAGGAGTGTGACTGCCCTAGCATGCCTTAGGCTCCAGGAATGCCACACTGGAGGCTGCTGGGCAGCAGTGGCACGAGCCCAGCCTTCTGAGCAGTCCCTCAGTTGGGCCCCGTAGTATTGAGGTGCTGCAGGCTGGGCAACTGTTTGTGTGGTGAGGATACCCTCATTCCCTGCTCCTCCTTACCTGGCCTGGAGGAAGCAATGGGCTGCTGTGAGGACCCACTGTGGGCTGATGAGGGACCCTCCACATGTATGGCCGGTGCCTATTTTCCTGGGGTCCTGGATGCTGACAATCCAGGGCCAGGCCCCTGGCAGGGCACCTGTGCCAGTCACAATTCGGTAGTCAGCATCTATGGAGTTGTAGTCAGAAGCCATGGGCCGGAGCCCACAGGTCCCTCTGGAAGCACAAAATCATTACTGCCCTTCTGTTCCAGTACCTGGGTGCTGGCAAGGAGGCTCCCACATGGGGTTTGGGGTGTGGCAATGGGGGACAAGCACCCTCCTAGAGCCTGGGGCCATACCTGCAGTTGCCCCAGGTACCATGTGCAGGTCTGTACACAGCCAGCAGGATGAAGAGGTACAGGTACAGAAGATTCATCGCTGTCAGCAGCATCTGTCAGCTGAAAGAGACAAAAGCTTGTCTCTTCCAGTGCAGTCTCTGACGAGTGCTGCAGCAACTGCACTGTCCATGGCACCTGGGGCTGATATCACAGAGTGGGTGGTTCCAGGTTCTGGGCACAGTGTCCTCAGAGGGCAGGGAAAGGCCACAGCCTCACAGAACCACAGAATGGTTTGGGCTGGAAGGGACCTTGAAGGTTGTGAAAGGCAAAAGGGGTCCCTTGCCTCGCACATGCAAAACGACACCATGGGCAGACAAATCTGGCACAGAGGGAAAGTCACTCCAAAGGCAGTGTTTGGTCAGAGAGGGTGCTCAGAGCCACCACACGATGGAGAAAACTAGCACATCAAAGCTAGAAAGAGGACAGGAAGGAACAATGCCATGTGCAAACTACTTGGGGGGATGCTTCAAGGCACATAAGCCTTAGCTGATGGAACAAACCTGGAAACTCCTGAGTGTTGCAAGAGGAATTGCTGACCATGGCAGAGTGCGAGAAGCTGACAGGAGTTTCAATGCCATGAGGAAGCCCTTCTGAGTCTGTTTATACATTCTCCATGTCTGGAGCAGGGTGAGTACTGCAAATGCCTCAGTGCTGCCTCTTGCTTTGGAGACTGGTGCTGGAGGTCATGGCTGCAGAAAACAAGGGACTGAGATGGAGAGTGCTCATGCACTCACTTTTGTGGTTTGGGAATGGCATTCCCCAGTCTGGTGTTTCCACTGGAACACTGCAAACCACTGCTCCTCACTCCCTTCTCCCTCTCCCCTCCCTTCTCTGGTGGGCTTGAGAATAGAACTGGAAGCACAAAAGTTAAAGACTGTGGGTTGAGACAAGAACAATATAATGGAAACAGCAATGAAACAAGAAAATGAGCAGTAACCGCAACAATATTAATAATGGACTGGGACAATTCACATGCAACCATCCACCCCATAGAGCCTGGCAGTACCCAACCAGGCTGTCATGCATGTTATCCAGCGGAGATTTCTTCCCCTGTCCCTGGAAAATGTTGTGGAGTGGTTCAGAACAACCTCCACGTCCTGGCCATGCCCTGTCCTGGTTATGGCAAAAATTTACCCCATCCTGGCCAGAACCAGGACATTCACCCTCATGATCTGCCCCACAGCTTTGGAATCTGTGCCAGAGGGTCTGGCAGGGCAGGGAGGGCAGTCACCAGGGATTGGCAGACGTTGGAAACTCCTTATCCCTCTCTCTGGCCCCTGGTTTTCCTTGTTTTATGGAATGGAAGAACACATGTCCAACTCCTCCCAGTATCTCCTTCACTGGAAATCCTCCGTGCTTTGATTCCTTCTCTGACATTCTGCTGCACCTGGGGAATGCAGTGGGAAAACCCAAGGCTTTGTGTGAAGGTCACTCCCTCAGCACTTCACCTGAGGTGCACAGGAAGGCTGCCCTGGCTCTACCACACCTCATCCAGAACACCTGGAAGCTCTTCCCTCCCCATTCACACACTCCCCTGCCTTGTCCTCCTCATCCCACAGGGATGCACAGAGGGGCTACCACACTTCACGGTTTGGTAGCCCTGATACCACACTCCTGACTGGAATGGGGTGACCCTGGGGCAGTTTTGGCCTGCATCAGTTCCATGTCCTGCCTCAGCACACCCAGGTTCTCTGTTGGCGTCTGTGCTCATCTCTGCAGCTTTGCTGTCCTGCACCAGGAGTTTGCTGAATAAAATCATCCTCTAGAAAGGACATGTGACACAAGCCCAGGAGTAAGCAGCACCATGGGAGAGTTCAGCAAGGTGCCCTGGGGACAGCCAGGCCAGGCAGGGGAAGGTGGGGGGACCACGGCCTCACTGAAGCAGCCACATTGTACAGCACAAAAAATAAAGCTAAATAAATGCTGGGATGAAATACAGCACTGCTGGGACTGCTCCATTTAGCAAATAACAGTTGTGGGGGAGATTTACAGATGTACTGGGTACATCTGGGAACTGGGGCTCCTGCTGGAAGTCTTCAATCTTGAAGCTCCCAGTTCCCAAAGCTGGTAAATCCTTCCCAGCAATGGCTCCTGAGGCAGGGAGAGGGGTGGAAAGCCAAGGATGGGGCAGAGATCAGAAGGAGCTGGGGAGCTCAGAGAGGTCTTCAAGGGGAAGAGGATTTGTCTGAAAGGCCCTCACTTTTCTGGTCATCTTGGCAACTCTGGCAGGTTTAACAGGAGGTTTGTCTGGAAACAAGACAGGGACATATTGGCATGATGGGTGCTGGCATATTCCAGTCTTAGGCTTTGCAGAGAGAGATTTGCTGTTTCCCCATAGGCCACAGAGGATTTTAATATGAGGTGAACTCCCCAAGCTTGCATCCACCCTGTTCCATGGCCTCTGGCTCTGAGAAATGCTCTCCTGTGCACCCTGCTTCATTCCCTCAGATCAATGGCTGATGTGCCAGCAGCTCCTGCTCCAGAAGGGCAGCACATGATGAAGGTGCCACCCCTGCAGCTGAAAAGAAGGTTCCTTTTGCCATGGCATTCCAGGAGGTCATAAGACACATCATCAATGGAGTCTGAAAAAAAGAAAAATTAGAAGTTGAGGCAGCTGCATTTACCAGTGTGGGCAGTCCAGAGAGAACTGCCTGGACCTGACCCAGTTTGTGGATCAGAGCCAGAAATAGGTTCCCTTAGCTAGAAATGAGACCTCTCTACCCAGAGAGCCAGCTGCTTGCCATTCCATTGCTCCCTGGCCACAAGCAGCACTTCATCCATGAGCTCTCACCCCACAGAGCCCCTAGGTAACCCTGAAAAGACTCCTTCAGTATCAGGGGCTGCAAGAGACCTCTAGATGAGCAGCTAGAGGATTAGGTGAGGAGAAGAACTGAAATAAAATGCGTGTTTTTCCCTGGATTTGTGGAAGACAACAAGAAAGAAATACAGGACCCCAAAAAACAAACCCACTCGATGGGAGAGGCAGGTGAGCACCTCTGGTTCAGGAATTACAGAATGCACTCAACTGCAGCTTGCAGACAAGGATCCTGGCACGTTCCAGCAGCCAGCACTGCCACCTGATCCCAGCATCCCTCTGCCCCATGGATTTACACAGGACCCCAAAGCCCCAGTGGTCAGTGAAAGGAAAACATCCAACTGTCCACACTTGGCAACCTACTCCTGGGTTCTGCAGCCTGTGGAGAAAGACAAATTCCCTCACTAGAAAACTAAGCAGGTTTGAGCTGGGCTTTCTCAAAGCACACTAAAGGCAGAGGTGGGCTTCTCCGTGCTGTTTGGGAAGTGGCACATGAACCACACGGGAATCAGAGAGAGATTATCAACTCCAGAGGCACTGCTGAGCGCAGCCTCTCCTGACTCCAGCTGGGCTCCAGCCCCGAGGTGACCTGTGCCTCCAAACAGAGGGGCCAGAGTGACCTGCACTGACCAGGCCGGCCACAGCTCCGTGTCACACTGACCACTGCAGCGTCCAGCCAGTCCCTCCAGAGGCTCTTCCAATCTCCACCTCCACCTTACAGGGGCATGGAACGCCGCTGATCACACCCGCTGCTCCCTGACCTGCAGCCAGAGGAAGATTTCCTCATTTGCTGCTGTGGCCAGTGGCACCTCTCTGTAGCAGGTTTTGCGTCCTGCTCGGTGCCCCAGTGCTCCAGACAGGCTGGCTCCGTGCTGCTGGGCCTCTCCCGGTCCCTCTGAGCAGGGCTGCAGCCGAGTCTTCAGAACAGCCCCAATTCCCCAAAACAGCCCCCAAAACAGCCCGGCGCTGTCTGTGTGGGGAACATCAAACCCACACCAAGGAATGGCTTTGCCCAGTGCCCCGGGATGGAGCAGCCCCGGCCTGCTCCACCAGAGCCCAGGGCGGCTCTGGGAGCCCTGAGGGCACGAGAGAAGGAAACTTCAGCGTGAGGGTCTGCAGCGGCCAGGGGAACACCAGCGCCTCCGAGCCGCCCTGCCAGACACGTACGGCCCTCCACCACCCTCGCAGTGGTGCGGGAATGTGCTCGCTGCTGAGGGCGGCCTCGCGGCTCGGCGAGCAGCTCGGGCAGGGCCGCCGCTGTCCGCTCCGTGCGGAGCGCAGCCTCCTCCGGACGCGGCCGTGAGGCGGTCTGGGCCCTCGGGTGTCGCCTCCGGCAGAATCAGCGGCTCGGTGGAGCTCACACGAAGCTCTCCCTGGGGCGGGACAGCCCTTGCCCGTGGGGTGTCGGGCGGGCCCCGGGCCGGCCGAGGGTTGCCCGGCTGAGCCCGGGGCCGCCCCTGACGTGGGGCTCTGGGGCAGAGTCCGGCCCGCGGTGCCCAGCAGGGATGCGCGGTTCTGTCTGTGCTCGGGCAGCACCAGAGTAGAGTTTTTCCCTGCTACAGTACCTACGCTACCCCGCGAAAGAGCATCGCTCAGGTTTGACAGGAGGAGAAATCTGTGTGGCCGTCAGCTATCACCTATGGCCCGGTCAGGATACTGATGGATTTTCTGACCTATTCGCTAGGGTCGTGTAAAATGTTAAACTGCAGATGCTTTCTGAAAGCAACTAGTGCTTTGAATGGTACAATCTGGATTACAGAAGCTTTATGTAGTGTTAGGCTGTGAACCACAATAGGTTTGTTCTACAAGTTAATAGGGATATGCCAGATCATGTTACACTTCTGTTTTATCTTCTGTTTTGACCCTATGGCAAGCATCAGTTGGGTTTATTTAGCTCTTTATTAGCCCTTTATTTAGCTCTTAGCATTTTTCACATTTTGTGTGAAAAATGAATTAACTTTTAGGTAGATATTTTTAAAGAGGAAAAATGTATTTGTGCCTATTGATGCTGCAGTGATTTGTGGTTTTGAGACCCATCTTGCAAAATACCACATGCTGAGGCTGATTGTCATAGCTCTGAAGCCAGCCCTGGGTATGGAATGCTTTTCATTCTTTGGAGTGTTCATTCCAGGCAGTTCTGTGTAACGAGATCTTTACAGAGCATGGAAGATGCCTCTAGGGGAAGTCTCCATTTTGATTGCTGTGCCTAGACTAATTCTGATACTCCTGAGTTTGCTGTCAGGTTTTTACGATGCTGAAATGTGTGTTTTCCAGGTTCCTGTGTGGGCTATTTTTCACTAAGAATCTAGAAAATATCTTGGCTTTTCGTGGGGTTTAGTGCAAAATAGGTTTGACTGTAGGAACCATGAAGAGAGCCTGACAGAGGAATGGTTGAACGACAAGGGACATGATACTGTAAAATTAATCCAAATAGGGAGGGCTACGTGACTGCTGCAAAGTTTGCATGGCCCTGAAGAGTAGATAGTGTGCAGAAAACAGGATATTGAAACTGCTTGGTATGTAGAAGTAGATAGAGAAGAACAAAAGAGTACTAAGCTGTTCTAACTGCAAGGCCAGCTGGACAGGCATGTATCGATCATAAAGATACTTTTAAGATAATAGTACAAGTCACATAGCAACCAATCATGAGCTTGGCTTTTGCAATATGTATGAGCTAATTAACGAACATATATAAACTGTGTAATCTGTCACAATAAACTGAGACTTGATGATCATGATATCATGAGTCTTGTCTCCCGCGGCATTTTCCCTCTAACAACTGGCGCCCGAAAGCAGGGACCTGATCCGAGCCTAAGGCGAGAGGGGTGCTGCGTTGGAGTGCGGGTCCTGCGGCTGGAAGGACGGCGAAAATAAAGAGAAGAGGCGAAACGCTCTGCTCCGCGCCCTGAGTGACCGTAGAAGCGGGCTCAGCCGATACGTGCTGCCGAAGCCTGAAGGAGCCAGCAACGGTACGGACGTAATCATGGAAAGGCAAGCAGCATATGATTTATTTAGTGCTTCTCTTAGAAAAAGGCAGATTAGGGGGATTGACTTAGATAAGGATCTCCCTTCGCTATTGCATCATGCTGAGTCTTACGGCTTTTTCGTTAACCCCCATAGTGTTCATAAACTTTCAAAATGGAGAAGATATAGGGATAAGTTGTGGGAATTAGTGTTAGATGAGGATAAACCGGGCAAGAAAATGAGTAAACTTTGGAGAGTGGTTGATAACGAATTGTTAATGTGTCAGGCAGAAAAGAGGGCGGTGGAAGTGATACGGACAGCTCTGGAGAAAAATAAGGAATGTAAACCCTCGCTTCTCTCCAGTGAGCCAAACCCTCCGGTTCTCACAAATTTTCCCATTCCCATCTCTGCTTCTGAAATGCCTGTACCTCCCATAGACACTAGTAGCATTGAGGTGCTGGAAATTGAGATCCAAATTGCTTTATGGCAACGGGACTGGGATCCCAAATTCACTTTTTGTGAACGGGAATCAGGTAGAACGGAGCGGGCGCGGGGCCAGACAGAGCGGGGCCGGCCAGCACCGAGCCGGAGGCGAGCCCGGGGCGGAGCGGACATCAGCCGAGAGACGGAAGGCTCCTTGCTGCCGAGCAGCAGCGCAAGGGGGGAGAGGGGCGTTCCTGGGGCTCAGCCGCGCTGGAGCCGGAGCAGGCGGGGCGCGGCCGTGGCGGGGGTGTCTCTTCTCCCATCCACAAGGTGACACAACAAGGACGGGAGCGAGGCGGCGCCGCCCCTCATCGCCCCGCAGCGCCCAGCAATGGCGGCGGAGATGGCGGCACAGTCCTGGTTGCCATGGCAGCGACAACGCCGAGAGCAGCAGCGCCACCGGTGGCGGGATCGCAACACTACAGCAAAAATTTCAACAGCATCTTCCCAATTTCTTACAAGAGTCAGAGACGTAATGAAAAAGTACAGCAATACCGAGTGTTTTCCAAGATACCAAGAAGGATGAACATTATGTGAATCAATGTTATTTCAAATATGATATAGATAAAAATCACTGTATAAAGATAGAAATTTTAGTAATTATTTAATTACCAAAAATGTCTCTGAAAACAAAGAGTTAAGAAAATGTCATCTGATGGAATTTTAGTATTGAGTTTGTAATCTCCGTCTTTGGGTTTTTATAGATAATAATATAAGTAATAGTAATTTTTAAGTTTTATAGATAATACGATAAATAGTGATTGTTAAGTTTTTGTAAGTAATGATAAGTAGTGATTGTTACTAATGTTATATGAGTGCTTTAAAAGGATTGTCTTAAACTATTTTAAACATTTCTTGTTAATAGGTTGATCATAAAATGCGAGTTGTCTGATTTTTGTGATAAGAATTATTATTAAGGTATTAAGGTATTAAGGTGTTGTTATAGTATTTACAGTCAGTTTTCATATGTTTTATTGTCTCTTTAGGTGATTGATTACAAGATATTTTTTCAGGATCCTGTGTTTTTGATTTTTTAACTACTCATGTGTTTTCTTTATCCAATATTTTATGCAGCTGCAATTCATCTTCCTTTAAAAATTCATTGTCCAAATTTTAGTTCAAGATTTCAGACTTCAAATTTTCAGATTTCTGAAGAAAGGGTTTGTTGTATTTAGAGAATTTTTGTCTTGAAAGAGATTTTAGACAGGTTCAATTATTTGATAGTTTGATAAAGTTTTAATAATAAGGTTTTTTACTTATAACTGTTATTTCTAGGACTTTTGTTTTATAATGTGTTAAAACATATCCTCCAATTAGAGTTTGAGCTCTGGCCAAGCTCTGGCTCTACGTGGATGGTGTGATTGACCCAGGTGTTTTCTGCATCAAAAAGTATTCAAGTCCTTTTGGCTTGACAATTTGACCATGTAGGGCAGCTGAGCCTCAAAGGGAGTTTTGGAGAGACATGATCCGGACATGTTTTATCCAAATCTCTGTTGTTTTAAGGTTTATCAGCTGCTGCAGACTCTGGGATGACAATTTGATAGTGTAGCACTTGGTAACTGTGATTTTATATGTAATATTAATTGTGTATTATCTGATTGATTTTTATTTGTTGTTAGTTTCTTTACTATATGCATTATTTTGTTCTTGATGTTTTTTCATGTTTATTATAAAGATGTTGATATTTCCATTTCTTCATGCAAATTTTAGGAAACAGAATTGAGAGAGGACCCTCCAGTCCCTGTGGGGAGTGTTGAGTTTGTTTGTGTTTTAGCAGGTGCAGAATCTGGATAGATTTCATTGAAGAATGTTAAACTTATCAATTTCAAGAGAACACTAATCTCTCCACAAGTAAATCAGAGGATGCACAGCAAAAGTGGATTGTGCAAAGATTTGTGTTTCACCCACAGAAAATTGTAGACTTTAGGTTTTTTCATAAGTGTGTTTTTAATTATGTTATAGACTTTTTTTACTAAGTTTTAATGAGTTTTAGTAATGCCTGTGATTTTTCTGTTCATTTTACCATTGCTTTTCAATGGCAAAAGAAAAAGAGGGACAATCAATTAAATAATCAAAAGCATAACATTAAGTTTATCATAAATATAGTTTGTATTTAGAATTAAGTTTGTTCCTTTCATGTTAAACAGAACAATCAAAACCATGAGAAATATGAAGTGGGGTGCACTTCTGTAATACTAACCTCATTTTTCACCCCACGAGTTGCTTCAGTGCAAGCTCTCACACAATTAAAAATCCTAGCCTACTGGACAGAAAAATAAATTAATATTTCATCTAAAATGTTAAGTGAGCTTGCCACAAATATAGGTAGTATCTGTCATGCAGTTCTGCAAAACAGAGCAGCTGCCACTAATTTACTTCTTCTAGCCCAAGGTCATAGTTGTGAAGAATTTGAAAGAATGTGCTGTATGAACTTATCTGATCACGCTACATCTATCCATAAGCAAATACGAAAATTGACCGAGCTAACTCAACAGTTAAAGGTAGAGGATAGATTAGGTTTAAAAAGATAGCTAAAAGGATTGGGGATCGGACCATAGTTAAGAGACATTATCAAATACGGCATAATAGTTCTAAGCATAATTGTGATACTTTTGCTTGTTTTGCCCTGTGTGTTTACTTGCTTGCAAGGCTTGATGCAGCAGCTTTTGCAGAAAATGCTGAATGCACACCTTCTTGTACAAAAGGAAAACGGGAGAGATGAAGAGAGCCTGACAGAGGAATGGTTGAACGACAAGGGACATGATACTGTAAAATTAATCCAAATAGGGAGGGCTACGTGACTGCTGCAAAGTTTGCATGGCCCTGAAGAGTAGATAGTGTGCAGAAAACAGGATATTGAAACTGCTTGGTATGTAGAAGTAGATAGAGAAGAACAAAAGAGTACTAAGCTGTTCTAACTGCAAGGCCAGCTGGACAGGCATGTATCGATCATAAAGATACTTTTAAGATAATAGTACAAGTCACATAGCAACCAATCATGAGCTTGGCTTTTGCAATATGTATGAGCTAATTAACGAACATATATAAACTGTGTAATCTGTCACAATAAACTGAGACTTGATGATCATGATATCATGAGTCTTGTCTCCCGCGGCATTTTCCCTCTAACAGAACCACATTGTTGCAAAGATGAAGCATGCAATTAAAGTTCTTTCTAATAATTTGAGATGATTTAAATATATGTCAAATGAAATGCCATAGTCAAGGAACCAAAGCAGTCGAATGAATTGCCTATAAATTCCTTTGGCATGAAGCGTGTTGAGTGAAATGTTTATTTCTTCTAAGCAATAGGTCATAAGAGTGTTTAAATAAAGGTATAGTATATATAATGCACTGGAGCACAATCCATGGATTAGAGTGAAATTTCAACACTCAGTTCCTTTACTTAGAGAAGTCCACCTATGCCCAGATGGATTAATTAATTGTAGTGGTAGAAAATACAGGGTGTAAAACACAGCTGACTGTTGAGCTTAGTATATCACTATGTTGTAGAGAAACTCAAGAATCAAGAAAATTCTAAATAAGTAAATGCTAATTTGTCATGCAGTACTATGGTATTTTCAGGCAGCTAATCAAGAAAATTTGAATTGGAAGACCGTCAAACTTGTTTCATACAATAAAACTCTGAGAGACTTATCTACAAATAGAAACACAAGGAGCATCCTTTTTTGTACTCAGCAAAGAGCTGGAGTATGTTGTGCTGTTACGGAGGTTTATTTTTATAAACTACTCCAATGAATTTTATAAGCATGTAAAAGATTGTAAGTGCCCTGAAACATGTTTATTCTTGGACTGGCAATTACATACATGGATTCAGTTTTGATTTTCTTTAAAATAAAAATAAAAATATTTCTCTGGAGTAATTTGCTCTCGGTAACAAGAGTCATCTGCAAGAGAAATATCCAAACCAATTTCTGGGCAGTGGAAGTAGCTTTATTTTTTATAACATTCTTAGTACCTGTGACCAGGGTTGGTAGAGTGCCAGTCCTGCCAGCTTTAAGGAGCTGCATGTAAGTGTACCCTCGTTTCCTCAGAATCCCAGGGATGTGGACATTTCTTTGAGATGAGCTTTTAGGAAGCCCCAGAACATCTGGTGGTGTGACATCTTCCTGCATGCTCTGTTTCTGCACGTGATGTTTTCCAGTGCTTTCAAACATCCCTTCCCTTCTGTTTTTTCAGATGGTTATTTAGACCTATCTTGAGAGCTACTCTCTTCAGCCTCAGCTTTATCCAAGATACAATATGGTTATTATATAACCTAGTATTTTTTCATTTTACTTACATTTCATTACATAACCTAGTATTTTACATTGTTACTTGCACAGCAGAATAACTGCAGAACTCTGCTCGATCCAGGTTATACTGAAAACTAAAAAAAATGCTATTTCTACATGCCTGACATTTTTCTTGCATATTTGAGCTTAGGTATTATGTTTGCTCATTTCAGGAGTGCTTCTGAACCACAGTCCAGAAAGAAGAAAAATCTTCTTGGTTGAAGTTGAACATTTGTCTCTAAGAGTAAGAACAAAGCCATGCCAGTGCTTTCAGAAGACTCAGGTAATTCAGCTGCATGCTTTCAACAGAGCAGTGACTGAAATCTTGTCATACCTGTTTCACACATAAAAATAATTTAAATAGGAGTAAAATGTAATAGAATTAAGATAATTCAACTGAAGTTTCTGAGCAATTACCTACAAGAAGGAAGGTGGAATGTAAAAGGTGAAAATTAATAAAGTTTGTCAGGATCAGTTTCCTACTAACCCTAGAGCACCCAAATATACTCTGATAGACCTGAATATACTCTGATAGACTTGAATATATTCTGATAGATCTGAATATATTCTGATAGACCTGAATATATTCTGATAGGCAGAATTGGACCCCTCAGTGTAACAGTGCCTTCTACATGTGCTTACTAAAGATCAGCCTATATATCTCTGCTGCTTGCTGTGTCATTTCTTAATATTTTCTGAACAGGGGTTGATAAACATTGTAAATATCCTTCCTTTTAACTTAAAATAAGTGTCTTTGTTCGAGGCTACTTTACTAGCTTCTCCAGTATGCTGCCCAGGAGAAGTCACAGATAATAAATGATGCTTAGGATTAAAGCAGGAGTGAGTTTGAGTCTCCTGGATCAAAATCCACTCTAAGGTTCGTGGAGAGAATAGCCACAGGAATAGATTTGAACCCCCTCCACCTTTTTATATTTCCTGTTTTGTTTTGGTCCTGTGTTCCCAGACATGGTTCACCGGGAAAAATCTGGCCTTTGTCTGGCTCTGTGTGTTGCAAAATTGGGATATTTAAATATTTTTTTAGAAAACTAGCCACAAGCTTTGATTCCACCACAATGGAAATCTACACTTTATCCTTTCTTCCTCTGGTCAGGCCTGGCTTTTTATAGGTGCCTCAGAGTGGAAGGGGCAGGATAACACTTGTAAGCAAAGCTGCTGGGGAGGTAGAGCTGCTACCTGTGCAAAAAAAGGTCATTCAATCAGTTTGAGAGTCTGCTGTGGTACTAAAATTTCAAATTTGTAAGAGGGGAAACAAAGGGTTCTGGAAACAAGGAGTAATAAACATGAAGTGTTAAATGTGAAAGATAATTTCTTAAGAAATATATATTGCTTTGTTAGATTTTGCCTTAATATGATGGTGTGCTTGACACTTATGAGGGGAGTGTTGCAAAATGAGCTGTGGATAAACACGAGATAATCACAAGTCTCTGCAAATGTGATGATCATCAATGTGATACCCAAATAAATGTAGTGACTGTTAAGACTGCAGTAGAAGGTCCTGTGAGAAATGCTGTGTAGAATGTTTTTGTTCTGTCCTGAATCTAAATTTAGGGTTGCATGAAACTTTGGCCCTTTTGACATCTCAGCTAAGACCTGATTCAAATCATAAAGAGGAAATGGGATTCCTTAGGGATGTCTTCAGTGAAAGAAGTCTCAGCTACCTGATGAAGGTAAAAGTTTGTATTTATTTATGTACATTCTCCTTACAGTTTACTTTTTCTCTGTTCCCTTGATTTATCAACCATTTACTTTGCCAAACCTTTTTTTTAAGAATTCTGTACTGACCAAAGCATATGTGTGCTTAAGAACAAACACTAATAATGTTTGACAATTAATGTGTTGAACCTATTAAAACCGAGATCAAGGAGTAGAATGTTGCTGGCAGAGGTTCCAAAAAGTGCAAGAGGCTCCAGGGAATGGGGAAAATATGCAGATGGGATAGAAAACCTAATATCCCATTGAGTATGGGATAGAAAACTTCATATATGGGATAGAAAACCTCACATGCCATTGAATATGGGACAGAAACCCTCACATATGGGATAGAAAACCTCACATTCCATTGCATATGGGATAGAAAACCTAACACCCAACCTATAATAAAATCCCCTAATATAACTTTAGTTGCCAAGTATTGGTTATGCAAAAGCCAGATGATGCCTCTTCACAGAGATAATCTAGTTTATGAATGTATGGGAAATTAATTCAATAGTCCAGTTTTAATTTTTTAATGTGGAGGTGGGTTTTTTTGGGGGTGTTATTTGGTGGGGGTGTTTTGTTTTAATTTTGGTTCTGAGTTTCTTTGGGGTGGGTGTGCTAGGGAAGAAGTAAAGGGTTTGGGTTTGGGTGTTTGCTTTCCAGCCTTAGCACAGGGATGTGGCTTCCTCAGAGAGGGTGGTAAGGATGCTCAGTAGGGGAACATGAGGCACTTTGCCAAAATATTCCTTATGTCTTTGACAGATGTGGAGTCAGTCTGAGTGCCAGCAGTGTCTGCAGGGGAGCTGTGGACAGTTCATCTATCACAACACTAGGGGTGGCACAAAGCTCTTCTGGTCTGCCCACTGCTCAGAAATCCTTGCTCCTGGCTGTGGAACTTCTGGCTGTGGAACTCCTCCTCAGCCTGTGTCCGGCCAATCTTCAGCCTTGAGACTTTCTAGAACGGTGTTCCCTGAGTCATGAGAGTTGAGTTTCAAGTCCCGCACCCAGGGATTCCACTGCTGGGCAGCATAAAACAGTGTTCCCAACTGCTGTCCTCAAGAGCTGTAGCCCCCTGTGACCTGTGTCCCTTCTCCCATCAGAGCTTTGTTTTGCTGGTGCCTGGCTTGGGAGTCCTTGCCTTGCACAGGAGACTGGACTGGACTACAAACACATGCTAACAGTGGTAACAGGCAACTTTATTTACACAACTAAATAAATTTCAGCATTTGTGCATGCAGAGGAGGAAGATTGGCAGGACAGAGGACGCCTTTGACCTGAGGCTGCCTTTGGACGAGCAGGCACTGCCCCAGTATGTAATGGTCATGGTCCACTGCAGCCTGCAGTGGATCCTGTTCATCCTGCTGCCCATGTCTTTTTTCTCATGAGGCCCAGCAGTATCTGGTGCACCCGAGTTAAGAATTTCACCACTATCTGGTATGGATGTGGAGCAGGCAAGAGAGGTTGCATTGACATTGGCTCCTCAGAGGGGTTTGAGGTCGACTCTGGCTCTGGTGTGGCTGTTGCAGTTGAGTGATCAGGAGTGGGAGTACAGCAGCCTGACTCTGTTGGTGCTGACTCTGGCTGCTCCAAGGGGGCTGAGCTGAAGGTTGGCTCTGGTCTTGGAGTAGCTGTTTCAGCTGACTCAGGATATGGAGTGGGAGTAGAGCAGCCTGACTCTGTTGGTGTTGGCTCTGGCTGCTCAAAAGAGGTTGAGCTGAAGGTTGGCTCTGGTGCTGGAGTGGCTGTTTCAGCTGACTCTGGACATGGAGTGGGAGTAGAGCAGCCTGACTCTGTTGGTGTTGGCTCTGGCTGCTCAAAAGGGGTTGAGCTGAAGGTTGGCTCTGGTGCTGGAGTGGCTGTTTCAGCTGACTCTGGACATGGAGTGGGAGTAGAGCAGCCTGACTCTGTTGGTGTTGGCTCTGGCTGCTCAAAAGGGGTTGAGCTGAAGGTTGGCTCTGGTGCTGGAGTGGCTGTTTCAGCTGACTCTGGACATGGAGTGGGAGTGGAGCAGCCTGACTCTGTTGGTGTTGGCTCTGGCTGCTCAAAAGGGGTTGAGCTGAAGGTTGGCTCTGGTGCTGGAGTGGCTGTTTCAGCTGACTCTGGACATGGAGTGGGAGTAGAGCAGTTTGACTCTGTTGGTGTTGGCTCTGGCTGCTCAAAAGAGGTTGAGCTGAAGGTTGGCTCTGGTGCTGGAGTGGCTGTTTCAGCTGACTCTGGACATGGAGTGGGAGTAGAGCAGCCTGACTCTGTTGGTGCTGACTCTGGCTGCTCCAAGGGGGCTGAGCTGAAGGTTGGCTCTGGTCTTGGAGTAGCTGTTTCAGCTGACTCTGGACATGGAGTGGGAGTAGAGCAGCCTGACTCTGTTGGTGCTGACTCTGGCTGCTCCAAGGGGGCTGAGCTGAAGGTTGGCTCTGGTCTTGGAGTAGGTGTTTCAGCTGACTCAGGATATGGAGTGGGAGTAGAGCAGTTTGACTCTGTCAGTGTTGGCTCTGGCTGCTCAAGAGGGGTTGAGATGTAGGTTGTCTCTGGTGCTAGAGTGTCTGTTCCAGGTGGACGCATGCCCATCTGAATCAGGATCCAGTTGTAGAAGTACTGAGTGGAGGTGTAGACTCCCGGGCGTTTTGTTCTGACACAGCCTTTTCCCCAGCTGGTCACTCCAACAAGCCAAAAGTAGCCAGCATGGTTATCTTTGCACACCAGAGGCCCTCCACTGTCACCCTGCAACAGAGGAAAGAGGATTAGGGTGCTGTTGGGTGGCTGCTGTCAGCACTAGAGGCCTGTTTCTCTCTTGCAGCCCCTGCCACAGCTGTATTCATGGTACAAAAAGGCTTTGCTCAGGTGCTGGAGTCTCAAGAACCTTAGCTGGGAACAGGGTGGGTGTCTGTGAAGGCCCCCTTTTGTATCTGCACAGTGATCCTGGATGGGCAGAGCATAGATCATCCAGAATCTGGATCTGTGGGCTGCTGAGAACACTGGATGGGCTTTCTGGGCAGAGGGGCAGGCCTGGGGAACACGGTCACTTGGCAAGGAAACTCCAGCAGTGGAGGAAAAGTGGTTTGCCAGACAAAGCCCATGGTGACGGGGTACCTTCGCTGCTGGCTCCCAGCACTCATACCTGGCAGGTGTCCATGCCACCCCGTGGGTAGCCAGCACACAGGTTGTGGGTGTGGATGGCCCCAGCGTACCGACGGCTGCTGTTAACCAGCCGGATATCCAGGAGACGGACCTTGGCTTCCTGCAGGACATCACTCGGACCCTGAGCTGCAAGCACAGGAAGGAATGGGCACCCAGCAGCTCTTTGCCAGTTCCACTCCCCTGTCTGGGGGTGAACTCATTCCCTAGGGCTTGGCTTTGCCTCTGGAGCAGTTGTTGAAGCGCTGTGTCCTTTCTGTCTGCCTTTGGGGAGCAGGCCAGGCCCAGCTCTCCAGAGGCATACATCCTACAGCCTGACTTTGGTTTGTGCTGTCAGGAAGCCAAACCCATCTTGCTGGTGTGCCCAGCTCACCCTCAGGGCCCTTTTTGGGAACTCACCTTTTGCAGTGGCAGAACCCCAGCCAGCAATGTAGCAGGTTTTCAGCTCTGACACTGTGAGCGAGGCGTTGGGCACGCAGGCAAGCTGGACGTAGTCACTGCACTCCACGGGCTTGTCCAGCTCCAGCAGGGCGATGTCGTTCTGCTGGGAATCAGCCGTGTACTCCTGGTGGGCCAGGAGCCGCTTGATGTGGCGCACCTGAGTTTCAGGGCCCAGATGGGTCAGCTTGGTGGCCCCGATCAGCACACGCCACATGGTGACATTCCTGCAAGGCAGAGAGGGGTCTGAGGAAGAGCAGAGCCGTGTGCTGTTGATGCCTTAGGATTTTAGCTTTTGTATTTTTCATCCATTTGTAATCCTGCAGTTTTTTACTGTATAACTAAATTCTGCACACAGTGTGAGCTGCTGCTGCTTTCCCATTCTGGTCACAAAAATTCCTCTCCAGGCCTGGCAATCAAGGATACCTCACTGCCTCAGGCCTCGAGAGATGGAAACAAAAGTGAGTTGAGGGGAGCAAACTGGGGGTAAATGACTTCATTACCTGAAGCTGTAATTAGAAGATTAACCCTAAATATGCAAATGGACCAAATTTATAGGTGTGAAAACCTTTGACCCGTGGTCAATTTTGGGTTGTAGCACTTGGGGGGGTCTTTTGTTTTGCCTAAAATGGACCTGGAGGCCCTTCAATAAATATAATCACTTTTTATTCCTTGTCTGGCCTGTTTTTAGGTAGTCCTGAAAAGGCATCACTGTGGCAGCTCAGCACTTCCCTTCCTTCTGCTTCTCAAGGCAGAGAGGAAAGCAGGGCAATGAGGAGTGTGACTGCCCTAGCATGCCTTAGGCTCCAGGAATGCCACACTGGAGGCTGCTGGGCAGCAGTGGCACGAGCCCAGCCTTCTGAGCAGTCCCTCAGTTGGGCCCCGTAGTATTGAGGTGCTGCAGGCTGGGCAACTGTTTGTGTGGTGAGGATACCCTCATTCCCTGCTCCTCCTTACCTGGCCTGGAGGAAGCAATGGGCTGCTGTGAGGACCCACTGTGGGCTGATGAGGGACCCTCCACATGTATGGCCGGTGCCTATTTTCCTGGGGTCCTGGATGCTGACAATCCAGGGCCAGGCCCCTGGCAGGGCACCTGTGCCAGTCACAATTCGGTAGTCAGCATCTATGGAGTTGTAGTCAGAAGCCATGGGCCGGAGCCCACAGGTCCCTCTGGAAGCACAAAATCATTACTGCCCTTCTGTTCCAGTACCTGGGTGCTGGCAAGGAGGCTCCCACATGGGGTTTGGGGTGTGGCAATGGGGGACAAGCACCCTCCTAGAGCCTGGGGCCATACCTGCAGTTGCCCCAGGTACCATGTGCAGGTCTGTACACAGCCAGCAGGATGAAGAGGTACAGGTACAGAAGATTCATCGCTGTCAGCAGCATCTGTCAGCTGAAAGAGACAAAAGCTTGTCTCTTCCAGTGCAGTCTCTGACGAGTGCTGCAGCAACTGCACTGTCCATGGCACCTGGGGCTGATGTCACAGAGTGGGTGGTTCCAGGTTCTGGGCACAGTGTCCTCAGAGGGCAGGGAAAGGCCACAGCCTCACAGAACCACAGAATGGTTTGGGCTGGAAGGGACCTTGAAGGTTGTGAAAGGCAAAAGGGGTCCCTTGCCTCGCACATGCAAAACGACACCATGGGCAGACAAATCTGGCACAGAGGGAAAGTCACTCCAAAGGCAGTGTTTGGTCAGAGAGGGTGCTCAGAGCCACCACACGATGGAGAAAACTAGCACATCAAAGCTAGAAAGAGGACAGGAAGGAACAATGCCATGTGCAAACTACTTGGGGGGATGCTTCAAGGCACATAAGCCTTAGCTGATGGAACAAACCTGGAAACTCCTGAGTGTTGCAAGAGGAATTGCTGACCATGGCAGAGTGCGAGAAGCTGACAGGAGTTTCAATGCCATGAGGAAGCCTTTCTGAGTCTGTTTATACATTCTCCATGTCTGGAGCAGGGTGAGTACTGCAAATGCCTCAGTGCTGCCTCTTGCTTTGGAGACTGGTGCTGGAGGTCATGGCTGCAGAAAACAAGGGACTGAGATGGAGAGTGCTCATGCACTCACTTTTGTGGTTTGGGAATGGCATTCCCCAGTCTGGTGTTTCCACTGGAACACTGCAAACCACTGCTCCTCACTCCCTTCTCCCTCTCCCCTCCCTTCTCTGGTGGGCTTGAGAATAGAACTGGAAGCACAAAAGTTAAAGACTGTGGGTTGAGACAAGAACAATATAATGGAAACAGCAATGAAACAAGAAAATGAGCAGTAACCGCAACAATATTAATAATGGACTGGGACAATTCACATGCAACCATCCACCCCATAGAGCCTGGCAGTACCCAACCAGGCTGTCATGCATGTTATCCAGCGGAGATTTCTTCCCTGTCCCTGGAAAATGTTGTGGAGTGGTTCAGAACAACCTCCACGTCCTGGCCATGCCCTGTCCTGGTTATGGCAAAAATTTACCCCATCCTGGCCAGAACCAGGACATTCACCCTCATGATCTGCCCCACAGCTTTGGAATCTGTGCCAGAGGGTCTGGCAGGGCAGGGAGGGCAGTCACCAGGGATTGGCAGACGTTGGAAACTCCTTATCCCTCTCTCTGGCCCCTGGTTTTCCTTGTTTTATGGAATGGAAGAACACATGTCCAACTCCTCCCAGTATCTCCTTCACTGGAAATCCTCCGTGCTTTGATTCCTTCTCTGACATTCTGCTGCACCTGGGGAATGCAGTGGGAAAACCCAAGGCTTTGTGTGAAGGTCACTCCCTCAGCACTTCACCTGAGGTGCACAGGAAGGCTGCCCTGGCTCTACCACACCTCATCCAGAACACCTGGAAGCTCTTCCCTCCCCATTCACACACTCCCCTGCCTTGTCCTCCTCATCCCACAGGGATGCACAGAGGGGCTACCACACTTCACGGTTTGGTAGCCCTGATACCACACTCCTGACTGGAATGGGGTGACCCTGGGGCAGTTTTGGCCTGCATCAGTTCCATGTCCTGCCTCAGCACACCCAGGTTCTCTGTTGGCGTCTGTGCTCATCTCTGCAGCTTTGCTGTCCTGCACCAGGAGTTTGCTGAATAAAATCATCCTCTAGAAAGGACATGTGACACAAGCCCAGGAGTAAGCAGCACCATGGGAGAGTTCAGCAAGGTGCCCTGGGGACAGCCAGGCCAGGCAGGGGAAGGTGGGGGGACCACGGCCTCACTGAAGCAGCCACATTGTACAGCACAAAAAATAAAGCTAAATAAATGCTGGGATGAAATACAGCACTGCTGGGACTGCTCCATTTAGCAAATAACAGTTGTGGGGGAGATTTACAGATGTACTGGGTACATCTGGGAACTGGGGCTCCTGCTGGAAGTCTTCAATCTTGAAGCTCCCAGTTCCCAAAGCTGGTAAATCCTTCCCAGCAATGGCTCCTGAGGCAGGGAGAGGGGTGGAAAGCCAAGGATGGGGCAGAGATCAGAAGGAGCTGGGGAGCTCAGAGAGGTCTTCAAGGGGAAGAGGATTTGTCTGAAAGGCCCTCACTTTTCTGGTCATCTTGGCAACTCTGGCAGGTTTAACAGGAGGTTTGTCTGGAAACAAGACAGGGACATATTGGCATGATGGGTGCTGGCATATTCCAGTCTTAGGCTTTGCAGAGAGAGATTTGCTGTTTCCCCATAGGCCACAGAGGATTTTAATATGAGGTGAACTCCCCAAGCTTGCATCCACCCTGTTCCATGGCCTCTGGCTCTGAGAAATGCTCTCCTGTGCACCCTGCTTCATTCCCTCAGATCAATGGCTGATGTGCCAGCAGCTCCTGCTCCAGAAGGGCAGCACATGATGAAGGTGCCACCCCTGCAGCTGAAAAGAAGGTTCCTTTTGCCATGGCATTCCAGGAGGTCATAAGACACATCATCAATGGAGTCTGAAAAAAAGAAAAATTAGAAGTTGAGGCAGCTGCATTTACCAGTGTGGGCAGTCCAGAGAGAACTGCCTGGACCTGACCCAGTTTGTGGATCAGAGCCAGAAATAGGTTCCCTTAGCTAGAAATGAGACCTCTCTACCCAGAGAGCCAGCTGCTTGCCATTCCATTGCTCCCTGGCCACAAGCAGCACTTCATCCATGAGCTCTCACCCCACAGAGCCCCTAGGTAACCCTGAAAAGACTCCTTCAGTATCAGGGGCTGCAAGAGACCTCTAGATGAGCAGCTAGAGGATTAGGTGAGGAGAAGAACTGAAATAAAATGCGTGTTTTTCCCTGGATTTGTGGAAGACAACAAGAAAGAAATACAGGACCCCAAAAAACAAACCCACTCGATGGGAGAGGCAGGTGAGCACCTCTGGTTCAGGAATTACAGAATGCACTCAACTGCAGCTTGCAGACAAGGATCCTGGCACGTTCCAGCAGCCAGCACTGCCACCTGATCCCAGCATCCCTCTGCCCCATGGATTTACACAGGACCCCAAAGCCCCAGTGGTCAGTGAAAGGAAAACATCCAACTGTCCACACTTGGCAACCTACTCCTGGGTTCTGCAGCCTGTGGAGAAAGACAAATTCCCTCACTAGAAAACTAAGCAGGTTTGAGCTGGGCTTTCTCAAAGCACACTAAAGGCAGAGGTGGGCTTCTCCGTGCTGTTTGGGAAGTGGCACATGAACCACACGGGAATCAGAGAGAGATTATCAACTCCAGAGGCACTGCTGAGCGCAGCCTCTCCTGACTCCAGCTGGGCTCCAGCCCCGAGGTGACCTGTGCCTCCAAACAGAGGGGCCAGAGTGACCTGCACTGACCAGGCCGGCCACAGCTCCGTGTCACACTGACCACTGCAGCGTCCAGCCAGTCCCTCCAGAGGCTCTTCCAATCTCCACCTCCACCTTACAGGGGCATGGAACGCCGCTGATCACACCCGCTGCTCCCTGACCTGCAGCCAGAGGAAGATTTCCTCATTTGCTGCTGTGGCCAGTGGCACCTCTCTGTAGCAGGTTTTGCGTCCTGCTCGGTGCCCCAGTGCTCCAGACAGGCTGGCTCCGTGCTGCTGGGCCTCTCCCGGTCCCTCTGAGCAGGGCTGCAGCCGAGTCTTCAGAACAGCCCCAATTCCCCAAAACAGCCCCCAAAACAGCCCGGCGCTGTCTGTGTGGGGAACATCAAACCCACACCAAGGAATGGCTTTGCCCAGTGCCCCGGGATGGAGCAGCCCCGGCCTGCTCCACCAGAGCCCAGGGCGGCTCTGGGAGCCCTGAGGGCACGAGAGAAGGAAACTTCAGCGTGAGGGTCTGCAGCGGCCAGGGGAACACCAGCGCCTCCGAGCCGCCCTGCCAGACACGTA
The DNA here is from genome assembly GCF_050655825.1 of Lonchura striata. NCBI lineage: Eukaryota > Metazoa > Chordata > Aves > Passeriformes > Estrildidae > Lonchura > Lonchura striata. The sequence continues at coordinate 8,501,619 of NC_140729.1, forward strand.
CGGCCCTCCACCACCCTCGCAGTGGTGCGGGAATGTGCTCGCTGCTGAGGGCGGCCTCGCGGCTCGGCGAGCAGCTCGGGCAGGGCCGCCGCTGTCCGCTCCGTGCGGAGCGCAGCCTCCTCCGGACGCGGCCGTGAGGCGGTCTGGGCCCTCGGGTGTCGCCTCCGGCAGAATCAGCGGCTCGGTGGAGCTCACACGAAGCTCTCCCTGGGGCGGGACAGCCCTTGCCCGTGGGGTGTCGGGCGGGCCCCGGGCCGGCCGAGGGTTGCCCGGCTGAGCCCGGGGCCGCCCCTGACGTGGGGCTCTGGGGCAGAGTCCGGCCCGCGGTGCCCAGCAGGGATGCGCGGTTCTGTCTGTGCTCGGGCAGCACCAGAGTAGAGTTTTTCCCTGCTACAGTACCTACGCTACCCCGCGAAAGAGCATCGCTCAGGTTTGACAGGAGGAGAAATCTGTGTGGCCGTCAGCTATCACCTATGGCCCGGTCAGGATACTGATGGATTTTCTGACCTATTCGCTAGGGTCGTGTAAAATGTTAAACTGCAGATGCTTTCTGAAAGCAACTAGTGCTTTGAATGGTACAATCTGGATTACAGAAGCTTTATGTAGTGTTAGGCTGTGAACCACAATAGGTTTATTCTACAAGTTAATAGGGATATGCCAGATCATGTTACACTTCTGTTTTATCTTCTGTTTTGACCCTATGGCAAGCATCAGTTGGGTTTATTTAGCTCTTTATTAGCCCTTTATTTAGCTCTTAGCATTTTTCACATTTTGTGTGAAAAATGAATTAACTTTTAGGTAGATATTTTTAAAGAGGAAAAATGTATTTGTGCCTATTGATGCTGCAGTGATTTGTGGTTTTGAGACCCATCTTGCAAAATACCACATGCTGAGGCTGATTGTCATAGCTCTGAAGCCAGCCCTGGGTATGGAATGCTTTTCATTCTTTGGAGTGTTCATTCCAGGCAGTTCTGTGTAACGAGATCTTTACAGAGCATGGAAGATGCCTCTAGGGGAAGTCTCCATTTTGATTGCTGTGCCTAGACTAATTCTGATACTCCTGAGTTTGCTGTCAGGTTTTTACGATGCTGAAATGTGTGTTTTCCAGGTTCCTGTGTGGGCTATTTTTCACTAAGAATCTAGAAAATATCTTGGCTTTTCGTGGGGTTTAGTGCAAAATAGGTTTGACTGTAGGAACCACATTGTTGCAAAGATGAAGCATGCAATTAAAGTTCTTTCTAATAATTTGAGATGATTTAAATATATGTCAAATGAAATGCCATAGTCAAGGAACCAAAGCAGTCGAATGAATTGCCTATAAATTCCTTTGGCATGAAGCGTGTTGAGTGAAATGTTTATTTCTTCTAAGCAATAGGTCATAAGAGTGTTTAAATAAAGGTATAGTATATATAATGCACTGGAGCACAATCCATGGATTAGAGTGAAATTTCAACACTCAGTTCCTTTACTTAGAGAAGTCCACCTATGCCCAGATGGATTAATTAATTGTAGTGGTAGAAAATACAGGGTGTAAAACACAGCTGACTGTTGAGCTTAGTATATCACTATGTTGTAGAGAAACTCAAGAATCAAGAAAATTCTAAATAAGTAAATGCTAATTTGTCATGCAGTACTATGGTATTTTCAGGCAGCTAATCAAGAAAATTTGAATTGGAAGACCGTCAAACTTGTTTCATACAATAAAACTCTGAGAGACTTATCTACAAATAGAAACACAAGGAGCATCCTTTTTTGTACTCAGCAAAGAGCTGGAGTATGTTGTGCTGTTACGGAGGTTTATTTTTATAAACTACTCCAATGAATTTTATAAGCATGTAAAAGATTGTAAGTGCCCTGAAACATGTTTATTCTTGGACTGGCAATTACATACATGGATTCAGTTTTGATTTTCTTTAAAATAAAAATAAAAATATTTCTCTGGAGTAATTTGCTCTCGGTAACAAGAGTCATCTGCAAGAGAAATATCCAAACCAATTTCTGGGCAGTGGAAGTAGCTTTATTTTTTATAACATTCTTAGTACCTGTGACCAGGGTTGGTAGAGTGCCAGTCCTGCCAGCTTTAAGGAGCTGCATGTAAGTGTACCCTCGTTTCCTCAGAATCCCAGGGATGTGGACATTTCTTTGAGATGAGCTTTTAGGAAGCCCCAGAACATCTGGTGGTGTGACATCTTCCTGCATGCTCTGTTTCTGCACGTGATGTTTTCCAGTGCTTTCAAACATCCCTTCCCTTCTGTTTTTTCAGATGGTTATTTAGACCTATCTTGAGAGCTACTCTCTTCAGCCTCAGCTTTATCCAAGATACAATATGGTTATTATATAACCTAGTATTTTTTCATTTTACTTACATTTCATTACATAACCTAGTATTTTACATTGTTACTTGCACAGCAGAATAACTGCAGAACTCTGCTCGATCCAGGTTATACTGAAAACTAAAAAAAATGCTATTTTTACATGCCTGACATTTTTCTTGCATATTTGAGCTTAGGTATTATGTTTGCTCATTTCAGGAGTGCTTCTGAACCACAGTCCAGAAAGAAGAAAAATCTTCTTGGTTGAAGTTGAACATTTGTCTCTAAGAGTAAGAACAAAGCCATGCCAGTGCTTTCAGAAGACTCAGGTAATTCAGCTGCATGCTTTCAACAGAGCAGTGACTGAAATCTTGTCATACCTGTTTCACACATAAAAATAATTTAAATAGGAGTAAAATGTAATAGAATTAAGATAATTCAACTGAAGTTTCTGAGCAATTACCTACAAGAAGGAAGGTGGAATGTAAAAGGTGAAAATTAATAAAGTTTGTCAGGATCAGTTTCCTACTAACCCTAGAGCACCCAAATATACTCTGATAGACCTGAATATACTCTGATAGACTTGAATATATTCTGATAGATCTGAATATATTCTGATAGACCTGAATATATTCTGATAGGCAGAATTGGACCCCTCAGTGTAACAGTGCCTTCTACATGTGCTTACTAAAGATCAGCCCATATATCTCTGCTGCTTGCTGTGTCATTTCTTAATATTTTCTGAACAGGGGTTGATAAACATTGTAAATATCCTTCCTTTTAACTTAAAATAAGTGTCTTTGTTCGAGGCTACTTTACTAGCTTCTCCAGTATGCTGCCCAGGAGAAGTCACAGATAATAAATGATGCTTAGGATTAAAGCAGGAGTGAGTTTGAGTCTCCTGGATCAAAATCCACTCTAAGGTTCGTGGAGAGAATAGCCACAGGAATAGATTTGAACCCCCTCCACCTTTTTATATTTCCTGTTTTGTTTTGGTCCTGTGTTCCCAGACATGGTTCACCGGGAAAAATCTGGCCTTTGTCTGGCTCTGTGTGTTGCAAAATTGGGATATTTAAATATTTTTTTAGAAAACTAGCCACAAGCTTTGATTCCACCACAATGGAAATCTACACTTTATCCTTTCTTCCTCTGGTCAGGCCTGGCTTTTTATAGGTGCCTCAGAGTGGAAGGGGCAGGATAACACTTGTAAGCAAAGCTGCTGGGGAGGTAGAGCTGCTACCTGTGCAAAAAAAGGTCATTCAATCAGTTTGAGAGTCTGCTGTGGTACTAAAATTTCAAATTTGTAAGAGGGGAAACAAAGGGTTCTGGAAACAAGGAGTAATAAACATGAAGTGTTAAATGTGAAAGATAATTTCTTAAGAAATATATATTGCTTTGTTAGATTTTGCCTTAATATGATGGTGTGCTTGACACTTATGAGGGGAGTGTTGCAAAATGAGCTGTGGATAAACACGAGATAATCACAAGTCTCTGCAAATGTGATGATCATCAATGTGATACCCAAATAAATGTAGTGACTGTTAAGACTGCAGTAGAAGGTCCTGTGAGAAATGCTGTGTAGAATGTTTTTGTTCTGTCCTGAATCTAAATTTAGGGTTGCATGAAACTTTGGCCCTTTTGACATCTCAGCTAAGACCTGATTCAAATCATAAAGAGGAAATGGGATTCCTTAGGGATGTCTTCAGTGAAAGAAGTCTCAGCTACCTGATGAAGGTAAAAGTTTGTATTTATTTATGTACATTCTCCTTACAGTTTACTTTTTCTCTGTTCCCTTGATTTATCAACCATTTACTTTGCCAAACCTTTTTTTTAAGAATTCTGTACTGACCAAAGCATATGTGTGCTTAAGAACAAACACTAATAATGTTTGACAATTAATATGTTGAACATATTAAAACCGAGATCAAGGAGTAGAATGTTGCTGGCAGAGGTTCCAAAAAGTGCAAGAGGCTCCAGGGAATGGGGAAAATATGCAGATGGGATAGAAAACCTAATATCCCATTGAGTATGGGATAGAAAACTTCATATATGGGATAGAAAACCTCACATGCCATTGAATATGGGACAGAAACCCTCACATATGGGATAGAAAACCTCACATTCCATTGCATATGGGATAGAAAACCTAACACCCAACCTATAATAAAATCCCCTAATATAACTTTAGTTGCCAAGTATTGGTTATGCAAAAGCCAGATGATGCCTCTTCACAGAGATAATCTAGTTTATGAATGTATGGGAAATTAATTCAATAGTCCAGTTTTAATTTTTTAATGTGGAGGTGGGTTTTTTTGGGGGTGTTATTTGGTGGGGGTGTTTTGTTTTAATTTTGGTTCTGAGTTTCTTTGGGGTGGGTGTGCTAGGGAAGAAGTAAAGGGTTTGGGTTTGGGTGTTTGCTTTCCAGCCTTAGCACAGGGATGTGGCTTCCTCAGAGAGGGTGGTAAGGATGCTCAGTAGGGGAACATGAGGCACTTTGCCAAAATATTCCTTATGTCTTTGACAGATGTGGAGTCAGTCTGAGTGCCAGCAGTGTCTGCAGGGGAGCTGTGGACAGTTCATCTATCACAACACTGGGGGTGGCACAAAGCTCTTCTGGTCTGCCCACTGCTCAGAAATCCTTGCTCCTGGCTGTGGAACTTCTGGCTGTGGAACTCCTCCTCAGCCTGTGTCCGGCCAATCTTCAGCCTTGAGACTTTCTAGAACGGTGTTCCCTGAGTCATGAGAGTTGAGTTTCAAGTCCCGCACCCAGGGATTCCACTGCTGGGCAGCATAAAACAGTGTTCCCAACTGCTGTCCTCAAGAGCTGTAGCCCCCTGTGACCTGTGTCCCTTCTCCCATCAGAGCTTTGTTTTGCTGGTGCCTGGCTTGGGAGTCCTTGCCTTGCACAGGAGACTGGACTGGACTACAAACACATGCTAACAGTGGTAACAGGCAACTTTATTTACACAACTAAATAAATTTCAGCATTTGTGCATGCAGAGGAGGAAGATTGGCAGGACAGAGGACGCCTTTGACCTGAGGCTGCCTTTGGACGAGCAGGCACTGCCCCAGTATGTAATGGTCATGGTCCACTGCAGCCTGCAGTGGATCCTGTTCATCCTGCTGCCCATGTCTTTTTTCTCATGAGGCCCAGCAGTATCTGGTGCACCCGAGTTAAGAATTTCACCACTATCTGGTATGGATGTGGAGCAGGCAAGAGAGGTTGCCTTGACATTGGCTCCTCAGAGGGGTTTGAGGTCGACTCTGGCTCTGGTGTGGCTGTTGCAGTTGAGTGATCAGGAGTGGGAGTACAGCAGCCTGACTCTGTTGGTGCTGACTCTGGCTGCTCCAAGGGGGCTGAGCTGAAGGTTGGCTCTGGTCTTGGAGTAGCTGTTTCAGCTGACTCAGGATATGGAGTGGGAGTAGAGCAGCCTGACTCTGTTGGTGTTGGCTCTGGCTGCTCAAAAGGGGTTGAGCTGAAGGTTGGCTCTGGTGCTGGAGTGGCTGTTTCAGCTGACTCTGGACATGGAGTGGGAGTGGAGCAGCCTGACTCTGTTGGTGTTGGCTCTGGCTGCTCAAAAGGGGTTGAGCTGAAGGTTGGCTCTGGTGCTGGAGTAGCTGTTTCAGCTGACTCTGGACATGGAGTGGGAGTAGAGCAGTTTGACTCTGTTGGTGTTGGCTCTGGCTGCTCAAAAGAGGTTGAGCTGAAGGTTGGCTCTGGTGCTGGAGTGGCTGTTTCAGCTGACTCTGGACATGGAGTGGGAGTAGAGCAGCCTGACTCTGTTGGTGCTGACTCTGGCTGCTCCAAGGGGGCTGAGCTGAAGGTTGGCTCTGGTCTTGGAGTAGCTGTTTCAGCTGACTCAGGATATGGAGTGGGAGTAGAGCAGTTTGACTCTGTCAGTGTTGGCTCTGGCTGCTCAAGAGGGGTTGAGATGTAGGTTGTCTCTGGTGCTAGAGTGTCTGTTCCAGGTGGACGCATGCCCATCTGAATCAGGATCCAGTTGTAGAAGTACTGAGTGGAGGTGTAGACTCCCGGGCGTTTTGTTCTGACACAGCCTTTTCCCCAGCTGGTCACTCCAACAAGCCAAAAGTAGCCAGCATGGTTATCTTTGCACACCAGAGGCCCTCCACTGTCACCCTGCAACAGAGGAAAGAGGATTAGGGTGCTGTTGGGTGGCTGCTGTCAGCACTAGAGGCCTGTTTCTCTCTTGCAGCCCCTGCCACAGCTGTATTCATGGTACAAAAAGGCTTTGCTCAGGTGCTGGAGTCTCAAGAACCTTAGCTGGGAACAGGGTGGGTGTCTGTGAAGGCCCCCTTTTGTATCTGCACAGTGATCCTGGATGGGCAGAGCATAGATCATCCAGAATCTGGATCTGTGGGCTGCTGAGAACACTGGATGGGCTTTCTGGGCAGAGGGGCAGGCCTGGGGAACACGGTCACTTGGCAAGGAAACTCCAGCAGTGGAGGAAAAGTGGTTTGCCAGACAAAGCCCATGGTGACGGGGTACCTTCGCTGCTGGCTCCCAGCACTCATACCTGGCAGGTGTCCATGCCACCCCGTGGGTAGCCAGCACACAGGTTGTGGGTGTGGATGGCCCCAGCGTACCGACGGCTGCTGTTAACCAGCCGGATATCCAGGAGACGGACCTTGGCTTCCTGCAGGACATCACTCGGACCCTGAGCTGCAAGCACAGGAAGGAATGGGCACCCAGCAGCTCTTTGCCAGTTCCACTCCCCTGTCTGGGGGTGAACTCATTCCCTAGGGCTTGGCTTTGCCTCTGGAGCAGTTGTTGAAGCGCTGTGTCCTTTCTGTCTGCCTTTGGGGAGCAGGCCAGGCCCAGCTCTCCAGAGGCATACATCCTACAGCCTGACTTTGGTTTGTGCTGTCAGGAAGCCAAACCCATCTTGCTGGTGTGCCCAGCTCACCCTCAGGGCCCTTTTTGGGAACTCACCTTTTGCAGTGGCAGAACCCCAGCCAGCAATGTAGCAGGTTTTCAGCTCTGACACTGTGAGCGAGGCGTTGGGCACGCAGGCAAGCTGGACGTAGTCACTGCACTCCACGGGCTTGTCCAGCTCCAGCAGGGCGATGTCGTTCTGCTGGGAATCAGCCGTGTACTCCTGGTGGGCCAGGAGCCGCTTGATGTGGCGCACCTGAGTTTCAGGGCCCAGATGGGTCAGCTTGGTGGCCCCGATCAGCACACGCCACATGGTGACATTCCTGCAAGGCAGAGAGGGGTCTGAGGAAGAGCAGAGCCGTGTGCTGTTGATGCCTTAGGATTTTAGCTTTTGTATTTTTCATCCATTTGTAATCCTGCAGTTTTTTACTGTATAACTAAATTCTGCACACAGTGTGAGCTGCTGCTGCTTTCCCATTCTGGTCACAAAAATTCCTCTCCAGGCCTGGCAATCAAGGATACCTCACTGCCTCAGGCCTCGAGAGATGGAAACAAAAGTGAGTTGAGGGGAGCAAACTGGGGGTAAATGACTTCATTACCTGAAGCTGTAATTAGAAGATTAACCCTAAATATGCAAATGGACCAAATTTATAGGTGTGAAAACCTTTGACCCGTGGTCAATTTTGGGTTGTAGCACTTGGGGGGGTCTTTTGTTTTGCCTAAAATGGACCTGGAGGCCCTTCAATAAATATAATCACTTTTTATTCCTTGTCTGGCCTGTTTTTAGGTAGTCCTGAAAAGGCATCACTGTGGCAGCTCAGCACTTCCCTTCCTTCTGCTTCTCAAGGCAGAGAGGAAAGCAGGGCAATGAGGAGTGTGACTGCCCTAGCATGCCTTAGGCTCCAGGAATGCCACACTGGAGGCTGCTGGGCAGCAGTGGCACGAGCCCAGCCTTCTGAGCAGTCCCTCAGTTGGGCCCCGTAGTATTGAGGTGCTGCAGGCTGGGCAACTGTTTGTGTGGTGAGGATACCCTCATTCCCTGCTCCTCCTTACCTGGCCTGGAGGAAGCAATGGGCTGCTGTGAGGACCCACTGTGGGCTGATGAGGGACCCTCCACATGTATGGCCGGTGCCTATTTTCCTGGGGTCCTGGATGCTGACAATCCAGGGCCAGGCCCCTGGCAGGGCACCTGTGCCAGTCACAATTCGGTAGTCAGCATCTATGGAGTTGTAGTCAGAAGCCATGGGCCGGAGCCCACAGGTCCCTCTGGAAGCACAAAATCATTACTGCCCTTCTGTTCCAGTACCTGGGTGCTGGCAAGGAGGCTCCCACATGGGGTTTGGGGTGTGGCAATGGGGGACAAGCACCCTCCTAGAGCCTGGGGCCATACCTGCAGTTGCCCCAGGTACCATGTGCAGGTCTGTACACAGCCAGCAGGATGAAGAGGTACAGGTACAGAAGATTCATCGCTGTCAGCAGCATCTGTCAGCTGAAAGAGACAAAAGCTTGTCTCTTCCAGTGCAGTCTCTGACGAGTGCTGCAGCAACTGCACTGTCCATGGCACCTGGGGCTGATGTCACAGAGTGGGTGGTTCCAGGTTCTGGGCACAGTGTCCTCAGAGGGCAGGGAAAGGCCACAGCCTCACAGAACCACAGAATGGTTTGGGCTGGAAGGGACCTTGAAGGTTGTGAAAGGCAAAAGGGGTCCCTTGCCTCGCACATGCAAAACGACACCATGGGCAGACAAATCTGGCACAGAGGGAAAGTCACTCCAAAGGCAGTGTTTGGTCAGAGAGGGTGCTCAGAGCCACCACACGATGGAGAAAACTAGCACATCAAAGCTAGAAAGAGGACAGGAAGGAACAATGCCATGTGCAAACTACTTGGGGGGATGCTTCAAGGCACATAAGCCTTAGCTGATGGAACAAACCTGGAAACTCCTGAGTGTTGCAAGAGGAATTGCTGACCATGGCAGAGTGCGAGAAGCTGACAGGAGTTTCAATGCCATGAGGAAGCCCTTCTGAGTCTGTTTATACATTCTCCATGTCTGGAGCAGGGTGAGTACTGCAAATGCCTCAGTGCTGCCTCTTGCTTTGGAGACTGGTGCTGGAGGTCATGGCTGCAGAAAACAAGGGACTGAGATGGAGAGTGCTCATGCACTCACTTTTGTGGTTTGGGAATGGCATTCCCCAGTCTGGTGTTTCCACTGGAACACTGCAAACCACTGCTCCTCACTCCCTTCTCCCTCTCCCCTCCCTTCTCTGGTGGGCTTGAGAATAGAACTGGAAGCACAAAAGTTAAAGACTGTGGGTTGAGACAAGAACAATATAATGGAAACAGCAATGAAACAAGAAAATGAGCAGTAACCGCAACAATATTAATAATGGACTGGGACAATTCACATGCAACCATCCACCCCATAGAGCCTGGCAGTACCCAACCAGGCTGTCATGCATGTTATCCAGCGGAGATTTCTTCCCCTGTCCCTGGAAAATGTTGTGGAGTGGTTCAGAACAACCTCCACGTCCTGGCCATGCCCTGTCCTGGTTATGGCAAAAATTTACCCCATCCTGGCCAGAACCAGGACATTCACCCTCATGATCTGCCCCACAGCTTTGGAATCTGTGCCAGAGGGTCTGGCAGGGCAGGGAGGGCAGTCACCAGGGATTGGCAGACGTTGGAAACTCCTTATCCCTCTCTCTGGCCCCTGGTTTTCCTTGTTTTATGGAATGGAAGAACACATGTCCAACTCCTCCCAGTATCTCCTTCACTGGAAATCCTCCGTGCTTTGATTCCTTCTCTGACATTCTGCTGCACCTGGGGAATGCAGTGGGAAAACCCAAGGCTTTGTGTGAAGGTCACTCCCTCAGCACTTCACCTGAGGTGCACAGGAAGGCTGCCCTGGCTCTACCACACCTCATCCAGAACACCTGGAAGCTCTTCCCTCCCCATTCACACACTCCCCTGCCTTGTCCTCCTCATCCCACAGGGATGCACAGAGGGGCTACCACACTTCACGGTTTGGTAGCCCTGATACCACACTCCTGACTGGAATGGGGTGACCCTGGGGCAGTTTTGGCCTGCATCAGTTCCATGTCCTGCCTCAGCACACCCAGGTTCTCTGTTGGCGTCTGTGCTCATCTCTGCAGCTTTGCTGTCCTGCACCAGGAGTTTGCTGAATAAAATCATCCTCTAGAAAGGACATGTGACACAAGCCCAGGAGTAAGCAGCACCATGGGAGAGTTCAGCAAGGTGCCCTGGGGACAGCCAGGCCAGGCAGGGGAAGGTGGGGGGACCACGGCCTCACTGAAGCAGCCACATTGTACAGCACAAAAAATAAAGCTAAATAAATGCTGGGATGAAATACAGCACTGCTGGGACTGCTCCATTTAGCAAATAACAGTCGTGGGGGAGATTTACAGATGTACTGGGTACATCTGGGAACTGGGGCTCCTGCTGGAAGTCTTCAATCTTGAAGCTCCCAGTTCCCAAAGCTGGTAAATCCTTCCCAGCAATGGCTCCTGAGGCAGGGAGAGGGGTGGAAAGCCAAGGATGGGGCAGAGATCAGAAGGAGCTGGGGAGCTCAGAGAGGTCTTCAAGGGGAAGAGGATTTGTCTGAAAGGCCCTCACTTTTCTGGTCATCTTGGCAACTCTGGCAGGTTTAACAGGAGGTTTGTCTGGAAACAAGACAGGGACATATTGGCATGATGGGTGCTGGCATATTCCAGTCTTAGGCTTTGCAGAGAGAGATTTGCTGTTTCCCCATAGGCCACAGAGGATTTTAATATGAGGTGAACTCCCCAAGCTTGCATCCACCCTGTTCCATGGCCTCTGGCTCTGAGAAATGCTCTCCTGTGCACCCTGCTTCATTCCCTCAGATCAATGGCTGATGTGCCAGCAGCTCCTGCTCCAGAAGGGCAGCACATGATGAAGGTGCCACCCCTGCAGCTGAAAAGAAGGTTCCTTTTGCCATGGCATTCCAGGAGGTCATAAGACACATCATCAATGGAGTCTGAAAAAAAGAAAAATTAGAAGTTGAGGCAGCTGCATTTACCAGTGTGGGCAGTCCAGAGAGAACTGCCTGGACCTGACCCAGTTTGTGGATCAGAGCCAGAAATAGGTTCCCTTAGCTAGAAATGAGACCTCTCTACCCAGAGAGCCAGCTGCTTGCCATTCCATTGCTCCCTGGCCACAAGCAGCACTTCATCCATGAGCTCTCACCCCACAGAGCCCCTAGGTAACCCTGAAAAGACTCCTTCAGTATCAGGGGCTGCAAGAGACCTCTAGATGAGCAGCTAGAGGATTAGGTGAGGAGAAGAACTGAAATAAAATGCGTGTTTTTCCCTGGATTTGTGGAAGACAACAAGAAAGAAATACAGGACCCCAAAAAACAAACCCACTCGATGGGAGAGGCAGGTGAGCACCTCTGGTTCAGGAATTACAGAATGCACTCAACTGCAGCTTGCAGACAAGGATCCTGGCACGTTCCAGCAGCCAGCACTGCCACCTGATCCCAGCATCCCTCTGCCCCATGGATTTACACAGGACCCCAAAGCCCCAGTGGTCAGTGAAAGGAAAACATCCAACTGTCCACACTTGGCAACCTACTCCTGGGTTCTGCAGCCTGTGGAGAAAGACAAATTCCCTCACTAGAAAACTAAGCAGGTTTGAGCTGGGCTTTCTCAAAGCACACTAAAGGCAGAGGTGGGCTTCTCCGTGCTGTTTGGGAAGTGGCACATGAACCACACGGGAATCAGAGAGAGATTATCAACTCCAGAGGCACTGCTGAGCGCAGCCTCTCCTGACTCCAGCTGGGCTCCAGCCCCGAGGTGACCTGTGCCTCCAAACAGAGGGGCCAGAGTGACCTGCACTGACCAGGCCGGCCACAGCTCCGTGTCACACTGACCACTGCAGCGTCCAGCCAGTCCCTCCAGAGGCTCTTCCAATCTCCACCTCCACCTTACAGGGGCATGGAACGCCGCTGATCACACCCGCTGCTCCCTGACCTGCAGCCAGAGGAAGATTTCCTCATTTGCTGCTGTGGCCAGTGGCACCTCTCTGTAGCAGGTTTTGCGTCCTGCTCGGTGCCCCAGTGCTCCAGACAGGCTGGCTCCGTGCTGCTGGGCCTCTCCCGGTCCCTCTGAGCAGGGCTGCAGCCGAGTCTTCAGAACAGCCCCAATTCCCCAAAACAGCCCCCAAAACAGCCCGGCGCTGTCTGTGTGGGGAACATCAAACCCACACCAAGGAATGGCTTTGCCCAGTGCCCCGGGATGGAGCAGCCCCGGCCTGCTCCACCAGAGCCCAGGGCGGCTCTGGGAGCCCTGAGGGCACGAGAGAAGGAAACTTCAGCGTGAGGGTCTGCAGCGGCCAGGGGAACACCAGCGCCTCCGAGCCGCCCTGCCAGACACGTACGGCCCTCCACCACCCTCGCAGTGGTGCGGGAATGTGCTCGCTGCTGAGGGCGGCCTCGCGGCTCGGCGAGCAGCTCGGGCAGGGCCGCCGCTGTCCGCTCCGTGCGGAGCGCAGCCTCCTCCGGACGCGGCCGTGAGGCGGTCTGGGCCCTCGGGTGTCGCCTCCGGCAGAATCAGCGGCTCGGTGGAGCTCACACGAAGCTCTCCCTGGGGCGGGACAGCCCTTGCCCGTGGGGTGTCGGGCGGGCCCCGGGCCGGCCGAGGGTTGCCCGGCTGAGCCCGGGGCCGCCCCTGACGTGGGGCTCTGGGGCAGAGTCCGGCCCGCGGTGCCCAGCAGGGATGCGCGGTTCTGTCTGTGCTCGGGCAGCACCAGAGTAGAGTTTTTCCCTGCTACAGTACCTCTACGCTACCCCGCGAAAGAGCATCGCTCAGGTTTGACAGGAGGAGAAATCTGTGTGGCCGTCAGCTATCACCTATGGCCCGGTCAGGATACTGATGGATTTTCTGACCTATTCGCTAGGGTCGTGTAAAATGTTAAACTGCAGATGCTTTCTGAAAGCAACTAGTGCTTTGAATGGTACAATCTGGATTACAGAAGCTTTATGTAGTGTTAGGCTGTGAACCACAATAGGTTTATTCTACAAGTTAATAGGGATATGCCAGATCATGTTACACTTCTGTTTTATCTTCTGTTTTGACCCTATGGCAAGCATCAGTTGGGTTTATTTAGCTCTTTATTAGCCCTTTATTTAGCTCTTAGCATTTTTCACATTTTGTGTGAAAAATGAATTAACTTTTAGGTAGATATTTTTAAAGAGGAAAAATGTATTTGTGCCTATTGATGCTGCAGTGATTTGTGGTTTTGAGACCCATCTTGCAAAATACCACATGCTGAGGCTGATTGTCATAGCTCTGAAGCCAGCCCTGGGTATGGAATGCTTTTCATTCTTTGGAGTGTTCATTCCAGGCAGTTCTGTGTAACGAGATCTTTACAGAGCATGGAAGATGCCTCTAGGGGAAGTCTCCATTTTGATTGCTGTGCCTAGACTAATTCTGATACTCCTGAGTTTGCTGTCAGGTTTTTACGATGCTGAAATGTGTGTTTTCCAGGTTCCTGTGTGGGCTATTTTTCACTAAGAATCTAGAAAATATCTTGGCTTTTCGTGGGGTTTAGTGCAAAATAGGTTTGACTGTAGGAACCACATTGTTGCAAAGATGAAGCATGCAATTAAAGTTCTTTCTAATAATTTGAGATGATTTAAATATATGTCAAATGAAATGCCATAGTCAAGGAACCAAAGCAGTCGAATGAATTGCCTATAAATTCCTTTGGCATGAAGCGTGTTGAGTGAAATGTTTATTTCTTCTAAGCAATAGGTCATAAGAGTGTTTAAATAAAGGTATAGTATATATAATGCACTGGAGCACAATCCATGGATTAGAGTGAAATTTCAACACTCAGTTCCTTTACTTAGAGAAGTCCACCTATGCCCAGATGGATTAATTAATTGTAGTGGTAGAAAATACAGGGTGTAAAACACAGCTGACTGTTGAGCTTAGTATATCACTATGTTGTAGAGAAACTCAAGAATCAAGAAAATTCTAAATAAGTAAATGCTAATTTGTCATGCAGTACTATGGTATTTTCAGGCAGCTAATCAAGAAAATTTGAATTGGAAGACCGTCAAACTTGTTTCATACAATAAAACTCTGAGAGACTTATCTACAAATAGAAACACAAGGAGCATCCTTTTTTGTACTCAGCAAAGAGCTGGAGTATGTTGTGCTGTTACGGAGGTTTATTTTTATAAACTACTCCAATGAATTTTATAAGCATGCAAAAGATTGTAAGTGCCCTGAAACATGTTTATTCTTGGACTGGCAATTACATACATGGATTCAGTTTTGATTTTCTTTAAAATAAAAATAAAAATATTTCTCTGGAGTAATTTGCTCTCGGTAACAAGAGTCATCTGCAAGAGAAATATCCAAACCAATTTCTGGGCAGTGGAAGTAGCTTTATTTTTTATAACATTCTTAGTACCTGTGACCAGGGTTGGTAGAGTGCCAGTCCTGCCAGCTTTAAGGAGCTGCATGTAAGTGTACCCTCGTTTCCTCAGAATCCCAGGGATGTGGACATTTCTTTGAGATGAGCTTTTAGGAAGCCCCAGAACATCTGGTGGTGTGACATCTTCCTGCATGCTCTGTTTCTGCACGTGATGTTTTCCAGTGCTTTCAAACATCCCTTCCCTTCTGTTTTTTCAGATGGTTATTTAGACCTATCTTGAGAGCTACTCTCTTCAGCCTCAGCTTTATCCAAGATACAATATGGTTATTATATAACCTAGTATTTTTTCATTTTACTTACATTTCATTACATAACCTAGTATTTTACATTGTTACTTGCACAGCAGAATAACTGCAGAACTCTGCTCGATCCAGGTTATACTGAAAACTAAAAAAAATGCTATTTTTACATGCCTGACATTTTTCTTGCATATTTGAGCTTAGGTATTATGTTTGCTCATTTCAGGAGTGCTTCTGAACCACAGTCCAGAAAGAAGAAAAATCTTCTTGGTTGAAGTTGAACATTTGTCTCTAAGAGTAAGAACAAAGCCATGCCAGTGCTTTCAGAAGACTCAGGTAATTCAGCTGCATGCTTTCAACAGAGCAGTGACTGAAATCTTGTCATACCTGTTTCACACATAAAAATAATTTAAATAGGAGTAAAATGTAATAGAATTAAGATAATTCAACTGAAGTTTCTGAGCAATTACCTACAAGAAGGAAGGTGGAATGTAAAAGGTGAAAATTAATAAAGTTTGTCAGGATCAGTTTCCTACTAACCCTAGAGCACCCAAATATACTCTGATAGACCTGAATATACTCTGATAGACTTGAATATATTCTGATAGATCTGAATATATTCTGATAGACCTGAATATATTCTGATAGGCAGAATTGGACCCCTCAGTGTAACAGTGCCTTCTACATGTGCTTACTAAAGATCAGCCCATATATCTCTGCTGCTTGCTGTGTCATTTCTTAATATTTTCTGAACAGGGGTTGATAAACATTGTAAATATCCTTCCTTTTAACTTAAAATAAGTGTCTTTGTTCAAGGCTACTTTACTAGCTTCTCCAGTATGCTGCCCAGGAGAAGTCACAGATAATAAATGATGCTTAGGATTAAAGCAGGAGTGAGTTTGAGTCTCCTGGATCAAAATCCACTCTAAGGTTCGTGGAGAGAATAGCCACAGGAATAGATTTGAACCCCCTCCACCTTTTTATATTTCCTGTTTTGTTTTGGTCCTGTGTTCCCAGACATGGTTCACCGGGAAAAATCTGGCCTTTGTCTGGCTCTGTGTGTTGCAAAATTGGGATATTTAAATATTTTTTTAGAAAACTAGCCACAAGCTTTGATTCCACCACAATGGAAATCTACACTTTATCCTTTCTTCCTCTGGTCAGGCCTGGCTTTTTATAGGTGCCTCAGAGTGGAAGGGGCAGGATAACACTTGTAAGCAAAGCTGCTGGGGAGGTAGAGCTGCTACCTGTGCAAAAAAAGGTCATTCAATCAGTTTGAGAGTCTGCTGTGGTACTAAAATTTCAAATTTGTAAGAGGGGAAACAAAGGGTTCTGGAAACAAGGAGTAATAAACATGAAGTGTTAAATGTGAAAGATAATTTCTTAAGAAATATATATTGCTTTGTTAGATTTTGCCTTAATATGATGGTGTGCTTGACACTTATGAGGGGAGTGTTGCAAAATGAGCTGTGGATAAACACGAGATAATCACAAGTCTCTGCAAATGTGATGATCATCAATGTGATACCCAAATAAATGTAGTGACTGTTAAGACTGCAGTAGAAGGTCCTGTGAGAAATGCTGTGTAGAATGTTTTTGTTCTGTCCTGAATCTAAATTTAGGGTTGCATGAAACTTTGGCCCTTTTGACATCTCAGCTAAGACCTGATTCAAATCATAAAGAGGAAATGGGATTCCTTAGGGATGTCTTCAGTGAAAGAAGTCTCAGCTACCTGATGAAGGTAAAAGTTTGTATTTATTTATGTACATTCTCCTTACAGTTTACTTTTTCTCTGTTCCCTTGATTTATCAACCATTTACTTTGCCAAACCTTTTTTTTAAGAATTCTGTACTGACCAAAGCATATGTGTGCTTAAGAACAAACACTAATAATGTTTGACAATTAATATGTTGAACATATTAAAACCGAGATCAAGGAGTAGAATGTTGCTGGCAGAGGTTCCAAAAAGTGCAAGAGGCTCCAGGGAATGGGGAAAATATGCAGATGGGATAGAAAACCTAATATCCCATTGAGTATGGGATAGAAAACTTCATATATGGGATAGAAAACCTCACATGCCATTGAATATGGGACAGAAACCCTCACATATGGGATAGAAAACCTCACATTCCATTGCATATGGGATAGAAAACCTAACACCCAACCTATAATAAAATCCCCTAATATAACTTTAGTTGCCAAGTATTGGTTATGCAAAAGCCAGATGATGCCTCTTCACAGAGATAATCTAGTTTATGAATGTATGGGAAATTAATTCAATAGTCCAGTTTTAATTTTTTAATGTGGAGGTGGGTTTTTTTGGGGGTGTTATTTGGTGGGGGTGTTTTGTTTTAATTTTGGTTCTGAGTTTCTTTGGGGTGGGTGTGCTAGGGAAGAAGTAAAGGGTTTGGGTTTGGGTGTTTGCTTTCCAGCCTTAGCACAGGGATGTGGCTTCCTCAGAGAGGGTGGTAAGGATGCTCAGTAGGGGAACATGAGGCACTTTGCCAAAATATTCCTTATGTCTTTGACAGATGTGGAGTCAGTCTGAGTGCCAGCAGTGTCTGCAGGGGAGCTGTGGACAGTTCATCTATCACAACACTGGGGGTGGCACAAAGCTCTTCTGGTCTGCCCACTGCTCAGAAATCCTTGCTCCTGGCTGTGGAACTTCTGGCTGTGGAACTCCTCCTCAGCCTGTGTCCGGCCAATCTTCAGCCTTGAGACTTTCTAGAACGGTGTTCCCTGAGTCATGAGAGTTGAGTTTCAAGTCCCGCACCCAGGGATTCCACTGCTGGGCAGCATAAAACAGTGTTCCCAACTGCTGTCCTCAAGAGCTGTAGCCCCCTGTGACCTGTGTCCCTTCTCCCATCAGAGCTTTGTTTTGCTGGTGCCTGGCTTGGGAGTCCTTGCCTTGCACAGGAGACTGGACTGGACTACAAACACATGCTAACAGTGGTAACAGGCAACTTTATTTACACAACTAAATAAATTTCAGCATTTGTGCATGCAGAGGAGGAAGATTGGCAGGACAGAGGACGCCTTTGACCTGAGGCTGCCTTTGGACGAGCAGGCACTGCCCCAGTATGTAATGGTCATGGTCCACTGCAGCCTGCAGTGGATCCTGTTCATCCTGCTGCCCATGTCTTTTTTCTCATGAGGCCCAGCAGTATCTGGTGCACCCGAGTTAAGAATTTCACCACTATCTGGTATGGATGTGGAGCAGGCAAGAGAGGTTGCCTTGACATTGGCTCCTCAGAGGGGTTTGAGGTCGACTCTGGCTCTGGTGTGGCTGTTGCAGTTGAGTGATCAGGAGTGGGAGTACAGCAGCCTGACTCTGTTGGTGCTGACTCTGGCTGCTCCAAGGGGGCTGAGCTGAAGGTTGGCTCTGGTGCTGGAGTAGATGTTTCAGCTGACTCAGGATATGGAGTGGGAGTAGAGCAGCCTGACTCTGTTGGTGTTGGCTCTGGCTGCTCAAAAGGGGTTGAGCTGAAGGTTGGCTCTGGTGCTGGAGTGGCTGTTTCAGCTGACTCTGGACATGGAGTGGGAGTGGAGCAGCCTGACTCTGTTGGTGTTGGCTCTGGCTGCTCAAAAGGGGTTGAGCTGAAGGTTGGCTCTGGTGCTGGAGTGGCTGTTTCAGCTGACTCTGGACATGGAGTGGGAGTAGAGCAGTTTGACTCTGTTGGTGTTGGCTCTGGCTGCTCAAAAGAGGTTGAGCTGAAGGTTGGCTCTGGTGCTGGAGTGGCTGTTTCAGCTGACTCTGGACATGGAGTGGGAGTAGAGCAGCCTGACTCTGTTGGTGCTGACTCTGGCTGCTCAAGAGGGGTTGAGATGTAGGTTGTCTCTGGTGCTAGAGTGTCTGTTCCAGGTGGACGCATGCCCATCTGAATCAGGATCCAGTTGTAGAAGTACTGAGTGGAGGTGTAGACTCCCGGGCGTTTTGTTCTGACACAGCCTTTTCCCCAGCTGGTCACTCCAACAAGCCAAAAGTAGCCAGCATGGTTATCTTTGCACACCAGAGGCCCTCCACTGTCACCCTGCAACAGAGGAAAGAGGATTAGGGTGCTGTTGGGTGGCTGCTGTCAGCACTAGAGGCCTGTTTCTCTCTTGCAGCCCCTGCCACAGCTGTATTCATGGTACAAAAAGGCTTTGCTCAGGTGCTGGAGTCTCAAGAACCTTAGCTGGGAACAGGGTGGGTGTCTGTGAAGGCCCCCTTTTGTATCTGCACAGTGATCCTGGATGGGCAGAGCATAGATCATCCAGAATCTGGATCTGTGGGCTGCTGAGAACACTGGATGGGCTTTCTGGGCAGAGGGGCAGGCCTGGGGAACATGGTCACTTGGCAAGGAAACTCCAGCAGTGGAGGAAAAGTGGTTTGCCAGACAAAGCCCATGGTGACGGGGTACCTTCGCTGCTGGCTCCCAGCACTCATACCTGGCAGGTGTCCATGCCACCCCGTGGGTAGCCAGCACACAGGTTGTGGGTGTGGATGGCCCCAGCGTACCGACGGCTGCTGTTAACCAGCCGGATATCCAGGAGACGGACCTTGGCTTCCTGCAGGACATCACTCGGACCCTGAGCTGCAAGCACAGGAAGGAATGGGCACCCAGCAGCTCTTTGCCAGTTCCACTCCCCTGTCTGGGGGTGAACTCATTCCCTAGGGCTTGGCTTTGCCTCTGGAGCAGTTGTTGAAGCGCTGTGTCCTTTCTGTCTGCCTTTGGGGAGCAGGCCAGGCCCAGCTCTCCAGAGGCATACATCCTACAGCCTGACTTTGGTTTGTGCTGTCAGGAAGCCAAACCCATCTTGCTGGTGTGCCCAGCTCACCCTCAGGGCCCTTTTTGGGAACTCACCTTTTGCAGTGGCAGAACCCCAGCCAGCAATGTAGCAGGTTTTCAGCTCTGACACTGTGAGCGAGGCGTTGGGCACGCAGGCAAGCTGGACGTAGTCACTGCACTCCACGGGCTTGTCCAGCTCCAGCAGGGCGATGTCGTTCTGCTGGGAATCAGCCGTGTACTCCTGGTGGGCCAGGAGCCGCTTGATGTGGCGCACCTGAGTTTCAGGGCCCAGATGGGTCAGCTTGGTGGCCCCGATCAGCACACGCCACATGGTGACATTCCTGCAAGGCAGAGAGGGGTCTGAGGAAGAGCAGAGCCGTGTGCTGTTGATGCCTTAGGATTTTAGCTTTTGTATTTTTCATCCATTTGTAATCCTGCAGTTTTTTACTGTATAACTAAATTCTGCACACAGTGTGAGCTGCTGCTGCTTTCCCATTCTGGTCACAAAAATTCCTCTCCAGGCCTGGCAATCAAGGATACCTCACTGCCTCAGGCCTCGAGAGATGGAAACAAAAGTTAGTTGAGGGGAGCAAACTGGGGGTAAATGACTTCATTACCTGAAGCTGTAATTAGAAGATTAACCCTAAATATGCAAATGGACCAAATTTATAGGTGTGAAAACCTTTGACCCGTGGTCAATTTTGGGTTGTAGCACTTGGGGGGGTCTTTTGTTTTGCCTAAAATGGACCTGGAGGCCCTTCAATAAATATAATCACTTTTTATTCCTTGTCTGGCCTGTTTTTAGGTAGTCCTGAAAAGGCATCACTGTGGCAGCTCAGCACTTCCCTTCCTTCTGCTTCTCAAGGCAGAGAGGAAAGCAGGGCAATGAGGAGTGTGACTGCCCTAGCATGCCTTAGGCTCCAGGAATGCCACACTGGAGGCTGCTGGGCAGCAGTGGCACGAGCCCAGCCTTCTGAGCAGTCCCTCAGTTGGGCCCCGTAGTATTGAGGTGCTGCAGGCTGGGCAACTGTTTGTGTGGTGAGGATACCCTCATTCCCTGCTCCTCCTTACCTGGCCTGGAGGAAGCAATGGGCTGCTGTGAGGACCCACTGTGGGCTGATGAGGGACCCTCCACATGTATGGCCGGTGCCTATTTTCCTGGGGTCCTGGATGCTGACAATCCAGGGCCAGGCCCCTGGCAGGGCACCTGTGCCAGTCACAATTCGGTAGTCAGCATCTATGGAGTTGTAGTCAGAAGCCATGGGCCGGAGCCCACAGGTCCCTCTGGAAGCACAAAATCATTACTGCCCTTCTGTTCCAGTACCTGGGTGCTGGCAAGGAGGCTCCCACATGGGGTTTGGGGTGTGGCAATGGGGGACAAGCACCCTCCTAGAGCCTGGGGCCATACCTGCAGTTGCCCCAGGTACCATGTGCAGGTCTGTACACAGCCAGCAGGATGAAGAGGTACAGGTACAGAAGATTCATCGCTGTCAGCAGCATCTGTCAGCTGAAAGAGACAAAAGCTTGTCTCTTCCAGTGCAGTCTCTGACGAGTGCTGCAGCAACTGCACTGTCCATGGCACCTGGGGCTGATGTCACAGAGTGGGTGGTTCCAGGTTCTGGGCACAGTGTCCTCAGAGGGCAGGGAAAGGCCACAGCCTCACAGAACCACAGAATGGTTTGGGCTGGAAGGGACCTTGAAGGTTGTGAAAGGCAAAAGGGGTCCCTTGCCTCGCACATGCAAAACGACACCATGGGCAGACAAATCTGGCACAGAGGGAAAGTCACTCCAAAGGCAGTGTTTGGTCAGAGAGGGTGCTCAGAGCCACCACACGATGGAGAAAACTAGCACATCAAAGCTAGAAAGAGGACAGGAAGGAACAATGCCATGTGCAAACTACTTGGGGGGATGCTTCAAGGCACATAAGCCTTAGCTGATGGAACAAACCTGGAAACTCCTGAGTGTTGCAAGAGGAATTGCTGACCATGGCAGAGTGCGAGAAGCTGACAGGAGTTTCAATGCCATGAGGAAGCCCTTCTGAGTCTGTTTATACATTCTCCATGTCTGGAGCAGGGTGAGTACTGCAAATGCCTCAGTGCTGCCTCTTGCTTTGGAGACTGGTGCTGGAGGTCATGGCTGCAGAAAACAAGGGACTGAGATGGAGAGTGCTCATGCACTCACTTTTGTGGTTTGGGAATGGCATTCCCCAGTCTGGTGTTTCCACTGGAACACTGCAAACCACTGCTCCTCACTCCCTTCTCCCTCTCCCCTCCCTTCTCTGGTGGGCTTGAGAATAGAACTGGAAGCACAAAAGTTAAAGACTGTGGGTTGAGACAAGAACAATATAATGGAAACAGCAATGAAACAAGAAAATGAGCAGTAACCGCAACAATATTAATAATGGACTGGGACAATTCACATGCAACCATCCACCCCATAGAGCCTGGCAGTACCCAACCAGGCTGTCATGCATGTTATCCAGCGGAGATTTCTTCCCCTGTCCCTGGAAAATGTTGTGGAGTGGTTCAGAACAACCTCCACGTCCTGGCCATGCCCTGTCCTGGTTATGGCAAAAATTTACCCCATCCTGGCCAGAACCAGGACATTCACCCTCATGATCTGCCCCACAGCTTTGGAATCTGTGCCAGAGGGTCTGGCAGGGCAGGGAGGGCAGTCACCAGGGATTGGCAGACGTTGGAAACTCCTTATCCCTCTCTCTGGCCCCTGGTTTTCCTTGTTTTATGGAATGGAAGAACACATGTCCAACTCCTCCCAGTATCTCCTTCACTGGAAATCCTCCGTGCTTTGATTCCTTCTCTGACATTCTGCTGCACCTGGGGAATGCAGTGGGAAAACCCAAGGCTTTGTGTGAAGGTCACTCCCTCAGCACTTCACCTGAGGTGCACAGGAAGGCTGCCCTGGCTCTACCACACCTCATCCAGAACACCTGGAAGCTCTTCCCTCCCCATTCACACACTCCCCTGCCTTGTCCTCCTCATCCCACAGGGATGCACAGAGGGGCTACCACACTTCACGGTTTGGTAGCCCTGATACCACACTCCTGACTGGAATGGGGTGACCCTGGGGCAGTTTTGGCCTGCATCAGTTCCATGTCCTGCCTCAGCACACCCAGGTTCTCTGTTGGCGTCTGTGCTCATCTCTGCAGCTTTGCTGTCCTGCACCAGGAGTTTGCTGAATAAAATCATCCTCTAGAAAGGACATGTGACACAAGCCCAGGAGTAAGCAGCACCATGGGAGAGTTCAGCAAGGTGCCCTGGGGACAGCCAGGCCAGGCAGGGGAAGGTGGGGGGACCACGGCCTCACTGAAGCAGCCACATTGTACAGCACAAAAAATAAAGCTAAATAAATGCTGGGATGAAATACAGCACTGCTGGGACTGCTCCATTTAGCAAATAACAGTTGTGGGGGAGATTTACAGATGTACTGGGTACATCTGGGAACTGGGGCTCCTGCTGGAAGTCTTCAATCTTGAAGCTCCCAGTTCCCAAAGCTGGTAAATCCTTCCCAGCAATGGCTCCTGAGGCAGGGAGAGGGGTGGAAAGCCAAGGATGGGGCAGAGATCAGAAGGAGCTGGGGAGCTCAGAGAGGTCTTCAAGGGGAAGAGGATTTGTCTGAAAGGCCCTCACTTTTCTGGTCATCTTGGCAACTCTGGCAGGTTTAACAGGAGGTTTGTCTGGAAACAAGACAGGGACATATTGGCATGATGGGTGCTGGCATATTCCAGTCTTAGGCTTTGCAGAGAGAGATTTGCTGTTTCCCCATAGGCCACAGAGGATTTTAATATGAGGTGAACTCCCCAAGCTTGCATCCACCCTGTTCCATGGCCTCTGGCTCTGAGAAATGCTCTCCTGTGCACCCTGCTTCATTCCCTCAGATCAATGGCTGATGTGCCAGCAGCTCCTGCTCCAGAAGGGCAGCACATGATGAAGGTGCCACCCCTGCAGCTGAAAAGAAGGTTCCTTTTGCCATGGCATTCCAGGAGGTCATAAGACACATCATCAATGGAGTCTGAAAAAAAGAAAAATTAGAAGTTGAGGCAGCTGCATTTACCAGTGTGGGCAGTCCAGAGAGAACTGCCTGGACCTGACCCAGTTTGTGGATCAGAGCCAGAAATAGGTTCCCTTAGCTAGAAATGAGACCTCTCTACCCAGAGAGCCAGCTGCTTGCCATTCCATTGCTCCCTGGCCACAAGCAGCACTTCATCCATGAGCTCTCACCCCACAGAGCCCCTAGGTAACCCTGAAAAGACTCCTTCAGTATCAGGGGCTGCAAGAGACCTCTAGATGAGCAGCTAGAGGATTAGGTGAGGAGAAGAACTGAAATAAAATGCGTGTTTTTCCCTGGATTTGTGGAAGACAACAAGAAAGAAATACAGGACCCCAAAAAACAAACCCACTCGATGGGAGAGGCAGGTGAGCACCTCTGGTTCAGGAATTACAGAATGCACTCAACTGCAGCTTGCAGACAAGGATCCTGGCACGTTCCAGCAGCCAGCACTGCCACCTGATCCCAGCATCCCTCTGCCCCATGGATTTACACAGGACCCCAAAGCCCCAGTGGTCAGTGAAAGGAAAACATCCAACTGTCCACACTTGGCAACCTACTCCTGGGTTCTGCAGCCTGTGGAGAAAGACAAATTCCCTCACTAGAAAACTAAGCAGGTTTGAGCTGGGCTTTCTCAAAGCACACTAAAGGCAGAGGTGGGCTTCTCCGTGCTGTTTGGGAAGTGGCACATGAACCACACGGGAATCAGAGAGAGATTATCAACTCCAGAGGCACTGCTGAGCGCAGCCTCTCCTGACTCCAGCTGGGCTCCAGCCCCGAGGTGACCTGTGCCTCCAAACAGAGGGGCCAGAGTGACCTGCACTGACCAGGCCGGCCACAGCTCCGTGTCACACTGACCACTGCAGCGTCCAGCCAGTCCCTCCAGAGGCTCTTCCAATCTCCACCTCCACCTTACAGGGGCATGGAACGCCGCTGATCACACCCGCTGCTCCCTGACCTGCAGCCAGAGGAAGATTTCCTCATTTGCTGCTGTGGCCAGTGGCACCTCTCTGTAGCAGGTTTTGCGTCCTGCTCGGTGCCCCAGTGCTCCAGACAGGCTGGCTCCGTGCTGCTGGGCCTCTCCCGGTCCCTCTGAGCAGGGCTGCAGCCGAGTCTTCAGAACAGCCCCAATTCCCCAAAACAGCCCCCAAAACAGCCCGGCGCTGTCTGTGTGGGGAACATCAAACCCACACCAAGGAATGGCTTTGCCCAGTGCCCCGGGATGGAGCAGCCCCGGCCTGCTCCACCAGAGCCCAGGGCGGCTCTGGGAGCCCTGAGGGCACGAGAGAAGGAAACTTCAGCGTGAGGGTCTGCAGCGGCCAGGGGAACACCAGCGCCTCCGAGCCGCCCTGCCAGACACGTACGGCCCTCCACCACCCTCGCAGTGGTGCGGGAATGTGCTCGCTGCTGAGGGCGGCCTCGCGGCTCGGCGAGCAGCTCGGGCAGGGCCGCCGCTGTCCGCTCCGTGCGGAGCGCAGCCTCCTCCGGACGCGGCCGTGAGGCGGTCTGGGCCCTCGGGTGTCGCCTCCGGCAGAATCAGCGGCTCGGTGGAGCTCACACGAAGCTCTCCCTGGGGCGGGACAGCCCTTGCCCGTGGGGTGTCGGGCGGGCCCCGGGCCGGCCGAGGGTTGCCCGGCTGAGCCCGGGGCCGCCCCTGACGTGGGGCTCTGGGGCAGAGTCCGGCCCGCGGTGCCCAGCAGGGATGCGCGGTTCTGTCTGTGCTCGGGCAGCACCAGAGTAGAGTTTTTCCCTGCTACAGTACCTACGCTACCCCGCGAAAGAGCATCGCTCAGGTTTGACAGGAGGAGAAATCTGTGTGGCCGTCAGCTATCACCTATGGCCCGGTCAGGATACTGATGGATTTTCTGACCTATTCGCTAGGGTCGTGTAAAATGTTAAACTGCAGATGCTTTCTGAAAGCAACTAGTGCTTTGAATGGTACAATCTGGATTACAGAAGCTTTATGTAGTGTTAGGCTGTGAACCACAATAGGTTTATTCTACAAGTTAATAGGGATATGCCAGATCATGTTACACTTCTGTTTTATCTTCTGTTTTGACCCTATGGCAAGCATCAGTTGGGTTTATTTAGCTCTTTATTAGCCCTTTATTTAGCTCTTAGCATTTTTCACATTTTGTGTGAAAAATGAATTAACTTTTAGGTAGATATTTTTAAAGAGGAAAAATGTATTTGTGCCTATTGATGCTGCAGTGATTTGTGGTTTTGAGACCCATCTTGCAAAATACCACATGCTGAGGCTGATTGTCATAGCTCTGAAGCCAGCCCTGGGTATGGAATGCTTTTCATTCTTTGGAGTGTTCATTCCAGGCAGTTCTGTGTAACGAGATCTTTACAGAGCATGGAAGATGCCTCTAGGGGAAGTCTCCATTTTGATTGCTGTGCCTAGACTAATTCTGATACTCCTGAGTTTGCTGTCAGGTTTTTACGATGCTGAAATGTGTGTTTTCCAGGTTCCTGTGTGGGCTATTTTTCACTAAGAATCTAGAAAATATCTTGGCTTTTCGTGGGGTTTAGTGCAAAATAGGTTTGACTGTAGGAACCACATTGTTGCAAAGATGAAGCATGCAATTAAAGTTCTTTCTAATAATTTGAGATGATTTAAATATATGTCAAATGAAATGCCATAGTCAAGGAACCAAAGCAGTCGAATGAATTGCCTATAAATTCCTTTGGCATGAAGCGTGTTGAGTGAAATGTTTATTTCTTCTAAGCAATAGGTCATAAGAGTGTTTAAATAAAGGTATAGTATATATAATGCACTGGAGCACAATCCATGGATTAGAGTGAAATTTCAACACTCAGTTCCTTTACTTAGAGAAGTCCACCTATGCCCAGATGGATTAATTAATTGTAGTGGTAGAAAATACAGGGTGTAAAACACAGCTGACTGTTGAGCTTAGTATATCACTATGTTGTAGAGAAACTCAAGAATCAAGAAAATTCTAAATAAGTAAATGCTAATTTGTCATGCAGTACTATGGTATTTTCAGGCAGCTAATCAAGAAAATTTGAATTGGAAGACCGTCAAACTTGTTTCATACAATAAAACTCTGAGAGACTTATCTACAAATAGAAACACAAGGAGCATCCTTTTTTGTACTCAGCAAAGAGCTGGAGTATGTTGTGCTGTTACGGAGGTTTATTTTTATAAACTACTCCAATGAATTTTATAAGCATGTAAAAGATTGTAAGTGCCCTGAAACATGTTTATTCTTGGACTGGCAATTACATACATGGATTCAGTTTTGATTTTCTTTAAAATAAAAATAAAAATATTTCTCTGGAGTAATTTGCTCTCGGTAACAAGAGTCATCTGCAAGAGAAATATCCAAACCAATTTCTGGGCAGTGGAAGTAGCTTTATTTTTTATAACATTCTTAGTACCTGTGACCAGGGTTGGTAGAGTGCCAGTCCTGCCAGCTTTAAGGAGCTGCATGTAAGTGTACCCTCGTTTCCTCAGAATCCCAGGGATGTGGACATTTCTTTGAGATGAGCTTTTAGGAAGCCCCAGAACATCTGGTGGTGTGACATCTTCCTGCATGCTCTGTTTCTGCACGTGATGTTTTCCAGTGCTTTCAAACATCCCTTCCCTTCTGTTTTTTCAGATGGTTATTTAGACCTATCTTGAGAGCTACTCTCTTCAGCCTCAGCTTTATCCAAGATACAATATGGTTATTATATAACCTAGTATTTTTTCATTTTACTTACATTTCATTACATAACCTAGTATTTTACATTGTTACTTGCACAGCAGAATAACTGCAGAACTCTGCTCGATCCAGGTTATACTGAAAACTAAAAAAAATGCTATTTTTACATGCCTGACATTTTTCTTGCATATTTGAGCTTAGGTATTATGTTTGCTCATTTCAGGAGTGCTTCTGAACCACAGTCCAGAAAGAAGAAAAATCTTCTTGGTTGAAGTTGAACATTTGTCTCTAAGAGTAAGAACAAAGCCATGCCAGTGCTTTCAGAAGACTCAGGTAATTCAGCTGCATGCTTTCAACAGAGCAGTGACTGAAATCTTGTCATACCTGTTTCACACATAAAAATAATTTAAATAGGAGTAAAATGTAATAGAATTAAGATAATTCAACTGAAGTTTCTGAGCAATTACCTACAAGAAGGAAGGTGGAATGTAAAAGGTGAAAATTAATAAAGTTTGTCAGGATCAGTTTCCTACTAACCCTAGAGCACCCAAATATACTCTGATAGACCTGAATATACTCTGATAGACTTGAATATATTCTGATAGATCTGAATATATTCTGATAGACCTGAATATATTCTGATAGGCAGAATTGGACCCCTCAGTGTAACAGTGCCTTCTACATGTGCTTACTAAAGATCAGCCCATATATCTCTGCTGCTTGCTGTGTCATTTCTTAATATTTTCTGAACAGGGGTTGATAAACATTGTAAATATCCTTCCTTTTAACTTAAAATAAGTGTCTTTGTTCAAGGCTACTTTACTAGCTTCTCCAGTATGCTGCCCAGGAGAAGTCACAGATAATAAATGATGCTTAGGATTAAAGCAGGAGTGAGTTTGAGTCTCCTGGATCAAAATCCACTCTAAGGTTCGTGGAGAGAATAGCCACAGGAATAGATTTGAACCCCCTCCACCTTTTTATATTTCCTGTTTTGTTTTGGTCCTGTGTTCCCAGACATGGTTCACCGGGAAAAATCTGGCCTTTGTCTGGCTCTGTGTGTTGCAAAATTGGGATATTTAAATATTTTTTTAGAAAACTAGCCACAAGCTTTGATTCCACCACAATGGAAATCTACACTTTATCCTTTCTTCCTCTGGTCAGGCCTGGCTTTTTATAGGTGCCTCAGAGTGGAAGGGGCAGGATAACACTTGTAAGCAAAGCTGCTGGGGAGGTAGAGCTGCTACCTGTGCAAAAAAAGGTCATTCAATCAGTTTGAGAGTCTGCTGTGGTACTAAAATTTCAAATTTGTAAGAGGGGAAACAAAGGGTTCTGGAAACAAGGAGTAATAAACATGAAGTGTTAAATGTGAAAGATAATTTCTTAAGAAATATATATTGCTTTGTTAGATTTTGCCTTAATATGATGGTGTGCTTGACACTTATGAGGGGAGTGTTGCAAAATGAGCTGTGGATAAACACGAGATAATCACAAGTCTCTGCAAATGTGATGATCATCAATGTGATACCCAAATAAATGTAGTGACTGTTAAGACTGCAGTAGAAGGTCCTGTGAGAAATGCTGTGTAGAATGTTTTTGTTCTGTCCTGAATCTAAATTTAGGGTTGCATGAAACTTTGGCCCTTTTGACATCTCAGCTAAGACCTGATTCAAATCATAAAGAGGAAATGGGATTCCTTAGGGATGTCTTCAGTGAAAGAAGTCTCAGCTACCTGATGAAGGTAAAAGTTTGTATTTATTTATGTACATTCTCCTTACAGTTTACTTTTTCTCTGTTCCCTTGATTTATCAACCATTTACTTTGCCAAACCTTTTTTTTAAGAATTCTGTACTGACCAAAGCATATGTGTGCTTAAGAACAAACACTAATAATGTTTGACAATTAATATGTTGAACATATTAAAACCGAGATCAAGGAGTAGAATGTTGCTGGCAGAGGTTCCAAAAAGTGCAAGAGGCTCCAGGGAATGGGGAAAATATGCAGATGGGATAGAAAACCTAATATCCCATTGAGTATGGGATAGAAAACTTCATATATGGGATAGAAAACCTCACATGCCATTGAATATGGGACAGAAACCCTCACATATGGGATAGAAAACCTCACATTCCATTGCATATGGGATAGAAAACCTAACACCCAACCTATAATAAAATCCCCTAATATAACTTTAGTTGCCAAGTATTGGTTATGCAAAAGCCAGATGATGCCTCTTCACAGAGATAATCTAGTTTATGAATGTATGGGAAATTAATTCAATAGTCCAGTTTTAATTTTTTAATGTGGAGGTGGGTTTTTTTGGGGGTGTTATTTGGTGGGGGTGTTTTGTTTTAATTTTGGTTCTGAGTTTCTTTGGGGTGGGTGTGCTAGGGAAGAAGTAAAGGGTTTGGGTTTGGGTGTTTGCTTTCCAGCCTTAGCACAGGGATGTGGCTTCCTCAGAGAGGGTGGTAAGGATGCTCAGTAGGGGAACATGAGGCACTTTGCCAAAATATTCCTTATGTCTTTGACAGATGTGGAGTCAGTCTGAGTGCCAGCAGTGTCTGCAGGGGAGCTGTGGACAGTTCATCTATCACAACACTGGGGGTGGCACAAAGCTCTTCTGGTCTGCCCACTGCTCAGAAATCCTTGCTCCTGGCTGTGGAACTTCTGGCTGTGGAACTCCTCCTCAGCCTGTGTCCGGCCAATCTTCAGCCTTGAGACTTTCTAGAACGGTGTTCCCTGAGTCATGAGAGTTGAGTTTCAAGTCCCGCACCCAGGGATTCCACTGCTGGGCAGCATAAAACAGTGTTCCCAACTGCTGTCCTCAAGAGCTGTAGCCCCCTGTGACCTGTGTCCCTTCTCCCATCAGAGCTTTGTTTTGCTGGTGCCTGGCTTGGGAGTCCTTGCCTTGCACAGGAGACTGGACTGGACTACAAACACATGCTAACAGTGGTAACAGGCAACTTTATTTACACAACTAAATAAATTTCAGCATTTGTGCATGCAGAGGAGGAAGATTGGCAGGACAGAGGACGCCTTTGACCTGAGGCTGCCTTTGGACGAGCAGGCACTGCCCCAGTATGTAATGGTCATGGTCCACTGCAGCCTGCAGTGGATCCTGTTCATCCTGCTGCCCATGTCTTTTTTCTCATGAGGCCCAGCAGTATCTGGTGCACCCGAGTTAAGAATTTCACCACTATCTGGTATGGATGTGGAGCAGGCAAGAGAGGTTGCATTGACATTGGCTCCTCAGAGGGGTTTGAGGTCGACTCTGGCTCTGGTGTGGCTGTTGCAGTTGAGTGATCAGGAGTGGGAGTACAGCAGCCTGACTCTGTTGGTGCTGACTCTGGCTGCTCCAAGGGGGCTGAGCTGAAGGTTGGCTCTGGTCTTGGAGTAGCTGTTTCAGCTGACTCAGGATATGGAGTGGGAGTAGAGCAGCCTGACTCTGTTGGTGTTGGCTCTGGCTGCTCAAAAGAGGTTGAGCTGAAGGTTGGCTCTGGTGCTGGAGTGGCTGTTTCAGCTGACTCTGGACATGGAGTGGGAGTAGAGCAGCCTGACTCTGTTGGTGTTGGCTCTGGCTGCTCAAAAGGGGTTGAGCTGAAGGTTGGCTCTGGTGCTGGAGTGGCTGTTTCAGCTGACTCTGGACATGGAGTGGGAGTGGAGCAGCCTGACTCTGTTGGTGTTGGCTCTGGCTGCTCAAAAGAGGTTGAGCTGAAGGTTGGCTCTGGTGCTGGAGTGGCTGTTTCAGCTGACTCTGGACATGGAGTGGGAGTAGAGCAGCCTGACTCTGTTGGTGCTGACTCTGGCTGCTCCAAGGGGGCTGAGCTGAAGGTTGGCTCTGGTCTTGGAGTAGCTGTTTCAGCTGACTCAGGATATGGAGTGGGAGTAGAGCAGTTTGACTCTGTCAGTGTTGGCTCTGGCTGCTCAAGAGGGGTTGAGATGTAGGTTGTCTCTGGTGCTAGAGTGTCTGTTCCAGGTGGACGCATGCCCATCTGAATCAGGATCCAGTTGTAGAAGTACTGAGTGGAGGTGTAGACTCCCGGGCGTTTTGTTCTGACACAGCCTTTTCCCCAGCTGGTCACTCCAACAAGCCAAAAGTAGCCAGCATGGTTATCTTTGCACACCAGAGGCCCTCCACTGTCACCCTGCAACAGAGGAAAGAGGATTAGGGTGCTGTTGGGTGGCTGCTGTCAGCACTAGAGGCCTGTTTCTCTCTTGCAGCCCCTGCCACAGCTGTATTCATGGTACAAAAAGGCTTTGCTCAGGTGCTGGAGTCTCAAGAACCTTAGCTGGGAACAGGGTGGGTGTCTGTGAAGGCCCCCTTTTGTATCTGCACAGTGATCCTGGATGGGCAGAGCATAGATCATCCAGAATCTGGATCTGTGGGCTGCTGAGAACACTGGATGGGCTTTCTGGGCAGAGGGGCAGGCCTGGGGAACACGGTCACTTGGCAAGGAAACTCCAGCAGTGGAGGAAAAGTGGTTTGCCAGACAAAGCCCATGGTGACGGGGTACCTTCGCTGCTGGCTCCCAGCACTCATACCTGGCAGGTGTCCATGCCACCCCGTGGGTAGCCAGCACACAGGTTGTGGGTGTGGATGGCCCCAGCGTACCGACGGCTGCTGTTAACCAGCCGGATATCCAGGAGACGGACCTTGGCTTCCTGCAGGACATCACTCGGACCCTGAGCTGCAAGCACAGGAAGGAATGGGCACCCAGCAGCTCTTTGCCAGTTCCACTCCCCTGTCTGGGGGTGAACTCATTCCCTAGGGCTTGGCTTTGCCTCTGGAGCAGTTGTTGAAGCGCTGTGTCCTTTCTGTCTGCCTTTGGGGAGCAGGCCAGGCCCAGCTCTCCAGAGGCATACATCCTACAGCCTGACTTTGGTTTGTGCTGTCAGGAAGCCAAACCCATCTTGCTGGTGTGCCCAGCTCACCCTCAGGGCCCTTTTTGGGAACTCACCTTTTGCAGTGGCAGAACCCCAGCCAGCAATGTAGCAGGTTTTCAGCTCTGACACTGTGAGCGAGGCGTTGGGCACGCAGGCAAGCTGGACGTAGTCACTGCACTCCACGGGCTTGTCCAGCTCCAGCAGGGCGATGTCGTTCTGCTGGGAATCAGCCGTGTACTCCTGGTGGGCCAGGAGCCGCTTGATGTGGCGCACCTGAGTTTCAGGGCCCAGATGGGTCAGCTTGGTGGCCCCGATCAGCACACGCCACATGGTGACATTCCTGCAAGGCAGAGAGGGGTCTGAGGAAGAGCAGAGCCGTGTGCTGTTGATGCCTTAGGATTTTAGCTTTTGTATTTTTCATCCATTTGTAATCCTGCAGTTTTTTACTGTATAACTAAATTCTGCACACAGTGTGAGCTGCTGCTGCTTTCCCATTCTGGTCACAAAAATTCCTCTCCAGGCCTGGCAATCAAGGATACCTCACTGCCTCAGGCCTCGAGAGATGGAAACAAAAGTGAGTTGAGGGGAGCAAACTGGGGGTAAATGACTTCATTACCTGAAGCTGTAATTAGAAGATTAACCCTAAATATGCAAATGGACCAAATTTATAGGTGTGAAAACCTTTGACCCGTGGTCAATTTTGGGTTGTAGCACTTGGGGGGGTCTTTTGTTTTGCCTAAAATGGACCTGGAGGCCCTTCAATAAATATAATCACTTTTTATTCCTTGTCTGGCCTGTTTTTAGGTAGTCCTGAAAAGGCATCACTGTGGCAGCTCAGCACTTCCCTTCCTTCTGCTTCTCAAGGCAGAGAGGAAAGCAGGGCAATGAGGAGTGTGACTGCCCTAGCATGCCTTAGGCTCCAGGAATGCCACACTGGAGGCTGCTGGGCAGCAGTGGCACGAGCCCAGCCTTCTGAGCAGTCCCTCAGTTGGGCCCCGTAGTATTGAGGTGCTGCAGGCTGGGCAACTGTTTGTGTGGTGAGGATACCCTCATTCCCTGCTCCTCCTTACCTGGCCTGGAGGAAGCAATGGGCTGCTGTGAGGACCCACTGTGGGCTGATGAGGGACCCTCCACATGTATGGCCGGTGCCTATTTTCCTGGGGTCCTGGATGCTGACAATCCAGGGCCAGGCCCCTGGCAGGGCACCTGTGCCAGTCACAATTCGGTAGTCAGCATCTATGGAGTTGTAGTCAGAAGCCATGGGCCGGAGCCCACAGGTCCCTCTGGAAGCACAAAATCATTACTGCCCTTCTGTTCCAGTACCTGGGTGCTGGCAAGGAGGCTCCCACATGGGGTTTGGGGTGTGGCAATGGGGGACAAGCACCCTCCTAGAGCCTGGGGCCATACCTGCAGTTGCCCCAGGTACCATGTGCAGGTCTGTACACAGCCAGCAGGATGAAGAGGTACAGGTACAGAAGATTCATCGCTGTCAGCAGCATCTGTCAGCTGAAAGAGACAAAAGCTTGTCTCTTCCAGTGCAGTCTCTGACGAGTGCTGCAGCAACTGCACTGTCCATGGCACCTGGGGCTGATGTCACAGAGTGGGTGGTTCCAGGTTCTGGGCACAGTGTCCTCAGAGGGCAGGGAAAGGCCACAGCCTCACAGAACCACAGAATGGTTTGGGCTGGAAGGGACCTTGAAGGTTGTGAAAGGCAAAAGGGGTCCCTTGCCTCGCACATGCAAAACGACACCATGGGCAGACAAATCTGGCACAGAGGGAAAGTCACTCCAAAGGCAGTGTTTGGTCAGAGAGGGTGCTCAGAGCCACCACACGATGGAGAAAACTAGCACATCAAAGCTAGAAAGAGGACAGGAAGGAACAATGCCATGTGCAAACTACTTGGGGGGATGCTTCAAGGCACATAAGCCTTAGCTGATGGAACAAACCTGGAAACTCCTGAGTGTTGCAAGAGGAATTGCTGACCATGGCAGAGTGCGAGAAGCTGACAGGAGTTTCAATGCCATGAGGAAGCCCTTCTGAGTCTGTTTATACATTCTCCATGTCTGGAGCAGGGTGAGTACTGCAAATGCCTCAGTGCTGCCTCTTGCTTTGGAGACTGGTGCTGGAGGTCATGGCTGCAGAAAACAAGGGACTGAGATGGAGAGTGCTCATGCACTCACTTTTGTGGTTTGGGAATGGCATTCCCCAGTCTGGTGTTTCCACTGGAACACTGCAAACCACTGCTCCTCACTCCCTTCTCCCTCTCCCCTCCCTTCTCTGGTGGGCTTGAGAATAGAACTGGAAGCACAAAAGTTAAAGACTGTGGGTTGAGACAAGAACAATATAATGGAAACAGCAATGAAACAAGAAAATGAGCAGTAACCGCAACAATATTAATAATGGACTGGGACAATTCACATGCAACCATCCACCCCATAGAGCCTGGCAGTACCCAACCAGGCTGTCATGCATGTTATCCAGCGGAGATTTCTTCCCCTGTCCCTGGAAAATGTTGTGGAGTGGTTCAGAACAACCTCCACGTCCTGGCCATGCCCTGTCCTGGTTATGGCAAAAATTTACCCCATCCTGGCCAGAACCAGGACATTCACCCTCATGATCTGCCCCACAGCTTTGGAATCTGTGCCAGAGGGTCTGGCAGGGCAGGGAGGGCAGTCACCAGGGATTGGCAGACGTTGGAAACTCCTTATCCCTCTCTCTGGCCCCTGGTTTTCCTTGTTTTATGGAA
Source organism: Lonchura striata (assembly GCF_050655825.1). NCBI lineage: Eukaryota > Metazoa > Chordata > Aves > Passeriformes > Estrildidae > Lonchura > Lonchura striata. The sequence goes on from NC_140729.1 coordinate 8,536,674, forward strand.
TGGAAGAACACATGTCCAACTCCTCCCAGTATCTCCTTCACTGGAAATCCTCCGTGCTTTGATTCCTTCTCTGACATTCTGCTGCACCTGGGGAATGCAGTGGGAAAACCCAAGGCTTTGTGTGAAGGTCACTCCCTCAGCACTTCACCTGAGGTGCACAGGAAGGCTGCCCTGGCTCTACCACACCTCATCCAGAACACCTGGAAGCTCTTCCCTCCCCATTCACACACTCCCCTGCCTTGTCCTCCTCATCCCACAGGGATGCACAGAGGGGCTACCACACTTCACGGTTTGGTAGCCCTGATACCACACTCCTGACTGGAATGGGGTGACCCTGGGGCAGTTTTGGCCTGCATCAGTTCCATGTCCTGCCTCAGCACACCCAGGTTCTCTGTTGGCGTCTGTGCTCATCTCTGCAGCTTTGCTGTCCTGCACCAGGAGTTTGCTGAATAAAATCATCCTCTAGAAAGGACATGTGACACAAGCCCAGGAGTAAGCAGCACCATGGGAGAGTTCAGCAAGGTGCCCTGGGGACAGCCAGGCCAGGCAGGGGAAGGTGGGGGGACCACGGCCTCACTGAAGCAGCCACATTGTACAGCACAAAAAATAAAGCTAAATAAATGCTGGGATGAAATACAGCACTGCTGGGACTGCTCCATTTAGCAAATAACAGTTGTGGGGGAGATTTACAGATGTACTGGGTACATCTGGGAACTGGGGCTCCTGCTGGAAGTCTTCAATCTTGAAGCTCCCAGTTCCCAAAGCTGGTAAATCCTTCCCAGCAATGGCTCCTGAGGCAGGGAGAGGGGTGGAAAGCCAAGGATGGGGCAGAGATCAGAAGGAGCTGGGGAGCTCAGAGAGGTCTTCAAGGGGAAGAGGATTTGTCTGAAAGGCCCTCACTTTTCTGGTCATCTTGGCAACTCTGGCAGGTTTAACAGGAGGTTTGTCTGGAAACAAGACAGGGACATATTGGCATGATGGGTGCTGGCATATTCCAGTCTTAGGCTTTGCAGAGAGAGATTTGCTGTTTCCCCATAGGCCACAGAGGATTTTAATATGAGGTGAACTCCCCAAGCTTGCATCCACCCTGTTCCATGGCCTCTGGCTCTGAGAAATGCTCTCCTGTGCACCCTGCTTCATTCCCTCAGATCAATGGCTGATGTGCCAGCAGCTCCTGCTCCAGAAGGGCAGCACATGATGAAGGTGCCACCCCTGCAGCTGAAAAGAAGGTTCCTTTTGCCATGGCATTCCAGGAGGTCATAAGACACATCATCAATGGAGTCTGAAAAAAAGAAAAATTAGAAGTTGAGGCAGCTGCATTTACCAGTGTGGGCAGTCCAGAGAGAACTGCCTGGACCTGACCCAGTTTGTGGATCAGAGCCAGAAATAGGTTCCCTTAGCTAGAAATGAGACCTCTCTACCCAGAGAGCCAGCTGCTTGCCATTCCATTGCTCCCTGGCCACAAGCAGCACTTCATCCATGAGCTCTCACCCCACAGAGCCCCTAGGTAACCCTGAAAAGACTCCTTCAGTATCAGGGGCTGCAAGAGACCTCTAGATGAGCAGCTAGAGGATTAGGTGAGGAGAAGAACTGAAATAAAATGCGTGTTTTTCCCTGGATTTGTGGAAGACAACAAGAAAGAAATACAGGACCCCAAAAAACAAACCCACTCGATGGGAGAGGCAGGTGAGCACCTCTGGTTCAGGAATTACAGAATGCACTCAACTGCAGCTTGCAGACAAGGATCCTGGCACGTTCCAGCAGCCAGCACTGCCACCTGATCCCAGCATCCCTCTGCCCCATGGATTTACACAGGACCCCAAAGCCCCAGTGGTCAGTGAAAGGAAAACATCCAACTGTCCACACTTGGCAACCTACTCCTGGGTTCTGCAGCCTGTGGAGAAAGACAAATTCCCTCACTAGAAAACTAAGCAGGTTTGAGCTGGGCTTTCTCAAAGCACACTAAAGGCAGAGGTGGGCTTCTCCGTGCTGTTTGGGAAGTGGCACATGAACCACACGGGAATCAGAGAGAGATTATCAACTCCAGAGGCACTGCTGAGCGCAGCCTCTCCTGACTCCAGCTGGGCTCCAGCCCCGAGGTGACCTGTGCCTCCAAACAGAGGGGCCAGAGTGACCTGCACTGACCAGGCCGGCCACAGCTCCGTGTCACACTGACCACTGCAGCGTCCAGCCAGTCCCTCCAGAGGCTCTTCCAATCTCCACCTCCACCTTACAGGGGCATGGAACGCCGCTGATCACACCCGCTGCTCCCTGACCTGCAGCCAGAGGAAGATTTCCTCATTTGCTGCTGTGGCCAGTGGCACCTCTCTGTAGCAGGTTTTGCGTCCTGCTCGGTGCCCCAGTGCTCCAGACAGGCTGGCTCCGTGCTGCTGGGCCTCTCCCGGTCCCTCTGAGCAGGGCTGCAGCCGAGTCTTCAGAACAGCCCCAATTCCCCAAAACAGCCCCCAAAACAGCCCGGCGCTGTCTGTGTGGGGAACATCAAACCCACACCAAGGAATGGCTTTGCCCAGTGCCCCGGGATGGAGCAGCCCCGGCCTGCTCCACCAGAGCCCAGGGCGGCTCTGGGAGCCCTGAGGGCACGAGAGAAGGAAACTTCAGCGTGAGGGTCTGCAGCGGCCAGGGGAACACCAGCGCCTCCGAGCCGCCCTGCCAGACACGTACGGCCCTCCACCACCCTCGCAGTGGTGCGGGAATGTGCTCGCTGCTGAGGGCGGCCTCGCGGCTCGGCGAGCAGCTCGGGCAGGGCCGCCGCTGTCCGCTCCGTGCGGAGCGCAGCCTCCTCCGGACGCGGCCGTGAGGCGGTCTGGGCCCTCGGGTGTCGCCTCCGGCAGAATCAGCGGCTCGGTGGAGCTCACACGAAGCTCTCCCTGGGGCGGGACAGCCCTTGCCCGTGGGGTGTCGGGCGGGCCCCGGGCCGGCCGAGGGTTGCCCGGCTGAGCCCGGGGCCGCCCCTGACGTGGGGCTCTGGGGCAGAGTCCGGCCCGCGGTGCCCAGCAGGGATGCGCGGTTCTGTCTGTGCTCGGGCAGCACCAGAGTAGAGTTTTTCCCTGCTACAGTACCTACGCTACCCCGCGAAAGAGCATCGCTCAGGTTTGACAGGAGGAGAAATCTGTGTGGCCGTCAGCTATCACCTATGGCCCGGTCAGGATACTGATGGATTTTCTGACCTATTCGCTAGGGTCGTGTAAAATGTTAAACTGCAGATGCTTTCTGAAAGCAACTAGTGCTTTGAATGGTACAATCTGGATTACAGAAGCTTTATGTAGTGTTAGGCTGTGAACCACAATAGGTTTATTCTACAAGTTAATAGGGATATGCCAGATCATGTTACACTTCTGTTTTATCTTCTGTTTTGACCCTATGGCAAGCATCAGTTGGGTTTATTTAGCTCTTTATTAGCCCTTTATTTAGCTCTTAGCATTTTTCACATTTTGTGTGAAAAATGAATTAACTTTTAGGTAGATATTTTTAAAGAGGAAAAATGTATTTGTGCCTATTGATGCTGCAGTGATTTGTGGTTTTGAGACCCATCTTGCAAAATACCACATGCTGAGGCTGATTGTCATAGCTCTGAAGCCAGCCCTGGGTATGGAATGCTTTTCATTCTTTGGAGTGTTCATTCCAGGCAGTTCTGTGTAACGAGATCTTTACAGAGCATGGAAGATGCCTCTAGGGGAAGTCTCCATTTTGATTGCTGTGCCTAGACTAATTCTGATACTCCTGAGTTTGCTGTCAGGTTTTTACGATGCTGAAATGTGTGTTTTCCAGGTTCCTGTGTGGGCTATTTTTCACTAAGAATCTAGAAAATATCTTGGCTTTTCGTGGGGTTTAGTGCAAAATAGGTTTGACTGTAGGAACCACATTGTTGCAAAGATGAAGCATGCAATTAAAGTTCTTTCTAATAATTTGAGATGATTTAAATATATGTCAAATGAAATGCCATAGTCAAGGAACCAAAGCAGTCGAATGAATTGCCTATAAATTCCTTTGGCATGAAGCGTGTTGAGTGAAATGTTTATTTCTTCTAAGCAATAGGTCATAAGAGTGTTTAAATAAAGGTATAGTATATATAATGCACTGGAGCACAATCCATGGATTAGAGTGAAATTTCAACACTCAGTTCCTTTACTTAGAGAAGTCCACCTATGCCCAGATGGATTAATTAATTGTAGTGGTAGAAAATACAGGGTGTAAAACACAGCTGACTGTTGAGCTTAGTATATCACTATGTTGTAGAGAAACTCAAGAATCAAGAAAATTCTAAATAAGTAAATGCTAATTTGTCATGCAGTACTATGGTATTTTCAGGCAGCTAATCAAGAAAATTTGAATTGGAAGACCGTCAAACTTGTTTCATACAATAAAACTCTGAGAGACTTATCTACAAATAGAAACACAAGGAGCATCCTTTTTTGTACTCAGCAAAGAGCTGGAGTATGTTGTGCTGTTACGGAGGTTTATTTTTATAAACTACTCCAATGAATTTTATAAGCATGTAAAAGATTGTAAGTGCCCTGAAACATGTTTATTCTTGGACTGGCAATTACATACATGGATTCAGTTTTGATTTTCTTTAAAATAAAAATAAAAATATTTCTCTGGAGTAATTTGCTCTCGGTAACAAGAGTCATCTGCAAGAGAAATATCCAAACCAATTTCTGGGCAGTGGAAGTAGCTTTATTTTTTATAACATTCTTAGTACCTGTGACCAGGGTTGGTAGAGTGCCAGTCCTGCCAGCTTTAAGGAGCTGCATGTAAGTGTACCCTCGTTTCCTCAGAATCCCAGGGATGTGGACATTTCTTTGAGATGAGCTTTTAGGAAGCCCCAGAACATCTGGTGGTGTGACATCTTCCTGCATGCTCTGTTTCTGCACGTGATGTTTTCCAGTGCTTTCAAACATCCCTTCCCTTCTGTTTTTTCAGATGGTTATTTAGACCTATCTTGAGAGCTACTCTCTTCAGCCTCAGCTTTATCCAAGATACAATATGGTTATTATATAACCTAGTATTTTTTCATTTTACTTACATTTCATTACATAACCTAGTATTTTACATTGTTACTTGCACAGCAGAATAACTGCAGAACTCTGCTCGATCCAGGTTATACTGAAAACTAAAAAAAATGCTATTTTTACATGCCTGACATTTTTCTTGCATATTTGAGCTTAGGTATTATGTTTGCTCATTTCAGGAGTGCTTCTGAACCACAGTCCAGAAAGAAGAAAAATCTTCTTGGTTGAAGTTGAACATTTGTCTCTAAGAGTAAGAACAAAGCCATGCCAGTGCTTTCAGAAGACTCAGGTAATTCAGCTGCATGCTTTCAACAGAGCAGTGACTGAAATCTTGTCATACCTGTTTCACACATAAAAATAATTTAAATAGGAGTAAAATGTAATAGAATTAAGATAATTCAACTGAAGTTTCTGAGCAATTACCTACAAGAAGGAAGGTGGAATGTAAAAGGTGAAAATTAATAAAGTTTGTCAGGATCAGTTTCCTACTAACCCTAGAGCACCCAAATATACTCTGATAGACCTGAATATACTCTGATAGACTTGAATATATTCTGATAGATCTGAATATATTCTGATAGACCTGAATATATTCTGATAGGCAGAATTGGACCCCTCAGTGTAACAGTGCCTTCTACATGTGCTTACTAAAGATCAGCCCATATATCTCTGCTGCTTGCTGTGTCATTTCTTAATATTTTCTGAACAGGGGTTGATAAACATTGTAAATATCCTTCCTTTTAACTTAAAATAAGTGTCTTTGTTCAAGGCTACTTTACTAGCTTCTCCAGTATGCTGCCCAGGAGAAGTCACAGATAATAAATGATGCTTAGGCTTAAAGCAGGAGTGAGTTTGAGTCTCCTGGATCAAAATCCACTCTAAGGTTCGTGGAGAGAATAGCCACAGGAATAGATTTGAACCCCCTCCACCTTTTTATATTTCCTGTTTTGTTTTGGTCCTGTGTTCCCAGACATGGTTCACCGGGAAAAATCTGGCCTTTGTCTGGCTCTGTGTGTTGCAAAATTGGGATATTTAAATATTTTTTTAGAAAACTAGCCACAAGCTTTGATTCCACCACAATGGAAATCTACACTTTATCCTTTCTTCCTCTGGTCAGGCCTGGCTTTTTATAGGTGCCTCAGAGTGGAAGGGGCAGGATAACACTTGTAAGCAAAGCTGCTGGGGAGGTAGAGCTGCTACCTGTGCAAAAAAAGGTCATTCAATCAGTTTGAGAGTCTGCTGTGGTACTAAAATTTCAAATTTGTAAGAGGGGAAACAAAGGGTTCTGGAAACAAGGAGTAATAAACATGAAGTGTTAAATGTGAAAGATAATTTCTTAAGAAATATATATTGCTTTGTTAGATTTTGCCTTAATATGATGGTGTGCTTGACACTTATGAGGGGAGTGTTGCAAAATGAGCTGTGGATAAACACGAGATAATCACAAGTCTCTGCAAATGTGATGATCATCAATGTGATACCCAAATAAATGTAGTGACTGTTAAGACTGCAGTAGAAGGTCCTGTGAGAAATGCTGTGTAGAATGTTTTTGTTCTGTCCTGAATCTAAATTTAGGGTTGCATGAAACTTTGGCCCTTTTGACATCTCAGCTAAGACCTGATTCAAATCATAAAGAGGAAATGGGATTCCTTAGGGATGTCTTCAGTGAAAGAAGTCTCAGCTACCTGATGAAGGTAAAAGTTTGTATTTATTTATGTACATTCTCCTTACAGTTTACTTTTTCTCTGTTCCCTTGATTTATCAACCATTTACTTTGCCAAACCTTTTTTTTAAGAATTCTGTACTGACCAAAGCATATGTGTGCTTAAGAACAAACACTAATAATGTTTGACAATTAATATGTTGAACATATTAAAACCGAGATCAAGGAGTAGAATGTTGCTGGCAGAGGTTCCAAAAAGTGCAAGAGGCTCCAGGGAATGGGGAAAATATGCAGATGGGATAGAAAACCTAATATCCCATTGAGTATGGGATAGAAAACTTCATATATGGGATAGAAAACCTCACATGCCATTGAATATGGGACAGAAACCCTCACATATGGGATAGAAAACCTCACATTCCATTGCATATGGGATAGAAAACCTAACACCCAACCTATAATAAAATCCCCTAATATAACTTTAGTTGCCAAGTATTGGTTATGCAAAAGCCAGATGATGCCTCTTCACAGAGATAATCTAGTTTATGAATGTATGGGAAATTAATTCAATAGTCCAGTTTTAATTTTTTAATGTGGAGGTGGGTTTTTTTGGGGGTGTTATTTGGTGGGGGTGTTTTGTTTTAATTTTGGTTCTGAGTTTCTTTGGGGTGGGTGTGCTAGGGAAGAAGTAAAGGGTTTGGGTTTGGGTGTTTGCTTTCCAGCCTTAGCACAGGGATGTGGCTTCCTCAGAGAGGGTGGTAAGGATGCTCAGTAGGGGAACATGAGGCACTTTGCCAAAATATTCCTTATGTCTTTGACAGATGTGGAGTCAGTCTGAGTGCCAGCAGTGTCTGCAGGGGAGCTGTGGACAGTTCATCTATCACAACACTGGGGGTGGCACAAAGCTCTTCTGGTCTGCCCACTGCTCAGAAATCCTTGCTCCTGGCTGTGGAACTTCTGGCTGTGGAACTCCTCCTCAGCCTGTGTCCGGCCAATCTTCAGCCTTGAGACTTTCTAGAACGGTGTTCCCTGAGTCATGAGAGTTGAGTTTCAAGTCCCGCACCCAGGGATTCCACTGCTGGGCAGCATAAAACAGTGTTCCCAACTGCTGTCCTCAAGAGCTGTAGCCCCCTGTGACCTGTGTCCCTTCTCCCATCAGAGCTTTGTTTTGCTGGTGCCTGGCTTGGGAGTCCTTGCCTTGCACAGGAGACTGGACTGGACTACAAACACATGCTAACAGTGGTAACAGGCAACTTTATTTACACAACTAAATAAATTTCAGCATTTGTGCATGCAGAGGAGGAAGATTGGCAGGACAGAGGACGCCTTTGACCTGAGGCTGCCTTTGGACGAGCAGGCACTGCCCCAGTATGTAATGGTCATGGTCCACTGCAGCCTGCAGTGGATCCTGTTCATCCTGCTGCCCATGTCTTTTTTCTCATGAGGCCCAGCAGTATCTGGTGCACCCGAGTTAAGAATTTCACCACTATCTGGTATGGATGTGGAGCAGGCAAGAGAGGTTGCATTGACATTGGCTCCTCAGAGGGGTTTGAGGTCGACTCTGGCTCTGGTGTGGCTGTTGCAGTTGAGTGATCAGGAGTGGGAGTACAGCAGCCTGACTCTGTTGGTGCTGACTCTGGCTGCTCCAAGGGGGCTGAGCTGAAGGTTGGCTCTGGTCTTGGAGTAGCTGTTTCAGCTGACTCAGGATATGGAGTGGGAGTAGAGCAGCCTGACTCTGTTGGTGTTGGCTCTGGCTGCTCAAAAGAGGTTGAGCTGAAGGTTGGCTCTGGTGCTGGAGTGGCTGTTTCAGCTGACTCTGGACATGGAGTGGGAGTAGAGCAGCCTGACTCTGTTGGTGTTGGCTCTGGCTGCTCAAAAGGGGTTGAGCTGAAGGTTGGCTCTGGTGCTGGAGTGGCTGTTTCAGCTGACTCTGGACATGGAGTGGGAGTGGAGCAGCCTGACTCTGTTGGTGTTGGCTCTGGCTGCTCAAAAGAGGTTGAGCTGAAGGTTGGCTCTGGTGCTGGAGTGGCTGTTTCAGCTGACTCTGGACATGGAGTGGGAGTAGAGCAGCCTGACTCTGTTGGTGCTGACTCTGGCTGCTCCAAGGGGGCTGAGCTGAAGGTTGGCTCTGGTCTTGGAGTAGCTGTTTCAGCTGACTCAGGATATGGAGTGGGAGTAGAGCAGTTTGACTCTGTCAGTGTTGGCTCTGGCTGCTCAAGAGGGGTTGAGATGTAGGTTGTCTCTGGTGCTAGAGTGTCTGTTCCAGGTGGACGCATGCCCATCTGAATCAGGATCCAGTTGTAGAAGTACTGAGTGGAGGTGTAGACTCCCGGGCGTTTTGTTCTGACACAGCCTTTTCCCCAGCTGGTCACTCCAACAAGCCAAAAGTAGCCAGCATGGTTATCTTTGCACACCAGAGGCCCTCCACTGTCACCCTGCAACAGAGGAAAGAGGATTAGGGTGCTGTTGGGTGGCTGCTGTCAGCACTAGAGGCCTGTTTCTCTCTTGCAGCCCCTGCCACAGCTGTATTCATGGTACAAAAAGGCTTTGCTCAGGTGCTGGAGTCTCAAGAACCTTAGCTGGGAACAGGGTGGGTGTCTGTGAAGGCCCCCTTTTGTATCTGCACAGTGATCCTGGATGGGCAGAGCATAGATCATCCAGAATCTGGATCTGTGGGCTGCTGAGAACACTGGATGGGCTTTCTGGGCAGAGGGGCAGGCCTGGGGAACACGGTCACTTGGCAAGGAAACTCCAGCAGTGGAGGAAAAGTGGTTTGCCAGACAAAGCCCATGGTGACGGGGTACCTTCGCTGCTGGCTCCCAGCACTCATACCTGGCAGGTGTCCATGCCACCCCGTGGGTAGCCAGCACACAGGTTGTGGGTGTGGATGGCCCCAGCGTACCGACGGCTGCTGTTAACCAGCCGGATATCCAGGAGACGGACCTTGGCTTCCTGCAGGACATCACTCGGACCCTGAGCTGCAAGCACAGGAAGGAATGGGCACCCAGCAGCTCTTTGCCAGTTCCACTCCCCTGTCTGGGGGTGAACTCATTCCCTAGGGCTTGGCTTTGCCTCTGGAGCAGTTGTTGAAGCGCTGTGTCCTTTCTGTCTGCCTTTGGGGAGCAGGCCAGGCCCAGCTCTCCAGAGGCATACATCCTACAGCCTGACTTTGGTTTGTGCTGTCAGGAAGCCAAACCCATCTTGCTGGTGTGCCCAGCTCACCCTCAGGGCCCTTTTTGGGAACTCACCTTTTGCAGTGGCAGAACCCCAGCCAGCAATGTAGCAGGTTTTCAGCTCTGACACTGTGAGCGAGGCGTTGGGCACGCAGGCAAGCTGGACGTAGTCACTGCACTCCACGGGCTTGTCCAGCTCCAGCAGGGCGATGTCGTTCTGCTGGGAATCAGCCGTGTACTCCTGGTGGGCCAGGAGCCGCTTGATGTGGCGCACCTGAGTTTCAGGGCCCAGATGGGTCAGCTTGGTGGCCCCGATCAGCACACGCCACATGGTGACATTCCTGCAAGGCAGAGAGGGGTCTGAGGAAGAGCAGAGCCGTGTGCTGTTGATGCCTTAGGATTTTAGCTTTTGTATTTTTCATCCATTTGTAATCCTGCAGTTTTTTACTGTATAACTAAATTCTGCACACAGTGTGAGCTGCTGCTGCTTTCCCATTCTGGTCACAAAAATTCCTCTCCAGGCCTGGCAATCAAGGATACCTCACTGCCTCAGGCCTCGAGAGATGGAAACAAAAGTGAGTTGAGGGGAGCAAACTGGGGGTAAATGACTTCATTACCTGAAGCTGTAATTAGAAGATTAACCCTAAATATGCAAATGGACCAAATTTATAGGTGTGAAAACCTTTGACCCGTGGTCAATTTTGGGTTGTAGCACTTGGGGGGGGTCTTTTGTTTTGCCTAAAATGGACCTGGAGGCCCTTCAATAAATATAATCACTTTTTATTCCTTGTCTGGCCTGTTTTTAGGTAGTCCTGAAAAGGCATCACTGTGGCAGCTCAGCACTTCCCTTCCTTCTGCTTCTCAAGGCAGAGAGGAAAGCAGGGCAATGAGGAGTGTGACTGCCCTAGCATGCCTTAGGCTCCAGGAATGCCACACTGGAGGCTGCTGGGCAGCAGTGGCACGAGCCCAGCCTTCTGAGCAGTCCCTCAGTTGGGCCCCGTAGTATTGAGGTGCTGCAGGCTGGGCAACTGTTTGTGTGGTGAGGATACCCTCATTCCCTGCTCCTCCTTACCTGGCCTGGAGGAAGCAATGGGCTGCTGTGAGGACCCACTGTGGGCTGATGAGGGACCCTCCACATGTATGGCCGGTGCCTATTTTCCTGGGGTCCTGGATGCTGACAATCCAGGGCCAGGCCCCTGGCAGGGCACCTGTGCCAGTCACAATTCGGTAGTCAGCATCTATGGAGTTGTAGTCAGAAGCCATGGGCCGGAGCCCACAGGTCCCTCTGGAAGCACAAAATCATTACTGCCCTTCTGTTCCAGTACCTGGGTGCTGGCAAGGAGGCTCCCACATGGGGTTTGGGGTGTGGCAATGGGGGACAAGCACCCTCCTAGAGCCTGGGGCCATACCTGCAGTTGCCCCAGGTACCATGTGCAGGTCTGTACACAGCCAGCAGGATGAAGAGGTACAGGTACAGAAGATTCATCGCTGTCAGCAGCATCTGTCAGCTGAAAGAGACAAAAGCTTGTCTCTTCCAGTGCAGTCTCTGACGAGTGCTGCAGCAACTGCACTGTCCATGGCACCTGGGGCTGATGTCACAGAGTGGGTGGTTCCAGGTTCTGGGCACAGTGTCCTCAGAGGGCAGGGAAAGGCCACAGCCTCACAGAACCACAGAATGGTTTGGGCTGGAAGGGACCTTGAAGGTTGTGAAAGGCAAAAGGGGTCCCTTGCCTCGCACATGCAAAACGACACCATGGGCAGACAAATCTGGCACAGAGGGAAAGTCACTCCAAAGGCAGTGTTTGGTCAGAGAGGGTGCTCAGAGCCACCACACGATGGAGAAAACTAGCACATCAAAGCTAGAAAGAGGACAGGAAGGAACAATGCCATGTGCAAACTACTTGGGGGGATGCTTCAAGGCACATAAGCCTTAGCTGATGGAACAAACCTGGAAACTCCTGAGTGTTGCAAGAGGAATTGCTGACCATGGCAGAGTGCGAGAAGCTGACAGGAGTTTCAATGCCATGAGGAAGCCCTTCTGAGTCTGTTTATACATTCTCCATGTCTGGAGCAGGGTGAGTACTGCAAATGCCTCAGTGCTGCCTCTTGCTTTGGAGACTGGTGCTGGAGGTCATGGCTGCAGAAAACAAGGGACTGAGATGGAGAGTGCTCATGCACTCACTTTTGTGGTTTGGGAATGGCATTCCCCAGTCTGGTGTTTCCACTGGAACACTGCAAACCACTGCTCCTCACTCCCTTCTCCCTCTCCCCTCCCTTCTCTGGTGGGCTTGAGAATAGAACTGGAAGCACAAAAGTTAAAGACTGTGGGTTGAGACAAGAACAATATAATGGAAACAGCAATGAAACAAGAAAATGAGCAGTAACCGCAACAATATTAATAATGGACTGGGACAATTCACATGCAACCATCCACCCCATAGAGCCTGGCAGTACCCAACCAGGCTGTCATGCATGTTATCCAGCGGAGATTTCTTCCCCTGTCCCTGGAAAATGTTGTGGAGTGGTTCAGAACAACCTCCACGTCCTGGCCATGCCCTGTCCTGGTTATGGCAAAAATTTACCCCATCCTGGCCAGAACCAGGACATTCACCCTCATGATCTGCCCCACAGCTTTGGAATCTGTGCCAGAGGGTCTGGCAGGGCAGGGAGGGCAGTCACCAGGGATTGGCAGACGTTGGAAACTCCTTATCCCTCTCTCTGGCCCCTGGTTTTCCTTGTTTTATGGAATGGAAGAACACATGTCCAACTCCTCCCAGTATCTCCTTCACTGGAAATCCTCCGTGCTTTGATTCCTTCTCTGACATTCTGCTGCACCTGGGGAATGCAGTGGGAAAACCCAAGGCTTTGTGTGAAGGTCACTCCCTCAGCACTTCACCTGAGGTGCACAGGAAGGCTGCCCTGGCTCTACCACACCTCATCCAGAACACCTGGAAGCTCTTCCCTCCCCATTCACACACTCCCCTGCCTTGTCCTCCTCATCCCACAGGGATGCACAGAGGGGCTACCACACTTCACGGTTTGGTAGCCCTGATACCACACTCCTGACTGGAATGGGGTGACCCTGGGGCAGTTTTGGCCTGCATCAGTTCCATGTCCTGCCTCAGCACACCCAGGTTCTCTGTTGGCGTCTGTGCTCATCTCTGCAGCTTTGCTGTCCTGCACCAGGAGTTTGCTGAATAAAATCATCCTCTAGAAAGGACATGTGACACAAGCCCAGGAGTAAGCAGCACCATGGGAGAGTTCAGCAAGGTGCCCTGGGGACAGCCAGGCCAGGCAGGGGAAGGTGGGGGGACCACGGCCTCACTGAAGCAGCCACATTGTACAGCACAAAAAATAAAGCTAAATAAATGCTGGGATGAAATACAGCACTGCTGGGACTGCTCCATTTAGCAAATAACAGTTGTGGGGGAGATTTACAGATGTACTGGGTACATCTGGGAACTGGGGCTCCTGCTGGAAGTCTTCAATCTTGAAGCTCCCAGTTCCCAAAGCTGGTAAATCCTTCCCAGCAATGGCTCCTGAGGCAGGGAGAGGGGTGGAAAGCCAAGGATGGGGCAGAGATCAGAAGGAGCTGGGGAGCTCAGAGAGGTCTTCAAGGGGAAGAGGATTTGTCTGAAAGGCCCTCACTTTTCTGGTCATCTTGGCAACTCTGGCAGGTTTAACAGGAGGTTTGTCTGGAAACAAGACAGGGACATATTGGCATGATGGGTGCTGGCATATTCCAGTCTTAGGCTTTGCAGAGAGAGATTTGCTGTTTCCCCATAGGCCACAGAGGATTTTAATATGAGGTGAACTCCCCAAGCTTGCATCCACCCTGTTCCATGGCCTCTGGCTCTGAGAAATGCTCTCCTGTGCACCCTGCTTCATTCCCTCAGATCAATGGCTGATGTGCCAGCAGCTCCTGCTCCAGAAGGGCAGCACATGATGAAGGTGCCACCCCTGCAGCTGAAAAGAAGGTTCCTTTTGCCATGGCATTCCAGGAGGTCATAAGACACATCATCAATGGAGTCTGAAAAAAAGAAAAATTAGAAGTTGAGGCAGCTGCATTTACCAGTGTGGGCAGTCCAGAGAGAACTGCCTGGACCTGACCCAGTTTGTGGATCAGAGCCAGAAATAGGTTCCCTTAGCTAGAAATGAGACCTCTCTACCCAGAGAGCCAGCTGCTTGCCATTCCATTGCTCCCTGGCCACAAGCAGCACTTCATCCATGAGCTCTCACCCCACAGAGCCCCTAGGTAACCCTGAAAAGACTCCTTCAGTATCAGGGGCTGCAAGAGACCTCTAGATGAGCAGCTAGAGGATTAGGTGAGGAGAAGAACTGAAATAAAATGCGTGTTTTTCCCTGGATTTGTGGAAGACAACAAGAAAGAAATACAGGACCCCAAAAAACAAACCCACTCGATGGGAGAGGCAGGTGAGCACCTCTGGTTCAGGAATTACAGAATGCACTCAACTGCAGCTTGCAGACAAGGATCCTGGCACGTTCCAGCAGCCAGCACTGCCACCTGATCCCAGCATCCCTCTGCCCCATGGATTTACACAGGACCCCAAAGCCCCAGTGGTCAGTGAAAGGAAAACATCCAACTGTCCACACTTGGCAACCTACTCCTGGGTTCTGCAGCCTGTGGAGAAAGACAAATTCCCTCACTAGAAAACTAAGCAGGTTTGAGCTGGGCTTTCTCAAAGCACACTAAAGGCAGAGGTGGGCTTCTCCGTGCTGTTTGGGAAGTGGCACATGAACCACACGGGAATCAGAGAGAGATTATCAACTCCAGAGGCACTGCTGAGCGCAGCCTCTCCTGACTCCAGCTGGGCTCCAGCCCCGAGGTGACCTGTGCCTCCAAACAGAGGGGCCAGAGTGACCTGCACTGACCAGGCCGGCCACAGCTCCGTGTCACACTGACCACTGCAGCGTCCAGCCAGTCCCTCCAGAGGCTCTTCCAATCTCCACCTCCACCTTACAGGGGCATGGAACGCCGCTGATCACACCCGCTGCTCCCTGACCTGCAGCCAGAGGAAGATTTCCTCATTTGCTGCTGTGGCCAGTGGCACCTCTCTGTAGCAGGTTTTGCGTCCTGCTCGGTGCCCCAGTGCTCCAGACAGGCTGGCTCCGTGCTGCTGGGCCTCTCCCGGTCCCTCTGAGCAGGGCTGCAGCCGAGTCTTCAGAACAGCCCCAATTCCCCAAAACAGCCCCCAAAACAGCCCGGCGCTGTCTGTGTGGGGAACATCAAACCCACACCAAGGAATGGCTTTGCCCAGTGCCCCGGGATGGAGCAGCCCCGGCCTGCTCCACCAGAGCCCAGGGCGGCTCTGGGAGCCCTGAGGGCACGAGAGAAGGAAACTTCAGCGTGAGGGTCTGCAGCGGCCAGGGGAACACCAGCGCCTCCGAGCCGCCCTGCCAGACACGTACGGCCCTCCACCACCCTCGCAGTGGTGCGGGAATGTGCTCGCTGCTGAGGGCGGCCTCGCGGCTCGGCGAGCAGCTCGGGCAGGGCCGCCGCTGTCCGCTCCGTGCGGAGCGCAGCCTCCTCCGGACGCGGCCGTGAGGCGGTCTGGGCCCTCGGGTGTCGCCTCCGGCAGAATCAGCGGCTCGGTGGAGCTCACACGAAGCTCTCCCTGGGGCGGGACAGCCCTTGCCCGTGGGGTGTCGGGCGGGCCCCGGGCCGGCCGAGGGTTGCCCGGCTGAGCCCGGGGCCGCCCCTGACGTGGGGCTCTGGGGCAGAGTCCGGCCCGCGGTGCCCAGCAGGGATGCGCGGTTCTGTCTGTGCTCGGGCAGCACCAGAGTAGAGTTTTTCCCTGCTACAGTACCTACGCTACCCCGCGAAAGAGCATCGCTCAGGTTTGACAGGAGGAGAAATCTGTGTGGCCGTCAGCTATCACCTATGGCCCGGTCAGGATACTGATGGATTTTCTGACCTATTCGCTAGGGTCGTGTAAAATGTTAAACTGCAGATGCTTTCTGAAAGCAACTAGTGCTTTGAATGGTACAATCTGGATTACAGAAGCTTTATGTAGTGTTAGGCTGTGAACCACAATAGGTTTATTCTACAAGTTAATAGGGATATGCCAGATCATGTTACACTTCTGTTTTATCTTCTGTTTTGACCCTATGGCAAGCATCAGTTGGGTTTATTTAGCTCTTTATTAGCCCTTTATTTAGCTCTTAGCATTTTTCACATTTTGTGTGAAAAATGAATTAACTTTTAGGTAGATATTTTTAAAGAGGAAAAATGTATTTGTGCCTATTGATGCTGCAGTGATTTGTGGTTTTGAGACCCATCTTGCAAAATACCACATGCTGAGGCTGATTGTCATAGCTCTGAAGCCAGCCCTGGGTATGGAATGCTTTTCATTCTTTGGAGTGTTCATTCCAGGCAGTTCTGTGTAACGAGATCTTTACAGAGCATGGAAGATGCCTCTAGGGGAAGTCTCCATTTTGATTGCTGTGCCTAGACTAATTCTGATACTCCTGAGTTTGCTGTCAGGTTTTTACGATGCTGAAATGTGTGTTTTCCAGGTTCCTGTGTGGGCTATTTTTCACTAAGAATCTAGAAAATATCTTGGCTTTTCGTGGGGTTTAGTGCAAAATAGGTTTGACTGTAGGAACCACATTGTTGCAAAGATGAAGCATGCAATTAAAGTTCTTTCTAATAATTTGAGATGATTTAAATATATGTCAAATGAAATGCCATAGTCAAGGAACCAAAGCAGTCGAATGAATTGCCTATAAATTCCTTTGGCATGAAGCGTGTTGAGTGAAATGTTTATTTCTTCTAAGCAATAGGTCATAAGAGTGTTTAAATAAAGGTATAGTATATATAATGCACTGGAGCACAATCCATGGATTAGAGTGAAATTTCAACACTCAGTTCCTTTACTTAGAGAAGTCCACCTATGCCCAGATGGATTAATTAATTGTAGTGGTAGAAAATACAGGGTGTAAAACACAGCTGACTGTTGAGCTTAGTATATCACTATGTTGTAGAGAAACTCAAGAATCAAGAAAATTCTAAATAAGTAAATGCTAATTTGTCATGCAGTACTATGGTATTTTCAGGCAGCTAATCAAGAAAATTTGAATTGGAAGACCGTCAAACTTGTTTCATACAATAAAACTCTGAGAGACTTATCTACAAATAGAAACACAAGGAGCATCCTTTTTTGTACTCAGCAAAGAGCTGGAGTATGTTGTGCTGTTACGGAGGTTTATTTTTATAAACTACTCCAATGAATTTTATAAGCATGTAAAAGATTGTAAGTGCCCTGAAACATGTTTATTCTTGGACTGGCAATTACATACATGGATTCAGTTTTGATTTTCTTTAAAATAAAAATAAAAATATTTCTCTGGAGTAATTTGCTCTCGGTAACAAGAGTCATCTGCAAGAGAAATATCCAAACCAATTTCTGGGCAGTGGAAGTAGCTTTATTTTTTATAACATTCTTAGTACCTGTGACCAGGGTTGGTAGAGTGCCAGTCCTGCCAGCTTTAAGGAGCTGCATGTAAGTGTACCCTCGTTTCCTCAGAATCCCAGGGATGTGGACATTTCTTTGAGATGAGCTTTTAGGAAGCCCCAGAACATCTGGTGGTGTGACATCTTCCTGCATGCTCTGTTTCTGCACGTGATGTTTTCCAGTGCTTTCAAACATCCCTTCCCTTCTGTTTTTTCAGATGGTTATTTAGACCTATCTTGAGAGCTACTCTCTTCAGCCTCAGCTTTATCCAAGATACAATATGGTTATTATATAACCTAGTATTTTTTCATTTTACTTACATTTCATTACATAACCTAGTATTTTACATTGTTACTTGCACAGCAGAATAACTGCAGAACTCTGCTCGATCCAGGTTATACTGAAAACTAAAAAAAATGCTATTTTTACATGCCTGACATTTTTCTTGCATATTTGAGCTTAGGTATTATGTTTGCTCATTTCAGGAGTGCTTCTGAACCACAGTCCAGAAAGAAGAAAAATCTTCTTGGTTGAAGTTGAACATTTGTCTCTAAGAGTAAGAACAAAGCCATGCCAGTGCTTTCAGAAGACTCAGGTAATTCAGCTGCATGCTTTCAACAGAGCAGTGACTGAAATCTTGTCATACCTGTTTCACACATAAAAATAATTTAAATAGGAGTAAAATGTAATAGAATTAAGATAATTCAACTGAAGTTTCTGAGCAATTACCTACAAGAAGGAAGGTGGAATGTAAAAGGTGAAAATTAATAAAGTTTGTCAGGATCAGTTTCCTACTAACCCTAGAGCACCCAAATATACTCTGATAGACCTGAATATACTCTGATAGACTTGAATATATTCTGATAGATCTGAATATATTCTGATAGACCTGAATATATTCTGATAGGCAGAATTGGACCCCTCAGTGTAACAGTGCCTTCTACATGTGCTTACTAAAGATCAGCCCATATATCTCTGCTGCTTGCTGTGTCATTTCTTAATATTTTCTGAACAGGGGTTGATAAACATTGTAAATATCCTTCCTTTTAACTTAAAATAAGTGTCTTTGTTCAAGGCTACTTTACTAGCTTCTCCAGTATGCTGCCCAGGAGAAGTCACAGATAATAAATGATGCTTAGGATTAAAGCAGGAGTGAGTTTGAGTCTCCTGGATCAAAATCCACTCTAAGGTTCGTGGAGAGAATAGCCACAGGAATAGATTTGAACCCCCTCCACCTTTTTATATTTCCTGTTTTGTTTTGGTCCTGTGTTCCCAGACATGGTTCACCGGGAAAAATCTGGCCTTTGTCTGGCTCTGTGTGTTGCAAAATTGGGATATTTAAATATTTTTTTAGAAAACTAGCCACAAGCTTTGATTCCACCACAATGGAAATCTACACTTTATCCTTTCTTCCTCTGGTCAGGCCTGGCTTTTTATAGGTGCCTCAGAGTGGAAGGGGCAGGATAACACTTGTAAGCAAAGCTGCTGGGGAGGTAGAGCTGCTACCTGTGCAAAAAAAGGTCATTCAATCAGTTTGAGAGTCTGCTGTGGTACTAAAATTTCAAATTTGTAAGAGGGGAAACAAAGGGTTCTGGAAACAAGGAGTAATAAACATGAAGTGTTAAATGTGAAAGATAATTTCTTAAGAAATATATATTGCTTTGTTAGATTTTGCCTTAATATGATGGTGTGCTTGACACTTATGAGGGGAGTGTTGCAAAATGAGCTGTGGATAAACACGAGATAATCACAAGTCTCTGCAAATGTGATGATCATCAATGTGATACCCAAATAAATGTAGTGACTGTTAAGACTGCAGTAGAAGGTCCTGTGAGAAATGCTGTGTAGAATGTTTTTGTTCTGTCCTGAATCTAAATTTAGGGTTGCATGAAACTTTGGCCCTTTTGACATCTCAGCTAAGACCTGATTCAAATCATAAAGAGGAAATGGGATTCCTTAGGGATGTCTTCAGTGAAAGAAGTCTCAGCTACCTGATGAAGGTAAAAGTTTGTATTTATTTATGTACATTCTCCTTACAGTTTACTTTTTCTCTGTTCCCTTGATTTATCAACCATTTACTTTGCCAAACCTTTTTTTTAAGAATTCTGTACTGACCAAAGCATATGTGTGCTTAAGAACAAACACTAATAATGTTTGACAATTAATATGTTGAACATATTAAAACCGAGATCAAGGAGTAGAATGTTGCTGGCAGAGGTTCCAAAAAGTGCAAGAGGCTCCAGGGAATGGGGAAAATATGCAGATGGGATAGAAAACCTAATATCCCATTGAGTATGGGATAGAAAACTTCATATATGGGATAGAAAACCTCACATGCCATTGAATATGGGACAGAAACCCTCACATATGGGATAGAAAACCTCACATTCCATTGCATATGGGATAGAAAACCTAACACCCAACCTATAATAAAATCCCCTAATATAACTTTAGTTGCCAAGTATTGGTTATGCAAAAGCCAGATGATGCCTCTTCACAGAGATAATCTAGTTTATGAATGTATGGGAAATTAATTCAATAGTCCAGTTTTAATTTTTTAATGTGGAGGTGGGTTTTTTTGGGGGTGTTATTTGGTGGGGGTGTTTTGTTTTAATTTTGGTTCTGAGTTTCTTTGGGGTGGGTGTGCTAGGGAAGAAGTAAAGGGTTTGGGTTTGGGTGTTTGCTTTCCAGCCTTAGCACAGGGATGTGGCTTCCTCAGAGAGGGTGGTAAGGATGCTCAGTAGGGGAACATGAGGCACTTTGCCAAAATATTCCTTATGTCTTTGACAGATGTGGAGTCAGTCTGAGTGCCAGCAGTGTCTGCAGGGGAGCTGTGGACAGTTCATCTATCACAACACTGGGGGTGGCACAAAGCTCTTCTGGTCTGCCCACTGCTCAGAAATCCTTGCTCCTGGCTGTGGAACTTCTGGCTGTGGAACTCCTCCTCAGCCTGTGTCCGGCCAATCTTCAGCCTTGAGACTTTCTAGAACGGTGTTCCCTGAGTCATGAGAGTTGAGTTTCAAGTCCCGCACCCAGGGATTCCACTGCTGGGCAGCATAAAACAGTGTTCCCAACTGCTGTCCTCAAGAGCTGTAGCCCCCTGTGACCTGTGTCCCTTCTCCCATCAGAGCTTTGTTTTGCTGGTGCCTGGCTTGGGAGTCCTTGCCTTGCACAGGAGACTGGACTGGACTACAAACACATGCTAACAGTGGTAACAGGCAACTTTATTTACACAACTAAATAAATTTCAGCATTTGTGCATGCAGAGGAGGAAGATTGGCAGGACAGAGGACGCCTTTGACCTGAGGCTGCCTTTGGACGAGCAGGCACTGCCCCAGTATGTAATGGTCATGGTCCACTGCAGCCTGCAGTGGATCCTGTTCATCCTGCTGCCCATGTCTTTTTTCTCATGAGGCCCAGCAGTATCTGGTGCACCCGAGTTAAGAATTTCACCACTATCTCGTATGGATGTGGAGCAGGCAAGAGAGGTTGCATTGACATTGGCTCCTCAGAGGGGTTTGAGGTCGACTCTGGCTCTGGTGTGGCTGTTGCAGTTGAGTGATCAGGAGTGGGAGTACAGCAGCCTGACTCTGTTGGTGTTGGCTCTGGCTGCTCAAAAGGGGTTGAGCTGAAGGTTGGCTCTGGTGCTGGAGTGGCTGTTTCAGCTGACTCTGGACATGGAGTGGGAGTAGAGCAGCCTGACTCTGTTGGTGCTGACTCTGGCTGCTCCAAGGGGGCTGAGCTGAAGGTTGGCTCTGGTGCTGGAGTGGCTGTTTCAGCTGACTCTGGACATGGAGTGGGAGTAGAGCAGCCTGACTCTGTCAGTGTTGGCTCTGGCTGCTCAAGAGGGGTTGAGATGTAGGTTGTCTCTGGTGCTAGAGTGTCTGTTCCAGGTGGACGCATGCCCATCTGAATCAGGATCCAGTTGTAGAAGTACTGAGTGGAGGTGTAGACTCCCGGGCGTTTTGTTCTGACACAGCCTTTTCCCCAGCTGGTCACTCCAACAAGCCAAAAGTAGCCAGCATGGTTATCTTTGCACACCAGAGGCCCTCCACTGTCACCCTGCAACAGAGGAAAGAGGATTAGGGTGCTGTTGGGTGGCTGCTGTCAGCACTAGAGGCCTGTTTCTCTCTTGCAGCCCCTGCCACAGCTGTATTCATGGTACAAAAAGGCTTTGCTCAGGTGCTGGAGTCTCAAGAACCTTAGCTGGGAACAGGGTGGGTGTCTGTGAAGGCCCCCTTTTGTATCTGCACAGTGATCCTGGATGGGCAGAGCATAGATCATCCAGAATCTGGATCTGTGGGCTGCTGAGAACACTGGATGGGCTTTCTGGGCAGAGGGGCAGGCCTGGGGAACACGGTCACTTGGCAAGGAAACTCCAGCAGTGGAGGAAAAGTGGTTTGCCAGACAAAGCCCATGGTGACGGGGTACCTTCGCTGCTGGCTCCCAGCACTCATACCTGGCAGGTGTCCATGCCACCCCGTGGGTAGCCAGCACACAGGTTGTGGGTGTGGATGGCCCCAGCGTACCGACGGCTGCTGTTAACCAGCCGGATATCCAGGAGACGGACCTTGGCTTCCTGCAGGACATCACTCGGACCCTGAGCTGCAAGCACAGGAAGGAATGGGCACCCAGCAGCTCTTTGCCAGTTCCACTCCCCTGTCTGGGGGTGAACTCATTCCCTAGGGCTTGGCTTTGCCTCTGGAGCAGTTGTTGAAGCGCTGTGTCCTTTCTGTCTGCCTTTGGGGAGCAGGCCAGGCCCAGCTCTCCAGAGGCATACATCCTACAGCCTGACTTTGGTTTGTGCTGTCAGGAAGCCAAACCCATCTTGCTGGTGTGCCCAGCTCACCCTCAGGGCCCTTTTTGGGAACTCACCTTTTGCAGTGGCAGAACCCCAGCCAGCAATGTAGCAGGTTTTCAGCTCTGACACTGTGAGCGAGGCGTTGGGCACGCAGGCAAGCTGGACGTAGTCACTGCACTCCACGGGCTTGTCCAGCTCCAGCAGGGCGATGTCGTTCTGCTGGGAATCAGCCGTGTACTCCTGGTGGGCCAGGAGCCGCTTGATGTGGCGCACCTGAGTTTCAGGGCCCAGATGGGTCAGCTTGGTGGCCCCGATCAGCACACGCCACATGGTGACATTCCTGCAAGGCAGAGAGGGGTCTGAGGAAGAGCAGAGCCGTGTGCTGTTGATGCCTTAGGATTTTAGCTTTTGTATTTTTCATCCATTTGTAATCCTGCAGTTTTTTACTGTATAACTAAATTCTGCACACAGTGTGAGCTGCTGCTGCTTTCCCATTCTGGTCACAAAAATTCCTCTCCAGGCCTGGCAATCAAGGATACCTCACTGCCTCAGGCCTCGAGAGATGGAAACAAAAGTTAGTTGAGGGGAGCAAACTGGGGGTAAATGACTTCATTACCTGAAGCTGTAATTAGAAGATTAACCCTAAATATGCAAATGGACCAAATTTATAGGTGTGAAAACCTTTGACCCGTGGTCAATTTTGGGTTGTAGCACTTGGGGGGGTCTTTTGTTTTGCCTAAAATGGACCTGGAGGCCCTTCAATAAATATAATCACTTTTTATTCCTTGTCTGGCCTGTTTTTAGGTAGTCCTGAAAAGGCATCACTGTGGCAGCTCAGCACTTCCCTTCCTTCTGCTTCTCAAGGCAGAGAGGAAAGCAGGGCAATGAGGAGTGTGACTGCCCTAGCATGCCTTAGGCTCCAGGAATGCCACACTGGAGGCTGCTGGGCAGCAGTGGCACGAGCCCAGCCTTCTGAGCAGTCCCTCAGTTGGGCCCCGTAGTATTGAGGTGCTGCAGGCTGGGCAACTGTTTGTGTGGTGAGGATACCCTCATTCCCTGCTCCTCCTTACCTGGCCTGAAGGAAGCAATGGGCTGCTGTGAGGACCCACTGTGGGCTGATGAGGGACCCTCCACATGTATGGCCGGTGCCTATTTTCCTGGGGTCCTGGATGCTGACAATCCAGGGCCAGGCCCCTGGCAGGGCACCTGTGCCAGTCACAATTCGGTAGTCAGCATCTATGGAGTTGTAGTCAGAAGCCATGGGCCGGAGCCCACAGGTCCCTCTGGAAGCACAAAATCATTACTGCCCTTCTGTTCCAGTACCTGGGTGCTGGCAAGGAGGCTCCCACATGGGGTTTGGGGTGTGGCAATGGGGGACAAGCACCCTCCTAGAGCCTGGGGCCATACCTGCAGTTGCCCCAGGTACCATGTGCAGGTCTGTACACAGCCAGCAGGATGAAGAGGTACAGGTACAGAAGATTCATCGCTGTCAGCAGCATCTGTCAGCTGAAAGAGACAAAAGCTTGTCTCTTCCAGTGCAGTCTCTGACGAGTGCTGCAGCAACTGCACTGTCCATGGCACCTGGGGCTGATGTCACAGAGTGGGTGGTTCCAGGTTCTGGGCACAGTGTCCTCAGAGGGCAGGGAAAGGCCACAGCCTCACAGAACCACAGAATGGTTTGGGCTGGAAGGGACCTTGAAGGTTGTGAAAGGCAAAAGGGGTCCCTTGCCTCGCACATGCAAAACGACACCATGGGCAGACAAATCTGGCACAGAGGGAAAGTCACTCCAAAGGCAGTGTTTGGTCAGAGAGGGTGCTCAGAGCCACCACACGATGGAGAAAACTAGCACATCAAAGCTAGAAAGAGGACAGGAAGGAACAATGCCATGTGCAAACTACTTGGGGGGATGCTTCAAGGCACATAAGCCTTAGCTGATGGAACAAACCTGGAAACTCCTGAGTGTTGCAAGAGGAATTGCTGACCATGGCAGAGTGCGAGAAGCTGACAGGAGTTTCAATGCCATGAGGAAGCCCTTCTGAGTCTGTTTATACATTCTCCATGTCTGGAGCAGGGTGAGTACTGCAAATGCCTCAGTGCTGCCTCTTGCTTTGGAGACTGGTGCTGGAGGTCATGGCTGCAGAAAACAAGGGACTGAGATGGAGAGTGCTCATGCACTCACTTTTGTGGTTTGGGAATGGCATTCCCCAGTCTGGTGTTTCCACTGGAACACTGCAAACCACTGCTCCTCACTCCCTTCTCCCTCTCCCCTCCCTTCTCTGGTGGGCTTGAGAATAGAACTGGAAGCACAAAAGTTAAAGACTGTGGGTTGAGACAAGAACAATATAATGGAAACAGCAATGAAACAAGAAAATGAGCAGTAACCGCAACAATATTAATAATGGACTGGGACAATTCACATGCAACCATCCACCCCATAGAGCCTGGCAGTACCCAACCAGGCTGTCATGCATGTTATCCAGCGGAGATTTCTTCCCCTGTCCCTGGAAAATGTTGTGGAGTGGTTCAGAACAACCTCCACGTCCTGGCCATGCCCTGTCCTGGTTATGGCAAAAATTTACCCCATCCTGGCCAGAACCAGGACATTCACCCTCATGATCTGCCCCACAGCTTTGGAATCTGTGCCAGAGGGTCTGGCAGGGCAGGGAGGGCAGTCACCAGGGATTGGCAGACGTTGGAAACTCCTTATCCCTCTCTCTGGCCCCTGGTTTTCCTTGTTTTATGGAATGGAAGAACACATGTCCAACTCCTCCCAGTATCTCCTTCACTGGAAATCCTCCGTGCTTTGATTCCTTCTCTGACATTCTGCTGCACCTGGGGAATGCAGTGGGAAAACCCAAGGCTTTGTGTGAAGGTCACTCCCTCAGCACTTCACCTGAGGTGCACAGGAAGGCTGCCCTGGCTCTACCACACCTCATCCAGAACACCTGGAAGCTCTTCCCTCCCCATTCACACACTCCCCTGCCTTGTCCTCCTCATCCCACAGGGATGCACAGAGGGGCTACCACACTTCACGGTTTGGTAGCCCTGATACCACACTCCTGACTGGAATGGGGTGACCCTGGGGCAGTTTTGGCCTGCATCAGTTCCATGTCCTGCCTCAGCACACCCAGGTTCTCTGTTGGCGTTTGTGCTCATCTCTGCAGCTTTGCTGTCCTGCACCAGGAGTTTGCTGAATAAAATCATCCTCTAGAAAGGACATGTGACACAAGCCCAGGAGTAAGCAGCACCATGGGAGAGTTCAGCAAGGTGCCCTGGGGACAGCCAGGCCAGGCAGGGGAAGGTGGGGGGACCACGGCCTCACTGAAGCAGCCACATTGTACAGCACAAAAAATAAAGCTAAATAAATGCTGGGATGAAATACAGCACTGCTGGGACTGCTCCATTTAGCAAATAACAGTTGTGGGGGAGATTTACAGATGTACTGGGTACATCTGGGAACTGGGGCTCCTGCTGGAAGTCTTCAATCTTGAAGCTCCCAGTTCCCAAAGCTGGTAAATCCTTCCCAGCAATGGCTCCTGAGGCAGGGAGAGGGGTGGAAAGCCAAGGATGGGGCAGAGATCAGAAGGAGCTGGGGAGCTCAGAGAGGTCTTCAAGGGGAAGAGGATTTGTCTGAAAGGCCCTCACTTTTCTGGTCATCTTGGCAACTCTGGCAGGTTTAACAGGAGGTTTGTCTGGAAACAAGACAGGGACATATTGGCATGATGGGTGCTGGCATATTCCAGTCTTAGGCTTTGCAGAGAGAGATTTGCTGTTTCCCCATAGGCCACAGAGGATTTTAATATGAGGTGAACTCCCCAAGCTTGCATCCACCCTGTTCCATGGCCTCTGGCTCTGAGAAATGCTCTCCTGTGCACCCTGCTTCATTCCCTCAGATCAATGGCTGATGTGCCAGCAGCTCCTGCTCCAGAAGGGCAGCACATGATGAAGGTGCCACCCCTGCAGCTGAAAAGAAGGTTCCTTTTGCCATGGCATTCCAGGAGGTCATAAGACACATCATCAATGGAGTCTGAAAAAAAGAAAAATTAGAAGTTGAGGCAGCTGCATTTACCAGTGTGGGCAGTCCAGAGAGAACTGCCTGGACCTGACCCAGTTTGTGGATCAGAGCCAGAAATAGGTTCCCTTAGCTAGAAATGAGACCTCTCTACCCAGAGAGCCAGCTGCTTGCCATTCCATTGCTCCCTGGCCACAAGCAGCACTTCATCCATGAGCTCTCACCCCACAGAGCCCCTAGGTAACCCTGAAAAGACTCCTTCAGTATCAGGGGCTGCAAGAGACCTCTAGATGAGCAGCTAGAGGATTAGGTGAGGAGAAGAACTGAAATAAAATGCGTGTTTTTCCCTGGATTTGTGGAAGACAACAAGAAAGAAATACAGGACCCCAAAAAACAAACCCACTCGATGGGAGAGGCAGGTGAGCACCTCTGGTTCAGGAATTACAGAATGCACTCAACTGCAGCTTGCAGACAAGGATCCTGGCACGTTCCAGCAGCCAGCACTGCCACCTGATCCCAGCATCCCTCTGCCCCATGGATTTACACAGGACCCCAAAGCCCCAGTGGTCAGTGAAAGGAAAACATCCAACTGTCCACACTTGGCAACCTACTCCTGGGTTCTGCAGCCTGTGGAGAAAGACAAATTCCCTCACTAGAAAACTAAGCAGGTTTGAGCTGGGCTTTCTCAAAGCACACTAAAGGCAGAGGTGGGCTTCTCCGTGCTGTTTGGGAAGTGGCACATGAACCACACGGGAATCAGAGAGAGATTATCAACTCCAGAGGCACTGCTGAGCGCAGCCTCTCCTGACTCCAGCTGGGCTCCAGCCCCGAGGTGACCTGTGCCTCCAAACAGAGGGGCCAGAGTGACCTGCACTGACCAGGCCGGCCACAGCTCCGTGTCACACTGACCACTGCAGCGTCCAGCCAGTCCCTCCAGAGGCTCTTCCAATCTCCACCTCCACCTTACAGGGGCATGGAACGCCGCTGATCACACCCGCTGCTCCCTGACCTGCAGCCAGAGGAAGATTTCCTCATTTGCTGCTGTGGCCAGTGGCACCTCTCTGTAGCAGGTTTTGCGTCCTGCTCGGTGCCCCAGTGCTCCAGACAGGCTGGCTCCGTGCTGCTGGGCCTCTCCCGGTCCCTCTGAGCAGGGCTGCAGCCGAGTCTTCAGAACAGCCCCAATTCCCCAAAACAGCCCCCAAAACAGCCCGGCGCTGTCTGTGTGGGGAACATCAAACCCACACCAAGGAATGGCTTTGCCCAGTGCCCCGGGATGGAGCAGCCCCGGCCTGCTCCACCAGAGCCCAGGGCGGCTCTGGGAGCCCTGAGGGCACGAGAGAAGGAAACTTCAGCGTGAGGGTCTGCAGCGGCCAGGGGAACACCAGCGCCTCCGAGCCGCCCTGCCAGACACGTACGGCCCTCCACCACCCTCGCAGTGGTGCGGGAATGTGCTCGCTGCTGAGGGCGGCCTCGCGGCTCGGCGAGCAGCTCGGGCAGGGCCGCCGCTGTCCGCTCCGTGCGGAGCGCAGCCTCCTCCGGACGCGGCCGTGAGGCGGTCTGGGCCCTCGGGTGTCGCCTCCGGCAGAATCAGCGGCTCGGTGGAGCTCACACGAAGCTCTCCCTGGGGCGGGACAGCCCTTGCCCGTGGGGTGTCGGGCGGGCCCCGGGCCGGCCGAGGGTTGCCCGGCTGAGCCCGGGGCCGCCCCTGACGTGGGGCTCTGGGGCAGAGTCCGGCCCGCGGTGCCCAGCAGGGATGCGCGGTTCTGTCTGTGCTCGGGCAGCACCAGAGTAGAGTTTTTCCCTGCTACAGTACCTACGCTACCCCGCGAAAGAGCATCGCTCAGGTTTGACAGGAGGAGAAATCTGTGTGGCCGTCAGCTATCACCTATGGCCCGGTCAGGATACTGATGGATTTTCTGACCTATTCGCTAGGGTCGTGTAAAATGTTAAACTGCAGATGCTTTCTGAAAGCAACTAGTGCTTTGAATGGTACAATCTGGATTACAGAAGCTTTATGTAGTGTTAGGCTGTGAACCACAATAGGTTTATTCTACAAGTTAATAGGGATATGCCAGATCATGTTACACTTCTGTTTTATCTTCTGTTTTGACCCTATGGCAAGCATCAGTTGGGTTTATTTAGCTCTTTATTAGCCCTTTATTTAGCTCTTAGCATTTTTCACATTTTGTGTGAAAAATGAATTAACTTTTAGGTAGATATTTTTAAAGAGGAAAAATGTATTTGTGCCTATTGATGCTGCAGTGATTTGTGGTTTTGAGACCCATCTTGCAAAATACCACATGCTGAGGCTGATTGTCATAGCTCTGAAGCCAGCCCTGGGTATGGAATGCTTTTCATTCTTTGGAGTGTTCATTCCAGGCAGTTCTGTGTAACGAGATCTTTACAGAGCATGGAAGATGCCTCTAGGGGAAGTCTCCATTTTGATTGCTGTGCCTAGACTAATTCTGATACTCCTGAGTTTGCTGTCAGGTTTTTACGATGCTGAAATGTGTGTTTTCCAGGTTCCTGTGTGGGCTATTTTTCACTAAGAATCTAGAAAATATCTTGGCTTTTCGTGGGGTTTAGTGCAAAATAGGTTTGACTGTAGGAACCACATTGTTGCAAAGATGAAGCATGCAATTAAAGTTCTTTCTAATAATTTGAGATGATTTAAATATATGTCAAATGAAATGCCATAGTCAAGGAACCAAAGCAGTCGAATGAATTGCCTATAAATTCCTTTGGCATGAAGCGTGTTGAGTGAAATGTTTATTTCTTCTAAGCAATAGGTCATAAGAGTGTTTAAATAAAGGTATAGTATATATAATGCACTGGAGCACAATCCATGGATTAGAGTGAAATTTCAACACTCAGTTCCTTTACTTAGAGAAGTCCACCTATGCCCAGATGGATTAATTAATTGTAGTGGTAGAAAATACAGGGTGTAAAACACAGCTGACTGTTGAGCTTAGTATATCACTATGTTGTAGAGAAACTCAAGAATCAAGAAAATTCTAAATAAGTAAATGCTAATTTGTCATGCAGTACTATGGTATTTTCAGGCAGCTAATCAAGAAAATTTGAATTGGAAGACCGTCAAACTTGTTTCATACAATAAAACTCTGAGAGACTTATCTACAAATAGAAACACAAGGAGCATCCTTTTTTGTACTCAGCAAAGAGCTGGAGTATGTTGTGCTGTTACGGAGGTTTATTTTTATAAACTACTCCAATGAATTTTATAAGCATGTAAAAGATTGTAAGTGCCCTGAAACATGTTTATTCTTGGACTGGCAATTACATACATGGATTCAGTTTTGATTTTCTTTAAAATAAAAATAAAAATATTTCTCTGGAGTAATTTGCTCTCGGTAACAAGAGTCATCTGCAAGAGAAATATCCAAACCAATTTCTGGGCAGTGGAAGTAGCTTTATTTTTTATAACATTCTTAGTACCTGTGACCAGGGTTGGTAGAGTGCCAGTCCTGCCAGCTTTAAGGAGCTGCATGTAAGTGTACCCTCGTTTCCTCAGAATCCCAGGGATGTGGACATTTCTTTGAGATGAGCTTTTAGGAAGCCCCAGAACATCTGGTGGTGTGACATCTTCCTGCATGCTCTGTTTCTGCACGTGATGTTTTCCAGTGCTTTCAAACATCCCTTCCCTTCTGTTTTTTCAGATGGTTATTTAGACCTATCTTGAGAGCTACTCTCTTCAGCCTCAGCTTTATCCAAGATACAATATGGTTATTATATAACCTAGTATTTTTTCATTTTACTTACATTTCATTACATAACCTAGTATTTTACATTGTTACTTGCACAGCAGAATAACTGCAGAACTCTGCTCGATCCAGGTTATACTGAAAACTAAAAAAAATGCTATTTTTACATGCCTGACATTTTTCTTGCATATTTGAGCTTAGGTATTATGTTTGCTCATTTCAGGAGTGCTTCTGAACCACAGTCCAGAAAGAAGAAAAATCTTCTTGGTTGAAGTTGAACATTTGTCTCTAAGAGTAAGAACAAAGCCATGCCAGTGCTTTCAGAAGACTCAGGTAATTCAGCTGCATGCTTTCAACAGAGCAGTGACTGAAATCTTGTCATACCTGTTTCACACATAAAAATAATTTAAATAGGAGTAAAATGTAATAGAATTAAGATAATTCAACTGAAGTTTCTGAGCAATTACCTACAAGAAGGAAGGTGGAATGTAAAAGGTGAAAATTAATAAAGTTTGTCAGGATCAGTTTCCTACTAACCCTAGAGCACCCAAATATACTCTGATAGACCTGAATATACTCTGATAGACTTGAATATATTCTGATAGATCTGAATATATTCTGATAGACCTGAATATATTCTGATAGGCAGAATTGGACCCCTCAGTGTAACAGTGCCTTCTACATGTGCTTACTAAAGATCAGCCCATATATCTCTGCTGCTTGCTGTGTCATTTCTTAATATTTTCTGAACAGGGGTTGATAAACATTGTAAATATCCTTCCTTTTAACTTAAAATAAGTGTCTTTGTTCAAGGCTACTTTACTAGCTTCTCCAGTATGCTGCCCAGGAGAAGTCACAGATAATAAATGATGCTTAGGATTAAAGCAGGAGTGAGTTTGAGTCTCCTGGATCAAAATCCACTCTAAGGTTCGTGGAGAGAATAGCCACAGGAATAGATTTGAACCCCCTCCACCTTTTTATATTTCCTGTTTTGTTTTGGTCCTGTGTTCCCAGACATGGTTCACCGGGAAAAATCTGGCCTTTGTCTGGCTCTGTGTGTTGCAAAATTGGGATATTTAAATATTTTTTTAGAAAACTAGCCACAAGCTTTGATTCCACCACAATGGAAATCTACACTTTATCCTTTCTTCCTCTGGTCAGGCCTGGCTTTTTATAGGTGCCTCAGAGTGGAAGGGGCAGGATAACACTTGTAAGCAAAGCTGCTGGGGAGGTAGAGCTGCTACCTGTGCAAAAAAAGGTCATTCAATCAGTTTGAGAGTCTGCTGTGGTACTAAAATTTCAAATTTGTAAGAGGGGAAACAAAGGGTTCTGGAAACAAGGAGTAATAAACATGAAGTGTTAAATGTGAAAGATAATTTCTTAAGAAATATATATTGCTTTGTTAGATTTTGCCTTAATATGATGGTGTGCTTGACACTTATGAGGGGAGTGTTGCAAAATGAGCTGTGGATAAACACGAGATAATCACAAGTCTCTGCAAATGTGATGATCATCAATGTGATACCCAAATAAATGTAGTGACTGTTAAGACTGCAGTAGAAGGTCCTGTGAGAAATGCTGTGTAGAATGTTTTTGTTCTGTCCTGAATCTAAATTTAGGGTTGCATGAAACTTTGGCCCTTTTGACATCTCAGCTAAGACCTGATTCAAATCATAAAGAGGAAATGGGATTCCTTAGGGATGTCTTCAGTGAAAGAAGTCTCAGCTACCTGATGAAGGTAAAAGTTTGTATTTATTTATGTACATTCTCCTTACAGTTTACTTTTTCTCTGTTCCCTTGATTTATCAACCATTTACTTTGCCAAACCTTTTTTTTAAGAATTCTGTACTGACCAAAGCATATGTGTGCTTAAGAACAAACACTAATAATGTTTGACAATTAATATGTTGAACCTATTAAAACCGAGATCAAGGAGTAGAATGTTGCTGGCAGAGGTTCCAAAAAGTGCAAGAGGCTCCAGGGAATGGGGAAAATATGCAGATGGGATAGAAAACCTAATATCCCATTGAGTATGGGATAGAAAACTTCATATATGGGATAGAAAACCTCACATGCCATTGAATATGGGACAGAAACCCTCACATATGGGATAGAAAACCTCACATTCCATTGCATATGGGATAGAAAACCTAACACCCAACCTATAATAAAATCCCCTAATATAACTTTAGTTGCCAAGTATTGGTTATGCAAAAGCCAGATGATGCCTCTTCACAGAGATAATCTAGTTTATGAATGTATGGGAAATTAATTCAATAGTCCAGTTTTAATTTTTTAATGTGGAGGTGGGTTTTTTGGGGGGTGTTATTTGGTGGGGGTGTTTTGTTTTAATTTTGGTTCTGAGTTTCTTTGGGGTGGGTGTGCTAGGGAAGAAGTAAAGGGTTTGGGTTTGGGTGTTTGCTTTCCAGCCTTAGCACAGGGATGTGGCTTCCTCAGAGAGGGTGGTAAGGATGCTCAGTAGGGGAACATGAGGCACTTTGCCAAAATATTCCTTATGTCTTTGACAGATGTGGAGTCAGTCTGAGTGCCAGCAGTGTCTGCAGGGGAGCTGTGGACAGTTCATCTATCACAACACTGGGGGTGGCACAAAGCTCTTCTGGTCTGCCCACTGCTCAGAAATCCTTGCTCCTGGCTGTGGAACTTCTGGCTGTGGAACTCCTCCTCAGCCTGTGTCCGGCCAATCTTCAGCCTTGAGACTTTCTAGAACGGTGTTCCCTGAGTCATGAGAGTTGAGTTTCAAGTCCCGCACCCAGGGATTCCACTGCTGGGCAGCATAAAACAGTGTTCCCAACTGCTGTCCTCAAGAGCTGTAGCCCCCTGTGACCTGTGTCCCTTCTCCCATCAGAGCTTTGTTTTGCTGGTGCCTGGCTTGGGAGTCCTTGCCTTGCACAGGAGACTGGACTGGACTACAAACACATGCTAACAGTGGTAACAGGCAACTTTATTTACACAACTAAATAAATTTCAGCATTTGTGCATGCAGAGGAGGAAGATTGGCAGGACAGAGGACGCCTTTGACCTGAGGCTGCCTTTGGACGAGCAGGCACTGCCCCAGTATGTAATGGTCATGGTCCACTGCAGCCTGCAGTGGATCCTGTTCATCCTGCTGCCCATGTCTTTTTTCTCATGAGGCCCAGCAGTATCTGGTGCACCCGAGTTAAGAATTTCACCACTATCTGGTATGGATGTGGAGCAGGCAAGAGAGGTTGCATTGACATTGGCTCCTCAGAGGGGTTTGAGGTCGACTCTGGCTCTGGTGTGGCTGTTGCAGTTGAGTGATCAGGAGTGGGAGTACAGCAGCCTGACTCTGTTGGTGCTGACTCTGGCTGCTCCAAGGGGGCTGAGCTGAAGGTTGGCTCTGGTCTTGGAGTAGCTGTTTCAGCTGACTCAGGATATGGAGTGGGAGTAGAGCAGCCTGACTCTGTTGGTGTTGGCTCTGGCTGCTCAAAAGAGGTTGAGCTGAAGGTTGGCTCTGGTGCTGGAGTGGCTGTTTCAGCTGACTCTGGACATGGAGTGGGAGTAGAGCAGCCTGACTCTGTTGGTGTTGGCTCTGGCTGCTCAAAAGGGGTTGAGCTGAAGGTTGGCTCTGGTGCTGGAGTGGCTGTTTCAGCTGACTCTGGACATGGAGTGGGAGTGGAGCAGCCTGACTCTGTTGGTGTTGGCTCTGGCTGCTCAAAAGAGGTTGAGCTGAAGGTTGGCTCTGGTGCTGGAGTGGCTGTTTCAGCTGACTCTGGACATGGAGTGGGAGTAGAGCAGCCTGACTCTGTTGGTGCTGACTCTGGCTGCTCCAAGGGGGCTGAGCTGAAGGTTGGCTCTGGTCTTGGAGTAGCTGTTTCAGCTGACTCAGGATATGGAGTGGGAGTAGAGCAGTTTGACTCTGTCAGTGTTGGCTCTGGCTGCTCAAGAGGGGTTGAGATGTAGGTTGTCTCTGGTGCTAGAGTGTCTGTTCCAGGTGGACGCATGCCCATCTGAATCAGGATCCAGTTGTAGAAGTACTGAGTGGAGGTGTAGACTCCCGGGCGTTTTGTTCTGACACAGCCTTTTCCCCAGCTGGTCACTCCAACAAGCCAAAAGTAGCCAGCATGGTTATCTTTGCACACCAGAGGCCCTCCACTGTCACCCTGCAACAGAGGAAAGAGGATTAGGGTGCTGTTGGGTGGCTGCTGTCAGCACTAGAGGCCTGTTTCTCTCTTGCAGCCCCTGCCACAGCTGTATTCATGGTACAAAAAGGCTTTGCTCAGGTGCTGGAGTCTCAAGAACCTTAGCTGGGAACAGGGTGGGTGTCTGTGAAGGCCCCCTTTTGTATCTGCACAGTGATCCTGGATGGGCAGAGCATAGATCATCCAGAATCTGGATCTGTGGGCTGCTGAGAACACTGGATGGGCTTTCTGGGCAGAGGGGCAGGCCTGGGGAACACGGTCACTTGGCAAGGAAACTCCAGCAGTGGAGGAAAAGTGGTTTGCCAGACAAAGCCCATGGTGACGGGGTACCTTCGCTGCTGGCTCCCAGCACTCATACCTGGCAGGTGTCCATGCCACCCCGTGGGTAGCCAGCACACAGGTTGTGGGTGTGGATGGCCCCAGCGTACCGACGGCTGCTGTTAACCAGCCGGATATCCAGGAGACGGACCTTGGCTTCCTGCAGGACATCACTCGGACCCTGAGCTGCAAGCACAGGAAGGAATGGGCACCCAGCAGCTCTTTGCCAGTTCCACTCCCCTGTCTGGGGGTGAACTCATTCCCTAGGGCTTGGCTTTGCCTCTGGAGCAGTTGTTGAAGCGCTGTGTCCTTTCTGTCTGCCTTTGGGGAGCAGGCCAGGCCCAGCTCTCCAGAGGCATACATCCTACAGCCTGACTTTGGTTTGTGCTGTCAGGAAGCCAAACCCATCTTGCTGGTGTGCCCAGCTCACCCTCAGGGCCCTTTTTGGGAACTCACCTTTTGCAGTGGCAGAACCCCAGCCAGCAATGTAGCAGGTTTTCAGCTCTGACACTGTGAGCGAGGCGTTGGGCACACAGGCAAGCTGGACGTAGTCACTGCACTCCACGGGCTTGTCCAGCTCCAGCAGGGCGATGTCGTTCTGCTGGGAATCAGCCGTGTACTCCTGGTGGGCCAGGAGCCGCTTGATGTGGCGCACCTGAGTTTCAGGGCCCAGATGGGTCAGCTTGGTGGCCCCGATCAGCACACGCCACATGGTGACATTCCTGCAAGGCAGAGAGGGGTCTGAGGAAGAGCAGAGCCGTGTGCTGTTGATGCCTTAGGATTTTAGCTTTTGTATTTTTCATCCATTTGTAATCCTGCAGTTTTTTACTGTATAACTAAATTCTGCACACAGTGTGAGCTGCTGCTGCTTTCCCATTCTGGTCACAAAAATTCCTCTCCAGGCCTGGCAATCAAGGATACCTCACTGCCTCAGGCCTCGAGAGATGGAAACAAAAGTTAGTTGAGGGGAGCAAACTGGGGGTAAATGACTTCATTACCTGAAGCTGTAATTAGAAGATTAACCCTAAATATGCAAATGGACCAAATTTATAGGTGTGAAAACCTTTGACCCGTGGTCAATTTTGGGTTGTAGCACTTGGGGGGGGTCTTTTGTTTTGCCTAAAATGGACCTGGAGGCCCTTCAATAAATATAATCACTTTTTATTCCTTGTCTGGCCTGTTTTTAGGTAGTCCTGAAAAGGCATCACTGTGGCAGCTCAGCACTTCCCTTCCTTCTGCTTCTCAAGGCAGAGAGGAAAGCAGGGCAATGAGGAGTGTGACTGCCCTAGCATGCCTTAGGCTCCAGGAATGCCACACTGGAGGCTGCTGGGCAGCAGTGGCACGAGCCCAGCCTTCTGAGCAGTCCCTCAGTTGGGCCCCGTAGTATTGAGGTGCTGCAGGCTGGGCAACTGTTTGTGTGGTGAGGATACCCTCATTCCCTGCTCCTCCTTACCTGGCCTGGAGGAAGCAATGGGCTGCTGTGAGGACCCACTGTGGGCTGATGAGGGACCCTCCACATGTATGGCCGGTGCCTATTTTCCTGGGGTCCTGGATGCTGACAATCCAGGGCCAGGCCCCTGGCAGGGCACCTGTGCCAGTCACAATTCGGTAGTCAGCATCTATGGAGTTGTAGTCAGAAGCCATGGGCCGGAGCCCACAGGTCCCTCTGGAAGCACAAAATCA
The DNA here is from genome assembly GCF_050655825.1 of Lonchura striata. NCBI lineage: Eukaryota > Metazoa > Chordata > Aves > Passeriformes > Estrildidae > Lonchura > Lonchura striata. Next base: position 8,572,736 of record NC_140729.1, read on the forward strand.
TTACTGCCCTTCTGTTCCAGTACCTGGGTGCTGGCAAGGAGGCTCCCACATGGGGTTTGGGGTGTGGCAATGGGGGACAAGCACCCTCCTAGAGCCTGGGGCCATACCTGCAGTTGCCCCAGGTACCATGTGCAGGTCTGTACACAGCCAGCAGGATGAAGAGGTACAGGTACAGAAGATTCATCGCTGTCAGCAGCATCTGTCAGCTGAAAGAGACAAAAGCTTGTCTCTTCCAGTGCAGTCTCTGACGAGTGCTGCAGCAACTGCACTGTCCATGGCACCTGGGGCTGATGTCACAGAGTGGGTGGTTCCAGGTTCTGGGCACAGTGTCCTCAGAGGGCAGGGAAAGGCCACAGCCTCACAGAACCACAGAATGGTTTGGGCTGGAAGGGACCTTGAAGGTTGTGAAAGGCAAAAGGGGTCCCTTGCCTCGCACATGCAAAACGACACCATGGGCAGACAAATCTGGCACAGAGGGAAAGTCACTCCAAAGGCAGTGTTTGGTCAGAGAGGGTGCTCAGAGCCACCACACGATGGAGAAAACTAGCACATCAAAGCTAGAAAGAGGACAGGAAGGAACAATGCCATGTGCAAACTACTTGGGGGGATGCTTCAAGGCACATAAGCCTTAGCTGATGGAACAAACCTGGAAACTCCTGAGTGTTGCAAGAGGAATTGCTGACCATGGCAGAGTGCGAGAAGCTGACAGGAGTTTCAATGCCATGAGGAAGCCCTTCTGAGTCTGTTTATACATTCTCCATGTCTGGAGCAGGGTGAGTACTGCAAATGCCTCAGTGCTGCCTCTTGCTTTGGAGACTGGTGCTGGAGGTCATGGCTGCAGAAAACAAGGGACTGAGATGGAGAGTGCTCATGCACTCACTTTTGTGGTTTGGGAATGGCATTCCCCAGTCTGGTGTTTCCACTGGAACACTGCAAACCACTGCTCCTCACTCCCTTCTCCCTCTCCCCTCCCTTCTCTGGTGGGCTTGAGAATAGAACTGGAAGCACAAAAGTTAAAGACTGTGGGTTGAGACAAGAACAATATAATGGAAACAGCAATGAAACAAGAAAATGAGCAGTAACCGCAACAATATTAATAATGGACTGGGACAATTCACATGCAACCATCCACCCCATAGAGCCTGGCAGTACCCAACCAGGCTGTCATGCATGTTATCCAGCGGAGATTTCTTCCCCTGTCCCTGGAAAATGTTGTGGAGTGGTTCAGAACAACCTCCACGTCCTGGCCATGCCCTGTCCTGGTTATGGCAAAAATTTACCCCATCCTGGCCAGAACCAGGACATTCACCCTCATGATCTGCCCCACAGCTTTGGAATCTGTGCCAGAGGGTCTGGCAGGGCAGGGAGGGCAGTCACCAGGGATTGGCAGACGTTGGAAACTCCTTATCCCTCTCTCTGGCCCCTGGTTTTCCTTGTTTTATGGAATGGAAGAACACATGTCCAACTCCTCCCAGTATCTCCTTCACTGGAAATCCTCCGTGCTTTGATTCCTTCTCTGACATTCTGCTGCACCTGGGGAATGCAGTGGGAAAACCCAAGGCTTTGTGTGAAGGTCACTCCCTCAGCACTTCACCTGAGGTGCACAGGAAGGCTGCCCTGGCTCTACCACACCTCATCCAGAACACCTGGAAGCTCTTCCCTCCCCATTCACACACTCCCCTGCCTTGTCCTCCTCATCCCACAGGGATGCACAGAGGGGCTACCACACTTCACGGTTTGGTAGCCCTGATACCACACTCCTGACTGGAATGGGGTGACCCTGGGGCAGTTTTGGCCTGCATCAGTTCCATGTCCTGCCTCAGCACACCCAGGTTCTCTGTTGGCGTCTGTGCTCATCTCTGCAGCTTTGCTGTCCTGCACCAGGAGTTTGCTGAATAAAATCATCCTCTAGAAAGGACATGTGACACAAGCCCAGGAGTAAGCAGCACCATGGGAGAGTTCAGCAAGGTGCCCTGGGGACAGCCAGGCCAGGCAGGGGAAGGTGGGGGGACCACGGCCTCACTGAAGCAGCCACATTGTACAGCACAAAAAATAAAGCTAAATAAATGCTGGGATGAAATACAGCACTGCTGGGACTGCTCCATTTAGCAAATAACAGTTGTGGGGGAGATTTACAGATGTACTGGGTACATCTGGGAACTGGGGCTCCTGCTGGAAGTCTTCAATCTTGAAGCTCCCAGTTCCCAAAGCTGGTAAATCCTTCCCAGCAATGGCTCCTGAGGCAGGGAGAGGGGTGGAAAGCCAAGGATGGGGCAGAGATCAGAAGGAGCTGGGGAGCTCAGAGAGGTCTTCAAGGGGAAGAGGATTTGTCTGAAAGGCCCTCACTTTTCTGGTCATCTTGGCAACTCTGGCAGGTTTAACAGGAGGTTTGTCTGGAAACAAGACAGGGACATATTGGCATGATGGGTGCTGGCATATTCCAGTCTTAGGCTTTGCAGAGAGAGATTTGCTGTTTCCCCATAGGCCACAGAGGATTTTAATATGAGGTGAACTCCCCAAGCTTGCATCCACCCTGTTCCATGGCCTCTGGCTCTGAGAAATGCTCTCCTGTGCACCCTGCTTCATTCCCTCAGATCAATGGCTGATGTGCCAGCAGCTCCTGCTCCAGAAGGGCAGCACATGATGAAGGTGCCACCCCTGCAGCTGAAAAGAAGGTTCCTTTTGCCATGGCATTCCAGGAGGTCATAAGACACATCATCAATGGAGTCTGAAAAAAAGAAAAATTAGAAGTTGAGGCAGCTGCATTTACCAGTGTGGGCAGTCCAGAGAGAACTGCCTGGACCTGACCCAGTTTGTGGATCAGAGCCAGAAATAGGTTCCCTTAGCTAGAAATGAGACCTCTCTACCCAGAGAGCCAGCTGCTTGCCATTCCATTGCTCCCTGGCCACAAGCAGCACTTCATCCATGAGCTCTCACCCCACAGAGCCCCTAGGTAACCCTGAAAAGACTCCTTCAGTATCAGGGGCTGCAAGAGACCTCTAGATGAGCAGCTAGAGGATTAGGTGAGGAGAAGAACTGAAATAAAATGCGTGTTTTTCCCTGGATTTGTGGAAGACAACAAGAAAGAAATACAGGACCCCAAAAAACAAACCCACTCGATGGGAGAGGCAGGTGAGCACCTCTGGTTCAGGAATTACAGAATGCACTCAACTGCAGCTTGCAGACAAGGATCCTGGCACGTTCCAGCAGCCAGCACTGCCACCTGATCCCAGCATCCCTCTGCCCCATGGATTTACACAGGACCCCAAAGCCCCAGTGGTCAGTGAAAGGAAAACATCCAACTGTCCACACTTGGCAACCTACTCCTGGGTTCTGCAGCCTGTGGAGAAAGACAAATTCCCTCACTAGAAAACTAAGCAGGTTTGAGCTGGGCTTTCTCAAAGCACACTAAAGGCAGAGGTGGGCTTCTCCGTGCTGTTTGGGAAGTGGCACATGAACCACACGGGAATCAGAGAGAGATTATCAACTCCAGAGGCACTGCTGAGCGCAGCCTCTCCTGACTCCAGCTGGGCTCCAGCCCCGAGGTGACCTGTGCCTCCAAACAGAGGGGCCAGAGTGACCTGCACTGACCAGGCCGGCCACAGCTCCGTGTCACACTGACCACTGCAGCGTCCAGCCAGTCCCTCCAGAGGCTCTTCCAATCTCCACCTCCACCTTACAGGGGCATGGAACGCCGCTGATCACACCCGCTGCTCCCTGACCTGCAGCCAGAGGAAGATTTCCTCATTTGCTGCTGTGGCCAGTGGCACCTCTCTGTAGCAGGTTTTGCGTCCTGCTCGGTGCCCCAGTGCTCCAGACAGGCTGGCTCCGTGCTGCTGGGCCTCTCCCGGTCCCTCTGAGCAGGGCTGCAGCCGAGTCTTCAGAACAGCCCCAATTCCCCAAAACAGCCCCCAAAACAGCCCGGCGCTGTCTGTGTGGGGAACATCAAACCCACACCAAGGAATGGCTTTGCCCAGTGCCCCGGGATGGAGCAGCCCCGGCCTGCTCCACCAGAGCCCAGGGCGGCTCTGGGAGCCCTGAGGGCACGAGAGAAGGAAACTTCAGCGTGAGGGTCTGCAGCGGCCAGGGGAACACCAGCGCCTCCGAGCCGCCCTGCCAGACACGTACGGCCCTCCACCACCCTCGCAGTGGTGCGGGAATGTGCTCGCTGCTGAGGGCGGCCTCGCGGCTCGGCGAGCAGCTCGGGCAGGGCCGCCGCTGTCCGCTCCGTGCGGAGCGCAGCCTCCTCCGGACGCGGCCGTGAGGCGGTCTGGGCCCTCGGGTGTCGCCTCCGGCAGAATCAGCGGCTCGGTGGAGCTCACACGAAGCTCTCCCTGGGGCGGGACAGCCCTTGCCCGTGGGGTGTCGGGCGGGCCCCGGGCCGGCCGAGGGTTGCCCGGCTGAGCCCGGGGCCGCCCCTGACGTGGGGCTCTGGGGCAGAGTCCGGCCCGCGGTGCCCAGCAGGGATGCGCGGTTCTGTCTGTGCTCGGGCAGCACCAGAGTAGAGTTTTTCCCTGCTACAGTACCTACGCTACCCCGCGAAAGAGCATCGCTCAGGTTTGACAGGAGGAGAAATCTGTGTGGCCGTCAGCTATCACCTATGGCCCGGTCAGGATACTGATGGATTTTCTGACCTATTCGCTAGGGTCGTGTAAAATGTTAAACTGCAGATGCTTTCTGAAAGCAACTAGTGCTTTGAATGGTACAATCTGGATTACAGAAGCTTTATGTAGTGTTAGGCTGTGAACCACAATAGGTTTATTCTACAAGTTAATAGGGATATGCCAGATCATGTTACACTTCTGTTTTATCTTCTGTTTTGACCCTATGGCAAGCATCAGTTGGGTTTATTTAGCTCTTTATTAGCCCTTTATTTAGCTCTTAGCATTTTTCACATTTTGTGTGAAAAATGAATTAACTTTTAGGTAGATATTTTTAAAGAGGAAAAATGTATTTGTGCCTATTGATGCTGCAGTGATTTGTGGTTTTGAGACCCATCTTGCAAAATACCACATGCTGAGGCTGATTGTCATAGCTCTGAAGCCAGCCCTGGGTATGGAATGCTTTTCATTCTTTGGAGTGTTCATTCCAGGCAGTTCTGTGTAACGAGATCTTTACAGAGCATGGAAGATGCCTCTAGGGGAAGTCTCCATTTTGATTGCTGTGCCTAGACTAATTCTGATACTCCTGAGTTTGCTGTCAGGTTTTTACGATGCTGAAATGTGTGTTTTCCAGGTTCCTGTGTGGGCTATTTTTCACTAAGAATCTAGAAAATATCTTGGCTTTTCGTGGGGTTTAGTGCAAAATAGGTTTGACTGTAGGAACCATGAAGAGAGCCTGACAGAGGAATGGTTGAACGACAAGGGACATGATACTGTAAAATTAATCCAAATAGGGAGGGCTACGTGACTGCTGCAAAGTTTGCATGGCCCTGAAGAGTAGATAGTGTGCAGAAAACAGGACATTGAAACTGCTTGGTATGTAGAAGTAGATAGAGAAGAACAAAAGAGTACTAAGCTGTTCTAACTGCAAGGCCAGCTGGACAGGCATGTATCGATCATAAAGATACTTTTAAGATAATAGTACAAGTCACATAGCAACCAATCATGAGCTTGGCTTTTGCAATATGTATGAGCTAATTAACGAACATATATAAACTGTGTAATCTGTCACAATAAACTGAGACTTGATGATCATGATATCATGAGTCTTGTCTCCCGCGGCATTTTCCCTCTAACAACTGGCGCCCGAAAGCAGGGACCTGATCCGAGCCTAAGGCGAGAGGGGTGCTGCGTTGGAGTGCGGGTCCTGCGGCTGGAAGGACGGCGAAAATAAAGAGAAGAGGCGAAACGCTCTGCTCCGCGCCCTGAGTGACCGTAGAAGCGGGCTCAGCCGATACGTGCTGCCGAAGCCTGAAGGAGCCAGCAACGGTACGGACGTAATCATGGAAAGGCAAGCAGCATATGATTTATTTAGTGCTTCTCTTAGAAAAAGGCAGATTAGGGGGATTGACTTAGATAAGGATCTCCCTTCGCTATTGCATCATGCTGAGTCTTACGGCTTTTTCGTTAACCCCCATAGTGTTCATAAACTTTCAAAATGGAGAAGATATAGGGATAAGTTGTGGGAATTAGTGTTAGATGAGGATAAACCGGGCAAGAAAATGAGTAAACTTTGGAGAGTGGTTGATAACGAATTGTTAATGTGTCAGGCAGAAAAGAGGGCGGTGGAAGTGATACGGACAGCTCTGGAGAAAAATAAGGAATGTAAACCCTCGCTTCTCTCCAGTGAGCCAAACCCTCCGGTTCTCACAAATTTTCCCATTCCCATCTCTGCTTCTGAAATGCCTGTACCTCCCATAGACACTAGTAGCATTGAGGTGCTGGAAATTGAGATCCAAATTGCTTTATGGCAACGGGACTGGGATCCCAAATTCACTTTTTGTGAACGGGAATCAGGTAGAACGGAGCGGGCGCGGGGCCAGACAGAGCGGGGCCGGCCAGCACCGAGCCGGAGGCGAGCCCGGGGCGGAGCGGACATCAGCCGAGAGACGGAAGGCTCCTTGCTGCCGAGCAGCAGCGCAAGGGGGGAGAGGGGCGTTCCTGGGGCTCAGCCGCGCTGGAGCCGGAGCAGGCGGGGCGCGGCCGTGGCGGGGGTGTCTCTTCTCCCATCCACAAGGTGACACAACAAGGACGGGAGCGAGGCGGCGCCGCCCCTCATCTCCCCGCAGCGCCCAGCAATGGCGGCGGAGATGGCGGCACAGTCCTGGTTGCCATGGCAGCGACAACGCCGAGAGCAGCAGCGCCACCGGTGGCGGGATCGCAACACTACAGCAAAAATTTCAACAGCATCTTCCCAATTTCTTACAAGAGTCAGAGACGTAATGAAAAAGTACAGCAATACCGAGTGTTTTCCAAGATACCAAGAAGGATGAACATTATGTGAATCAATGTTATTTCAAATATGATATAGATAAAAATCACTGTATAAAGATAGAAATTTTAGTAATTATTTAATTACCAAAAATGTCTCTGAAAACAAAGAGTTAAGAAAATGTCATCTGATGGAATTTTAGTATTGAGTTTGTAATCTCCGTCTTTGGGTTTTTATAGATAATAATATAAGTAATAGTAATTTTTAAGTTTTATAGATAATACGATAAATAGTGATTGTTAAGTTTTTGTAAGTAATGATAAGTAGTGATTGTTACTAATTTTATATGAGTGCTTTAAAAGGATTGTCTTAAACTATTTTAAACATTTCTTGTTAATAGGTTGATCATAAAATGCGAGTTGTCTGATTTTTGTGATAAGAATTATTATTAAGGTATTAAGGTATTAAGGTGTTGTTATAGTATTTACAGTCAGTTTTCATATGTTTTATTGTCTCTTTAGGTGATTGATTACAAGATATTTTTTCAGGATCCTGTGTTTTTGATTTTTTAACTACTCATGTGTTTTCTTTATCCAATATTTTATGCAGCTGCAATTCATCTTCCTTTAAAAATTCATTGTCCAAATTTTAGTTCAAGATTTCAGACTTCAAATTTTCAGATTTCTGAAGAAAGGGTTTGTTGTATTTAGAGAATTTTTGTCTTGAAAGAGATTTTAGACAGGTTCAATTATTTGATAGTTTGATAAAGTTTTAATAATAAGGTTTTTTACTTATAACTGTTATTTCTAGGACTTTTGTTTTATAATGTGTTAAAACATATCCTCCAATTAGAGTTTGAGCTCTGGCCAAGCTCTGGCTCTACGTGGATGGTGTGATTGACCCAGGTGTTTTCTGCATCAAAAAGTATTCAAGTCCTTTTGGCTTGACAATTTGACCATGTAGGGCAGCTGAGCCTCAAAGGGAGTTTTGGAGAGACATGATCCGGACATGTTTTATCCAAATCTCTGTTGTTTTAAGGTTTATCAGCTGCTGCAGACTCTGGGATGACAATTTGATAGTGTAGCACTTGGTAACTGTGATTTTATATGTAATATTAATTGTGTATTATCTGATTGATTTTTATTTGTTGTTAGTTTCTTTACTATATGCATTGTTTTGTTCTTGATGTTTTTTCATGTTTATTATAAAGATGTTGATATTTCCATTTCTTCATGCAAATTTTAGGAAACAGAATTGAGAGAGGACCCTCCAGTCCCTGTGGGGAGTGTTGAGTTTGTTTGTGTTTTAGCAGGTGCAGAATCTGGATAGATTTCATTGAAGAATGTTAAACTTATCAATTTCAAGAGAACACTAATCTCTCCACAAGTAAATCAGAGGATGCACAGCAAAAGTGGATTGTGCAAAGATTTGTGTTTCACCCACAGAAAATTGTAGACTTTAGGTTTTTTCATAAGTGTGTTTTTAATTATGTTATAGACTTTTTTTACTAAGTTTTAATGAGTTTTAGTAATGCCTGTGATTTTTCTGTTCATTTTACCATTGCTTTTCAATGGCAAAAGAAAAAGAGGGACAATCAATTAAATAATCAAAAGCATAACATTAAGTTTATCATAAATATAGTTTGTATTTAGAATTAAGTTTGTTCCTTTCATGTTAAACAGAACAATCAAAACCATGAGAAATATGAAGTGGGGTGCACTTCTGTAATACTAACCTCATTTTTCACCCCACGAGTTGCTTCAGTGCAAGCTCTCACACAATTAAAAATCCTAGCCTACTGGACAGAAAAATAAATTAATATTTCATCTAAAATGTTAAGTGAGCTTGCCACAAATATAGGTAGTATCTGTCATGCAGTTCTGCAAAACAGAGCAGCTGCCACTAATTTACTTCTTCTAGCCCAAGGTCATAGTTGTGAAGAATTTGAAAGAATGTGCTGTATGAACTTATCTGATCACGCTACATCTATCCATAAGCAAATACGAAAATTGACCGAGCTAACTCAACAGTTAAAGGTAGAGGATAGATTAGGTTTAAAAAGATAGCTAAAAGGATTGGGGATCGGACCATAGTTAAGAGACATTATCAAATACGGCATAATAGTTCTAAGCATAATTGTGATACTTTTGCTTGTTTTGCCCTGTGTGTTTACTTGCTTGCAAGGCTTGATGCAGCAGCTTTTGCAGAAAATGCTGAATGCACACCTTCTTGTACAAAAGGAAAACGGGAGAGATGAAGAGAGCCTGACAGAGGAATGGTTGAACGACAAGGGACATGATACTGTAAAATTAATCCAAATAGGGAGGGCTACGTGACTGCTGCAAAGTTTGCATGGCCCTGAAGAGTAGATAGTGTGCAGAAAACAGGATATTGAAACTGCTTGGTATGTAGAAGTAGATAGAGAAGAACAAAAGAGTACTAAGCTGTTCTAACTGCAAGGCCAGCTGGACAGGCATGTATCGATCATAAAGATACTTTTAAGATAATAGTACAAGTCACATAGCAACCAATCATGAGCTTGGCTTTTGCAATATGTATGAGCTAATTAACGAACATATATAAACTGTGTAATCTGTCACAATAAACTGAGACTTGATGATCATGATATCATGAGTCTTGTCTCCCGCGGCATTTTCCCTCTAACAGAACCACATTGTTGCAAAGATGAAGCATGCAATTAAAGTTCTTTCTAATAATTTGAGATGATTTAAATATATGTCAAATGAAATGCTATAGTCAAGGAACCAAAGCAGTCGAATGAATTGCCTATAAATTCCTTTGGCATGAAGCGTGTTGAGTGAAATGTTTATTTCTTCTAAGCAATAGGTCATAAGAGTGTTTAAATAAAGGTATAGTATATATAATGCACTGGAGCACAATCCATGGATTAGAGTGAAATTTCAACACTCAGTTCCTTTACTTAGAGAAGTCCACCTATGCCCAGATGGATTAATTAATTGTAGTGGTAGAAAATACAGGGTGTAAAACACAGCTGACTGTTGAGCTTAGTATATCACTATGTTGTAGAGAAACTCAAGAATCAAGAAAATTCTAAATAAGTAAATGCTAATTTGTCATGCAGTACTATGGTATTTTCAGGCAGCTAATCAAGAAAATTTGAATTGGAAGACCGTCAAACTTGTTTCATACAATAAAACTCTGAGAGACTTATCTACAAATAGAAACACAAGGAGCATCCTTTTTTGTACTCAGCAAAGAGCTGGAGTATGTTGTGCTGTTACGGAGGTTTATTTTTATAAACTACTCCAATGAATTTTATAAGCATGTAAAAGATTGTAAGTGCCCTGAAACATGTTTATTCTTGGACTGGCAATTACATACATGGATTCAGTTTTGATTTTCTTTAAAATAAAAATAAAAATATTTCTCTGGAGTAATTTGCTCTCGGTAACAAGAGTCATCTGCAAGAGAAATATCCAAACCAATTTCTGGGCAGTGGAAGTAGCTTTATTTTTTATAACATTCTTAGTACCTGTGACCAGGGTTGGTAGAGTGCCAGTCCTGCCAGCTTTAAGGAGCTGCATGTAAGTGTACCCTCGTTTCCTCAGAATCCCAGGGATGTGGACATTTCTTTGAGATGAGCTTTTAGGAAGCCCCAGAACATCTGGTGGTGTGACATCTTCCTGCATGCTCTGTTTCTGCACGTGATGTTTTCCAGTGCTTTCAAACATCCCTTCCCTTCTGTTTTTTCAGATGGTTATTTAGACCTATCTTGAGAGCTACTCTCTTCAGCCTCAGCTTTATCCAAGATACAATATGGTTATTATATAACCTAGTATTTTTTCATTTTACTTACATTTCATTACATAACCTAGTATTTTACATTGTTACTTGCACAGCAGAATAACTGCAGAACTCTGCTCGATCCAGGTTATACTGAAAACTAAAAAAAATGCTATTTTTACATGCCTGACATTTTTCTTGCATATTTGAGCTTAGGTATTATGTTTGCTCATTTCAGGAGTGCTTCTGAACCACAGTCCAGAAAGAAGAAAAATCTTCTTGGTTGAAGTTGAACATTTGTCTCTAAGAGTAAGAACAAAGCCATGCCAGTGCTTTCAGAAGACTCAGGTAATTCAGCTGCATGCTTTCAACAGAGCAGTGACTGAAATCTTGTCATACCTGTTTCACACATAAAAATAATTTAAATAGGAGTAAAATGTAATAGAATTAAGATAATTCAACTGAAGTTTCTGAGCAATTACCTACAAGAAGGAAGGTGGAATGTAAAAGGTGAAAATTAATAAAGTTTGTCAGGATCAGTTTCCTACTAACCCTAGAGCACCCAAATATACTCTGATAGACCTGAATATACTCTGATAGACTTGAATATATTCTGACAGATCTGAATATATTCTGATAGACCTGAATATATTCTGATAGGCAGAATTGGACCCCTCAGTGTAACAGTGCCTTCTACATGTGCTTACTAAAGATCAGCCCATATATCTCTGCTGCTTGCTGTGTCATTTCTTAATATTTTCTGAACAGGGGTTGATAAACATTGTAAATATCCTTCCTTTTAACTTAAAATAAGTGTCTTTGTTCAAGGCTACTTTACTAGCTTCTCCAGTATGCTGCCCAGGAGAAGTCACAGATAATAAATGATGCTTAGGATTAAAGCAGGAGTGAGTTTGAGTCTCCTGGATCAAAATCCACTCTAAGGTTCGTGGAGAGAATAGCCACAGGAATAGATTTGAACCCCCTCCACCTTTTTATATTTCCTGTTTTGTTTTGGTCCTGTGTTCCCAGACATGGTTCACCGGGAAAAATCTGGCCTTTGTCTGGCTCTGTGTGTTGCAAAATTGGGATATTTAAATATTTTTTTAGAAAACTAGCCACAAGCTTTGATTCCACCACAATGGAAATCTACACTTTATCCTTTCTTCCTCTGGTCAGGCCTGGCTTTTTATAGGTGCCTCAGAGTGGAAGGGGCAGGATAACACTTGTAAGCAAAGCTGCTGGGGAGGTAGAGCTGCTACCTGTGCAAAAAAAGGTCATTCAATCAGTTTGAGAGTCTGCTGTGGTACTAAAATTTCAAATTTGTAAGAGGGGAAACAAAGGGTTCTGGAAACAAGGAGTAATAAACATGAAGTGTTAAATGTGAAAGATAATTTCTTAAGAAATATATATTGCTTTGTTAGATTTTGCCTTAATATGATGGTGTGCTTGACACTTATGAGGGGAGTGTTGCAAAATGAGCTGTGGATAAACACGAGATAATCACAAGTCTCTGCAAATGTGATGATCATCAATGTGATACCCAAATAAATGTAGTGACTGTTAAGACTGCAGTAGAAGGTCCTGTGAGAAATGCTGTGTAGAATGTTTTTGTTCTGTCCTGAATCTAAATTTAGGGTTGCATGAAACTTTGGCCCTTTTGACATCTCAGCTAAGACCTGATTCAAATCATAAAGAGGAAATGGGATTCCTTAGGGATGTCTTCAGTGAAAGAAGTCTCAGCTACCTGATGAAGGTAAAAGTTTGTATTTATTTATGTACATTCTCCTTACAGTTTACTTTTTCTCTGTTCCCTTGATTTATCAACCATTTACTTTGCCAAACCTTTTTTTTAAGAATTCTGTACTGACCAAAGCATATGTGTGCTTAAGAACAAACACTAATAATGTTTGACAATTAATATGTTGAACATATTAAAACCGAGATCAAGGAGTAGAATGTTGCTGGCAGAGGTTCCAAAAAGTGCAAGAGGCTCCAGGGAATGGGGAAAATATGCAGATGGGATAGAAAACCTAATATCCCATTGAGTATGGGATAGAAAACTTCATATATGGGATAGAAAACCTCACATGCCATTGAATATGGGACAGAAACCCTCACATATGGGATAGAAAACCTCACATTCCATTGCATATGGGATAGAAAACCTAACACCCAACCTATAATAAAATCCCCTAATATAACTTTAGTTGCCAAGTATTGGTTATGCAAAAGCCAGATGATGCCTCTTCACAGAGATAATCTAGTTTATGAATGTATGGGAAATTAATTCAATAGTCCAGTTTTAATTTTTTAATGTGGAGGTGGGTTTTTTTGGGGGTGTTATTTGGTGGGGGTGTTTTGTTTTAATTTTGGTTCTGAGTTTCTTTGGGGTGGGTGTGCTAGGGAAGAAGTAAAGGGTTTGGGTTTGGGTGTTTGCTTTCCAGCCTTAGCACAGGGATGTGGCTTCCTCAGAGAGGGTGGTAAGGATGCTCAGTAGGGGAACATGAGGCACTTTGCCAAAATATTCCTTATGTCTTTGACAGATGTGGAGTCAGTCTGAGTGCCAGCAGTGTCTGCAGGGGAGCTGTGGACAGTTCATCTATCACAACACTGGGGGTGGCACAAAGCTCTTCTGGTCTGCCCACTGCTCAGAAATCCTTGCTCCTGGCTGTGGAACTTCTGGCTGTGGAACTCCTCCTCAGCCTGTGTCCGGCCAATCTTCAGCCTTGAGACTTTCTAGAACGGTGTTCCCTGAGTCATGAGAGTTGAGTTTCAAGTCCCGCACCCAGGGATTCCACTGCTGGGCAGCATAAAACAGTGTTCCCAACTGCTGTCCTCAAGAGCTGTAGCCCCCTGTGACCTGTGTCCCTTCTCCCATCAGAGCTTTGTTTTGCTGGTGCCTGGCTTGGGAGTCCTTGCCTTGCACAGGAGACTGGACTGGACTACAAACACATGCTAACAGTGGTAACAGGCAACTTTATTTACACAACTAAATAAATTTCAGCATTTGTGCATGCAGAGGAGGAAGATTGGCAGGACAGAGGACGCCTTTGACCTGAGGCTGCCTTTGGACGAGCAGGCACTGCCCCAGTATGTAATGGTCATGGTCCACTGCAGCCTGCAGTGGATCCTGTTCATCCTGCTGCCCATGTCTTTTTTCTCATGAGGCCCAGCAGTATCTGGTGCACCCGAGTTAAGAATTTCACCACTATCTGGTATGGATGTGGAGCAGGCAAGAGAGGTTGCCTTGACATTGGCTCCTCAGAGGGGTTTGAGGTCGACTCTGGCTCTGGTGTGGCTGTTGCAGTTGAGTGATCAGGAGTGGGAGTACAGCAGCCTGACTCTGTTGGTGCTGACTCTGGCTGCTCCAAGGGGGCTGAGCTGAAGGTTGGCTCTGGTCTTGGAGTAGCTGTTTCAGCTGACTCAGGATATGGAGTGGGAGTAGAGCAGCCTGACTCTGTTGGTGTTGGCTCTGGCTGCTCAAAAGAGGTTGAGCTGAAGGTTGGCTCTGGTGCTGGAGTGGCTGTTTCAGCTGACTCTGGACATGGAGTGGGAGTAGAGCAGCCTGACTCTGTTGGTGCTGACTCTGGCTGCTCCAAGGGGGCTGAGCTGAAGGTTGGCTCTGGTCTTGGAGTAGCTGTTTCAGCTGACTCAGGATATGGAGTGGGAGTAGAGCAGTTTGACTCTGTCAGTGTTGGCTCTCTCTGCTCAAGAGGGGTTGAGATGTAGGTTGTCTCTGGTGCTAGAGTGTCTGTTCCAGGTGGACGCATGCCCATCTGAATCAGGATCCAGTTGTAGAAGTACTGAGTGGAGGTGTAGACTCCCGGGCGTTTTGTTCTGACACAGCCTTTTCCCCAGCTGGTCACTCCAACAAGCCAAAAGTAGCCAGCATGGTTATCTTTGCACACCAGAGGCCCTCCACTGTCACCCTGCAACAGAGGAAAGAGGATTAGGGTGCTGTTGGGTGGCTGCTGTCAGCACTAGAGGCCTGTTTCTCTCTTGCAGCCCCTGCCACAGCTGTATTCATGGTACAAAAAGGCTTTGCTCAGGTGCTGGAGTCTCAAGAACCTTAGCTGGGAACAGGGTGGGTGTCTGTGAAGGCCCCCTTTTGTATCTGCACAGTGATCCTGGATGGGCAGAGCATAGATCATCCAGAATCTGGATCTGTGGGCTGCTGAGAACACTGGATGGGCTTTCTGGGCAGAGGGGCAGGCCTGGGGAACACGGTCACTTGGCAAGGAAACTCCAGCAGTGGAGGAAAAGTGGTTTGCCAGACAAAGCCCATGGTGACGGGGTACCTTCGCTGCTGGCTCCCAGCACTCATACCTGGCAGGTGTCCATGCCACCCCGTGGGTAGCCAGCACACAGGTTGTGGGTGTGGATGGCCCCAGCGTACCGACGGCTGCTGTTAACCAGCCGGATATCCAGGAGACGGACCTTGGCTTCCTGCAGGACATCACTCGGACCCTGAGCTGCAAGCACAGGAAGGAATGGGCACCCAGCAGCTCTTTGCCAGTTCCACTCCCCTGTCTGGGGGTGAACTCATTCCCTAGGGCTTGGCTTTGCCTCTGGAGCAGTTGTTGAAGCGCTGTGTCCTTTCTGTCTGCCTTTGGGGAGCAGGCCAGGCCCAGCTCTCCAGAGGCATACATCCTACAGCCTGACTTTGGTTTGTGCTGTCAGGAAGCCAAACCCATCTTGCTGGTGTGCCCAGCTCACCCTCAGGGCCCTTTTTGGGAACTCACCTTTTGCAGTGGCAGAACCCCAGCCAGCAATGTAGCAGGTTTTCAGCTCTGACACTGTGAGCGAGGCGTTGGGCACGCAGGCAAGCTGGACGTAGTCACTGCACTCCACGGGCTTGTCCAGCTCCAGCAGGGCGATGTCGTTCTGCTGGGAATCAGCCGTGTACTCCTGGTGGGCCAGGAGCCGCTTGATGTGGCGCACCTGAGTTTCAGGGCCCAGATGGGTCAGCTTGGTGGCCCCGATCAGCACACGCCACATGGTGACATTCCTGCAAGGCAGAGAGGGGTCTGAGGAAGAGCAGAGCCATGTGCTGTTGATGCCTTAGGATTTTAGCTTTTGTATTTTTCATCCATTTGTAATCCTGCAGTTTTTTACTGTATAACTAAATTCTGCACACAGTGTGAGCTGCTGCTGCTTTCCCATTCTGGTCACAAAAATTCCTCTCCAGGCCTGGCAATCAAGGATACCTCACTGCCTCAGGCCTCGAGAGATGGAAACAAAAGTGAGTTGAGGGGAGCAAACTGGGGGTAAATGACTTCATTACCTGAAGCTGTAATTAGAAGATTAACCCTAAATATGCAAATGGACCAAATTTATAGGTGTGAAAACCTTTGACCCGTGGTCAATTTTGGGTTGTAGCACTTGGGGGGGGTCTTTTGTTTTGCCTAAAATGGACCTGGAGGCCCTTCAATAAATATAATCACTTTTTATTCCTTGTCTGGCCTGTTTTTAGGTAGTCCTGAAAAGGCATCACTGTGGCAGCTCAGCACTTCCCTTCCTTCTGCTTCTCAAGGCAGAGAGGAAAGCAGGGCAATGAGGAGTGTGACTGCCCTAGCATGCCTTAGGCTCCAGGAATGCCACACTGGAGGCTGCTGGGCAGCAGTGGCACGAGCCCAGCCTTCTGAGCAGTCCCTCAGTTGGGCCCCGTAGTATTGAGGTGCTGCAGGCTGGGCAACTGTTTGTGTGGTGAGGATACCCTCATTCCCTGCTCCTCCTTACCTGGCCTGGAGGAAGCAATGGGCTGCTGTGAGGACCCACTGTGGGCTGATGAGGGACCCTCCACATGTATGGCCGGTGCCTATTTTCCTGGGGTCCTGGATGCTGACAATCCAGGGCCAGGCCCCTGGCAGGGCACCTGTGCCAGTCACAATTCGGTAGTCAGCATCTATGGAGTTGTAGTCAGAAGCCATGGGCCGGAGCCCACAGGTCCCTCTGGAAGCACAAAATCATTACTGCCCTTCTGTTCCAGTACCTGGGTGCTGGCAAGGAGGCTCCCACATGGGGTTTGGGGTGTGGCAATGGGGGACAAGCACCCTCCTAGAGCCTGGGGCCATACCTGCAGTTGCCCCAGGTACCATGTGCAGGTCTGTACACAGCCAGCAGGATGAAGAGGTACAGGTACAGAAGATTCATCGCTGTCAGCAGCATCTGTCAGCTGAAAGAGACAAAAGCTTGTCTCTTCCAGTGCAGTCTCTGACGAGTGCTGCAGCAACTGCACTGTCCATGGCACCTGGGGCTGATGTCACAGAGTGGGTGGTTCCAGGTTCTGGGCACAGTGTCCTCAGAGGGCAGGGAAAGGCCACAGCCTCACAGAACCACAGAATGGTTTGGGCTGGAAGGGACCTTGAAGGTTGTGAAAGGCAAAAGGGGTCCCTTGCCTCGCACATGCAAAACGACACCATGGGCAGACAAATCTGGCACAGAGGGAAAGTCACTCCAAAGGCAGTGTTTGGTCAGAGAGGGTGCTCAGAGCCACCACACGATGGAGAAAACTAGCACATCAAAGCTAGAAAGAGGACAGGAAGGAACAATGCCATGTGCAAACTACTTGGGGGGATGCTTCAAGGCACATAAGCCTTAGCTGATGGAACAAACCTGGAAACTCCTGAGTGTTGCAAGAGGAATTGCTGACCATGGCAGAGTGCGAGAAGCTGACAGGAGTTTCAATGCCATGAGGAAGCCCTTCTGAGTCTGTTTATACATTCTCCATGTCTGGAGCAGGGTGAGTACTGCAAATGCCTCAGTGCTGCCTCTTGCTTTGGAGACTGGTGCTGGAGGTCATGGCTGCAGAAAACAAGGGACTGAGATGGAGAGTGCTCATGCACTCACTTTTGTGGTTTGGGAATGGCATTCCCCAGTCTGGTGTTTCCACTGGAACACTGCAAACCACTGCTCCTCACTCCCTTCTCCCTCTCCCCTCCCTTCTCTGGTGGGCTTGAGAATAGAACTGGAAGCACAAAAGTTAAAGACTGTGGGTTGAGACAAGAACAATATAATGGAAACAGCAATGAAACAAGAAAATGAGCAGTAACCGCAACAATATTAATAATGGACTGGGACAATTCACATGCAACCATCCACCCCATAGAGCCTGGCAGTACCCAACCAGGCTGTCATGCATGTTATCCAGCGGAGATTTCTTCCCCTGTCCCTGGAAAATGTTGTGGAGTGGTTCAGAACAACCTCCACGTCCTGGCCATGCCCTGTCCTGGTTATGGCAAAAATTTACCCCATCCTGGCCAGAACCAGGACATTCACCCTCATGATCTGCCCCACAGCTTTGGAATCTGTGCCAGAGGGTCTGGCAGGGCAGGGAGGGCAGTCACCAGGGATTGGCAGACGTTGGAAACTCCTTATCCCTCTCTCTGGCCCCTGGTTTTCCTTGTTTTATGGAATGGAAGAACACATGTCCAACTCCTCCCAGTATCTCCTTCACTGGAAATCCTCCGTGCTTTGATTCCTTCTCTGACATTCTGCTGCACCTGGGGAATGCAGTGGGAAAACCCAAGGCTTTGTGTGAAGGTCACTCCCTCAGCACTTCACCTGAGGTGCACAGGAAGGCTGCCCTGGCTCTACCACACCTCATCCAGAACACCTGGAAGCTCTTCCCTCCCCATTCACACACTCCCCTGCCTTGTCCTCCTCATCCCACAGGGATGCACAGAGGGGCTACCACACTTCACGGTTTGGTAGCCCTGATACCACACTCCTGACTGGAATGGGGTGACCCTGGGGCAGTTTTGGCCTGCATCAGTTCCATGTCCTGCCTCAGCACACCCAGGTTCTCTGTTGGCGTCTGTGCTCATCTCTGCAGCTTTGCTGTCCTGCACCAGGAGTTTGCTGAATAAAATCATCCTCTAGAAAGGACATGTGACACAAGCCCAGGAGTAAGCAGCACCATGGGAGAGTTCAGCAAGGTGCCCTGGGGACAGCCAGGCCAGGCAGGGGAAGGTGGGGGGACCACGGCCTCACTGAAGCAGCCACATTGTACAGCACAAAAAATAAAGCTAAATAAATGCTGGGATGAAATACAGCACTGCTGGGACTGCTCCATTTAGCAAATAACAGTTGTGGGGGAGATTTACAGATGTACTGGGTACATCTGGGAACTGGGGCTCCTGCTGGAAGTCTTCAATCTTGAAGCTCCCAGTTCCCAAAGCTGGTAAATCCTTCCCAGCAATGGCTCCTGAGGCAGGGAGAGGGGTGGAAAGCCAAGGATGGGGCAGAGATCAGAAGGAGCTGGGGAGCTCAGAGAGGTCTTCAAGGGGAAGAGGATTTGTCTGAAAGGCCCTCACTTTTCTGGTCATCTTGGCAACTCTGGCAGGTTTAACAGGAGGTTTGTCTGGAAACAAGACAGGGACATATTGGCATGATGGGTGCTGGCATATTCCAGTCTTAGGCTTTGCAGAGAGAGATTTGCTGTTTCCCCATAGGCCACAGAGGATTTTAATATGAGGTGAACTCCCCAAGCTTGCATCCACCCTGTTCCATGGCCTCTGGCTCTGAGAAATGCTCTCCTGTGCACCCTGCTTCATTCCCTCAGATCAATGGCTGATGTGCCAGCAGCTCCTGCTCCAGAAGGGCAGCACATGATGAAGGTGCCACCCCTGCAGCTGAAAAGAAGGTTCCTTTTGCCATGGCATTCCAGGAGGTCATAAGACACATCATCAATGGAGTCTGAAAAAAAGAAAAATTAGAAGTTGAGGCAGCTGCATTTACCAGTGTGGGCAGTCCAGAGAGAACTGCCTGGACCTGACCCAGTTTGTGGATCAGAGCCAGAAATAGGTTCCCTTAGCTAGAAATGAGACCTCTCTACCCAGAGAGCCAGCTGCTTGCCATTCCATTGCTCCCTGGCCACAAGCAGCACTTCATCCATGAGCTCTCACCCCACAGAGCCCCTAGGTAACCCTGAAAAGACTCCTTCAGTATCAGGGGCTGCAAGAGACCTCTAGATGAGCAGCTAGAGGATTAGGTGAGGAGAAGAACTGAAATAAAATGCGTGTTTTTCCCTGGATTTGTGGAAGACAACAAGAAAGAAATACAGGACCCCAAAAAACAAACCCACTCGATGGGAGAGGCAGGTGAGCACCTCTGGTTCAGGAATTACAGAATGCACTCAACTGCAGCTTGCAGACAAGGATCCTGGCACGTTCCAGCAGCCAGCACTGCCACCTGATCCCAGCATCCCTCTGCCCCATGGATTTACACAGGACCCCAAAGCCCCAGTGGTCAGTGAAAGGAAAACATCCAACTGTCCACACTTGGCAACCTACTCCTGGGTTCTGCAGCCTGTGGAGAAAGACAAATTCCCTCACTAGAAAACTAAGCAGGTTTGAGCTGGGCTTTCTCAAAGCACACTAAAGGCAGAGGTGGGCTTCTCCGTGCTGTTTGGGAAGTGGCACATGAACCACACGGGAATCAGAGAGAGATTATCAACTCCAGAGGCACTGCTGAGCGCAGCCTCTCCTGACTCCAGCTGGGCTCCAGCCCCGAGGTGACCTGTGCCTCCAAACAGAGGGGCCAGAGTGACCTGCACTGACCAGGCCGGCCACAGCTCCGTGTCACACTGACCACTGCAGCGTCCAGCCAGTCCCTCCAGAGGCTCTTCCAATCTCCACCTCCACCTTACAGGGGCATGGAACGCCGCTGATCACACCCGCTGCTCCCTGACCTGCAGCCAGAGGAAGATTTCCTCATTTGCTGCTGTGGCCAGTGGCACCTCTCTGTAGCAGGTTTTGCGTCCTGCTCGGTGCCCCAGTGCTCCAGACAGGCTGGCTCCGTGCTGCTGGGCCTCTCCCGGTCCCTCTGAGCAGGGCTGCAGCCGAGTCTTCAGAACAGCCCCAATTCCCCAAAACAGCCCCCAAAACAGCCCGGCGCTGTCTGTGTGGGGAACATCAAACCCACACCAAGGAATGGCTTTGCCCAGTGCCCCGGGATGGAGCAGCCCCGGCCTGCTCCACCAGAGCCCAGGGCGGCTCTGGGAGCCCTGAGGGCACGAGAGAAGGAAACTTCAGCGTGAGGGTCTGCAGCGGCCAGGGGAACACCAGCGCCTCCGAGCCGCCCTGCCAGACACGTACGGCCCTCCACCACCCTCGCAGTGGTGCGGGAATGTGCTCGCTGCTGAGGGCGGCCTCGCGGCTCGGCGAGCAGCTCGGGCAGGGCCGCCGCTGTCCGCTCCGTGCGGAGCGCAGCCTCCTCCGGACGCGGCCGTGAGGCGGTCTGGGCCCTCGGGTGTCGCCTCCGGCAGAATCAGCGGCTCGGTGGAGCTCACACGAAGCTCTCCCTGGGGCGGGACAGCCCTTGCCCGTGGGGTGTCGGGCGGGCCCCGGGCCGGCCGAGGGTTGCCCGGCTGAGCCCGGGGCCGCCCCTGACGTGGGGCTCTGGGGCAGAGTCCGGCCCGCGGTGCCCAGCAGGGATGCGCGGTTCTGTCTGTGCTCGGGCAGCACCAGAGTAGAGTTTTTCCCTGCTACAGTACCTACGCTACCCCGCGAAAGAGCATCGCTCAGGTTTGACAGGAGGAGAAATCTGTGTGGCCGTCAGCTATCACCTATGGCCCGGTCAGGATACTGATGGATTTTCTGACCTATTCGCTAGGGTCGTGTAAAATGTTAAACTGCAGATGCTTTCTGAAAGCAACTAGTGCTTTGAATGGTACAATCTGGATTACAGAAGCTTTATGTAGTGTTAGGCTGTGAACCACAATAGGTTTATTCTACAAGTTAATAGGGATATGCCAGATCATGTTACACTTCTGTTTTATCTTCTGTTTTGACCCTATGGCAAGCATCAGTTGGGTTTATTTAGCTCTTTATTAGCCCTTTATTTAGCTCTTAGCATTTTTCACATTTTGTGTGAAAAATGAATTAACTTTTAGGTAGATATTTTTAAAGAGGAAAAATGTATTTGTGCCTATTGATGCTGCAGTGATTTGTGGTTTTGAGACCCATCTTGCAAAATACCACATGCTGAGGCTGATTGTCATAGCTCTGAAGCCAGCCCTGGGTATGGAATGCTTTTCATTCTTTGGAGTGTTCATTCCAGGCAGTTCTGTGTAACGAGATCTTTACAGAGCATGGAAGATGCCTCTAGGGGAAGTCTCCATTTTGATTGCTGTGCCTAGACTAATTCTGATACTCCTGAGTTTGCTGTCAGGTTTTTACGATGCTGAAATGTGTGTTTTCCAGGTTCCTGTGTGGGCTATTTTTCACTAAGAATCTAGAAAATATCTTGGCTTTTCGTGGGGTTTAGTGCAAAATAGGTTTGACTGTAGGAACCATGAAGAGAGCCTGACAGAGGAATGGTTGAACGACAAGGGACATGATACTGTAAAATTAATCCAAATAGGGAGGGCTACGTGACTGCTGCAAAGTTTGCATGGCCCTGAAGAGTAGATAGTGTGCAGAAAACAGGACATTGAAACTGCTTGGTATGTAGAAGTAGATAGAGAAGAACAAAAGAGTACTAAGCTGTTCTAACTGCAAGGCCAGCTGGACAGGCATGTATCGATCATAAAGATACTTTTAAGATAATAGTACAAGTCACATAGCAACCAATCATGAGCTTGGCTTTTGCAATATGTATGAGCTAATTAACGAACATATATAAACTGTGTAATCTGTCACAATAAACTGAGACTTGATGATCATGATATCATGAGTCTTGTCTCCCGCGGCATTTTCCCTCTAACAACTGGCGCCCGAAAGCAGGGACCTGATCCGAGCCTAAGGCGAGAGGGGTGCTGCGTTGGAGTGCGGGTCCTGCGGCTGGAAGGACGGCGAAAATAAAGAGAAGAGGCGAAACGCTCTGCTCCGCGCCCTGAGTGACCGTAGAAGCGGGCTCAGCCGATACGTGCTGCCGAAGCCTGAAGGAGCCAGCAACGGTACGGACGTAATCATGGAAAGGCAAGCAGCATATGATTTATTTAGTGCTTCTCTTAGAAAAAGGCAGATTAGGGGGATTGACTTAGATAAGGATCTCCCTTCGCTATTGCATCATGCTGAGTCTTACGGCTTTTTCGTTAACCCCCATAGTGTTCATAAACTTTCAAAATGGAGAAGATATAGGGATAAGTTGTGGGAATTAGTGTTAGATGAGGATAAACCGGGCAAGAAAATGAGTAAACTTTGGAGAGTGGTTGATAACGAATTGTTAATGTGTCAGGCAGAAAAGAGGGCGGTGGAAGTGATACGGACAGCTCTGGAGAAAAATAAGGAATGTAAACCCTCGCTTCTCTCCAGTGAGCCAAACCCTCCGGTTCTCACAAATTTTCCCATTCCCATCTCTGCTTCTGAAATGCCTGTACCTCCCATAGACACTAGTAGCATTGAGGTGCTGGAAATTGAGATCCAAATTGCTTTATGGCAACGGGACTGGGATCCCAAATTCACTTTTTGTGAACGGGAATCAGGTAGAACGGAGCGGGCGCGGGGCCAGACAGAGCGGGGCCGGCCAGCACCGAGCCGGAGGCGAGCCCGGGGCGGAGCGGACATCAGCCGAGAGACGGAAGGCTCCTTGCTGCCGAGCAGCAGCGCAAGGGGGGAGAGGGGCGTTCCTGGGGCTCAGCCGCGCTGGAGCCGGAGCAGGCGGGGCGCGGCCGTGGCGGGGGTGTCTCTTCTCCCATCCACAAGGTGACACAACAAGGACGGGAGCGAGGCGGCGCCGCCCCTCATCTCCCCGCAGCGCCCAGCAATGGCGGCGGAGATGGCGGCACAGTCCTGGTTGCCATGGCAGCGACAACGCCGAGAGCAGCAGCGCCACCGGTGGCGGGATCGCAACACTACAGCAAAAATTTCAACAGCATCTTCCCAATTTCTTACAAGAGTCAGAGACGTAATGAAAAAGTACAGCAATACCGAGTGTTTTCCAAGATACCAAGAAGGATGAACATTATGTGAATCAATGTTATTTCAAATATGATATAGATAAAAATCACTGTATAAAGATAGAAATTTTAGTAATTATTTAATTACCAAAAATGTCTCTGAAAACAAAGAGTTAAGAAAATGTCATCTGATGGAATTTTAGTATTGAGTTTGTAATCTCCGTCTTTGGGTTTTTATAGATAATAATATAAGTAATAGTAATTTTTAAGTTTTATAGATAATACGATAAATAGTGATTGTTAAGTTTTTGTAAGTAATGATAAGTAGTGATTGTTACTAATGTTATATGAGTGCTTTAAAAGGATTGTCTTAAACTATTTTAAACATTTCTTGTTAATAGGTTGATCATAAAATGCGAGTTGTCTGATTTTTGTGATAAGAATTATTATTAAGGTATTAAGGTATTAAGGTGTTGTTATAGTATTTACAGTCAGTTTTCATATGTTTTATTGTCTCTTTAGGTGATTGATTACAAGATATTTTTTCAGGATCCTGTGTTTTTGATTTTTTAACTACTCATGTGTTTTCTTTATCCAATATTTTATGCAGCTGCAATTCATCTTCCTTTAAAAATTCATTGTCCAAATTTTAGTTCAAGATTTCAGACTTCAAATTTTCAGATTTCTGAAGAAAGGGTTTGTTGTATTTAGAGAATTTTTGTCTTGAAAGAGATTTTAGACAGGTTCAATTATTTGATAGTTTGATAAAGTTTTAATAATAAGGTTTTTTACTTATAACTGTTATTTCTAGGACTTTTGTTTTATAATGTGTTAAAACATATCCTCCAATTAGAGTTTGAGCTCTGGCCAAGCTCTGGCTCTACGTGGATGGTGTGATTGACCCAGGTGTTTTCTGCATCAAAAAGTATTCAAGTCCTTTTGGCTTGACAATTTGACCATGTAGGGCAGCTGAGCCTCAAAGGGAGTTTTGGAGAGACATGATCCGGACATGTTTTATCCAAATCTCTGTTGTTTTAAGGTTTATCAGCTGCTGCAGACTCTGGGATGACAATTTGATAGTGTAGCACTTGGTAACTGTGATTTTATATGTAATATTAATTGTGTATTATCTGATTGATTTTTATTTGTTGTTAGTTTCTTTACTATATGCATTGTTTTGTTCTTGATGTTTTTTCATGTTTATTATAAAGATGTTGATATTTCCATTTCTTCATGCAAATTTTAGGAAACAGAATTGAGAGAGGACCCTCCAGTCCCTGTGGGGAGTGTTGAGTTTGTTTGTGTTTTAGCAGGTGCAGAATCTGGATAGATTTCATTGAAGAATGTTAAACTTATCAATTTCAAGAGAACACTAATCTCTCCACAAGTAAATCAGAGGATGCACAGCAAAAGTGGATTGTGCAAAGATTTGTGTTTCACCCACAGAAAATTGTAGACTTTAGGTTTTTTCATAAGTGTGTTTTTAATTATGTTATAGACTTTTTTTACTAAGTTTTAATGAGTTTTAGTAATGCCTGTGATTTTTCTGTTCATTTTACCATTGCTTTTCAATGGCAAAAGAAAAAGAGGGACAATCAATTAAATAATCAAAAGCATAACATTAAGTTTATCATAAATATAGTTTGTATTTAGAATTAAGTTTGTTCCTTTCATGTTAAACAGAACAATCAAAACCATGAGAAATATGAAGTGGGGTGCACTTCTGTAATACTAACCTCATTTTTCACCCCACGAGTTGCTTCAGTGCAAGCTCTCACACAATTAAAAATCCTAGCCTACTGGACAGAAAAATAAATTAATATTTCATCTAAAATGTTAAGTGAGCTTGCCACAAATATAGGTAGTATCTGTCATGCAGTTCTGCAAAACAGAGCAGCTGCCACTAATTTACTTCTTCTAGCCCAAGGTCATAGTTGTGAAGAATTTGAAAGAATGTGCTGTATGAACTTATCTGATCACGCTACATCTATCCATAAGCAAATACGAAAATTGACCGAGCTAACTCAACAGTTAAAGGTAGAGGATAGATTAGGTTTAAAAAGATAGCTAAAAGGATTGGGGATCGGACCATAGTTAAGAGACATTATCAAATACGGCATAATAGTTCTAAGCATAATTGTGATACTTTTGCTTGTTTTGCCCTGTGTGTTTACTTGCTTGCAAGGCTTGATGCAGCAGCTTTTGCAGAAAATGCTGAATGCACACCTTCTTGTACAAAAGGAAAACGGGAGAGATGAAGAGAGCCTGACAGAGGAATGGTTGAACGACAAGGGACATGATACTGTAAAATTAATCCAAATAGGGAGGGCTACGTGACTGCTGCAAAGTTTGCATGGCCCTGAAGAGTAGATAGTGTGCAGAAAACAGGATATTGAAACTGCTTGGTATGTAGAAGTAGATAGAGAAGAACAAAAGAGTACTAAGCTGTTCTAACTGCAAGGCCAGCTGGACAGGCATGTATCGATCATAAAGATACTTTTAAGATAATAGTACAAGTCACATAGCAACCAATCATGAGCTTGGCTTTTGCAATATGTATGAGCTAATTAACGAACATATATAAACTGTGTAATCTGTCACAATAAACTGAGACTTGATGATCATGATATCATGAGTCTTGTCTCCCGCGGCATTTTCCCTCTAACAGAACCACATTGTTGCAAAGATGAAGCATGCAATTAAAGTTCTTTCTAATAATTTGAGATGATTTAAATATATGTCAAATGAAATGCCATAGTCAAGGAACCAAAGCAGTCGAATGAATTGCCTATAAATTCCTTTGGCATGAAGCGTGTTGAGTGAAATGTTTATTTCTTCTAAGCAATAGGTCATAAGAGTGTTTAAATAAAGGTATAGTATATATAATGCACTGGAGCACAATCCATGGATTAGAGTGAAATTTCAACACTCAGTTCCTTTACTTAGAGAAGTCCACCTATGCCCAGATGGATTAATTAATTGTAGTGGTAGAAAATACAGGGTGTAAAACACAGCTGACTGTTGAGCTTAGTATATCACTATGTTGTAGAGAAACTCAAGAATCAAGAAAATTCTAAATAAGTAAATGCTAATTTGTCATGCAGTACTATGGTATTTTCAGGCAGCTAATCAAGAAAATTTGAATTGGAAGACCGTCAAACTTGTTTCATACAATAAAACTCTGAGAGACTTATCTACAAATAGAAACACAAGGAGCATCCTTTTTTGTACTCAGCAAAGAGCTGGAGTATGTTGTGCTGTTACGGAGGTTTATTTTTATAAACTACTCCAATGAATTTTATAAGCATGTAAAAGATTGTAAGTGCCCTGAAACATGTTTATTCTTGGACTGGCAATTACATACATGGATTCAGTTTTGATTTTCTTTAAAATAAAAATAAAAATATTTCTCTGGAGTAATTTGCTCTCGGTAACAAGAGTCATCTGCAAGAGAAATATCCAAACCAATTTCTGGGCAGTGGAAGTAGCTTTATTTTTTATAACATTCTTAGTACCTGTGACCAGGGTTGGTAGAGTGCCAGTCCTGCCAGCTTTAAGGAGCTGCATGTAAGTGTACCCTCGTTTCCTCAGAATCCCAGGGATGTGGACATTTCTTTGAGATGAGCTTTTAGGAAGCCCCAGAACATCTGGTGGTGTGACATCTTCCTGCATGCTCTGTTTCTGCACGTGATGTTTTCCAGTGCTTTCAAACATCCCTTCCCTTCTGTTTTTTCAGATGGTTATTTAGACCTATCTTGAGAGCTACTCTCTTCAGCCTCAGCTTTATCCAAGATACAATATGGTTATTATATAACCTAGTATTTTTTCATTTTACTTACATTTCATTACATAACCTAGTATTTTACATTGTTACTTGCACAGCAGAATAACTGCAGAACTCTGCTCGATCCAGGTTATACTGAAAACTAAAAAAAATGCTATTTTTACATGCCTGACATTTTTCTTGCATATTTGAGCTTAGGTATTATGTTTGCTCATTTCAGGAGTGCTTCTGAACCACAGTCCAGAAAGAAGAAAAATCTTCTTGGTTGAAGTTGAACATTTGTCTCTAAGAGTAAGAACAAAGCCATGCCAGTGCTTTCAGAAGACTCAGGTAATTCAGCTGCATGCTTTCAACAGAGCAGTGACTGAAATCTTGTCATACCTGTTTCACACATAAAAATAATTTAAATAGGAGTAAAATGTAATAGAATTAAGATAATTCAACTGAAGTTTCTGAGCAATTACCTACAAGAAGGAAGGTGGAATGTAAAAGGTGAAAATTAATAAAGTTTGTCAGGATCAGTTTCCTACTAACCCTAGAGCACCCAAATATACTCTGATAGACCTGAATATACTCTGATAGACTTGAATATATTCTGATAGATCTGAATATATTCTGATAGACCTGAATATATTCTGATAGGCAGAATTGGACCCCTCAGTGTAACAGTGCCTTCTACATGTGCTTACTAAAGATCAGCCCATATATCTCTGCTGCTTGCTGTGTCATTTCTTAATATTTTCTGAACAGGGGTTGATAAACATTGTAAATATCCTTCCTTTTAACTTAAAATAAGTGTCTTTGTTCAAGGCTACTTTACTAGCTTCTCCAGTATGCTGCCCAGGAGAAGTCACAGATAATAAATGATGCTTAGGATTAAAGCAGGAGTGAGTTTGAGTCTCCTGGATCAAAATCCACTCTAAGGTTCGTGGAGAGAATAGCCACAGGAATAGATTTGAACCCCCTCCACCTTTTTATATTTCCTGTTTTGTTTTGGTCCTGTGTTCCCAGACATGGTTCACCGGGAAAAATCTGGCCTTTGTCTGGCTCTGTGTGTTGCAAAATTGGGATATTTAAATATTTTTTTAGAAAACTAGCCACAAGCTTTGATTCCACCACAATGGAAATCTACACTTTATCCTTTCTTCCTCTGGTCAGGCCTGGCTTTTTATAGGTGCCTCAGAGTGGAAGGGGCAGGATAACACTTGTAAGCAAAGCTGCTGGGGAGGTAGAGCTGCTACCTGTGCAAAAAAAGGTCATTCAATCAGTTTGAGAGTCTGCTGTGGTACTAAAATTTCAAATTTGTAAGAGGGGAAACAAAGGGTTCTGGAAACAAGGAGTAATAAACATGAAGTGTTAAATGTGAAAGATAATTTCTTAAGAAATATATATTGCTTTGTTAGATTTTGCCTTAATATGATGGTGTGCTTGACACTTATGAGGGGAGTGTTGCAAAATGAGCTGTGGATAAACACGAGATAATCACAAGTCTCTGCAAATGTGATGATCATCAATGTGATACCCAAATAAATGTAGTGACTGTTAAGACTGCAGTAGAAGGTCCTGTGAGAAATGCTGTGTAGAATGTTTTTGTTCTGTCCTGAATCTAAATTTAGGGTTGCATGAAACTTTGGCCCTTTTGACATCTCAGCTAAGACCTGATTCAAATCATAAAGAGGAAATGGGATTCCTTAGGGATGTCTTCAGTGAAAGAAGTCTCAGCTACCTGATGAAGGTAAAAGTTTGTATTTATTTATGTACATTCTCCTTACAGTTTACTTTTTCTCTGTTCCCTTGATTTATCAACCATTTACTTTGCCAAACCTTTTTTTTAAGAATTCTGTACTGACCAAAGCATATGTGTGCTTAAGAACAAACACTAATAATGTTTGACAATTAATATGTTGAACATATTAAAACCGAGATCAAGGAGTAGAATGTTGCTGGCAGAGGTTCCAAAAAGTGCAAGAGGCTCCAGGGAATGGGGAAAATATGCAGATGGGATAGAAAACCTAATATCCCATTGAGTATGGGATAGAAAACTTCATATATGGGATAGAAAACCTCACATGCCATTGAATATGGGACAGAAACCCTCACATATGGGATAGAAAACCTCACATTCCATTGCATATGGGATAGAAAACCTAACACCCAACCTATAATAAAATCCCCTAATATAACTTTAGTTGCCAAGTATTGGTTATGCAAAAGCCAGATGATGCCTCTTCACAGAGATAATCTAGTTTATGAATGTATGGGAAATTAATTCAATAGTCCAGTTTTAATTTTTTAATGTGGAGGTGGGTTTTTTTGGGGGTGTTATTTGGTGGGGGTGTTTTGTTTTAATTTTGGTTCTGAGTTTCTTTGGGGTGGGTGTGCTAGGGAAGAAGTAAAGGGTTTGGGTTTGGGTGTTTGCTTTCCAGCCTTAGCACAGGGATGTGGCTTCCTCAGAGAGGGTGGTAAGGATGCTCAGTAGGGGAACATGAGGCACTTTGCCAAAATATTCCTTATGTCTTTGACAGATGTGGAGTCAGTCTGAGTGCCAGCAGTGTCTGCAGGGGAGCTGTGGACAGTTCATCTATCACAACACTGGGGGTGGCACAAAGCTCTTCTGGTCTGCCCACTGCTCAGAAATCCTTGCTCCTGGCTGTGGAACTTCTGGCTGTGGAACTCCTCCTCAGCCTGTGTCCGGCCAATCTTCAGCCTTGAGACTTTCTAGAACGGTGTTCCCTGAGTCATGAGAGTTGAGTTTCAAGTCCCGCACCCAGGGATTCCACTGCTGGGCAGCATAAAACAGTGTTCCCAACTGCTGTCCTCAAGAGCTGTAGCCCCCTGTGACCTGTGTCCCTTCTCCCATCAGAGCTTTGTTTTGCTGGTGCCTGGCTTGGGAGTCCTTGCCTTGCACAGGAGACTGGACTGGACTACAAACACATGCTAACAGTGGTAACAGGCAACTTTATTTACACAACTAAATAAATTTCAGCATTTGTGCATGCAGAGGAGGAAGATTGGCAGGACAGAGGACGCCTTTGACCTGAGGCTGCCTTTGGACGAGCAGGCACTGCCCCAGTATGTAATGGTCATGGTCCACTGCAGCCTGCAGTGGATCCTGTTCATCCTGCTGCCCATGTCTTTTTTCTCATGAGGCCCAGCAGTATCTGGTGCACCCGAGTTAAGAATTTCACCACTATCTGGTATGGATGTGGAGCAGGCAAGAGAGGTTGCCTTGACATTGGCTCCTCAGAGGGGTTTGAGGTCGACTCTGGCTCTGGTGTGGCTGTTGCAGTTGAGTGATCAGGAGTGGGAGTACAGCAGCCTGACTCTGTTGGTGCTGACTCTGGCTGCTCCAAGGGGGCTGAGCTGAAGGTTGGCTCTGGTCTTGGAGTAGCTGTTTCAGCTGACTCAGGATATGGAGTGGGAGTAGAGCAGCCTGACTCTGTTGGTGTTGGCTCTGGCTGCTCAAAAGAGGTTGAGCTGAAGGTTGGCTCTGGTGCTGGAGTGGCTGTTTCAGCTGACTCTGGACATGGAGTGGGAGTAGAGCAGCCTGACTCTGTTGGTGTTGGCTCTGGCTGCTCAAAAGAGGTTGAGCTGAAGGTTGGCTCTGGTGCTGGAGTGGCTGTTTCAGCTGACTCTGGACATGGAGTGGGAGTAGAGCAGCCTGACTCTGTTGGTGTTGGCTCTGGCTGCTCAAAAGAGGTTGAGCTGAAGGTTGGCTCTGGTGCTGGAGTAGCTGTTTCAGCTGACTCTGGACATGGAGTGGGAGTAGAGCAGCCTGACTCTGTTGGTGTTGGCTCTGGCTGCTCAAAAGGGGTTGAGCTGAAGGTTGGCTCTGGTGCTGGAGTGGCTGTTTCAGCTGACTCTGGACATGGAGTGGGAGTAGAGCAGCCTGACTCTGTTGGTGTTGGCTCTGGCTGCTCAAAAGGGGTTGAGCTGAAGGTTGGCTCTGGTGCTGGAGTGGCTGTTTCAGCTGACTCTGGACATGGAGTGGGAGTGGAGCAGCCTGACTCTGTTGGTGTTGGCTCTGGCTGCTCAAAAGGGGTTGAGCTGAAGGTTGGCTCTGGTGCTGGAGTGGCTGTTTCAGCTGACTCTGGACATGGAGTGGGAGTAGAGCAGTTTGACTCTGTTGGTGTTGGCTCTGGCTGCTCAAAAGAGGTTGAGCTGAAGGTTGGCTCTGGTGCTGGAGTGGCTGTTTCAGCTGACTCTGGACATGGAGTGGGAGTGGAGCAGCCTGACTCTGTTGGTGTTGGCTCTGGCTGCTCAAAAGGGGTTGAGCTGAAGGTTGGCTCTGGTGCTGGAGTGGCTGTTTCAGCTGACTCTGGACATGGAGTGGGAGTAGAGCAGTTTGACTCTGTTGGTGCTGACTCTGGCTGCTCCAAGGGGGCTGAGCTGAAGGTTGGCTCTGGTCTTGGAGTAGCTGTTTCAGCTGACTCTGGACATGGAGTGGGAGTAGAGCAGCCTGACTCTGTTGGTGCTGACTCTGGCTGCTCCAAGGGGGCTGAGCTGAAGGTTGGCTCTGGTCTTGGAGTAGCTGTTTCAGCTGACTCAGGATATGGAGTGGGAGTAGAGCAGTTTGACTCTGTCAGTGTTGGCTCTGGCTGCTCAAGAGGGGTTGAGATGTAGGTTGTCTCTGGTGCTAGAGTGTCTGTTCCAGGTGGACGCATGCCCATCTGAATCAGGATCCAGTTGTAGAAGTACTGAGTGGAGGTGTAGACTCCCGGGCGTTTTGTTCTGACACAGCCTTTTCCCCAGCTGGTCACTCCAACAAGCCAAAAGTAGCCAGCATGGTTATCTTTGCACACCAGAGGCCCTCCACTGTCACCCTGCAACAGAGGAAAGAGGATTAGGGTGCTGTTGGGTGGCTGCTGTGCCGCGCTCCCGCCCCGGTTCCCTTTGTCTCAGCCCCGGCTAGCTCTCATCCTGGGGCGAGGGCGGGCGATGGAGGCACCCTCCGCCGCTCCCAGCTGGGGTTTGGAGAGTGCCTTTGTGGGTTCTGGGCAGCGCTAGCAAGCCTCGCGGTGGTAAATGAAGAGCGGATCCTGCTGGGGGCTAAGTCCGAGTTTATTGTAGCCCAACGGGGCCAAATGTCCTAGAACGGTGCCAGCCAACAGGAACAAGCACAAGCTGCTTGCACTGGCTTATAAACTGTAAGGGAGGGGTATCCAACGACCAATGGGGATAGGGATAGGGGGTGGCTCCGGGATGGGGGGATATGGTGGGGTCCAATGGGGGAAGGATATGGGGGGAGCCCCAGGTCCTCGCCCAATCACCCGGTGCCCTGAGTGGAAGCTTCTGGATGGATGGGAAGGGACACCGAGTGATAGACAAGGCACCCGGGGGGGGGTAAAATGCCTCTTTCAGGGTGATGGATAGATACTGGGAAGGCGGGAAGGGCGGACAAGGCGGGAAAACTGGGGATAAACCAAGTTGCACACGGGGGTACAAAGGAATAAACCAATACATAATACAGGGATAATAAAACATATACATAACGCAACTCCACATCTCCTCCTTTTTTTGTTTAAAAAGAAAGAAAGGTGAAGAGGATAAAGTAAGTCTTTAAACGGGGGCTTCACAGTCACTGGGCTCATTTTGAAACTAGATGTTTCCTTTTTCTGGAAATTCTTCTTCTTGAAACCCTTCTTTGTTCAAGGGTTTCAGTTCATCACTATGTTAAAGCTTGTAATAAACACAATGAGTCCCAGCAGCAGCAAAAGTCCTGTTTCTTTAGAAAGTAACTGAAATTAATAGTTGAGGTAGGGGAGGTCTAACTCAAAGGGGAACAGAGAATCCCAGGAGCCAGGGAGGGAAGAGGGGGGACCAGGTGAGGGGGACCTTTTCCGCCGTCGGAGGGCGGCGTACCCAACTTGAGGACTGTCCGGTTTTTTCTTCTGGGTCTTAGGGACATATGGTCTGACGAATTTGGAAGGGACCCATCTCAGGCCTGAGGGCGTGGATACGCAAGCGTACCCCCGTCCCCAGGTGACCAAGTCATAGGGTCCTTCCTGCCGCCAGGTCTCAGGGTTTTTAATGAGAACTGGCGGCTTTTCCTTGACCTTGCTCTGCTCGTAGGAATTAAAGTGCCTCGCGATGGGGGGGTTGAGGCACTCGAAGGAACAGTTTAAGAAATTGATGGTAAAAAGGGCTCGCGCTAACTGAACCTGGGGGGACTCATTTTTAGCTGACGACTGTTGTTGTTTAAGCATCCTTTTGATGCTTTGACGAGTCCTCTCTACCACGGCTTGACCTGTCGGGGAATAGGCGATGCCAGTTTTATGTTCTATTCCCCATTGCTGCAGGAAGCCTGCGAATTCCTTGGATGTGTACCCGGGGGCATTGTCTGTTTTTATCTGTTTTGGGACGCCTAGCATGGAGAAGGCTTGTATCAGGTGTTTCTCTACTTCCTTGGCCTTCTCCCCTGTGTGGGCAGAGGCGAAAACTGCTCCAGAGAAGGTGTCCACGGAGACATGGACGTACTTCATCCTCCCGAAGGAGGGGATATGAGTAACGTCCATCTGCCACACCTCACAGGACTTTAGACCCCTAGGGTTAGCCCCTGCGCTCACCGATGGTAGTGGGAGCGACTTACAGGACGGGCATGTGGCCACAATGGCCTTGGCCTGGTCCCGGGTTAGATGGAACTGCCGGACCAGACCAGGCGCATTTTGATGGTAAAGCTGGTGGCTTATTTTGGCTTGCTGGAACTTGTCCGGGAGCGGCGCCAGCTGTGCGGGGGCGGCAGCGAGGGAATCGGCACGCCGATTGCCCTCGGCCAAGAACCCCGGCAGGTCGGTGTGTGACCTGATATGCATCACATAAAACGGTTGCTCTCGGTGGGAGACTAGCCTTATCAGCTTAGAGAGCAACTTGTTAAGGGCATCGTTGGAGACACCTTGCAGGATTGCATCCTGTGCTCTAGACACTACACCCGCTACATAGGCCGAATCAGTTACTAAATTAAAAGGTTCAGAGAACCGCTCAAAAGCTCGAACGACTGCGGCCAACTCAGCTACTTGAGGGGATCCTTCTACTTCAACAACATCTGCCTCCCACTGCTGAGTTTGAGGATCTTTCCAAGTCACTACTGACTTGTGGGACCCTCCGGACGCGTCTGTAAAAACTGTTAGAGCCTTTAAGGGTTTTTTGCTCTGAATTTGTTTTGTTGACAGAGTGAATTGGATTTCGGAATTGAAAATTTTGTGGGCCGGTCTCAAAACAGAAATTTTTCCGGTGTAGCTGTCCAGTGCAAACTGCAATGATTCATTCTCTTGCAGCAGGTGTTCTAACATTGCCTTTGTGAATTGGCCCGATTCTAATTTCAAAGGAATGTGGATGTGATCAAAGTCACACCCCGCCAGCTCCCGAATCCGCGTTCTCGCTTTGCGGATTAGCTCTGCCACCAGCTCTTGTGGCCGTGTCAACCTTTTGGATCGTGAATGACTCAGGAATACCCACTCTATGATGGAGAGTGGGTCCCTTTTGTCCTGATCCTTGCCCTTTCCTAGGGTGTCTGCCCATTGGAAGATGACACCGTGGAGGTGTGGCAGTCTGCCCAATATGATGAATCTGAAGGGCAGGCCCGGATCGTACCTGTGGGCCTGCCTGGCAGACATTGCCTCCTGAACCTTCTGCAAAGCAGCTTTGGCCTCTGGAGTGAGTTCCCTGGGAGAACTAGGCTCTTCCCCCCCTTTCAATAAATTGAAAAGAGGGGCTAGGTCTTCGTTGTTAATACCTAACCAGGGTCTCACCCAGTTTAAAGACCCACACAGCTGCTGTACGTCGGCTAGAGTCCGAATTGAATTTTTTATGGTCAATTTCTGCGGAACAATGGTCCGCTTGTTTATTTCTAAACCCAGGTACTTCCAAGGTGGCATTTTTTGAATCTTATCCTCTCGCAGCTCGAACCCTACAGCAACCAACGCACTGGTTGTCAGTTCAAGCGCGTGTGTAAGTAGATCGCTGTTGGGGGCACAAATAAGAATATCATCCATATAGTGCTGGATGATCACGCCCTCGGTGGCTGCACGCACAGGGGACAGCAATGAAGAGACGTACCACTGGCAAATGCTTGGGCTGACTTTCATGCCTTGGGGAAGAACTTTCCAGTGGTATCTCTCCATTGGGGCTTCTCGGTTGATGGAAGGAACCGAGAAGGCGAACCGTGGTGCGTCATCAGGGTGTAGGGGAATTTGGAAAAAACAATTTTTGATGTCAATGACAGCTAATTCCCAATTTTCTGGTAACATCGTGGGGGACGGCATCCCTGGCTGGAGAGGACCCATGTCTTCTATTACATTGTTGATGGCGCGAAGGTCATGAAGGAGGCGCCACTCGTGTTTGCCAGGTTTTTTCAGGACAAAGACAGGGGAATTCCAGGGGGATGTTGTTTCCTGGATATTTCCTTTGGCAAGTTGCTCCTTCACGAGCTCCCGAAGCGCTTTTAATTTCTGTTTATTGAGCGGCCACTGCTCTACCCACACTGGTGTATCTGTGAGCCAATTAAGTTTTCGGGTAGGACGCTTTTCAGTGACTGTTGCCCGAAAAACCTGGGGGGTCGGGATGTTAATTGTGACCCCCCACTGGGCCATCAGGTCTCTCCCCCATAAGGGTTCTGTGTAATCTAATACGAACGGGCGTAAATAGGCCGATTGTCCGTTCGGCCCCTCAAATTTTACGATGTTTTTTGATTGCTTTGCCAATTGAGAACCCCCTACACCTTGAATTTTCCCCGCCACGTTTTGCAATTCCCAGCGTGACGGCCAATCCCGTGCGGGAATGACTGTCACGTCTGCTCCTGTATCTAGGAGACCGCTTAGGTGTTTGTACTCCCCATCCTTCCGCATATAGCAGGAGAGCTTTGGTCTTTCCTTCCCTATGACCTGGGCCTGGCACACCTGGTAGCTTTTCTTCGCTGACTTCTTCCATAGATCCTCAGGGTGTGCCGGAGGCCCAGATGCTGGAATGGCTTGGGCGATGATTTGGCCCTTGGGAAGGAAGACTGGAGGATGGGGGCAGTGCAGCCACACTACTAATCGCTCGGTGTTCCTGGATGTCAGGGATGGTGCAATAGTGACTTCGAGAGGCGTGAATTTTGTGTCCCCAAGAACGATGTACTTACTGTGGAGGTTCCTCCAGGTTCCTGGGTCCTCTGTGTCGACAGCGATGGAGTGCCAGTCGCTGTCCCTTAGGTGCAGAGCCTCAGTCAGGGCCAACCTATATGGGGAGAAACCAGATACGATGTTAAGTATCGGCTTGGGCTGGTTCGGGCCTCGACCCAGCCAAGCAGTGGGAATGAAATCCACATCTTCTCTCATATAGGCTGGTTTGTCAGCCATAATCTGGTGTGTCAAGTCCAGTGAAATGTCCTTAGGTGGGCATTGCAGGTAGTCGTCCCTCCCCTCCTCTGATGTTATAGAACCCACCATATTTATGTCCTCGCGCAGGCAGGGACTGCGCTGATGACTCAGTTTTTTTGTTTTCCCCCCGAGTTGGGGGCACTCTTTTCTTGTCGCTGCTGTTTAAACCTAAAAAACTCGTCCCTCAGCGGGCATTGGGAAGCCCAATGTCCCTTCTGCCTACATAGATTGCAGGCCTGATGGTGCTGTTGTCCCCTCGGGGGTGCTCCTGTAGGGCGGCGATCTGGAGAAGGGGTGGCTGGCGGTGTCACGGCTTCAACGAAGGCTACTCTCTTTGTTGGTGGTTTAGGAGTTTCTGGAATGTCTTTAGCAGGAACTGTCACCTTCTTCGCACAGACTTGTAGCATGCTTTGAAGGGTAGGCTCAGGGTCCAGGGGCAGACTGAGGATTGCTTGCTGGCACGTGTCGTTAGCGTTCTGCCTCGCAACTGTGGCAAGCATCCCCTCTCGCAGCCTCTCGTCTGGGACCTGAGCCTCCATCGTGTAATGCAAGCGATCCACGAACGTGACAAAAGGTTCTAGGGATTCCTGCTTTAGGGACAAGAAGTTAATAACCGTACCGCTGGGTCTTAACTTAAAAAACGCCTTTTCTGCTGCCCTAGTGCTGACTTGCAGCGCCTCTCTGGGGATTTTTTCCGCCTGCTTGGTCCCCATTTTCCAATCCCCCTCCCCGCACAAGTGGTCTAGCGATATTACAGCCCCATCCTCATCCCTAGAGCTATCTGCATTGGCCCAGAGGTCAGGTAACACCTCTCTGATCTCCCGCTTCCACTCGGACTCCCAGATGAGGAATTCTCCGTGGGTAATTAAACAGGAGAAGAGAGTTCGCATGTCTGCTGGGACATATTCTTTGGAGGAGAGGGTTGCTTTTAATAAGTTTCGGAAGTATTCGCTTTCCATCCCGAACCCCTTCTTGGCCTTGCAGAGCTCTTTGATGGTCTGCTGGGGGATGGGGGACCACTGTGCAAGGGGCCTACCCCCCTGCCGCGGGGTACAGGTGACAGGTGCGGCCGAGAAGGCAGGTAGGGACTGGGGTGGATCGGGGTTCCCACGCTCCCCCCCCCCGGAACCGAAAGCGTGGGAACTGGAAGTGGGGTCGTGGGAACCAGGGGATGAGGCGTGGTCTGGAGCAGGGGGAGTGGTATGGTGGGGACTCCCCTCCCCGGGGGTGGAGCTGAGGGGTGGGGTGTTGAATAATTCAAGGAAGGGGGAGTTGACGGGGGGTGGAGGAGGGAGGTGGGCGGAGAAATCCGGGGAGCAGAAGGGGTTGGTCTGCCGGAAGGGATTATAGGAGGGGGGAGGACAGGGATCATGGGAAGAAGGAGCACGAGTGGCGGGAAAACCCACGCGGTCACCTCCATCTTGTGTCCTGGGGAAGGGGGAAGAAGGGGAGCCATTTCGTGGGGTTTGGGGATGGAGGATGGGGGATGAGGGATCTTCGGGGGTCTGGGATAACTGAAAACGAACGGAGTCTCTACGGGACGGGGCTGTACAGTGCGGGGAAGAAGGGGAACGGGTAGAAGCAGAGACAGTGCCTGCACCGCTCTGCGGGGTGTCTAGGGTATTCTCAGAGGGGCCAGAATCTGCCTGCGGGCAATGCCGGGATGCCTGTCTGATAATACCCGACTTCGGGAGAGAGGGAGAGTTTTGCCGCAGTTTTCCCGCAGCGCCCACCGCAGCCGCAGCCTCGGGAGCAGCGACAGCAGCTGCCCTGCACCCCGCCGCAGCGGCGGCCGCATCGTACTGCAGCGACCGGGCTGAGGGACAGGGAAGCGGAGTAGGGTTATATGAACTACCCGCCGAACTGGGGATCGGTTTGTTTGCGGCTGGCTGTGGCAGACTTTCGTAGCGATATTTAATTATATCGCGAATTTGGAGAGCCAAATGGGTGAATATGGAGAGAGAGAGATCTGACTGTCGCAGGATCTTCCCCGCTACCTGTTCCCAAAAAGGGGCTTGGTATAATTTAGCTGGCGAAATGTCAGGGAA
The DNA here is from genome assembly GCF_050655825.1 of Lonchura striata. Classification (NCBI taxonomy): domain Eukaryota; kingdom Metazoa; phylum Chordata; class Aves; order Passeriformes; family Estrildidae; genus Lonchura; species Lonchura striata. The sequence goes on from NC_140729.1 coordinate 8,611,403, forward strand.
AGTTTGCGACAACCACTGAACGAACCGTTTTACTTCAGATTTTTTAACCTTAATTCCCCCCACTAAAAGGATACCCACAACTTGGGAATAAATGCTCTTCTGTGGCACGGACAGCCTTGCACCCATGGCTGTTAGATGTTAAATCGTGCCGCAGCGCCTACGATTGGGAAAACACGAACGAAAAACAAAAGACCACACTTCCGGCTTTGTCGCGGTCCTTAAGCTTCCCGCCCGGAAAGGGAAGCACCAAAAACAGGAATTTTTTCCCCGAACCCCGGGGAAAAAGAAACCCACCAAAAAGGGATCCTTCCCCTAAAACCTAGGGGAAAGGAACCAACCAAAAAAAAAGGACCGGGAAAGCCCCAGGGGCCCCTATACTCACAAACCACAGGGGTCCGAGAGGGAAGGGTGGAAAAGAAAAACCAATCGCAGGGCTTCTCCGCGAGAGAATCGACTCCGGAGGTGCTTTCCAGAGCTGCCGATCCTGTCCCCAAGAGTGCCACCCACTAAAACGTGGGTCTGCTCTCGCCGGGGTAGCTGACGGCCAGGAGGACGATTCTTCAGGTCTGCGCGACCCTAAAATCCTCAAACGAGGGTCCAACGCCGCGAAAACGGGGCCCCACGTTGGGCGCCAGCTGCCGCGCTCCCGCCCCGGTTCCCTTTGTCTCAGCCCCGGCTAGCTCTCATCCTGGGGCGAGGGCGGGCGATGGAGGCACCCTCCGCCGCTCCCAGCTGGGGTTTGGAGAGTGCCTTTGTGGGTTCTGGGCAGCGCTAGCAAGCCTCGCGGTGGTAAATGAAGAGCGGATCCTGCTGGGGGCTAAGTCCGAGTTTATTGTAGCCCAACGGGGCCAAATGTCCTAGAACGGTGCCAGCCAACAGGAACAAGCACAAGCTGCTTGCACTGGCTTATAAACTGTAAGGGAGGGGTATCCAACGACCAATGGGGATAGGGATAGGGGGTGGCTCCGGGATGGGGGGATATGGTGGGGTCCAATGGGGGAAGGATATGGGGGGAGCCCCAGGTCCTCGCCCAATCACCCGGTGCCCTGAGTGGAAGCTTCTGGATGGATGGGAAGGGACACCGAGTGATAGACAAGGCACCCGGGGGGGGGTAAAATGCCTCTTTCAGGGTGATGGATAGATACTGGGAAGACGGGAAGGGCGGACAAGGCGGGAAAACTGGGGATAAACCAAGTTGCACACGGGGGTACAAAGGAATAAACCAATACATAATACAGGGATAATAAAACATATACATAACGCAACTCCACACTGCTGTCAGCACTAGAGGCCTGTTTCTCTCTTGCAGCCCCTGCCACAGCTGTATTCATGGTACAAAAAGGCTTTGCTCAGGTGCTGGAGTCTCAAGAACCTTAGCTGGGAACAGGGTGGGTGTCTGTGAAGGCCCCCTTTTGTATCTGCACAGTGATCCTGGATGGGCAGAGCATAGATCATCCAGAATCTGGATCTGTGGGCTGCTGAGAACACTGGATGGGCTTTCTGGGCAGAGGGGCAGGCCTGGGGAACACGGTCACTTGGCAAGGAAACTCCAGCAGTGGAGGAAAAGTGGATTGCCAGACAAAGCCCATGGTGACGGGGTACCTTCGCTGCTGGCTCCCAGCACTCATACCTGGCAGGTGTCCATGCCACCCCGTGGGTAGCCAGCACACAGGTTGTGGGTGTGGATGGCCCCAGCGTACCGACGGCTGCTGTTAACCAGCCGGATATCCAGGAGACGGACCTTGGCTTCCTGCAGGACATCACTCGGACCCTGAGCTGCAAGCACAGGAAGGAATGGGCACCCAGCAGCTCTTTGCCAGTTCCACTCCCCTGTCTGGGGGTGAACTCATTCCCTAGGGCTTGGCTTTGCCTCTGGAGCAGTTGTTGAAGCGCTGTGTCCTTTCTGTCTGCCTTTGGGGAGCAGGCCAGGCCCAGCTCTCCAGAGGCATACATCCTACAGCCTGACTTTGGTTTGTGCTGTCAGGAAGCCAAACCCATCTTGCTGGTGTGCCCAGCTCACCCTCAGGGCCCTTTTTGGGAACTCACCTTTTGCAGTGGCAGAACCCCAGCCAGCAATGTAGCAGGTTTTCAGCTCTGACACTGTGAGCGAGGCGTTGGGCACGCAGGCAAGCTGGACGTAGTCACTGCACTCCACGGGCTTGTCCAGCTCCAGCAGGGCGATGTCGTTCTGCTGGGAATCAGCCGTGTACTCCTGGTGGGCCAGGAGCCGCTTGATGTGGCGCACCTGAGTTTCAGGGCCCAGATGGGTCAGCTTGGTGGCCCCGATCAGCACACGCCACATGGTGACATTCCTGCAAGGCAGAGAGGGGTCTGAGGAAGAGCAGAGCCGTGTGCTGTTGATGCCTTAGGATTTTAGCTTTTGTATTTTTCATCCATTTGTAATCCTGCAGTTTTTTACTGTATAACTAAATTCTGCACACAGTGTGAGCTGCTGCTGCTTTCCCATTCTGGTCACAAAAATTCCTCTCCAGGCCTGGCAATCAAGGATACCTCACTGCCTCAGGCCTCGAGAGATGGAAACAAAAGTGAGTTGAGGGGAGCAAACTGGGGGTAAATGACTTCATTACCTGAAGCTGTAATTAGAAGATTAACCCTAAATATGCAAATGGACCAAATTTATAGGTGTGAAAACCTTTGACCCGTGGTCAATTTTGGGTTGTAGCACTTGGGGGGGTCTTTTGTTTTGCCTAAAATGGACCTGGAGGCCCTTCAATAAATATAATCACTTTTTATTCCTTGTCTGGCCTGTTTTTAGGTAGTCCTGAAAAGGCATCACTGTGGCAGCTCAGCACTTCCCTTCCTTCTGCTTCTCAAGGCAGAGAGGAAAGCAGGGCAATGAGGAGTGTGACTGCCCTAGCATGCCTTAGGCTCCAGGAATGCCACACTGGAGGCTGCTGGGCAGCAGTGGCACGAGCCCAGCCTTCTGAGCAGTCCCTCAGTTGGGCCCCGTAGTATTGAGGTGCTGCAGGCTGGGCAACTGTTTGTGTGGTGAGGATACCCTCATTCCCTGCTCCTCCTTACCTGGCCTGGAGGAAGCAATGGGCTGCTGTGAGGACCCACTGTGGGCTGATGAGGGACCCTCCACATGTATGGCCGGTGCCTATTTTCCTGGGGTCCTGGATGCTGACAATCCAGGGCCAGGCCCCTGGCAGGGCACCTGTGCCAGTCACAATTCGGTAGTCAGCATCTATGGAGTTGTAGTCAGAAGCCATGGGCCGGAGCCCACAGGTCCCTCTGGAAGCACAAAATCATTACTGCCCTTCTGTTCCAGTACCTGGGTGCTGGCAAGGAGGCTCCCACATGGGGTTTGGGGTGTGGCAATGGGGGACAAGCACCCTCCTAGAGCCTGGGGCCATACCTGCAGTTGCCCCAGGTACCATGTGCAGGTCTGTACACAGCCAGCAGGATGAAGAGGTACAGGTACAGAAGATTCATCGCTGTCAGCAGCATCTGTCAGCTGAAAGAGACAAAAGCTTGTCTCTTCCAGTGCAGTCTCTGACGAGTGCTGCAGCAACTGCACTGTCCATGGCACCTGGGGCTGATGTCACAGAGTGGGTGGTTCCAGGTTCTGGGCACAGTGTCCTCAGAGGGCAGGGAAAGGCCACAGCCTCACAGAACCACAGAATGGTTTGGGCTGGAAGGGACCTTGAAGGTTGTGAAAGGCAGAAGGGGTCCCTTGCCTCGCACATGCAAAACGACACCATGGGCAGACAAATCTGGCACAGAGGGAAAGTCACTCCAAAGGCAGTGTTTGGTCAGAGAGGGTGCTCAGAGCCACCACACGATGGAGAAAACTAGCACATCAAAGCTAGAAAGAGGACAGGAAGGAACAATGCCATGTGCAAACTACTTGGGGGGATGCTTCAAGGCACATAAGCCTTAGCTGATGGAACAAACCTGGAAACTCCTGAGTGTTGCAAGAGGAATTGCTGACCATGGCAGAGTGCGAGAAGCTGACAGGAGTTTCAATGCCATGAGGAAGCCCTTCTGAGTCTGTTTATACATTCTCCATGTCTGGAGCAGGGTGAGTACTGCAAATGCCTCAGTGCTGCCTCTTGCTTTGGAGACTGGTGCTGGAGGTCATGGCTGCAGAAAACAAGGGACTGAGATGGAGAGTGCTCATGCACTCACTTTTGTGGTTTGGGAATGGCATTCCCCAGTCTGGTGTTTCCACTGGAACACTGCAAACCACTGCTCCTCACTCCCTTCTCCCTCTCCCCTCCCTTCTCTGGTGGGCTTGAGAATAGAACTGGAAGCACAAAAGTTAAAGACTGTGGGTTGAGACAAGAACAATATAATGGAAACAGCAATGAAACAAGAAAATGAGCAGTAACCGCAACAATATTAATAATGGACTGGGACAATTCACATGCAACCATCCACCCCATAGAGCCTGGCAGTACCCAACCAGGCTGTCATGCATGTTATCCAGCGGAGATTTCTTCCCCTGTCCCTGGAAAATGTTGTGGAGTGGTTCAGAACAACCTCCACGTCCTGGCCATGCCCTGTCCTGGTTATGGCAAAAATTTACCCCATCCTGGCCAGAACCAGGACATTCACCCTCATGATCTGCCCCACAGCTTTGGAATCTGTGCCAGAGGGTCTGGCAGGGCAGGGAGGGCAGTCACCAGGGATTGGCAGACGTTGGAAACTCCTTATCCCTCTCTCTGGCCCCTGGTTTTCCTTGTTTTATGGAATGGAAGAACACATGTCCAACTCCTCCCAGTATCTCCTTCACTGGAAATCCTCCGTGCTTTGATTCCTTCTCTGACATTCTGCTGCACCTGGGGAATGCAGTGGGAAAACCCAAGGCTTTGTGTGAAGGTCACTCCCTCAGCACTTCACCTGAGGTGCACAGGAAGGCTGCCCTGGCTCTACCACACCTCATCCAGAACACCTGGAAGCTCTTCCCTCCCCATTCACACACTCCCCTGCCTTGTCCTCCTCATCCCACAGGGATGCACAGAGGGGCTACCACACTTCACGGTTTGGTAGCCCTGATACCACACTCCTGACTGGAATGGGGTGACCCTGGGGCAGTTTTGGCCTGCATCAGTTCCATGTCCTGCCTCAGCACACCCAGGTTCTCTGTTGGCGTCTGTGCTCATCTCTGCAGCTTTGCTGTCCTGCACCAGGAGTTTGCTGAATAAAATCATCCTCTAGAAAGGACATGTGACACAAGCCCAGGAGTAAGCAGCACCATGGGAGAGTTCAGCAAGGTGCCCTGGGGACAGCCAGGCCAGGCAGGGGAAGGTGGGGGGACCACGGCCTCACTGAAGCAGCCACATTGTACAGCACAAAAAATAAAGCTAAATAAATGCTGGGATGAAATACAGCACTGCTGGGACTGCTCCATTTAGCAAATAACAGTTGTGGGGGAGATTTACAGATGTACTGGGTACATCTGGGAACTGGGGCTCCTGCTGGAAGTCTTCAATCTTGAAGCTCCCAGTTCCCAAAGCTGGTAAATCCTTCCCAGCAATGGCTCCTGAGGCAGGGAGAGGGGTGGAAAGCCAAGGATGGGGCAGAGATCAGAAGGAGCTGGGGAGCTCAGAGAGGTCTTCAAGGGGAAGAGGATTTGTCTGAAAGGCCCTCACTTTTCTGGTCATCTTGGCAACTCTGGCAGGTTTAACAGGAGGTTTGTCTGGAAACAAGACAGGGACATATTGGCATGATGGGTGCTGGCATATTCCAGTCTTAGGCTTTGCAGAGAGAGATTTGCTGTTTCCCCATAGGCCACAGAGGATTTTAATATGAGGTGAACTCCCCAAGCTTGCATCCACCCTGTTCCATGGCCTCTGGCTCTGAGAAATGCTCTCCTGTGCACCCTGCTTCATTCCCTCAGATCAATGGCTGATGTGCCAGCAGCTCCTGCTCCAGAAGGGCAGCACATGATGAAGGTGCCACCCCTGCAGCTGAAAAGAAGGTTCCTTTTGCCATGGCATTCCAGGAGGTCATAAGACACATCATCAATGGAGTCTGAAAAAAAGAAAAATTAGAAGTTGAGGCAGCTGCATTTACCAGTGTGGGCAGTCCAGAGAGAACTGCCTGGACCTGACCCAGTTTGTGGATCAGAGCCAGAAATAGGTTCCCTTAGCTAGAAATGAGACCTCTCTACCCAGAGAGCCAGCTGCTTGCCATTCCATTGCTCCCTGGCCACAAGCAGCACTTCATCCATGAGCTCTCACCCCACAGAGCCCCTAGGTAACCCTGAAAAGACTCCTTCAGTATCAGGGGCTGCAAGAGACCTCTAGATGAGCAGCTAGAGGATTAGGTGAGGAGAAGAACTGAAATAAAATGCGTGTTTTTCCCTGGATTTGTGGAAGACAACAAGAAAGAAATACAGGACCCCAAAAAACAAACCCACTCGATGGGAGAGGCAGGTGAGCACCTCTGGTTCAGGAATTACAGAATGCACTCAACTGCAGCTTGCAGGCAAGGATCCTGGCACGTTCCAGCAGCCAGCACTGCCACCTGATCCCAGCATCCCTCTGCCCCATGGATTTACACAGGACCCCAAAGCCCCAGTGGTCAGTGAAAGGAAAACATCCAACTGTCCACACTTGGCAACCTACTCCTGGGTTCTGCAGCCTGTGGAGAAAGACAAATTCCCTCACTAGAAAACTAAGCAGGTTTGAGCTGGGCTTTCTCAAAGCACACTAAAGGCAGAGGTGGGCTTCTCCGTGCTGTTTGGGAAGTGGCACATGAACCACACGGGAATCAGAGAGAGATTATCAACTCCAGAGGCACTGCTGAGCGCAGCCTCTCCTGACTCCAGCTGGGCTCCAGCCCCGAGGCGACCTGTGCCTCCAAACAGAGGGGCCAGAGTGACCTGCACTGACCAGGCCGGCCACAGCTCCGTGTCACACTGACCACTGCAGCGTCCAGCCAGTCCCTCCAGAGGCTCTTCCAATCTCCACCTCCACCTTACAGGGGCATGGAACGCCGCTGATCACACCCGCTGCTCCCTGACCTGCAGCCAGAGGAAGATTTCCTCATTTGCTGCTGTGGCCAGTGGCACCTCTCTGTAGCAGGTTTTGCGTCCTGCTCGGTGCCCCAGTGCTCCAGACAGGCTGGCTCCGTGCTGCTGGGCCTCTCCCGGTCCCTCTGAGCAGGGCTGCAGCCGAGTCTTCAGAACAGCCCCAATTCCCCAAAACAGCCCCCAAAACAGCCCGGCGCTGTCTGTGTGGGGAACATCAAACCCACACCAAGGAATGGCTTTGCCCAGTGCCCCGGGATGGAGCAGCCCCGGCCTGCTCCACCAGAGCCCAGGGCGGCTCTGGGAGCCCTGAGGGCACGAGAGAAGGAAACTTCAGCGTGAGGGTCTGCAGCGGCCAGGGGAACACCAGCGCCTCCGAGCCGCCCTGCCAGACACGTACGGCCCTCCACCACCCTCGCAGTGGTGCGGGAATGTGCTCGCTGCTGAGGGCGGCCTCGCGGCTCGGCGAGCAGCTCGGGCAGGGCCGCCGCTGTCCGCTCCGTGCGGAGCGCAGCCTCCTCCGGACGCGGCCGTGAGGCGGTCTGGGCCCTCGGGTGTCGCCTCCGGCAGAATCAGCGGCTCGGTGGAGCTCACACGAAGCTCTCCCTGGGGCGGGACAGCCCTTGCCCGTGGGGTGTCGGGCGGGCCCCGGGCCGGCCGAGGGTTGCCCGGCTGAGCCCGGGGCCGCCCCTGACGTGGGGCTCTGGGGCAGAGTCCGGCCCGCGGTGCCCAGCAGGGATGCGCGGTTCTGTCTGTGCTCGGGCAGCACCAGAGTAGAGTTTTTCCCTGCTACAGTACCTACGCTACCCCGCGAAAGAGCATCGCTCAGGTTTGACAGGAGGAGAAATCTGTGTGGCCGTCAGCTATCACCTATGGCCCGGTCAGGATACTGATGGATTTTCTGACCTATTCGCTAGGGTCGTGTAAAATGTTAAACTGCAGATGCTTTCTGAAAGCAACTAGTGCTTTGAATGGTACAATCTGGATTACAGAAGCTTTATGTAGTGTTAGGCTGTGAACCACAATAGGTTTATTCTACAAGTTAATAGGGATATGCCAGATCATGTTACACTTCTGTTTTATCTTCTGTTTTGACCCTATGGCAAGCATCAGTTGGGTTTATTTAGCTCTTTATTAGCCCTTTATTTAGCTCTTAGCATTTTTCACATTTTGTGTGAAAAATGAATTAACTTTTAGGTAGATATTTTTAAAGAGGAAAAATGTATTTGTGCCTATTGATGCTGCAGTGATTTGTGGTTTTGAGACCCATCTTGCAAAATACCACATGCTGAGGCTGATTGTCATAGCTCTGAAGCCAGCCCTGGGTATGGAATGCTTTTCATTCTTTGGAGTGTTCATTCCAGGCAGTTCTGTGTAACGAGATCTTTACAGAGCATGGAAGATGCCTCTAGGGGAAGTCTCCATTTTGATTGCTGTGCCTAGACTAATTCTGATACTCCTGAGTTTGCTGTCAGGTTTTTACGATGCTGAAATGTGTGTTTTCCAGGTTCCTGTGTGGGCTATTTTTCACTAAGAATCTAGAAAATATCTTGGCTTTTCGTGGGGTTTAGTGCAAAATAGGTTTGACTGTAGGAACCATGAAGAGAGCCTGACAGAGGAATGGTTGAACGACAAGGGACATGATACTGTAAAATTAATCCAAATAGGGAGGGCTACGTGACTGCTGCAAAGTTTGCATGGCCCTGAAGAGTAGATAGTGTGCAGAAAACAGGACATTGAAACTGCTTGGTATGTAGAAGTAGATAGAGAAGAACAAAAGAGTACTAAGCTGTTCTAACTGCAAGGCCAGCTGGACAGGCATGTATCGATCATAAAGATACTTTTAAGATAATAGTACAAGTCACATAGCAACCAATCATGAGCTTGGCTTTTGCAATATGTATGAGCTAATTAACGAACATATATAAACTGTGTAATCTGTCACAATAAACTGAGACTTGATGATCATGATATCATGAGTCTTGTCTCCCGCGGCATTTTCCCTCTAACAACTGGCGCCCGAAAGCAGGGACCTGATCCGAGCCTAAGGCGAGAGGGGTGCTGCGTTGGAGTGCGGGTCCTGCGGCTGGAAGGACGGCGAAAATAAAGAGAAGAGGCGAAACGCTCTGCTCCGCGCCCTGAGTGACCGTAGAAGCGGGCTCAGCCGATACGTGCTGCCGAAGCCTGAAGGAGCCAGCAACGGTACGGACGTAATCATGGAAAGGCAAGCAGCATATGATTTATTTAGTGCTTCTCTTAGAAAAAGGCAGATTAGGGGGATTGACTTAGATAAGGATCTCCCTTCGCTATTGCATCATGCTGAGTCTTACGGCTTTTTCGTTAACCCCCATAGTGTTCATAAACTTTCAAAATGGAGAAGATATAGGGATAAGTTGTGGGAATTAGTGTTAGATGAGGATAAACCGGGCAAGAAAATGAGTAAACTTTGGAGAGTGGTTGATAACGAATTGTTAATGTGTCAGGCAGAAAAGAGGGCGGTGGAAGTGATACGGACAGCTCTGGAGAAAAATAAGGAATGTAAACCCTCGCTTCTCTCCAGTGAGCCAAACCCTCCGGTTCTCACAAATTTTCCCATTCCCATCTCTGCTTCTGAAATGCCTGTACCTCCCATAGACACTAGTAGCATTGAGGTGCTGGAAATTGAGATCCAAATTGCTTTATGGCAACGGGACTGGGATCCCAAATTCACTTTTTGTGAACGGGAATCAGGTAGAACGGAGCGGGCGCGGGGCCAGACAGAGCGGGGCCGGCCAGCACCGAGCCGGAGGCGAGCCCGGGGCGGAGCGGACATCAGCCGAGAGACGGAAGGCTCCTTGCTGCCGAGCAGCAGCGCAAGGGGGGAGAGGGGCGTTCCTGGGGCTCAGCCGCGCTGGAGCCGGAGCAGGCGGGGCGCGGCCGTGGCGGGGGTGTCTCTTCTCCCATCCACAAGGTGACACAACAAGGACGGGAGCGAGGCGGCGCCGCCCCTCATCTCCCCGCAGCGCCCAGCAATGGCGGCGGAGATGGCGGCACAGTCCTGGTTGCCATGGCAGCGACAACGCCGAGAGCAGCAGCGCCACCGGTGGCGGGATCGCAACACTACAGCAAAAATTTCAACAGCATCTTCCCAATTTCTTACAAGAGTCAGAGACGTAATGAAAAAGTACAGCAATACCGAGTGTTTTCCAAGATACCAAGAAGGATGAACATTATGTGAATCAATGTTATTTCAAATATGATATAGATAAAAATCACTGTATAAAGATAGAAATTTTAGTAATTATTTAATTACCAAAAATGTCTCTGAAAACAAAGAGTTAAGAAAATGTCATCTGATGGAATTTTAGTATTGAGTTTGTAATCTCCGTCTTTGGGTTTTTATAGATAATAATATAAGTAATAGTAATTTTTAAGTTTTATAGATAATACGATAAATAGTGATTGTTAAGTTTTTGTAAGTAATGATAAGTAGTGATTGTTACTAATGTTATATGAGTGCTTTAAAAGGATTGTCTTAAACTATTTTAAACATTTCTTGTTAATAGGTTGATCATAAAATGCGAGTTGTCTGATTTTTGTGATAAGAATTATTATTAAGGTATTAAGGTATTAAGGTGTTGTTATAGTATTTACAGTCAGTTTTCATATGTTTTATTGTCTCTTTAGGTGATTGATTACAAGATATTTTTTCAGGATCCTGTGTTTTTGATTTTTTAACTACTCATGTGTTTTCTTTATCCAATATTTTATGCAGCTGCAATTCATCTTCCTTTAAAAATTCATTGTCCAAATTTTAGTTCAAGATTTCAGACTTCAAATTTTCAGATTTCTGAAGAAAGGGTTTGTTGTATTTAGAGAATTTTTGTCTTGAAAGAGATTTTAGACAGGTTCAATTATTTGATAGTTTGATAAAGTTTTAATAATAAGGTTTTTTACTTATAACTGTTATTTCTAGGACTTTTGTTTTATAATGTGTTAAAACATATCCTCCAATTAGAGTTTGAGCTCTGGCCAAGCTCTGGCTCTACGTGGATGGTGTGATTGACCCAGGTGTTTTCTGCATCAAAAAGTATTCAAGTCCTTTTGGCTTGACAATTTGACCATGTAGGGCAGCTGAGCCTCAAAGGGAGTTTTGGAGAGACATGATCCGGACATGTTTTATCCAAATCTCTGTTGTTTTAAGGTTTATCAGCTGCTGCAGACTCTGGGATGACAATTTGATAGTGTAGCACTTGGTAACTGTGATTTTATATGTAATATTAATTGTGTATTATCTGATTGATTTTTATTTGTTGTTAGTTTCTTTACTATATGCATTGTTTTGTTCTTGATGTTTTTTCATGTTTATTATAAAGATGTTGATATTTCCATTTCTTCATGCAAATTTTAGGAAACAGAATTGAGAGAGGACCCTCCAGTCCCTGTGGGGAGTGTTGAGTTTGTTTGTGTTTTAGCAGGTGCAGAATCTGGATAGATTTCATTGAAGAATGTTAAACTTATCAATTTCAAGAGAACACTAATCTCTCCACAAGTAAATCAGAGGATGCACAGCAAAAGTGGATTGTGCAAAGATTTGTGTTTCACCCACAGAAAATTGTAGACTTTAGGTTTTTTCATAAGTGTGTTTTTAATTATGTTATAGACTTTTTTTACTAAGTTTTAATGAGTTTTAGTAATGCCTGTGATTTTTCTGTTCATTTTACCATTGCTTTTCAATGGCAAAAGAAAAAGAGGGACAATCAATTAAATAATCAAAAGCATAACATTAAGTTTATCATAAATATAGTTTGTATTTAGAATTAAGTTTGTTCCTTTCATGTTAAACAGAACAATCAAAACCATGAGAAATATGAAGTGGGGTGCACTTCTGTAATACTAACCTCATTTTTCACCCCACGAGTTGCTTCAGTGCAAGCTCTCACACAATTAAAAATCCTAGCCTACTGGACAGAAAAATAAATTAATATTTCATCTAAAATGTTAAGTGAGCTTGCCACAAATATAGGTAGTATCTGTCATGCAGTTCTGCAAAACAGAGCAGCTGCCACTAATTTACTTCTTCTAGCCCAAGGTCATAGTTGTGAAGAATTTGAAAGAATGTGCTGTATGAACTTATCTGATCACGCTACATCTATCCATAAGCAAATACGAAAATTGACCGAGCTAACTCAACAGTTAAAGGTAGAGGATAGATTAGGTTTAAAAAGATAGCTAAAAGGATTGGGGATCGGACCATAGTTAAGAGACATTATCAAATACGGCATAATAGTTCTAAGCATAATTGTGATACTTTTGCTTGTTTTGCCCTGTGTGTTTACTTGCTTGCAAGGCTTGATGCAGCAGCTTTTGCAGAAAATGCTGAATGCACACCTTCTTGTACAAAAGGAAAACGGGAGAGATGAAGAGAGCCTGACAGAGGAATGGTTGAACGACAAGGGACATGATACTGTAAAATTAATCCAAATAGGGAGGGCTACGTGACTGCTGCAAAGTTTGCATGGCCCTGAAGAGTAGATAGTGTGCAGAAAACAGGATATTGAAACTGCTTGGTATGTAGAAGTAGATAGAGAAGAACAAAAGAGTACTAAGCTGTTCTAACTGCAAGGCCAGCTGGACAGGCATGTATCGATCATAAAGATACTTTTAAGATAATAGTACAAGTCACATAGCAACCAATCATGAGCTTGGCTTTTGCAATATGTATGAGCTAATTAACGAACATATATAAACTGTGTAATCTGTCACAATAAACTGAGACTTGATGATCATGATATCATGAGTCTTGTCTCCCGCGGCATTTTCCCTCTAACAGAACCACATTGTTGCAAAGATGAAGCATGCAATTAAAGTTCTTTCTAATAATTTGAGATGATTTAAATATATGTCAAATGAAATGCCATAGTCAAGGAACCAAAGCAGTCGAATGAATTGCCTATAAATTCCTTTGGCATGAAGCGTGTTGAGTGAAATGTTTATTTCTTCTAAGCAATAGGTCATAAGAGTGTTTAAATAAAGGTATAGTATATATAATGCACTGGAGCACAATCCATGGATTAGAGTGAAATTTCAACACTCAGTTCCTTTACTTAGAGAAGTCCACCTATGCCCAGATGGATTAATTAATTGTAGTGGTAGAAAATACAGGGTGTAAAACACAGCTGACTGTTGAGCTTAGTATATCACTATGTTGTAGAGAAACTCAAGAATCAAGAAAATTCTAAATAAGTAAATGCTAATTTGTCATGCAGTACTATGGTATTTTCAGGCAGCTAATCAAGAAAATTTGAATTGGAAGACCGTCAAACTTGTTTCATACAATAAAACTCTGAGAGACTTATCTACAAATAGAAACACAAGGAGCATCCTTTTTTGTACTCAGCAAAGAGCTGGAGTATGTTGTGCTGTTACGGAGGTTTATTTTTATAAACTACTCCAATGAATTTTATAAGCATGTAAAAGATTGTAAGTGCCCTGAAACATGTTTATTCTTGGACTGGCAATTACATACATGGATTCAGTTTTGATTTTCTTTAAAATAAAAATAAAAATATTTCTCTGGAGTAATTTGCTCTCGGTAACAAGAGTCATCTGCAAGAGAAATATCCAAACCAATTTCTGGGCAGTGGAAGTAGCTTTATTTTTTATAACATTCTTAGTACCTGTGACCAGGGTTGGTAGAGTGCCAGTCCTGCCAGCTTTAAGGAGCTGCATGTAAGTGTACCCTCGTTTCCTCAGAATCCCAGGGATGTGGACATTTCTTTGAGATGAGCTTTTAGGAAGCCCCAGAACATCTGGTGGTGTGACATCTTCCTGCATGCTCTGTTTCTGCACGTGATGTTTTCCAGTGCTTTCAAACATCCCTTCCCTTCTGTTTTTTCAGATGGTTATTTAGACCTATCTTGAGAGCTACTCTCTTCAGCCTCAGCTTTATCCAAGATACAATATGGTTATTATATAACCTAGTATTTTTTCATTTTACTTACATTTCATTACATAACCTAGTATTTTACATTGTTACTTGCACAGCAGAATAACTGCAGAACTCTGCTCGATCCAGGTTATACTGAAAACTAAAAAAAATGCTATTTTTACATGCCTGACATTTTTCTTGCATATTTGAGCTTAGGTATTATGTTTGCTCATTTCAGGAGTGCTTCTGAACCACAGTCCAGAAAGAAGAAAAATCTTCTTGGTTGAAGTTGAACATTTGTCTCTAAGAGTAAGAACAAAGCCATGCCAGTGCTTTCAGAAGACTCAGGTAATTCAGCTGCATGCTTTCAACAGAGCAGTGACTGAAATCTTGTCATACCTGTTTCACACATAAAAATAATTTAAATAGGAGTAAAATGTAATAGAATTAAGATAATTCAACTGAAGTTTCTGAGCAATTACCTACAAGAAGGAAGGTGGAATGTAAAAGGTGAAAATTAATAAAGTTTGTCAGGATCAGTTTCCTACTAACCCTAGAGCACCCAAATATACTCTGATAGACCTGAATATACTCTGATAGACTTGAATATATTCTGATAGATCTGAATATATTCTGATAGACCTGAATATATTCTGATAGGCAGAATTGGACCCCTCAGTGTAACAGTGCCTTCTACATGTGCTTACTAAAGATCAGCCCATATATCTCTGCTGCTTGCTGTGTCATTTCTTAATATTTTCTGAACAGGGGTTGATAAACATTGTAAATATCCTTCCTTTTAACTTAAAATAAGTGTCTTTGTTCAAGGCTACTTTACTAGCTTCTCCAGTATGCTGCCCAGGAGAAGTCACAGATAATAAATGATGCTTAGGATTAAAGCAGGAGTGAGTTTGAGTCTCCTGGATCAAAATCCACTCTAAGGTTCGTGGAGAGAATAGCCACAGGAATAGATTTGAACCCCCTCCACCTTTTTATATTTCCTGTTTTGTTTTGGTCCTGTGTTCCCAGACATGGTTCACCGGGAAAAATCTGGCCTTTGTCTGGCTCTGTGTGTTGCAAAATTGGGATATTTAAATATTTTTTTAGAAAACTAGCCACAAGCTTTGATTCCACCACAATGGAAATCTACACTTTATCCTTTCTTCCTCTGGTCAGGCCTGGCTTTTTATAGGTGCCTCAGAGTGGAAGGGGCAGGATAACACTTGTAAGCAAAGCTGCTGGGGAGGTAGAGCTGCTACCTGTGCAAAAAAAGGTCATTCAATCAGTTTGAGAGTCTGCTGTGGTACTAAAATTTCAAATTTGTAAGAGGGGAAACAAAGGGTTCTGGAAACAAGGAGTAATAAACATGAAGTGTTAAATGTGAAAGATAATTTCTTAAGAAATATATATTGCTTTGTTAGATTTTGCCTTAATATGATGGTGTGCTTGACACTTATGAGGGGAGTGTTGCAAAATGAGCTGTGGATAAACACGAGATAATCACAAGTCTCTGCAAATGTGATGATCATCAATGTGATACCCAAATAAATGTAGTGACTGTTAAGACTGCAGTAGAAGGTCCTGTGAGAAATGCTGTGTAGAATGTTTTTGTTCTGTCCTGAATCTAAATTTAGGGTTGCATGAAACTTTGGCCCTTTTGACATCTCAGCTAAGACCTGATTCAAATCATAAAGAGGAAATGGGATTCCTTAGGGATGTCTTCAGTGAAAGAAGTCTCAGCTACCTGATGAAGGTAAAAGTTTGTATTTATTTATGTACATTCTCCTTACAGTTTACTTTTTCTCTGTTCCCTTGATTTATCAACCATTTACTTTGCCAAACCTTTTTTTTAAGAATTCTGTACTGACCAAAGCATATGTGTGCTTAAGAACAAACACTAATAATGTTTGACA
The DNA here is from genome assembly GCF_050655825.1 of Lonchura striata. Classification (NCBI taxonomy): domain Eukaryota; kingdom Metazoa; phylum Chordata; class Aves; order Passeriformes; family Estrildidae; genus Lonchura; species Lonchura striata. The sequence goes on from NC_140729.1 coordinate 8,627,226, forward strand.
ATTAATATGTTGAACATATTAAAACCGAGATCAAGGAGTAGAATGTTGCTGGCAGAGGTTCCAAAAAGTGCAAGAGGCTCCAGGGAATGGGGAAAATATGCAGATGGGATAGAAAACCTAATATCCCATTGAGTATGGGATAGAAAACTTCATATATGGGATAGAAAACCTCACATGCCATTGAATATGGGACAGAAACCCTCACATATGGGATAGAAAACCTCACATTCCATTGCATATGGGATAGAAAACCTAACACCCAACCTATAATAAAATCCCCTAATATAACTTTAGTTGCCAAGTATTGGTTATGCAAAAGCCAGATGATGCCTCTTCACAGAGATAATCTAGTTTATGAATGTATGGGAAATTAATTCAATAGTCCAGTTTTAATTTTTTAATGTGGAGGTGGGTTTTTTTGGGGGTGTTATTTGGTGGGGGTGTTTTGTTTTAATTTTGGTTCTGAGTTTCTTTGGGGTGGGTGTGCTAGGGAAGAAGTAAAGGGTTTGGGTTTGGGTGTTTGCTTTCCAGCCTTAGCACAGGGATGTGGCTTCCTCAGAGAGGGTGGTAAGGATGCTCAGTAGGGGAACATGAGGCACTTTGCCAAAATATTCCTTATGTCTTTGACAGATGTGGAGTCAGTCTGAGTGCCAGCAGTGTCTGCAGGGGAGCTGTGGACAGTTCATCTATCACAACACTGGGGGTGGCACAAAGCTCTTCTGGTCTGCCCACTGCTCAGAAATCCTTGCTCCTGGCTGTGGAACTTCTGGCTGTGGAACTCCTCCTCAGCCTGTGTCCGGCCAATCTTCAGCCTTGAGACTTTCTAGAACGGTGTTCCCTGAGTCATGAGAGTTGAGTTTCAAGTCCCGCACCCAGGGATTCCACTGCTGGGCAGCATAAAACAGTGTTCCCAACTGCTGTCCTCAAGAGCTGTAGCCCCCTGTGACCTGTGTCCCTTCTCCCATCAGAGCTTTGTTTTGCTGGTGCCTGGCTTGGGAGTCCTTGCCTTGCACAGGAGACTGGACTGGACTACAAACACATGCTAACAGTGGTAACAGGCAACTTTATTTACACAACTAAATAAATTTCAGCATTTGTGCATGCAGAGGAGGAAGATTGGCAGGACAGAGGACGCCTTTGACCTGAGGCTGCCTTTGGACGAGCAGGCACTGCCCCAGTATGTAATGGTCATGGTCCACTGCAGCCTGCAGTGGATCCTGTTCATCCTGCTGCCCATGTCTTTTTTCTCATGAGGCCCAGCAGTATCTGGTGCACGCGAGTTAAGAATTTCACCACTATCTGGTATGGATGTGGAGCAGGCAAGAGAGGTTGCATTGACATTGGCTCCTCAGAGGGGTTTGAGGTCGACTCTGGCTCTGGTGTGGCTGTTGCAGTTGAGTGATTAGGAGTGGGAGTACAGCAGCCTGACTCTGTTGGTGCTGACTCTGGCTGCTCCAAGGGGGCTGAGCTGAAGGTTGGCTCTGGTCTTGGAGTAGCTGTTTCAGCTGACTCTGGACATGGAGTGGGAGTAGAGCAGCCTGACTCTGTTGGTGTTGGCTCTGGCTGCTCAAAAGGGGTTGAGCTGAAGGTTGGCTCTGGTGCTGGAGTGGCTGTTTCAGCTGACTCTGGACATGGAGTGGGAGTAGAGCAGCCTGACTCTGTTGGTGTTGGCTCTGGCTGCTCAAAAGAGGTTGAGCTGAAGGTTGGCTCTGGTGCTGGAGTGGCTGTTTCAGCTGACTCTGGACATGGAGTGGGAGTAGAGCAGCCTGACTCTGTTGGTGCTGACTCTGGCTGCTCCAAGGGGGCTGAGCTGAAGGTTGGCTCTGGTCTTGGAGTAGCTGTTTCAGCTGACTCAGGATATGGAGTGGGAGTAGAGCAGTTTGACTCTGTCAGTGTTGGCTCTGGCTGCTCAAGAGGGGTTGAGATGTAGGTTGTCTCTGGTGCTAGAGTGTCTGTTCCAGGTGGACGCATGCCCATCTGAATCAGGATCCAGTTGTAGAAGTACTGAGTGGAGGTGTAGACTCCCGGGCGTTTTGTTCTGACACAGCCTTTTCCCCAGCTGGTCACTCCAACAAGCCAAAAGTAGCCAGCATGGTTATCTTTGCACACCAGAGGCCCTCCACTGTCACCCTGCAACAGAGGAAAGAGGATTAGGGTGCTGTTGGGTGGCTGCTGTCAGCACTAGAGGCCTGTTTCTCTCTTGCAGCCCCTGCCACAGCTGTATTCATGGTACAAAAAGGCTTTGCTCAGGTGCTGGAGTCTCAAGAACCTTAGCTGGGAACAGGGTGGGTGTCTGTGAAGGCCCCCTTTTGTATCTGCACAGTGATCCTGGATGGGCAGAGCATAGATCATCCAGAATCTGGATCTGTGGGCTGCTGAGAACACTGGATGGGCTTTCTGGGCAGAGGGGCAGGCCTGGGGAACACGGTCACTTGGCAAGGAAACTCCAGCAGTGGAGGAAAAGTGGTTTGCCAGACAAAGCCCATGGTGACGGGGTACCTTCGCTGCTGGCTCCCAGCACTCATACCTGGCAGGTGTCCATGCCACCCCGTGGGTAGCCAGCACACAGGTTGTGGGTGTGGATGGCCCCAGCGTACCGACGGCTGCTGTTAACCAGCCGGATATCCAGGAGACGGACCTTGGCTTCCTGCAGGACATCACTCGGACCCTGAGCTGCAAGCACAGGAAGGAATGGGCACCCAGCAGCTCTTTGCCAGTTCCACTCCCCTGTCTGGGGGTGAACTCATTCCCTAGGGCTTGGCTTTGCCTCTGGAGCAGTTGTTGAAGCGCTGTGTCCTTTCTGTCTGCCTTTGGGGAGCAGGCCAGGCCCAGCTCTCCAGAGGCATACATCCTACAGCCTGACTTTGGTTTGTGCTGTCAGGAAGCCAAACCCATCTTGCTGGTGTGCCCAGCTCACCCTCAGGGCCCTTTTTGGGAACTCACCTTTTGCAGTGGCAGAACCCCAGCCAGCAATGTAGCAGGTTTTCAGCTCTGACACTGTGAGCGAGGCGTTGGGCACGCAGGCAAGCTGGACGTAGTCACTGCACTCCACGGGCTTGTCCAGCTCCAGCAGGGCGATGTCGTTCTGCTGGGAATCAGCCGTGTACTCCTGGTGGGCCAGGAGCCGCTTGATGTGGCGCACCTGAGTTTCAGGGCCCAGATGGGTCAGCTTGGTGGCCCCGATCAGCACACGCCACATGGTGACATTCCTGCAAGGCAGAGAGGGGTCTGAGGAAGAGCAGAGCCGTGTGCTGTTGATGCCTTAGGATTTTAGCTTTTGTATTTTTCATCCATTTGTAATCCTGCAGTTTTTTACTGTATAACTAAATTCTGCACACAGTGTGAGCTGCTGCTGCTTTCCCATTCTGGTCACAAAAATTCCTCTCCAGGCCTGGCAATCAAGGATACCTCACTGCCTCAGGCCTCGAGAGATGGAAACAAAAGTGAGTTGAGGGGAGCAAACTGGGGGTAAATGACTTCATTACCTGAAGCTGTAATTAGAAGATTAACCCTAAATATGCAAATGGACCAAATTTATAGGTGTGAAAACCTTTGACCCGTGGTCAATTTTGGGTTGTAGCACTTGGGGGGGTCTTTTGTTTTGCCTAAAATGGACCTGGAGGCCCTTCAATAAATATAATCACTTTTTATTCCTTGTCTGGCCTGTTTTTAGGTAGTCCTGAAAAGGCATCACTGTGGCAGCTCAGCACTTCCCTTCCTTCTGCTTCTCAAGGCAGAGAGGAAAGCAGGGCAATGAGGAGTGTGACTGCCCTAGCATGCCTTAGGCTCCAGGAATGCCACACTGGAGGCTGCTGGGCAGCAGTGGCACGAGCCCAGCCTTCTGAGCAGTCCCTCAGTTGGGCCCCGTAGTATTGAGGTGCTGCAGGCTGGGCAACTGTTTGTGTGGTGAGGATACCCTCATTCCTTGCTCCTCCTTACCTGGCCTGGAGGAAGCAATGGGCTGCTGTGAGGACCCACTGTGGGCTGATGAGGGACCCTCCACATGTATGGCCGGTGCCTATTTTCCTGGGGTCCTGGATGCTGACAATCCAGGGCCAGGCCCCTGGCAGGGCACCTGTGCCAGTCACAATTCGGTAGTCAGCATCTATGGAGTTGTAGTCAGAAGCCATGGGCCGGAGCCCACAGGTCCCTCTGGAAGCACAAAATCATTACTGCCCTTCTGTTCCAGTTCTGTACCTGGGTGCTGGCAAGGAGGCTCCCACATGGGGTTTGGGGTGTGGCAATGGGGGACAAGCACCCTCCTAGAGCCTGGGGCCATACCTGCAGTTGCCCCAGGTACCATGTGCAGGTCTGTACACAGCCAGCAGGATGAAGAGGTACAGGTACAGAAGATTCATCGCTGTCAGCAGCATCTGTCAGCTGAAAGAGACAAAAGCTTGTCTCTTCCAGTGCAGTCTCTGACGAGTGCTGCAGCAACTGCACTGTCCATGGCACCTGGGGCTGATGTCACAGAGTGGGTGGTTCCAGGTTCTGGGCACAGTGTCCTCAGAGGGCAGGGAAAGGCCACAGCCTCACAGAACCACAGAATGGTTTGGGCTGGAAGGGACCTTGAAGGTTGTGAAAGGCAAAAGGGGTCCCTTGCCTCGCACATGCAAAACGACACCATGGGCAGACAAATCTGGCACAGAGGGAAAGTCACTCCAAAGGCAGTGTTTGGTCAGAGAGGGTGCTCAGAGCCACCACACGATGGAGAAAACTAGCACATCAAAGTTAGAAAGAGGACAGGAAGGAACAATGCCATGTGCAAACTACTTGGGGGGATGCTTCAAGGCACATAAGCCTTAGCTGATGGAACAAACCTGGAAACTCCTGAGTGTTGCAAGAGGAATTGCTGACCATGGCAGAGTGCGAGAAGCTGACAGGAGTTTCAATGCCATGAGGAAGCCCTTCTGAGTCTGTTTATACATTCTCCATGTCTGGAGCAGGGTGAGTACTGCAAATGCCTCAGTGCTGCCTCTTGCTTTGGAGACTGGTGCTGGAGGTCATGGCTGCAGAAAACAAGGGACTGAGATGGAGAGTGCTCATGCACTCACTTTTGTGGTTTGGGAATGGCATTCCCCAGTCTGGTGTTTCCACTGGAACACTGCAAACCACTGCTCCTCACTCCCTTCTCCCTCTCCCCTCCCTTCTCTGGTGGGCTTGAGAATAGAACTGGAAGCACAAAAGTTAAAGACTGTGGGTTGAGACAAGAACAATATAGTGGAAACAGCAATGAAACAAGAAAATGAGCAGTAACCGCAACAATATGGACTGGGACAATTCACATGCAACCATCCACCCCATAGAGCCTGGCAGTACCCAACCAGGCTGTCATGCATGTTATCCAGCGGAGATTTCTTCCCCTGTCCCTGGAAAATGTTGTGGAGTGGTTCAGAACAACCTCCACGTCCTGGCCATGCCCTGTCCTGGTTATGGCAAAAATTTACCCCATCCTGGCCAGAACCAGGACATTCACCCTCATGATCTGCCCCACAGCTTTGGAATCTGTGCCAGAAGGTCTGGCAGGGCAGGGAGGGCAGTCACCAGGGATTGGCAGACGTTGGAAACTCCTTATCCCTCTCTCTGGCCCCTGGTTTTCCTTGTTTTATGGAATGGAAGAACACATGTCCAACTCCTCCCAGTATCTCCTTCACTGGAAATCCTCCGTGCTTTGATTCCTTCTCTGACATTCTGCTGCACCTGGGGAATGCAGTGGGAAAACCCAAGGCTTTGTGTGAAGGTCACTCCCTCAGCACTTCACCTGAGGTGCACAGGAAGGCTGCCCTGGCTCTACCACACCTCATCCAGAACACCTGGAAGCTCTTCCCTCCCCATTCACACACTCCCCTGCCTTGTCCTCCTCATCCCACAGGGATGCACAGAGGGGCTACCACACTTCACGGTTTGGTAGCCCTGATACCACACTCCTGACTGGAATGGGGTGACCCTGGGGCAGTTTTGGCCTGCATCAGTTCCATGTCCTGCCTCAGCACACCCAGGTTCTCTGTTGGCGTCTGTGCTCATCTCTGCAGCTTTGCTGTCCTGCACCAGGAGTTTGCTGAATAAAATCATCCTCTAGAAAGGACATGTGACACAAGCCCAGGAGTAAGCAGCACCATGGGAGAGTTCAGCAAGGTGCCCTGGGGACAGCCAGGCCAGGCAGGGGAAGGTGGGGGGACCACGGCCTCACTGAAGCAGCCACATTGTACAGCACAAAAAATAAAGCTAAATAAATGCTGGGATGAAATACAGCACTGCTGGGACTGCTCCATTTAGCAAATAACAGTTGTGGGGGAGATTTACAGATGTACTGGGTACATCTGGGAACTGGGGCTCCTGCTGGAAGTCTTCAATCTTGAAGCTCCCAGTTCCCAAAGCTGGTAAATCCTTCCCAGCAATGGCTCCTGAGGCAGGGAGAGGGGTGGAAAGCCAAGGATGGGGCAGAGATCAGAAGGAGCTGGGGAGCTCAGAGAGGTCTTCAAGGGGAAGAGGATTTGTCTGAAAGGCCCTCACTTTTCTGGTCATCTTGGCAACTCTGGCAGGTTTAACAGGAGGTTTGTCTGGAAACAAGACAGGGACATATTGGCATGATGGGTGCTGGCATATTCCAGTCTTAGGCTTTGCAGAGAGAGATTTGCTGTTTCCCCATAGGCCACAGAGGATTTTAATATGAGGTGAACTCCCCAAGCTTGCATCCACCCTGTTCCATGGCCTCTGGCTCTGAGAAATGCTCTCCTGTGCACCCTGCTTCATTCCCTCAGATCAATGGCTGATGTGCCAGCAGCTCCTGCTCCAGAAGGGCAGCACATGATGAAGGTGCCACCCCTGCAGCTGAAAAGAAGGTTCCTTTTGCCATGGCATTCCAGGAGGTCATAAGACACATCATCAATGGAGTCTGAAAAAAAGAAAAATTAGAAGTTGAGGCAGCTGCATTTACCAGTGTGGGCAGTCCAGAGAGAACTGCCTGGACCTGACCCAGTTTGTGGATCAGAGCCAGAAATAGGTTCCCTTAGCTAGAAATGAGACCTCTCTACCCAGAGAGCCAGCTGCTTGCCATTCCATTGCTCCCTGGCCACAAGCAGCACTTCATCCATGAGCTCTCACCCCACAGAGCCCCTAGGTAACCCTGAAAAGACTCCTTCAGTATCAGGGGCTGCAAGAGACCTCTAGATGAGCAGCTAGAGGATTAGGTGAGGAGAAGAACTGAAATAAAATGCGTGTTTTTCCCTGGATTTGTGGAAGACAACAAGAAAGAAATACAGGACCCCAAAAAACAAACCCACTCGATGGGAGAGGCAGGTGAGCACCTCTGGTTCAGGAATTACAGAATGCACTCAACTGCAGCTTGCAGACAAGGATCCTGGCACGTTCCAGCAGCCAGCACTGCCACCTGATCCCAGCATCCCTCTGCCCCATGGATTTACACAGGACCCCAAAGCCCCAGTGGTCAGTGAAAGGAAAACATCCAACTGTCCACACTTGGCAACCTACTCCTGGGTTCTGCAGCCTGTGGAGAAAGACAAATTCCCTCACTAGAAAACTAAGCAGGTTTGAGCTGGGCTTTCTCAAAGCACACTAAAGGCAGAGGTGGGCTTCTCCGTGCTGTTTGGGAAGTGGCACATGAACCACACGGGAATCAGAGAGAGATTATCAACTCCAGAGGCACTGCTGAGCGCAGCCTCTCCTGACTCCAGCTGGGCTCCAGCCCCGAGGTGACCTGTGCCTCCAAACAGAGGGGCCAGAGTGACCTGCACTGACCAGGCCGGCCACAGCTCCGTGTCACACTGACCACTGCAGCGTCCAGCCAGTCCCTCCAGAGGCTCTTCCAATCTCCACCTCCACCTTACAGGGGCATGGAACGCCGCTGATCACACCCGCTGCTCCCTGACCTGCAGCCAGAGGAAGATTTCCTCATTTGCTGCTGTGGCCAGTGGCACCTCTCTGTAGCAGGTTTTGCGTCCTGCTCGGTGCCCCAGTGCTCCAGACAGGCTGGCTCCGTGCTGCTGGGCCTCTCCCGGTCCCTCTGAGCAGGGCTGCAGCCGAGTCTTCAGAACAGCCCCAATTCCCCAAAACAGCCCCCAAAACAGCCCGGCGCTGTCTGTGTGGGGAACATCAAACCCACACCAAGGAATGGCTTTGCCCAGTGCCCCGGGATGGAGCAGCCCCGGCCTGCTCCACCAGAGCCCAGGGCGGCTCTGGGAGCCCTGAGGGCACGAGAGAAGGAAACTTCAGCGTGAGGGTCTGCAGCGGCCAGGGGAACACCAGCGCCTCCGAGCCGCCCTGCCAGACACGTACGGCCCTCCACCACCCTCGCAGTGGTGCGGGAATGTGCTCGCTGCTGAGGGCGGCCTCGCGGCTCGGCGAGCAGCTCGGGCAGGGCCGCCGCTGTCCGCTCCGTGCGGAGCGCAGCCTCCTCCGGACGCGGCCGTGAGGCGGTCTGGGCCCTCGGGTGTCGCCTCCGGCAGAATCAGCGGCTCGGTGGAGCTCACACGAAGCTCTCCCTGGGGCGGGACAGCCCTTGCCCGTGGGGTGTCGGGCGGGCCCCGGGCCGGCCGAGGGTTGCCCGGCTGAGCCCGGGGCCGCCCCTGACGTGGGGCTCTGGGGCAGAGTCCGGCCCGCGGTGCCCAGCAGGGATGCGCGGTTCTGTCTGTGCTCGGGCAGCACCAGAGTAGAGTTTTTCCCTGCTACAGTACCTACGCTACCCCGCGAAAGAGCATCGCTCAGGTTTGACAGGAGGAGAAATCTGTGTGGCCGTCAGCTATCACCTATGGCCCGGTCAGGATACTGATGGATTTTCTGACCTATTCGCTAGGGTCGTGTAAAATGTTAAACTGCAGATGCTTTCTGAAAGCAACTAGTGCTTTGAATGGTACAATCTGGATTACAGAAGCTTTATGTAGTGTTAGGCTGTGAACCACAATAGGTTTATTCTACAAGTTAATAGGGATATGCCAGATCATGTTACACTTCTGTTTTATCTTCTGTTTTGACCCTATGGCAAGCATCAGTTGGGTTTATTTAGCTCTTTATTAGCCCTTTATTTAGCTCTTAGCATTTTTCACATTTTGTGTGAAAAATGAATTAACTTTTAGGTAGATATTTTTAAAGAGGAAAAATGTATTTGTGCCTATTGATGCTGCAGTGATTTGTGGTTTTGAGACCCATCTTGCAAAATACCACATGCTGAGGCTGATTGTCATAGCTCTGAAGCCAGCCCTGGGTATGGAATGCTTTTCATTCTTTGGAGTGTTCATTCCAGGCAGTTCTGTGTAACGAGATCTTTACAGAGCATGGAAGATGCCTCTAGGGGAAGTCTCCATTTTGATTGCTGTGCCTAGACTAATTCTGATACTCCTGAGTTTGCTGTCAGGTTTTTACGATGCTGAAATGTGTGTTTTCCAGGTTCCTGTGTGGGCTATTTTTCACTAAGAATCTAGAAAATATCTTGGCTTTTCGTGGGGTTTAGTGCAAAATAGGTTTGACTGTAGGAACCACATTGTTGCAAAGATGAAGCATGCAATTAAAGTTCTTTCTAATAATTTGAGATGATTTAAATATATGTCAAATGAAATGCCATAGTCAAGGAACCAAAGCAGTCGAATGAATTGCCTATAAATTCCTTTGGCATGAAGCGTGTTGAGTGAAATGTTTATTTCTTCTAAGCAATAGGTCATAAGAGTGTTTAAATAAAGGTATAGTATATATAATGCACTGGAGCACAATCCATGGATTAGAGTGAAATTTCAACACTCAGTTCCTTTACTTAGAGAAGTCCACCTATGCCCAGATGGATTAATTAATTGTAGTGGTAGAAAATACAGGGTGTAAAACACAGCTGACTGTTGAGCTTAGTATATCACTATGTTGTAGAGAAACTCAAGAATCAAGAAAATTCTAAATAAGTAAATGCTAATTTGTCATGCAGTACTATGGTATTTTCAGGCAGCTAATCAAGAAAATTTGAATTGGAAGACCGTCAAACTTGTTTCATACAATAAAACTCTGAGAGACTTATCTACAAATAGAAACACAAGGAGCATCCTTTTTTGTACTCAGCAAAGAGCTGGAGTATGTTGTGCTGTTACGGAGGTTTATTTTTATAAACTACTCCAATGAATTTTATAAGCATGTAAAAGATTGTAAGTGCCCTGAAACATGTTTATTCTTGGACTGGCAATTACATACATGGATTCAGTTTTGATTTTCTTTAAAATAAAAATAAAAATATTTCTCTGGAGTAATTTGCTCTCGGTAACAAGAGTCATCTGCAAGAGAAATATCCAAACCAATTTCTGGGCAGTGGAAGTAGCTTTATTTTTTATAACATTCTTAGTACCTGTGACCAGGGTTGGTAGAGTGCCAGTCCTGCCAGCTTTAAGGAGCTGCATGTAAGTGTACCCTCGTTTCCTCAGAATCCCAGGGATGTGGACATTTCTTTGAGATGAGCTTTTAGGAAGCCCCAGAACATCTGGTGGTGTGACATCTTCCTGCATGCTCTGTTTCTGCACGTGATGTTTTCCAGTGCTTTCAAACATCCCTTCCCTTCTGTTTTTTCAGATGGTTATTTAGACCTATCTTGAGAGCTACTCTCTTCAGCCTCAGCTTTATCCAAGATACAATATGGTTATTATATAACCTAGTATTTTTTCATTTTACTTACATTTCATTACATAACCTAGTATTTTACATTGTTACTTGCACAGCAGAATAACTGCAGAACTCTGCTCGATCCAGGTTATACTGAAAACTAAAAAAAATGCTATTTTTACATGCCTGACATTTTTCTTGCATATTTGAGCTTAGGTATTATGTTTGCTCATTTCAGGAGTGCTTCTGAACCACAGTCCAGAAAGAAGAAAAATCTTCTTGGTTGAAGTTGAACATTTGTCTCTAAGAGTAAGAACAAAGCCATGCCAGTGCTTTCAGAAGACTCAGGTAATTCAGCTGCATGCTTTCAACAGAGCAGTGACTGAAATCTTGTCATACCTGTTTCACACATAAAAATAATTTAAATAGGAGTAAAATGTAATAGAATTAAGATAATTCAACTGAAGTTTCTGAGCAATTACCTACAAGAAGGAAGGTGGAATGTAAAAGGTGAAAATTAATAAAGTTTGTCAGGATCAGTTTCCTACTAACCCTAGAGCACCCAAATATACTCTGATAGACCTGAATATACTCTGATAGACTTGAATATATTCTGATAGATCTGAATATATTCTGATAGACCTGAATATATTCTGATAGGCAGAATTGGACCCCTCAGTGTAACAGTGCCTTCTACATGTGCTTACTAAAGATCAGCCCATATATCTCTGCTGCTTGCTGTGTCATTTCTTAATATTTTCTGAACAGGGGTTGATAAACATTGTAAATATCCTTCCTTTTAACTTAAAATAAGTGTCTTTGTTCAAGGCTACTTTACTAGCTTCTCCAGTATGCTGCCCAGGAGAAGTCACAGATAATAAATGATGCTTAGGATTAAAGCAGGAGTGAGTTTGAGTCTCCTGGATCAAAATCCACTCTAAGGTTCGTGGAGAGAATAGCCACAGGAATAGATTTGAACCCCCTCCACCTTTTTATATTTCCTGTTTTGTTTTGGTCCTGTGTTCCCAGACATGGTTCACCGGGAAAAATCTGGCCTTTGTCTGGCTCTGTGTGTTGCAAAATTGGGATATTTAAATATTTTTTTAGAAAACTAGCCACAAGCTTTGATTCCACCACAATGGAAATCTACACTTTATCCTTTCTTCCTCTGGTCAGGCCTGGCTTTTTATAGGTGCCTCAGAGTGGAAGGGGCAGGATAACACTTGTAAGCAAAGCTGCTGGGGAGGTAGAGCTGCTACCTGTGCAAAAAAAGGTCATTCAATCAGTTTGAGAGTCTGCTGTGGTACTAAAATTTCAAATTTGTAAGAGGGGAAACAAAGGGTTCTGGAAACAAGGAGTAATAAACATGAAGTGTTAAATGTGAAAGATAATTTCTTAAGAAATATATATTGCTTTGTTAGATTTTGCCTTAATATGATGGTGTGCTTGACACTTATGAGGGGAGTGTTGCAAAATGAGCTGTGGATAAACACGAGATAATCACAAGTCTCTGCAAATGTGATGATCATCAATGTGATACCCAAATAAATGTAGTGACTGTTAAGACTGCAGTAGAAGGTCCTGTGAGAAATGCTGTGTAGAATGTTTTTGTTCTGTCCTGAATCTAAATTTAGGGTTGCATGAAACTTTGGCCCTTTTGACATCTCAGCTAAGACCTGATTCAAATCATAAAGAGGAAATGGGATTCCTTAGGGATGTCTTCAGTGAAAGAAGTCTCAGCTACCTGATGAAGGTAGAAGTTTGTATTTATTTATGTACATTCTCCTTACAGTTTACTTTTTCTCTGTTCCCTTGATTTATCAACCATTTACTTTGCCAAACCTTTTTTTTAAGAATTCTGTACTGACCAAAGCATATGTGTGCTTAAGAACAAACACTAATAATGTTTGACAATTAATATGTTGAACATATTAAAACCGAGATCAAGGAGTAGAATGTTGCTGGCAGAGGTTCCAAAAAGTGCAAGAGGCTCCAGGGAATGGGGAAAATATGCAGATGGGATAGAAAACCTAATATCCCATTGAGTATGGGATAGAAAACTTCATATATGGGATAGAAAACCTCACATGCCATTGAATATGGGACAGAAACCCTCACATATGGGATAGAAAACCTCACATTCCATTGCATATGGGATAGAAAACCTAACACCCAACCTATAATAAAATCCCCTAATATAACTTTAGTTGCCAAGTATTGGTTATGCAAAAGCCAGATGATGCCTCTTCACAGAGATAATCTAGTTTATGAATGTATGGGAAATTAATTCAATAGTCCAGTTTTAATTTTTTAATGTGGAGGTGGGTTTTTTTGGGGGTGTTATTTGGTGGGGGTGTTTTGTTTTAATTTTGGTTCTGAGTTTCTTTGGGGTGGGTGTGCTAGGGAAGAAGTAAAGGGTTTGGGTTTGGGTGTTTGCTTTCCAGCCTTAGCACAGGGATGTGGCTTCCTCAGAGAGGGTGGTAAGGATGCTCAGTAGGGGAACATGAGGCACTTTGCCAAAATATTCCTTATGTCTTTGACAGATGTGGAGTCAGTCTGAGTGCCAGCAGTGTCTGCAGGGGAGCTGTGGACAGTTCATCTATCACAACACTGGGGGTGGCACAAAGCTCTTCTGGTCTGCCCACTGCTCAGAAATCCTTGCTCCTGGCTGTGGAACTTCTGGCTGTGGAACTCCTCCTCAGCCTGTGTCCGGCCAATCTTCAGCCTTGAGACTTTCTAGAACGGTGTTCCCTGAGTCATGAGAGTTGAGTTTCAAGTCCCGCACCCAGGGATTCCACTGCTGGGCAGCATAAAACAGTGTTCCCAACTGCTGTCCTCAAGAGCTGTAGCCCCCTGTGACCTGTGTCCCTTCTCCCATCAGAGCTTTGTTTTGCTGGTGCCTGGCTTGGGAGTCCTTGCCTTGCACAGGAGACTGGACTGGACTACAAACACATGCTAACAGTGGTAACAGGCAACTTTATTTACACAACTAAATAAATTTCAGCATTTGTGCATGCAGAGGAGGAAGATTGGCAGGACAGAGGACGCCTTTGACCTGAGGCTGCCTTTGGACGAGCAGGCACTGCCCCAGTATGTAATGGTCATGGTCCACTGCAGCCTGCAGTGGATCCTGTTCATCCTGCTGCCCATGTCTTTTTTCTCATGAGGCCCAGCAGTATCTGGTGCACCCGAGTTAAGAATTTCACCACTATCTGGTATGGATGTGGAGCAGGCAAGAGAGGTTGCATTGACATTGGCTCCTCAGAGGGGTTTGAGGTCGACTCTGGCTCTGGTGTGGCTGTTGCAGTTGAGTGATCAGGAGTGGGAGTACAGCAGCCTGACTCTGTTGGTGCTGACTCTGGCTGCTCCAAGGGGGCTGAGCTGAAGGTTGGCTCTGGTCTTGGAGTAGCTGTTTCAGCTGACTCAGGACATGGAGTGGGAGTAGAGCAGCCTGACTCTGTTGGTGTTGGCTCTGGCTGCTCAAAAGAGGTTGAGCTGAAGGTTGGCTCTGGTGCTGGAGTGGCTGTTTCAGCTGACTCTGGACATGGAGTGGGAGTAGAGCAGCCTGACTCTGTTGGTGTTGGCTCTGGCTGCTCAAAAGGGGTTGAGCTGAAGGTTGGCTCTGGTGCTGGAGTGGCTGTTTCAGCTGACTCTGGACATGGAGTGGGAGTAGAGTGCCGCGCTCCCCAGCCCCAAGTGCCCTCTGATGTTGCGCTCAACCCCGGCTAGCTCGGCACCTGGGGTGAGGACGGGCAATGAGGCACCTCTCGCTGCGCCCTGATGGGGTTTGAGAGGTGTCCCCGTGGGTCCTGAATCAGCAGCGGCTACCCTAAGGCGGCAAGGAAAAGCCGGAACCAGCTGGGGTAAAAGTCTTCTTTAATCTGGAGCCAACGTGGCCAACGCAAAGAAGATACACCAACAGGAAACCCCCCCAAGCTGGAACCCCGAGTGGGGTTCGGGGCAGGCAATTATAGGATTTGGGAAGGGAATGGGAGTGGAAACCAGGGAGGGAAAACCAATGGGAGACGGGGAAGGGAGTGGCTCCACGGTGGGGTGATTCCGCCTGGTCCAATGGGAAGGGGACAGGGGAGTGGCCCCAGGCCCTCGTCCAATCACTCGGTGCCCTGTGGAGAAGTTTCTGGACAGAGGGGAAGGAACACCGAGTGACAGACAAGGTACCTGGGAGGGGACAGGGGGATGACTTGGCAGTTTTGGGGATGACGGACAGGTGTTGGGAAGGCGGGAAAGGGGGACCAGGCGGGAAAACAGAACAAAAGGATGTACCAATACAGCAAATAGGGGAAGACAGGAACAAACCATTGGGGAAATACAAAATTGTAAAACCGTACATAAAATAAATAAAAACGCACCACCACATCTCCCCCTTTTGTGTTTAAAAGAAAAAGAAGGAGAGGGAGGTAAACACAAGTCCTTAAACTGGGGAGACAGAGTCCTTGGCATCCTCGTCAAACCAGACATCGTTTGGGTCTTCTTTTGGCTGCTCACTGATGTTAAGTGGCTGGAGCTCACCCGGGTCGGCTACTGTAGCGTGGTTGATGTTGATGTTGTTGCTGAGGGCCTTCAGCAACAGCCGCTTGACCACCCCGAAGCCCCCGGCGAAGGCGATGAGCCCCAGCAGCAGCACGATGCCCGTCTGAATCAGGGAACGGATCCACCCAGCGAGGCCCCATCCTTCGAAGAGGGAATCCAGCCATCCTGTGGACTCCTTTTGGATGTGATGGATCATCTCCTGCATCCTTGAGATGGACGTCCGGACGTCCTCAGCCCTTGAACTCGATTTTACACAGCACACGCCAGCGAACTCCAAAGGCTGAGGAACAATCCACGAATGCAGGAGATGTGGGGCGATGGAGAGGCCCAGAAGGATGAGGTAGATTGGTGGGAACATGCTGGGTGGACCGGTGGTGGTGGATACGGCTCTGTAAAATAAACTGACACGAAAATTAATACTTAAAATTAATAGGGAGGTCCATCCTCCAAAGGAAAAGGGACTCCGTGGAGCCTAGGAAGGGGAAAGGAAGGTCATAACAAAATGGTTCGGAGTTGGGGGAAAGGGACCTCCTCCGCCTGCGGAGGGCCGCGTGCCCCACCTGAGGACTTGACGGTCTTTTGTCCGAGTTCTTAGGGACGTAGGGCCGGACGAACTTGGAAGGGACCCATCTCAGGCCTGAGGGCGTGGATACGCAAGCGTATCCCCGTCCCCAGGTGACTAAGTCATAGGGTCCCTCCTGTCGCCAGGTCTCTGGATCTTTGATGAGAACTGGCGGCCTCTCCCTGACCTTGCTCTGCTCTGATGCCCCGAAGTGTCTCACGATGGGGGGATTGAGACACTCAAATGAACAATTTAGAAAGTTCAAAGTAAACAGGGCTCTCGCCAACTGGACTTGGGGGGACTCATGCTTGGATGCTGAGAGTTGTTGTTTCAGCATCCGTTTGATGTTTTGGTGAGTCCTTTCCACCACGGCTTGACCTGAGGGGGAATAGGCGATGCCGGTCTTGTGTTCTATTCCCCATTGCTGCAGGAAGCCGGCAAATTCCCTGGAGGTATACCCGGGGGCGTTGTCGGTTTTGATCAATTTGGGGACGCCCAGCATGGAGAAGGCTTGGACTAGATGTTTCTGAACGTCCTTTGCCCTCTCCCCGGTGTGGGCAGAGGCGAAAACTGCCCCAGAGAAGGTGTCCACAGAGACATGGACGTACTTCTGCTTCCCGAAGGAAGGGACGTGAGTAACGTCCATTTGCCACACCTCACAGGATTGGAGTCCCCTGGGATTAGCCCCTGCGCTCACCGATGGCAAGGGGAGCGACTTACAGGACGGGCAAGTCGCCACGATGGCCTTGGTCTGGTCCCGGGTCAGGTGGAATTCCCGGACCAGACCAGGCGCATTCTGATGATGGAACTGGTGGCTGATCTTAGCTTGCTGGAACTTCTCCGGGAGTGGCGCCAGCTGCACGGGGGCGGCCGCAAGGGCATCGGCACGCCGATTACCTTCGGCCAAGAACCCCGGCAAGTCGGTGTGGGACCTTATGTGCATTACATAAAACGGTTGCTCTCGGTGGGAGATTAGCCTAACCAGCTTTGAGAGCAACTCATTGAGGGCCTCGTTGGGAACACCCTGTAGGATTGCATCCTGTGCCCTAGATACTACACCTGCTACATAGGCCGAATCTGTGACCAAATTGAAGGGTTCAGAGAACTTCTCAAAAGCCCTGACGACTGCGGCCAACTCAGCTAGCTGTGGGGATCCCTCCACCACAGCGACATCAGACTCCCACCGCTGAGTCTGAGGATCCCTCTAAGTCACTACGGACTTGTGGGACCCTCCGGACGCGTCAGTAAAAACTGTCAGAGCCTTTAGGGGTTTTTTGCTCTGAATCCGTGTTACTTTTAGCACGAATTGGACGTCCGAATCAAAAATTTTGTGGGCTGGTCTCAAAACAGAAATTTCGCCCGTGTAGCTATCCAGAGCAAACTGCAAGGATTCGTTTTCTCGCAGTAGGTGTTCCAACATGGCCTTGGTGAATTGGCCCGATTCCAATTTTAAAGGTATGTAAATGCACTTAAAGTCCTCACCTGCCAACTCCCGGATCCTCATCCGCGCTTTGCGGATGAGTTCCGCCACCAGTTCTTGTGGTTTGGTCAGCCTTTTGGACCGACTGTGGCTCAGGAACACCCACTCTATGATTAAGAGGGGGTCCTTTTTGCCTTGGTCCGTGCCCTTTCCCAGGGTCTCCATCCACTGAAAGATGATGCCATGGAGGTGTGGCAGTCTGCCCATGATGATGAATTTGAAGGGCAGGCCCGGATCGCACCTGTGGGCCTGCCTGGCAGACATGGCCTCCTGGACCCTCTCTAAAGCAGCTTTGGCCTCTGGGGTGAGCTCCCTGGGAGAACTAGGCTCATCCCCCCCTTTCAATAAATTGAAAAGAGGGGCTAGGTCCTCGTTGGAAATACCTAACCAGGGTCTCACCCAATTTAAAGACCCACACAGCTGCTGGACATCTGCTAGGTTCCGAATTGTATTTTTGATGGCCAATTTCTGCGGAGCAATGGTCCGCTTAGTAATTTCCAAACCCAGGTATTTCCAGGGCGGCATCTTCTGAATTTTGTCCTTGCGCAGCTCGAACCCTGCAGCAACCAACGCACTGGTTGTCAGTTCAAGCGCGTGGGTAAGCAGATCGTCATTGGGGGCACAAATTAAAATGTCATCCATGTAATGGTGGATGATCACGCCAGTTGTGGCTGCACGCACAGGGGACAACAATGAAGAAACGTACCACTGGCAAATACTTGGGCTGTTTTTCATGCCCTGAGGAAGTACTCTCCAATGGTACCTCTTCATTGGGGCTTCTCGGTTGATGGAGGGAACCGAGAAGGCAAACCGCGGCGCGTCATCAGGATGTAGGGGAATTTGGAAGAAGCAATTCTTAATATCAATTATGGCCAGATTCCAATTTTGAGGCAACATCGCCGGGGACGGCATCCCAGGTTGGGGAGAGCCCATATTTTCAATTACTGCATTGATTGCACGGAGGTCGTGAAGGAGCCGCCACTCGTCTTTGCCCGGTTTTTTGAGGACAAAGACGGGGGAATTCCAAGGAGATGTAGTTTCTTGGATATTCCCTTTGGCTAACTGCTCGTCCACGAGCTCCCGGAGCGCTTTTAATTTTTGTTTATTCAGCGGCCATTGCTCCACCCACACTGGAGTATCTGTCAGCCAATTCAGTTTCTGGGTGGGACGCTCCTCAATGGTCGCTGCCCGAAAAACCTGGGGGGTCGGTATGTCAATTGTGACCCCCCATTGGGCCATCAGGTCTCTCCCCCACAAGGGCTCCGTATAGTCTAAAACGAATGGGCGTAAATACGCCGATTGCCCATTCGGCCCCTCAATTTTGACGATGTTTTTCGATTGTTTTGCCAATTGGGTGCCTCCTACTCCTGAAATTTTTCCCGCTACGTTTTGCAACTCCCAACGCGACGGCCAATCCCGTTCGGGAATGACCGTGACGTCTGCCCCTGTGTCCAGGAGTCCATTGATGTGCTTGAACTCCTGGCCCTTCCACATGTAACAACCCAACTTCGGCCTTTCCTTCCCAATGACCTGGGCCCGGCACACCTGGTAATCCTGTTTGGCAGACTTGCGCCACAAATCTTCAGGGTGTACCGGTGGCCCAGATATCGGAATTGCTTGGGCGATGATTTGGCCCTTGGGAAGGAAAGCCGGAGGGTGGGAGCAGTGCAGCCACAAAACCACCTGGTCCGGATCCCTTGATGTTACACAGGGAGCGATGGTAATGTCTAAAGGCGTGTATTTTGTGTCCCCAAGGACGATGTACTTACTACGGATGTTCCTCCAGGTCCCTGGGTCGTCAGCGTTGACAGTGACGAAATGCCAATGATCGTCTCGCAGATGCAGAGCGTCGGTCAGGGCCAACCTATATGGGGAGAAATTAGAGGTGGTGTTAAGTATTGGCTTGGGCTGGGTTGGGTCTCGACCCAGCCAAGCAGTGGAAATGAATTCCACGTCCTCCCTCATATAGGCTGGTTCGTTCGTCCGGTGCTTGGTCATGTCCTGTAAAGAAAGGTCCTCAGGCGGGGTGCGAAAGCTGGTGTTGTCCCTCCCCTCCTCCGGTGTTAATCTCCCCACCTTATTTCTGTCTGAGCGCAGGGAGGGACTGCGCTCATAGATCAGTTTTTTGGTCTAGCCCCCAAGTTGGGGGTAGACCTCCCCTGGTGTTGCCTGTAATTTAAGAACTCCTCCCTGAGGGGACACTTGTTGACCCAGTGTCCCCCCTGCCCGCAGAGGTGGCACTTTTCCGTCTGCGGGGGTCCTCTTGGGGATGCTCCTGGCGGACGACGGTTGGCCGATGGTGTGGCCGGCGGCGTCCGGGCGGCGGCGAAGGACACCCTCCTTGATGGCGGTTGAGGGGTCCTCCGCGGATCCTCCGCAGGGACCGTGACCTTCCGAGCGCAAACCTGCAACATTGCCTGCAGGGCGGGCTCAGGTTCAAGAGGGAGGCTGAGGATCGCTTGCCGACAGGGCTCGTTTGCGTTCTGCTTTGCCACTGTGGCAAGCATCCCCTCCCTCAGGCGCTCGTCCGGAACCTGAGCCTCCATCGCCCTGTGCAGGCGGTCCACGAAGGTCACGAATGGCTCGATTGGTCCCTGCTTAATAGATAAGAAATCAATGGCCGCCCCGCGCGATCGCAAGGTGACCAGTGCCTTTTCCGCCGCTCTCGCACTGACCTGCAGTGCGCCCCGTGGGATTTTTTCCGCCTGCTTTGCCCCCTCCTTCCAATCCCCCTCCCCGCACAAGTGGTCGAGGGATATCACTGCCCCATCCCCATCCCGGGAGGTCTCTGCAGAGGCCCAGAGGTCAGGGAGAACATCCCTGATCTCCCGCTTCCATTCCGACTCCCATATCAGGAACTCACCATGTGAGATGAGACATGATATGAGCGTCCGAATGTCTGCGGGGACATATTCGGCCGCAGAAAAGGTTGCTTTCAGCAACCCCCGAAAATATTCGCTTTCGCGGCCAAACTCCCTCTGAGCCTTGCACAGCTCCTTGATGACATGCTGTGGGATGGGTGACCACTGTGCAAGGGGCCCGGCCCCCTGCCGCGGTGTGTAGACGACTGGCGCGGCAGAGAAGGCCGGAAGGGTTGGAGAGGGTTCCGGGTTCCCACGCCCCTCCCTTCCGGAACCGATAGCGTGGGAACCGGAAGTTAGAGCGTGGGAACCAGGGGGCGGGGCGGAAGGGGCGTGGCCAGGAGCAGGGGGAGTGGCAGGATGGGAACTCCCCTCCCCGGAGGCGGAGTCAGGGGGCGGGGAAAACCCCGCGTCAGCAGGGGCGTGGTCGGGATAGGGTGGAGGAGGGACATGGGCGGGGAGATCCGGGGAAGGGGCGGAACTTCAGGAGGCGGGAAGAAAGGGGTTGCGGGAGGGGGGAGCACAAGTGGCGGGAAAAGCCGCGCGGGCTCCGCCATCTTGTGCCCGGGAGACTGAGGGAGATGGGCGGCCATTTTGTGGCAGCCCAGGGAGAGTGGCCGAGGGAGAGGTTTTGGGTTCGGGGGATAACTTAACACGAACAGACCCTCTACGGGACAGGGCTGTACATTTGGGAGAAGCAGGGGAACGGGGAGAGGCAGAGACGGCGCCTGTCTCGCCTGGGGGAGAATTAGGAGCAGAGGGAGAGGAAAGAGGTTTAGGGTTGCTAAACCCACCCGCTGAACTGGGGATTTGTTTGTCAGTTGGCTGTGGCAGGTTTCCGTAGTTATTTTTAACAATATCGCGAATTTGGAGAGCCAATAAAGTGAATTTTGCGAGAGAAAGATCTGACTTACGCAGAATCTCCCTCCCGACTTGGTCCCAAAAGGGGACCTGGTACAATTTAGCTGCCGAAACGTCAGGAAAAGCCTGCGACAACCATCTGACAAATTTTTTAACTTCATTTTTCTTAATTTTCACCCCACCCACTAAAAGGATGCCCACAACTTGGGTATAGAGGCTTTTCTGGGGCACCGAGAGCTTAGCACCCATAGCTCGCTGTTAATTGGTGCCCCGCGAGGTAAGTTCTGAAAATCCCAAAAGAACGAAGAAGACTGCCGCTCCCCGCTCTGTCCCCACCCTCGACGCACTCCCGCCCGGGAAGGGAGGCAAACCCGGTGAGGGCTAGGGGAGAGCCGGACCGCCCCTACACCGTCTACACGGTGAGGGTCCACCAGGGGAGGGTAGAAACGAAAAAACAGAACTTACCAAACCGCCGCGGTGGAGACCGACGCCGCTGGTGTCTCCGGCACTACCGGCTCCGTCCCCTGGGAGCGCAGCTCTCTAAAACGGAGCGCGCTCTAACCAGGGGCAGTTGACGGCCACGAGGGGTAATTCCCGAGGTCTGGGGGACCTCAAACTCCTCTGCCACGGGGTCCTAGCTGCGATTCCAGGGCCCCACGTTGGGCGCCAACTTGCCGCGCTCCCCAGCCCCAAGTGCCCTCTGATGTTGCGCTCAACCCCGGCTAGCTCGGCACCTGGGGTGAGGACGGGCAATGAGGCACCTCTCGCTGCGCCCTGATGGGGTTTGAGAGGTGTCCCCGTGGGTCCTGAATCAGCAGCGGCTACCCTAAGGCGGCAAGGAAAAGCCGGAACCAGCTGGGGTAAAAGTCTTCTTTAATCTGGAGCCAACGTGGCCAACGCAAAGAAGATACACCAACAGGAAACCCCCCCAAGCTGGAACCCCGAGTGGGGTTCGGGGCAGGCAATTATAGGATTTGGGAAGGGAATGGGAGTGGAAACCAGGGAGGGAAAACCAATGGGAGACGGGGAAGGGAGTGGCTCCACGGTGGGGTGATTCCGCCTGGTCCAATGGGAAGGGGACAGGGGAGTGGCCCCAGGCCCTCGTCCAATCACTCGGTGCCCTGTGGAGAAGTTTCTGGACAGAGGGGAAGGAACACCGAGTGACAGACAAGGTACCTGGGAGGGGACAGGGGGATGACTTGGCAGTTTTGGGGATGACGGACAGGTGTTGGGAAGGAGGGAAAGGGGGACCAGGCGGGAAAACAGAACAAAAGGATGTACCAATACAGCAAATAGGGGAAGACAGGAACAAACCATTGGGGAAATACAAAATTGTAAAACCGTACATAAAATAAATAAAAACGCACCACCACAGTAGAGCAGCCTGACTCTGTTGGTGTTGGCTCTGGCTGCTCAAAAGAGGTTGAGCTGAAGGTTGGCTCTGGTGCTGGAGTAGCTGTTTCAGCTGACTCTGGACATGGAGTGGGAGTAGAGCAGCCTGACTCTGTTGGTGTTGGCTCTGGCTGCTCAAAAGGGGTTGAGCTGAAGGTTGGCTCTGGTGCTGGAGTGGCTGTTTCAGCTGACTCTGGACATGGAGTGGGAGTGGAGCAGCCTGACTCTGTTGGTGTTGGCTCTGGCTGCTCAAAAGGGGTTGAGCTGAAGGTTGGCTCTGGTGCTGGAGTGGCTGTTTCAGCTGACTCTGGACATGGAGTGGGAGTAGAGCAGTTTGACTCTGTTGGTGTTGGCTCTGGCTGCTCAAAAGAGGTTGAGCTGAAGGTTGGCTCTGGTGCTGGAGTGGCTGTTTCAGCTGACTCTGGACATGGAGTGGGAGTAGAGCAGCCTGACTCTGTTGGTGCTGACTCTGGCTGCTCCAAGGGGGCTGAGCTGAAGGTTGGCTCTGGTCTTGGAGTAGCTGTTTCAGCTGACTCAGGATATGGAGTGGGAGTAGAGCAGTTTGACTCTGTCAGTGTTGGCTCTGGCTGCTCAAGAGGGGTTGAGATGTAGGTTGTCTCTGGTGCTAGAGTGTCTGTTCCAGGTGGACGCATGCCCATCTGAATCAGGATCCAGTTGTAGAAGTACTGAGTGGAGGTGTAGACTCCCGGGCGTTTTGTTCTGACACAGCCTTTTCCCCAGCTGGTCACTCCAACAAGCCAAAAGTAGCCAGCATGGTTATCTTTGCACACCAGAGGCCCTCCACTGTCACCCTGCAACAGAGGAAAGAGGATTAGGGTGCTGTTGGGTGGCTGCTGTCAGCACTAGAGGCCTGTTTCTCTCTTGCAGCCCCTGCCACAGCTGTATTCATGGTACAAAAAGGCTTTGCTCAGGTGCTGGAGTCTCAAGAACCTTAGCTGGGAACAGGGTGGGTGTCTGTGAAGGCCCCCTTTTGTATCTGCACAGTGATCCTGGATGGGCAGAGCATAGATCATCCAGAATCTGGATCTGTGGGCTGCTGAGAACACTGGATGGGCTTTCTGGGCAGAGGGGCAGGCCTGGGGAACACGGTCACTTGGCAAGGAAACTCCAGCAGTGGAGGAAAAGTGGTTTGCCAGACAAAGCCCATGGTGACGGGGTACCTTCGCTGCTGGCTCCCAGCACTCATACCTGGCAGGTGTCCATGCCACCCCGTGGGTAGCCAGCACACAGGTTGTGGGTGTGGATGGCCCCAGCGTACCGACGGCTGCTGTTAACCAGCCGGATATCCAGGAGACGGACCTTGGCTTCCTGCAGGACATCACTCGGACCCTGAGCTGCAAGCACAGGAAGGAATGGGCACCCAGCAGCTCTTTGCCAGTTCCACTCCCCTGTCTGGGGGTGAACTCATTCCCTAGGGCTTGGCTTTGCCTCTGGAGCAGTTGTTGAAGCGCTGTGTCCTTTCTGTCTGCCTTTGGGGAGCAGGCCAGGCCCAGCTCTCCAGAGGCATACATCCTACAGCCTGACTTTGGTTTGTGCTGTCAGGAAGCCAAACCCATCTTGCTGGTGTGCCCAGCTCACCCTCAGGGCCCTTTTTGGGAACTCACCTTTTGCAGTGGCAGAACCCCAGCCAGCAATGTAGCAGGTTTTCAGCTCTGACACTGTGAGCGAGGCGTTGGGCACGCAGGCAAGCTGGACGTAGTCACTGCACTCCACGGGCTTGTCCAGCTCCAGCAGGGCGATGTCGTTCTGCTGGGAATCAGCCGTGTACTCCTGGTGGGCCAGGAGCCGCTTGATGTGGCGCACCTGAGTTTCAGGGCCCAGATGGGTCAGCTTGGTGGCCCCGATCAGCACACGCCACATGGTGACATTCCTGCAAGGCAGAGAGGGGTCTGAGGAAGAGCAGAGCCGTGTGCTGTTGATGCCTTAGGATTTTAGCTTTTGTATTTTTCATCCATTTGTAATCCTGCAGTTTTTTACTGTATAACTAAATTCTGCACACAGTGTGAGCTGCTGCTGCTTTCCCATTCTGGTCACAAAAATTCCTCTCCAGGCCTGGCAATCAAGGATACCTCACTGCCTCAGGCCTCGAGAGATGGAAACAAAAGTGAGTTGAGGGGAGCAAACTGGGGGTAAATGACTTCATTACCTGAAGCTGTAATTAGAAGATTAACCCTAAATATGCAAATGGACCAAATTTATAGGTGTGAAAACCTTTGACCCGTGGTCAATTTTGGGTTGTAGCACTTGGGGGGGTCTTTTGTTTTGCCTAAAATGGACCTGGAGGCCCTTCAATAAATATAATCACTTTTTATTCCTTGTCTGGCCTGTTTTTAGGTAGTCCTGAAAAGGCATCACTGTGGCAGCTCAGCACTTCCCTTCCTTCTGCTTCTCAAGGCAGAGAGGAAAGCAGGGCAATGAGGAGTGTGACTGCCCTAGCATGCCTTAGGCTCCAGGAATGCCACACTGGAGGCTGCTGGGCAGCAGTGGCACGAGCCCAGCCTTCTGAGCAGTCCCTCAGTTGGGCCCCGTAGTATTGAGGTGCTGCAGGCTGGGCAACTGTTTGTGTGGTGAGGATACCCTCATTCCCTGCTCCTCCTTACCTGGCCTGGAGGAAGCAATGGGCTGCTGTGAGGACCCACTGTGGGCTGATGAGGGACCCTCCACATGTATGGCCGGTGCCTATTTTCCTGGGGTCCTGGATGCTGACAATCCAGGGCCAGGCCCCTGGCAGGGCACCTGTGCCAGTCACAATTCGGTAGTCAGCATCTATGGAGTTGTAGTCAGAAGCCATGGGCCGGAGCCCACAGGTCCCTCTGGAAGCACAAAATCATTACTGCCCTTCTGTTCCAGTACCTGGGTGCTGGCAAGGAGGCTCCCACATGGGGTTTGGGGTGTGGCAATGGGGGACAAGCACCCTCCTAGAGCCTGGGGCCATACCTGCAGTTGCCCCAGGTACCATGTGCAGGTCTGTACACAGCCAGCAGGATGAAGAGGTACAGGTACAGAAGATTCATCGCTGTCAGCAGCATCTGTCAGCTGAAAGAGACAAAAGCTTGTCTCTTCCAGTGCAGTCTCTGACGAGTGCTGCAGCAACTGCACTGTCCATGGCACCTGGGGCTGATGTCACAGAGTGGGTGGTTCCAGGTTCTGGGCACAGTGTCCTCAGAGGGCAGGGAAAGGCCACAGCCTCACAGAACCACAGAATGGTTTGGGCTGGAAGGGACCTTGAAGGTTGTGAAAGGCAAAAGGGGTCCCTTGCCTCGCACATGCAAAACGACACCATGGGCAGACAAATCTGGCACAGAGGGAAAGTCACTCCAAAGGCAGTGTTTGGTCAGAGAGGGTGCTCAGAGCCACCACACGATGGAGAAAACTAGCACATCAAAGCTAGAAAGAGGACAGGAAGGAACAATGCCATGTGCAAACTACTTGGGGGGATGCTTCAAGGCACATAAGCCTTAGCTGATGGAACAAACCTGGAAACTCCTGAGTGTTGCAAGAGGAATTGCTGACCATGGCAGAGTGCGAGAAGCTGACAGGAGTTTCAATGCCATGAGGAAGCCCTTCTGAGTCTGTTTATACATTCTCCATGTCTGGAGCAGGGTGAGTACTGCAAATGCCTCAGTGCTGCCTCTTGCTTTGGAGACTGGTGCTGGAGGTCATGGCTGCAGAAAACAAGGGACTGAGATGGAGAGTGCTCATGCACTCACTTTTGTGGTTTGGGAATGGCATTCCCCAGTCTGGTGTTTCCACTGGAACACTGCAAACCACTGCTCCTCACTCCCTTCTCCCTCTCCCCTCCCTTCTCTGGTGGGCTTGAGAATAGAACTGGAAGCACAGAAGTTAAAGACTGTGGGTTGAGACAAGAACAATATAATGGAAACAGCAATGAAACAAGAAAATGAGCAGTAACCGCAACAATATTAATAATGGACTGGGACAATTCACATGCAACCATCCACCCCATAGAGCCTGGCAGTACCCAACCAGGCTGTCATGCATGTTATCCAGCGGAGATTTCTTCCCCTGTCCCTGGAAAATGTTGTGGAGTGGTTCAGAACAACCTCCACGTCCTGGCCATGCCCTGTCCTGGTTATGGCAAAAATTTACCCCATCCTGGCCAGAACCAGGACATTCACCCTCATGATCTGCCCCACAGCTTTGGAATCTGTGCCAGAGGGTCTGGCAGGGCAGGGAGGGCAGTCACCAGGGATTGGCAGACGTTGGAAACTCCTTATCCCTCTCTCTGGCCCCTGGTTTTCCTTGTTTTATGGAATGGAAGAACACATGTCCAACTCCTCCCAGTATCTCCTTCACTGGAAATCCTCCGTGCTTTGATTCCTTCTCTGACATTCTGCTGCACCTGGGGAATGCAGTGGGAAAACCCAAGGCTTTGTGTGAAGGTCACTCCCTCAGCACTTCACCTGAGGTGCACAGGAAGGCTGCCCTGGCTCTACCACACCTCATCCAGAACACCTGGAAGCTCTTCCCTCCCCATTCACACACTCCCCTGCCTTGTCCTCCTCATCCCACAGGGATGCACAGAGGGGCTACCACACTTCACGGTTTGGTAGCCCTGATACCACACTCCTGACTGGAATGGGGTGACCCTGGGGCAGTTTTGGCCTGCATCAGTTCCATGTCCTGCCTCAGCACACCCAGGTTCTCTGTTGGCGTCTGTGCTCATCTCTGCAGCTTTGCTGTCCTGCACCAGGAGTTTGCTGAATAAAATCATCCTCTAGAAAGGACATGTGACACAAGCCCAGGAGTAAGCAGCACCATGGGAGAGTTCAGCAAGGTGCCCTGGGGACAGCCAGGCCAGGCAGGGGAAGGTGGGGGGACCACGGCCTCACTGAAGCAGCCACATTGTACAGCACAAAAAATAAAGCTAAATAAATGCTGGGATGAAATACAGCACTGCTGGGACTGCTCCATTTAGCAAATAACAGTTGTGGGGGAGATTTACAGATGTACTGGGTACATCTGGGAACTGGGGCTCCTGCTGGAAGTCTTCAATCTTGAAGCTCCCAGTTCCCAAAGCTGGTAAATCCTTCCCAGCAATGGCTCCTGAGGCAGGGAGAGGGGTGGAAAGCCAAGGATGGGGCAGAGATCAGAAGGAGCTGGGGAGCTCAGAGAGGTCTTCAAGGGGAAGAGGATTTGTCTGAAAGGCCCTCACTTTTCTGGTCATCTTGGCAACTCTGGCAGGTTTAACAGGAGGTTTGTCTGGAAACAAGACAGGGACATATTGGCATGATGGGTGCTGGCATATTCCAGTCTTAGGCTTTGCAGAGAGAGATTTGCTGTTTCCCCATAGGCCACAGAGGATTTTAATATGAGGTGAACTCCCCAAGCTTGCATCCACCCTGTTCCATGGCCTCTGGCTCTGAGAAATGCTCTCCTGTGCACCCTGCTTCATTCCCTCAGATCAATGGCTGATGTGCCAGCAGCTCCTGCTCCAGAAGGGCAGCACATGATGAAGGTGCCACCCCTGCAGCTGAAAAGAAGGTTCCTTTTGCCATGGCATTCCAGGAGGTCATAAGACACATCATCAATGGAGTCTGAAAAAAAGAAAAATTAGAAGTTGAGGCAGCTGCATTTACCAGTGTGGGCAGTCCAGAGAGAACTGCCTGGACCTGACCCAGTTTGTGGATCAGAGCCAGAAATAGGTTCCCTTAGCTAGAAATGAGACCTCTCTACCCAGAGAGCCAGCTGCTTGCCATTCCATTGCTCCCTGGCCACAAGCAGCACTTCATCCATGAGCTCTCACCCCACAGAGCCCCTAGGTAACCCTGAAAAGACTCCTTCAGTATCAGGGGCTGCAAGAGACCTCTAGATGAGCAGCTAGAGGATTAGGTGAGGAGAAGAACTGAAATAAAATGCGTGTTTTTCCCTGGATTTGTGGAAGACAACAAGAAAGAAATACAGGACCCCAAAAAACAAACCCACTCGATGGGAGAGGCAGGTGAGCACCTCTGGTTCAGGAATTACAGAATGCACTCAACTGCAGCTTGCAGACAAGGATCCTGGCACGTTCCAGCAGCCAGCACTGCCACCTGATCCCAGCATCCCTCTGCCCCATGGATTTACACAGGACCCCAAAGCCCCAGTGGTCAGTGAAAGGAAAACATCCAACTGTCCACACTTGGCAACCTACTCCTGGGTTCTGCAGCCTGTGGAGAAAGACAAATTCCCTCACTAGAAAACTAAGCAGGTTTGAGCTGGGCTTTCTCAAAGCACACTAAAGGCAGAGGTGGGCTTCTCCGTGCTGTTTGGGAAGTGGCACATGAACCACACGGGAATCAGAGAGAGATTATCAACTCCAGAGGCACTGCTGAGCGCAGCCTCTCCTGACTCCAGCTGGGCTCCAGCCCCGAGGTGACCTGTGCCTCCAAACAGAGGGGCCAGAGTGACCTGCACTGACCAGGCCGGCCACAGCTCCGTGTCACACTGACCACTGCAGCGTCCAGCCAGTCCCTCCAGAGGCTCTTCCAATCTCCACCTCCACCTTACAGGGGCATGGAACGCCGCTGATCACACCCGCTGCTCCCTGACCTGCAGCCAGAGGAAGATTTCCTCATTTGCTGCTGTGGCCAGTGGCACCTCTCTGTAGCAGGTTTTGCGTCCTGCTCGGTGCCCCAGTGCTCCAGACAGGCTGGCTCCGTGCTGCTGGGCCTCTCCCGGTCCCTCTGAGCAGGGCTGCAGCCGAGTCTTCAGAACAGCCCCAATTCCCCAAAACAGCCCCCAAAACAGCCCGGCGCTGTCTGTGTGGGGAACATCAAACCCACACCAAGGAATGGCTTTGCCCAGTGCCCCGGGATGGAGCAGCCCCGGCCTGCTCCACCAGAGCCCAGGGCGGCTCTGGGAGCCCTGAGGGCACGAGAGAAGGAAACTTCAGCGTGAGGGTCTGCAGCGGCCAGGGGAACACCAGCGCCTCCGAGCCGCCCTGCCAGACACGTACGGCCCTCCACCACCCTCGCAGTGGTGCGGGAATGTGCTCGCTGCTGAGGGCGGCCTCGCGGCTCGGCGAGCAGCTCGGGCAGGGCCGCCGCTGTCCGCTCCGTGCGGAGCGCAGCCTCCTCCGGACGCGGCCGTGAGGCGGTCTGGGCCCTCGGGTGTCGCCTCCGGCAGAATCAGCGGCTCGGTGGAGCTCACACGAAGCTCTCCCTGGGGCGGGACAGCCCTTGCCCGTGGGGTGTCGGGCGGGCCCCGGGCCGGCCGAGGGTTGCCCGGCTGAGCCCGGGGCCGCCCCTGACGTGGGGCTCTGGGGCAGAGTCCGGCCCGCGGTGCCCAGCAGGGATGCGCGGTTCTGTCTGTGCTCGGGCAGCACCAGAGTAGAGTTTTTCCCTGCTACAGTACCTACGCTACCCCGCGAAAGAGCATCGCTCAGGTTTGACAGGAGGAGAAATCTGTGTGGCCGTCAGCTATCACCTATGGCCCGGTCAGGATACTGATGGATTTTCTGACCTATTCGCTAGGGTCGTGTAAAATGTTAAACTGCAGATGCTTTCTGAAAGCAACTAGTGCTTTGAATGGTACAATCTGGATTACAGAAGCTTTATGTAGTGTTAGGCTGTGAACCACAATAGGTTTATTCTACAAGTTAATAGGGATATGCCAGATCATGTTACACTTCTGTTTTATCTTCTGTTTTGACCCTATGGCAAGCATCAGTTGGGTTTATTTAGCTCTTTATTAGCCCTTTATTTAGCTCTTAGCATTTTTCACATTTTGTGTGAAAAATGAATTAACTTTTAGGTAGATATTTTTAAAGAGGAAAAATGTATTTGTGCCTATTGATGCTGCAGTGATTTGTGGTTTTGAGACCCATCTTGCAAAATACCACATGCTGAGGCTGATTGTCATAGCTCTGAAGCCAGCCCTGGGTATGGAATGCTTTTCATTCTTTGGAGTGTTCATTCCAGGCAGTTCTGTGTAACGAGATCTTTACAGAGCATGGAAGATGCCTCTAGGGGAAGTCTCCATTTTGATTGCTGTGCCTAGACTAATTCTGATACTCCTGAGTTTGCTGTCAGGTTTTTACGATGCTGAAATGTGTGTTTTCCAGGTTCCTGTGTGGGCTATTTTTCACTAAGAATCTAGAAAATATCTTGGCTTTTCGTGGGGTTTAGTGCAAAATAGGTTTGACTGTAGGAACCATGAAGAGAGCCTGACAGAGGAATGGTTGAACGACAAGGGACATGATACTGTAAAATTAATCCAAATAGGGAGGGCTACGTGACTGCTGCAAAGTTTGCATGGCCCTGAAGAGTAGATAGTGTGCAGAAAACAGGATATTGAAACTGCTTGGTATGTAGAAGTAGATAGAGAAGAACAAAAGAGTACTAAGCTGTTCTAACTGCAAGGCCAGCTGGACAGGCATGTATCGATCATAAAGATACTTTTAAGATAATAGTACAAGTCACATAGCAACCAATCATGAGCTTGGCTTTTGCAATATGTATGAGCTAATTAACGAACATATATAAACTGTGTAATCTGTCACAATAAACTGAGACTTGATGATCATGATATCATGAGTCTTGTCTCCCGCGGCATTTTCCCTCTAACAACTGGCGCCCGAAAGCAGGGACCTGATCCGAGCCTAAGGCGAGAGGGGTGCTGCGTTGGAGTGCGGGTCCTGCGGCTGGAAGGACGGCGAAAATAAAGAGAAGAGGCGAAACGCTCTGCTCCGCGCCCTGAGTGACCGTAGAAGCGGGCTCAGCCGATACGTGCTGCCGAAGCCTGAAGGAGCCAGCAACGGTACGGACGTAATCATGGAAAGGCAAGCAGCATATGATTTATTTAGTGCTTCTCTTAGAAAAAGGCAGATTAGGGGGATTGACTTAGATAAGGATCTCCCTTCGCTATTGCATCATGCTGAGTCTTACGGCTTTTTCGTTAACCCCCATAGTGTTCATAAACTTTCAAAATGGAGAAGATATAGGGATAAGTTGTGGGAATTAGTGTTAGATGAGGATAAACCGGGCAAGAAAATGAGTAAACTTTGGAGAGTGGTTGATAACGAATTGTTAATGTGTCAGGCAGAAAAGAGGGCGGTGGAAGTGATACGGACAGCTCTGGAGAAAAATAAGGAATGTAAACCCTCGCTTCTCTCCAGTGAGCCAAACCCTCCGGTTCTCACAAATTTTCCCATTCCCATCTCTGCTTCTGAAATGCCTGTACCTCCCATAGACACTAGTAGCATTGAGGTGCTGGAAATTGAGATCCAAATTGCTTTATGGCAACGGGACTGGGATCCCAAATTCACTTTTTGTGAACGGGAATCAGGTAGAACGGAGCGGGCGCGGGGCCAGACAGAGCGGGGCCGGCCAGCACCGAGCCGGAGGCGAGCCCGGGGCGGAGCGGACATCAGCCGAGAGACGGAAGGCTCCTTGCTGCCGAGCAGCAGCGCAAGGGGGGAGAGGGGCGTTCCTGGGGCTCAGCCGCGCTGGAGCCGGAGCAGGCGGGGCGCGGCCGTGGCGGGGGTGTCTCTTCTCCCATCCACAAGGTGACACAACAAGGACGGGAGCGAGGCGGCGCCGCCCCTCATCTCCCCGCAGCGCCCAGCAATGGCGGCGGAGATGGCGGCACAGTCCTGGTTGCCATGGCAGCGACAACGCCGAGAGCAGCAGCGCCACCGGTGGCGGGATCGCAACACTACAGCAAAAATTTCAACAGCATCTTCCCAATTTCTTACAAGAGTCAGAGACGTAATGAAAAAGTACAGCAATACCGAGTGTTTTCCAAGATACCAAGAAGGATGAACATTATGTGAATCAATGTTATTTCAAATATGATATAGATAAAAATCACTGTATAAAGATAGAAATTTTAGTAATTATTTAATTACCAAAAATGTCTCTGAAAACAAAGAGTTAAGAAAATGTCATCTGATGGAATTTTAGTATTGAGTTTGTAATCTCCGTCTTTGGGTTTTTATAGATAATAATATAAGTAATAGTAATTTTTAAGTTTTATAGATAATACGATAAATAGTGATTGTTAAGTTTTTGTAAGTAATGATAAGTAGTGATTGTTACTAATGTTATATGAGTGCTTTAAAAGGATTGTCTTAAACTATTTTAAACATTTCTTGTTAATAGGTTGATCATAAAATGCGAGTTGTCTGATTTTTGTGATAAGAATTATTATTAAGGTATTAAGGTGTTGTTATAGTATTTACAGTCAGTTTTCATATGTTTTATTGTCTCTTTAGGTGATTGATTACAAGATATTTTTTCAGGATCCTGTGTTTTTGATTTTTTAACTACTCATGTGTTTTCTTTATCCAATATTTTATGCAGCTGCAATTCATCTTCCTTTAAAAATTCATTGTCCAAATTTTAGTTCAAGATTTCAGACTTCAAATTTTCAGATTTCTGAAGAAAGGGTTTGTTGTATTTAGAGAATTTTTGTCTTGAAAGAGATTTTAGACAGGTTCAATTATTTGATAGTTTGATAAAGTTTTAATAATAAGGTTTTTTACTTATAACTGTTATTTCTAGGACTTTTGTTTTATAATGTGTTAAAACATATCCTCCAATTAGAGTTTGAGCTCTGGCCAAGCTCTGGCTCTACGTGGATGGTGTGATTGACCCAGGTGTTTTCTGCATCAAAAAGTATTCAAGTCCTTTTGGCTTGACAATTTGACCATGTAGGGCAGCTGAGCCTCAAAGGGAGTTTTGGAGAGACATGATCCGGACATGTTTTATCCAAATCTCTGTTGTTTTAAGGTTTATCAGCTGCTGCAGACTCTGGGATGACAATTTGATAGTGTAGCACTTGGTAACTGTGATTTTATATGTAATATTAATTGTGTATTATCTGATTGATTTTTATTTGTTGTTAGTTTCTTTACTATATGCATTGTTTTGTTCTTGATGTTTTTTCATGTTTATTATAAAGATGTTGATATTTCCATTTCTTCATGCAAATTTTAGGAAACAGAATTGAGAGAGGACCCTCCAGTCCCTGTGGGGAGTGTTGAGTTTGTTTGTGTTTTAGCAGGTGCAGAATCTGGATAGATTTCATTGAAGAATGTTAAACTTATCAATTTCAAGAGAACACTAATCTCTCCACAAGTAAATCAGAGGATGCACAGCAAAAGTGGATTGTGCAAAGATTTGTGTTTCACCCACAGAAAATTGTAGACTTTAGGTTTTTTCATAAGTGTGTTTTTAATTATGTTATAGACTTTTTTTACTAAGTTTTAATGAGTTTTAGTAATGCCTGTGATTTTTCTGTTCATTTTACCATTGCTTTTCAATGGCAAAAGAAAAAGAGGGACAATCAATTAAATAATCAAAAGCATAACATTAAGTTTATCATAAATATAGTTTGTATTTAGAATTAAGTTTGTTCCTTTCATGTTAAACAGAACAATCAAAACCATGAGAAATATGAAGTGGGGTGCACTTCTGTAATACTAACCTCATTTTTCACCCCACGAGTTGCTTCAGTGCAAGCTCTCACACAATTAAAAATCCTAGCCTACTGGACAGAAAAATAAATTAATATTTCATCTAAAATGTTAAGTGAGCTTGCCACAAATATAGGTAGTATCTGTCATGCAGTTCTGCAAAACAGAGCAGCTGCCACTAATTTACTTCTTCTAGCCCAAGGTCATAGTTGTGAAGAATTTGAAAGAATGTGCTGTATGAACTTATCTGATCACGCTACATCTATCCATAAGCAAATACGAAAATTGACCGAGCTAACTCAACAGTTAAAGGTAGAGGATAGATTAGGTTTAAAAAGATAGCTAAAAGGATTGGGGATCGGACCATAGTTAAGAGACATTATCAAATACGGCATAATAGTTCTAAGCATAATTGTGATACTTTTGCTTGTTTTGCCCTGTGTGTTTACTTGCTTGCAAGGCTTGATGCAGCAGCTTTTGCAGAAAATGCTGAATGCACACCTTCTTGTACAAAAGGAAAACGGGAGAGATGAAGAGAGCCTGACAGAGGAATGGTTGAACGACAAGGGACATGATACTGTAAAATTAATCCAAATAGGGAGGGCTACGTGACTGCTGCAAAGTTTGCATGGCCCTGAAGAGTAGATAGTGTGCAGAAAACAGGATATTGAAACTGCTTGGTATGTAGAAGTAGATAGAGAAGAACAAAAGAGTACTAAGCTGTTCTAACTGCAAGGCCAGCTGGACAGGCATGTATCGATCATAAAGATACTTTTAAGATAATAGTACAAGTCACATAGCAACCAATCATGAGCTTGGCTTTTGCAATATGTATGAGCTAATTAACGAACATATATAAACTGTGTAATCTGTCACAATAAACTGAGACTTGATGATCATGATATCATGAGTCTTGTCTCCCGCGGCATTTTCCCTCTAACAGAACCACATTGTTGCAAAGATGAAGCATGCAATTAAAGTTCTTTCTAATAATTTGAGATGATTTAAATATATGTCAAATGAAATGCCATAGTCAAGGAACCAAAGCAGTCGAATGAATTGCCTATAAATTCCTTTGGCATGAAGCGTGTTGAGTGAAATGTTTATTTCTTCTAAGCAATAGGTCATAAGAGTGTTTAAATAAAGGTATAGTATATATAATGCACTGGAGCACAATCCATGGATTAGAGTGAAATTTCAACACTCAGTTCCTTTACTTAGAGAAGTCCACCTATGCCCAGATGGATTAATTAATTGTAGTGGTAGAAAATACAGGGTGTAAAACACAGCTGACTGTTGAGCTTAGTATATCACTATGTTGTAGAGAAACTCAAGAATCAAGAAAATTCTAAATAAGTAAATGCTAATTTGTCATGCAGTACTATGGTATTTTCAGGCAGCTAATCAAGAAAATTTGAATTGGAAGACCGTCAAACTTGTTTCATACAATAAAACTCTGAGAGACTTATCTACAAATAGAAACACAAGGAGCATCCTTTTTTGTACTCAGCAAAGAGCTGGAGTATGTTGTGCTGTTACGGAGGTTTATTTTTATAAACTACTCCAATGAATTTTATAAGCATGTAAAAGATTGTAAGTGCCCTGAAACATGTTTATTCTTGGACTGGCAATTACATACATGGATTCAGTTTTGATTTTCTTTAAAATAAAAATAAAAATATTTCTCTGGAGTAATTTGCTCTCGGTAACAAGAGTCATCTGCAAGAGAAATATCCAAACCAATTTCTGGGCAGTGGAAGTAGCTTTATTTTTTATAACATTCTTAGTACCTGTGACCAGGGTTGGTAGAGTGCCAGTCCTGCCAGCTTTAAGGAGCTGCATGTAAGTGTACCCTCGTTTCCTCAGAATCCCAGGGATGTGGACATTTCTTTGAGATGAGCTTTTAGGAAGCCCCAGAACATCTGGTGGTGTGACATCTTCCTGCATGCTCTGTTTCTGCACGTGATGTTTTCCAGTGCTTTCAAACATCCCTTCCCTTCTGTTTTTTCAGATGGTTATTTAGACCTATCTTGAGAGCTACTCTCTTCAGCCTCAGCTTTATCCAAGATACAATATGGTTATTATATAACCTAGTATTTTTTCATTTTACTTACATTTCATTACATAACCTAGTATTTTACATTGTTACTTGCACAGCAGAATAACTGCAGAACTCTGCTCGATCCAGGTTATACTGAAAACTAAAAAAAATGCTATTTCTACATGCCTGACATTTTTCTTGCATATTTGAGCTTAGGTATTATGTTTGCTCATTTCAGGAGTGCTTCTGAACCACAGTCCAGAAAGAAGAAAAATCTTCTTGGTTGAAGTTGAACATTTGTCTCTAAGAGTAAGAACAAAGCCATGCCAGTGCTTTCAGAAGACTCAGGTAATTCAGCTGCATGCTTTCAACAGAGCAGTGACTGAAATCTTGTCATACCTGTTTCACACATAAAAATAATTTAAATAGGAGTAAAATGTAATAGAATTAAGATAATTCAACTGAAGTTTCTGAGCAATTACCTACAAGAAGGAAGGTGGAATGTAAAAGGTGAAAATTAATAAAGTTTGTCAGGATCAGTTTCCTACTAACCCTAGAGCACCCAAATATACTCTGATAGACCTGAATATACTCTGATAGACTTGAATATATTCTGATAGATCTGAATATATTCTGATAGACCTGAATATATTCTGATAGGCAGAATTGGACCCCTCAGTGTAACAGTGCCTTCTACATGTGCTTACTAAAGATCAGCCTATATATCTCTGCTGCTTGCTGTGTCATTTCTTAATATTTTCTGAACAGGGGTTGATAAACATTGTAAATATCCTTCCTTTTAACTTAAAATAAGTGTCTTTGTTCGAGGCTACTTTACTAGCTTCTCCAGTATGCTGCCCAGGAGAAGTCACAGATAATAAATGATGCTTAGGATTAAAGCAGGAGTGAGTTTGAGTCTCCTGGATCAAAATCCACTCTAAGGTTCGTGGAGAGAATAGCCACAGGAATAGATTTGAACCCCCTCCACCTTTTTATATTTCCTGTTTTGTTTTGGTCCTGTGTTCCCAGACATGGTTCACCGGGAAAAATCTGGCCTTTGTCTGGCTCTGTGTGTTGCAAAATTGGGATATTTAAATATTTTTTTAGAAAACTAGCCACAAGCTTTGATTCCACCACAATGGAAATCTACACTTTATCCTTTCTTCCTCTGGTCAGGCCTGGCTTTTTATAGGTGCCTCAGAGTGGAAGGGGCAGGATAACACTTGTAAGCAAAGCTGCTGGGGAGGTAGAGCTGCTACCTGTGCAAAAAAAGGTCATTCAATCAGTTTGAGAGTCTGCTGTGGTACTAAAATTTCAAATTTGTAAGAGGGGAAACAAAGGGTTCTGGAAACAAGGAGTAATAAACATGAAGTGTTAAATGTGAAAGATAATTTCTTAAGAAATATATATTGCTTTGTTAGATTTTGCCTTAATATGATGGTGTGCTTGACACTTATGAGGGGAGTGTTGCAAAATGAGCTGTGGATAAACACGAGATAATCACAAGTCTCTGCAAATGTGATGATCATCAATGTGATACCCAAATAAATGTAGTGACTGTTAAGACTGCAGTAGAAGGTCCTGTGAGAAATGCTGTGTAGAATGTTTTTGTTCTGTCCTGAATCTAAATTTAGGGTTGCATGAAACTTTGGCCCTTTTGACATCTCAGCTAAGACCTGATTCAAATCATAAAGAGGAAATGGGATTCCTTAGGGATGTCTTCAGTGAAAGAAGTCTCAGCTACCTGATGAAGGTAAAAGTTTGTATTTATTTATGTACATTCTCCTTACAGTTTACTTTTTCTCTGTTCCCTTGATTTATCAACCATTTACTTTGCCAAACCTTTTTTTTAAGAATTCTGTACTGACCAAAGCATATGTGTGCTTAAGAACAAACACTAATAATGTTTGACAATTAATATGTTGAACCTATTAAAACCGAGATCAAGGAGTAGAATGTTGCTGGCAGAGGTTCCAAAAAGTGCAAGAGGCTCCAGGGAATGGGGAAAATATGCAGATGGGATAGAAAACCTAATATCCCATTGAGTATGGGATAGAAAACTTCATATATGGGATAGAAAACCTCACATGCCATTGAATATGGGACAGAAACCCTCACATATGGGATAGAAAACCTCACATTCCATTGCATATGGGATAGAAAACCTAACACCCAACCTATAATAAAATCCCCTAATATAACTTTAGTTGCCAAGTATTGGTTATGCAAAAGCCAGATGATGCCTCTTCACAGAGATAATCTAGTTTATGAATGTATGGGAAATTAATTCAATAGTCCAGTTTTAATTTTTTAATGTGGAGGTGGGTTTTTTTGGGGGTGTTATTTGGTGGGGGTGTTTTGTTTTAATTTTGGTTCTGAGTTTCTTTGGGGTGGGTGTGCTAGGGAAGAAGTAAAGGGTTTGGGTTTGGGTGTTTGCTTTCCAGCCTTAGCACAGGGATGTGGCTTCCTCAGAGAGGGTGGTAAGGATGCTCAGTAGGGGAACATGAGGCACTTTGCCAAAATATTCCTTATGTCTTTGACAGATGTGGAGTCAGTCTGAGTGCCAGCAGTGTCTGCAGGGGAGCTGTGGACAGTTCATCTATCACAACACTAGGGGTGGCACAAAGCTCTTCTGGTCTGCCCACTGCTCAGAAATCCTTGCTCCTGGCTGTGGAACTTCTGGCTGTGGAACTCCTCCTCAGCCTGTGTCCGGCCAATCTTCAGCCTTGAGACTTTCTAGAACGGTGTTCCCTGAGTCATGAGAGTTGAGTTTCAAGTCCCGCACCCAGGGATTCCACTGCTGGGCAGCATAAAACAGTGTTCCCAACTGCTGTCCTCAAGAGCTGTAGCCCCCTGTGACCTGTGTCCCTTCTCCCATCAGAGCTTTGTTTTGCTGGTGCCTGGCTTGGGAGTCCTTGCCTTGCACAGGAGACTGGACTGGACTACAAACACATGCTAACAGTGGTAACAGGCAACTTTATTTACACAACTAAATAAATTTCAGCATTTGTGCATGCAGAGGAGGAAGATTGGCAGGACAGAGGACGCCTTTGACCTGAGGCTGCCTTTGGACGAGCAGGCACTGCCCCAGTATGTAATGGTCATGGTCCACTGCAGCCTGCAGTGGATCCTGTTCATCCTGCTGCCCATGTCTTTTTTCTCATGAGGCCCAGCAGTATCTGGTGCACCCGAGTTAAGAATTTCACCACTATCTGGTATGGATGTGGAGCAGGCAAGAGAGGTTGCATTGACATTGGCTCCTCAGAGGGGTTTGAGGTCGACTCTGGCTCTGGTGTGGCTGTTGCAGTTGAGTGATCAGGAGTGGGAGTACAGCAGCCTGACTCTGTTGGTGCTGACTCTGGCTGCTCCAAGGGGGCTGAGCTGAAGGTTGGCTCTGGTCTTGGAGTAGCTGTTTCAGCTGACTCAGGATATGGAGTGGGAGTAGAGCAGCCTGACTCTGTTGGTGTTGGCTCTGGCTGCTCAAAAGAGGTTGAGCTGAAGGTTGGCTCTGGTGCTGGAGTGGCTGTTTCAGCTGACTCTGGACATGGAGTGGGAGTAGAGCAGCCTGACTCTGTTGGTGTTGGCTCTGGCTGCTCAAAAGAGGTTGAGCTGAAGGTTGGCTCTGGTGCTGGAGTGGCTGTTTCAGCTGACTCTGGACATGGAGTGGGAGTAGAGCAGCCTGACTCTGTTGGTGTTTGCTCTGGCTGCTCAAAAGAGGTTGAGCTGAAGGTTGGCTCTGGTGCTGGAGTAGCTGTTTCAGCTGACTCTGGACATGGAGTGGGAGTAGAGCAGCCTGACTCTGTTGGTGTTGGCTCTGGCTGCTCAAAAGGGGTTGAGCTGAAGGTTGGCTCTGGTGCTGGAGTGGCTGTTTCAGCTGACTCTGGACATGGAGTGGGAGTGGAGCAGCCTGACTCTGTTGGTGTTGGCTCTGGCTGCTCAAAAGGGGTTGAGCTGAAGGTTGGCTCTGGTGCTGGAGTGGC
The DNA here is from genome assembly GCF_050655825.1 of Lonchura striata. Taxonomy (NCBI): domain Eukaryota; kingdom Metazoa; phylum Chordata; class Aves; order Passeriformes; family Estrildidae; genus Lonchura; species Lonchura striata. The sequence continues at coordinate 8,666,981 of NC_140729.1, forward strand.
TGTTTCAGCTGACTCTGGACATGGAGTGGGAGTAGAGCAGTTTGACTCTGTTGGTGTTGGCTCTGGCTGCTCAAAAGAGGTTGAGCTGAAGGTTGGCTCTGGTGCTGGAGTGGCTGTTTCAGCTGACTCTGGACATGGAGTGGGAGTAGAGCAGCCTGACTCTGTTGGTGTTGGCTCTGGCTGCTCAAAAGGGGTTGAGCTGAAGGTTGGCTCTGGTGCTGGAGTGGCTGTTTCAGCTGACTCTGGACATGGAGTGGGAGTGGAGCAGCCTGACTATGTTGGTGTTGGCTCTGGCTGCTCAAAAGCGGTTGAGCTGAAGGTTGGCTCTGGTGCTGGAGTGGCTGTTTCAGCTGACTCTGGACATGGAGTGGGAGTAGAGCAGTTTGACTCTGTTGGTGCTGACTCTGGCTGCTCCAAGGGGGCTGAGCTGAAGGTTGGCTCTGGTCTTGGAGTAGCTGTTTCAGCTGACTCTGGACATGGAGTGGGAGTAGAGCAGCCTGACTCTGTTGGTGCTGACTCTGGCTGCTCCAAGGGGGCTGAGCTGAAGGTTGGCTCTGGTCTTGGAGTAGCTGTTTCAGCTGACTCAGGATATGGAGTGGGAGTAGAGCAGTTTGACTCTGTCAGTGTTGGCTCTGGCTGCTCAAGAGGGGTTGAGATGTAGGTTGTCTCTGGTGCTAGAGTGTCTGTTCCAGGTGGACACATGCCCATCTGAATCAGGATCCAGTTGTAGAAGTACTGAGTGGAGGTGTAGACTCCCGGGCGTTTTGTTCTGACACAGCCTTTTCCCCAGCTGGTCACTCCAACAAGCCAAAAGTAGCCAGCATGGTTATCTTTGCACACCAGAGGCCCTCCACTGTCACCCTGCAACAGAGGAAAGAGGATTAGGGTGCTGTTGGGTGGCTGGTGTGCCGCGCTCCCGCCCCGGTTCCCTTTGTCTCAGCCCCGGCTAGCTCTCATCCTGGGGCGAGGGCGGGCGATGGAGGCACCCTCCGCCGCTCCCAGCTGGGGTTTGGAGAGTGCCTTTGTGGGTTCTGGGCAGCGCTAGCAAGCCTCGCGGTGGTAAATGAAGAGCGGATCCTGCTGGGGGCTAAGTCCGAGTTTATTGTAGCCCAACGGGGCCAAATGTCCTAGAACGGTGCCAGCCAACAGGAACAAGCACAAGCTGCTTGCACTGGCTTATAAACTGTAAGGGAGGGGTATCCAACGACCAATGGGGATAGGGATAGGGGGTGGCTCCGGGATGGGGGGATATGGTGGGGTCCAATGGGGGAAGGATATGGGGGGAGCCCCAGGTCCTCGCCCAATCACCCGGTGCCCTGAGTGGAAGCTTCTGGATGGATGGGAAGGGACACCGAGTGATAGACAAGGCACCCGGGGGGGGGTAAAATGCCTCTTTCAGGGTGATGGATAGATACTGGGAAGGCGGGAAGGGCGGACAAGGCGGGAAAACTGGGGATAAACCAAGTTGCACACGGGGGTACAAAGGAATAAACCAATACATAATACAGGGATAATAAAACATATACATAACGCAACTCCACATCTCCTCCTTTTTTTGTTTAAAAAGAAAGAAAGGTGAAGAGGATAAAGTAAGTCTTTAAACGGGGGCTTCACAGTCACTGGGCTCATTTTGAAACTAGATGTTTCCTTTTTCTGGAAATTCTTCTTCTTGAAACCCTTCTTTGTTCAAGGGTTTCAGTTCATCACTATGTTAAAGCTTGTAATAAACACAATGAGTCCCAGCAGCAGCAAAAGTCCTGTTTCTTTAGAAAGTAACTGAAATTAATAGTTGAGGTAGGGGAGGTCTAACTCAAAGGGGAACAGAGAATCCCAGGAGCCAGGGAGGGAAGAGGGGGGACCAGGTGAGGGGGACCTTTTCCGCCGTCGGAGGGCGGCGTACCCAACTTGAGGACTGTCCGGTTTTTTCTTCTGGGTCTTAGGGACATATGGTCTGACGAATTTGGAAGGGACCCATCTCAGGCCTGAGGGCGTGGATACGCAAGCGTACCCCCGTCCCCAGGTGACCAAGTCATAGGGTCCTTCCTGCCGCCAGGTCTCAGGGTTTTTAATGAGAACTGGCGGCTTTTCCTTGACCTTGCTCTGCTCGTAGGAATTAAAGTGCCTCGCGATGGGGGGGTTGAGGCACTCGAAGGAACAGTTTAAGAAATTGATGGTAAAAAGGGCTCGCGCTAACTGAACCTGGGGGGACTCATTTTTAGCTGACGACTGTTGTTGTTTAAGCATCCTTTTGATGCTTTGATGAGTCCTCTCTACCACGGCTTGACCTGTCGGGGAATAGGCGATGCCAGTTTTATGTTCTATTCCCCATTGCTGCAGGAAGCCTGCGAATTCCTTGGATGTGTACCCGGGGGCATTGTCTGTTTTTATCTGTTTTGGGACGCCTAGCATGGAGAAGGCTTGTATCAGGTGTTTCTCTACTTCCTTGGCCTTCTCCCCTGTGTGGGCAGAGGCGAAAACTGCTCCAGAGAAGGTGTCCACGGAGACATGGACGTACTTCATCCTCCCGAAGGAGGGGATATGAGTAACGTCCATCTGCCACACCTCACAGGACTTTAGACCCCTAGGGTTAGCCCCTGCGCTCACCGATGGTAGTGGGAGCGACTTACAGGACGGGCATGTGGCCACAATGGCCTTGGCCTGGTCGCGGGTTAGATGGAACTGCCGGACCAGACCAGGCGCATTTTGATGGTAAAGCTGGTGGCTTATTTTGGCTTGCTGGAACTTGTCCGGGAGCGGCGCCAGCTGTGCGGGGGCGGCAGCGAGGGAATCGGCACGCCGATTGCCCTCGGCCAAGAACCCCGGCAGGTCGGTGTGTGACCTGATATGCATCACATAAAACGGTTGCTCTCGGTGGGAGACTAGCCTTATCAGCTTAGAGAGCAACTTGTTAAGGGCATCGTTGGAGACACCTTGCAGGATTGCATCCTGTGCTCTAGACACTACACCCGCTACATAGGCCGAATCAGTTACTAAATTAAAAGGTTCAGAGAACCGCTCAAAAGCTCGAACGACTGCGGCCAACTCAGCTACTTGAGGGGATCCTTCTACTTCAACAACATCTGCCTCCCACTGCTGAGTTTGAGGATCTTTCCAAGTCACTACTGACTTGTGGGACCCTCCGGACGCGTCTGTAAAAACTGTTAGAGCCTTTAAGGGTTTTTTGCTCTGAATTTGTTTTGTTGACAGAGTGAATTGGATTTCGGAATTGAAAATTTTGTGGGCCGGTCTCAAAACAGAAATTTTTCCGGTGTAGCTGTCCAGTGCAAACTGCAATGATTCATTCTCTTGCAGCAGGTGTTCTAACATTGCCTTTGTGAATTGGCCCGATTCTAATTTCAAAGGAATGTGGATGTGATCAAAGTCACACCCCGCCAGCTCCCGAATCCGCGTTCTCGCTTTGCGGATTAGCTCTGCCACCAGCTCTTGTGGCCGTGTCAACCTTTTGGATCGTGAATGACTCAGGAATACCCACTCTATGATGGAGAGTGGGTCCCTTTTGTCCTGATCCTTGCCCTTTCCTAGGGTGTCTGCCCATTGGAAGATGACACCGTGGAGGTGTGGCAGTCTGCCCAATATGATGAATCTGAAGGGCAGGCCCGGATCGTACCTGTGGGCCTGCCTGGCAGACATTGCCTCCTGAACCTTCTGCAAAGCAGCTTTGGCCTCTGGAGTGAGTTCCCTGGGAGAACTAGGCTCTTCCCCCCCTTTCAATAAATTGAAAAGAGGGGCTAGGTCTTCGTTGTTAATACCTAACCAGGGTCTCACCCAGTTTAAAGACCCACACAGCTGCTGTACGTCGGCTAGAGTCCGAATTGAATTTTTTATGGTCAATTTCTGCGGAACAATGGTCCGCTTGTTTATTTCTAAACCCAGGTACTTCCAAGGTGGCATTTTTTGAATCTTATCCTCTCGCAGCTCGAACCCTACAGCAACCAACGCACTGGTTGTCAGTTCAAGCGCGTGTGTAAGTAGATCGCTGTTGGGGGCACAAATAAGAATATCATCCATATAGTGCTGGATGATCACGCCCTCGGTGGCTGCACGCACAGGGGACAGCAATGAAGAGACGTACCACTGGCAAATGCTTGGGCTGACTTTCATGCCTTGGGGAAGAACTTTCCAGTGGTATCTCTCCATTGGGGCTTCTCGGTTGATGGAAGGAACCGAGAAGGCGAACCGTGGTGCGTCATCAGGGTGTAGGGGAATTTGGAAAAAACAATTTTTGATGTCAATGACAGCTAATTCCCAATTTTCTGGTAACATCGTGGGGGACGGCATCCCTGGCTGGAGAGGACCCATGTCTTCTATTACATTGTTGATGGCGCGAAGGTCATGAAGGAGGCGCCACTCGTCTTTGCCAGGTTTTTTCAGGACAAAGACAGGGGAATTCCAGGGGGATGTTGTTTCCTGGATATTCCCTTTGGCAAGTTGCTCCTTCACGAGCTCCCGAAGCGCTTTTAATTTCTGTTTATTGAGCGGCCACTGCTCTACCCACACTGGTGTATCTGTGAGCCAATTAAGTTTTCGGGTAGGACGCTTTTCAGTGACTGTTGCCCGAAAAACCTGGGGGGTCGGGATGTTAATTGTGACCCCCCACTGGGCCATCAGGTCTCTCCCCCATAAGGGTTCTGTGTAATCTAATACGAACGGGCGTAAATAGGCCGATTGTCCGTTCGGCCCCTCAAATTTTACGATGTTTTTTGATTGCTTTGCCAATTGAGAACCCCCTACACCTTGAATTTTCCCCGCCACGTTTTGCAATTCCCAGCGTGACGGCCAATCCCGTGCGGGAATGACTGTCACGTCTGCTCCTGTATCTAGGAGACCGCTTAGGTGTTTGTACTCCCCATCCTTCCGCATATAGCAGGAGAGCTTTGGTCTTTCCTTCCCTATGACCTGGGCCTGGCACACCTGGTAGCTTTTCTTCGCTGACTTCTTCCATAGATCCTCAGGGTGTGCCGGAGGCCCAGATGCTGGAATGGCTTGGGCGATGATTTGGCCCTTGGGAAGGAAGACTGGAGGATGGGGGCAGTACAGCCACACTACTAATCGCTCGGTGTTCCTGGATGTCAGGGATGGTGCAATAGTGACTTCGAGAGGCGTGAATTTTGTGTCCCCAAGAACGATGTACTTACTGTGGAGGTTCCTCCAGGTTCCTGGGTCCTCTGTGTCGACAGCGATGGAGTGCCAGTCGCTGTCCCTTAGGTGCAGAGCCTCAGTCAGGGCCAACCTATATGGGGAGAAACCAGATACGATGTTAAGTATCGGCTTGGGCTGGTTCGGGCCTCGACCCAGCCAAGCAGTGGGAATGAAATCCACATCTTCTCTCATATAGGCTGGTTTGTCAGCCATAATCTGGTGTGTCAAGTCCAGTGAAATGTCCTTAGGTGGGCATTGCAGGTAGTCGTCCCTCCCCTCCTCTGATGTTATAGAACCCACCATATTTATGTCCTCGTGCAGGCAGGGACTGCGCTGATGACTCAGTTTTTTTGTTTTCCCCCCGAGTTGGGGGCACTCTTTTCTTGTCGCTGCTGTTTAAACCTAAAAAACTCGTCCCTCAGCGGGCATTGGGAAGCCCAATGTCCCTTCTGCCTACATAGATTGCAGGCCTGATGGTGCTGTTGTCCCCTCGGGGGTGCTCCTGTAGGGCGGCGATCTGGAGAAGGGGTGGCTGGCGGTGTCACGGCTTCAACGAAGGCTACTCTCTTTGTTGGTGGTTTAGGAGTTTCTGGAATGTCTTTAGCAGGAACTGTCACCTTCTTCGCACAGACTTGTAGCATGCTTTGAAGGGTAGGCTCAGGGTCCAGGGGCAGACTGAGGATTGCTTGCTGGCACGTGTCGTTAGCGTTCTGCCTCGCAACTGTGGCAAGCATCCCCTCTCGCAGCCTCTCGTCTGGGACCTGAGCCTCCATCGTGTAATGCAAGCGATCCACGAACGTGACAAAAGGTTCTAGGGATTCCTGCTTTAGGGACAAGAAGTTAATAACCGTACCGCTGGGTCTTAACTTAAAAAACGCCTTTTCTGCTGCCCTAGTGCTGACTTGCAGCGCCTCTCTGGGGATTTTTTCCGCCTGCTTGGTCCCCATTTTCCAATCCCCCTCCCCGCACAAGTGGTCTAGCGATATTACAGCCCCATCCTCATCCCTAGAGCTATCTGCATTGGCCCAGAGGTCAGGTAACACCTCTCTGATCTCCCGCTTCCACTCGGACTCCCAGATGAGGAATTCTCCGTGGGTAATTAAACAGGAGAAGAGAGTTCGCATGTCTGCTGGGACATATTCTTTGGAGGAGAGGGTTGCTTTTAATAAGCCTCGGAAGTATTCGCTTTCCATCCCGAACCCCTTCTTGGCCTTGCAGAGCTCTTTGATGGTCTGCTGGGGGATGGGGGACCACTGTGCAAGGGGCCTACCCCCCTGCCGCGGGGTACAGGTGACAGGTGCGGCCGAGAAGGCAGGTAGGGACTGGGGTGGATCGGGGTTCCCACGCTCCCCCCCCCCGGAACCGAAAGCGTGGGAACTGGAAGTGGGGTCGTGGGAACCAGGGGACGAGGCGTGGTCTGGAGCAGGGGGAGTGGTATGGTGGGGACTCCCCTCCCCGGGGGTGGAGCTGAGGGGTGGGGTGTTGAATAATTCAAGGAAGGGGGAGTTGACGGGGGGTGGAGGAGGGAGGTGGGCGGAGAAATCCGGGGAGCAGAAGGGGTTGGTCTGCCGGAAGGGATTATAGGAGGGGGGAGGACAGGGATCATGGGAAGAAGGAGCACGAGTGGCGGGAAAACCCACGCGGTCACCTCCATCTTGTGTCCTGGGGAAGGGGGAAGAAGGGGAGCCATTTCGTGGGGTTTGGGGATGGAGGATGGGGGATGAGGGATCTTCGGGGGTCTGGGATAACTGAAAACGAACGGAGTCTCTACGGGACGGGGCTGTACAGCGCGGGGAAGAAGGGGAACGGGTAGAAGCAGAGACAGTGCCTGCACCGCTCTGCGGGGTGTCTAGGGTATTCTCAGAGGGGCCAGAATCTGCCTGCGGGCAATGCCGGGATGCCTGTCTGATAATACCCGACTTCGGGAGAGAGGGAGAGTTTTGCCGCAGTTTTCCCGCAGCGCCCACCGCAGCCGCAGCCTCGGGAGCAGCGACAGCAGCTGCCCTGCGCCCCGCTGCAGCGGCGAGCGCTGCATCGTACTGCAGCGACCGGGCTGAGGGACAGGGAAGCGGAGTAGGGTTATATGAACTACCCGCCGAACTGGGGATCGGTTTGTTTGCGGCTGGCTGTGGCAGACTTTCGTAGCGATATTTAATTATATCGCGAATTTGGAGAGCCAAATGGGTGAATATGGAGAGAGAGAGATCTGACTGTCGCAGGATCTTCCCCGCTACCTGTTCCCAAAAAGGGGCTTGGTATAATTTAGCTGGCGAAATGTCAGGGAAAGTTTGCGACAACCACTGAACGAACCGTTTTACTTCAGATTTTTTAACCTTAATTCCCCCCACTAAAAGGATACCCACAACTTGGGAATAAATGCTCTTCTGTGGCACGGACAGCCTTGCACCCATGGCTGTTAGATGTTAAATCGTGCCGCAGCGCCTACGATTGGGAAAACACGAACGAAAAACAAAAGACCACACTTCCGGCTTTGTCGCGGTCCTTAAGCTTCCCGCCCGGAAAGGGAAGCACCAAAAACAGGAATTTTTTCCCCGAACCCCGGGGAAAAAGAAACCCACCAAAAAGGGATCCTTCCCCTAAAACCTAGGGGAAAGGAACCAACCAAAAAAAAAGGACCGGGAAAGCCCCAGGGGCCCCTATACTCACAAACCACAGGGGTCCGAGAGGGAAGGGTGGAAAAGAAAAACCAATCGCAGGGCTTCTCCGCGAGAGAATCGACTCCGGAGGTGCTTTCCAGAGCTGCCGATCCTGTCCCCAAGAGTGCCACCCACTAAAACGTGGGTCTGCTCTCGCCGGGGTAGCTGACGGCCAGGAGGACGATTCTTCAGGTCTGCGCGACCCTAAAATCCTCAAACGAGGGTCCAACGCCGCGAAAACGGGGCCCCACGTTGGGCGCCAGCTGCCGCGCTCCCGCCCCGGTTCCCTTTGTCTCAGCCCCGGCTAGCTCTCATCCTGGGGCGAGGGCGGGCGATGGAGGCACCCTCCGCCGCTCCCAGCTGGGGTTTGGAGAGTGCCTTTGTGGGTTCTGGGCAGCGCTAGCAAGCCTCGCGGTGGTAAATGAAGAGCGGATCCTGCTGGGGGCTAAGTCCGAGTTTATTGTAGCCCAACGGGGCCAAATGTCCTAGAACGGTGCCAGCCAACAGGAACAAGCACAAGCTGCTTGCACTGGCTTATAAACTGTAAGGGAGGGGTATCCAACGACCAATGGGGATAGGGATAGGGGGTGGCTCCGGGATGGGGGGATATGGTGGGGTCCAATGGGGGAAGGATATGGGGGGAGCCCCAGGTCCTCGCCCAATCACCCGGTGCCCTGAGTGGAAGCTTCTGGATGGATGGGAAGGGACACCGAGTGATAGACAAGGCACCCGGGGGGGGGTAAAATGCCTCTTTCAGGGTGATGGATAGATACTGGGAAGGCGGGAAGGGCGGACAAGGCGGGAAAACTGGGGATAAACCAAGTTGCACACGGGGGTACAAAGGAATAAACCAATACATAATACAGGGATAATAAAACATATACATAACGCAACTCCACACTGCTGTCAGCACTAGAGGCCTGTTTCTCTCTTGCAGCCCCTGCCACAGCTGTATTCATGGTACAAAAAGGCTTTGCTCAGGTGCTGGAGTCTCAAGAACCTTAGCTGGGAACAGGGTGGGTGTCTGTGAAGGCCCCCTTTTGTATCTGCACAGTGATCCTGGATGGGCAGAGCATAGATCATCCAGAATCTGGATCTGTGGGCTGCTGAGAACACTGGATGGGCTTTCTGGGCAGAGGGGCAGGCCTGGGGAACACGGTCACTTGGCAAGGAAACTCCAGCAGTGGAGGAAAAGTGGTTTGCCAGACAAAGCCCATGGTGACGGGGTACCTTCGCTGCTGGCTCCCAGCACTCATACCTGGCAGGTGTCCATGCCACCCCGTGGGTAGCCAGCACACAGGTTGTGGGTGTGGATGGCCCCAGCGTACCGACGGCTGCTGTTAACCAGCCGGATATCCAGGAGACGGACCTTGGCTTCCTGCAGGACATCACTCGGACCCTGAGCTGCAAGCACAGGAAGGAATGGGCACCCAGCAGCTCTTTGCCAGTTCCACTCCCCTGTCTGGGGGTGAACTCATTCCCTAGGGCTTGGCTTTGCCTCTGGAGCAGTTGTTGAAGCGCTGTGTCCTTTCTGTCTGCCTTTGGGGAGCAGGCCAGGCCCAGCTCTCCAGAGGCATACATCCTACAGCCTGACTTTGGTTTGTGCTGTCAGGAAGCCAAACCCATCTTGCTGGTGTGCCCAGCTCACCCTCAGGGCCCTTTTTGGGAACTCACCTTTTGCAGTGGCAGAACCCCAGCCAGCAATGTAGCAGGTTTTCAGCTCTGACACTGTGAGCGAGGCGTTGGGCACGCAGGCAAGCTGGACGTAGTCACTGCACTCCACGGGCTTGTCCAGCTCCAGCAGGGCGATGTCGTTCTGCTGGGAATCAGCCGTGTACTCCTGGTGGGCCAGGAGCCGCTTGATGTGGCGCACCTGAGTTTCAGGGCCCAGATGGGTCAGCTTGGTGGCCCCGATCAGCACACGCCACATGGTGACATTCCTGCAAGGCAGAGAGGGGTCTGAGGAAGAGCAGAGCCGTGTGCTGTTGATGCCTTAGGATTTTAGCTTTTGTATTTTTCATCCATTTGTAATCCTGCAGTTTTTTACTGTATAACTAAATTCTGCACACAGTGTGAGCTGCTGCTGCTTTCCCATTCTGGTCACAAAAATTCCTCTCCAGGCCTGGCAATCAAGGATACCTCACTGCCTCAGGCCTCGAGAGATGGAAACAAAAGTGAGTTGAGGGGAGCAAACTGGGGGTAAATGACTTCATTACCTGAAGCTGTAATTAGAAGATTAACCCTAAATATGCAAATGGACCAAATTTATAGGTGTGAAAACCTTTGACCCGTGGTCAATTTTGGGTTGTAGCACTTGGGGGGGTCTTTTGTTTTGCCTAAAATGGACCTGGAGGCCCTTCAATAAATATAATCACTTTTTATTCCTTGTCTGGCCTGTTTTTAGGTAGTCCTGAAAAGGCATCACTGTGGCAGCTCAGCACTTCCCTTCCTTCTGCTTCTCAAGGCAGAGAGGAAAGCAGGGCAATGAGGAGTGTGACTGCCCTAGCATGCCTTAGGCTCCAGGAATGCCACACTGGAGGCTGCTGGGCAGCAGTGGCACGAGCCCAGCCTTCTGAGCAGTCCCTCAGTTGGGCCCCGTAGTATTGAGGTGCTGCAGGCTGGGCAACTGTTTGTGTGGTGAGGATACCCTCATTCCCTGCTCCTCCTTACCTGGCCTGGAGGAAGCAATGGGCTGCTGTGAGGACCCACTGTGGGCTGATGAGGGACCCTCCACATGTATGGCCGGTGCCTATTTTCCTGGGGTCCTGGATGCTGACAATCCAGGGCCAGGCCCCTGGCAGGGCACCTGTGCCAGTCACAATTCGGTAGTCAGCATCTATGGAGTTGTAGTCAGAAGCCATGGGCCGGAGCCCACAGGTCCCTCTGGAAGCACAAAATCATTACTGCCCTTCTGTTCCAGTACCTGGGTGCTGGCAAGGAGGCTCCCACATGGGGTTTGGGGTATGGCAATGGGGGACAAGCACCCTCCTAGAGCCTGGGGCCATACCTGCAGTTGCCCCAGGTACCATGTGCAGGTCTGTACACAGCCAGCAGGATGAAGAGGTACAGGTACAGAAGATTCATCGCTGTCAGCAGCATCTGTCAGCTGAAAGAGACAAAAGCTTGTCTCTTCCAGTGCAGTCTCTGACGAGTGCTGCAGCAACTGCACTGTCCATGGCACCTGGGGCTGATGTCACAGAGTGGGTGGTTCCAGGTTCTGGGCACAGTGTCCTCAGAGGGCAGGGAAAGGCCACAGCCTCACAGAACCACAGAATGGTTTGGGCTGGAAGGGACCTTGAAGGTTGTGAAAGGCAAAAGGGGTCCCTTGCCTCGCACATGCAAAACGACACCATGGGCAGACAAATCTGGCACAGAGGGAAAGTCACTCCAAAGGCAGTGTTTGGTCAGAGAGGGTGCTCAGAGCCACCACACGATGGAGAAAACTAGCACATCAAAGCTAGAAAGAGGACAGGAAGGAACAATGCCATGTGCAAACTACTTGGGGGGATGCTTCAAGGCACATAAGCCTTAGCTGATGGAACAAACCTGGAAACTCCTGAGTGTTACAAGAGGAATTGCTGACCATGGCAGAGTGCGAGAAGCTGACAGGAGTTTCAATGCCATGAGGAAGCCCTTCTGAGTCTGTTTATACATTCTCCATGTCTGGAGCAGGGTGAGTACTGCAAATGCCTCAGTGCTGCCTCTTGCTTTGGAGACTGGTGCTGGAGGTCATGGCTGCAGAAAACAAGGGACTGAGATGGAGAGTGCTCATGCACTCACTTTTGTGGTTTGGGAATGGCATTCCCCAGTCTGGTGTTTCCACTGGAACACTGCAAACCACTGCTCCTCACTCCCTTCTCCCTCTCCCCTCCCTTCTCTGGTGGGCTTGAGAATAGAACTGGAAGCACAAAAGTTAAAGACTGTGGGTTGAGACAAGAACAATATAATGGAAACAGCAATGAAACAAGAAAATGAGCAGTAACCGCAACAATATTAATAATGGACTGGGACAATTCACATGCAACCATCCACCCCATAGAGCCTGGCAGTACCCAACCAGGCTGTCATGCATGTTATCCAGCGGAGATTTCTTCCCCTGTCCCTGGAAAATGTTGTGGAGTGGTTCAGAACAACCTCCACGTCCTGGCCATGCCCTGTCCTGGTTATGGCAAAAATTTACCCCATCCTGGCCAGAACCAGGACATTCACCCTCATGATCTGCCCCACAGCTTTGGAATCTGTGCCAGAGGGTCTGGCAGGGCAGGGAGGGCAGTCACCAGGGATTGGCAGACGTTGGAAACTCCTTATCCCTCTCTCTGGCCCCTGGTTTTCCTTGTTTTATGGAATGGAAGAACACATGTCCAACTCCTCCCAGTATCTCCTTCACTGGAAATCCTCCGTGCTTTGATTCCTTCTCTGACATTCTGCTGCACCTGGGGAATGCAGTGGGAAAACCCAAGGCTTTGTGTGAAGGTCACTCCCTCAGCACTTCACCTGAGGTGCACAGGAAGGCTGCCCTGGCTCTACCACACCTCATCCAGAACACCTGGAAGCTCTTCCCTCCCCATTCACACACTCCCCTGCCTTGTCCTCCTCATCCCACAGGGATGCACAGAGGGGCTACCACACTTCACGGTTTGGTAGCCCTGATACCACACTCCTGACTGGAATGGGGTGACCCTGGGGCAGTTTTGGCCTGCATCAGTTCCATGTCCTGCCTCAGCACACCCAGGTTCTCTGTTGGCGTCTGTGCTCATCTCTGCAGCTTTGCTGTCCTGCACCAGGAGTTTGCTGAATAAAATCATCCTCTAGAAAGGACATGTGACACAAGCCCAGGAGTAAGCAGCACCATGGGAGAGTTCAGCAAGGTGCCCTGGGGACAGCCAGGCCAGGCAGGGGAAGGTGGGGGGACCACGGCCTCACTGAAGCAGCCACATTGTACAGCACAAAAAATAAAGCTAAATAAATGCTGGGATGAAATACAGCACTGCTGGGACTGCTCCATTTAGCAAATAACAGTTGTGGGGGAGATTTACAGATGTACTGGGTACATCTGGGAACTGGGGCTCCTGCTGGAAGTCTTCAATCTTGAAGCTCCCAGTTCCCAAAGCTGGTAAATCCTTCCCAGCAATGGCTCCTGAGGCAGGGAGAGGGGTGGAAAGCCAAGGATGGGGCAGAGATCAGAAGGAGCTGGGGAGCTCAGAGAGGTCTTCAAGGGGAAGAGGATTTGTCTGAAAGGCCCTCACTTTTCTGGTCATCTTGGCAACTCTGGCAGGTTTAACAGGAGGTTTGTCTGGAAACAAGACAGGGACATATTGGCATGATGGGTGCTGGCATATTCCAGTCTTAGGCTTTGCAGAGAGAGATTTGCTGTTTCCCCATAGGCCACAGAGGATTTTAATATGAGGTGAACTCCCCAAGCTTGCATCCACCCTGTTCCATGGCCTCTGGCTCTGAGAAATGCTCTCCTGTGCACCCTGCTTCATTCCCTCAGATCAATGGCTGATGTGCCAGCAGCTCCTGCTCCAGAAGGGCAGCACATGATGAAGGTGCCACCCCTGCAGCTGAAAAGAAGGTTCCTTTTGCCATGGCATTCCAGGAGGTCATAAGACACATCATCAATGGAGTCTGAAAAAAAGAAAAATTAGAAGTTGAGGCAGCTGCATTTACCAGTGTGGGCAGTCCAGAGAGAACTGCCTGGACCTGACCCAGTTTGTGGATCAGAGCCAGAAATAGGTTCCCTTAGCTAGAAATGAGACCTCTCTACCCAGAGAGCCAGCTGCTTGCCATTCCATTGCTCCCTGGCCACAAGCAGCACTTCATCCATGAGCTCTCACCCCACAGAGCCCCTAGGTAACCCTGAAAAGACTCCTTCACTATCAGGGGCTGCAAGAGACCTCTAGATGAGCAGCTAGAGGATTAGGTGAGGAGAAGAACTGAAATAAAATGCGTGTTTTTCCCTGGATTTGTGGAAGACAACAAGAAAGAAATACAGGACCCCAAAAAACAAACCCACTCGATGGGAGAGGCAGGTGAGCACCTCTGGTTCAGGAATTACAGAATGCACTCAACTGCAGCTTGCAGACAAGGATCCTGGCACGTTCCAGCAGCCAGCACTGCCACCTGATCCCAGCATCCCTCTGCCCCATGGATTTACACAGGACCCCAAAGCCCCAGTGGTCAGTGAAAGGAAAACATCCAACTGTCCACACTTGGCAACCTACTCCTGGGTTCTGCAGCCTGTGGAGAAAGACAAATTCCCTCACTAGAAAACTAAGCAGGTTTGAGCTGGGCTTTCTCAAAGCACACTAAAGGCAGAGGTGGGCTTCTCCGTGCTGTTTGGGAAGTGGCACATGAACCACACGGGAATCAGAGAGAGATTATCAACTCCAGAGGCACTGCTGAGCGCAGCCTCTCCTGACTCCAGCTGGGCTCCAGCCCCGAGGTGACCTGTGCCTCCAAACAGAGGGGCCAGAGTGACCTGCACTGACCAGGCCGGCCACAGCTCCGTGTCACACTGACCACTGCAGCGTCCAGCCAGTCCCTCCAGAGGCTCTTCCAATCTCCACCTCCACCTTACAGGGGCATGGAACGCCGCTGATCACACCCGCTGCTCCCTGACCTGCAGCCAGAGGAAGATTTCCTCATTTGCTGCTGTGGCCAGTGGCACCTCTCTGTAGCAGGTTTTGCGTCCTGCTCGGTGCCCCAGTGCTCCAGACAGGCTGGCTCCGTGCTGCTGGGCCTCTCCCGGTCCCTCTGAGCAGGGCTGCAGCCGAGTCTTCAGAACAGCCCCAATTCCCCAAAACAGCCCCCAAAACAGCCCGGCGCTGTCTGTGTGGGGAACATCAAACCCACACCAAGGAATGGCTTTGCCCAGTGCCCCGGGATGGAGCAGCCCCGGCCTGCTCCACCAGAGCCCAGGGCGGCTCTGGGAGCCCTGAGGGCACGAGAGAAGGAAACTTCAGCGTGAGGGTCTGCAGCGGCCAGGGGAACACCAGCGCCTCCGAGCCGCCCTGCCAGACACGTACGGCCCTCCACCACCCTCGCAGTGGTGCGGGAATGTGCTCGCTGCTGAGGGCGGCCTCGCGGCTCGGCGAGCAGCTCGGGCAGGGCCGCCGCTGTCCGCTCCGTGCGGAGCGCAGCCTCCTCCGGACGCGGCCGTGAGGCGGTCTGGGCCCTCGGGTGTCGCCTCCGGCAGAATCAGCGGCTCGGTGGAGCTCACACGAAGCTCTCCCTGGGGCGGGACAGCCCTTGCCCGTGGGGTGTCGGGCGGGCCCCGGGCCGGCCGAGGGTTGCCCGGCTGAGCCCGGGGCCGCCCCTGACGTGGGGCTCTGGGGCAGAGTCCGGCCCGCGGTGCCCAGCAGGGATGCGCGGTTCTGTCTGTGCTCGGGCAGCACCAGAGTAGAGTTTTTCCCTGCTACAGTACCTACGCTACCCCGCGAAAGAGCATCGCTCAGGTTTGACAGGAGGAGAAATCTGTGTGGCCGTCAGCTATCACCTATGGCCCGGTCAGGATACTGATGGATTTTCTGACCTATTCGCTAGGGTCGTGTAAAATGTTAAACTGCAGATGCTTTCTGAAAGCAACTAGTGCTTTGAATGGTACAATCTGGATTACAGAAGCTTTATGTAGTGTTAGGCTGTGAACCACAATAGGTTTGTTCTACAAGTTAATAGGGATATGCCAGATCATGTTACACTTCTGTTTTATCTTCTGTTTTGACCCTATGGCAAGCATCAGTTGGGTTTATTTAGCTCTTTATTAGCCCTTTATTTAGCTCTTAGCATTTTTCACATTTTGTGTGAAAAATGAATTAACTTTTAGGTAGATATTTTTAAAGAGGAAAAATGTATTTGTGCCTATTGATGCTGCAGTGATTTGTGGTTTTGAGACCCATCTTGCAAAATACCACATGCTGAGGCTGATTGTCATAGCTCTGAAGCCAGCCCTGGGTATGGAATGCTTTTCATTCTTTGGAGTGTTCATTCCAGGCAGTTCTGTGTAACGAGATCTTTACAGAGCATGGAAGATGCCTCTAGGGGAAGTCTCCATTTTGATTGCTGTGCCTAGACTAATTCTGATACTCCTGAGTTTGCTGTCAGGTTTTTACGATGCTGAAATGTGTGTTTTCCAGGTTCCTGTGTGGGCTATTTTTCACTAAGAATCTAGAAAATATCTTGGCTTTTCGTGGGGTTTAGTGCAAAATAGGTTTGACTGTAGGAACCACATTGTTGCAAAGATGAAGCATGCAATTAAAGTTCTTTCTAATAATTTGAGATGATTTAAATATATGTCAAATGAAATGCCATAGTCAAGGAACCAAAGCAGTCGAATGAATTGCCTATAAATTCCTTTGGCATGAAGCGTGTTGAGTGAAATGTTTATTTCTTCTAAGCAATAGGTCATAAGAGTGTTTAAATAAAGGTATAGTATATATAATGCACTGGAGCACAATCCATGGATTAGAGTGAAATTTCAACACTCAGTTCCTTTACTTAGAGAAGTCCACCTATGCCCAGATGGATTAATTAATTGTAGTGGTAGAAAATACAGGGTGTAAAACACAGCTGACTGTTGAGCTTAGTATATCACTATGTTGTAGAGAAACTCAAGAATCAAGAAAATTCTAAATAAGTAAATGCTAATTTGTCATGCAGTACTATGGTATTTTCAGGCAGCTAATCAAGAAAATTTGAATTGGAAGACCGTCAAACTTGTTTCATACAATAAAACTCTGAGAGACTTATCTACAAATAGAAACGCAAGGAGCATCCTTTTTTGTACTCAGCAAAGAGCTGGAGTATGTTGTGCTGTTACGGAGGTTTATTTTTATAAACTACTCCAATGAATTTTATAAGCATGTAAAAGATTGTAAGTGCCCTGAAACATGTTTATTCTTGGACTGGCAATTACATACATGGATTCAGTTTTGATTTTCTTTAAAATAAAAATAAAAATATTTCTCTGGAGTAATTTGCTCTCGGTAACAAGAGTCATCTGCAAGAGAAATATCCAAACCAATTTCTGGGCAGTGGAAGTAGCTTTATTTTTTATAACATTCTTAGTACCTGTGACCAGGGTTGGTAGAGTGCCAGTCCTGCCAGCTTTAAGGAGCTGCATGTAAGTGTACCCTCGTTTCCTCAGAATCCCAGGGATGTGGACATTTCTTTGAGATGAGCTTTTAGGAAGCCCCAGAACATCTGGTGGTGTGACATCTTCCTGCATGCTCTGTTTCTGCACGTGATGTTTTCCAGTGCTTTCAAACATCCCTTCCCTTCTGTTTTTTCAGATGGTTATTTAGACCTATCTTGAGAGCTACTCTCTTCAGCCTCAGCTTTATCCAAGATACAATATGGTTATTATATAACCTAGTATTTTTTCATTTTACTTACATTTCATTACATAACCTAGTATTTTACATTGTTACTTGCACAGCAGAATAACTGCAGAACTCTGCTCGATCCAGGTTATACTGAAAACTAAAAAAAATGCTATTTTTACATGCCTGACATTTTTCTTGCATATTTGAGCTTAGGTATTATGTTTGCTCATTTCAGGAGTGCTTCTGAACCACAGTCCAGAAAGAAGAAAAATCTTCTTGGTTGAAGTTGAACATTTGTCTCTAAGAGTAAGAACAAAGCCATGCCAGTGCTTTCAGAAGACTCAGGTAATTCAGCTGCATGCTTTCAACAGAGCAGTGACTGAAATCTTGTCATACCTGTTTCACACATAAAAATAATTTAAATAGGAGTAAAATGTAATAGAATTAAGATAATTCAACTGAAGTTTCTGAGCAATTACCTACAAGAAGGAAGGTGGAATGTAAAAGGTGAAAATTAATAAAGTTTGTCAGGATCAGTTTCCTACTAACCCTAGAGCACCCAAATATACTCTGATAGACCTGAATATACTCTGATAGACTTGAATATATTCTGATAGATCTGAATATATTCTGATAGACCTGAATATATTCTGATAGGCAGAATTGGACCCCTCAGTGTAACAGTGCCTTCTACATGTGCTTACTAAAGATCAGCCCATATATCTCTGCTGCTTGCTGTGTCATTTCTTAATATTTTCTGAACAGGGGTTGATAAACATTGTAAATATCCTTCCTTTTAACTTAAAATAAGTGTCTTTGTTCGAGGCTACTTTACTAGCTTCTCCAGTATGCTGCCCAGGAGAAGTCACAGATAATAAATGATGCTTAGGATTAAAGCAGGAGTGAGTTTGAGTCTCCTGGATCAAAATCCACTCTAAGGTTCGTGGAGAGAATAGCCACAGGAATAGATTTGAACCCCCTCCACCTTTTTATATTTCCTGTTTTGTTTTGGTCCTGTGTTCCCAGACATGGTTCACCGGGAAAAATCTGGCCTTTGTCTGGCTCTGTGTGTTGCAAAATTGGGATATTTAAATATTTTTTTAGAAAACTAGCCACAAGCTTTGATTCCACCACAATGGAAATCTACACTTTATCCTTTCTTCCTCTGGTCAGGCCTGGCTTTTTATAGGTGCCTCAGAGTGGAAGGGGCAGGATAACACTTGTAAGCAAAGCTGCTGGGGAGGTAGAGCTGCTACCTGTGCAAAAAAAGGTCATTCAATCAGTTTGAGAGTCTGCTGTGGTACTAAAATTTCAAATTTGTAAGAGGGGAAACAAAGGGTTCTGGAAACAAGGAGTAATAAACATGAAGTGTTAAATGTGAAAGATAATTTCTTAAGAAATATATATTGCTTTGTTAGATTTTGCCTTAATATGATGGTGTGCTTGACACTTATGAGGGGAGTGTTGCAAAATGAGCTGTGGATAAACACGAGATAATCACAAGTCTCTGCAAATGTGATGATCATCAATGTGATACCCAAATAAATGTAGTGACTGTTAAGACTGCAGTAGAAGGTCCTGTGAGAAATGCTGTGTAGAATGTTTTTGTTCTGTCCTGAATCTAAATTTAGGGTTGCATGAAACTTTGGCCCTTTTGACATCTCAGCTAAGACCTGATTCAAATCATAAAGAGGAAATGGGATTCCTTAGGGATGTCTTCAGTGAAAGAAGTCTCAGCTACCTGATGAAGGTAAAAGTTTGTATTTATTTATGTACATTCTCCTTACAGTTTACTTTTTCTCTGTTCCCTTGATTTATCAACCATTTACTTTGCCAAACCTTTTTTTTAAGAATTCTGTACTGACCAAAGCATATGTGTGCTTAAGAACAAACACTAATAATGTTTGACAATTAATATGTTGAACCTATTAAAACCGAGATCAAGGAGTAGAATGTTGCTGGCAGAGGTTCCAAAAAGTGCAAGAGGCTCCAGGGAATGGGGAAAATATGCAGATGGGATAGAAAACCTAATATCCCATTGAGTATGGGATAGAAAACTTCATATATGGGATAGAAAACCTCACATGCCATTGAATATGGGACAGAAACCCTCACATATGGGATAGAAAACCTCACATTCCATTGCATATGGGATAGAAAACCTAACACCCAACCTATAATAAAATCCCCTAATATAACTTTAGTTGCCAAGTATTGGTTATGCAAAAGCCAGATGATGCCTCTTCACAGAGATAATCTAGTTTATGAATGTATGGGAAATTAATTCAATAGTCCAGTTTTAATTTTTTAATGTGGAGGTGGGTTTTTTTGGGGGTGTTATTTGGTGGGGGTGTTTTGTTTTAATTTTGGTTCTGAGTTTCTTTGGGGTGGGTGTGCTAGGGAAGAAGTAAAGGGTTTGGGTTTGGGTGTTTGCTTTCCAGCCTTAGCACAGGGATGTGGCTTCCTCAGAGAGGGTGGTAAGGATGCTCAGTAGGGGAACATGAGGCACTTTGCCAAAATATTCCTTATGTCTTTGACAGATGTGGAGTCAGTCTGAGTGCCAGCAGTGTCTGCAGGGGAGCTGTGGACAGTTCATCTATCACAACACTGGGGGTGGCACAAAGCTCTTCTGGTCTGCCCACTGCTCAGAAATCCTTGCTCCTGGCTGTGGAACTTCTGGCTGTGGAACTCCTCCTCAGCCTGTGTCCGGCCAATCTTCAGCCTTGAGACTTTCTAGAACGGTGTTCCCTGAGTCATGAGAGTTGAGTTTCAAGTCCCGCACCCAGGGATTCCACTGCTGGGCAGCATAAAACAGTGTTCCCAACTGCTGTCCTCAAGAGCTGTAGCCCCCTGTGACCTGTGTCCCTTCTCCCATCAGAGCTTTGTTTTGCTGGTGCCTGGCTTGGGAGTCCTTGCCTTGCACAGGAGACTGGACTGGACTACAAACACATGCTAACAGTGGTAACAGGCAACTTTATTTACACAACTAAATAAATTTCAGCATTTGTGCATGCAGAGGAGGAAGATTGGCAGGACAGAGGACGCCTTTGACCTGAGGCTGCCTTTGGACGAGCAGGCACTGCCCCAGTATGTAATGGTCATGGTCCACTGCAGCCTGCAGTGGATCCTGTTCATCCTGCTGCCCATGTCTTTTTTCTCATGAGGCCCAGCAGTATCTGGTGCACCCGAGTTAAGAATTTCACCACTATCTGGTATGGATGTGGAGCAGGCAAGAGAGGTTGCATTGACATTGGCTCCTCAGAGGGGTTTGAGGTCGACTCTGGCTCTGGTGTGGCTGTTGCAGTTGAGTGATCAGGAGTGGGAGTACAGCAGCCTGACTCTGTTGGTGCTGACTCTGGCTGCTCCAAGGGGGCTGAGCT